>NC_142474.1:85360174-86655843 GCF_049115385.1 Moschus berezovskii
GAGTTTCCCGCCATACAGAATGAAGGTTCTGATAGGGAAGCCTCTATCAATATGCAACAGTAGGTCATTTGTTATTTTCCCGTAAAATCATTTCTAACTTGAGCTAATGCTTGTGATTGACGAATTTTATATTTTACTAGAGAGACGGTTATTTTGAATCCTCTCATCCTTTAGCCTTAATACTAGTTACTTTGTTAACATACCACCATGTTACAGTAGTAGAGTATTCTGGATTTGACTGCATGCTTGCCTTAAACAGTGTGTTGTATGTTTAAATTTATTTCGTGTCACTAATGAGCATCCTGTCATTTCAGTTTGGGGACTTCTTTCAGCGTTTCTTATGAGGCGGGACTAGTGGTGATGAGCTCCCTCAGGTTTTTTTGGTCTGGGAAAGTTTTTATTTCTCCTTCATCTGAAAGACAGCTTTTCTGGATAGAGCGCTCTTGGTTGGCAGTTTTCTCCTAGCACTTTGAGTGTGTCCATGGATGGAGGCCAAACTGTTGTTGGTGGCAGGAGGACTGACGAGGCACCTGCCTTTCATCCTTGAGGCTGACATCACCCATGTGGGTGGTTTATGAGTAAACTGCCCCCAGCCTCGCTAAATTTGATTTCCTCTTTCATGGTGGATGTGCCACTTGTCATTCTGAAAACCATCTAAATTGTTACTTTTCTCTCTGAGGGTTTTTTTTCTTTTTTAATTTATTTGGCTGCGCTGGGTCTTTGCAGCTGTGGTGCTTGGGCTTCTCATTGTGGTGGCTTCTCTTGATGCTGAGCATGGGCTCTAGGGTGCTGGCTTCAGTGGTTGTGGAGCACAGGATTCATTGCTCCATGGCATGTGCTATCTTCTCTGACCAGGGATCGAACCTGTGCCCCCTGCACTAGCAGGCAGATTCCTCAGCACTGGAGAACCAGGGAAATTCCGAAATTAAACATTACCGTATTTAAAAGCAAAACAAAAAATATAGTGTAAATCTAATTATGGCTCCTATGTCTAAGAATCATTGTGTTTAGCCAGTGGACTCCAGGTTTTCAGTGTCGCCCTTGAGGTTCTTCCCAGTGTCTTTCCAGATGCATCTCTCTACTTTCCTTCATGTGTTTTGTACTTTTCCTTCCAGGTTCCTAGGAAACAACCTAGATGTTGTGTGCCTGACCTGTGTGCTCACATTCTAATCTCCCAGTATAGGAATGATTTCTCACTTTTCTCTTCCTTTTGGCCTCCTCTCTTCACTTCTTCTGTGAATCCTTCCTTATTCCACTTATGACTTTCATATGTCAACTCTTACATATCATATTGTATCATAATTGTATATCTGTGTTTGAAGGAAGAATTTGTTTTCTTGCATATGGTTGGTACTTCGTAACTGTTTTGTGAATTAATTAATGACTTAAGATGGGTAAGAGTTGGAATTTTACAAGAATTGTTTTCTTATTCTTTATTAGTTGAATTATTTGAAAACATTGGCTTTTTTGTGGATTTTTTAAAGTAGCGATCCTGGCGTGCCCAGGAAGGAAATAGAGAAAAAGAACAATGGCAACTGGACACAGGAAGAATGTGTGATCGCACCAATATTTGGAAAGACCGATTCACTGCCTGGTGGTCTGCTGCATGTGAATGGTGAGAGCATTTCGAGGAAAGAGGATCGAGAGGATGGCAGGTAACACGGACAGATTCTTTATTTCTAGGGGAAGAAATATTAGCACTGAATACTTCTTCTGGAAATAGAGCAGCCTAATATAGTATACAGGCCAAGAGAAGAGAATCCTCAACTCTACTGGATGAACACCGCAGAAAGGTTACGGAGAGGACCCGTGCCTTTGGCCGGAAGTCGTTTCAGTAAATAGTCCACTCGGAAGCTGGACTGTAGTGAATACACGGAAACAGCTCCGTAGGGAATATTTACTGGGGCAGGCAATGAAGAACTGGATGGTAATTGAAGAGGAATGTGGAGTTCAAAGGAGTTTCTTGTTTTATATTAAGAGGGGAGCTGGTAGAGTGTGTATGCTGTTGGAAATGAGCCAGCGGAGGAAGTGTTTATTGAGTTTAATCTTGTTTGCATTTCCAATATTAGAAAGCCTATTGATTGTATGACATTATCTTTAAACTATGACAATAAATTAACTGTACATTATTATTATTGTACATGCTTTATTATGTACATATGTACTTCTGTGCATATGTAGTTTTGGGGAAGGGCTTGTTCATTGGCTCTGAAGCATAATATTCTTATGTAAATGAATATGTAGATGATTACTTAAGTTCATTCTATCATACATAGATTTTTAAAAATTATATAATCATGAATTTACAGATATTTAGGTTATACTGAATAGGAT
Organism: Moschus berezovskii; assembly: GCF_049115385.1. Classification (NCBI taxonomy): domain Eukaryota; kingdom Metazoa; phylum Chordata; class Mammalia; order Artiodactyla; family Moschidae; genus Moschus; species Moschus berezovskii. The sequence goes on from NC_142474.1 coordinate 85,362,509, forward strand.
TTAATCATTCCTTGATGATTCTAGTTGATAGTATCATCGAGGGTAGCTCTGATTTTGTAAGTACTGTGAAACATCACATCATGTTAACTTCATTCAAAAGGGGAGGATTTTGTTTATTTTCAGTAGAAACAATTAACAATCTTGTACAGTTTATTACTTCGGATGATAAAGATCTAAATGAGAAAAACCATGCTTCCTGTACTGAAAGTGTCCTTAACACATACTGTGTGCTCCACAAGTGTATGTCGGAAGCGTAAAGAAACAGCAGAATGCTTGAATGAATGTGTATTGATGAATTTCTTTACAAAAAGCAAATCTTTATTGAAAGTCGATTTCCAATATTGCCTACATCTAAAGTCTTTTTGTTTTGTTAGAAATAGGTTTATAGATTCAGAATTATCATTTGTAGTTATAGCTAGACATGAGATAATAATATAGATTCATGTGGTATCATATTACTTAAAAAGACTTGACCCGGAGGGAGGATAGGAGGAGGAGGGAGGTGGGAGGGGGGTTCAAGAAGGGGAACACATGTACACCCGGGGCGGGTTCATATCAATGTATGGCAAAACCAATATAATATTGTAAAGTAATTAGCCTCCAAAAAAAAAAAAAAAAGTTCAAGCTCAAGCCAATTAAATAAATAAATAAAAAGAATTTTCAGTATCACTTTCTGAGCATATTTTGGAACAGCAGCATTCAGGCCAGATTTCCTGGGTTTGAATTCGGGGGTGTTGGTGAACTGCTGTGTGGTCTTGGGCAAGTGCCTCAGCCTTTCTTTGCTCCATTTCTTCCTAGCTAAAAGATCTAATATATTACCTATCTCCCAGAATGACCGTGAGGCTTAAAATGCCTTTAAGGCACGTCAAATGCTTGTAATAATGCATAGCCATTGCATAATAAGCCCTCAAAAAGCTAATAACATCGTGATAAAAAATGGGTTTCTTTCTTATAAGGACTTAGGGAATACTTCCGAGATAGGTTTTATTGCCATAAAAGTCAGTTCTTATTAAAAATGACAACTGCAAAACACCCCTGGTATACTGCTTCTATCACATAACGCGAGTAATGTTAGGATTTTCCTTTTCCTTTGATATAAATTTAATGTTTTATTAATATTACAGATACATTTTCTTTGTCCTTTAATGCCACTCTTTTTTATTGTTTCATCCTTTTATAGAAATTACTTATGAATGCAAGGATGTCATATAAAACACAAACGTTTAGTTATTGCTTATGTTTTTGAGTTATTAAATTTTAGCCTGAAAAGAATCATTTGTTTTTTTTTTTAGGCCTGTAAGGAAAACAGCAAATGGAAAGAAGAAGGTATAGTAAAATGAAAAAAATTAACTTTAACATATATTATTCTCTAAAAAATACTTCGTAAAAGGAATAGTGGCAAAATAGAAAATCTTCCTTTGTTGAAGAGACATTTAGTTTGAAAACATAATTTAGAAACTCTGTTGATGAAGTTATCCTTTTGATAAAAACCTGTTCTTTTAAGAAGCCTCTGCTTTTGCTTTGAGAAAGGGATTTATCACCTTTGTACACTGGGTGTATTTTATACATATTTTAAGGACATTGTGAAACAGTATTGTTCATGTGTAGGTCAAAGAACAAAGTGATCACCTGAATTCCCTTGATGATTTAACTCAGTCATCTGAAACTGCTTCCGAGGATGGCGCCATGCTTTCCTCTAAAAATTCCCCGTTGCCATCTGGCAGGTGGCTGAGGGTCGTGGACCCCTCCCTCTGTGCCCGTCAGCCCTCCAGTCCACCTGCCCCGTGAACAGCTCAGAGCTGGCTCCAGCTTTCCCAGCTGAGTTCTCCCTCACAGTAGAGTCCTCCAGGCCGGGTGTGGTTAACTGGCATCCTGGAGAGGTGCAGGAATGCTCCCCGTGGACTTTCTCCAGCAGTTGGTAGAAGCCAGACACTCTTGAAGTTGATTGTCCTTCATTCTGCAGAGTTCTCGAGTGGCATCTCAGAGCAGAGGAATTCACTGCCCCAACCGATGTCCCTCTCAAACACGGCCTGGGTCCCATCCCCGAGGTCCTGGCCGCAGATCTGCCACAACGAAAAGCTCTCGGGAAGAACTGGGAAAGTAGTTATGTTGAGGAAGGAGGTCCTGCATAACAAGGAAATAAAGAAGAACTACGTGAAAAGCAAAGGGTTACAGTATTTTTGTCAGTGTCCACCAAATGTGAGATGAGAATTTTAGGGTAAAATTTTTGACCTTTTTAGCCCCATCTTGTGTTCCATTAAATGTTTCTTTTCAAGCCATATGTCCTCCTCAGAATTTTGATTACCAGTTCTTTTCCCAGTGAATAGTTAGGAATATTTGTTAATCAATTTTTCTCTCTCTCAAGTAATACTTTACAACATTCAGGTACTGACTGATGACCATGTGGGGCTAATCGAGTGCCATTGTTTATCGTGGCAAAATTCAACTCTGATGCGGTAGTGTTTATAAACAAAAAGTTTCAGAGTAATACAGATCGGTGTACTAGGGCTATATTATGAACCAAAGCCTCTGTCTTAAATATGTTTTATATAAATGTATGTTGATATTTTCATAAAACTTGAAGAACATTATAGATGCATAATTTATATACTAATAAAAGCATATAAAATAGAGGCTTTGTTCATAGTATATCCTTAGGAAACCTGATATATTACTGATCTGTTGTATATGGATTTTAAATGTATGTGTTTTTCCACAAACCTTGTTATACTTTTTTTTTTCCCTAAGTTTGTACTTGACTAGGAATGTCTCTCTGTTTCTTTTCCCTCCTCCACTTTTTTTTTTAACTGTTAACCTCATTTTTCCTTGCAGAATACTTTTCTTCAGGGTCTGTTCTTTCCGTCCATCTCTCTCTGCGTCTATTGTGGACATGTTTGATTACGGCGTTCTGTTTAGTGTTTGTGGCTTTCATTCGTGATCATTTCCCTACAGGTTTACTCTTGTTTTTTTTTTTTTTTTTTCCCTTTTTCTTCGAAGGAGCCGAATGGAAACAATCATTTGTCTTTAGTTGTTTAACAAACAGAATAGAAGCAGCGTATCCTGTTTGCGCTTGTAACCTATCTAAATAAGGTTCTACTGAAATCTAAACTTTCATATTTGCTTTCCCAAGTGATAATTCATGCATATAGAAATCATGCAAGCAAATTTCGAAATGTAGCAATTAATTTAAATGCCTTAGTTTTTCAATAGTACTCTAAACTACTCCCAGGGATAAATTTTTTTTCTACAACAGTTTGGCAGAGCAAATAATCTAGTGGGTGTCATGGTATTTGTCCAGCAGTCAGTTAGGGGTAAGGAGAGGAACATCCGGGGCTTCTGATGTCATCTGTCACAGTGCTTACCCCATGAGAAGGACAGTCAGTGGCAGAACTGGGGTTTGAATCCACATCTGAATGACTGCAGAGCCTGTGCTCTTTGTGTTCGATCAGAGAGGAATGGGGGAGGTTATAATTCTTTTATCCGAGTTGATACTTGTCATTCTTCAAGCTCTTATTTTCTTCTCCAGCATGTCCCGAAATCAAACTTAGCAAGGCTAACGGAGGCTTTGCAGCAATTCAAGAGAAACAGTAAGTTATTTGAAGACTGTCGTCCTGGTGTTCTTCCCTGATTTGAAACGACCCAGGTTCTCATGTACTTTCTGCTTTCACTGTATTAGAATGTGGCATTGTGAGGCCAGGGAGTACCACCTTCTCTGAGGACAAGAATTCTGATCGTGAAATTGGAGACGTGGTTGAAACCTTTCCCAAAACATCACCTGGAGTCCAGGGCTTCTCGCATCCTGCCTTCCCAAGGCCTGAGCCTCTTCCAGAACCACTCAGGACTCCCGCAGGCCTTGGTCTAGCAAAGGTTAGTTGTTTTGTTTTTAACTCTGTTTCCCCTGTACTTTCTCACACACCGTTCCCTTCATCCTTATGATGACAAAAAGGATCCCACCGCGGAAATGGAAGACTTCAAAGTCATGATACGAAATGATGTGATAAGAGCAACATATCTGCATGATTCCGATTTATAAATGTTGGCATACTAAGTATGCCATTATGAAAGAAACAAATTACAAAGCGATTAGGAAAAACAGCTAGATGAATATGAAGCTGGGAGGGCGATGAAGGGGAAGAATTCATTTAAGAAAGATAAGATGAATAGGAGATGGAATGAAGGTCACGATGAAACAGATTATTTTAGAAACACAACCGAAATAGTGGGGGTAAGTCGGATGAGGTACTCTATGTTATAAATATGAGATGAGTTATTTCCAGTTCCACTTAGGAGAAAGTGAGGTTGTGAAAACTCAGTACTTATACTCTTCTGAATGGCATATAGCTGATTTTTGTGAAGAACTGAAAGAACGTTTGCTCCTTAGCTGTTTTGGTGGTTGTCTTTGAGGCTGATGGTTGTCTCTGTTTTTTTCTTTCATTGAAGTGTAGTCATTTACAATACTGTGTTAGTTTCAGGTGTATAGCAATGTGACTTGGTTACGCTTGTATATGTATATATCTATATTGAATATGGTTCCCTCTGGAAGTTCATTTCAATTTGAAGTGAGTTCTGTTTTTAAAAGAATTCTCACTTTGAAACTAATGAAGCGATGTCTTCTATTTAATCTAGCAAAACGTTAATTCATACGCAGTTCTAGATGAGCTCTGTTTTAGGCCTTAGCAGATAAATTAAGAAGTTGTGGCCCTTCTGTTTCTTGTGGTTGCTAACTTAGTGTTTGATACATACTTAATGTACTTAACTAATTTATCTTCCGGTTTGGTATAATCTTGATGGAGGTTTTGGATCTTTTTGAAAATAAAGGGGAAATAAGTAAGCATTTTATCTTGTCTTTTATTGAAATTTTAATTTATAATTATATACATGAGATTCTTAAACTCTCTTCATGACATGAGACAATGTAAGCTGCAACAGTCTTAAAGAAAAGATGTCGAACGTCCCCCCGCGCCCCTCCCGCCGAGAGATTCTGATTTATCTTTTCCTAATATCTGCAAGTCATGGGCAATTACACCCATTAAATGAATGAAATCACAATTCATGATTTTTTTCTTATGTAGACTACTTGTTATAAAATCATAAGCAAAGAAGCATTACCAACAGACTTTGTAAAATTATCTCAGAAAGATAATGTTTTACTTTTTAAAATATCTCTAGTAATGTGTATATTCCATTTTAAGAATTTTATTACAGAATAAAATTTAAAGAAGTTTATTTTTAAGGAGTAATTTTTTAAGTTAAGAAGTTATTTTTAAGTTAGGTTTCAGTTTTAAGAAACTTTATTAGCTTCAGTATTTATAGGTGTTAAATTAGCATGTCAGTTCTTTGTTATGCATGTTAAACTGAAATGCAAATTGTTCCATATCTAAAACTCAGCCATCGTGGTTGCTTGATTTTCTCAGCTCATTTGTTCTTTCCTGATGTGACTATTTTACCCTGCTTGATAATCATAGATGTATGTGAAAACTTTTAAATCTCCGACTTGGATAATCGTAGTTTTACTAATTTTCGTACATCCAAATTGTTGCTTCAGTCTTTATCTGCCGTTGCAGAAGGCATAGATAGAAAATCAGAGCCGTTAGTGTGCCGTTTACAGGGAAATAAGAAGAAAACGACGAAATTTTCAAATAAATGGGGTTTTTGGAAAATGTATTTATTTTTTAATTGAAGGATAATCGCTTTACAGAATTTTGTTGTTTTCTGTCCGACATCAACAAGGATCAGCCATAGGTACACCCAATGTCCCCTTCCTCCCAAACCCTCCTCCCATCTGCCTCCCCATCCCACGCTTCTAGATCGTCACAGAGTCCCTTTCTGAGTTCCCTGGGCCATACAGCAAATTCCCATTGGCTGTCTATTTTACATATGGAATTGTAAGTTTCCATGTTACTCTTTCCATCCATCTCACCCTCTCCCTCCCCCCCTCCCCCCATGTCCATAAGTCTGTTCTCCATGTCTGTTTCTCCATTGCTGCCCAGGAAATAAATTCATCGGTACCTTTGTAGATTCAGAATTTTTGTAGATTCCATATCTGTGCGAAATAGTATATGATATTTATATTTCTCTTTCCGACTTGCTTGACTCCGGAGAATAGGCTCTAGGTTTGCCAACCTCGTTAGAACTGACTCAAGTGTGTTTCTCTTTATGGCTGAGTAATATTCCATTGTGGACCTTGTTCTAGTTCTGTGAAAAATGCCATTGGCAATTTGAAAGTGATCACACTGAATCTGTAGATTGCTTTTGGTAGTATAGTCATTTTCACACTATTCATTCTTCCTACCCGGGAATCTGGAATCTCTCTCCACCTGTTTATGTCGCCTTTCTTATCTTTCCTCGGTGTCTTAGAATTTTCCGTAGACAGGTCTTTTGTCTCCTTAGGTAGGTTTATTACTAGATATTTTATTCTTTTTGTTTCAGTGGTGAATGGGACTGGCTCATTAATTTCACTTTCTGAGTTTCCATTGTTCGTATATAGGAATTCAAGTGATCTCTGTGTATGGACCTTGTATCGTACAACTTTGCTAAATTCATTGTTTAGCTCTAGTAATTTTCTTTTACTAGAAAATAGATAGTTTCTTTTGGGTTTTCTACGTGTAGTACCATGTCATTTGCAAAAGTTAGAGTTTTACTTCTTCTTTTCAGATCTGGATTCCTTTTCTTTCTTTTTCTTCTCTGATTGCCATAGCTAGGACTTCCAAAACCATGCTGAGTAATGGTGCTGAGAATGGACAGCTTTTGTCTTGTTCCTGATCTTAGAGGGAATGCTTTTCATTTTTCCTCATTGAGAATAGTGTTTGCCGTGGGTTTATCCTATATGGCCTTTACTATGTTGGCGTAGGTTCCTCCTGTGTCCATTTTCTCGAGCGCTTTTGTCATAAACAGGTGCTGAATTGTGTCAAAGGCTTTTTCTGCCTCTGTTGAGATGATCATATGGTTCTTAGTTTTCAGTTTGTTAAGATGGTGCATCACATTGAAATTGGTTTGTGTATATTGAAGAATCCTTGCATCCCTGGCATAAGGCCGAATTGATCATGGTGTATGAGCTATGGAATGTGTTGTTGAATTGTGTTTGCTGGAATTTTGTTGAGGATTTTTACATCTGTGTTTGTCACTGATATTGGCCTGTAATTTTCTTTTTTTGGGTTGTCTCTGCCTTGTTTTGGTATCAAGGTGATTGTGGCCTCATAGAATGAGTTTGGAAGTGTTCCTTCCTCTGCAGTGTTTTGGAAGAGTTTCAGAAAACTAGGCATTAGCTCTTCTCTAAATGTTTGATAAAATTCCCCTGTGAAGCTATCTGGCCCTGGGCTTTTGTTTTTGGGAGATTTTGGATAACACCTTCCATTTCGGTGTTTGTAATTGGCTTGCTTGTAATTTTTATTTCTCCCTGATTCAGTTTTGGGGGCTTGAACTTTTCTAAGAATCTGTCCCTTTCCTCTCAGTTGTTTCTCTTATTAGCATATTGTTGCTCATAACATTCTCTTATGATCCTCTTCATTTCTGTGTTGTCTGTTGTAACCTCTCCTTTTTCATCTCTAATCTTGTCAATTTGATTTTTCTCCCTTCTGTTCTTGATGAGCCTGGCGAGTGGTTTGTCCATTTTGCTTATCTTCGCAAAGAACCAGTATTTCGTCTGATTAATCTTTGCTATGGTTTCCTTCATTTTCTTTTTCATTTATTTCTGCTCTGATCTGTACCATTTCTTTGCTTTGGCTGACTTTGGGGGGTTTTGGTTCTTTTTCCAGCTGCTTTAAATGTAGAGTGTTGCCTGTTCAATGCTTTTCTTGTCCTTGAGGTAGGATTGTGCTGCTCTCGACTTCTCTCTTCAGATCAGTTCAGTTCAGTTCAGTCGCTCAGTCGTGTCCGACTCTTTGCGACCCCAGGAATCACAGCACGCCAGGCCTCCCTGTCCATCACCAACTTGAGTGACTCCTGTTCACTCAAACTCATGTCCATCGAGTCGGTGATGCCATCCAGCCATCTCATTCTCTGTCGTCCCCGTCTCCTCCCGCCCCCAATCCCTTCCAGCATCAGAGTCTTTTCCAGTGAGTCAACTCGTCGCATGAGGTGGCCAAAGTATTGGAGTTTCAGCTTTAGCATCGGTCCTTCCAATGAACACCCAGGATTGATCTCCTTTAGAATGGAGTGGTTGGATCTCCTTGCAGTCCAAGGGACTCTCAAGAGACTTCTCCAGCACCACAGTTCAAAAGCATCAATTCTTCGGCGATCAGCCTTCTTCACAGTCCAACTCTCACACCCATACACGACCACGGGAAAAACCATAGCCTTGACTAGACGGACCTTGGTTGGCAAAGTAATGTCTCTGCTTTTTAATATACTATCCAGGTTGGTCTTAGAAGTGCTTTTACTGAATCCCGTAGGTTTTGGGTGGTCGTGTTTTTGTTGTCATTTGTTTCTAGGAATCTTCCGATTTCCCTTCTTATTTCTTCAATAACCTTTTCGTTATTTAGTAATGAATTGTTTAATCGCCATGAGTTTGTGTTTTTTGCCGTTTTTCTTTTCCTGTAGTCGATCTCTGCTCTCATAGTGTTGTGGCCAGAGAAGATACGTGATATATTTTCAGTTTTTAAAATTTGTGGTCCAAGATGCGGTCTATCCTGGAGAATGTTCCATGTGCAGTTGAGAACAAAGTGTATTCTTCTGCATTTGGATGGAAAGTCATGAAGATATCAGTTAGGTCCTTTGGGTCTAATGTTTCATTGAAGTTTTGGGTTTCCTTATTGATTCTCTGTTTGGGTGATCTGTCCATTGGTGTAAGGGGGGTGTTAAAGTGCCCCACTATGACTGTGTTGCTATTGAATTCCCCTCTTATGCCTGTTAGTGTTTGCCTTGTGTATTGAGGTGCTTCTATGTTGGGGGCATAAATATTTCCAATTGTTATGTCTTCTTCTTGGATCGATCCTTTGGTCATTATGTAGTGTCCTTCTTTGTCTCTTATAATATTCTTTATTTGAAAGTCTATGTTGTGTGAAATAAGGATTGCCACACTGGCTTTCTTTTGGTTACCATTCAAATGGAATATCTTTTTCCATCCATTTACTTTCGGTCTGTATGTGTCTCTAGGTCTGAAGCGGGTCTCTTGTGGGCAGTATATATTTGGCTGTTGTTTTTTTATTCATTCATCTATTCCGTATCTTTTGGTTGGTGCATTGAATCCACTTACATTAAAGTAATAATCAATATATACGTTTGTGTTGACATTTTCTGAATTGTTTTGGGTTTGCTTTTGTAGGTCTTTCCTTTCTCTTGTGTTTACTGGCTGTAAATCCCTTTAGTGTTTGTTGTGAGGCTGGTGTGAAAGTGAAAGTCACACAGTCGTGTCCGACTCTTTGTGACCCCATGGAATCCTCTAGGCCAGAATACTGGAGTGGGTAGCCTTTCTCTTCTCCAGGGGATCTTCCCAACCCAGGGATTGAACCCGGCCTCCTGCATTACAGGCAGATTCTGAGCCACAAAGGCTGGTTTGGCAGTGCTCAGTTCTCTTAACTTTTGCTTTGTCTGTAAAGCTTTTGATTTCTCCCTCCATTTTGAATGGGATCTTTTCAAATAGGCTTTCTATTTGTTTCTTATGTCATCAGTTCAGTTCAGTTCAGTCGCTCAGTCGTGTCCGACTCTCCGCGACCCCATGAATCACAGCACGCCAGGCCTCCCTGTCCATCACCAACTCCCGGAGTACACTCAAACTCATGTCCACAGAGTCGGTGATGCCATCCAGCCATCTCATTCTCCGTCGTCCCCTTCTCCTCCCGCCCCCAACCTTTCCCAGCATCAGAGTCTTTTCCAGTGAGTCAACTCGTCTCATGAGGTGGCCAAAGTATTGGAGTTTCAGCTTTAGCATCAGTCCCTCCAATGAACATCCAGGATTGATCTCCTTTAGAATGGACTGGTTGGATCTCCTTGCAGTATAAGGGACTCTCAAGAGTCTTCTCCATAGTAGTACTTTAAACTGCCTCATAATTCCATCCTCACATAAGCATTTCTCTTCGACAAATTAAAACTTGTCTTTTAAGGTCAATTTTAAAAGAGAGTCTTCTTGTCGCGTCTTGAATTGGTGTTTTACAATTAAACCTTTTCATTAAACTTAAAAATGCTTATTATGGTAATACGACCGAAATGAGTATTTGCATATATTTATAACAGTATATTTTTATATCCTTGAAACATGTTGAAATATATAATTGACAATTTTAGCCTCACAGCTTTCTTCCCCTGGTATTGTTTTATTTTCAAAAGTTCAGAATTCTGCCTAGGTTTGCATTAATTATACCAGGTTAGTAGCATGGGGTCGCTGAGGGTCAGACACGACTGAGCGACTTCACTTTCACTTTTCACTTTCACACATTGGAGAAGGAAATGGCAACCCACTCCAGTGTTCTTGCCTGGAGAATCCCAGGGGCGGGGGAGCCTGGTGGGCTTCCATCTGTGGGGTCATACAGAGTCGGACACGACTGAAGTGACTTAGCAGCAGCAGCAGTATCTTTTACAAATAATTATCTTTACAGTATATGTTTTACCTGAATAAGTTTATCTATGTCTAATTCAAGTGTATTTACCCAACTCCTTTCTTCTGAGTCCCTTGCACGCCTGAAAATAATTTATTACACCCCAAACTGAAGGCATTGTCCCTGACGCTTCCCTCATCCCTGACTCTTTGTAAGCTATCCCTTCATCTGTCCTCCCCATCCTAGTAGACAGCATCAGAGCAGGAAAAATCCTGGACTCCAAACTTCCTTGAAAATACCACCTCCAGTCACTCAGGAAGTTCAGTATTTTCTGCCTGCTTATCATTTGTCATATCTTATCAGCATAACTCACTGTCTCCCCTATAATCTTGAAATATTCCTTTCTAGTTTTGCTACCCTGAAGTTCTTTTTTACGTTGGTGCCAGAGTAACCTTTGTAAAATATACTTGTCAATCTTTTCATTCCTCCTGGCTCTGCAGTTTGTTTTAGAATGACTGTTACCATTTTTATTTGGCTGTTTTTAAAGCCAAATTTGCTTTTTAATTCCAGTTTCATGGACACTTTGGGTGATGTACAGCGTCTAGTGTGCTTACTGTCCACTCTGGAGCATTGCTTATAAGTTTTTTTTTAATTATATTTTTAATGCTCTCCTGTAAAATACGGTCATATTTTCTACTTCCTTCAATCTCAGTCTGAATTTGGCTCTAAGGAGTTCATGGTCTGAGCCACTGTCAGCTCCCGGTCTTGATTTTGCTGACTGTATAGAACTTCTCCATCTTTGGCTGCAAAGAATATAATCAACCTGACTTCGGTATTGACCATCTGGTGATGTCCATGTGTAGAATCTTCTCTTCTGTTCTTGGAAGAGGGTGTTTCCTATGACCAGTGCGATCTCTTGGCAGAACTCTATGAGCCTTTGCCCTGCTTCATTCTGTACTCCAAGGCCAAATATCCAAATCGGGAAAGGGGTACATCAAGGCTGTTTATTGTCACCCTGCTTATTTAACTAATACGCAGAGTAGTACATCATGAGAAACTCTGGGCTGGATGAAACACAAGCTGGAATCAAGATTGCCAGGAGAAATATGAATAACTTCAGATATGCAGATGACACCACCCTTATGGCAGAAGGCAAAGAGGAACTGAAGATCGTCTTGATGAAAGTGAAAGAGGAGAGTGAAAAAGTTGGCTTAAAGCTCGACATTTGGAAAACTAAGATCATGGCATCCGGTCCCAACACTTCATGGGAAGTAGATGGGGAAACAGAGGAAACAATGACAAGCTATATTTTCTTGGGCTCCAAAACCACTGCAGATGGTGACTGCAGCCATGAAATTAAAAGACGCTTGCTCCCTGGAAGAAAAGTTATGACCAATCTAGACAGCATATTAAAAAGCAGAGACATTGCTTGGCCAACAAAAGTCCGCCTAGTCAAAGCTATGATTTTTCCAGTAGTCATGTATGGATATGAGAGTTGGACTATAAAGACAGCTGAGCGCCAAAGAATTGATGCTTTTGAACTGTGGTGTTGGAGAAGACTCTTGAGAATCCCGTGAACTGCAAGGAGATCCAACCAGTCCATCCGAAAGGAAATCAGTCCCGAATATTCACTGGAAGGACTGAGGCTGAAGCTGAAACTTTGGCCACCTGATGCGAAGAGCTGACTCATTCGGAAAGACCCTGATGCTGGGAAAGATTGAAGGCAGAAAGAGAAGGGGACGACAGAGGATGAGATGGTTGGATGGCATCACCGACTCAACGGACATGAGTTTGAGTAAACTTTGGGAGTTGGTGATGGTCAGGGAGGCCTGGCGTGCTGCAGTCCATGGTGTCACAGAGAATCGGACACAACTGAATGACTGAACTAAACTGAACTTGCTACTTCCTAGTGCAGTGCAGTCTTTCCCGTCATTTGAATAAAAGCGTGGCACCACCGAAAACAAAATATGTTTGTGATGATGTGATGCCTTTACTTGTTTAGTAGATCCCTGTCACCGGGAGGAAGAAGATGACACCTGCTTTTTCCTGTTTGAACCTGTTCCTCCAGTTTTGTCTCTCTATTCAGTTCCCAGTACCTGTGATCTGGTTTTCCACGTGACTTGTCAACGTTGTTGCGCACCTCATGTGTTGGCTCGGGCCGCCCTTCTAGAAGCCCCTCACCCCCCCGGCTCTGCACTCTCCATCTTCTGAGACACAGCCCTTTGTCACAGCGGTCCTTGAGCTCGCAGGTACACCTGCCTCCTCTCTCCTTGGTGGCCTTCCTGTGCTCTGTCCGCTTCAGCTGCAGAGCTGTCGGAGGATACTCTTCTGCTCTTGTTTGTTTCCGTATGTCTCTGCCTCGAATAGACTATGGGTGCCCGGGATACGCTTGTCAGTCACCTTCAAAGCTTCTTTTCAGTGAAAATAAAATAGACCTTGAAAGTGATGAACTAGATATTGAACCTGTGTTTATCAAAAATGAGGAGAGTTTTTATAATGATTTTGAAAATAAACAAGTAGGGGACCAGGTAGTTACATTTGAAGTGAAAGAAGACCAAGGGTTTGATATGACAATGTCAGACAATATGAGGCAAAAATCCCACTAGTCGGAAGTTAGACATCGGAGAGACACATCAGTCTAGTCTGTGGCTTGTCTGCTCCGGTTAGATGAAAGACGTAACTCAAATAAAACCTCACGGTACTCCTGCAGTCGTTAAAAATATCGATAAGAAAAGCAAACCAATACAGGGCTGGTTCCAGAAGCTACTGCATGCAGATAATTGCAGGGCTAGTGACGATGAAAGCGTGGAACCCGAATTAGAAGATGGGAATTCTTCTCCACCGAAGAGTCACGGAGCAGCCAAAGTGTATCTCAGTGAACAATTGCAGCCAGGTTTTAGAAAAGGCAGAGGCACCAGAGATCAAATTGCCAACATCTGCTGGATCATGGAGAAAGCAAGAGAGTTTCAGAAAAACATCTATTTCTGCTTCATTGACTATGCCAAAGCCTTTGACTGTGTGGATCACAATAAACTGTGGAACATTCTGAAAGAGATGGGAATCCCAGACCACCTGACCTGCCTCTTGAGAAACCTGTATGCAGGTCAGGAAGCAACAGTTAGAACTGGACATGGAACAACAGACTGGTTCCAAATAGGAAAAGGTGTACGTCAAGGTTGTATATTGTCACCTTGCTTATTTAACTTCTATGCAGAGTACATCATGAGGAACGCTGGGCTGGAAGAAGCACAAGCTGGAATCAAGATTGCTGGGAGAAATATCAATAACCTCAGATATGCAGATGACACTACCCTTATGGCAGAAAGTGAAGAGGAACTCAAAAGCCTCTTGATGAAAGTGAAAGAGGAGAGTGAAAAGGTTGGCTTGAAGCTCAACATTCAGAAAACAAAGATCATGGCATCTGGTCCCATCACTTCATGGGCAATAGATGGAAAAACAGTGGAAACAGTGTCAGACTTTATTTTTTTGGGCTCCAAAATCACTGCAGATGCTGATTGCAGCCATGAAATTAAAAGACTCTTGCTCCTTGGAAGGAAAGTTATGACCAACCTTGATAGTATATTAAAAAGCAGAGACATTACTTTGCCAACCAAGGTCCGTCTAGTCAAGGCAATGGTTTTTCCCGTGGTCATGTATGGATGTGAGAGTTGGACTGTGAAGGAAGCTGATCGCCGAAGAATCGATGCTTTTGAACTGTGGTGTTGGAGAAGACTCTTGAGAGTCCCTTATACTGCAAGGAGATCCAACCAGTCCATTCTAGAGGAGATCAGTCCTGGATGTTCATTGGAGGGACTGATGCTAAAGCTGAAGCTGCAATACTTTGGCCACCTCATGCGACGAGTTGACTCACTGGAAAAGACTCTGATGCTGGGAAAGGTTGGGGGCGGGAGGAGAAGGGGACGACGCAGAATGAGATGGCTGGATGGCATCACCGACTCTGTGGACATGAGTTTGAGTGAACTCTGGGAGTTGGTGATGGACAGGGAGGCCTGGCGTGCTGTGATTCATGGGGTCGCGGAGAGTCGGACACGACTGAGCGACTGAACTGAACTGATGCAGAGGTGTAAGAACGCAATAGACATGGTGCAAGTAGTGTTGTTAGCTTCAGAAAAAGAGAACATTCTGCTTCCAAAAGAGGTAGAGGTTCATTTGCTCTTGCTTTGGTTTCTCCCTTTCAGGATGATCTGGTCCATTTCGATTTTCTACTTATGCATAAAGTGGGGTTATCTAAATAGGTACTTGTGTAGAAATAGATTATTTCTGCCATCCAAATAATAGGAATTCAGGAAACTGTTTTCATGGCTTTTGTCCTTCAATCAGTCTAATTCTGTCTCTGTCAGTCTTTCATATGGACTGGGAAACTCATGTAGCTACACACCATGTAACGTCCTGAGCCAGAATAAGCACCGAGGAAAGTGTTTAAGGACAGTGATCAGCTAGGGTTTTGCAGTGTTTTTTTTCTTTTTAACTTTGTTGGCTTAAATATAAGTTGCATTTCCACAGAATGGGAAGAAAGCAGAAACTGCGAGAAGGGACAGAAACACACATTTCCACTAATCTCTTCATTGTGGTTGAATATGCGTGACCTTCTCTGCTTTCCTCAGTCCCTGGGCACTTAGATATCCAACATGGCCACTTCAGGATGTTTGTAATAACCAGTACATGTGCTCCCACCTATGCTTTAATCACCACTCTCAGATGTCTCTTTTGAGAGAGTCCTCTTCACTATGTTGTTTACTAAAATGTAGTAAGTTTTGACATGTGTGATTTTGTCACATAGGTAGTATATGTGTGTGTGAGAGTTGGTCAGTCGTCTCTGATTCTTTGCGACCCCATGGACTGTAGCTGGCCAGGCTCCCCTGTCCATGGATTTCTCCAGGCCAAAATATCATTGGAGTGGATAGCCATTCCCTTCTCCACGGGATCGTCCCAACCCAGGGATCGAGGCCAGGTCTCCTGCATTGAAAGCAGGTTCTTTAACATCTGAGCCACCAGGGAAGCCCAATGGTAGTATCAACCCTCAGTAAAAAAAGAAAAAAAAAAATCAAGTGTTTATCTCCCAAAAAAAAAAAACCACGGAAGTTTGAGTTGCTGTGAGTTATTTCTTTCTTCCATAACAGATTTTTAAACTTGCTTGCTCTTTCGTGTAAGACAAAAAAACAAGAAAATGTAGCTATTCTCCTTTAAAGAAAAAAGAGAATAAACCCTACCCCCAACTTACGAATTAAATTACTTTGGCAAAGTCACGCTTTTCACTTACCTGATTCATTTGAGGAATTCGTTTGGTAATTTTATTGGATTCAAGATTACAGAATTGTATCATCTCTTTGAGTGCCATAAAATGTTAGGGAATGCCACTTTGGGGGCTTTGAACAAATCATTTAACCTTTTTTTATTTTAAAGCTGTTATTGGTAAATAGTGGGGCAAAGGTAGATAGTTATTTCTATCCCCTGTAGCTATAAAATTTGATGGTTATTGAATGTGGAGTTGGGAAGCGTTACTTATATTCCAGAATTCCACACTAACTAAGACCTCCTCAGTTTCATTCTGCTCCTTGTGTTTCGGTAAGCTTTGGTTCGTATATCTCAGTGAACACCATCAGGTTATTGCTATCGCCTGGATCCCAGTGACAAAAGAATTGGAAAAGGCAGTGGGAAAGGAATAGCTTTAGTGCAGAAAGTAGAAAGATTGCTTTCTGTCTCTGAGGCACTAAGGTGTCACATCCTCTACATCTGACTGTTTCATGGAAAATCCAGGTGGAAAAGACCGAAGAGGGCAGATGTTGTGTGTGTTTATGTCTCTATCTCTGCCAGTCAGATGGGGAAGACTGGGTGTGAATAATTGTATCTTATTAAGAAAGCCTTTCTTGAAATTTTGGGAATTTTGTTTCTTTCCCTCAAACAGAAAGAAGCACGTTTTACAAAAATTTCAGTGACTTGTAAGTGATAAAATTAATGTAAGCACAAAAATATCTTTATCACTTAACATCAGGGCAAATGCTGAGTCAAATAATGAATTGAAAACAGAGTCTTTAGAATTAAGTCATAGCAATTGTTCTTAGTGTCAAACTTTCATTAAAGGTTGAAGAAGAAAAGAAGCAGAAAAGTAGTGAAGTGGAAGTATCTGACAACGTGTGCCATGCTGCTGCTGAGAGTCGATGGATTCAGCAGAGAAAGAGTGGAGGAAACCACAAGCAGGAGTTTCCCGCCATACAGAATGAAGGTTCTGATAGGGAAGCCTCTATCAATATGCAACAGTAGGTCATTTGTTATTTTCCCGTAAAATCATTTCTAACTTGAGCTAATGCTTGTGATTGACGAATTTTATATTTTACTAGAGAGACGGTTATTTTGAATCCTCTCATCCTTTAGCCTTAATACTAGTTACTTTGTTAACATACCACCATGTTACAGTAGTAGAGTATTCTGGATTTGACTGCATGCTTGCCTTAAACAGTGTGTTGTATGTTTAAATTTATTTCGTGTCACTAATGAGCATCCTGTCATTTCAGTTTGGGGACTTCTTTCAGCGTTTCTTATGAGGCGGGACTAGTGGTGATGAGCTCCCTCAGGTTTTTTTGGTCTGGGAAAGTTTTTATTTCTCCTTCATCTGAAAGACAGCTTTTCTGGATAGAGCGCTCTTGGTTGGCAGTTTTCTCCTAGCACTTTGAGTGTGTCCATGGATGGAGGCCAAACTGTTGTTGGTGGCAGGAGGACTGACGAGGCACCTGCCTTTCATCCTTGAGGCTGACATCACCCATGTGGGTGGTTTATGAGTAAACTGCCCCCAGCCTCGCTAAATTTGATTTCCTCTTTCATGGTGGATGTGCCACTTGTCATTCTGAAAACCATCTAAATTGTTACTTTTCTCTCTGAGGGTTTTTTTTCTTTTTTAATTTATTTGGCTGCGCTGGGTCTTTGCAGCTGTGGTGCTTGGGCTTCTCATTGTGGTGGCTTCTCTTGATGCTGAGCATGGGCTCTAGGGTGCTGGCTTCAGTGGTTGTGGAGCACAGGATTCATTGCTCCATGGCATGTGCTATCTTCTCTGACCAGGGATCGAACCTGTGCCCCCTGCACTAGCAGGCAGATTCCTCAGCACTGGAGAACCAGGGAAATTCCGAAATTAAACATTACCGTATTTAAAAGCAAAACAAAAAATATAGTGTAAATCTAATTATGGCTCCTATGTCTAAGAATCATTGTGTTTAGCCAGTGGACTCCAGGTTTTCAGTGTCGCCCTTGAGGTTCTTCCCAGTGTCTTTCCAGATGCATCTCTCTACTTTCCTTCATGTGTTTTGTACTTTTCCTTCCAGGTTCCTAGGAAACAACCTAGATGTTGTGTGCCTGACCTGTGTGCTCACATTCTAATCTCCCAGTATAGGAATGATTTCTCACTTTTCTCTTCCTTTTGGCCTCCTCTCTTCACTTCTTCTGTGAATCCTTCCTTATTCCACTTATGACTTTCATATGTCAACTCTTACATATCATATTGTATCATAATTGTATATCTGTGTTTGAAGGAAGAATTTGTTTTCTTGCATATGGTTGGTACTTCGTAACTGTTTTGTGAATTAATTAATGACTTAAGATGGGTAAGAGTTGGAATTTTACAAGAATTGTTTTCTTATTCTTTATTAGTTGAATTATTTGAAAACATTGGCTTTTTTGTGGATTTTTTAAAGTAGCGATCCTGGCGTGCCCAGGAAGGAAATAGAGAAAAAGAACAATGGCAACTGGACACAGGAAGAATGTGTGATCGCACCAATATTTGGAAAGACCGATTCACTGCCTGGTGGTCTGCTGCATGTGAATGGTGAGAGCATTTCGAGGAAAGAGGATCGAGAGGATGGCAGGTAACACGGACAGATTCTTTATTTCTAGGGGAAGAAATATTAGCACTGAATACTTCTTCTGGAAATAGAGCAGCCTAATATAGTATACAGGCCAAGAGAAGAGAATCCTCAACTCTACTGGATGAACACCGCAGAAAGGTTACGGAGAGGACCCGTGCCTTTGGCCGGAAGTCGTTTCAGTAAATAGTCCACTCGGAAGCTGGACTGTAGTGAATACACGGAAACAGCTCCGTAGGGAATATTTACTGGGGCAGGCAATGAAGAACTGGATGGTAATTGAAGAGGAATGTGGAGTTCAAAGGAGTTTCTTGTTTTATATTAAGAGGGGAGCTGGTAGAGTGTGTATGCTGTTGGAAATGAGCCAGCGGAGGAAGTGTTTATTGAGTTTAATCTTGTTTGCATTTCCAATATTAGAAAGCCTATTGATTGTATGACATTATCTTTAAACTATGACAATAAATTAACTGTACATTATTATTATTGTACATGCTTTATTATGTACATATGTACTTCTGTGCATATGTAGTTTTGGGGAAGGGCTTGTTCATTGGCTCTGAAGCATAATATTCTTATGTAAATGAATATGTAGATGATTACTTAAGTTCATTCTATCATACATAGATTTTTAAAAATTATATAATCATGAATTTACAGATATTTAGGTTATACTGAATAGGATTTAATCATTCCTTGATGATTCTAGTTGATAGTATCATCGAGGGTAGCTCTGATTTTGTAAGTACTGTGAAACATCACATCATGTTAACTTCATTCAAAAGGGGAGGATTTTGTTTATTTTCAGTAGAAACAATTAACAATCTTGTACAGTTTATTACTTCGGATGATAAAGATCTAAATGAGAAAAACCATGCTTCCTGTACTGAAAGTGTCCTTAACACATACTGTGTGCTCCACAAGTGTATGTCGGAAGCGTAAAGAAACAGCAGAATGCTTGAATGAATGTGTATTGATGAATTTCTTTACAAAAAGCAAATCTTTATTGAAAGTCGATTTCCAATATTGCCTACATCTAAAGTCTTTTTGTTTTGTTAGAAATAGGTTTATAGATTCAGAATTATCATTTGTAGTTATAGCTAGACATGAGATAATAATATAGATTCATGTGGTATCATATTACTTAAAAAGACTTGACCCGGAGGGAGGATAGGAGGAGGAGGGAGGTGGGAGGGGGGTTCAAGAAGGGGAACACATGTACACCCGGGGCGGGTTCATATCAATGTATGGCAAAACCAATATAATATTGTAAAGTAATTAGCCTCCAAAAAAAAAAAAAAAAGTTCAAGCTCAAGCCAATTAAATAAATAAATAAAAAGAATTTTCAGTATCACTTTCTGAGCATATTTTGGAACAGCAGCATTCAGGCCAGATTTCCTGGGTTTGAATTCGGGGGTGTTGGTGAACTGCTGTGTGGTCTTGGGCAAGTGCCTCAGCCTTTCTTTGCTCCATTTCTTCCTAGCTAAAAGATCTAATATATTACCTATCTCCCAGAATGACCGTGAGGCTTAAAATGCCTTTAAGGCACGTCAAATGCTTGTAATAATGCATAGCCATTGCATAATAAGCCCTCAAAAAGCTAATAACATCGTGATAAAAAATGGGTTTCTTTCTTATAAGGACTTAGGGAATACTTCCGAGATAGGTTTTATTGCCATAAAAGTCAGTTCTTATTAAAAATGACAACTGCAAAACACCCCTGGTATACTGCTTCTATCACATAACGCGAGTAATGTTAGGATTTTCCTTTTCCTTTGATCTAAATTTAATGTTTTATTAATATTACAGATACATTTTCTTTGTCCTTTAATGCCACTCTTTTTTATTGTTTCATCCTTTTATAGAAATTACTTATGAATGCAAGGATGTCATATAAAACACAAACGTTTAGTTATTGCTTATGTTTTTGAGTTATTAAATTTTAGCCTGAAAAGAATCATTTGTTTTTTTTTTTAGGCCTGTAAGGAAAACAGCAAATGGAAAGAAGAAGGTATAGTAAAATGAAAAAAATTAACTTTAACATATATTATTCTCTAAAAAATACTTCGTAAAAGGAATAGTGGCAAAATAGAAAATCTTCCTTTGTTGAAGAGACATTTACTTTGAAAACATAATTTAGAAACTCTGTTGATGAAGTTATCCTTTTGATAAAAACCTGTTCTTTTAAGAAGCCTCTGCTTTTGCTTTGAGAAAGGGATTTATCACCTTTGTACACTGGGTGTATTTTATACATATTTTAAGGACATTGTGAAACAGTATTGTTCATGTGTAGGTCAAAGAACAAAGTGATCACCTGAATTCCCTTGATGATTTAACTCAGTCATCTGAAACTGCTTCCGAGGATGGCGCCATGCTTTCCTCTAAAAATTCCCCGTTGCCATCTGGCAGGTGGCTGAGGGTCGTGGACCCCTCCCTCTGTGCCCGTCAGCCCTCCAGTCCACCTGCCCCGTGAACAGCTCAGAGCTGGCTCCAGCTTTCCCAGCTGAGTTCTCCCTCACAGTAGAGTCCTCCAGGCCGGGTGTGGTTAACTGGCATCCTGGAGAGGTGCAGGAATGCTCCCCGTGGACTTTCTCCAGCAGTTGGTAGAAGCCAGACACTCTTGAAGTTGATTGTCCTTCATTCTGCAGAGTTCTCGAGTGGCATCTCAGAGCAGAGGAATTCACTGCCCCAACCGATGTCCCTCTCAAACACGGCCTGGGTCCCATCCCCGAGGTCCTGGCCGCAGATCTGCCACAACGAAAAGCTCTCGGGAAGAACTGGGAAAGTAGTTATGTTGAGGAAGGAGGTCCTGCATAACAAGGAAATAAAGAAGAACTACGTGAAAAGCAAAGGGTTACAGTATTTTTGTCAGTGTCCACCAAATGTGAGATGAGAATTTTAGGGTAAAATTTTTGACCTTTTTAGCCCCATCTTGTGTTCCATTAAATGTTTCTTTTCAAGCCATATGTCCTCCTCAGAATTTTGATTACCAGTTCTTTTCCCAGTGAATGGTTAGGAATATTTGTTAATCAATTTTTCTCTCTCTCAAGTAATACTTTACAACATTCAGGTACTGACTGATGACCATGTGGGGCTAATCGAGTGCCATTGTTTATCGTGGCAAAATTCAACTCTGATGCGGTAGTGTTTATAAACAAAAAGTTTCAGAGTAATACAGATCGGTGTACTAGGGCTATATTATGAACCAAAGCCTCTGTCTTAAATATGTTTTATATAAATGTATGTTGATATTTTCATAAAACTTGAAGAACATTATAGATGCATAATTTATATATTAATAAAAGCATATAAAATAGAGGCTTTGTTCATAGTATATCCTTAGGAAACCTGATATATTACTGATCTGTTGTATATGGATTTTAAATGTATGTGTTTTTCCACAAACCTTGTTATACTTTTTTTTTTTCCCTAAGTTTGTACTTGACTAGGAATGTCTCTCTGTTTCTTTTCCCTCCTCCACTTTTTTTTTTAACTGTTAACCTCATTTTTCCTTGCAGAATACTTTTCTTCAGGGTCTGTTCTTTCCGTCCATCTCTCTCTGCGTCTATTGTGGACATGTTTGATTACGGCGTTCTGTTTAGTGTTTGTGGCTTTCATTCGTGATCATTTCCCTACAGGTTTACTCTTGTTTTTTTTTTTTTTTTTCCCTTTTTCTTCGAAGGAGCCGAATGGAAACAATCATTTGTCTTTAGTTGTTTAACAAACAGAATAGAAGCAGCGTATCCTGTTTGCGCTTGTAACCTATCTAAATAAGGTTCTACTGAAATCTAAACTTTCATATTTGCTTTCCCAAGTGATAATTCATGCATATAGAAATCATGCAAGCAAATTTCGAAATGTAGCAATTAATTTAAATGCCTTAGTTTTTCAATAGTACTCTAAACTACTCCCAGGGATAAATTTTTTTTCTACAACAGTTTGGCAGAGCAAATAATCTAGTGGGTGTCATGGTATTTGTCCAGCAGTCAGTTAGGGGTAAGGAGAGGAACATCCGGGGCTTCTGATGTCATCTGTCACAGTGCTTACCCCATGAGAAGGACAGTCAGTGGCAGAACTGGGGTTTGAATCCACATCTGAATGACTGCAGAGCCTGTGCTCTTTGTGTTCGATCAGAGAGGAATGGGGGAGGTTATAATTCTTTTATCCGAGTTGATACTTGTCATTCTTCAAGCTCTTATTTTCTTCTCCAGCATGTCCCGAAATCAAACTTAGCAAGGCTAACGGAGGCTTTGCAGCAATTCAAGAGAAACAGTAAGTTATTTGAAGACTGTCGTCCTGGTGTTCTTCCCTGATTTGAAACGACCCAGGTTCTCATGTACTTTCTGCTTTCACTGTATTAGAATGTGGCATTGTGAGGCCAGGGAGTACCACCTTCTCTGAGGACAAGAATTCTGATCGTGAAATTGGAGACGTGGTTGAAACCTTTCCCAAAACATCACCTGGAGTCCAGGGCTTCTCGCATCCTGCCTTCCCAAGGCCTGAGCCTCTTCCAGAACCACTCAGGACTCCCGCAGGCCTTGGTCTAGCAAAGGTTAGTTGTTTTGTTTTTAACTCTGTTTCCCCTGTACTTTCTCACACACCGTTCCCTTCATCCTTATGATGACAAAAAGGATCCCACCGCGGAAATGGAAGACTTCAAAGTCATGATACGAAATGATGTGATAAGAGCAACATATCTGCATGATTCCGATTTATAAATGTTGGCATACTAAGTATGCCATTATGAAAGAAACAAATTACAAAGCGATTAGGAAAAACAGCTAGATGAATATGAAGCTGGGAGGGCGATGAAGGGGAAGAATTCATTTAAGAAAGATAAGATGAATAGGAGATGGAATGAAGGTCACGATGAAACAGATTATTTTAGAAACACAACCGAAATAGTGGGGGTAAGTCGGATGAGGTACTCTATGTTATAAATATGAGATGAGTTATTTCCAGTTCCACTTAGGAGAAAGTGAGGTTGTGAAAACTCAGTACTTATACTCTTCTGAATGGCATATAGCTGATTTTTGTGAAGAACTGAAAGAACGTTTGCTCCTTAGCTGTTTTGGTGGTTGTCTTTGAGGCTGATGGTTGTCTCTGTTTTTTTCTTTCATTGAAGTGTAGTCATTTACAATACTGTGTTAGTTTCAGGTGTATAGCAATGTGACTTGGTTACGCTTGTATATGTATATATCTATATTGAATATGGTTCCCTCTGGAAGTTCATTTCAATTTGAAGTGAGTTCTGTTTTTAAAAGAATTCTCACTTTGAAACTAATGAAGCGATGTCTTCTATTTAATCTAGCAAAACGTTAATTCATACGCAGTTCTAGATGAGCTCTGTTTTAGGCCTTAGCAGATAAATTAAGAAGTTGTGGCCCTTCTGTTTCTTGTGGTTGCTAACTTAGTGTTTGATACATACTTAATGTACTTAACTAATTTATCTTCCGGTTTGGTATAATCTTGATGGAGGTTTTGGATCTTTTTGAAAATAAAGGGGAAATAAGTAAGCATTTTATCTTGTCTTTTATTGAAATTTTAATTTATAATTATATACATGAGATTCTTAAACTCTCTTCATGACATGAGACAATGTAAGCTGCAACAGTCTTAAAGAAAAGATGTCGAACGTCCCCCCGCGCCCCTCCCGCCGAGAGATTCTGATTTATCTTTTCCTAATATCTGCAAGTCATGGGCAATTACACCCATTAAATGAATGAAATCACAATTCATGATTTTTTTCTTATGTAGACTACTTGTTATAAAATCATAAGCAAAGAAGCATTACCAACAGACTTTGTAAAATTATCTCAGAAAGATAATGTTTTACTTTTTAAAATATCTCTAGTAATGTGTATATTCCATTTTAAGAATTTTATTACAGAATAAAATTTAAAGAAGTTTATTTTTAAGGAGTAATTTTTTAAGTTAAGAAGTTATTTTTAAGTTAGGTTTCAGTTTTAAGAAACTTTATTAGCTTCAGTATTTATAGGTGTTAAATTAGCATGTCAGTTCTTTGTTATGCATGTTAAACTGAAATGCAAATTGTTCCATATCTAAAACTCAGCCATCGTGGTTGCTTGATTTTCTCAGCTCATTTGTTCTTTCCTGATGTGACTATTTTACCCTGATTGATAATCATAGATGTATGTGAAAACTTTTAAATCTCCGACTTGGATAATCGTAGTTTTACTAATTTTCGTACATCCAAATTGTTGCTTCAGTCTTTATCTGCCGTTGCAGAAGGCATAGATAGAAAATCAGAGCCGTTAGTGTGCCGTTTACAGGGAAATAAGAAGAAAACGACGAAATTTTCAAATAAATGGGGTTTTTGGAAAATGTATTTATTTTTTAATTGAAGGATAATCGCTTTACAGAATTTTGTTGTTTTCTGTCCGACATCAACAAGGATCAGCCATAGGTACACCCAATGTCCCCTTCCTCCCAAACCCTCCTCCCATCTGCCTCCCCATCCCACGCTTCTAGATCGTCACAGAGTCCCTTTCTGAGTTCCCTGGGCCATACAGCAAATTCCCATTGGCTGTCTATTTTACATATGGAATTGTAAGTTTCCATGTTACTCTTTCCATCCATCTCACCCTCTCCCTCCCCCCCTCCCCCCATGTCCGTAAGTCTGTTCTCCATGTCTGTTTCTCCATTGCTGCCCAGGAAATAAATTCATCGGTACCTTTGTAGATTCAGAATTTTTGTAGATTCCATATCTGTGCGAAATAGTATATGATATTTATATTTCTCTTTCCGACTTGCTTCACTCCGGAGAATAGGCTCTAGGTTTGCCAACCTCGTTAGAACTGACTCAAGTGTGTTTCTCTTTATGGCTGAGTAATATTCCATTGTGGACCTTGTTCTAGTTCTGTGAAAAATGCCATTGGCAATTTGAAAGTGATCACACTGAATCTGTAGATTGCATTTGGTAGTATAGTCATTTTCACACTATTCATTCTTCCTACCCGGGAATCTGGAATCTCTCTCCACCTGTTTATGTCGCCTTTCTT
Organism: Moschus berezovskii; assembly: GCF_049115385.1. NCBI lineage: Eukaryota > Metazoa > Chordata > Mammalia > Artiodactyla > Moschidae > Moschus > Moschus berezovskii. The sequence goes on from NC_142474.1 coordinate 85,387,871, forward strand.
ATCTTTCCTCGGTGTCTTAGAATTTTCCGTAGACAGGTCTTTTGTCTCCTTAGGTAGGTTTATTACTAGATATTTTATTCCTTTTGTTTCAGTGGTGAATGGGACTGGCTCATTAATTTCACTTTCTGAGTTTCCATTGTTCGTATATAGGAATTCAAGTGATCTCTGTGTATGGACCTTGTATCGTACAACTTTGCTAAATTCATTGTTTAGCTCTAGTAATTTTCTTTTACTAGAAAATAGATAGTTTCTTTTGGGTTTTCTACGTGTAGTACCATGTCATTTGCAAAAGTGAGAGTTTTACTTCCTTCTTTTCAGATCTGGATTCCTTTTCTTTCTTTTTCTTCTCTGATTGCCATAGCTAGGACTTCCAAAACCATGCTGAGTAATGGTGGTGAGAATGGACAGCTGTTGTCTTGTTCCTGATCTTAGAGGGAATGCTTTTCATTTTTCCTCATTGAGAATAGTGTTTGCCGTGGGTTTATCCTATATGGCCTTTACTATGTTGGCGTAGGTTCCTCCTGTGTCCATTTTCTCGAGCGCTTTTGTCATAAACAGGTGCTGAATTGTGTCAAAGGCTTTTTCTGCCTCTGTTGAGATGATCATATGGTTCTTAGTTTTCAGTTTGTTAAGATGGTGCATCACATTGAAATTGGTTTGTGTATATTGAAGAATCCTTGCATCCCTGGCATAAGGCCGAATTGATCATGGTGTATGAGCTATGGAATGTGTTGTTGAATTGTGTTTGCTGGAATTTTGTTGAGGATTTTTACATCTGTGTTTGTCACTGATATTGGCCTGTAATTTTCTTTTTTTGGGTTGTCTCTGCCTTGTTTTGGTATCAAGGTGATTGTGGCCTCATAGAATGAGTTTGGAAGTGTTCCTTCCTCTGCAGTGTTTTGGAAGAGTTTCAGAAAACTAGGCATTAGCTCTTCTCTAAATGTTTGATAAAATTCCCCTGTGAAGCTATCTGGCCCTGGGCTTTTGTTTTTGGGAGATTTTGGATAACACCTTCCATTTCGGTGTTTGTAATTGGCTTGCTTGTAATTTTTATTTCTCCCTGATTCAGTTTTGGGGGCTTGAACTTTTCTAAGAATCTGTCCCTTTCCTCTCAGTTGTTTCTCTTATTAGCATATTGTTGCTCATAACATTCTCTTATGATCCTCTTCATTTCTGTGTTGTCTGTTGTAACCTCTCCTTTTTCATCTCTAATCTTGTCAATTTGATTTTTCTCCCTTCTGTTCTTGATGAGCCTGGCGAGTGGTTTGTCCATTTTGCTTATCTTCGCAAAGAACCAGTATTTCGTCTGATTAATCTTTGCTATGGTTTCCTTCATTTTCTTTTTCATTTATTTCTGCTCTGATCTGTACCATTTCTTTGCTTTGGCTGACTTTGGGGGGTTTTGGTTCTTTTTCCAGCTGCTTTAAATGTAGAGTGTTGCCTGTTCAATGCTTTTCTTGTCCTTGAGGTAGGATTGTGCTGCTCTCGACTTCTCTCTTCAGATCAGTTCAGTTCAGTTCAGTCGCTCAGTCGTGTCCGACTCTTTGCGACCCCAGGAATCACAGCACGCCAGGCCTCCCTGTCCATCACCAACTTGAGTGACTCCTGTTCACTCAAACTCATGTCCATCGAGTCGGTGATGCCATCCAGCCATCTCATTCTCTGTCGTCCCCGTCTCCTCCCGCCCCCAATCCCTTCCAGCATCAGAGTCTTTTCCAGTGAGTCAACTCGTCGCATGAGGTGGCCAAAGTATTGGAGTTTCAGCTTTAGCATCGGTCCTTCCAATGAACACCCAGGATTGATCTCCTTTAGAATGGACTGGTTGGATCTCCTTGCAGTCCAAGGGACTCTCAAGAGTCTTCTCCAGCACCACAGTTCAAAAGCATCAATTCTTCGGCGATCAGCCTTCTTCACAGTCCAACTCTCACACCCATACACGACCACGGGAAAAACCATAGCCTTGACTAGACGGACCTTGGTTGGCAAAGTAATGTCTCTGCTTTTTAATATACTATCCAGGTTGGTCTTAGAAGTGCTTTTACTGAATCCCGTAGGTTTTGGGTGGTCGTGTTTTTGTTGTCATTTGTTTCTAGGAATCTTCCGATTTCCCTTCTTATTTCTTCAATAACCTTTTCGTTATTTAGTAATGAATTGTTTAATCGCCATGAGTTTGTGTTTTTTGCCGTTTTTCTTTTCCTGTAGTCGATCTCTGCTCTCATAGTGTTGTGGCCAGAGAAGATACGTGATATATTTTCAGTTTTTAAAATTTGTGGTCCAAGATGCGGTCTATCCTGGAGAATGTTCCATGTGCAGTTGAGAACAAAGTGTATTCTTCTGCATTTGGATGGAAAGTCATGAAGATATCAGTTAGGTCCTTTGGGTCTAATGTTTCATTGAAGTTTTGGGTTTCCTTATTGATTCTCTGTTTGGGTGATCTGTCCATTGGTGTAAGGGGGGTGTTAAAGTGCCCCACTATGACTGTGTTGCTATTGAATTCCCCTCTTATGCCTGTTAGTGTTTGCCTTGTGTATTGAGGTGCTTCTATGTTGGGGGCATAAATATTTCCAATTGTTATGTCTTCTTCTTGGATCGATCCTTTGGTCATTATGTAGTGTCCTTCTTTGTCTCTTATAATATTCTTTATTTGAAAGTCTATGTTGTGTGAAATAAGGATTGCCACACTGGCTTTCTTTTGGTTACCATTCAAATGGAATATCTTTTTCCATCCATTTACTTTCGGTCTGTATGTGTCTCTAGGTCTGAAGCGGGTCTCTTGTGGGCAGTATATATTTGGCTGTTGTTTTTTTATTCATTCATCTATTCCGTATCTTTTGGTTGGTGCATTGAATCCACTTACATTAAAGTAATAATCAATATATACGTTCGTGTTGACATTTTCTGAATTGTTTTGGGTTTGCTTTTGTAGGTCTTTCCTTTCTCTTGTGTTTACTGGCTGTAAATCCCTTTAGTGTTTGTTGTGAGGCTGGTGTGAAAGTGAAAGTCACACAGTCGTGTCCGACTCTTTGTGACCCCATGGAATCCTCTAGGCCAGAATACTGGAGTGGGTAGCCTTTCTCTTCTCCAGGGGATCTTCCCAACCCAGGGATTGAACCCGGCCTCCTGCATTACAGGCAGATTCTGAGCCACAAAGGCTGGTTTGGCAGTGCTCAGTTCTCTTAACTTTTGCTTTGTCTGTAAAGCTTTTGATTTCTCCCTCCATTTTGAATGGGATCTTTTCAAATAGGCTTTCTATTTCTTTCTTATGTCATAGTAGTACTTTAAACTGCCTCATAATTCCATCCTCACATAAGCATTTCTCTTCGACAAATTAAAACTTGTCTTTTAAGGTCAATTTTAAAAGAGAGTCTTCTTGTCGCGTCTTGAATTGGTGTTTTACAATTAAACCTTTTCATTAAACTTAAAAATGCTTATTATGGTAATACGACCGAAATGAGTATTTGCATATATTTATAACAGTATATTTTTATATCCTTGAAACATGTTGAAATATATAATTGACAATTTTAGCCTCACAGCTTTCTTCCCCTGGTATTGTTTTATTTTCAAAAGTTCAGAATTCTGCCTAGGTTTGCATTAATTATACCAGGTTAGTAGCATGGGGTCGCTGAGGGTCAGACACGACTGAGCGACTTCACTTTCACTTTTCACTTTCACACATTGGAGAAGGAAATGGCAACCCACTCCAGTGTTCTTGCCTGGAGAATCCCAGGGGCGGGGGAGCCTGGTGGGCTTCCATCTGTGGGGTCACACAGAGTCAGACACGACTGAAGTGACTTAGCAGCAGCAGCAGTATCTTTTACAAATAATTATCTTTACAGTATATGTTTTACCTGAATAAGTTTATCTATGTCTAATTCAAGTGTATTTACCCAACTCCTTTCTTCTGAGTCCCTTGCATGCCTGAAAATAATTTATTACACCCCAAACTGAAGGCATTGTCCCTGACGCTTCCCTCATCCCTGACTCTTTGTAAGCTATCCCTTCATCTGTCCTCCCCATCCTAGTAGACAGCATCAGAGCAGGAAAAATCCTGGACTCCAAACTTCCTTGAAAATACCACCTCCAGTCACTCAGGAAGTTCAGTATTTTCTGCCTGCTTATCATTTGTCATATCTTATCAGCATAACTCACTGTCTCCCCTATAATCTTGAAATATTCCTTTCTAGTTTTGCTACCCTGAAGTTCTTTTTTACGTTGGTGCCAGAGTAACCTTTGTAAAATATACTTGTCAATCTTTTCATTCCTCCTGGCTCTGCAGTTTGTTTTAGAATGACTGTTACCATTTTTATTTGGCTGTTTTTAAAGCCAAATTTGCTTTTTAATTCCAGTTTCATGGACACTTTGGGTGATGTACAGCGTCTAGTGTGCTTACTGTCCACTCTGGAGCATTGCTTATAAGTTTTTTTAAATTGTATTTTTAATGCTCTCCTGTAAAATACGGTCATATTTTCTACTTCCTTCAATCTCAGTCTGAATTTGGCTCTAAGGAGTTCATGGTCTGAGCCACAGTCAGCTCCCGGTCTTGATTTTGCTGACTGTATAGAACTTCTCCATCTTTGGCTGCAAAGAATATAATCAACCTGACTTCGGTATTGACCATCTGGTGATGTCCATGTGTAGAATCTTCTCTTCTGTTCTTGGAAGAGGGTGTTTGCCATGACCGATGCGATCTCTTGGCAGAACTCTATGAGCCTTTGCCCTGCTTCATTCTGTACTCCAAGGCCAAATATCCAAATCGGGAAAGGGGTACATCAAGGCTGTTTATTGTCACCCTGCTTATTTAACTAATACGCAGAGTAGTACATCATGAGAAACTCTGGGCTGGATGAAACACAAGCTGGAATCAAGATTGCCAGGAGAAATATGAATAACTTCAGATATGCAGATGACACCACCCTTATGGCAGAAGGCAAAGAGGAACTGAAGATCGTCTTGATGAAAGTGAAAGAGGAGAGTGAAAAAGCTGGCTTAAAACTCGACATTCGGAAAAGTAAGATCATGGCATCCGGTCCCAACACTTCATGGGAAGTAGAGAGTAAACAGTGGAAACAATGACAAGCTATATTTTCTAGCGCTCCAAAACCACTGCAGATGGTGACTGCAGCCATGAAATTAAAAGACGCTTGCTCCCTGGAAGAAAAGTTATGACCAATCTAGACAGCATATTAAAAAGCAGAGACATTACTTGGCCAACAAAAGTCCGTCTAGTCAAAGCTATGATTTTTCCAGTAGTCATGTATGGATATGAGAGTTGGACTGTAAAGACAGCTGAGCGCCAAAGAATTGATGCTTTTGAACTGTGGTGTTGGAGAAGACTCTTGAGAGTCCTGTGAACTGCAAGGAGATCCAACCAGTCCATCCGAAAGGAAATCAGTCCCGAATATTCATTGGAAGGACTGAGGCTGAAGCTGAAACTTTGGCCACCTGATGCGAAGAGCTGACTCATTCGGAAAGACCCTGATGCTGGGAAATATTGAAGGCAAGAAGAGAAGGGGACAACAGAGGATGAGATGGTTGGATGGCATCACCGACTCAACGGACATGAGTTTGAGTAAACTTTGGGAGTTGGCGATGGTCAGGGAGGCCTGGCGTGCTGCAGTCCATGGTGTCACAGAGAATCGGACACAACTGAACGACTGAACTAAACTGAACTTGCTACTTCCTAGTGCTGTCCAGTCTTTCCCGTCATTTGAATAAAAGCGTGGCACCACCGAAAACAAAATATGTTTGTGATGATGTGATGCCTGTACTTGTTTAGTAGATCCCTGTCACCAGAAGGAAGAAGATGACACGTGCTTTTTTCCTGTTTGAACCTGTTCCTCCAGTTTTGTCTCTCTATTCAGTTCCCAGTACCTGTGATCTGGTTTTCCACGTGACTTGTTAACGTTGTTGCGCACCTCATGTGTTGGCTCGGGCCGCCCTTCTAGAAGCCCCTCACCCCCCCCCGCTCTGCACTCTCCATCTTCTGAGACACAGCCCTTTGTCACAGCGGTCCTTGAGCTCGCAGGTACACCTGCCTCCTCTCTCCTTGGTGGCCTTCCTGTGCTCTGTCCGCTTCAGCTGCAGAGCTGTTGGAGGATACTCTTCTGCTCTTGTTTGTTTCCATATGTCTCTGGCTCGCCTAGACACAGAGCAGAATCCCTCTTTTCTTTACAGTTCTAACTTCTCCCAGGACACCCTACAGGACGTCGTAGACACAGTGATTGTTTGTCGTCTCACTGACGGGGTGAAGGACCAAACGAATGAATATGTTTTCTGAAGCTGGGTTTTTGTTTTATGTTGTCTTGTTTTTACAGGAAGGAGCCACAAAGCCAGAACTTGTTGAAAAAGAAAGTGATGCTGATATTATTGAAAGAGCTCCCCAAGAGCAAGCAAATCATGACCATTTGACTTCTGTTGATAGAGCACACAAAAATAATAGAAGTGGTAAGTCAGTGAATGCCTGTGAATGTTTTCTGTACTTAAAAGCAAATATAAAGACATGTAAAGGGTATAGATCCAAATGCGATATCGATTTCATTTTAAGTACATTTGTTTTGCTCTTTTTCTTCAGAAGTGTCCCACCTACTACCACGTTTTTCTTCCTGAAAATGCTTCAACCCTCTGAAATTCTTTTCCACTGCTTGATTTTATGGGAATATTTGTGGATAGAGATAGACTTATACGTTTCTTTAAAATTCGTAGCAGTGACTGTTGTCATTAATGTATCTGTGACTGCATTTTACAGACATGATGTCAGCCGTAGGACTGGGAGGCGAGAAAGATATAGAATCACCTTGGGATTCTGAGGTACTGTCTTCTATTATTATTTTGAAATGTAAGCCCTGAATAATGTAAGAACATGAAAACGGGAGATGCTGTGACTTTCTCACCTTTGCATTGCCCCATCGAAACTCTTTTCTTACTTTTAACCTATCTTAAGTAAAATACTTCTGTGCTAAATATTAGCACATAGTGCACTTTTGTTCATTTGCAAGATTCACCTAATGAAGTCAGCGTAGTACAGAAACCAAGGCTTAGAGATCATAAGGAATCCGTTGAAGTTACATTTATTTGAAAATTGAAACACTATTTCAGGTCAGTCCATGGCCAAATGTTTCTTTGTTTTATATCTCTGTGTGTGTATGTGTGTTGCCTCTTTTTTAGTGTGTGTGTGTGTGTGTGTGTGGCCTCTTTGTAGATTCTTTCCCATATGGGCCATTGCGGAATGTTGAGTAGCATTCCCTGTGCTATACAGTAGGTCCTCATTAGTTATCTATTTCATACACAATAGTCTTCAGTGTGTGTCTGTCAGTCCAAGTCTCCCAACCAAATGTATGGACATGTGCACGTGTAAAACTGCCAGAGAGGGTCGGAGAGAAACAGGTCGAAATGTGGTTTTTTATCACTTGGACCTTGAAAGATAGTGCTTGACACTGGAAAGTGTTACTGTGTGTGGATTGTCAGGTTAACCTGGAAGAAATATTTCAAGAGAAGCAAAAGCAAGAGAAGGCAATGGCAAGCCACTCCAGTACTCTTGCCTGGAAAATCCCATGGATGGAGCAGCCTGGTAGGCTGCAGTCCGTGGGGTCGCTAAGGGTCGGACACGACTGAGCGACTTCACTTTCACTTTTCACTTTCACACATTGGAGAAGGAAATGGCAACCCACTCCAGTGTTCTTGCTTGGAGAATCCCAGGGACGGGGGAGCCTGGTGGGCTTCCATCTATGGGGTCACACAGAGTCGGACACGACTGAAGTGACTTAGCAGCAGTAATAAATATGTGGGGTTATAATAACAGCAGTTGCTTTAGCAATGTTTTAATAAGTACACACCATTTTGGATTGTTTAAGTAGCAAGGGGACTTCCCTGGTGGCTCAGTTGGCAAAGCATCTGCCTACAATGTTTTAGACGAAGGTTCAATCCCTGGGTCGGGAAGATCCCCTGGAAAAGGAAATGGCAACCCACTCCAGTACTCTTGCCTGGAAAATCCCATGGATGGAGGAGCTAGGCAGGCTACTGGGGTCGCAAAGAGTCGGACACGACTGAAGTGACTTAGCAGCAGCAGCAGCAGCAGAACATAGGATAACTGAATGTAGGGGCTTGCTGGGTAGCTCAGCTGGTAGAGAATCTGCCTGCAATGCAGGAGTCCCCGGTTCAACTCCCGGGTTGGGAAATTTCCCTGGAGAAGGGATGGGGTACCCACTCCAGAATTGTTGGGCTTCCCTGGTGGCTCAGACAGTGAGGAATCCGCCTGCAGTGTGGGAGACCTGGGTTCGATCCCTGGGTTGGGAAGGCATGGGTTGAGGAGGGTGTGGCAACCCACCGAAGTCTTCTTGCTTGGAGAACCCCCATAGACAGAGGAGCCTGGTGGGCTACAGTCCTTGGGGTCGCAAAGAGTCAGACAGGACTTAGCACACACATAACTGGATGTAAGCAGGTAATATGTATTGATGTATAACACTATCATAATATATAATTTGCATTAAAATTTAGAAATTGGTTCCTCTTTCTGATTAGTGTTAATTGATTTTGGCTCTTGGTCATAGAAAGTTTATCTGTTCTCCAGATATTAGTCCTTAAAACAGAAAACCAAAAACCTTCATGTAAGGGCGGACCTCAGTGGCCATTTTGACCTCTTCTCCTTCCCCCCTTCCCTTTTTCCCGCTGGCGGAAAAAACGCTGACTTTTGTAGTCTGTTCCCTCATTCCCTCCCCCGTTGCTGGAGTGTCCTTGATATAGCGGTTCCTGGTAGAAATCAACCCTCTCCTAACCTCCCCCTCCTGTCGAGAAACAGCATTCTGCCCAGAAACAGCAAAATCTATTTCACTGCATCAGCCCAACCTTGAGCAGACCGGACAACCAACCCAGTCTTGCCACCCCAGCTAAGTGACCTATGAGGCACCACCACTCCAAATCTTGCCTTATCCGGGAAAAATTTCGCTGTTTCTTCCTGTAACGCTATATAAGCTGCCTCTTGCCTTTGTTCGGGTGCGGACTTCCTCGACCTCACTTGCTTGGGTCCGGGAACCTCGCCAGGGAGCGCCTTGCCATGAAAGCTTGTTAAATCATCTGTTTGGTGTCTGAATTCTTTTATCTAACATCATTGGGCCGTTTTGACCTTACACTTAACAGACGTGCTCTAGGGACTCCCTATATACGGTCGAGTGAGCTGAACTATTTTTAAGGGAAGAAGCATTTATAACATTAAAAATCATGTAATTCATTTTTGGTAGATTTAACATGTATGAATTGTTTAATTCAATCAAACAGTTGCAAAATTGGGTTTGTGAGTGAATGTTTTTCTCCTATTTTTGGGTAAGGCAAGTTATTTTTCACTTCTTAGTTGTGATCTGGTGATTTGTGAGTAGTTCCATATAAATTAAGAAGTTTAACAGTGAAATTTTAATAAGTTTCTGATTTTTCTTTATCCATACTGGATTAGTTAAAAATTATATTATTTTGCACACATGTACCCTGCCAGAAAAGACACCTGAAAATCAAATCAACCCAATTAATTTTCCTCTCTTGCAGCTGCAAAAATTGCCTCAAGAACCGGAAATGAATAAGGAATGTTGTAGACAGGACAGATCTGTATGTTCAGGGCCTCCTTATGTGGAGAAGTATGAAAACATGAGGATCAAACAAGGCAAATTAGAATGGAAGGAGAAGTTAAAACCATCACAAATGTGTCAAAGCAGAAGTTAGGTGAAATTTGTGAGAAATAGAAAATTATTATTTGTCCTAAGGAGGAGTCACTACATGATCACCATAAAGAAGGAACAAACAGAAAGGAAATACCTCCTAACGTGACAAATAATATACCTGATTGTGGGGAGAAAGATGCATTTGGAGTATCTGTCTCTCTAGTATTCCAAGTACGTCCTGAACAAAAAGAACCCAGTCTTGAAAATGTTTTTTCCTCGAATACACTATGGGTCCCCGGGATACGCTTGTCAGTCACCTTCAAAGCTTCGTTTCAGTGAAAATAAAATAGTCCTTGAAAGTGATAAACTAGATATTGAACATGTGTTTATCAAAAATGAGGAGAGTTTTTATAATGATGTAGAAAATAAAAAATTAGGGGACCGGGTAGTTACATTTGAAGTGAAAGAAGACCAAGGGTTTGATATGACAATGTCAGACAATATGAGGCAAAATCCCACTAGTCGGAAGTTAGACATCGGAGAGACACATCAGTCTAGTCTGTGGCTTGTCTGCTCCGGTTAGATGAAACACGTAACTCAAATAAAACCTCACGGTACTCCTGCTGTCATTAAAAATACTGATAAGAAAACCAAACCAATACAGGACTGGTTCCAGAAGCTACTGCATGCAGATAATTCAGGGCTAGTGACGATGAAACGGTGGAACCCGAATTAGAAGATGGGAATACTTCTCCACCGAATAGTCACAGAGCATCCAAAGTGTATCTCAGTGAACAATTGCAGAAGGATATGCAGAGGTTTAAGAATGCAATAGACATGGTGCAAGTAGTGTTGTTAGTTTCGGAAAAAGAGAACATTCTGCTTCCAAAAGAGGTAGAGGTTCATTTGCTCTTGCTTTGGTTTCTCCCTTTCAGGATGATCTGGTCCATTTCGATTTTCTACTTATGCATAAAGTGGGGTTATCTAAATAGGTTCTTGTGTAGAAATAGATTATTTCTGCCATCCAAATAATAGGAATTCAGGAAACTGTTTTCATGCCTTTGTCCTTCAATCAGAATAATTCTGTCTCTGTCAGTCTTTCATATGGACTGGGAAACTCATGTAGCTACACACCATGTAACGTCCTGAGCCAGGATAAGCACCGAGGAAAGTGTTTAAGGACAGTGATCAACTAGGGTTTTGCAGTGTTTTGTTTTTTTTTTTTTAACTTTGTTGGATTAAATATAAGTTGCATTTCCACAGAATGGGAAGAAAGCAGAAACTGCGAGAAGGGAGAGAAACACACATTTCCTCTAATCTCTTCATTGTGGTTGAATATGTGTGACCTTCTCTGCTTTCCTCAGTCCCTGGGCACTTAGATATCCAACATGGCCACTTCAGGATGTTTTTAATAACCAATACATGTGCTCTCATCTATGCTTTAATCACCACTCTCAGATTTCTCTTTTGAGAGAGACCTCTTCACTATGTTGTTTACTAAAATGTAGTAAGTTTTGACATGTGTGATTTTGTCACATAGGTAGTATATGTGTATGTGAGTGTTGGTCAGTCGTCTCTGATTCTTTGTGACCCCATGGACTGTAGCTGGCCAGGCTCCCCTGTCCATGGATTTCTCCAGGCCAGAATATCATTGGAGTGGATAGCCATTCCCTTCTCCACGGGATCGTCCCAACCCAGGGATCGAAGCCAGGTCTCCTGCATTGAAAGCAGATTCTTTAACATCTGAGCCACCAGGGAAGCCCAAGGTAGTATCAACCCTCAGTAAAAAAAGAAAACTATCAAGTGTTTATCTCCAAAAAAAAAAAAAAAAAAAAACAGAACGGATGTTTGAGATGCTGTGAGATATTTCTTTCTTCCATAACAGGTTTTTAACCTTGCTTGCTCTTTCGTGTAAGACAAAAAAACAAGAAAATGTAGCTAATCTCCTTTAAAGAAAAAAGAGAATAAACCCTACCCCAACTTACGAATTAAATTACTTTGGCAAAGTCATGCTTTTCACTTACCTGATTCATTTGAGGAATTCGTTTGGTAATTTTATCGGATTCAAGATTACAGAATTGTATCATCTCTTTTGGTGCCATATAGTGTTAGGGAATGCCAGTTTAGGGGCTTTGAACAATTCATTTAACCTTTTTTTATTTTAAAGCTGTTATTGTTAAATAGTGGGGCAAAGGTAGATAGTTATTTCTATCCCTTCTAGCTATAAAATTTGATGGTTATTGAATGTGGAGTTGGGAAGCGTTACTTATATTCCAGAATTCCACACTAACTAAGACCTCCTCAGTTTCATTCTGCTCCTTGTGTTTTGGTAAGCTTTGGTTCGTATATCTCAGTGAACACCATCAGGTTATTGCTATCGCCTGGATCCCAGTGACAAAAGAATTGGAAAAGGCAGTGGGAAAGGAATAGCTTTAGTGCAGAAAGTAGAAAGATTGCTTTCTGTCTCTGAGGCACTAAGGTGTCACATCCTCTACATCTGACTGTTTCATGGAAAATCCAGGTGGAAAAGACCGAAGAGGGCAGATGTTGTGTGTGTTTATGTCTCTATCTCTGCCAGTCAGATGGGGAAGACTGGGTGTGAATAATTGTATCTTATTAAGAAAGCCTTTCTTGAAATTTTGGGAATTTTGTTTCTTTCCCTCAAACAGAAAGAAGCACGTTTTACAAAAATTTCAGTGACTTGTAAGTGATAAAATTAATGTAAGCACAAAAATATCTTTATCACTTAACATCAGGGCAAATGCTGAGTCAAATAATGAATTGAAAACAGAGTCTTTAGAATTAAGTCATAGCAATTGTTCTTAGTGTCAAACTTTCATTAAAGGTTGAAGAAGAAAAGAAGCAGAAAAGTAGTGAAGTGGAAGTATCAGACAACGTGTGCCATGCTGCTGCTGAGAGTCGATGGATTCAGCAGAGAAAGAGTGGAGGAAACCACAAGCAGGAGTTTCCCGCCATACAGAATGAAGGTTCTGATAGGGAAGCCTCTATCAATATGCAACAGTAGGTCATTTGTTATTTTCCCGTAAAATCATTTCTAACTTGAGCTAATGCTTGTGATTGACGAATTTTATATTTTACTAGAGAGACGGTTATTTTGAATCCTCTCATCCTTTAGCCTTAATACTAGTTACTTTGTTAACATACCACCATGTTACAGTAGTAGAGTATTCTGGATTTGACTGCATACTTGCCTTAACCAGTGTATTGTCTGTTTAAATTTATTTCTTGTCACTAATGAACATCCTGTCATTTCAGTTTGGGGACTTCTTTCAGCATTTCTTATGAGGCGGGACTAGTGGTGATGAGCTCCCTCGGGTTTGCTTTGTCTGGGAAAGTTTTTATTTCTCCTTCATCTGAAACACAGCTTTTCTGGACAGAGTGCTCTTGGTTGGCAGTTTTCTCCTAGCACTTTGAGTGTGTTCATGGATGGAGGCCAAACTGTTGTTGGTGGCAGGAGAACTGACGTGGCACCTGCCTTTGATCCTTGAGGCTGACATCACCCATGTGGGTGGTTTACAAGTAAACTGACCCCCACCCCGCTAAATTTCATTTCTTCTTTCATGGTGGATGTGCCACATGTCATTCTAAAAACCATCTAAATTGTTACTTTTCTCTCTGAGGGTTTTTTTTTTTTTAATTAATTTGGCTGCGCTGGGTCTTTGCAGCTGCTGTGCTTGGGCTTCTCATTGTGGTGGCTTCTCTTGATGCTGAGCATGGGCTCTAGGGTGCTGGCTTCAGTGGTTGTGGAGCACAGGATTCATTGCTCCATGGCATGTGCTATGTTCCCTGACCAGGGATCGAACCTGTGCCCCCTGCACTAGCAGGCAGATTCCTCAGCACTGGAGAACCAGGGAAATTCTGAAATTAAACATTACCGTATTTAAAAGCAAAATTAAAAATATAGTGTAAATCTAGTTATGGCCCCTCATCTAAGAATCATTGTGTTTAGCCAGTGGACTCCAGGTTTTCAGTGTCGCCCTTGAGGTTCTTCCCAATGTCTTTCCAGATGCATCTCTCTACTTTCCTTCATGTGTTTTGTACTTTTCCTTCCAGGTTCCTAGGAAACAACCTAGATGTTGTGTGCCTGACCTGTGTGCTGACATTCTAATCTCCCAGTGGAATGATTTTCGCTTTTCTCTTCCTTTTGGCCTCCTCTCTTCACTTCTTCTGTGAATCCTTCCTTATTCCACTTATGACTTTCATATGTCAACTCTTACATATCATATTGCATCATAATTGTATATCTGTGTTTGAAGGAAGAATTTGTTTTCTTGCATATGGTTGGTACTTTGTAACTGTTTTGTGAATTAATTAATGACTTAAGATGGGTAAGAGTTGGAATTTTACAAGAATTGTTTTTTTATTCTTTATTAGTTGAATTATTTGAAAACATTGGCTTTTTTGTGGATTTTTTAAAGTAGCGATCCTGGCGTGCCCAGGAAGGAAATAGAGAAAAAGAACAATGGCAACTGGACACAGGAAGAATGTGTGATCGCACCAATATTTGGAAAGACCGATTCACTGCCTGGTGGTCTGCTGCATGTGAATGGTGAGAGCATTTCGAGGAAAGAGGATCGAGAGGATGGCAGGTAACACGGACAGATTCTTTATTTCTAGGGGAAGAAATATTAGCACTGAATACTTCTTCTGGAAATAGAGCAGCCTAATATAGTATACAGGCCAAGAGAAGAGAATCCTCAACTCTACTGGATGAACACCGCAGAAAGGTTACGGAGAGGACCCGTGCCTTTGGCCGGAAGTCGTTTCAGTAAATAGTCCACTCGGAAGCTGGACTGTAGTGAATACACGGAAACAGCTCCGTAGGGAATATTTACTGGGGCAGGCAATGAAGAACTGGATGGTAATTGAAGAGGAATGTGGAGTTCAAAGGAGTTTCTTGTTTTATATTAAGAGGGGAGCTGGTAGAGTGTGTATGCTGTTGGAAATGAGCCAGCGGAGGAAGTGTTTATTGAGTTTAATCTTGTTTGCATTTCCAATATTAGAAAGCCTATTGATTGTATGACATTATCTTTAAACTATGACAATAAATTAACTGTACATTATTATTATTGTACATGCTTTATTATGTACATATGTACTTCTGTACCTATGTAGTTTTGGGGAAGGGCTTGTTCATTGGCTCTGAAGCATAATATTCTTATGTAAATGAATATGTAGATGATTACTTAAGTTCATTCTATCATACATAGATTTTTAAAAATTATATAATCATGAATTTACAAATACTTAGGTTATACGGAATAGGATTTAATCATTCCTTGATGATTCTAGTTGATAGTATCATCGAGGGTAGCTCTGATTTTGTAAGGTACTGTGAAACATCACGTCATGTTAACTTCTTTGAAAAGGGGAGGATTTTGTTTATTTTCAGTAGAAACAATTAACAATCTTGTACAGTTTATTACTTCGGATGATAAAGATCTAAATGAGAAAAACCATGCTTCCTGTACTGAAAGTGTCCTTAACACATACTGTGTGCTCCACAAGTGTATGTCGGAAGCGTAAAGAAACAGCAGAATGCTTGAATGAATGTGTATTGATGAATTTCTTTACAAAAAGCAAATCTTTATTGAAAGTCGATTTCCAATATTGCCTACATCTAAAGTCTTTTTGTTTTGTTAGAAATAGGTTTATAGATTCAGAATTATCATTTGTAGTTATAGCTAGACATGAGATAATAATATAGATTCATGTGGTATCATATTACTTAAAAAGACTTGACCCGGAGGGAGGATAGGAGGAGGAGGGAGGTGGGAGGGGGGTTCAAGAAGGGGAACACATGTACACCCGGGGCGGGTTCATATCAATGTATGGCAAAACCAATATAATATTGTAAAGTAATTAGCCTCCAAAAAAAAAAAAAAAAGTTCAAGCTCAAGCCAATTAAATAAATAAATAAAAAGAATTTTCAGTATCACTTTCTGAGCATATTTTGGAACAGCAGCATTCAGGCCAGATTTCCTGGGTTTGAATTCGGGGGTGTTGGTGAACTGCTGTGTGGTCTTGGGCAAGTGCCTCAGCCTTTCTTTGCTCCATTTCTTCCTAGCTAAAAGATCTAATATATTACCTGTCTCCCAGAATGACCGTGAGGCTTAAAATGCCTTTAAGGCACGTCAAATGCTTGTAATAATGCATAGCCATTGCATAATAAGCCCTCAAAAAGCTAATAACATCGTGATAAAAAATGGGTTTCTTTCTTATAAGGACTTAGGGAATACTTCTGAGATAGGTTTTATTGCCATAAAAGTCAGTTCTTATTAAAAATGACAACTGCAAAACACCCCTGGTATACTGCTTCTATCACATAACGCGAGTAATGTTAGGATTTTCCTTTTCCTTTGATCTAAATTTAATGTTTTATTAATATTACAGATATATTTTCTTTGTCCTTTAATGCTACTCTTTTTTATTGTTTCATCCTTTTATAGAAATTCCTTATGAATGCAAGGATGTTATATAAAAGACAAATGTTCAGTTATTGCTTATGTTTTTGAGTTATTAAATTTTAGCCTGAAAAGAATCATTTGTTTTTTTTTTTTTAGGCCTGTAAGGAAAACAGCAAATGAAAATAAGAAGGTATAGTAAAATGAAAAAAATTAACTTTAACATATATTATTCTCTAAAAAATACTTCGTAAAAGGAATAGTGGCAAAATAGAAAATCTTCCTTTGTTGAAGAGACATTTACTTTGAAAACATAATTTAGAAACTCTGTTGATGAAGTTATCCTTTTGATAAAAACCTGTTCTTTTAAGAAGCCTCTGCTTTTGCTTTGAGAAAGGGATTTATCACCTTTGTACACTGGGTGTATTTTATACATATTTTAAGGACATTGTGAAACAGTATTGTTCATGTGTAGGTCAAAGAACAAAGTGATCACCTGAATTCCCTTGATGATTTAGCTCAGTCATCTGAAACTGCTTCCGAGGATGGCGCCATGCTTTCCTCTAAAAATTCCCCGTTGCCATCTGGCAGGTGGCTGAGGGTCGTGGACCCCTCCCTCTGTGCCCGTCAGCCCTCCAGTCCACCTGCCCCGTGAACAGCTCAGAGCTGGCTCCAGCTTTCCCAGCTGAGTTCTCCCTCACAGTAGAGTCCTCCAGGCCGGGTGTGGTTAACTGGCATCCTGGAGAGGTGCAGGAATGCTCCCCGTGGACTTTCTCCAGCAGTTGGTAGAAGCCAGACACTCTTGAAGTTGATTGTCCTTCATTCTGCAGAGTTCTCGAGTGGCATCTCAGAGCAGAGGAATTCACTGCCCCAACCGATGTCCCTCTCAAACACGGCCTGGGTCCCATCCCCGAGGTCCTGGCCGCAGATCTGCCACAACGAAAAGCTCTCGGGAAGAACTGGGAAAGTAGTTATGTTGAGGAAGGAGGTCCTGCATAACAAGGAAATAAAGAAGAACTACGTGAAAAGCAAAGGGTTACAGTATTTTTGTCAGTGTCCACCAAATGTGAGATGAGAATTTTAGGGTAAAATTTTTGACCTTTTTAGCCCCATCTTGTGTTCCATTAAATGTTTCTTTTCAAGCCATATGTCCTCCTCAGAATTTTGATTACCAGTTCTTTTCCCAGTGAATAGTTAGGAATATTTGTTAATCAATTTTTCTCTCTCTCAAGTAATACTTTACAACATTCAGGTACTGACTGATGACCATGTGGGGCTAATCGAGTGCCATTGTTTATCGTGGCAAAATTCAACTCTGATGCGGTAGTGTTTATAAACAAAAAGTTTCAGAGTAATACAGATCGGTGTACTAGGGCTATATTATGAACCAAAGCCTCTGTCTTAAATATGTTTTATATAAATGTATGTTGATATTTTCATAAAACTTGAAGAACATTATAGATGCATAATTTATATATTAATAAAAGCATATAAAATAGAGGCTTTGTTCATAGTATATCCTTAGGAAACCTGATATATTACTGATCTGTTGTATATGGATTTTAAATGTATGTGTTTTTCCACAAACCTTGTTATACTTTTTTTTTCCCTAAGTTTGTACTTGACTAGGAATGTCTCTCTGTTTCTTTTCCCTCCTCCACTTTTTTTTTTAACTGTTAACCTCATTTTTCCTTGCAGAATACTTTTCTTCAGGGTCTGTTCTTTCCGTCCATCTCTCTCTGCGTCTATTGTGAACATGTTTGATTACGGCGTTCTGTTTAGTGTTTGTGGCTTTCATTCGTGATCATTTCCCTACAGGTTTACTCTTGTTTTTTTTTTTTTTTTTTTCCCTTTTTCTTCGAAGGAGCCGAATGGAAACAATCATTTGTCTTTAGTTGTTTAACAAACAGAATAGAAGCAGCGTATCCTGTTTGCGCTTGTAACCTATCTAAATAAGGTTCTACTGAAATCTAAACTTTCATATTTGCTTTCCCAAGTGATAATTCATGCATATAGAAATCATGCAAGCAAATTTCGAAATGTAGCAATTAATTTAAATGCCTTAGTTTTTCAATAGTACTCTAAACTACTCCCAGGGATAAATTTTTTTTCTACAACAGTTTGGCAGAGCAAATAATCTAGTGGGTGTCATGGTATTTGTCCAGCAGTCAGTTAGGGGTAAGGAGAGGAACATCCGGGGCTTCTGATGTCATCTGTCACAGTGCTTACCCCATGAGAAGGACAGTCAGTGGCAGAACTGGGGTTTGAATCCACATCTGAATGACTGCAGAGCCTGTGCTCTTTGTGTTCGATCAGAGAGGAATGGGGGAGGTTATAATTCTTTTATCCGAGTTGATACTTGTCATTCTTCAAGCTCTTATTTTCTTCTCCAGCATGTCCCGAAATCAAACTTAGCAAGGCTAATGGAGTCTTTGCAGCAATCCAAGAGAAACAGTAAGTTATTTGAAGACTGTCGTCCTGGTGTTCTTCCCTGATTTGAAACGACCCAGGTTCTCATGTACTTTCTGCTTTCACTGTATTAGAATGTGGCATTGTGAGGCCAGGGAGTACCACCTTCTCTGAGGACAAGAATTCTGATCGTGAAATTGGAGACGTGGTTGAAACCTTTCCCAAAACATCACCTGGAGTCCAGGGCTTCTCGCATCCTGCCTTCCCAAGGCCTGAGCCTCTTCCAGAACCACTCAGGACTCCCGCAGGCCTTGGTCTAGCAAAGGTTAGTTGTTTTGTTTTTAACTCTGTTTCCCCTGTACTTTCTCACACACCATTCCCTTGATGCTTATGATGACAAAACGGATCCCACCGCGGAAATGGAAGACTTCAAAGTCATGATACAAAATGATGTGATAAGAGCAATATATCTGCATGATTCAGATTTATAAATGTTGGCATACTAAGTATGCCATTATGAAAGAAACAAATTACAAAGCAATTAGGAAAAACAGCTAGATGAATATGAAGCTGGGAGGGCGATGAAGGGGAAGAATTCATTTAAGAAAGATAAGATGAATAGGAGATGGAATGAAGGTCACGATGAAACAGATTATTTTAGAAACACAACCGAAATAGTGGGGGTAAGTCGGATGAGGTACTCTATGTTATAAATATGAGATGAGTTATTTCCAGTTCCACTTAGGAGAAAGTGAGGTTGTGAAAACTCAGTACTTATACTCTTCTGAATGGCATATAGCTGATTTTTGTGAAGAACTGAAAGAACGTTTGCTCCTTAGCTGTTTTGGTGGTTGTCTTTGAGGCTGATGGTTGTCTCTGTTTTTTTCTTTCATTGAAGTGTAGTCATTTACAATACTGTGTTAGTTTCAGGTGTATAGCAATGTGACTTGGTTACGCTTGTATATGTATATATCTATATTGAATATGGTTCCCTCTGGAAGTTCATTTCAATTTGAAGTGAGTTCTCTTTTTAAAAGAATTCTCACTTTGAAACTATTGAAGCGATGTCTTCTATTTAATCTAGCAAAACGTTAATTCATACGCAGTTCTAGATGAGCTCTGTTTTAGGCCTTAGCAGATAAATTAAGAAGTTGTGGCCCTTCTGTTTCTTGTGGTTGCTAACTTAGTGTTTGATACATACTTAATGTACTTAACTAATTTATCTTCCGGTTTGGTATAATCTTGATGGAGGTTTTGGATCTTTTTGAAAATAAAGGGGAAATAAGTAAGCATTTTATCTTGTCTTTTATTGAAATTTTAATTTATAATTATATACATGAGATTCTTAAACTCTCTTCATGACATGAGACAATGTAAGCTGCAACAGTCTTAAAGAAAAGATGTCGAACGTCCCCCCGCGCCCCTCCCGCCGAGAGATTCTGATTTATCTTTTCCTAATATCTGCAAGTCATGGGCAATTACACCCATTAAATGAATGAAATCACAATTCATGATTTTTTTCTTATGTAGACTACTTGTTATAAAATCATAAGCAAAGAAGCATTACCAACAGACTTTGTAAAATTATCTCAGAAAGATAATGTTTTACTTTTTAAAATATCTCTAGTAATGTGTATATTCCATTTTAAGAATTTTATTACAGAATAAAATTTAAAGAAGTTTATTTTTAAGAAGTAATTTTTTAAGTTAAGAAGTTATTTTTAAGTTAGGTTTCAGTTTTAAGAAACTTTATTAGCTTCAGTATTTATAGGTGTTAAATTAGCATGTCAGTTCTTTGTTATGCATGTTAAACTAAAATGCAAATTGTTCCATATCTAAAACTCAGCCATCGTGGTTGCTTGATTTTTTTCAGCTCATTTGTTCTTTCCTGATGTGACTATTTTATCCTGCTTGATAATCATAGATGTATGTGAAAACTTTTAAATCTCCGACTTGGATAATCGTAGTTTTACTAATTTTCGTACATCCAAATTGTTGCTTCAGTCTTTATCTGCCGTTGCAGAAGACATAGATAGAAAATCAGAGCCGTTAGTGTGCTGTTTACAGGGAAATAAGAAGAAAACGACGAAATTTTCAAATAAATGGGGTTTTTGGAAAATGTATTTATTTTTTAATTGAAGGATAATCGCTTTACAGAATTTTGTTGTTTTCTGTCCGACATCAACAAGGATCAGCCATAGGTACACCCAATGTCCCCTTCCTCCCAAACCCTCCTCCCATCTGCCTCCCCATCCCACGCTTCTAGATCGTCACAGAGTCCCTTTCTGAGTTCCCTGGGCCATACAGCAAATTCCCATTGGCTGTCTATTTTACATATGGAATTGTAAGTTTCCATGTTACTCTTTCCATCCATCTCACCCTCTCCCTCCCCCCCTCCCCCCATGTCCGTAAGTCTGTTCTCCATGTCTGTTTCTCCATTGCTGCCCAGGAAATAAATTCATCGGTACCTTTGTAGATTCAGAATTTTTGTAGATTCCATATCTGTGCGAAATAGTATATGATATTTATATTTCTCTTTCCGACTTGCTTCACTCCGGAGAATAGGCTCTAGGTTTGCCAATCTCGTTAGAACTGACTCAAGTGTGTTTCTCTTTATGGCTGAGTAATATTCCATTGTGGACCTTGTTCTAGTTCTGTGAAAAATGCCATTGGCAATTTGAAAGTGATCACACTGAATCTGTAGATTGCATTTGGTAGTATAGTCATTTTCACACTATTCATTCTTCCTACCTGGGAATCTGGAATCTCTCTCCACCTGTTTATGTCGCCTTTCTTATCTTTCCTCGGTGTCTTAGAATTTTCCGTAGACAGGTCTTTTGTCTCCTTAGTGAAGTCGCTCAGTCGTGTCCGACTCTTTGCGACCCCGTGGACTGTAGCCTACCAGGCTTCTCTGTCCATGGGATTCTCCAGGCAAGAATACTGGGGTGGGTTACCATTTCCTTCTCCAGGGGATCTTCCCGACCCAGGGATCGAACCCGGGTCTCCCGCATTGGAGGCAGACGCTTTAACCTCTGAGCCACCTGCGAAGCCCTTTGTCTCCTTAGGTAGGTTTATTACTAGATATTTTATTCTTTTTGTTGCAGTGGTGAATGGGACTGGCTCATTAATTTCACTTTCTGAGTTTCCATTGTTCGTATATAGGAATTCAAGTGATCTCTGTGTATGGACCTTGTATCATACAACTTTGCTAAATTCATTGTTTAGCTCTAGTAATTTTCTTTTACTAGAAAATAGATAGTTTCTTTTGGGTTTTCTACGTGTAGTACCATGTCATTTGCAAAAGTGAGAGTTTTACTTCTTCTTTTCAGATCTGGATTCCTTTTCTTTCTTTTTCTTCTCTGATTGCCATAGCTAGGAGTTCCAAAACCATGCTGAGTAATGGTGGTGAGAATGGACAACTTTTGTCTTGTTCCTGATCTTAGAGGGAATGCTTTTCATTTTTCCTCATTGAGAATAGTGTTTGCCGTGGGTTTATCCTATATGGCCTTTACTATGTTGGCGTAGGTTCCTCCTGTGTCCATTTTCTCGAGCGCTTTTGTCATAAACAGGTGCTGAATTGTGTCAAAGGCTTTTTCTGCCTCTGTTGAGATGATCATATGGTTCTTAGTTTTCAGTTTGTTAAGATGGTGCATCACATTGAAATTGGTTTGTGTATATTGAAGAATCCTTGCATCCCTGGCATAAGGCCGAATTGATCATGGTGTATGAGCTATGGAATGTGTTGTTGAATTGTGTTTGCTAGAATTTTGTTGAGGATTTTTACATCTGTGTTTGTCAGTGATATTGGCCTGTAATTTTCTTTTTTGTGTTGTGTCTGCCTGGTTTTGGTATCAAGGTGATTTTGGCCTCATAGAATGAGTTTGGAAGTGTTCCTTCCTCTGCAGTGTTTTGGAAGAGTTTCAGAAAACTAGGCATTAGCTCTTCTCTAAATGTTTGATAAAATTCCCCTGTGAAGCTATCTGGCCCTGGGCTTTTGTTTTTGGGAGATTTTGGATAACACCTTCCATTTCAGTGTTTGTAATTGGCTTGCTTGTAATTTTTATTTCTCCCTGATTCAGTTTTGGGGGCTTGAACTTTTCTAAGAATCTGTCCCTTTCCTCTCAGTTGTCTCTCTTATTAGCATATTGTTGCTCATAACATTCTCTTATGATCCTCTTCATTTCTGTGTTGTCTGTTGTAACCTCTCCTTTTTCATCTCTAATCTTGTCAATTTGATTTTTCTCCCTTCTGTTCTTGATGAGCCTGGCGAGTGGTTTGTCCATTTTGCTTATCTTCGCAAAGAACCAGTATTTCGTCTGATTAAT
Organism: Moschus berezovskii; assembly: GCF_049115385.1. NCBI lineage: Eukaryota > Metazoa > Chordata > Mammalia > Artiodactyla > Moschidae > Moschus > Moschus berezovskii. The sequence goes on from NC_142474.1 coordinate 85,410,677, forward strand.
CTTTGCTATGGTTTCCTTCATTTTCTTTTTCATTTATTTCTGCTCTGATCTGTACCATTTCTTTGCTTTGGCTGACTTTGGGGGGTTTTGGTTCTTTTTCCAGCTGCTTTAAATGTAGAGTGTTGCCTGTTCAATGCTTTTCTTGTCCTTGAGGTAGGATTGTGCTGCTCTCGACTTCTCTCTTCAGTTCAGTTCAGTTCAGTTCAGTCGCTCAGTCGTGTCCGACTCTTTGCGACCCCAGGAATCACAGCACGCCAGGCCTCCCTGTCCATCACCAACTTGAGTGACTCCTGTTCACTCAAACTCAAGTCCATCGAGTCGGTGATGCCATCCAGCCATCTCATTCTCTGTCGTCCCCGTCTCCTCCCGCCCCCAATCCCTTCCAGCATCAGAGTCTTTTCCAGTGAGTCAACTCGTCGCATGAGGTGGCCAAAGTATTGGAGTTTCAGCTTTAGCATCGGTCCTTCCAATGAACACCCAGGACTGATCTCCTTTAGAATGGACTCGTTGGATCTCCCTGCAGTCCAAGGGACTCTCAAGAGTCTTCTCCAGCACCACAGTTCAAAAGCATCAATTCTTCGGCGATCAGCCTTCTTCACAGTCCAACTCTCACACCCATACACGACCACGGGAAAAACCATAGCCTTGACTAGACGGACCTTGGTTGGCAAAGTAATGTCTCTGCTTTTTAATATACTATCCAGGTTGGTCTTAGAAGTGCTTTTACTGAATCCCGTAGGTGTTGGGTGGTCGTGTTTTTGTTGTCATTTGTTTCTAGGAATCTTCTGATTTCCCTTCTTATTTCTTCAATAACCTTTTCGTTATTTAGTAATGAATTGTTTAATCGCCATGAGTTTGTGTTTTTTGCCGTTTTTTTTTTTTTCCTGTAGTCGATCTCTGCTCTCATAGTGTTGTGGCCAGAGAAGATACGTGATATATTTTCAGTTTTTAAAATTTGTGGTCCAAGATGCGGTCTATCCTGGAGAATGTTCCATGTGCAGTTGAGAACAAAGTGTATTCTTCTGCATTTGGATGGAAAGTCATGAAGATATCAGTTAGGTCCTTTGGGTCTAATGTTTCATTGAAGTTTTGGGTTTCCTTATTGATTCTCTGTTTGGGTGATCTGTCCATTGGTGTAAGGGGGGTGTTAAAGTGCCCCACTATGACTGTGTTGCTATTGAATTCCCCTCTTATGCCTGTTAGTGTTTGCCTTGTGTATTGAGGTGCTTCTATGTTGGGGGCATAAATATTTCCAATTGTTATGTCTTCTTCTTGGATCGATCCTTTGGTCATTATGTAGTGTCCTTCTTTGTCTCTTATAATATTCTTTATTTGAAAGTCTATGTTGTGTGAAATAAGGATTGCCACACTGGCTTTCTTTTGGTTACCATTCAAATGGAATATCTTTTTCCATCCATTTACTTTCGGTCTGTATGTGTCTCTAGGTCTGAAGCGGGTCTCTTGTGGGCAGTATATATTTGGCTGTTGTTTTTTTATTCATTCATCTATTCCGTATCTTTTGGTTGGTGCATTGAATCCACTTACATTAAAGTAATAATCAATATATACGTTCGTGTTGACATTTTCTGAATTGTTTTGGGTTTGCTTTTGTAGGTCTTTCCTTTCTCTTGTGTTTACTGGCTGTAAATCCCTTTAGTGTTTGTTGTGAGGCTGGTGTGAAAGTGAAAGTCACACAGTCGTGTCCGACTCTTTGTGACCCCATGGAATCCTCTAGGCCAGAATACTGGAGTGGGTAGCCTTTCTCTTCTCCAGGGGATCTTCCCAACCCAGGGATTGAACCCGGCCTCCTGCATTACAGGCAGATTCTGAGCCACAAAGGCTGGTTTGGCAGTGCTCAGTTCTCTTAACTTTTGCTTTGTCTGTAAAGCTTTTGATTTCTCCCTCCATTTTGAATGGGATCTTTTCAAATAGGCTTTCTATTTCTTTCTTATGTCATAGTAGTACTTTAAACTGCCTCATAATTCCATCCTCACATAAGCATTTCTCTTCGACAAATTAAAACTTGTCTTTTAAGGTCAATTTTAAAAGAGAGTCTTCTTGTCGCGTCTTGAATTGGTGTTTTACAATTAAACCTTTTCATTAAACTTAAAAATGCTTATTATGGTAATACGACCGAAATGAGTATTTGCATATATTTATAACAGTATATTTTTATATCCTTGAAACATGTTGAAATATATAATTGACAATTTTAGCCTCACAGCTTTCTTCCCCTGGTATTGTTTTATTTTCAAAAGTTCAGAATTCTGCCTAGGTTTGCATTAATTATACCAGGTTAGTAGCATGGGGTCGCTGAGGGTCAGACACGACTGAGCGACTTCACTTTCACTTTTCACTTTCACACATTGGAGAAGGAAATGGCAACCCACTCCAGTGTTCTTGCCTGGAGAATCCCAGGGGCGGGGGAGCCTGGTGGGCTTCCATCTGTGGGGTCACACAGAGTCGGACACGACTGAAGTGACTTAGCAGCAGCAGCAGTATCTTTTACAAATAATTATCTTTACAGTATATGTTTTACCTGAATAAGTTTATCTATGTCTAATTCAAGTGTATTTACCCAACTCCTTTCTTCTGAGTCCCTTGCATGCCTGAAAATAATTTATTACACCCCAAACTGAAGGCATTGTCCCTGACGCTTCCCTCATCCCTGACTCTTTGTAAGCTATCCCTTCATCTGTCCTCCCCATCCTAGTAGACAGCATCAGAGCAGGAAAAATCCTGGACTCCAAACTTCCTTGAAAATACCACCTCCAGTCACTCAGGAAGTTCAGTATTTTCTGCCTGCTTATCATTTGTCATATCTTATCAGCATAACTCACTGTCTCCCCTATAATCTTGAAATATTCCTTTCTAGTTTTGCTACCCTGAAGTTCTTTTTTACGTTGGTGCCAGAGTAACCTTTGTAAAATATACTTGTCAATCTTTTCATTCCTCCTGGCTCTGCAGTTTGTTTTAGAATGACTGTTACCATTTTTATTTGGCTGTTTTTAAAGCCAAATTTGCTTTTTAATTCCAGTTTCATGGACACTTTGGGTGATGTACAGCGTCTAGTGTGCTTACTGTCCACTCTGGAGCATTGCTTATAAGTTTTTTTTTAATTATATTTTTAATGCTCTCCTGTAAAATACGGTCATATTTTCTACTTCCTTCAATCTCAGTCTGAATTTGGCTCTAAGGAGTTCATGGTCTGAGCCACAGTCAGCTCCCGGTCTTGATTTTGCTGACTGTATAGAACTTCTCCATCTTTGGCTGCAAAGAATATAATCAACCTGACTTCGGTATTGACCATCTGGTGATGTCCATGTGTAGAATCTTCTCTTCTGTTCTTGGAAGAGGGTGTTTGCCATGACCGATGCGATCTCTTGGCAGAACTCTATGAGCCTTTGCCCTGCTTCATTCTGTACTCCAAGGCCAAATATCCAAATCGGGAAAGGGGTACATCAAGGCTGTTTATTGTCACCCTGCTTATTTAACTAATACGCAGAGTAGTACATCATGAGAAACTCTGGGCTGGATGAAACACAAGCTGGAATCAAGATTGCCAGGAGAAATATGAATAACTTCAGATATGCAGATGACACCACCCTTATGGCAGAAGGCAAAGAGGAACTGAAGATCGTCTTGATGAAAGTGAAAGAGGAGAGTGAAAAAGCTGGCTTAAAACTCGACATTCGGAAAAGTAAGATCATGGCATCCGGTCCCAACACTTCATGGGAAGTAGAGAGTAAACAGTGGAAACAATGACAAGCTATATTTTCTAGCGCTCCAAAACCACTGCAGATGGTGACTGCAGCCATGAAATTAAAAGACGCTTGCTCCCTGGAAGAAAAGTTATGACCAATCTAGACAGCATATTAAAAAGCAGAGACATTACTTGGCCAACAAAAGTCCGTCTAGTCAAAGCTATGATTTTTCCAGTAGTCATGTATGGATATGAGAGTTGGACTATAAAGACAGCTGAGCGCCAAAGAATTGATGCTTTTGAACTGTGGTGTTGGAGAAGACTCTTGAGAGTCCTGTGAACTGCAAGGAGATCCAACCAGTCCATCCGAAAGGAAATCAGTCCCGAATATTCACTGGAAGGACTGAGGCTGAAGCGGAAACTTTGGCCACCTGATGCGAAGAGCTGACTCATTCGGAAAGACCCTGATGCTGGGAAATATTGAAGGCAAGAAGAGAAGGGGACAACAGAGGATGAGATGGTTGGATGGCATCACCGACTCAACGGACATGAGTTTGAGTAAACTTTGGGAGTTGGCGATGGTCAGGGAGGCCTGGCGTGCTGCAGTCCATGGTGTCACAGAGAATCGGACACAACTGAACGACTGAACTAAACTGAACTTGCTACTTCCTAGTGCTGTCCAGTCTTTCCCGTCATTTGAATAAAAGCGTGGCACCACCGAAAACAAAATATGTTTGTGATGATGTGATGCCTGTACTTGTTTAGTAGATCCCTGTCACCAGAAGGAAGAAGATGACACGTGCTTTTTTCCTGTTTGAACCTGTTCCTCCAGTTTTGTCTCTCTATTCAGTTCCCAGTACCTGTGATCTGGTTTTCCACGTGACTTGTTAACGTTGTTGCGCACCTCATGTGTTGGCTCGGGCCGCCCTTCTAGAAGCCCCTCACCCCCCCCCCCCCGCTCTGCACTCTCCATCTTCTGAGACACAGCCCTTTGTCACAGCGGTCCTTGAGCTCGCAGGTACACCTGCCTCCTCTCTCCTTGGTGGCCTTCCTGTGCTCTGTCCGCTTCAGCTGCAGAGCTGTCGGAGGATACTCTTCTGCTCTTGTTTGTTTCCGTATGTCTCTGGCTCGCCTAGACACAGAGCAGAATCCCTCTTTTCTTTACAGTTCTAACTTCTCCCAGGACACCCTACAGGACGTCGTAGACACAGTGATTGTTTGTCGTCTCACTGACGGGGTGAAGGACCAAACGAATGAATATGTTTTCTGAAGCTGGGTTTTTGTTTTATGTTGTCTTGTTTTTACAGGAAGGAGCCACAAAGCCAGAACTTGTTGAAAAAGAAAGTGATGCTGATATTATTGAAAGAGCTCCCCAAGAGCAAGCAAATCATGACCATTTGACTTCTGTTGATAGAGCACACAAAAATAATAGAAGTGGTAAGTCAGTGAATGCCTGTGAATGTTTTCTGTACTTAAAAGCAAATATAAAGACATGTAAAGGGTATAGATCCAAATGCGATATCGATTTCATTTTAAGTACATTTGTTTTGCTCTTTTTCTTCAGAAGTGTCCCACCTACTACCACGTTTTTCTTCCTGAAAATGCTTCAACCCTCTGAAATTCTTTTCCACTGCTTGATTTTATGGGAATATTTGTGGATAGAGATAGACTTATACGTTTCTTTAAAATTCGTAGCAGTGACTGTTGTCATTAATGTATCTGTGACTGCATTTTACAGACATGATGTCAGCCGTAGGACTGGGAGGCGAGAAAGATATAGAATCACCTTGGGATTCTGAGGTACTGTCTTCTATTATTATTTTGAAATGTAAGCCCTGAATAACGTAAGAACATGAAAACAGGAGATGCTGTGACTTTCTCACCTTTGCATTGCCCCATCGAAACTCTTTTCTTACTTTTAACCTATCTTAAGTAAAATACTTCTGTGCTAAATATTAGCACATAGTGCACTTTTGTTCATTTGCAAGATTCACCTAATGAAGTCAGCGTAGTACAGAAACCAAGGCTTAGAGATCATAAGGAATCCGTTGAAGTTACATTTATTTGAAAATTGAAACACTATTTCAGGTCAGTCCATGGCCAAATGTTTCTTTGTTTTATATCTCTGTGTGTGTATGTGTGTTGCCTCTTTTTTAGTGTGTGTGTGTGTGTGTGTGTGGCCTCTTTGTAGATTCTTTCCCATATGGGCCATTGCGGAATGTTGAGTAGCATTCCCTGTGCTATACAGTAGGTCCTCATTAGTTATCTATTTCATACACAATAGTCTTCAGTGTGTGTCTGTCAGTCCAAGTCTCCCAACCAAATGTATGGACATGTGCACGTGTAAAACTGCCAGAGAGGGTCGGAGAGAAACAGGTCGAAATGTGGTTTTTTATCACTTGGACCTTGAAAGATAGTGCTTGACACTGGAAAGTGTTACTGTGTGTGGATTGTCAGGTTAACCTGGAAGAAATATTTCAAGAGAAGCAAAAGCAAGAGAAGGCAATGGCAAGCCACTCCAGTACTCTTGCCTGGAAAATCCCATGGATGGAGCAGCCTGGTAGGCTGCAGTCCGTGGGGTCGCTAAGGGTCGGACACGACTGAGCGACTTCACTTTCACTTTTCACTTTCACACATTGGAGAAGGAAATGGCAACCCACTCCAGTGTTCTTGCTTGGAGAATCCCAGGGACGGGGGAGCCTGGTGGGCTTCCATCTATGGGGTCACACAGAGTCGGACACGACTGAAGTGACTTAGCAGCAGTAATAAATATGTGGGGTTATAATAACAGCAGTTGCTTTAGCAATGTTTTAATAAGTACACACCATTTTGGATTGTTTAAGTAGCAAGGGGACTTCCCTGGTGGCTCAGTTGGCAAAGCATCTGCCTACAATGTTTTAGACGAAGGTTCAATCCCTGGGTCGGGAAGATCCCCTGGAAAAGGAAATGGCAACCCACTCCAGTACTCTTGCCTGGAAAATCCCATGGATGGAGGAGCTAGGCAGGCTACTGGGGTCGCAAAGAGTCGGACACGACTGAAGTGACTTAGCAGCAGCAGCAGCAGCAGAACATAGGATAACTGAATGTAGGGGCTTGCTGGGTAGCTCAGCTGGTAGAGAATCTGCCTGCAATGCAGGAGTCCCCGGTTCAACTCCCGGGTTGGGAAATTTCCCTGGAGAAGGGATGGGGTACCCACTCCAGAATTGTTGGGCTTCCCTGGTGGCTCAGACAGTGAGGAATCCGCCTGCAGTGTGGGAGACCTGGGTTCGATCCCTGGGTTGGGAAGGCATGAGTTGAGGAGGGTGTGGCAACCCACCGAAGTCTTCTTGCTTGGAGAACCCCCATAGACAGAGGAGCCTGGTGGGCTACAGTCCTTGGGGTCGCAAAGAGTCAGACAGGACTTAGCACACACATAACTGGATGTAAGCAGGTAATATGTATTGATGTATAACACTATCATAATATATAATTTGCATTAAAATTTAGAAATTGGTTCCTCTTTCTGATTAGTGTTAATTGATTTTGGCTCTTGGTCATAGAAAGTTTATCTGTTCTCCAGATATTAGTCCTTAAAACAGAAAACCAAAAACCTTCATGTAAGGGCGGACCTCAGTGGCCATTTTGACCTCTTCTCCTTCCCCCCTTCCCTTTTTCCCGCTGGCGGAAAAAACGCTGACTTTTGTAGTCTGTTCCCTCATTCCCTCCCCCGTTGCTGGAGTGTCCTTGATATAGCGGTTCCTGGTAGAAATCAACCCTCTCCTAACCTCCCCCTCCTGTCGAGAAACAGCATTCTGCCCAGAAACAGCAAAATCTATTTCACTGCATCAGCCCAACCTTGAGCAGACCGGACAACCAACCCAGTCTTGCCACCCCAGCTAAGTGACCTATGAGGCACCACCACTCCAAATCTTGCCTTATCCGGGAAAAATTTCGCTGTTTCTTCCTGTAACGCTATATAAGCTGCCTCTTGCCTTTGTTCGGGTGCGGACTTCCTCGACCTCACTTGCTTGGGTCCGGGAACCTCGCCAGGGAGCGCCTTGCCATGAAAGCTTGTTAAATCATCTGTTTGGTGTCTGAATTCTTTTATCTAACATCATTGGGCCGTTTTGACCTTACACTTAACAGACGTGCTCTAGGGACTCCCTATATACGGTCGAGTGAGCTGAACTATTTTTAAGGGAAGAAGCATTTATAACATTAAAAATCATGTAATTCATTTTTGGTAGATTTAACATGTATGAATTGTTTAATTCAATCAAACAGTTGCAAAATTGGGTTTGTGAGTGAATGTTTTTCTCCTATTTTTGGGTAAGGCAAGTTATTTTTCACTTCTTAGTTGTGATCTGGTGATTTGTGAGTAGTTCCATATAAATTAAGAAGTTTAACAGTGAAATTTTAATAAGTTTCTGATTTTTCTTTATCCATACTGGATTAGTTAAAAATTATATTATTTTGCACACATGTACCCTGCCAGAAAAGACACCTGAAAATCAAATCAACCCAATTAATTTTCCTCTCTTGCAGCTGCAAAAATTGCCTCAAGAACCGGAAATGAATAAGGAATGTTGTAGACAGGACAGATCTGTATGTTCAGGGCCTCCTTATGTGGAGAAGTATGAAAACATGTGGATCAAACAAGGCAAATTAGAATGGAAGGAGAAGTTAAAACCATCACAAATGTGTCAAAGCAGAAGTTAGGTGAAATTTGTGAGAAATAGAAAATTATTATTTGTCCTAAGGAGGAGTCACTACATGATCACCATAAAGAAGGAACAAACAGAAAGGAAATACCTCCTAACGTGACAAATAATATACCTGATTGTGGGGAGAAAGATGCATTTGGAGTATCTGTCTCTCTAGTATTCCAAGTACGTCCTGAACAAAAAGAACCCAGTCTTGAAAATGTTTTTTCCTCGAATACACTATGGGTCCCCGGGATACGCTTGTCAGTCACCTTCAAAGCTTCGTTTCAGTGAAAATAAAATAGTCCTTGAAAGTGATAAACTAGATATTGAACATGTGTTTATCAAAAATGAGGAGAGTTTTTATAATGATGTAGAAAATAAAAAATTAGGGGACCGGGTAGTTACATTTGAAGTGAAAGAAGACCAAGGGTTTGATATGACAATGTCAGACAATATGAGGCAAAATCCCACTAGTCGGAAGTTAGACATCGGAGAGACACATCAGTCTAGTCTGTGGCTTGTCTGCTCCGGTTAGATGAAACACGTAACTCAAATAAAACCTCACGGTACTCCTGCTGTCATTAAAAATACTGATAAGAAAACCAAACCAATACAGGACTGGTTCCAGAAGCTACTGCATGCAGATAATTCAGGGCTAGTGACGATGAAACGGTGGAACCCGAATTAGAAGATGGGAATACTTCTCCACCGAATAGTCACAGAGCATCCAAAGTGTATCTCAGTGAACAATTGCAGAAGGATATGCAGAGGTTTAAGAATGCAATAGACATGGTGCAAGTAGTGTTGTTAGTTTCGGAAAAAGAGAACATTCTGCTTCCAAAAGAGGTAGAGGTTCATTTGCTCTTGCTTTGGTTTCTCCCTTTCAGGATGATCTGGTCCATTTCGATTTTCTACTTATGCATAAAGTGGGGTTAACTAAATAGGTTCTTGTGTAGAAATAGATTATTTCTGCCATCCAAATAATAGGAATTCAGGAAACTGTTTTCATGCCTTTGTCCTTCAATCAGAATAATTCTGTCTCTGTCAGTCTTTCATATGGACTGGGAAACTCATGTAGCTACACACCATGTAACGTCCTGAGCCAGGATAAGCACCGAGGAAAGTGTTTAAGGACAGTGATCAACTAGGGTTTTGCAGTGTTTTGTTTTTTTTTTTTTAACTTTGTTGGATTAAATATAAGTTGCATTTCCACAGAATGGGAAGAAAGCAGAAACTGCGAGAAGGGAGAGAAACACACATTTCCTCTAATCTCTTCATTGTGGTTGAATATGTGTGACCTTCTCTGCTTTCCTCAGTCCCTGGGCACTTAGATATCCAACATGGCCACTTCAGGATGTTTTTAATAACCAATACATGTGCTCTCATCTATGCTTTAATCACCACTCTCAGATTTCTCTTTTGAGAGAGACCTCTTCACTATGTTGTTTACTAAAATGTAGTAAGTTTTGACATGTGTGATTTTGTCACATAGGTAGTATATGTGTATGTGAGTGTTGGTCAGTCGTCTCTGATTCTTTGTGACCCCATGGACTGTAGCTGGCCAGGCTCCCCTGTCCATGGATTTCTCCAGGCCAGAATATCATTGGAGTGGATAGCCATTCCCTTCTCCACGGGATCGTCCCAACCCAGGGATCGAAGCCAGGTCTCCTGCATTGAAAGCAGATTCTTTAACATCTGAGCCACCAGGGAAGCCCAAGGTAGTATCAACCCTCAGTAAAAAAAGAAAACTATCAAGTGTTTATCTCCAAAAAAAAAAAAAAAAAAAAAAACAGAACGGATGTTTGAGATGCTGTGAGATATTTCTTTCTTCCATAACAGGTTTTTAACCTTGCTTGCTCTTTTGTGTAAGACAAAAAAACAAGAAAATGTAGCTAATCTCCTTTAAAGAAAAAAGAGAATAAACCCTACCCCAACTTACGAATTAAATTACTTTGGCAAAGTCATGCTTTTCACTTACCTGATTCATTTGAGGAATTCGTTTGGTAATTTTATCGGATTCAAGATTACAGAATTGTATCATCTCTTTTGGTGCCATATAGTGTTAGGGAATGCCAGTTTAGGGGCTTTGAACAATTCATTTAACCTTTTTTTATTTTAAAGCTGTTATTGTTAAATAGTGGGGCAAAGGTAGATAGTTATTTCTATCCCTTCTAGCTATAAAATTTGATGGTTATTGAATGTGGAGTTGGGAAGCGTTACTTATATTCCAGAATTCCACACTAACTAAGACCTCCTCAGTTTCATTCTGCTCCTTGTGTTTTGGTAAGCTTTGGTTCGTATATCTCAGTGAACACCATCAGGTTATTGCTATCGCCTGGATCCCAGTGACAAAAGAATTGGAAAAGGCAGTGGGAAAGGAATAGCTTTAGTGCAGAAAGTAGAAAGATTGCTTTCTGTCTCTGAGGCACTAAGGTGTCACATCCTCTACATCTGACTGTTTCATGGAAAATCCAGGTGGAAAAGACCGAAGAGGGCAGATGTTGTGTGTGTTTATGTCTCTATCTCTGCCAGTCAGATGGGGAAGACTGGGTGTGAATAATTGTATCTTATTAAGAAAGCCTTTCTTGAAATTTTGGGAATTTTGTTTCTTTCCCTCAAACAGAAAGAAGCACGTTTTACAAAAATTTCAGTGACTTGTAAGTGATAAAATTAATGTAAGCACAAAAATATCTTTATCACTTAACATCAGGGCAAATGCTGAGTCAAATAATGAATTGAAAACAGAGTCTTTAGAATTAAGTCATAGCAATTGTTCTTAGTGTCAAACTTTCATTAAAGGTTGAAGAAGAAAAGAAGCAGAAAAGTAGTGAAGTGGAAGTATCAGACAACGTGTGCCATGCTGCTGCTGAGAGTCGATGGATTCAGCAGAGAAAGAGTGGAGGAAACCACAAGCAGGAGTTTCCCGCCATACAGAATGAAGGTTCTGATAGGGAAGCCTCTATCAATATGCAACAGTAGGTCATTTGTTATTTTCCCGTAAAATCATTTCTAACTTGAGCTAATGCTTGTGATTGACGAATTTTATATTTTACTAGAGAGACGGTTATTTTGAATCCTCTCATCCTTTAGCCTTAATACTAGTTACTTTGTTAACATACCACCATGTTACAGTAGTAGAGTATTCTGGATTTGACTGCATACTTGCCTTAACCAGTGTATTGTCTGTTTAAATTTATTTCTTGTCACTAATGAACATCCTGTCATTTCAGTTTGGGGACTTCTTTCAGCATTTCTTATGAGGCGGGACTAGTGGTGATGAGCTCCCTCGGGTTTGCTTTGTCTGGGAAAGTTTTTATTTCTCCTTCATCTGAAACACAGCTTTTCTGGACAGAGTGCTCTTGGTTGGCAGTTTTCTCCTAGCACTTTGAGTGTGTTCATGGATGGAGGCCAAACTGTTGTTGGTGGCAGGAGAACTGACGTGGCACCTGCCTTTGATCCTTGAGGCTGACATCACCCATGTGGGTGGTTTACAAGTAAACTGACCCCCACCCCGCTAAATTTCATTTCTTCTTTCATGGTGGATGTGCCACATGTCATTCTAAAAACCATCTAAATTGTTACTTTTCTCTCTGAGGGTTTTTTTTTTTTAATTAATTTGGCTGCGCTGGGTCTTTGCAGCTGCTGTGCTTGGGCTTCTCATTGTGGTGGCTTCTCTTGATGCTGAGCATGGGCTCTAGGGTGCTGGCTTCAGTGGTTGTGGAGCACAGGATTCATTGCTCCATGGCATGTGCTATGTTCCCTGACCAGGGATCGAACCTGTGCCCCCTGCACTAGCAGGCAGATTCCTCAGCACTGGAGAACCAGGGAAATTCTGAAATTAAACATTACCGTATTTAAAAGCAAAATTAAAAATATAGTGTAAATCTAGTTATGGCCCCTCATCTAAGAATCATTGTGTTTAGCCAGTGGACTCCAGGTTTTCAGTGTCGCCCTTGAGGTTCTTCCCAATGTCTTTCCAGATGCATCTCTCTACTTTCCTTCATGTGTTTTGTACTTTTCCTTCCAGGTTCCTAGGAAACAACCTAGATGTTGTGTGCCTGACCTGTGTGCTCACATTCTAATCTCCCAGTGGAATGATTTCTCGCTTTTCTCTTCCTTTTGGCCTCCTCTCTTCACTTCTTCTGTGAATCCTTCCTTATTCCACTTATGACTTTCATATGTCAACTCTTACATATCATATTGCATCATAATTGTATATCTGTGTTTGAAGGAAGAATTTGTTTTCTTGCATATGGTTGGTACTTCGTAACTGTTTTGTGAATTAATTAATGACTTAAGATGGGTAAGAGTTGGAATTTTACAAGAATTGTTTTTTTATTCTTTATTAGTTGAATTATTTGAAAACATTGGCTTTTTTGTGGATTTTTTAAAGTAGCGATCCTGGCGTGCCCAGGAAGGAAATAGAGAAAAAGAACAATGGCAACTGGACACAGGAAGAATGTGTGATCGCACCAATATTTGGAAAGACGGATTCACTGCCTGGTGGTCTGCTGCATGTGAATGGTGAGAGCATTTCGAGGAAAGAGGATCGAGAGGATGGCAGGTAACACGGACAGATTCTTTATTTCTAGGGGAAGAAATATTAGCACTGAATACTTCTTCTGGAAATAGAGCAGCCTAATATAGTATACAGGCCAAGAGAAGAGAATCCTCAACTCTACTGGATGAACACCGCAGAAAGGTTACGGAGAGGACCCGTGCCTTTGGCCGGAAGTCGTTTCAGTAAATAGTCCACTCGGAAGCTGGACTGTAGTGAATACACGGAAACAGCTCCATAGGGAATATTTACTGGGGCAGGCAATGAAGAACTGGATGGTAATTGAAGAGGAATGTGGAGTTCAAAGGAGTTTCTTGTTTTATATTAAGAGGGGAGCTGGTAGAGTGTGTATGCTGTTGGAAATGAGCCAGCGGAGGAAGTGTTTATTGAGTTTAATCTTGTTTGCATTTCCAATATTAGAAAGCCTATTGATTGTATGACATTATCTTTAAACTATGACAATAAATTAACTGTACATTATTATTATTGTACATGCTTTATTATGTACATATGTACTTCTGTACCTATGTAGTTTTGGGGAAGGGCTTGTTCATTGGCTCTGAAGCATAATATTCTTATGTAAATGAATATGTAGATGATTACTTAAGTTCATTCTATCATACATAGATTTTTAAAAATTATATAATCATGAATTTACAAATACTTAGGTTATACGGAATAGGATTTAATCATTCCTTGATGATTCTAGTTGATAGTATCATCGAGGGTAGCTCTGATTTTGTAAGGTACTGTGAAACATCACGTCATGTTAACTTCTTTGAAAAGGGGAGGATTTTGTTTATTTTCAGTAGAAACAATTAACAATCTTGTACAGTTTATTACTTCGGATGATAAAGATCTAAATGAGAAAAACCATGCTTCCTGTACTGAAAGTGTCCTTAACACATACTGTGTGCTCCACAAGTGTATGTCGGAAGCGTAAAGAAACAGCAGAATGCTTGAATGAATGTGTATTGATGAATTTCTTTACAAAAAGCAAATCTTTATTGAAAGTCGATTTCCAATATTGCCTACATCTAAAGTCTTTTTGTTTTGTTAGAAATAGGTTTATAGATTCAGAATTATCATTTGTAGTTATAGCTAGACATGAGATAATAATATAGATTCATGTGGTATCATATTACTTAAAAAGACTTGACCCGGAGGGAGGATAGGAGGAGGAGGGAGGTGGGAGGGGGGTTCAAGAAGGGGAACACATGTACACCCGGGGCGGGTTCATATCAATGTATGGCAAAACCAATATAATATTGTAAAGTAATTAGCCTCCAAAAAAAAAAAAAAAAGTTCAAGCTCAAGCCAATTAAATAAATAAATAAAAAGAATTTTCAGTATCACTTTCTGAGCATATTTTGGAACAGCAGCATTCAGGCCAGATTTCCTGGGTTTGAATTCGGGGGTGTTGGTGAACTGCTGTGTGGTCTTGGGCAAGTGCCTCAGCCTTTCTTTGCTCCATTTCTTCCTAGCTAAAAGATCTAATATATTACCTATCTCCCAGAATGACCGTGAGGCTTAAAATGCCTTTAAGGCACGTCAAATGCTTGTAATAATGCATAGCCATTGCATAATAAGCCCTCAAAAAGCTAATAACATCGTGATAAAAAATGGGTTTCTTTCTTATAAGGACTTAGGGAATACTTCTGAGATAGGTTTTATTGCCATAAAAGTCAGTTCTTATTAAAAATGACAACTGCAAAACACCCCTGGTATACTGCTTCTATCACATAACGCGAGTAATGTTAGGATTTTCCTTTTCCTTTGATCTAAATTTAATGTTTTATTAATATTACAGATATATTTTCTTTGTCCTTTAATGCTACTCTTTTTTATTGTTTCATCCTTTTATAGAAATTCCTTATGAATGCAAGGATGTTATATAAAAGACAAATGTTCAGTTATTGCTTATGTTTTTGAGTTATTAAATTTTAGCCTGAAAAGAATCATTTGTTTTTTTTTTTTTTAGGCCTGTAAGGAAAACAGCAAATGAAAATAAGAAGGTATAGTAAAATGAAAAAAATTAACTTTAACATATATTATTCTCTAAAAAATACTTCGTAAAAGGAATAGTGGCAAAATAGAAAATCTTCCTTTGTTGAAGAGACATTTACTTTGAAAACATAATTTAGAAACTCTGTTGATGAAGTTATCCTTTTGATAAAAACCTGTTCTTTTAAGAAGCCTCTGCTTTTGCTTTGAGAAAGGGATTTATCACCTTTGTACACTGGGTGTATTTTATACATATTTTAAGGACATTGTGAAACAGTATTGTTCATGTGTAGGTCAAAGAACAAAGTGATCACCTGAATTCCCTTGATGATTTAGCTCAGTCATCTGAAACTGCTTCCGAGGATGGCGCCATGCTTTCCTCTAAAAATTCCCCGTTGCCATCTGGCAGGTGGCTGAGGGTCGTGGACCCCTCCCTCTGTGCCCGTCAGCCCTCCAGTCCACCTGCCCCGTGAACAGCTCAGAGCTGGCTCCAGCTTTCCCAGCTGAGTTCTCCCTCACAGTAGAGTCCTCCAGGCCGGGTGTGGTTAACTGGCATCCTGGAGAGGTGCAGGAATGCTCCCCGTGGACTTTCTCCAGCAGTTGGTAGAAGCCAGACACTCTTGAAGTTGATTGTCCTTCATTCTGCAGAGTTCTCGAGTGGCATCTCAGAGCAGAGGAATTCACTGCCCCAACCGATGTCCCTCTCAAACACGGCCTGGGTCCCATCCCCGAGGTCCTGGCCGCAGATCTGCCACAACGAAAAGCTCTCGGGAAGAACTGGGAAAGTAGTTATGTTGAGGAAGGAAGTCCTGCAAGGAAATAAAGAAGAACTACGTGAAAAGCAAAGGGTTACAGTATTTTTGTCAGTGTCCACCAAATGTGAGATGAGAATTTTAGGGTAAAATTTTTGACCTTTTTAGCCCCATCTTGTGTTCCATTAAATGTTTCTTTTCAAGCCATATGTCCTCCTCAGAATTTTGATTACCAGTTCTTTTCCCAGTGAATAGTTAGGAATATTTGTTAATCAATTTTTCTCTCTCTCAAGTAATACTTTACAACATTCAGGTACTGACTGATGACCATGTGGGGCTAATCGAGTGCCATTGTTTATCGTGGCAAAATTCAACTCTGATGCGGTAGTGTTTATAAACAAAAAGTTTCAGAGTAATACAGATCGGTGTACTAGGGCTATATTATGAACCAAAGCCTCTGTCTTAAATATGTTTTATATAAATGTATGTTGATATTTTCATAAAACTTGAAGAACATTATAGATGCATAATTTATATATTAATAAAAGCATATAAAATAGAGGCTTTGTTCATAGTATATCCTTAGGAAACCTGATATATTACTGATCTGTTGTATATGGATTTTAAATGTATGTGTTTTTCCACAAACCTTGTTATACTTTTTTTTTTCCCTAAGTTTGTACTTGACTAGGAATGTCTCTCTGTTTCTTTTCCCTCCTCCACTTTTTTTTTTAACTGTTAACCTCATTTTTCCTTGCAGAATACTTTTCTTCAGGGTCTGTTCTTTCCGTCCATCTCTCTCTGCGTCTATTGTGAACATGTTTGATTACGGCGTTCTGTTTAGTGTTTGTGGCTTTCATTCGTGATCATTTCCCTACAGGTTTACTCTTGTTTTTTTTTTTTTTTTTTTCCCTTTTTCTTCGAAGGAGCCGAATGGAAACAATCATTTGTCTTTAGTTGTTTAACAAACAGAATAGAAGCAGCGTATCCTGTTTGCGCTTGTAACCTATCTAAATAAGGTTCTACTGAAATCTAAACTTTCATATTTGCTTTCCCAAGTGATAATTCATGCATATAGAAATCATGCAAGCAAATTTCGAAATGTAGCAATTAATTTAAATGCCTTAGTTTTTCAATAGTACTCTAAACTACTCCCAGGGATAAATTTTTTTTCTACAACAGTTTGGCAGAGCAAATAATCTAGTGGGTGTCATGGTATTTGTCCAGCAGTCAGTTAGGGGTAAGGAGAGGAACATCCGGGGCTTCTGATGTCATCTGTCACAGTGCTTACCCCATGAGAAGGACAGTCAGTGGCAGAACTGGGGTTTGAATCCACATCTGAATGACTGCAGAGCCTGTGCTCTTTGTGTTCGATCAGAGAGGAATGGGGGAGGTTATAATTCTTTTATCCGAGTTGATACTTGTCATTCTTCAAGCTCTTATTTTCTTCTCCAGCATGTCCCGAAATCAAACTTAGCAAGGCTAATGGAGTCTTTGCAGCAATCCAAGAGAAACAGTAAGTTATTTGAAGACTGTCGTCCTGGTGTTCTTCCCTGATTTGAAACGACCCAGGTTCTCATGTACTTTCTGCTTTCACTGTATTAGAATGTGGCATTGTGAGGCCAGGGAGTACCACCTTCTCTGAGGACAAGAATTCTGATCGTGAAATTGGAGACGTGGTTGAAACCTTTCCCAAAACATCACCTGGAGTCCAGGGCTTCTCGCATCCTGCCTTCCCAAGGCCTGAGCCTCTTCCAGAACCACTCAGGACTCCCGCAGGCCTTGGTCTAGCAAAGGTTAGTTGTTTTGTTTTTAACTCTGTTTCCCCTGTACTTTCTCACACACCATTCCCTTCATCCTTATGATGACAAAAAGGATCCCACCGCGGAAATGGAAGACTTCAAAGTCATGATACGAAATGATGTGATAAGAGCAACATATCTGCATGATTCCGATTTATAAATGTTGGCATACTAAGTATGCCATTATGAAAGAAACAAATTACAAAGCGATTAGGAAAAACAGCTAGATGAATATGAAGCTGGGAGGGCGATGAAGGGGAAGAATTCATTTAAGAAAGATAAGATGAATAGGAGATGGAATGAAGGTCACGATGAAACAGATTATTTTAGAAACACAACCGAAATAGTGGGGGTAAGTCGGATGAGGTACTCTATGTTATAAATATGAGATGAGTTATTTCCAGTTCCACTTAGGAGAAAGTGAGGTTGTGAAAACTCAGTACTTATACTCTTCTGAATGGCATATAGCTGATTTTTGTGAAGAACTGAAAGAACGTTTGCTCCTTAGCTGTTTTGGTGGTTGTCTTTGAGGCTGATGGTTGTCTCTGTTTTTTTCTTTCATTGAAGTGTAGTCATTTACAATACTGTGTTAGTTTCAGGTGTATAGCAATGTGACTTGGTTACGCTTGTATATGTATATATCTATATTGAATATGGTTCCCTCTGGAAGTTCATTTCAATTTGAAGTGAGTTCTGTTTTTAAAAGAATTCTCACTTTGAAACTAATGAAGCGATGTCTTCTATTTAATCTAGCAAAACGTTAATTCATACGCAGTTCTAGATGAGCTCTGTTTTAGGCCTTAGCAGATAAATTAAGAAGTTGTGGCCCTTCTGTTTCTTGTGGTTGCTAACTTAGTGTTTGATACATACTTAATGTACTTAACTAATTTATCTTCCGGTTTGGTATAATCTTGATGGAGGTTTTGGATCTTTTTGAAAATAAAGGGGAAATAAGTAAGCATTTTATCTTGTCTTTTATTGAAATTTTAATTTATAATTATATACATGAGATTCTTAAACTCTCTTCATGACATGAGACAATGTAAGCTGCAACAGTCTTAAAGAAAAGATGTCGAACGTCCCCCCGCGCCCCTCCCGCCGAGAGATTCTGATTTATCTTTTCCTAATATCTGCAAGTCATGGGCAATTACACCCATTAAATGAATGAAATCACAATTCATGATTTTTTTCTTATGTAGACTACTTGTTATAAAATCATAAGCAAAGAAGCATTACCAACAGACTTTGTAAAATTATCTCAGAAAGATAATGTTTTACTTTTTAAAATATCTCTAGTAATGTGTATATTCCATTTTAAGAATTTTATTACAGAATAAAATTTAAAGAAGTTTATTTTTAAGAAGTAATTTTTTAAGTTAAGAAGTTATTTTTAAGTTAGGTTTCAGTTTTAAGAAACTTTATTAGCTTCAGTATTTATAGGTGTTAAATTAGCATGTCAGTTCTTTGTTATGCATGTTAAACTAAAATGCAAATTGTTCCATATCTAAAACTCAGCCATCGTGGTTGCTTGATTTTTTTCAGCTCATTTGTTCTTTCCTGATGTGACTATTTTATCCTGCTTGATAATCATAGATGTATGTGAAAACTTTTAAATCTCCGACTTGGATAATCGTAGTTTTACTAATTTTCGTACATCCAAATTGTTGCTTCAGTCTTTATCTGCCGTTGCAGAAGACATAGATAGAAAATCAGAGCCGTTAGTGTGCCGTTTACAGGGAAATAAGAAGAAAACGACGAAATTTTCAAATAAATGGGGTTTTTGGAAAATGTATTTATTTTTTAATTGAAGGATAATCGCTTTACAGAATTTTGTTGTTTTCTGTCCGACATCAACAAGGATCAGCCATAGGTACACCCAATGTCCCCTTCCTCCCAAACCCTCCTCCCATCTGCCTCCCCATCCCACGCTTCTAGATCGTCACAGAGTCCCTTTCTGAGTTCCCTGGGCCATACAGCAAATTCCCATTGGCTGTCTATTTTACATATGGAATTGTAAGTTTCCATGTTACTCTTTCCATCCATCTCACCCTCTCCCTCCCCCCCTCCCCCCATGTCCGTAAGTCTGTTCTCCATGTCTGTTTCTCCATTGCTGCCCAGGAAATAAATTCATCGGTACCTTTGTAGATTCAGAATTTTTGTAGATTCCATATCTGTGCGAAATAGTATATGATATTTATATTTCTCTTTCCGACTTGCTTCACTCCGGAGAATAGGCTCTAGGTTTGCCAATCTCGTTAGAACTGACTCAAGTGTGTTTCTCTTTATGGCTGAGTAATATTCCATTGTGGACCTTGTTCTAGTTCTGTGAAAAATGCCATTGGCAATTTGAAAGTGATCACACTGAATCTGTAGATTGCATTTGGTAGTATAGTCATTTTCACACAACGAAAAGCTCTTGGGAAGAACTGGGAAAGCAGTATTTGTAATTCAAATCCATTTGTCTACAGCAGTCAGGTAGGGACACACCATGGCCTCACTCAAGGAGAGTGAGAGCTTTAATATTTTCCATAGAAATTGATCTCAAAATTTTTGCGACTGTCTCGCAGAGCCGGGGCCCTGATTGTGGTTTAGGCCAGGCAGACCGTATGAGCTCCACCGACGACTGCGATACCCGGCCAAGTCCCTCTGCTCTGGAGTGAGCGTGTCGGTCACACCACGCATGCCATCATCTTCAGTGTTTAAATCAGAGTCTGTTCTTGACTCCACTGTCACTTTTGTAACCAGTACCCTATCAACCGCCTTTTCATATCACTTACAGTTTGTCAATTCGTAAAAACTGCGACATCCGTTGTAAAAATTGTTTTGTACACTTTAAAAAGTAGTTTCTTTAGAATAAACTTATAAAAGTCCCCCTCCCACCAAGGGAAAAAAAAGTAAAATCTCTTGCGACTAACGGTAGCTATTCTGGTATTTGGTAGTGATTTCCCATCCTTGGTGGATGATTAGGTTAGTTTATCACTTCCACGGAAGGTAAGGCGAGAACTGTAGGCAGTTCAGAGACCATGCTTTGGAAGTCATTCTTGTGCCTGTGAGAAAAAGACCCTCTGCTCTGTGGAGTGTCCTGTGTCAGACAAGTAACTTTTGAGAACAGTGATAGATACGCCATCGTAGACCTTCAGTGATAATTATTGTGTTTCTCATTGTGTTTCCCCCATCTTGCTATTTTAAGCAGTATGAAGAGGTAATGAAAGTTACTGCAGCAGCAAATAATCTCATGATTCTCTGTGAAGAGCTCTCTAAACTTTTCCTTATTTGCCATGAGTGTCTGCACCAAGAATGAAATAGGAGGCTTGTTTGTACTGATATGTTTGTTCTAGAGAAGTGCCTGTGGTTTGATGTAAGAGGACTGGTCGAGTCAGAGACCTGGTGAAAAGCCTGCAGTGTACTTACATGATTTTGACTTCTTCCTTCCCAGAATCATTATAGCTAATGTGTTAACTGATGTTTGTAGAAGTGCTTAGTGCAGCTGTCAATAGGTATAAGCCTTGCAATTGCCTATTAAAATGTTAGAGAGGTAGCGTATTCTCAGGAAAACAATTTTTGTATGAAATTTCATCTATTTAAGTATATACAGAGCTAAGGCTCTTGTGAAGTAGCTGTATAGGAGGTATCAGATGCAGTGTTTTTAAAGGGAGCGAATGGTGGTGTAATGGAATTATCGTTGATTTACAATATTGTGTTAGTTTCAGGTGTGCAGCACAGTGATTCAGAGATATATGTGTATGTGTGTGTATATTATATAAATGGGGCTTCCCTGCTGGCTCAGACAGTAAAGAATCCACCTGCAATGCAGGAGACCTGGGTTTGATCCTGGGGTCGGGAAGATCCCTTGGAGGAGGAAATGGCAACCCACTCCAGTATTCTTGCCTGGAGAATCCAGCAGAGCCTGGCAGGCTACAGTCCATGTGGTCGCAAAGAGTTGGACATGGCTGACTAACACAGACACACACACACACACATACATTCCTTTTTAGACTCTTCTTGTAGAATGTTAAATGTAATTCCTTATGTTGTACAGTAGATCCTTACTGGTTATTTTATACACACTTGTCTATATAAAATGGTGTATGTTAAACCCAACCTCCTGATTAGTCCCTTCCCCTACCCCCTTTCCCGTCCAGTGACTCAGCTTGTTTCCTATGTCTGTGGGTCTGTTTCTGTTTTGTGAATAAGTTCATTTTTGATTCCACATGGAAGCGGTATGACTTGTCTTGGTCTGACTGACTTCACTTAGTGTGATCAGCTCCAGGTCCATCTTTGTTGCTGCAAATAGCATTATTACATTCTTTTTCATGGCTTCGTAGTTTTCCATTATATAAATAGACCACATCAGATGCAATTTTTCAGTGTAGTCAGATCTATAAATCTTTTATTTTAAGCTTTCTGAGTTTGTTGTAATTCAGAGAAAAGCCTTTCCAGTTCTGAGCTGCTTGAAAAGTCCCTTGGGCTTTCTTTTTCCTTTCATGGATTCATTGTCTTCAAATAAATTTTTGGACCTTTGGGAATTTCTGCTTGTATAAGGTCTGAGGTTGGTATCGAACCTTATTTTTTCCATTTGATGATCCACTTGGTGCAGTCTTTTCACTGGATAAACATACAGGTTAGTCTTTCATTTCAGAGGAAATGATGAAATGTCATTTTATTGAGTACTAACTGAAACTCTCTTTGTCTCACTTAGGTTTTTGATAGTGGTAGAAAAGCAAAAGTTCTGTTGCGCAAAAACCACAGGCAGGATGAAATTGCCATGCCAAGACTAGAAAGAGACACAGTGAAAAACCAGAACCAGGAAAAAGAAAAGAAATCTTTTGAGGACATTGAAACTCTAAAAGGAGAGAATGATTATCCTCAAAAGGCAATAAAATTGAACAAGGAAGCACTGACAATTACCACAGTCCAGCATACCGGCCAGTTTAACGTTCCGATAGCTGAAAATACAGTGCTAAACTCTGAGCTGGAGAACGCAGAACAAAGCACACAAAGCCTGGAAACAGAAGTGGAATCCTACCATTCTAGACTGGCTGCTGCCATGCACGATCATCATCCAGGTCAGACATCACAAAGAGACCTGGAACTTGCCTCCCAGAAGGCAAAAGACAAGAGGTTACGCTTGCAGGACCAAACGAAGTTCGATATGGCTAAGCTGAAAAGTAACAACGAGATGCTTTCCCAGCAACTTTCTAAAGTGAAAAATAAATTCGATAAGCTAAAAATCAAGCTGCATCAGACGAGAGATGATCTCCGAGAAAAGACTTTGATGTTAGAACGTGTCCAGACAGACTTATGCCAAGCAGAGTGTCAAAAGCAGGATATCGAACACATGTATCAGAGCGAACAAGGCAATGTGAATGAATACCTTAGAAAGCAGGAATCCTTAGAAGAGAGATTATCTCAACTCCAGCGTGAAAACATGTTGCTCCGACAGCAGCTGGATGATGCACGAAACAGAGCCGACAGTAAAGAGAAGATGGTCATTAGCATCCTAGACCAGTTTCAGCAGATCGTGAGAAAGGTTCAGGCTGAAAGTGAGAAACGACATCTAATGCTGGAGGAAAGAAACAAGGAATTAGTCAACGAACGTGATCATTTGAAAGAGAGACTATGTCAGTGTGAAAATGAGAAAGCAGAAAGAGAAGTAAGTATCCAGAAGGAGAAATAATTCTCCGACTTCCTGAAAGAAAATTCAAAGTGATTCTTAATTCTGGCTAAATGTTGAATCTAGCTGAATATAAAAAATACACAGGCTGTGAATCTATGGTCCCTGAAACAGAAGTAAAAGCACACCTGTATCCAGCAAATAAAATTAGACCCGAGAGATGCTTCACTTTGAGTAGAGACATCGTGTCGCTTATGAAATGTTAAGAGATGAAGTTCTAAATTTTTAGTATAGACAGGTGTTAGTAAGTTACTCTTCAGACAATCATTTTAATCTCCATGTGACCACATGTCAGTATCACGATGAAGCAGATAAAAGAAACACTCAAACCTAAAGGGAATATTGTGAAATTAAGCTTCAGTTACACGGATTACCTTGACAGTCAAGTCCAGGTTTCCCAGAGGCTATTACTTATATATTGTACTTTGGCTTCAGTAGCTTGTCATACCTTTTTGTCATATTTGTTGGTATAAGTTTAGCTTTATTCATGTCAATTTGAAGTAACTTGGAAAACATTTCAGGCTTGACTCATTTATTCTTATGGCCTCTCAACTCTTTAAAGAGTTGTCATTAAATTGAGAATTCATTGACAAGTCATTTAAATATACTTGTCATTAAATCATAATTTGGGACTCAAGTGGTGAGCTTTAACCAAGCTCTTCTTGATTTAATCTCCCCACTGCTATTTCTGCTATTTACTTAGAACATGTTTACAAACAATTTGCTCGTAATTCTCATTTTAAGGGTCAATTACTGTCATTGAAATACCAGTTTGTCCAATAAAAATGGAGGCTGGCAGGATTCGTGAGCAGCAGGGATGGAGTGAGTCAGGAGAGGGTTCTAGGGGCTGCAGTCCGGGGGCAGGTGAACGCCAGGTTATCGAGGCTCCTTGAAGGCATGGGAGCAACCTCATTTTTAAAATTTCATTATTCTTTTATATTGGAATATAGTTGATTTACAATTTTGCGTTAGTTTCAGATGTACAGCAAGTTGATTCAGTTATAGGCATACATATATCCATTCATTTTCAGATCCTTTCCCATGTAGATGCCTGCAGAATATTGTGGTTAGCCAAGGGGAAAGGTGGGGAGGAGGGATAAATTAGGAGTTGGGGATTAACATAGACACACGACTAGACATAAAATAGATAAGCAGCAAGGGAATGGCCTCATTTCTCTGCTGAGGAAGGAATCTATTGGAAAGATCTGAGCACTGGATTGGATATGTGAGGATCTCCGATGTTAATCGAAGCCTCTAATAAAGAAAGAGGAAAAGTGTTTCCACAGTGTGGAATTTTCCACCGCTTGTCCCACCTACACACCTGTTTCGTCCTGGAGGTGAGGTGGTGACGCTCTGCAGATTTATCGGGAGGGGCAGGGTGTGGACAGTGGGGCTGCCTCCTTCGTCTGAGGAACTTAATATCAGGAAGGCCGGTGGGGAGCCCTCCTGGGTCTGTAACCACATTCAGGGAGGCAGAAAAGAAGGTGAGTTGCTGTCCATGGTGATAGTTTCCAAAGTACCTATGTTGGAGTCATCTGTTAATAACATAACGTCATAGTAAAGTGGATTTGATAAACTCATGACAAAGCGTCTTCTTAGGCAGTGGTGAGACACCGTCAACAAGAACTGTATGACAGCGTCAAAAAGCAGTCTGCGCTGGAGGCGTCCCTGGATGTCATGTCACGTCATCCTGCCAAGTTAGAAGCTGAGGCACGGGATTTAAAGAGCAAGTTCCCTCAGCCCCCAAGTCAGGTATGTGTGAAAGTGAATGTGTCGACAGTTAATACGTAGGATAAAGTGTTTTAGGACGCTCATTTTCATGGACAGCTTTCTGTTTTATTTTCATTACTAGTAATTTACTATAATTTTATTAATCTTTAAGTGCACTCGTTTCTTAAACTGTGACTTTCATTCTGCCATTTGCATTATATATATATATATTTTTTTGTATATTATATACCCTTGGGAAAGTGGAGAATTGTGCATCGTTCTTTACACAAGTTGAGAGACTTTTTTTTCTATTGAACAATATTTTATTTTGTGATCTCGGTATTACCATGATGAGGCAAGCCAGATAAAATCAGAGGATAATGTTTAATGGAATGTTCCAGAAAATTATCATTTCTCATCTTCACTTTTGTGAATGGCTGTGGAGTTCTGTATATATTTCAGTTCAGTTCAGTCGCTCAGTCGTGTCCGACTCTTTGCGACCCCATGAATTTATTTTGCGCATTTCAGAATAACTTGTGCAGAAAGTGTATTATACAAACCAGTTGAAGTTAGGCACTGCCTTCTTTTCTTTTCATTTTAGATACATCGTTAAAGCATGGAGGTACTAAGAGTATAGTAGGTACATCAAAAATAGAGAGTTAAGAACATTATCTAGATAGTGCCTTTGGATTTTTAGAAAAGCTATTGATATATAATTGACGTATCATATAATTCACCCATTCCAAGTGCGCAGTTCAGTATCTCTTAGTCTAGAGAGGTGTCACCTGTAACCACAGTCAATTTTAGAGCATTTCCATCACCCCCAAGAGGAACCCTGCATCCCTTAGCCACCACCTATGGCCCCCTCATCTCCCTCAGCCCCAGCAACCCCCAGTCTAATATCTGTCTGTGTCGACAGCCTGTTCTGGGTATTTCACATGAATGGAATCACACAGTGTGTGCTCCTTTGTGGTTCACTTTTCCCATTTGATGTCATGTTTCCGTGGTTCATCCATGTTATAGCACGTATCATTTCTTCCGTTTCTGTTGATTGTCAAACAAGAAACAGTATGTGGCTAAGCCATTTGTCCATTCATAAGTTGTTGGAGATTTGGGTTGTTTCCCCTTTGCGGCTACGAACAATGCTGCTGTGAGCATTGACTTACACGTTTCCAGATGGACATGCTTTTATTTCTCCGTGGTGGGATTTTGTCCTCAGAGTTCCCTGGCTGCTTTCTCCTTTTCTGGCCTTTGCTCAGACTGTCCTGCCGTCTTCACAGTTTCTGTTCCTCTTGGGTAGTTCTCCATTTATTCAGACCTGGTGCCCAGTCTCTCCTCCTCCAGAGCTTTCCTGACTGTCCAGCTCTCATCGAGCCTTTTCTCTTCAGCCCTGTCGTCTAGTCTGTGAAGAACAGTTTAGCCCTTCATTTTAAATTGTTGTCATTTTTTCATGAGGGAGAATCTTGTTTAAGGATACATTAGTCTAACAGGGAATATTTCTTAATATGCACAGCACTTGTCTTGCATACATGGAAAATCATTTAGCTTAACAATGGTTAGGATATAACTAAAGTACTTCATCCGTACCAATAATTTCTTCTTGGAGATGCTGGTTTGCTGCTGTGTCACTTCAGTCGTGTCCGACTCTGTGTGACCCCATAGACAGAAGCCCACCAGGGTCCCCCGTCCCTGGGATTCTCCAGGCAAGAACACTGGAGTGGGTTGCCATTTCCTTCTCCAATGTGTGAAAGTGAAAAGTGAAAGTGATGTCGCTCAGTCGTGTCTGACCCTTAGCGACCCCATGGACTGCAGCCTACCAGGCTGCTCCATCCATGGGATTTTCTAGGCAAGAGTACTGGAGTGGCTTGCCATTGCCTTCTCCGCTTAGTCTCATAGAGGAGAATTGTTCAATTAAATGCTCATTTTTCCCCCCTGATTCTGGTAGTAAAATGTAAATTTGCCTTCCTTCATTATGCAGCCAGAAGTGGGATTTACAGCCATCTTGCCTTTCAGGCCCCGGTGGATTTCTAATCTTCCCAGCCTCAGGTTCTGGGGATGGCTTCTCTGATATGCATATCTGGTAACCTTCATCTTCTCATCCGAGTACTTGCTAGGCATTAACAGTTGCTGGGAATGAATTGATTCCGAACTTTCATTTAGCAGTCGGGTAATATTTCCATGGCAGTGACTTCACCCTTCCTCTGACGGTCGTGTAATGTTCTGTACCACTCCGTCCAGGAGGTGCTATTTGCATATTAACCAATGGTCATTGTCCACTGCGTAGTACAGAGAGGAAGTAAGCTACAAATTATTGTAAGTGGAGAAAAGTACAAAAGTACTAGTTGGTTAGTGGAGTCAGTGAACGTTTTTGCAGTACTGGACACGTGTGTTTTGGGCCTCATGCTCCCCATTACTGCCCCTTGCAACGGTATGGAGAGTGAGTTCCCTGTGACTTGTGTAGATGACCACTTCTGCTGGCATGCCGTCTGCCTGAAATACCACATTGTTTTGCAGGCAAAATAGAATGACCATAATAACGCCAATTACAAACAGAAATGACCTCTGTCTTTAGGTGAGTCATGTTTCCTAAGCCACGTTCCTCTTTATCGAACTTCTAAGAAAATCCCATGGCCTCTTCTCCTTTTGTATGTCTTGGTCTCTCGGTTGGACTTCCCTGGTGTCTCAGACAGCAAACAATCTACCTGCAATGGAGGAGACCCAGGTTTGATCCCTGGGTTGGGAAGATCCCCTGGAGAAAGTGAAAGTGAAAGTGGCTCAGTCGTGTCTGACTCTTTGAGACCCCATGGACCATACAGTCCATGGAATTTTCCAGGGCAGAATACTGGAGTGAGTAGCCTTTCCCTTCTCTAGGGGATCTTCGCAACCCAGGGATCGAACCCAGGTCTCCTGCATTGTGGGCAGATTCTTGACCAGCTGAGCCACAAGGGAAGCCCAAGAATACTGGAGTGGGTGGCCTATCCCTTCTCCAGTGGATCTTCCTGACCCAGGGATCAAACCAGAAACCTCTTGTACCGCAGGCGGATACTTTACCAACTGAGCTATCAGGGAAGCCCTATCCCCTGGAGAAGGAAATGGCCGGCAACACACTCCAGGGTTCTTTGCCAGAGAATCCCATGGACAGAAGAGCCTGGTGGGCTTCAGACGATGGGGTCACAGAGTCAGACATGACTGTGCAACACACACTGGGTCTCTGTTAGGTCAAACAAACAAGCAGGGTTTTTGCTGCCAAGGTTCTCTTTAAAGCTTCTAGTGTCCTATGAATTTGACTGGGGTTCATGCCATTGGAAAAGTTACCCTCAAAAATCTTTTTTGAAGGAAGCACTGCACCTTGGGCTTTCTGTGAAACTTTGCAGGATGACACCTTTAACGTTCTTTTGCTTTTAAGATCCTTAAAGGAATCTGAGGCACCACCTTAAGTCTTTCCAGGGTCTTACACTTACAGTCTACAGGTTTTACCTTTAGACCATGTTTTCCTGGCAGCACCCTAGATTTGATCTTAGCCCAGAAGCCATTTCTGTCCTTTGGCATCATGTGACAATTGGGCATGTGGAGATGCTGTAAAGGGGATACAGATATTGAACCCAGTGAGTCTTGGTTCCTTTATATTTACTAGCACGTTTTAATTTT
Source organism: Moschus berezovskii (assembly GCF_049115385.1). Lineage (NCBI taxonomy): Eukaryota > Metazoa > Chordata > Mammalia > Artiodactyla > Moschidae > Moschus > Moschus berezovskii. The sequence goes on from NC_142474.1 coordinate 85,439,213, forward strand.
TTTGATAGCTTATCCCTCTCATTGATTTACTTTCAGCTGCTTCATAGCAAGAGTCTCTGCCCCCCATGTTTCAGTGTCATTTTCTTCTCTTGCCTAGAAGTCATCACCGGCAGCCTCTTCAAGGACCGTCAGGCTTCTGTGTACAGTGTCATCAAGCCCATTGGGTTTTCATTTCTTTTTCTGCAGCCATTCAGGTGCCACCTACCTCCAGGTTCAAAGGCATTCTGAAATGTTTCAGCTCTTTTTTAATGGCAGTACCTCATTTGGGGGCACCACCGACTCGATGGACATGAGTTTGAGCAAGCTCTGGGAGTTGATGGTGGACAGGGCAGCCTGGCGTGCTGCAGTCCATGGGGTCACAAATAGTCAGACATGACTGAGTGACTGAACTGAACCCCATTTTTAATATCAGTAGCTATACCAGTTATTTATTGTTAACAAATTGCGTTAGAAACCACCTCAAAGCCTAGTGACTCAAAACAGCATTTCCTTTGTTCACAAGTCTGTGTTGGGGCAAGGCTCAGTGAGTGGGCCCAGCTCATTTCTTCTCCAGTCGCATCAGCCGGGATGTCGTGAAGGTGGGAAGCAGAGTCATTTGAAGACTTGTTCATGCACATGTCTGGCAGTTGGAGCTGGCTTTTGGAGGGGACATTAGGTGGGGGCGGTCAGTGGGGACACTGACATGTGCTCAGTATGTGGGCTGTGCTTCTGCACAGCAAAAGAGTTGGCTTCCCCACAGAGCAAAATTCAGAAGCTATTTAGCTTTAAAACTCACACAGCAGTTTCCCCAGACACTGTCCAGGAGGAATCGGTTACTAGGACTAGCACATACTTGAGGAGAGGGAATTTCATGAGAAAAGTGTCAAAGAATTTGTAGGCATGTTTGAAAACCACCAGCTCCACTCACGTTGACTTAAAAAGTAATCATTCTGTCTAAAGGAAAGTTCTTTCCAACTCACTGTCACTGATCGTTCAGGAAATATTTTTTGTTTCCTTTCTTTGGTATGTTCTCTTATTCTGTGGAAAGTAACAAAGGTTTACAAGAATGAGGTATTTTTTTTGTTGTTGTTCAGAAAAATGTATGGATCACCTCACTAAACTCTTAGGAGATGGGATTTCTTTAACCTTGTGAATCATTTCTGTTTGGAATGCAATTCTAATTAGCAGAAACTGTTTGTAGTTCAGAAAAAGGCTTATTGGATTAAAATCCATATTTACAAGATTTAGTAATTAGAGTCTTACTTTCACAATCTTCTTTTGGGAAGCATTTATTAACTCAGCCCTAGATAACTCAATACAAGATACCTCAAACTTCTTTAAAAACCATGGGACAAGATGGGGGGAAGGAGTAAGAGACATTCTGCTAGGAGGTGACTTGCAGTCATTCTACGGAGGAAAGATAGAAAAGCATTACTGTGGAACAATGAAGGCGTGTGCAATCGAGTGCAGATGTCATGAGACTAAGGTGATAGTGAAGAGTGTATTGTGTGACCTTTGGTGGTCTGAACTTCTTTCTTGATCCTCTGGGTTATTCCAGGTCCTGCATTCTACAATAAAGACACCATCGTATGTATCAGATCCTTGGTTTGAGTCAGGCTGTGCTCAGTCCACTTCCCTCAGAACCAAATGGTATTGTTTTTTGTTGTTGCTGTTCTTTCTTTCTTTTTAATTTTAATTGGAGACTAATTACTTTACAATATTGTATTGGTTTTGCCATACGTTGACATGAATCTGCCCCGGGTGTACACGTGTTCCCCGTCTTGAACCCCCGTCCCACCTCCCTCCCCATCCCATCCCTCTGGGTCATCCCAGTGCACCAGCCCCAAGCATCCTGTATCATGCATCGAACCTGGACTGGCGATTCGTTTCACATATGATAATATACATGTTTCAGTGCCATTCTCCCAAATCATGCCACCCTCACCCTCTCCAACAGGGTCCAAAAGACTGTTCAGTACACCTGTGTCTCTTTTGCTGTCTCGCATACAGGGTTATCGTTACCATGTTTCTAAATTCCATATGTATGCGTTAGTATACTGTATTGGTGTTTTTCCTTCTGGCTTACTTCACTCTGTATAATAGGCTCCCGTTCCATCCACCTCATTAGAACTGATTCACATGTATTCTTTTTAATTGCTGAGTAATACTCCATTGTGTATATGTACCACAGCTTTCTTATCTGTTCATCTGCTGATGGACATCTAGGTTGCTTCCGTGTCCTGGCTATTATAAACTGTGCTGCAATGAACGTTGGGGTACATGTGTCTCTTTCACTTCTGTTTCCTCGGTGTGTATGCCCAGCAGTGGGATTGCTGGGTCATATGGCAGTATTTCCAGTTTTTTAAGGAATCTCCACACTGTTCTTCATAGTGGCTGTACTAGTTTGCATTCCCACCAACAGTGTAAGAGGGTTCCCTTTTCAAATAATGATAGTGAAAATGATCCAAAATCTTGAAAACAAATGGTATTGTTTTATTCTTGCAGATTGATCACCTTCCAACAGAGCTGGAAACTGCATGTTCACAATGTCTGCACCTGGATGCAAAAAATCAAATTCTTCAACAGGAGTTATTGTCAATGAAAGGAAGGCAAAGGAAATGTGAGAAACGAGAGAAAGAGAACAGGAAGTTGGAGAAAGAGGTAGTGAGACTCAAAACTCATATAGAACTGAATATGATAGAACACACTCAAGTTGAACAGTATAGACGGGAGATTGAAGAAACAGCAAGACAGGATCTCGTAGAGAAATAAAAAGAAGCCAACCTATTTTTGCAGCTTAATTTGCTGACCTGTCATGTACTTGAATTCACCTCACTGTAAATTACATTTTGGGTGTATACAGGTTATGTCGTTCCTCTACTTCCCTTAGAGCAGTGTGTTTTGTAGATTTCTGGAAGGAAGGGGGCACTTGTTTCTCCTTGTAAAAATTTCAGTTTCCATCACAGTTGATCTCAGAATGCTTCTCACTTAGAATCCTTTTACTTATAAGACCAGTTGGTTGGTATAAAACAAGACTATGAGGAGGAAAAGAAAATGTTGTTTAGGACTGGCACCATCCTCTTGAATTATTCTTAAGTTGTCTTGTTCAGTTTCTAAATTTTCACTTCATCCTCTTAGTCTTTGAATTATCCGGTTCCTTAAGTACTACTGTAACATTGATTCCACATTAATTTTATAATTCAGATTTAATTCATGTCACATTGATGATTATTTTAAAGTTCCGCTTTTCTTTTTTTCACATTTAAAATCGCTCTCTGACAGCAAAAGAGACACAGATGTATAGAAGTCTTTTGGACTCTGTGGGAGAGGGCGAGGGTGGGATGGTTTGGGAGAATGGCATTGAAACATGTATGTTATCATATGTGAAACGAATAGCCAGTCCAGGTTCGATGCACAATACAGGATGCTCGGGGCTGGTGTACTGGGATGACCCAGAGGGATGGGATGGGGAGGGGGGGTTCAAGGTGGGGAACACATGTACACCCGTGGCAGATTCATGTCAATGTATGCAAAACCAATACAATAATATAAAGTAATTAGCCTCCAATTAAGTAAATTAAAAAAATAAAATCGCTCTCTGAATTACTGAGTCAAAACTAAATGTAACAAATATAATTATTCAGGTTATAATCATTAAAAAAATGTATCTTTTAAAATTTGACTTAGATACAAGCAGCATCTCAAGAAAACTTACAGCAGTTCCAAGAGAAGCATATTGCTTCCGTAAGAAGTCCCATGGAACTCAGAATTAAAGACTTGGAATCGGAACTCTCCAAGATGAAAACTTCTCAAGATTCTCATAAAGCGGAGTTGGAAAAATATAAGAAATTCTACCTAGAGGAACTGAAAGTTAGAAAGGGATTGGAAAGTAAACTAGACAAGTAAGTCAAAACCCAGAATCACAGAAAATAAATGTAGTCCATTAATTTGTCTCTGAAGCCTAATTTTTATACAGCTTGTTTCCTGAGATTAGTAGGAAGTGAAAGCTAACGCGATAGTCACTGCTAGAGGGCACCCTAAGAAAAATGAGTATATCCTTGTAAGTTTTCCTTACTTCTCCATGTAAGTAAAAGCATGCTTGTGAACTAGGGGAGTATTCACACGGGGGTGAAAGGCAGGGTGATTGACAAAGTGTCTGAGACTAACATGGTGACCTGACGGAGGGGGGGTGTGGAGGCTGGAAAGGGCAGATTCAACATGCAGTGCAGAGTCCAGTTTTCCCTGCCAAAGCAGAGCACTCCTAGGAGGCCTTTCATTAAGTGAAAACAGCATACAGCAAAGAAGCAGGTACCCGAGGACACGTGGTGCTAGTCGATGCCTAAAATAAGTGTACACATGGGAAGCACAGGTGCTCAGATAGGGTTCAGGGCTGTGGAGACTTGATGCTGGGATGTGGGGTGTGGCTCCCAGGGAAGGAGCTCGGTGGGGCCGGTCTCCCTGCTTGGGGAGCGTGATGCCTCTCACTGTAAAGACATATACTGAACGCTGATTAGAGTTTTTGCTTTTTGAAATGAAACCAAAAATTCTCTTCAGATTTTTTTTTTTTTTTTGATTATGAAATACAGGGGCCGATATAGGCCCTTCGTAGATGTGAAGCAACATAAAATGAACTGTGGAAAAGCGGGGGATACTTGCCATTGTTCCTGGGGTGTTTTAGCCCTTTTGTCACCCACTGACTTTCTCGTCCTCCCCTCGAGATTGTGGCTCTAGGTGATTCCTCAGAGCCAAATGCTTAATGTCTCCGAGGTCATGAGTGAAACGTATGTACAGGGTGGTGACAGGAAACACTTGAACGTGACTTTTGGGATGGCGTGTCTCTTCAGCCCTGAACTGTTTCCTGGAGGCAGGTGTGTCCCAGAGGCAGCAGGTGTCACTGTGAGGCCACCTCCCTTTCTCTCTGACGCCCTTTCTCTCCTCTCCCAACCGTGACTTGTTACGTGAGGAGCCCCAGACGCGTGTGTGCTTCTTTAGAACAAGGATACAGCTATCATTGTTTACAGGAGGTCTGCTCTGTGCTTTCAGGGTTCAAACAGTTTAATGGGACATTCCATTTACTATTCGGCAACTTAACAAATGCAAATCATTTAGGGAAGCATGGATGAAACCGGCGTTTTCCATCTTCCGCAGGACTCTTGAGAGGCTGGCAGAGATGAGCACCAAATGTGAGGTGGAGAAACAGCAGAACAGATCTGTACTCAGCACTCTTAGCAGGAGGCCAGTCCTGGAGCCGCCTTGCAGTGGAAACTTCAGGAATACCGTAATGTTCAATTCAAATCTTTGTCCAAGAGCAAACGTAGAGTTTTCCAGCTCAGTTCCACTCCCTTCAAATCACGGCATGGTGACTCACTTGCTCGAGGTTAGTTCTATTATTTTCTTTTCCTTGGGTTTTAGATTTCTTATATGAATGATTCTTGGTTTTAATTTGAACTACTGAGTTGTTTATTTGACTTATGCACACTAAGTAAAAACCATAATTATTAAATATTTTGATTGTTTTTTCTCCTAGATGTCTCATTTTTGAGAGATACTTATTAACTTCTTAAATTTCTTGAAAATCTGGATTTAAATTCTACTATAGAAATGAAATCTTATTGCCAAGTAACCAAAAGTATACTTCCAGATGTTTGACTTACTTTCTAATTGATTTCACTTTGGCAGTGGTTCATAATCATTTCCGACCTCTGCTGCACCCACCACAGTTTTTTTGCCCTTAAGCCTAAGTGAATGACTGGCATCTAAACACTAGGCCATATGGATGATTTTTTATTTGAAGGAATCCTAGATAAATCCTTCTTATGAATTAAACAAACTTGTAATACTAAATCAAAAGATTAATTTCTAGTTTTAGGTTATCATTTTTTGTCATTTTCTTACATCTTTAATTGCTATTTTACTGACAGAATTTTGATTTAAATGTCTAAAACATATCTTGGTGAGCAGTTGTAGAATGTTTCTAAGTTTGTACTTAAATCAAATATTTAAAACTTGTAAATGGAGCTCACTTTTGTCTCTGTCTTGACATCACCTGGATGAATGATGACTAAGATAGTAATGACAGGGAGTCTTTAAATTGGAACTAGTTTTCATCGTGTAATCATTGTGATTAAAATATCCAGTCAGAGCACACGGGTTTATGGTTTGGATGGTGTTTTCATGATGTTGGTGATGCAGAGAAAAGTTCAGTTCAGTCGCTCAGTCGTGTCTGACTTTTGCGACCCCATGGACTGCAGCACGCCAGGCTTCCCTGTCCATCACCAACTCCCGGTGCTTACCCAGACTCACGTCCATCGAGTCAGTGAGGCCTTCCAACCATCTCATCCTCTGTCGCCCCATTCTCTCTCCTCCTGTCTTCAATCTTTCCCAGCATCAGGGTCTTTTCCAATGCGTCGGTTCTTCACATCAGGTGGCCAAAGTTTTGGAGTTTCAGCTTCAGCATCAGTCCTTCCAGTGAATATTCAGGACTGATTTTCTTTCGGATGGACTCGTTAGATCTCTGTGCAGTCCAAGGGACTCTCAAGAGTTTTCTCCAACACCACAGTTCAAAAGTATCAATTCTTTGGCGCTCAGCTTTCTTTATAGTCCAACTCTCACATCCAGAGAAAAGGAGCCCTTGTTAAATGCAATCTCAACCTGTTTTCTCTTTTGGCTTCTTGCCGTCATAGAAGAGCACTTCGGCTATGTTGGGTCTTAGTTCTTGAGAGCCGTGAACCTGGAGGACGTGGCTTTAGCTGTGCAGTCACAGCGGGCCTCCAAACACTTCATCCCAAGTCAAACACCTCCCCACGCAGGCCTAAGAGGAGGAAGCAAATGGGTGATCCCCGTCCCTGGGGCAGGCTGCCTACTGCAGACCCAAGTTCTCGGTGCTGTGGGCACATACGTCTTTTCAAAGAGGAGATTGGGAACCAAGCAAGCACTTCTTCGTTCCTTCTCCCAAACTCACCCATTAAGTAAATCTCCTCTCTTCTCATGAGGAGGGTAGGAGTATAAGTCATCCTCTTGAAACTCCAGGCTGAGGGAATGAAGTTCAACTGCAGTTTCTGACTGGATTTAGATTATAGTTGAGATTATGCTCATACATTTTTGTATATACTAACTAATGATGACAGCTTGGATAGAAGTATATTAGACAGTAAAGAGAGATCTGTTTTGGGTTTTACATTTTGTCCTAAATAATGCAAAATGTGGAAAATTCATTTGTTGACAAATTTTAATAAGCCAGGTTTTTTTTTTTTTTAATCTGGAGGAGATGAACATCCTTTTATGGATGAATGTCTTCAGTTTGGGCCTGCTTGATTCAACTAAAGATTTTCTCCTTCAAGTTCCCTGTCCTGTGTTTAAAAAACTGTTATGCTGTATAAATTAACTATATCGACTGCTACAAATAGGAGTTCGATAAAAATTTATTCTTGTTCATGCCTTTAAAACATATAATTTAGTTAGAAAGCTACTATGTCATGTCATGCCACAAGCATTATTGAACTATATAATAAGGTTTTACATATTCATTTTCTCTATATTTTAGTTAGAATTTATGTGTTTTTTTCTTAATATGAGGAAGTAGTTGGCATAGGACTCTGGACTCAGTAAGAAGGCCATTGGCTTTGTTACTACTTTTGTAGAATTCGGAACTTTGACTAAATCAATGACTCTCATACCTTAAAAAAAAAAAATTTTTTTTTTTTTCAAAATAGACAACCTTTCTTTAAAACAACAAAAACTGTTGTGTGGAACCATATTATATAAAATGGAGACAAGTATAGAGCCCTTTAGATAAGGAGCGTTCAGAGCACATGCAGCTGTGACTTCTGTTCCTAAGCGCTGCAGTGACCCCTGTGGGACCTTCTCCCTCTGTGGGACATAGTTCGGAAACTAGCACTTGTGAGAGAATCCTTCTCACTAAACGTGTTCAGAATTAAATCTTGCTGGTACATTGTTTGCTTGTGTATAATCTTCTCACCTGTCTGTGTTTTCGTTAAATGGAAAAGTTTACAGAAAACTGCAGATGTGTTCTCCTTGTTAACATTCAACTTCAAACTACTTCCTCCATTTCAACACGACGCTCACCTAGAAATTGAAATAAAGGTCTCGGAAGTACATATTTAGGGCAAGAGCTGTTAGAAGAGAATTTAGTGATCTTGTGAGTCGTTCTTAGGATTATGGGTATTTCCGTAACCTCTGAAATGATGTGTACTCGATAGACTGACATTTATTGTACTTTTATCAAATTAATCTAAATAGCATTCCATATATATGTTCTCTGGTATCTAAAAGCAGAGTAAGTAGGAATTCATTTTCTTCTGTTTATGTGATCATTTTCTGCTACGTAATCTTCAAGTAAGGTCTAGTCTCTAAAAGTATTATTTAAATGTCACATGTATTAAGTTGTGTATCATTTCTCTGATAATATCTCTTATTTAACTTAAGTGTAAATAATATTTGACTTATTTCAGACGCTGGAGAAGTTGATGGAGAGTATTAATAGAGAACTAGAAGAAGGTAAGTTGCTAAAACGTATGAATTAAATTTAGACATTGATTTCTGAAATAAAAGAGTAAGTGGCATCTCTTTTCATTGCTTGTATAACAAATGCTATGTTATATACTTTTCCTATACATAGCTAATGAAAAATGTGAAAACATGAGCAATCATAGTGAAAAATATCCTTATTCCTTATTTATTTATTATGTTCCAGAGCTTTAAAAAAATCTGGAAAGGTCTGTGTATTTCTTTTCATTTCTGGCTGTGTCCTTCCTCTACTTCTGCCATCCCTGTGGAACTGTCAGCCTGCACCCTGACACTATTCTCAGAAAACGTGGAGTTCATCAACGTCTCGAGTCTGGTAGTGGTTAAGGCTAGGAAACCCAGACTCAAGCAATCACATTTGTGTAGCTGTCACTTGGTGAGTGACTTTAAAATTTCCCTGTCATTCACTTTCTCACTAGTTTATCTTTTGCCCTCAGGAAAAACTCCAAACACCCACATCAGTTTGGGTCCTGCCAAAGTAGGCGGCCTTATCTCCTTACCACCATCCTCTGCCTCTTAGCTCTGCATCTAAGCAGCCAGACTGTGTAGGATCCCACACGTGCGCTTCCTCACCGCCGGTCTTTGTATTGCTTCTCCCCTCCATCTCCTGTGCTTTCTCCTGTCCTTCAGGTACCTACTTCCACAGCACCTCCACCAAAAAGCTGGCAGGATTGACAAAAGCTGGCTGTCCCTTCTAGTGTTCCTTGTGCCATCTTTTGTATCTGTCTTAGTACTTATGCCTCTGTATGGAAATTGCCTGTTCATCTATTTTTCCACTTGATAGCGTATCGTTTTCAGGGTGCACTGGGTCACCTTCATCGTGTACTTCCAGTGCTTGTCACAGCACCTTTGCGCATAGTTACTGAGTGAATGAGTGAAGAGTGAGAAAGCCAGCAGCTCGGATGCTCAGCCACACGTTCAACCGTGGGCAGATAATGCAGCCCTCTTGTGTTCTGTGTCATGTCATGTATAGATATGTTTCATTCTTCAGAACACTAGGAAAGGTCTCAGGTGTTTTTTGTTTTGTTTTAGCTAATACTTTGTTAAGTCAAGAATTTTAGATAAACAATATACTTCTGTCTCTTTCCAGGTGATGCTGAATGTGAATATGAATTCTCTAGATTTTCCTCTCTATTAGCTAGAGGTGGATCAAATCTGGACTGATGCTAAAGCTGAAACTGCAATACTTTGGCCACCTCATGCGACGAGTTGACTCACTGGAAAAGACTCTGATGCTGGGAAAGGTTGGCAGCGGGAGGAGAAGAGGACGACAGAGAATGAGATGGCTGGATGGCATCACTGACTCTGTGGACATGAGTTTGAGTGAACTCTGGGAGCTGGTGATGGACAGGGAGGCCTGGCGTGCTGTGATTCTTGGGGTCGCGGAGAGTCGGACACGACTGAGCGACTGAACTGAACTGAACTGGATCAAATCTGTATCAGGACCTACCTGTGAAAACATCAAATAATATATACAGATTTTGAAGAAAAAAATATATGATTTGAAAACTCAATAGTAAAAATTTCCCTACTGGACTGTTTTCATGAGATTTTAGTTGTTTCCCGTTAAACATGATGAGAAAATCTTTATTAAAGGAAACTCTTTTTGTATTATGTGTGTATCATGAAAATTTAGATGGCATTTTAAGCCATGTTTCTCTGCATCTAACTTACTTTTAAGCAGAAACATCAGCACTGTTGAGTTTTCCATGTTCAAAGTGAAGGTGTTAGTCACTCAGTCGTGTCCGACCCTTTGCGAGCCCATGGACTGTAGCCCACCAGGCTCCTATGTCCCTGGAATTCTCTAGGCAAGAATAATGGATTGGGGAGCCATTCCCTTCTCCAGCAGATCTTCCCGACCCAGGGATCAACTGGAGTCACCTGCATTGCAGTTGGATTGTTTACCATAAGAGCCACCAGAGACACCCTTTACAAACTCAAAGTGAGCCCTAATACCAGCTGTTCAAGCAGCACCCAAAAACCAAACTTGTCATTACTATTTAGTGGTGTTGATTGATAGCTTTTTTGTATTTTCCGTTTTCATGCGAAGAGTTGACTCACTGGAAAAGACTCTGATGCTGGGAGGGATTGGGGGCAGGAGGAGAAGGGGACGACAGAGAATGAGATGGCTGGACGGCATCACTGACTCGATGGAGGTGGGTTTGAGTGAACCCTGGGAGTTGGTGATGGACAAGAAGGCCTGGCGTGCTGTGATTCATGGGGTCGCAAAGAGTCGGACATGACTGAGCGACTGAACTGAACTGAGGCAACATTTTATCAGCAAGACCCTTACCTAGCAAAAGAAATTGGTCTCAGCTAAAGTCCCCCAAGTCTTAGATTCAGGCATCTAAGCAAGTCCCCCAAAACTTTCAGGACTATTTTAGGAAGCAGGTGGCTTCCTCCTTGGGGTTCCGTATTAACCTTTTCTACCGCATCCAGGGCATTGTAACGAAGCAAAATTTGTCACCCCAAAATGTGTCTCTTTGTCAAGAGGATGACTCTAGTCAGAGTATTTTTAAGAAGCAAAAGCCTCAAAGTCTTTCTTTTGACTACCTCCCTAACTGTTGAATAGTTTAGATAAAGGGGCTGGCCCAGGAAGAGAGCTACCAGAGATACCGAGAAAAGGATGTGGGCCAGCGGTGGTCAGGGGAACTGCTGATCTTTCCAGAGAGCTCCAAACACTTGCTTTTCCATCTCCGTGTGAATCACCTTCCTCCACTTTGAATTCCCAAACCACTACCCACAACATCCTCCTTTGTCTCTAACTGAAGATGGCATTGAAGGTGAGGGTTTCAACCATTCTGATGAGTTACTCAGGTTTTCTGGGACTCACCCATATGTACAGAAGTATATATGTTGTTAACCTTTTGTTTGCTTTTCTTCCTGTTAATCTGTCTCATGTTAAGTTAATTCTTAATTCACCAGATGAATCTAGAAGGGTAAAGTTTTTGCCCTCCTCAACAGCGCGCACACCTGAGTCTGGGGAGCTATGCTAATTTACAGCTGGCACAGGCTTTGTTTCGTCTGCAAGGAAGAGATCTCTGGCAAACTGTGATCCATACAGCAGCACCAGCCAGTGAGCTGATGCTCACCTGAAGGCCTTAGACATAGGTCGGGTCATTGTGTTACCCAGCCGCACCGCTTCCTGCAGGATAGGCCGCTAAATCAGGAGATGAGTTGTTGGGGCAAGCAATAGCAACTTTGTTTGGAAAGCTGGTAGATCAAGGTAAAATGGTGGACTCATGTCTCCAAGAACCATCGTGGCTGAGTTAGAATTCAGGCTTGTTTTACACTAAAAGGGGAAAGAGTAAAGTCAAACCCTTCCTGGTTCCCATCAGCCTCTGAAGGGGCTGTGTTACTTCCCTTGCTGCAGTCACTGACAGCCTGCGGGGAGCCGGCCTGAACAAGGCCCCAAATGTTGGCCCTGGGAATGCCTTGTAAGTGCTGTTCCCTGTCCCGCCACCCCTTAAGAGAGTCATAAAACGTTTACCAGGCCTTATTTGTTCTTCCTTGAGAAAAACACAGCAAATAACCCTTTGCTAGGTTTCTTGTTTTTTCCCCCGGATTTGTGTAGGTATGTTTTCCTTATCTCTTAAAATAGATTAAGAATGTACTCCCTAATCTTTATAGCCTGCGGACTAGTTTTTCTTATCTCGTGAGCATTAGTCTAAATGCCAAGCTTGTCTTAGAAAGCAAACAAGCCTTTGTAATCTTCTATAGATGCAATAACTAACCTGGTAAATGACTTGGTATTTTTATGTACCCTGTTCCCTGTCTCACTTTGTATAAAAACCCTGGCCCTTTTCAATAAAGTCGCTGATTTACCTCACGAGCATTCAGTCCTCTCGACCCCATTCTTTACTCCTTAATTCTTTTCTCAGGCTTCTACGTCGTTGCGGTATGGACCTGTTCTCTTTGCCGGCTGGCACTGGCAGGTGGCGCCCGAACAGGGACTTGATTGGACTACATAGTTGCAGCCGCCTGAACCGTGAGTACGAGGGGATCCCAGAAGATAAAATAAAAAGAGGTAAAGTTAAAAGTTTTTGTAAAGGGCGGAGAGGGTTTCAGTCGAGAGTATAAACTATGGGTCAAGATAATAGTAGACAACTTTTTGTAACTATGCTTAAAACCATGCTAAAAGTTAGAGGGATAACTGTCGCTAAAAACAAGTTAGAAAAGTTTCTATCATTTGTGGAAAAAGTTTGCCCCTGGTTCCCAGAAGATGGTACTGTTAATATTGAGACCTGAAAAAAGGTGGGGGAACAAACTCGGCAATATTATTCTTTACATGGAGCTGATAAGGTACCTTTGGATGCTTACTCTCTGTGGACCTTAATTCGAGATTGCTTAAATCCTAAACATGAGAGTAAAAAACTAGAGGCCACATTAAAGGCCATTATCAACAGGCCTACAACTTTGCCCACTGCCCCCACCTTGGAGCATATTAATGATACACCTAAAAAACCTCTTGCTCCATCCCTTTCTGGCTCTGACTCGGAGTCAAAATCTGCCAATCAGGCAGATTTAAAAGAAGCTGCGGCCCATCACTCTGAAAAAAACCCATGGGAAGTATTCACAGCTGAAAAAACCATAAATACATCCCCTTTCTCAGAGATTAAAAAATTGCTTACCACTATAACTAAACGTCTTGATACCCTCAGTTTTAATTATCCCCCCCAACCTATGTTCCTCTCTGATCTTGCGCCCCCGCAGCCTCCTTCAGTCACAGCAGGATTAGATCCACCATCAATGGGTTTAATTAAGGAACCAGAAGCTCCTTTTTTGGTTCCCACTAACAAAAATCCGGCCCCTATTACCCAGACTCTCTCCCCTTTACAGCTCACCGTTCAGCAGGTGAGACAGCATGGAGAGACGTTAAAAGGTTTTCCTATTTTATTCCCTGTCCTTGAGGATGCTCAACAGAAGATATATTATGAGCCTCTACCATTTAAACAGATAAAGAAATTAAAACAAGCCTGTGCTCAGTATGGGCCAACTGCCCCTTTTATAGTGTCCATCATTGAAGCTTTAAATAGCCAATACTTGCCGCCCAATGATTGGAAACAAGTACCTCGAGCCTGTCTCACAGGAGGAGATTATCTCTTATGGAAGTCAAAATCTGTAAAACAATGTGGGATATTGGCAAAAAAAATGGGTTACAGATAAGCTTTAAAATGCTTATGAGAAAAGGGGTATATAGGGTCACTAATCAACAATTAAATTACCCCCCTGAGGCATATCCCCAGATTAATAAAGCAGCGTTAATAGCCAAAAAACTGCCCACATCTAATAAAAAATCAAAAGATTTATCAAAAATAAGGCAGGGCCCTGATAAACCCTATCAAGATTTCATGGCTCGGCTGCTAAAATCAGTCTCACAAGTCATAAAAGATGAAAAAGCCGGTATGGTAATAACTCGACAATTGGCCTATAAAAATGCTAATTCTGCTTGTCAAGCGGCTTGTCATGCAAGCCTTGCCCACTGGAGTTCATGGGCCGCTGCCTCAAAATTCAATAGGGTTATTATTAGAAAAAAGCAGCTAGACTATAAAAGGTTTGCAGATTGCCCCCGGAGTAATTGATTCGGATTTCACAAGAAAAATAAAAATAATGGCCTGCGCCCCCCAAAATATCATCAGTATCCCCTCAGGACAGCGAATAGCTCAATTAATCATACTACCAACTATACCTATTGACAAAATTAAAACAGCTCAGCCTAGTGAGGATGCTTGTTTTGGTTCCTCAGATGCATATTGGATTCAAAATATAAAAGAAATGTGTCCTGAACTGGAACTTATTATTAATGGTCATAAATTTATTAGAATTCTAGATACTGGGGCCAATGTCTCAGTGATTTCTTTAGATGACTGGCCAAAAAATTGGGCAAAACAGTAGCTATATCCACTTCACGAAGAATAGGTCAATCCTATAATCCTAAACAAAGCTCTGAGTTGCTTCTGTGGAAAGATGCTGAGGGATATGAAGGACATATACAGCCCTATATTTTACCCAATATCCCAGTTAATTTATGGGGGCGAGATGTTATAAAACAAATGGGAGTCTATATTTTTACACCTAATGACACAGTAGGTCGGATGCTAAAGGATCAAGGTTTATTGCCAAAGCAGGGATTAAAAAAAAAGGAAAAAGAAATCCATTGCCTGATCAAATTAAGTCCTTGCCTCATCGATCAGGTCTTGGGTATTTTTAAGAGAGGCCATTGCATCTCCTGTGGCTCATGCAGATGCAATCGCTTGAAAAAGTGACGTCCCCGTGTGGGTCAATCAATGGCCTCTTACAAAAAAAAATCATGGCCGCTAAACAATTGGTGCAAGAACAATTGGCACTTGGTCATATTGAGAGCTCTAACTCCCCCTGAAACTCTCCTATTTTTGTTATAAAAAAAAAAAATCTAAAAAATGGAGGCTGTTACAAGATCTCAAAAAAGTTAATAAAACTATGGTTGTTATGGGTCCTTTACAGCCTGGTTTACCTTGCCCCATTGCTATCCCAAAAGGGACATTTAAATTAATTATCGACTTAAAAGATTGTTTTTATACTATTCCCCTAGCACCCCAAGACTGCCCCTGGTTCGCGTTTAGCGTTCCCTCTAATAACTTCCAGCAACCCATGAAGCGTTATCATTAAAAAGTTCTTCCTCAGGGCATGGCTAATAGCCCTACTTTATGTCAAAAATTTGTTGCTAAAGCTTTAAAACCCACACGTTTAAAATATCCCTCACTGTATATGGTTCATTATATGGATGACATCTTGTTAGCCCATGATAATGAAAGTGTTTTATTATCTGCCTTTTCTGGTTTACAAGCAGATTTGCAACATTATGGTCTTCAAATAGCACCCAAAAAAATTCAGCGTAGTCCTCCATATTCCTATCTGGGATTCAGGCTGGAGGGGGAAATGTTTAAAGCTCAAAAATTAGAACTTCAATAAGATAATCTAAAAACACTTAATGATTTTCAAAAATTACTAGGAGACATTAATTAGGTTCGACCTTATTTAAAAATTACTACAAGGAAACTGAAACCTTTGTTTGATATCCTTAAAGGACCAGCAGATCCGACCTCCCCCAGATCACTGACTGATGAGGGATGCAAAGCATTACAGATAGTAAAAGAGGCTTTAGCCTCTCAAACCAGTTCCCATTATAATTACACAAAAAAATGGAGATTATATATTTTTCCTTCCAAACACTCCCCTACTGCTGTTCTTTTCCAAGATTCCCCAGTGTATTAGATACATTTGCCTGCCTCCCCCGCCTGAGTACTAACTCCTTATTTCGACTCAATCAATTCCCTCATCGCCAAAGGTCGACAAGAGTCTCGGAAATTACTTGGTAGAGACCCTCATTTTATCTGCCTGCCTTATACTAAAGAGCAACAAAACTGGTTATTCCAGTTTTAGTGATGCTTAAAATGCTGCTCTGGCTCATTTTGCTGGTCGCCTAAAAAATCATTTCCCAGTTAACAAACTGCTACATTTTGCTAACCAACATGAGTTTGTTTTTCCCTCCACCGTTGTTAATCAACCTCTTGCAGATGCTGTAACTGTGTTTACTGATAGATCTTCCAATAAAAAAGCTACATATGTTGTCAGTAAACAAATTACCTCTTGGTTTACAGGCTGTACTTCTGCACAAAACGTAAAACTTTGTGCTGTATTTGCTGTTTTGCAACAATTTCACTCTGAACCTTTAAGTGTTTTTTCTGACAGTCACTATGTCGTTCGGGCACTTAATCAAGTAAAAACTGTTCCATTCATACACACTGTTAATTCTGTAATTCAACAGCTCTTTCGAGATATTCAAATCCTTTTACAGCGTAGGACTTACAAATGTTTTTTTGGCCACATCAGAACTCATCTGGCTTGCCTGGACCCCTGACGTCAGAAAATAAACTGGCTGATTCTGCTACTCATATCTTTCTTTCCCAAACACAAACAGCAAAACAATCTCATCGGCTTCATCATCAAAACAGTCATACCCTCAGGTTACAATTTAAAATCCCCTGAGAGACAGCCAGACAAATTGTTAAACGCTGTCCTGTCTGTCCTCAGTTTCTTTCTGTCCCTCACTACGGCGTTAACCCCCGGGGACTTCTGCCTAATCACCTCTGGCAAATAGATGTTACACATGTCCTATCGTTTGAAAAATTAAAATATGTACATGTTAATATTGATACTTTTTCTGGTTACATTTTTGCTTCCTTACAGACTAAAAAAGCTGCTCGACATTGTATTGCACACTGCCTTGGGCTTTTTCTGTTATGGACACTCCTAAAGTCATAAAAACAGACAATAGACCTGGCTATGTTTCGCAAACATTTCTTAATTTTTGTTCTTGTTTGTCCATTTCTCTAAAAACAGGTATTCCCTACAATCCTCAAGGACAAGGCATAGTAGAACGTGCCCATCAGACTCTGAAACATCAACTTTTAAAATTAGAAAAGGGGGAACTGTACCCCCTGACACCTTATAATTATTTGCATCATGCTCTTTTCATTCTTAATTTTTTAAATTTAGATTAAAAAAAAAAAAACCGCAGCACAACGATTTTGGACGCCCATGACCTACAACAAACCCCTCGTAAAATGGAAAGACCCCATTACTAACCAATGGCATGGCCCCGATCCTGTTTTAATACGGGGATGGGGGCATGTTTATAATTTTCCACAAGATGCCAAAGCGCCGCGCTGGCTCCCAGAGAGGTTGGTACGCTAGGCGAAATAGACACCTGACGGCTCAGATGAGGTGGCTACAAATAGGAAAAAAAAAACGTCCTGCCGACAAATCAACAATTGCATAAATTTATAGAGCAAGCAAGGCGTATTACAGTTCATACAACCCAACCACACGTTTCTCTATCCTATTTGGTGCTTGCACTAGCTTGTGCAGTAATAAATCAAGCATTTCCCCGAGCTGAAAAAAATGTTTTTCTATCCTGGGCTCATTCTTATGCTGATTTTCACAACAGCTCCGCCTGCTGGGTTTGTACTGCTATGCCTTTGTCTGTAGTCGATGGGTTTCCTTGGTGGGTATCCCCTATACAGCAAATACATTTTCCTGCAGTCTGTGACTTTTTAACCCAGTATAAACAAACTCACAAAAGTCTCAAGACTCTAAATGTCTCTGCCCTTCCCGAGTGTAACGACACAGGTAATCAAAAGGCGAGTTCCTCGCTACAGTTCAATGTTAATGCGAGTTATAAGGCTGTTGAAGATACATACCGCACTTATTCTAATACCAACAAAAATAAGACTCGTACGAGTCGATTTTTTAGAAATTATTATCAGATCTGAAATGAGTACTTTTAGATGACCCCGAAAAAAAGACAGTTACTGAGACAAGCGGACATTTGCTGAAAACAACAAAAACATCAACCCCATTTTGGGAAAAAAGATTTTGGCAAACATTTGTTAAAACATGTGGGTATTACCCCTATTTCTATGTATACTCAGGTGACTAATGTAACCTTTAATTATAATGCTCCCACCCTCTGGCCGAGATCCGATTACAAAAACAGTCCCGGTATAAAATGGGTGGCTCCTAATGGGACAAAATGAATTTGTGGCTCTAATGTTTGGCCCTGGCTTCCCATTGGTTGAGTGGGACACTGTAGCCTTGGATTTGTATTTGCTCCTGGCCAAATCACTCGCTCTCCTATAAAAAACCCCGCTAATCTTCCCCTTTTAAAAACACGTTGGTCTTGAGCTGTGTTCCACTGGTATGATTATTTAGCGGCAGTATTTGTCCCTTCTATTAAAACAACAGATATAATGGCCCATGTAGACGCTTTAACAAATTTTACTCAGCAGGCGTTACTAGACACAAAAAAGACTATAAAAACATTAAATAAAAAACAAAAACAAATGCGTAAGGCTGTTCTACAAAACCAAATGGCCCTAGATATTCTTACAGCTGCTCAGGGAGAGACCTGTGCTGTTAAAAAAGTAGAGTGCTGTGTTTATATTCCTGATCTGTCCTCCAACATATCTGATGCTGTTGATGACTTACAGCATCAGATCAGATCTATGCAAGATCCCTCTCCCCCCTTTTGGAAACAAGTTAAATCCTGGTTCCATAGTAATTGCTAAAAAACCTTACTTATAATATGTGTAATTATACTTTGTCTCCTTTGTTGTAGACCATGTCTCCTGCAATGTATTATAAATTTAGTTACTAAAAAAATCATGATGTTTTCACATATTACTAAAAAATGACTGCCTTTTCTCATAAAATAAAACAAAGAGGCTGGTCTTTTTTCTTTTCTTAATAAAAAAAAAAAAAGGGAGAGATGCGGGGAGCCGGCCTGAACAAGGCCCCAAATGTTGGCCCTGGGAATGCCTTGTAAGTGCTCTTCCCTGTCCCGCCACCCCTTAAGAGAGTCATAAAACGTTTACCAGGCCTTATTTGTTCTTCCTTGAGAAAAACACAGCAAATAACCCTTTGCTAGGTTTCTTGTTTTTTCCCCCAGATTTATGTAGGTATGTTTTCCTTATCTCTTAAAATAGATTAAGAATGTACTCCCTAATCTTTATAGCCTTCGGACTAGTTTTTCTTATCTCGTGAGCATTAGTCTAAATGCCAAGCTTGTCTTAGAAAGCAAACAAGCCTTTGTAGTCTTCTATAGATGCAATAACTAACCTGGTAAATGACTTGGTATTTTTATGTACGCTGTTCCCTGTCTCACTTTGTATAAAAACCCTGGCCCTTTTCAATAAAGTCGCTGATTTGCCTCACGAGCATTCAGTCCTCTCAACCCCATTCTTTACTCCTTAATTCTTTTCTCAGGCTTCTACGTCGTTGCGGTCCGGACCTGTTCTCTTTGCCGGCTGGCACGGGCAACAGCCGGGCTTGGTCAGGATGTTTCCTCGGAGCTAAACACAGGTGCTTTATCTTAATGCTCATTGTGTGGGAAGCGGGGCTCCCAGTGCTGAGCCGCTGTGTGTGATTGAAGCTCACAGACAACAGCCCTGTAGTGGTGCATGCGTAAGAGAACACAGAAGGGTCTTCCCTGTTACAGCTGTTCACTCCAGCAGAAGTCAGAGACAGGTTTCATAGTGCCTTCCGTTGAATAAAAATCATGGAGTCAGTCCAGTTCAGTTCAGTTCAGTCGCTCAGTCGTGTTCGACTCTCCGCAACCCCATGAATCACAGCACGCCAGGCCTCCCTGTCCATCACCAACTCCTGGAGTTCACTCAAACTCATGTCCACAGAGTCGGTGATGCCATCCAGCCATCTCATTCTCTGTCGTCCCCTTCTCCTCCCACCCCCAACCTTTCCCAGCATCAGAGTTTTTTCCAGTGTGTCAACTCGTTGCATGACGTGGAAAAGTATTGCAGTTTCAATACAGATGTCCTTCCAATGAACACCCAGGACTGATCTCCTTTAGAATGGACTGGGTGGATCTCCTTGCAGTCCAAGGGACTCTCAAGAGTCTTCTCCAACACCACAGTTCAAACGCATCAATTTTTCGGCGATCAGCTTTCTTCACAGTCCAACTCTCACATCTATACATGACCACAGGAAAAACCATAGCCTTGACTAGACGGACCTTGGTTGGCAAAGTAATGTCTCTGCTTTTTAATATGCTATCTAGGTTGGTCATAACTTTCCTTCCAAGGAGTAAGCGTCTTTTAATTTCATGGCTGCGATCAGCATCTGCAGTGATTTTGGAGCCCAAAAAAATAAAGTCTGACACTGTTTCCACTGTCTTTCCATCTATTTCCCAAGAAGTGATGGGAACAGATGCCATGATCTTTGTTTTCTGAATGTTGAGCTTCAAGCCAACCTTTTCACTCTCCTCTTTCACTTTCATCAAGAGGCTTTTGAGTTCCTCTTCACTTTCTGCCGTAAGGGTAGTGTCATCTGCATATCTGAGGTTATTGATATTTCTCCCA
The DNA here is from genome assembly GCF_049115385.1 of Moschus berezovskii. Lineage (NCBI taxonomy): Eukaryota > Metazoa > Chordata > Mammalia > Artiodactyla > Moschidae > Moschus > Moschus berezovskii. The sequence goes on from NC_142474.1 coordinate 85,459,651, forward strand.
GCAATCTTGATTCCAGCTTGTGCTTCTTCCAGCCCTTCGTTCCTCATGATGTACTCTGCATATAAGTTAAATAAGCAAGGTGACAATAAACAGCCTTGACGTACTCCTTTTCTTATTTGGAACCTATTGCCAAATTCAGACTTAAATTGAAGAAAGTAGGGAAACCCGCTAGACCATTCAGATATGACCTAAATCAAATCCCTTATGATTATACAGTGGAAGTGAGAAATAGATTTAAGGGACTAGATCTGATAGAGTGACTGATGAACTCTGGATGGAGGTTCGTGACATTGTACAGGAGACAGGGACCAAGACCATCCCCATGGAAAAGAAATGCAAAAAAGCAAAATGGCTGTCTGAGAAGGCCTTACAAATAGCTGTGAAAAGAAGAGAAGCGAAAAGGAAAGGAGAAAAGCAAAGATATAAGCATCTGAATGCAGAGTTCCAAAGAATAGCAAGGAGAGATAAGAAAGCCTTCCTCAGCGATCAATGCAAAGAAATAGTGGAAAACAACAGAATAGGAAAAACAAGAGATCTCTTCAAGAAAATTAGAGATTCCAAGGGAACATTTCATGCAAAGATGGGCTCGATAAAGGACAGAAATGGTATGGACCTAACAAAAGCAGAAGATATTAAGAAGAGGTGGCAAGAATACACAGAAGAACTGTACAAAAAAGATCTTCACGACCAAGAGAGTCACGATAACATGATCACTGACCTAGAACCAGACATCTTGGAATGTGAAGTCAAGTGCGCCTTAGAAAGCATCACTACGAACAAAGCTAGTGGAGGTGATGGAATTCCAGTTGAGCTATTTCAAATCTTGAAAGATGATGCTGTGAACATGCTGCACTCAATATGCCAGCAAATTTGGAAAACTCAGCAGTGGCCACAGGACCGGAAAAGGTCAGTCTTCATTCCAATCCCAAAGAAAGGCAATGCCAAAGAATGCTCAAACTGCCGCACAATTGCACTCATCTCCCACGCTAGTAAAGTCATGCTCAAAATTCTCCAAGCCAGGCTTCAGCAATATGTGAGCCGTGAACTCCCAGATGTTCAGGCAGGTTTTAGAAAAGGCAGAAGCACCAGAGATCAAATTGCCGACATCCGCTGGATCATGGAGAAAGCAAGAGAGTTCCAGAAAAACATCTATTTCTGCTTCTTTGACTATGCCAAAGGCTTTGACTGTGTGGATCAAAATAAACTGCGGAAAATTCTGACAGAGATGGGAATCCCAGACCACCTGACCTGCCTCTTGAGAAACCTGTATGCAGGTCAGGAAGCAACAGTCAGAACTGTACATGGAACAACAGACTGGTTCCAAATGGAGTCAGTAATCCTCCCTAATTTGAGCAAACTCCATGAGATAGTGATGGACAGGATAGCCGGGTGCGCTACAGTCCATGCAGTTGCAAAGAGGGGGACATGACTTAGTGACGGAATGACAGCAGTGCTCCCTAAAGAGCTCTCTGAAACAGAGCTGGGAGGCCATTAAGGAGGGTGACACATGCACGTCTCAGCCTGGAGGGAGTCTGAGCTTCAGATCATTTATTTTCCACTTTGAAGTCCTCAGGACATCTGCCAGAAATTCAAGCTACTTCTCGGACCACCCCTGCCCTGTATACCTTGTGATTCTGTAAGGCCAAATATTTCCTGACTCGTATGAGCATCACAGTTCTTTCTCATCAGGCAGTTTTTGACAACCTGTGGCTTTTTGTCTCTGTAAGCCCTCGCTTCTCTTTCTCAGAAGACTTTCAAGTTTAACCTGAATCTCTTTCTTGAATTGCACTTTTTTTTTTTCCTTTCAGTTACGGATTTAAATACTAATCATATCTGAAATATATCTTAAGAAAAACATCAAAACTGATATTTGACCAAACAGCTGGGGTCATAAGAACCAAATCGACACATAAATTAACCCTCACACTAGCCAGTTATTTTAACTCTCAATCTTAAGGAGAATATTGAAATCGTCTAGTGTTTCTCCAGTGCTTGGCTGGGTTTTGTGGAGAACCTAGCACGTAACCTATACGTTGCCTCCTGTCTTCCTGCAGGACTTGGTTAGAGTTTGTTACCCAACCAAACTCGAGTCCATTTGCCCAATGCACAGTCAGACCAATCTGCTGACACCAGGTTGTGATGAAGGAAATTGTGGTGTTTATTCCAAGGTGCCCAATGCGGGGCCAGGCAAGGAGAACAGAGGGCTCCTTCTCCAAAGACACAAACTCTCTGATGGCTTCCAGGGAAGGGTTTTATTGTTGCCGTTGATGTTGTTTTTAATGTCAGTGACTTATTGTTAAAGCAGGGCAAGCTTCAAAATGTTGCACAGTGTATTTGCAGCAGGGAGAAACAGCTAGATATAGACACACATAAACTCACACACAGGAGTAGGTATACAGATAGCAGTATAGAAAAATATGTCCCCAAGTTTTATGTTAAACAGTTAATGTTTTCTTTCCAAGGAGGGTAGGCTGGTTTATGAGAGAATTAACAAAATCTTAAACCTTTCCCGATAGAGTATTTTTGAAAAAATAAATGCAGTTCTTGATAATGTACAATGAAGAAAAATATGCGATTTAGGTTTCCTAAGGACAGACCCATTTTTCAAAATACTTATTTTCTGTTGGAGTAGAGCCAGTGGACGAAAGGGTGATAGTTTCAGCAGCAATAATTACGCAGCGAGTGACTCTGCCATATTCACACATGGATCTCTTCTCCCCCAAATCAGGGGATGGTTTTGAAAGGCAACGTTAGGGGTACGGGTGTGAGGTGCCCGACAGCTGGTGTACCTCCTTCTGGACTGGTTGGTGGTGAGCTAACTGGGTGGTTTAGGAGTCAGTATCATTAACCGTGACCAGGTTTCAACTGGTCTGGGGTCAGCATAGGTGTAGCCAGCATGCAGTTAACTTCTTCTACCTGGTGCGGGTGTCAGTATCTGCAGAAGAACTCACAGATATGGCTCAGGAAGTTCTCTGTAGCCCTTGAGGAAGAGTCAAAGGTCCTTGACTTTGTTTGAAGGTTTAGCTTGTTATTTTGTCTCGCTCCACTGTTTTCATTTGTTTCAGCATCTTCTCTCTTCTCTGATTACGTTTGCTCTTTGGGACTCTGGCAAAGCCTTGGAGGCTAAAGCTTTTCTACAAACAAGTGGGAGGGGCCACGGGGAGGAACCCACAGGGTCCAACTCCATTCCCATTAGTTCTTCTTTTTAGTGTGTCCTCCTTTTAGAGTCAAGCGGCGGAGGGAAGGTTCCTGGTTAGGAGCTTTTCATTCGTATCTCACCTAGGCTGAGAAGTCTACAAAAATTAGGAGTATGGGATTAACAGGTTCAAACTACTAGGTATAAAATAGATAAGCAATGAGGATACACTGTGTACAGGGAATTATACCCGTATCTTGTAATAAACTGTATTGGAGTAAAATCTGCAAAAATACTGAATCACTATGCTGTAGAACTGACACTAACACAGTATTTTAAACCAACTATAGTTCCATTTTGAAACTTAAAAAAAAAAACAACATAATTTAAATGTTGAAAAAAAAATCTCTCCTTGAAATAATCTGTGTGTCATATTCCCCCATCTCAGATATTCAGTGTGTATCATGTCCTTCAAAAGCCACACAACCAAACCCAACCAATTTCAGAGTCTAGTCTGTGCGCTGGATGTTACAGATGAAAAAGCAAACAAAATGTGGCTTCTCCTTTCTTGTTGGTTGTTACTGGTTGTCACTGCGCCATGATCTTAGTTTTTTGAAGGTTGAGTTTCAATCAACTTTTCCACTCTCCTCTTTCATTTTCATCAAGTCTCTTTTGTTCTTCACTGTCTGCCATAAGGATGGTGTCATCTGAGTATCTGAGGTTACTGATATTTCTCACCGCAATCCTGAACCCAACATGTGCTTCCTCCAGTCTGGCATTTTGCAAAATATACTCTGCATAGAAGTTCAATAAGCAGGGTGACAATGCACAGCCTTGATGTACTTCTTTCCCAATTTGGAACATTGAGGTGCTTGCATCTTTTTAAATTATGGTTTTCTCTGGATATATGCCCAGGAGTGGGATTGCTGAATCATATGGCACGTCTATATTTAGTTTTTAAAGAAACTTCCATAGAGTTCTCCACAGTGGGTGTACCTAGTTACATTCCATAAGCTGTGTAGGAGGGTTCCCTTTTCTCCACACTCTCGCCAGCATTTATTATTTGTAGATTTTTTGATGGTGGCTATTCTGATTGGTGTGAAATGATACCTCATTGCAGTATTGCTGCATTTCTCTAATTATTAGTGATGTGGAGCATCCTTTCTGAGCATCCGTTCATGTGCTTTTTGATCATCTGTCGGTATTCCATAGAGAAAAATCTACTTAGATCTTAAAACTCATTTACTGATTGGGTTGTTGTATTTTGATATTTAGCTCCCTGAGCCGATTGAATATTTTTGAGATTAATCCTTTGTCATTTGCATCATTTCCCAATACTGTCCCCCATTCTGTGGGTTCTCGTCTGTCTTGTTTATGATTACCTGTGCTGTGCAGAAGCAAAGTTTAATTAGATCCCATTGGCTTATTTTTGCTATTATTTTCATTCCTCTAAGAGGTGGGTCAAAAAAGATACCGCTGTGGTTTATGTCAGAGAGTGCTCTGGCTATGTTCTCCTCTAATAGTATTGTGGCGTCTGTCCTTATATTTAGGTCTTTACTTTGAGTTTATTTTTGTGTATGGTGTTAGGGAGTATTCTAATTTCATTCTTATGCTTGTAGCTGTCCATTTTTATCAGCACCACTTACTGAAGAGGCTGTCTTTTCTCCATTGTATAGTCTTGCCTCCTTTGTCCTAGATTACTTGACCCTAGGTGCATTGGTTTCTCTCTGGACTTTGTATCTTGTTCCATTGCTCTATGCAATATATTTCTGTTTTTGTGCCAGACTACTTTAGCATGTAGTCTGAAGTCAGGGAACCTGATTCTGTCAGCTCTTGCTTTTTTTTCCTCAAGATTGCTTGGCTGTTTGCGGTCTTTTTTTCCCATTCACATTGTAAAAGTTTTTGTTCTAGTTCTGTGAAAAACACCATTCGGAAGGTGATGCATTCAATCTGCAGATTGCTTTGGGTAGTATAGTTATTTTGACAGCAGGAAACAATTTGTTCAAGGTGGTTCTAGGTGGTTCTAAAAAAGGATAGCATCTAAAACCATTCATATGGTCTGTCTGCTACCCTTTCTTTTGCTACATTTTTGTGTGATGTGGGTCAAAATGAGAAGCAGACAGGAAAATAGTTGCCTCTCCTGGCATGTTGTAACATTGTGGAATATGAAAATATAAGTCAAACACAGAGACAGCCCAGTAAAGAACACCTAAACACAGAACTGATGTGGGAACTTGTGTGTGTGTACTTGTGCTTCTGAGAAAGATTATACAAGTAAAGAATGGAAGTAATGAAACATAGTTCAGAAAAAAAGGTAAAGTGAAAATACTGGAGAAAAACTTATAGAAAGAATAAAAACTTGGAGACAAAAGAGAAAGAGCTCAAGGGAGCAAGAGACCAGGGAACATGGGTTAAAGTACTGACAGGGAACTCCAGGAGGTAAGATCCTATTCATCTATTTCTTGTAGTTCTAATAATACCAATTGAATTTCAGATGAATATCATACAGGTAGAGGACAAGAAAAAATACACCAAGTCATCTGAAATCAATTCAATGGAATTCTTCATTCCGTGGGACTCTCTATAATTTTTTATATAGTATATTTTACATATCACTTACCTACTTAATATATGTTTACTTTTAATACGTATATATACATGACAATGTCAAGTGGTAAGTTTTGAATTTTCAGTGATACCAAAGAGAGAGTTGCAGGAATTTAGGAGACGGTGTGTGGATGTGAGCCAGTATGGTCGGGAGAGAAGGACAGCTCTGGGAGGGGCTGGGACATGGCCTGGGCCCTGACTGATGGGGAGTGAACAGGATATTTGAGGTGAACAGAATTTGCTTCCTATGATAGTTGTTAAGCAAGGAGATTATGAACATTCACAAACCTCCAGTAAAGATGCAGAGTGGCAAAGCATGGCCAGCGAGTAAAAGAATAATCTTGTTAATGACCTTCAGAGGAGTTATAAAGGATGAGAAGCCTGAAGTTCCAGACTCAGCAATGTTATCTCCTTGTTTGTTCAGTGTTCTGGTGCCAACTGTACCATTTTTTTACAAGGACAGTTAACAAGTCGGTAAATGGTAGGAAAACTTGACATGGCATATTTATTATGTATATAACCTGTTCTTCACAGATCCATATTTATTTCGTCCAGCAGCTTTTAAAAGTTAAAACTATCCACACATGAAGGGCGTAGAGAGTTAACATCTTAAGAAGAGGATCAGGACAATTTGAAATCAAAGGAGGAAGATTAGTCTAAGTAAAAGTTAGACTAATAAAGAGAGTTGTATTCCTCAAGACTTACGCTTGGGCATATTATTTTCAGCTATATTTTGCCTATCTCATTACATGAAAAATTTGAATCTCGTTACTTTGTTTTCTTTACTCAGCTCTTCTTCCTAGCATCCTGCTGAAGCATTGAAAAACTATTTAGGCCGATTTTGTCCAGGAGTTTTCACTGATTTTGTAGAGAAGGGGTGTTTCTGCATCATACCACACTTGGTGGGAAAGGAGATCTACTCTGCAACCTGCCTATTGGTTTTTTTCCCTTTGTGGTCGATGTTTGGTTTTTCTCACCTGTTTTCTAGAGCCTGTTGTAGTGTTGCCCATTAGCAATATTGTGACAGTTTCAGGTGCACAGCTAAGGGACTCAGCCATACGTATCCACAAGGGGCCAGGGTGGTCCTCAGAATACAAACATGCCACCACCGGCCCCACATGCTCAGAAATCTCCCCTGGTGTCGCCCTCGGCCTGCTCACTAACTTCCAGCCACACTGGCCTTCGGGAATGACCAGGTCCCTGGGCATGCCACCCTCTTTCAAGACTCAGGGCCTTTGCACATGCTGTTTCCTCCAACAAGAATGCTTTCTGCCCACAGTTACTTCCTCGCTAAAACCCGCTTCCTCAGGCTCCAGCTGAAGAGGCTCTTCCTCAGAGAGAATTTCCAGGATTTCTCATCTACCAATACTTTCAGTGCATGACTCTCTCTCCCAGTGTGGTGGTTTCCTTCACAGCAGGTACTCTGGCCTGGTTTACCTGCATTTAACATCTGCCTTCTGCATGACACTCTTGAGGGCCACAGGGGCAAACCTCTTGATTCTGCTGTTTACAGTTGGAACACCAGAGGCCGTTATCAGCTCGTAACTGCTGAGTGCATATCTGCTGCATGAACAAATGAAGGACTTGGAAACCTGAGTGCAGGACTTTCCATTTCCCTTACATTCACTGCAGACCTCTTGCAGATGAGTTCCTCGCTCATCAGTATCTATCCTTAAACCCAGTCACTGCAAAGTGTCCCTACTGTTCTGTGTACTCCACACACCCTAACAGCACACTACTGATTTCTATGCCCAACTAACTGATGGAAACACTGCCTAACAAGGCCAGGGACGAAATCTCAAGTTGCAGACATATTTTTCTCCAGGATGAGCTCTCAATAACTCCGTTTTCTCCAGAAGTCAGGAGTCTTGTGTCTTGTTCTTCACCCAATCACAGGATCCTCTGAAGTCTGTCATTCAGCTCAAATTCTTCTCTGTGCCAACTACCCTGTTAGGCTTTAAACACTCTGCAACTCCAGAACCCTCTAGCCTACCAAGCTGTAGTGTCCTGCAGCACGAGTTCCCAGCCAACTTCAGTCAAGCTTTCGGAAGTCACTGCTGCTCCTGTTAATTTTGCAAACCGCCTGTTCTCCCTTTAAACCCACTAAGGCCTCACCTGAGGAAAACAAGCAGAGGAAACAATACACTTCACTCGTTAGGTCTGTTATTGCTCCGGGGTCATCTCTTTTGCATCCACCCTAATTCCTTTCAAGTCATACCAGTCAAACAAGAAGTATTTATCGAACATTTACCATGTGCCAAGCACTGTTTTCGTCCCTAGAGACATAACAATCATTAACACAAATCCTTCTACTTCTGTATAGCTAGGGGATGATCAGGCTCACAGAAAATTAAAAAAAAAAAAAAACAAATCATATCTAAAAACTAATGTTAAGGTGATCTGACATCAATATCGTATTTCTTAAACTGTTTTAAAATATGAACTTACCAACTTACATATCAGATAGGTTTTGTTCGTATAAAGCTTTCATCTCCTCTAGAACTTGCCTCAGTCCATCCTCCTGGAACATATAAAATTATACTCATAATTCCCCCACCAAGTTCATAGCCATACTCGATGCTTATGTACCTTATGAAAAACCAGTAGTCCTTCCACACCTACTAAGATGGCTCTAATGACAAGTGTTGAAGAGGATGGGGAGAAACTGGAACTCTTGTCCAATGCAGGGAGGAACATAAAATGGCACAGCCCTATAGAAAACAGCCTTGTGGGTCCACAAAAAGTCAAATTTCGAAGTCCCATACTATCCACAATTCCTCTTCTAGGGATACACTCGAGAACTGAAAACCTATGTTCATACAAAGTATGTCTATTCAATGGAATATTACTCAGTCCAAAAAAAGTGCTGATACATACAACAACAAGAACTTTGAAAATACCGCTTAGTGAAATAAGCCAGACACCTTAAAAGGGCAGTTATTGTATGATGCCACTCATCTGAAATGTCTAGAATAGGCAAACTCATAGAAACAAAGCAGATTAGAGGCTACCAGGCTGAGGGGGGAGAAGAGTGGGTAGTTACTGCTTAAAAGCTATAGAGTTTATTTGGGGTTATGAAAAAGCTTTGGAAATAGAGGTGATGGTTGCACAACGGTGGGAATAGAATTAAAGCCACTGACATGGACACGGAAGAATAGTTAGAAATGGCACCGGTTAAGTTTTGTATCGTTTACCACAATTTAATAAAATAAAAAGGAGTGAATTACCAACAAAATACACAATCAACATAGTCATTAAGGATAATCTTTAAGACACTGTACTGAGAAGTCAGACAGAAAGGAGTACACACTGTATGCTTCTAACTGGCCCTGTACAGAAAAGTGTGCAATTGCTGGCATGCTGACTCCAGAAATACAATAAAAAAGACAAATATAATCTGTAGGGGGAAAAAACTCCTTGGCTGCCTATGGCTGTAGATGGGAGGTAGCCAGTGCCACAGAAGAGAAAAAGGGAATCCTTGGGATAGCAGAAATCTTGGGTTGCTGGTTACAAGGATTGTATACACCTGTCAAAACTCTTAAAATGTGTATTGTGTTGTACATAAATTACACCTCTATAAAACTAATGACAAAAACCCAATAGTCTACAGAAGTAGTAACACATGACAAAAGCATGTAAATAACTTATTTTTTATTGGAAAAGGATCTTAAAAGTTACTACTAAAAAAAAAAAAAAACCTACACACTGCGAGGATAGAAAACAGAAAGGTCAAAGGAGTTTTTCCGCATTTCTACTTTGGCAAATTTATTTAAAAAATTTCCCTTGGAAGGATAAAAACATTAGAATTATAAAATCCATAAATGCTACACAATGTCTGTCAACAAGCAACCCCTATACCTGAAACGCTGTAAATAAACTATATTTCAATTAAAATTTTTACCAAAGAAAACCCAATAATGCTATAACAATGACAACCAAAAAATAAAAAATAAAACCCTCAAAACAATGGTAAGCAACCCATCTACTGTCAGGAGCCAGCATGAGAGACCCAGCCCATGACAAGGTCTTGGCTTGAGGAGCTGGCACGCAAGGCCGTCCAGACCTCCAGGGATTTTTTGGGGCCGCCCCATCCTCTACTCCCAGGCCTCCGTCTTTTAGTCTTCTGATGCTTGGTAGTCCTCTGTGCTTTTTAAGAATTTTTTTTGACTGCTGCTCAAATATCCCCTTTGAAGCCTTTGCGTGGCAGTAATATGAGCCCTATAAATAGGCCAGGAACGAAGAAAATATTTTTACACAGAACATCTTAATCCTTCTGGCCCTGTTGGGGTTATAATTGTCAATTTAGAATTTGGAATGCTCAGGACTGCATAAAGCGCCCCCGGCAGAAAACTAAGTTTGCTAACAACAGGCCTAAACATTCCACAAGCAAAATAGATACAAAGCCTTTCATGAGTCTAGAAGGGCCCCTTAAAGAGTAAAATCTAGAGGGAGCTCATGAGACTCTTGGCCTTCAAGGTCACATACCAGTGCTTGCTGATGTGTCTCCCTGCCCCCTGACCATGGTGTGCCTGGGAGTACACTAAAAGAAAACATAGAGATAAAGGTTTATAACGAAATAAATAAGCATATAGTATTAGTATAAGAAATTGTCTCTGCAGATGTATTGGGGGTAGAGCCCCAAAACAGATACCATGCTACCTAGGGAATCACAAAGTCTGCGCAGAACTGAGACTCCCAAGATAAGGCTTGCTAATAGTTTTTACAGTTGACTAACTGCTACACAGATAAAGCCATTTTCTCATGCCTTGTGCCCTTGACGTCTTAAAAGCCCATTGTTTAAGAGTTATGCGTGAAGGTGCTGACTGTTCTAAAATATGGTCTATGACTGCATTCCTGACACAATTGTATCAAGACAATCCCCCCTCCCTTTTTAGTATTGCCGGTTTTAGGGTATATAAATAAGCACTGAGGTAAAAAAATAAAGCAGCCTTGATTCTGCACTCAACCAAGACTCGACTCGCCTTGTTTTCTTTCTTTTCTGGCTGACGCCGCTCATCCTGAGGGTATCCCTGGACTCTGCTGAGGCTAGACCCCGGCAATCTACTGTTAGAGCCGAAATAAATGCATTAACAGTACGGGTATAACTACAAAATTACACTATTTAATGCTGCTTGGATGGAAGAAATGATTTCTAATGAAAAAAGAAAGCATGACTTCTACCTACTCTTTCATCAACTGGTTAAAAAGATATCATGGAACAGTTTGATTTACTAGAATTCACTTAAATATTCCTTTTATCCCAAATATTATTTTAAGGCACAGATGAAACTCTTGCACGATTAGGAGACCGGCAGGTATACAAAAGACTAGTATGAAATAAACTTGTAAAGATACAACTGAGTTTTCAGATTTAAATATTTATTTATTCTTTTAAGACTTAAATTTTTAAAATTTACACTGGGAATTGCATCATTTTGTGCTCCCACCTCCAGCTGTAAGCCCCTGGGAACTCAAGATAATTTTCCTAAAGACTCAAACGATTAGCAGTTCTCCAGATACAAAGTGCATCATTCCGATTTGCCAAACACAGCACCTAACCATGAGGGATTCTGGAATGAAAAAGGCAGAGTCCCTGCTCTAACCCAGCTACCATCTGCCAGGGAGGAATGATTCTCGAAAACATGTGTGCGTCCAGGGTGTGAGGGGTCGATCAGATCAAGACCAATTCTTAGTCTAACCCAGCTCAGCTGTCCCAGTGGCCAGCCCCCAAAGGCAGCCAGGACTGCAAGAAAAGGTGCAGTGATGTTACACGTCTAAGTTCACTCCTGATAACCCCCTTCCACCCTGCCGCTTCCCAAAGTGGGAAACCAACACTTCAGGTCTGAGCGAAATAGACAGCTGGACTCACAGTCTGAAAAGCCAGCACCTGAGGGCACTGTCTGTGCCTTTGGACTCCTTTCTTCCCCTGTGGCCACCTAGTCTTCCCAACCTTGTGGGGACTTATTGGAAAGCCTCCACCCCTCTCAAACATCTGGCTTAAAACTCAGCATTCAAAAACTAAGATCATGGTATCCGGTCCCATCGCTTCATGGCAAATAGATGGGGAAAAAATGAAAACAGTGGAAGAATTTATTTTCTTGGGCTCCTAAATCATTGCAGATGGTGACTACAGCCATGAAATTTAAAGACCTTGGCTCCTTGGAAGAAAAGCTATCACAAGCCTAGAGAGCGTTTTGAAAAGCAGAGATACCACTTTGCAGACAAAAATCCCTATAAGTCAAAGCTATGGTTTTTCCAGTAGTCATAACGCATATGAGAGTTGGAGCATAAAGGCTGAGCACCAAAGAACTGATGCTTTTGAACTGTAGTGTTAGAGAAGACTCTTGAGAGTCCCTTGGACAGCAAGGAAATCAATCCAGTCAATCCTAAAGGAAACCAACCCTGAATATTCCTTGGAAGGACCAATGCTGATGCTGAAGCTCTAATACTTTGGCCACCTGAAGCAAAGTCCTGACTCACTGGAAAAGACCCTGATGCTGGGAAAGATTGAGGCTATGACCAAGGAGAAGGGGGCGACAGAGGGTGAGACGGTGGATGACATCACTGACCCAATGGATATGAATTTCCGCAAACTCAGGGAGACAGGGAAGGACAGGGAAGCCTGGCATCGTGCCTCAGTACATGCCGTCATAAAGACTGGGGCATGACTTAGGGACTGAACAACGACAACCCTTCTGAGTTCTGCGTCTCTAGTGAACCTCCCACCGTGGTCTCCTAACTTTTTAGAAAAGGTAACTGCCTGAAGTTGCAAGAATAACGGACTGGAACCGAAGAAGACTGTTCAAGTGGGGGCTCCGCTTCCAACAGCTGCAAGTTGAGACAAGCCCTTTAACGTGATCCCTAATTCCAGTGGCTCAGCTTCCCTATCTGTTAAATGGCCCAAGAGTCAGACTAAGTGCTCTTGAAGGTTCAAACCAAAACTTACTCACCCAAAGGCTCTTCCTGCTGACCGCCAGATGTTTACTCTGCTCCTGAGAGAAGCCTCCAGAGACGCGGTCCCCTCCCCTCCCAAGCTACTCCTCTCCTCTCCACCCCTGTCCTTGTACCGACAAGTCCTGTCGCTTCAGGACGCGGTGTTCAGCGACCCCCGACCGGGCTGTGGACCGCATCCATCTCTCCTGCTGTCTATTATAACCCACTCAGAACCAGTCTTTCTTCTATCCCATCCATTCCCCAAAGGGCTGCGTGGTGGTTTAGTCCCTAAATCGTGTCCGACTCTTGCAATCCCATGGACTGTAGACTGCCAGGCTCCTCTGGCCATGGGAGTCTCCAGGCAGGAATCTGGAGTGGGTTGCCATATCCTTCTCCAGAGGATCTTCAAACCCAAGAATGGATTCCGGGTCTCCTGCACTGCAGGCAGATTGTTTACCGACTGAGCTATGAGGGAAGCCCCTTAATTAGTGGGGAAGCCCCTTAATTGCTGCAGTGAATGTCGCTCAGGCTGACTCCTTGCGACAGTCCATGCCAGCACACTGGAGTGGGTAGCCTTTCCCTTCTCCAGGGGATCTTCCCAACCCAGGGATTGAACCCAGGTCTCGCCATTGCAGGCAGATGAGCCACCAGCGCTGCCACAGCTATCTAAACACAGAGCAATCCCCTGGCGCCTCTGAAATGCCTTGTGAGTGCAGAGAGAGCTTCCCGCGCCAGAGCCCCCTTGCTGCCCGCCCTTCTCCGGCGGGGACGGGACTGTGTTTGCATGGCCGGCTCCCCGTGGGGCTACACTCACCGCGGCCCTCACGCCTGGGCGACCCCGTCCCCACCTCCCCGGTGTAACGCGCACCTGAGCTCCAGCCGCCCATCTCCCGGTCTCTCCGCGCGTCACCGGGGCGAGTCGCCCACCGCGCAGCCCGCGCGCGCAGAGGCTTCGAGGACGCGGGGCGGCGGGCGGCACTGAGGAAGTGGCGGCGACCCCCCGCGCGGGAAGCCGCCGAAACCCACCTGCCCGCCGCCACAGAGGGGGATCCACAGGCACACCCGCCGTCCCGCTCGCGGCTGTGCAGCCCCAGAGCAGCGGCCCCGGGAGGCGCCGCCCGCCCCCGCTCTCACGGCGCCCCGCCTCAGGCAGCCTTCCCTCGGCCGCGCGGGGCGGAGAGCTTAGGCCGGGCCCCTGGGAGGGCGGGAGGCGCGCAGGGGGCGTGTGAGCCGGAAATGGGGCCTGACGGTGGGAAACGCGCGCCGGCGCCCCAGGACCCTGTGAGCCGCGCACAGGGCCCTGTGAGCCGCGAGGGCGGGCGGTCACAGTCTGGCCTGCTGCTGCTGCTAAGTCACTTCAGTCGTGTCCGACTCTGTGCGACCCCATAGACGGAAGCCCACCAGGCTCCCCCGTCCCTGGGATTCTCCAGGCAAGAACAGTGGAGTGGGTTGCCATTTCCTTCTCCAATGTGTGAAAGTGGAAAGTGAAAAGTGAAAGTGAAGTCGCTCAGTCGTGTCCGACCCTTAGCGACCCCACGGACTGCAGTCTGGCCTGAGGGGAAGGCAACTGGTGGTCGAACCCGGGCCCCCTCCGCGTGGGGCCTGCGGGGAGCCTGGAGAAACCCGCGAGGCGCCAGCGGTGGGCTTGGCCAGTGCGTGCGTCTCACCACCACTGGGCTCCTAATTGTTTTTAATTTGAGGATAATGCCAATATCCTGATTTTTCTACCCTACACTGTGGGTTCTGAAGTGACAGTTATCTAAACATTGCTGCATTACTGCAGGTGAGTCTATAGCCAAAAGTTTGTGTCTCTTCCTTCCGTTCTCCCCTCGGTTTTTATTGGAGCGCAGTTGATTTACAGTATTGTGTTAGTGCCAGGTATGCCGCAAAGTGAATCAGTTATGTGTGTATATGTATATCCACTCTTTTTAGAAGCATTTTTTGCATATGGGCTGTTACAGAATGTTGAGCTCCATGTGCTATACAGTTGGTCCTCATTAGTTATCTATTTCATACACAATAGTGCGTAGTGTGTGTGTGTCAGTCCCAGTCTCCCAACCAAATCTATGTTTCTTTGGTACATGTGCGTGTGTAAAACTGTTAGAGAGCGTCAGAGAGAAACAGGCTGAATTGTGGGTTTTTTTTTTTTTACCATTTCGGCCTTGAAAAAGATAGTTCTCGAAACCTGAAAGTATTAGTGCGTTTGGCTTGTCAAGTTGATCTGCAAGGAACATTTCAAGAGACGCAAGAGCATGGCAGGTAGCGGTAAATATGTGGGCTTATGACAGCAGCAGTTTGCTTTAGTGATGTTTTACCAAGGGCTTCGCTGATCACTCAGTTGGTAAAGAATCCGCCTGCAATGCAGGAGACCCCGGTTCGATTCCTGGGTCGGGAAGATCCCCTGGAGAAGGGAAAGGCTACCCACTCCAGTATTCTGGGCTGGAGAGTTCCATGGACTATATAGTGCATGGGGTGGCAAAGAGTTGGACAGGACTGAGCGACTTTCACTTTGACGCTAATAACGCAAAGCATTTTGGACGTGCAGAGTACGGCTTATGGCAGCCGAACCTGAAGTAACAGAGAGTAAGGGTGCCCTGTTTGAAAGTGGCCCCGATGGAAGGAGATAGGAAGGGCCTGCTCTCTTCGTTGCAGGCGGCTGCTGCCTGGTGATCCAGCACGGTGCCTGAAGTCAGCATCCTGGTTCTGACACTTAGCAGCTGTGGGATCTTGGCAAAACCTGTCGTAACTGGGGTAAACGTGGGCAGTTTTTGAAAGTAGGGTATTTTCTTAGAAAGGGTTTAGGAACTCTTCATGCAACTCAGTATTAATTTTAACGGAGTATCTCTGCGAGCCTTCCACAAAAGTATATGGATCGTTTATCTGGAGCTGCTGGTCAAAGAGGAAAAAATACATTAAATGGACAAGTAGAAAGTAAGAACTGGATTTGATAGAAAAGGCATTTGACAGAACGTTGAAATAAGAGGGGACTGCGGACCTATTCTAATAGCCAAAGCAAATCACCTGTTGGATGCCTAATGACGAAAACGACGAGGAGGGAAATAGTGTATCTTATCATGTGTCAACCACAGATTAAATTGAGAATGCCATTTGAGCAGCTAAATTATGAGTTCCTGGACTTCCTTGGAGGTCTGGTCCGATGGTTAAGACTCTGTGCGGTTTCCCATGCAGGGGGTGCAGTTTCGATCCCTGGTCAGTGTGATCCATGGCCGAAAGAAAAAAAATGATTAGTTCTGTTTCAAGATACTCTACAACGTCAGGAAGGTTGAGAAATAAGAGGAAAGAGGGAATGAAGGATGAGAGAGGCATAGGGTAGAGGGAGGAAATGAAGGAACAGGAAGCACGGGTCTATGGGGGAAGGTGGCAAGAAACAAGATAGGTCTTTAGAAAAAGGGAGAGTATTTGCATGGGCGATGAATTTGAAGTGAGCTTGTCCGAGAAGAACAGCAGAATTTCCCCCGTCTTCTTGTTTTCCTGGCTGTTAGAAGGCATTCAGGATTGAGGTCCCTGGGCACGCAGAGCTGTGTTAGCCTCTGTGCAGGATCACGGGCATAGGTACTCAGCTGTAAATGTGTGCAGATTGATGTCATATGAGATGCTGCTGCTTTATAGGATGGTGTCCTGTAGGCCAAAACAAGAGAACTGGAAAGACGGAGAAAGCAGGGGCCGTGATGGGGAGATCAAGGAACCTACAGCGTGATACAGTGTCCACTGGAAGGTTTCCAACTTCTAATGCAGTTTCAGTTTGGAGGGTGTGTCTCCCAGTTGAGGGTAGAGTGAAGGTAAGTTGCTAGAGAAGGCAATGGCAAGCCACTCCAGTACTCTTGCCTAGAAAATCCCATGGATGGAGGAGCCTGGTAGGCTGCAGTCCGTGGGGTCACTAAGGGTCGGACACGACTGAGCGACTTCACTTTCACTTTTCACTTTCACACATTGGAGAAGGAAATGGCAACCCACTCCAGTGTTCTTGCCTGGAGAATCCCAGGGACGGGGGAGCCTGGTGGGCTTCCGTCTATGGGGTCACACAGAGTCGGACACGACTGACGTGACTTAGCTGCTAAGAGTCCCAGGCAAGAGTACTGGAGTGGGTTGCCATTGCCTTCTCCGGAGGGTAAGTTGAGGCTAAGATTTTACAAGAATAAATTAAGTTGAAGTCATGTAGAAGCAGATGCCGTGTAGACCAGAGTTTCACGGCACGACAGGCCTCCTTGTCCATCACCAACTCCCGGAGTTCACTCAAACTCACCTCCATCGAGTTGGTGATGCCACCCAGCAATCTCATTCTCTGTCGTCCCATTCTCCTCCTGCCCCCAATCCCTCCAGCATCAGAGTCTTTTCCAGTGAGTCAACTTGTCGCATGAAGTGGCCAAAGTATTGGAGTTTCAGCTTTAGCATCAGTCCTTCCAATGAACACCCAGGATTGATCTCCTTTAGAATGGACTGGTTGGATCTCCTTGCAGTCCAAGGGACTCTCAAGAGTCTTCTCCAGCACCACAGTTCAAAAGCATCAATTCTTCAGCGATCAGCTTTCTTTGACATCCATACATGACCACAGGAAAAACCATAGCCTTGACTAGATGGACCTTTGTTGGCAAAGTCATGTCTCTGCTTTTTAATATGCTATCGAGGTTGGTCATAACTTTCCTTCCAAGGAGTAAGCGTCTTTTAATTTCTTTGCTGCAATCAGCATCCGCAGTGATTTTGGAGCCCAAAAAAATAAAGTCTGACGCTGTTTCCACTGTTTCCCCATCTATTTCCCATGAAGTGATGGGGCCAGCTGCCATGATCTTCTTTTTCTGAATGTTGAGCTTCAAGCCAACCTTTTCACTCTCCTCTTTCACTTTCATCAAGAGGCTTTTGAGTTCCTCTTGACTTTCTGCCATAAGGGTGGTGTCATCTGCATATCTGAGGTTATTGATATCTCTCCTGGCAATCTTGATTCTAGCCTGTGCTTCTTCCAGCCCAGTGTTCCTCATGATGTACTCTGCATAGAAGTTAAATAAGCAGGGTGACAATACACAACCTTGACGTACTCCTTTTCCTATTTGGAACCAGTCTGTTGTTCCATGTCCAGTTCTAACTGTTGCTTCCTGACCTGCATACAGGTTTCTCAAGAGGCAGGTCAGGTGGTCTGGGATTCCCATCTCTTTCAGAATTTTCCAAGTTTATTGTGATCCACACAGTCAAAGGCTTTGGCATAGTCAATGAAGCAGAAATCGATGTTTTTCTGGAACTCTCTTGGTTTCTCCATGATCCAGTGAATGTTGGCAATTTGATCTCTGGTGCCTCTGCCTTTTCTAAAACCTGCTTGAACATCTGGGAGTTCACAGTTCATGTACTGATGAAGCCTGGCTTGGAGAATTTTGAGCATGACTTTACTAGCGTGTGAGATGAGTGCAATTGTGCGGTAGTTTGAGCATTCTTTGGCATTGCCTTTCTTTGGGATTGGAATGAAGACTGATCTTTTCCAGTCCTGTGGCCACTGCTGAGTTTTCCAAATTTGCTGGCATATAGAGTGTAGCACTTTCACAGCATCATCTTTCAGGATTTGAAATAGCTGAACTACTTAGAGGAGAAATTAAAAAACTGGAGAATAAGATTGGCGAGCTACAGAAAGAACTGTCCAAAAGAAAAGAAGGGAATCACAGGGCATCAGAAAGTGGAGTGGCAACGAGAGCTCGGCAGCTTGAGGTACTGCACATCCTAGTCTTAAAGAAATATTTGAACTTTTATTTCATTTAATACTGCAGAGATGTAGCTGTGTTATAATTTTTAACTTTCCCTCTGGGATTTTACAGGGGAGAATACGTCCTTAGTATTGTGGAGTGTGAAATTCGTGGAATTAATATAAGTTCTTAACAGTGAATGCTTCTAATGACTTAATGTATATTTTTCCAAATCTTCATTTTCATGATCTTACAGAAGTCCACCATAACAGAAACCTCATTCATGATTCAACAGATTGACTTTCGGTTGTTTTTCGCTTTTCTGTCTCATGTTTAATACTACAAGGAACATCTTTTCTACAGATTCATTTCTACATTTCTAATTATTTTGAAGTCATTTTCTTTAATAATAGTGTATTATTTGGTTAAAGTATGAGAACGTTTGGAAGCGTTCTTTGATCCATATTTCTAAAATATTTTAAAGAAAGTTTAGATAACTTTTCATTCGCTCCCACAGAAGTATGAAGTGGCCATTTTTCTCAAGACAGAAAAGAACAAAAAAATTATGCTGTTTCATTCTCAACCCTCTACATGAAAACAGTGATCATTCTTAAGTGTTCTTCATTGTATTTCCCCCCATGTTACTATTTTAAACATTATGAAGAGGGAATGAAAGTTACTGCAGTAGCGAATAATCTCATGTTTTTTTAAAGAAGAGCTCTATAAATTTTGCAGATTGACCTTCAGGCAAGAAGAGGAGAATAGAAGCAATGCTGATATGTTATATGAAAAAATTAGGGAGCAGTTAAGAAGAAAGGAAGACCAATATAGTAAAGAAGTTGAAACAGCAACTTGAACTCACTCTCAGAGCACTAGATGGAACTGAACACTGAGAATGATCTGAATCATTCTCTGACTCTTCCAATCCATGAACATGGTATATTTCTCCATCTATTAGTGTCCTCTCTGATTTCTTTCACTAATGTTTTATAGTTTTCCATATATAGGTCTTATGTTTCTTTAGGTAGATATATTCCTAAGTATTTTCTTCTTTTCATTGCAACGGTGAATGGAATTTTTTCCTTAATTTCTCTATTTTCTCATTATTAGTGTATAGGAATGCAAGGGATTTCTGTGTGTTGATTTTATATCCTGCAACTTTACCATATTCATTGATTAGCTCTAGTAATTTTTTGATAGAGTCTTTAGGGTTTTCTGGGTAGAAGATCATGTCATCTGCAAACAGTGAGAGTTTTACTTCTTCGTTTCCAATTTGAATTCCTTTTATGTCTTTTTCTGCTCTGATTGCTGTGGCTAAAACTTCCAAAACTATGTTGAATAGTAGTGGTGAGAGTGGGCACCCTTGTCTTGTTCCTGACTTTAGGGGAAACACTTTCAGGTTTTCACCATTGAGGATAATGTTTGCTGTGGGTTTGTCATATATAGGTTTTATTATGTTGAGATATGTCCCTTCTATTCCAGATCCTTGTTTTAAAAGGCTACTGACTTTCAACAGTTTTATTTCATTTTATATTCTTCTTCTAAGCTTTTAACTGTTTTTTTTTTTTCTTTTAATGATATGGGCCCCAAAACTTCATACAGTGTCTCTGCAGGTTTTGGAAGAGCAACATATGACACTCAGAAGCAGCTTTCTGGAGACCAGAATGCCAAAATCTTACAGGAGGGAATCCTGGCCAATCAGCTTACCAAACAAAAGCAGAAAGAAATGGCTAATAAGGAAATGAACTCAGGTATTTTCTGTAGTCATGTATGTATGTGTATGTATCTGTGTATGTATATATTTTATAAAGGAAGAGTATGTATCGTAGAAAGTATAGAGGCTTGTGAAAGCCTATACATCTATATTTTGAGGACGGATGACATTTTTCATGTGTCGGATAAAGTAACATTTGTAATTTCGATCCATTTGTCTACAGCAGTCAGGTAAGGACATACAATGAGCTCATCCAAGGAGAGGCCTTTAATATTTTCCATAGGAAGTGATCTCAAAATTATTGCAACTATATCGGAGGAGCTGGCACCCTCCTCCAATTGCGCTTTAGGCCAGGAAAATGGCGTGTGCTCCCCCATCGACCGCGCTCCACACCTAGTCCCTCTGCTTTGCAGTGAGCGTGTCCTCACCTTCAGTGTCTAACCCAGCGTCCGTTCTTGGCTCCACTGTCATTGCTTTAGCCAATGCCCTGTCAATGACCTTTGCGTATCATTTACAGTTTTCCAATCTGTAAAAACTGCAAGATCAGTTGTAAAAGCATTTTTGAACACTTTAAAAAGTAACTTCTTCAGAATAAACTTATACTAGTCCTGCCTCCTCTGCTCCCCGCCCCCCAAGAAAAACTATACCTCGTGCTACTAGCAATAGATGCTCTTAGTTTCTGGCAGTGATTTCCCTTCCTTGATGGATAATTAGAGTGGTTTATGACTTCCACTGATGGTGAGGAGTAGCGTCTGTGCAGTTCAGAGACTGTGCTGTGGATGCCGTTCTCATGAGAAAATCAACACTGTGCTTTCTGTAGTGTCCTATTTCAGTACAAGGAACTTTTGGAAACAGTGATGGATGTGACATAACATGTATTTAGTGATCATTAGTAAGTGTTTTTCGTTGTCTTTCGCCCTGTCTTACTATTTTAAACATTACAAAAATGTATTGAAAGTTATGGAAGCAGCAAATAATCTCATACTTGTCTAGGAAGAGCTCTCTAAATTTTACCCATCTACCATGAGTGTCTGCACCGTGAGTGAAGGTGGAGGCTTGTTTTGTATTGATGTGTTTGTACTAGAGAAGTGACTGTGGTTTGATGTAAGAGGACTAGTAGGGTCAGAAGACCTGATGAAAAGCCTGCAGTTTACTTATATTTCTAACTTCTTCCTTTCCAGAATCATTATAGCTAACGAGTTAATTGATGTTTGTAGAAGTGCTTAGTGAAGCTATCAATAGGTATAATTCTTGTAGTGGACTATTACAATGTTAGAACGGTAGCATATTCTTAAGAAAAAAGTTTTTACAAACTTTAATCTGTTTAGCTATGTACAGAGCTAAGGCTCTTACTTTGGGGTAGCTGTATAGGTTAGGTATCAGATGTATTTTTTTTAAAGCTAGCAAGTGGTGGTGTTTATTGGAGGTATTTTTGATATTTCTTGGGATGTTTATTTTTCTTCATGTCAATTTAATCTGGGGAATATTTCAGCCTTGAATCATTTACTCTATGGCCTGTCAACTGTTTAAAGGCATCTACATGTCATTCACTCATAATTAGGGACTCAAGTGGTGAGCTTGACTCAAACACTTCTTGATTTACTCTTCCATCTGCTACTTATGATTTACTTAGAACATTTTTGCAAACAATTTGCTCATAATTGTGATTTTCAATTCAATGAGTTCAGTTCAGTTCAGTCACTCAGTTGTGTCCGACTCTTCACGACCCCATGGACTGCGGCACGCCAGGCATCCCTGTCCGGCACCAACAGTTGGAATTTATTCAAACTCATGTCCATTGAGTTGGTGATGCTATCCAACCATCTCATCCTCTGTCATCCCTTTCTCCTCCTACCCTCAATCTTTCCTAGCATCAGTTCAGTTCAGTCACTCAGTCGTGTCCGACTCTATGTGAGCCCACGAACCGCAGCACACCAGGCCTCCCTGTCCATAACCAACTCCCGGCGTCCACCCAAACCCATGTCTATCGAGTCGATGATGTCATCCAACCATCTCATCCTCTGTCGTCCCCTTCTCCTCCTGCCCTCAATCTTTCCCAGTTTCAGGGTCTTTTCCAATGGGTCAGCTCTTCGCGTCAGGTGACCAGAGTATTGGAGTTTCAGCTTCAGCATCAGTCCTTCCAATGAATGTTCAGGACCGATTTCCTTTAGGATGGACTGGTTGGAGCTCCTTGGAGTTCAAGGGACTCTCAGGAGTCTTCTCCAACACTACAGCTCAAAAACATCAATTTGTCTACGCTTCCCTTTCTTTATACTCCAACTCTCACATCCGTACATGACTACTGGTAAAACCATAGCCTTGACTAGACGGACCTTTGTTGGCAGTGTAATGTCTCTGCTTTGTAATATGCTGTCTAGGTTGGTCATAACTTTCCTGCCAAGGAGTAAGCCATCTTTTCATTTCATGGCTGCAATCACCATCTGCAGTGATATTGGAGCCCGAAAAAATAAAGTCAGCCACTATTTCCCCATCTATTTGCCATGAAGTGATGGGCCCGGATACCATGATCTTCGTTTTCTGAATGTTGTGCTTTAGCCAACCTTTTCACTCTCTTCTTTCACTTTCATCTACAGGCTCTTTAGTTCTTCTTCACTTTCTGCCATAAGGGTGGTGTCATCTGCATATCTGAGTTGTTCATATTTCTTCTAGCAATCTTGTTTCCCGCTTGTGCTTCATGCCGCCCTGCATGTCTAATGATGTATTCTGCATCTAAGTTCAATAAGCACGGTGGCAATATACAGCCGTGATGTACTCCTTTCCCAATTTGGACCCAGTCTTTTGTTCCTTGTCCAGTTCTAACTGTTGCTTCCCAACCTGCATACAGATTTCTCAAGAGGCCGGTCAGGTGGTCTGCTCTTCCCATCTCTTTAAGAATTTTCCACAGTTTGTGGTGATCCACACAGTCAAAGGATTTATCATAGTCAATAAAGCAGAAGTACTAAGATTGTGGCATCTGGTCCCATCATTTCATGAGAAATAGATAGGGAAACTGTGGAAACAGTGTCAGACTTTATTTTTTAGGGCTCCAAAATCACTGCGGATGCTGATTGCAGCCCAGAAATTAAAAGACGCTTACTCCTTGGAAGGAAAGTTATGACCAACCTCGATAGCATATTAAAAAGCAGAGACATGACTTTGCCAACCAAGGTCCGTCTAGTCAAGGCTATGGTTTTTCCCGTGGTCATGTATGGATGTGAGAGTTGGACTGTGAAGAAAGCTGATCACCGAAGAATTGATGCTTTTGAACTGTGATGTTGGAGAAGACTCTTGAGAGTCCTTTGGACTGCAAGGAGATCCACCCAGTCCATTCTAAAGGAGATCAATCCTGGGTATTCGTTGGAAGGACTGATGCTAAAGCTGAAACTCCAATACTTTGGCCACCTCATGCAAAGAGTTGACTCACTGGAAAAGACTGATTCTGGGAAGGATTGGGCGTGGGAGGAGAAGGGGACGACAGAGAATGAGATGGCTGGATGGCATCACCGACTCAATGGAGGTGGATTTGAGTGAACTCCGGGAGTTGGTGATGGGCAGGTATCGGACTGTTCGGGCACCACTTATTGGGGACCGGCCTCGATATGGACCCAGGGTATCCTTGGGATGAACAGCGTCGGCGTCAGCGAGAGAGAGAGAGAGAGAGAGAGAGAGAGAGAGAGAGAGAGAAAGGGGTTGATGATTCCTTGGTTTACGCAGGAAACCAATAAAACCCCAGCACAGGGTTTGCTCTGTTTACGTAGGCTGCAGACGCCCTCTCGAATCACTGGAGGCACCCCACCAGGGCACCCCCTTGAGTGGGTCTTAGAAGCCCAGGCAGATAAGTAAACGCAGAGGGCCCAGCACTCCAAGGATCTCAACCAGAAAAAGGAGAATAGACAAAAGGATGGAAAAAGAGTAAAAACGACACGGGGAGACCAAGCTTCAGTGAGCAAGGCCGAAAATTTTATTTTCCAGTGCTGCTTTTATACCCTAAGTTGTGCACATAAAAAATAGAGAAAGAGAGGTGTAGAGTCATGCCAGAATCACGTGGGGTCAGCAATCTTGACCCTTTTCACGATCAGGGCTTATTTTGGTATGTCTCATGATATACAAAAGTTTTAGGTGGTTTACATCATCTTCTGGCCAGGAGGCCTGCTAAAAGTTTATGGCCCTCTCTCCTAACAAAGGTTCAGTTCAGTTCAGTCGCTCAGTCGTGTCCGACTCTCCGCGACCCCATGAATCACAGCACGCCAGGCCTCCCTGTCCATCACCAACTCCCGGAGTTCACTCAAACTCGTGTCCACAGAGTCGGTGATGCCATCCAGCCATCTCATTCTCTGTCGTCCCCTTCTCCTCCCGCCCCCAACCTTTCCCAGCATCAGAGTCTTTTCCAGTGAGTCAACTCGTCGCATGAGGTGGCCAAAATATTGCAGTTTCAGCTTTAGCATCAGTCCTCCAATGAACATCCAGGATTGATCTCCTTTAGAATGGACTGGTTGGATCTGCTTGCAGTATAAGGGACTCTCAAGAGTCTTCTCCAACACCACAATTCAAAAGCATTGATTCTTCGGCGATCAGCTTTCTTCACAGTCCAACTCTCACATCCGTACATGACCACGGGAAAAACCATTGCTATGACTAGACGGACCTTGGTTGACAAAGTAATGTCTCTGCTTTTTAATATACTATCAAGGTTGGTCATAACTTTCCTTCCAAGGAGCAAGCGTCTTTTAATTTCATGGCTGCAATCAGCATCTGCAGTGATTTTGAAGCCCAAAAAAATAAAGTCTGACACTGTTTCCACTGTTTTTCCATCTATTTCCCATTAAGTAATGGGACCAGATGCCATGATCTTTGTTTTCTGAATGTTGAGCTTCAAGCCAACCTTTTCACTCTCCTCTTTCACTTTCATCAAGAGGCTTTTGAGTTCCTCTTCACTTTCTGCCATAAGGGTAGTGTCATCTGCATATCTGAGGTTATTGATATTTCTCCCAGCAATCTTGATTCCAGCTTGTGCTTCTTCCAGCCCAGCGTTCCTCATGATGTACTCTGCATATAAGTTAAATAAGCAAGGTGACAGTATACAACCTTCACGTACACCTTTTCCTATTTGGAACCAGTCTGTTGTTTCATGTCCAGTTCTAACTGTTGCTTCCTGACCTGCATACAGGTTTCTCAAGAGGCAGGTCAGTTGGTCTGGGATTCCCATCTCTTTCAGAATGTTCCACAGTTTATTGTGATCGACACAGTCAAAGGCTTTGGCATAGTCAATGAAGCAGAAATAGACGTTTTTCTGAAACTCTCTTACTTTCTCCATGATCCAGTGGATGCTGGCAATTTGATCTCTGGTGCCTCTGCCTTTTCTAAAACCTGCTTGAACATCTGGGATTTCACGGTTTACATACTGCTGAAGCATGGCTTGGAGAATCTTGAGCATGACTTTACTAGCGTGTGAGATGAGTGCAATTGTGCGGTAGTTTGAGCATTCTTTGGCATTGCCTTTCTTTGGGATTGGAATGAAGACTGACCTCTTCCAGTCCTGTGGCCACTGCTGAGTTTTCCAAATCTGCTGGCATATTGAGTGCAGCACTTTCACAGCATCATCTTTCAAGACTTGAAATAGCTCACCTGGAATTCCATTACCTCCACTAGCTTTGTTAGTAGTGATGCTTTCTAAGGCCCACTTGACTTCACATTCCAAGATTTCTGGCTCTAGGTCAGTGATCACGTTATCGTGACTATCTTGGTCGTGAAGATCTTTTTTGTACAGTTCTTCTGTGTATTCCTGCCACCTCTTCTTAATATCGTCTGCTTCTGTTAGGTCCATACCATTTCTGTCCTTTATCGAACCCATCTTTGCATGAAATATTCCCTTGGAATCTCTAATTTTCTTGAAGAGGTCTCTTGTTTTTCCTATTCTGTTGTTTTCCTCTATTTCTTTGCATTGATCACTGAGGAAGGCTTTCTTATCTCTCCTTGCTATTCTTTGGAACTCTGCATTCAGATGCTTATATCTTTCCTTTTCTCCTTTGCTTTTCGCCTCTCTTCTTTTCACAGCTATTTGTAAGGCCTCCTCAGACAGCCATTTCGGTCTTTTGCATTTCTTTTCCATGGGAATGGTCTTGGTCCCTGTCTCCTGTACAATGTCACGAACCTCTGTCCAGAGTTCATCAGGCAATCTATCTATCTATCAGATCTAGTCCCTTAAATATATTTCTCACTTCCACTGTATAATCATAAGGGATTTGATTGAGGTCATATCTGAATGGTCTAGTGGTTTTCCCTAACAAAGGTTAGTTAGCTAGAAAAAGGCTTATATTCTTTCAAGGTGATTTTCCTAAAGTCAAGCGCTATTCTCCAAAGACACATGACAAGGTTACATTCCTATAAGGCAAGGGTGTAGTGAACTACAAGAAAGGAATTTGTTAACTTAAGATCTGATGTGGTTAAATCAAAGGCTACTACTTATTTTCTCTATATGTGATTAATATATTTCCAAGGATACAGTAGAAAATATGGAAACTTTGCAGCAAGCATTGATTCAACAATGAAATCTTTTTTAGTACTATTCTAATGATTTTAACTACTTCAACAAATTCCTGTGTTTTAGAATATTAGGCTTTCTGTCCTTGCATGGCTGGGAGGCTGTAAACAGTCACATTCGTAGTTGTAAGAGCCCGGACAAACTTGTCAGGCAAGTTAGAAAGCTATCGGAGCGGCTTCGATTGGAACACTCCTATTAAGCCGAGGAGAACTTTTTAACTACAGCTCTGAATTAATGTTTTCAGAGAAAGGTGGTTGGGGGGAAGACCCCATAAGTATTAGAGGACTTGGTAAGAGACGTAAGATAGTAAGGCAGTCAGACTCCGGTTTTCTTTGGGGTAGATGCTCAGGTAAGTCCAGGGGGTTCCTCGAGTCCTGATTAGCCTTTGCCCGTCAGGCCTCTTCCCCAATTGACCTCGGGTAGGATTTCCCTCGCTGCCTCCTGGCAGGCAGGGAGGCCTGGTGTGCTGTGATTCATGGGGTCGCAAAGAGTCAGACACGACCGAGTGACTGAACTGAAAGCAGAAGTAGATGTTTTCTGGAACTCTCTTGGTTTTTCAGTGATCCAACGGATGTTGGCAATTTGATCTCTGGTTCCTCTGCCTTTTCTACAGAAAGTTGAACATCTGGAAGTTCACGTTTCACGTAGTTTGAAGCCTGGCTTGGAGAATGCTCATTTGAAGGATGAATAACTATCGTTTGGATATGCGCGTGTCCACTAAGACTGAAGGGCGGCAGGATTTGAGAGCAGCAGGGATGGAGTGAGTCAGGGAGTGTGCTGTAGGGGCTGCGGTCCAGAGGGAGGTGGAGGCCAGGTTATTGAGGCTCCTTGAAGGCCATGGGAGAAACCTCATTTTTTAAATTTCATTTTTCTTTTATGTTGGAATGTACTTGATTTGCAAATTTGTGTTAGTTTCTGATGTACAGCAAGTTGATTCAGTTATATGTATGCATATATCCCATCTTGTTTAGATCCTTTTTCCCATGTAGGTGACTACAGAATATTGAGTAGAGTTCCCTGTGCTATGCTGGTCCTTTTGGTTATCCAAGGGCAAAGGTGGGGAGGAGGGATAGATTAGGAGTCTGGGATTAGCAGAGACACATGACTAGATAAGCTACAAGGGAATGGCCTCATTTTTTTGCTGAGATAGGAATCTGTTGGAAAGGTCTGAGCACTGGATAGAATATGTCATGATCTCTGAAGTTAATCACACCTCTAATAAGAAGGGCACAATGTTCCACAGCGTGGAATTTCCCACCACTTGTCCCACATTCACACCTATTTCTTTCTGGACATGAGGTGGTGAAGCTCTGCAGATTTATAGGGAGGGGCAGGGCGTGGACACCGGGTCTGCATCTTTTTTCTGAGTAACTTAATATCGGGAAGGCCGGAGGGTGGCCCCTTCTGTGTCTGTAACCAGCTTCAGTAAGGAGGGAAAGAAGGTGAGGAGATGTCTGTGGTGATTGTTTTCAAAGTCCATCAGTTCAGTTTAGTTGTCGCTCAGTCATGCCTTGATTGTCTGCAACCCCTGGACTGTATGCAGCACATCAGGCCTCCCTGTCCATCACCAACTCCAGGAACTTGCTCAAACTCACGTCCATCGAGTCGGTGATGCCATCCAGCCCTCTCATCCTCTGTCATCCCCTTTTCCTCCTGCCTTCAGTCTTTCCCAGCATCAGGGTCTTTTCCATGAGTCAGTTCTTCGCCTCAGGTGGCCAAAGTATTGGACCTTCACCATCAGTCCTTCCAATGAATATTCAGGACTGATTTCCTTGAGGACTGACTGGTGGGATCTCCTTGCAGTCCAAGGGACTCTCAGGAGTCTTCTCCAACACCACTGTTCAAAAGCAGCAGTTCTTTGGTGCTCATCTTTCTTGATGACACAACTCTCACATCCATACATGACTACTGGGAAAACCATAGGTTTGACCAGATGGACCTTTGTCAATGAAGTAATGTCTCTGCTTTTTAATAATGTTGTCTAGGTTTGTCATAGTTTTCTTGGAAGAAGCAAGCATCTTAATTTCATGGCTGCAGTCACCATCTGCGTTGACTTGGAGCCCAAGAAAATCAAGTCTGTCACTGTTTTCACTGTTTCTCCATCTATTTGCCATGAAGTGATGGGACCGGATGCCATGATCTTAGTTGTTTCAATGTTGAGTTGCAAGCCAGCTTTTTCACTCTCTTCTTTCACTTTCATCAAGAGGCTCTTTCGTTCCTCTTTGCTTTCTGCCCTAAGGGTGTTGTCATCTGCATATCTGAGGTTACTGATATTTCTCCCGAAAATCTTGATTTCTGCCTGTGCTTCCTCCAGCCCGGCTTCGGCATGATGTCCTCTGATCTACATTAAATAAGCGGGGTGACAACGTATAGCCTTGATGTACTCTTTTCCCAACTTGGAACCAGTCTGTTGTTCCATGTCTGGTTCTAACTGTTGCTTCTTGACCTGCATACAGATTTTCCTGGAGGCAGGTATGGTGATCTAGTATTCCCATCTCTTGAAAAATTTTCCACACTTTGTTGTGATTCACAGAGTCAAAGGGTTTGACCCAGTCAATAAAGCAGAAGTAGATGTTTTCCTGGAACTCTCTTGCTTTTTCTATGATCCAGTGGATGTTGGCAATTTGATCTCTGGCTCCTCTGCCTTTTCTCAATCCAGCTTGAACATCTGGAAGGTCTCGGTTCACGTACTGTTGAAGCCTGGCTTGGAGAATTTTGAGCATCGCTTTGCTAGCGTGTGGGATGAAATCAAAGTAAATATGTTGGCATTGTGTATTAGTAACATAACGTAATAGTAAAGTGATTTGAAAAACTCAGTGACAGAGCATCTCATTAGGCAGTTGTGAGACAACTCCGACAAGAACTGGCTGACACCCGAAGAAAGCAGTCTGTTTCGGAGGCGTCACTGGAGGTCACGTCACGTTACTGTGCTGACTTAGAAGTTGAGGCACAGGGTTTAAGGAACAGCTGACTTCAACTCGCAAGTCAGGTAGGTGTGAAATTTGATGTGTCAGCGGTCAACACATAGGATAAAGTGTTTTAAGACACGGATTTTCATGGACAACTTTCTTTTGTATTTTCATTACAAGTAATTTACTACAGTTTTATTATCTTTAAATGCACTTGTTTCTTAAACTCTGACTTTCATTCTGCCATTTGCACTGTATCTTTTTTTCTTAGATTAGATACCCTTAGAAAAGTTGGGAATTGTGCGTCATTCTTCACAGAAGTTGATAGACTTTTTTTAGAGTAACTGTGATGAGGCAAGCCAGATAAAATCAGAGGATAATGTTTAATGAAATGTTCCAGAAAACTGTCATTTCGCGTCTTCACTGTTGTGAAAGGCTGCAGAATTCTGTGTCTATTTATTTTGTGCCATTAAGAATAACTTGTGCACAAAGCGTTTTAAACAAAGCAGTTGATATCAGGCATTGCCTTCCTTTCTTTTCATTTTAGATATACTGTAAAGGCATGGAGGTACTCAGATGGTGTATATTACGTTCATTCAAACTGGAGAATTAAGAAGATTATCTAGATCCCGCCACCGAACTTTTTTTAAAACGCTGTTGAGGTATAATTCAGGTATCATGGAATTCACCCCCTCAACATGTGTAGTTCAGTATCTCTTAGTCTAGATGGGTGTCACCTGTGACCACAGTCAATTTTAGAGCATTTCCATCAGCCCCCAACAGAAACCCTGCATCCTGTAGCCACCACCTATGCTCCGCCCCATCTTCCTCAGTCCCAAGCACCCCCCAGTCTATTATCCGTCTCTGGAGACGTGCCTGTTCTGGGTATTTTGCATAAATGGAATCATACCATCTGTGCTCCCTTGGGATTAACTTTTCTCATTTGGCGTCATGTTTTCGAGGTTTATCTATTGTGATGAACTTCTGGGGACCCCTGAATGGGTTCTCCAACTAGTTTCGCATTTTCCAGAATGGCATGTGAATAGAATCATGTATCTTGCTTTTTTTTTTTTTTTTAATGTTGTCGTCCTTTATCTAGGTTTTATTTCTCTTGGGTAAATACCTTGGATGGGTTTGCTCGATCGTAAGTGTCTGTTTGCCTTTATAAGATAATGCAAAACTATTTTCCAAGGTGACTCTACCCTTTTGCATTTGCATTAGCCTTGTGTGAGGTGTCCAGTTGTTCTTCATGCTCATCTGTACTCGGTATTGTCAGTTTTAAACAACTGGATATTCTAATCTGTGTGCGGTGCAGTCTCAGTGTGGGCTTAGAAATAATTCTACCTGTGAGTGCGACCGGACAGTCTTTGTCTTTTTCTGACTCATATCACTAAACGCGCTGTTTTCAGGGTTCACCTGTGTTGTCACAAATGGCAGGATTTCCTTCTTTCCTGTGGCCGAATAATATTCCATTCTGTGTATTAATACATATGCCTCATTTTTCTTCTTTTGTTGATGGATACAGGTTGTTTACATGTCTTGGCTCTTGTGATTCATGATTCAGTGAACACGGTACTGATTTCTTAGAGGTCCTGATGTCATTTTGTTTGTATATATACTCAGAAGAGGGTTTTCTGGATGGTCGTTCTATTTTTAATTTTTTGAGGGTCCTGCATTTGTACTGTTGCCCATAATGACTCCCAGTTGCCATTCCCACCAATGATGCGCAAGTGTTCTCTTTTCTCCAGATCCTTGCTAACACCTATTATCTTTCATTTATTGGATCACAGCCATAGTAACAGGCTTCCCTGGTAGTTCAGACAGTAAAGAATCAACCTGCAATGCAGGAGACCCAGATTTGACCCCTGGGTCCTGGAGATCCCCTGGAGAAGGGTATAGCTACTGACTCCAGTATTCTTGGCTGGAGAATTTCAGGGAGAGAGGAACCTAGTGGGCTACAGTCCATGCGGACACAAAGTCAGACAGGACTGAGTGACTACCACAGTCGTACAGCCACAGTAACAGGCAAGAGGTGCTATCCGATTACGGCTTTGGTTTGCATTTCCTTGATGGTGAGCTGGTCATCTTGTATGTCTGTTCAGAAGCTTCACCTGTTTTTCAATAATCAGGTTGTTTTGCTGTTTACTTGTACGAGTTCCCTATATATTTTGGACCGGATTGATGGCTTGCAAATTATTTCCTCTCAGGCCATAGGTCACCCTTTCATTTTATTGTTTCCTGTTATGACCACCCTAGACAGCATATTAAAAAGCAGAGACATTACTTTGCCAACAAAGGTCCGTCTCATCAAGGCTATGGTTTTTCCAGTAGTCACGTATGGATGTGAGATTTGGAATGTAAAGGAGGCTGAGCGCCGAAGAATTGATGCTTTTGAACTGTGGTGTTGGAGAAGACTCTTGAGAGTCCCTTGGACTGCAAGGAAATCCAGCCAGCCCATCCTAAAGGAGATCAGTCCTGGGTGTTCCTGGGTGTTCACTGGCCACCTGATGCGAGGAGCTAACTCATTTGAAAAGACCCTGATGCGGGGAAAGATTGAGTGAAGGTGGAGGAGGGGACGACAGAGGATGAGATGGTTGGATGGCATCACCCACTCAATGGACATGAGTTTGAGTAAGCTCCGGGAGTGGTGATGGACAGGGAGGCCTGTGTGCTGCAGTCCATGCAGTCGCAAAGAGTTGGACACAACTGAGCGACTGAACTGAACTTGCTTACCATTTTCCCAACATAATTCGTTAAACTAATCTTCCCCATTGGATGCTCTTGGAAGCTTTACTGGAGATTATTTGACTGTAAAAGTGTGTATTTATATCTGGAATCTCGATTCTGTACCACTGCTCATTGGTTTTCATGTCTGTACCATGCTGTTTTCATTACTATACCTTTTAATATAATTTGAAATCAGGCACAGTGATGCCTCCACCTTTGTTCTTTTTTGAAGGTTCTTTGGCTATTCAGCATCTTTTGCAGTTCACACAAAGTTTAGATTTTTTTTTCCCCATTTCTGTGTAAAATACCACTGAAATTTTAATAACGATTGCTTTGAATTTCTAGATCACTGTAGGTAATGTGGGCATTTTTAACAGCATTAGTTCTTCCAATCCATGGATATGGATATCTCTTCATTGATCTTTGTCTTTCTCATCAATCTCATAAAGTTTTCAGTGCATAGATGGTTCACTTCCTTGGTTGAATTTGTTCCTAGGTATTGTGTTCTTTTAGGTGCTATTATAGATCGGATTGTTTTCCTCATTTCCTTTTCAGATAGACTGTTGGTGGTGTAAACAAATAAAACTGCTTTTTTGCGTTTTTTGGCATGTGGATTTGTATCCTGCAACTTGATTGGATACATGTATCCTAATCCTTTTGTGTGTGAAGTCTTCAGGGTTTTTTGCATATAGAATCATGACATCTGAGAACAGAGACAGTTTTACTTCCTTTGTTGCAATTTAAATGCTTTTTGTGCCTTTTTGATGATGGTCATTCTGACTGGTGTGAGGTGGTATCTCGTTGTGACTGAGCCATAAAGAATCTGCCTTCAGCGGGAGGCCTGGGTTTGATCCCTGAGTCGGGAAGGAGGGCATGGCAACCCACTCCAGTATTCTTGCCTGGAGAAGCCAATGGACAGGGGAGCCTGGCCGGCTTCAGTCCTTAGGGTCGCACAGAGTCAGACACGACTGAAGCGACTGAAGAGCAGCAGCAATAGCAGACTTTTGGATGATGGCCATTCTGACTTGTGTGAGGTGGTACCTCATTGTAGTTTTGATTTTCATTTCGATTGTGGTTTTTTTACCACATCAACGTTGACCAGATAGTGCTTGAAGCTACATTTGGATTGTCTGGTTGATCTGCAAAGAACATTTCAAGAGAAGGAAAAGTATGGGAAATGGTAATCAATATGTGGGGCTATAATAACAGCAGTTAGCTTTAGTGATGTTTTAGTAAGTGCAAACCGTTTTGGATAGCTTAAGTAGCACGTGCAGAGTACCTTTATGGCAGCCGTACTTGAAGTAACGTAAAGTAACGGTGCCCTGTTTGAAGGAGGCAGCTATGGAAGGAGATAAGAAGGGCCTGATCTCTTAGATGCGGCAGCCCCTGCTTGGTGATGCAGCATCGTGTTTGTTTGAATTCAGCATCCTGGTTCTGTCACATAGCCACTGTGGGATCTTGGCAAAACCTGTCTTAACCAGGTTAAAAGTAGGGTACTTTCTTCAAAAGGGATTAGGAACTCTTCATGCAACTCATGGTTATCATTCATTCTAGCGGAGTGTCTCTGAGAGCCTTCTACAGAAGTATGTGGATCATTTACTTGGAACTGCTGGTCAAAGAGGACAAAAGACATTAAATGAGCAAGTAGAAGGTAAGAACTCTGTTTTAGAGAAAAATCATTTGACTGAACGTTGATTGAAAATGGGGATGCTGATATATTCTAATAGGCAAAGAAAATCACCTGTGGGATGGGTAGTGAGAAAAAAGATGAGAAAAAGAGGGCACTTATGCATCTTATCAGGTGTCTACCTCAGATTACATTGAGAATCCAGTTTAAAGAACTAAGTTATTAGTTCTTAGACTTACTTTGCAGTCCAATGCTTAAGACTTTGTCCGGTTAAGACTCTCCAATGCAGGTGGTGCAGTTTCGATCCCTGCTCAGGGAATTAAGATTCCATGTGACACATGACCGAAAACAAATTATTAGTTCTGTTTCAAGATACTCTACAACCTAAGGGAGGTCAAGAAATAAGAGGCAAGAGGGAATGAAGGATGAGAGAGGCAGAGGGTACAGGGAGGGAATGAAGAAAAGGAAGCACAGGTCTGTGGGGGAAGGGGGCAATAAATAATGAAGGTCTTTAGATAAAGGGAGAGTATTTGACATGGACGATGAATTTGAAGTGAGCTTCTGGCACCAAAAGTTGTCAGAGAAGAACAGCAAAGTTCTCCCCTCTTCCTGTTTTGCTCGTTCTCAGGAAGACATTCAGAACTGCGGTCTCTGGGTGTGCAGAGCGGTTGTCATCCTCTGGGGGAGCGTGGGCATAGGTGCTCAGTTGTAAATGTGTGCAAGTTGGTGTCCTATGAAGTGTTGCTGCTTTCCAGGATGGTGTCCCATGGGACAAAACAAGAGAACTGGAAAGAAGGAGAGAGCAGGGGGCGTGACGGGGAGACCAAGGAAACCACAGCCTCATAGAGAGTCCACTGGAAGGTTTCCAACTTCTAGTGCCATTTCAGTTTGGGGGGATGTGTTCGCATGAGGAAACGGAGGCTGAGATTTCCGGAGAATGAATTAAGATGAAGTCATGTAGAAGCAGACTCCCTGTAGACCAGCTTTTCTCATGCTGAGCAGGAGGTCTGAGATTCTGCATTTCTAACAAGCTCTCCGAGTAGCAAGGGTGTAGCCTTGCATTTAGAGAAATCTGGAAGAAGAGCATTGGCTAGTGCACGACCTAACAGGATCAAGGAAAAGCGTTATTTTGTGTTTCTTTCTGAGCGTGTTTATAGCCAGAGGGAAGCAAGGAGTTGAAGTAGCAGTTTGCTAAGCAAAGAGGGAGAAAGAAGTGGTGGGGATGATCCACAGAAAGGATGTCAAGGGGGAAGATTTAAGTCCGCAGATCCAGAGATTCCAATTTAGAGAGGAGAGACTAGTGAAAGGACAAAGGGGGAAAGCGAGGCCTTCGGGAGGCGATTTTGGAGGTGATGAGGACACTTGAGAGAACTCCTTCAGGTGGCTTCAGCGTACTTACCCTGAAAAGAGACAAGATCATTATTGCCCCAGAGAATCCTGGAGGTGGGACGGGGTGCTGGAAATGGGGAAACCGCAGCCCCTCCGAGTAACTCTTAGGCATCAAAGATATATATGTTGTACCGGTATTTGTTATTCAAATTAGATTAATTTGAAAAAGGAGGCATTGCCTTTTTTTTTAAGATAGCTGATTTTTTGAAAGTTGTTTCATAGAAATCCTTTGAAGCATTAGCGTGATGTACCAAAGCAAACTAAATTTTGAAGCCAAACAGATTAATAGGGTTCATTCCCTAAAGGCTAGAAATACTTTTAATAAATACTATACTGATTTTGAAACCTGCAGGATTTTTACTTTCTAATAATTCTGTAGCAATTAAATGTACTATTTCCTTTTTTTATTATACATTATTTATTATACAAATTATTGTACAATTTATTATACATTATTTCCTAGATGTGTCTTATATACCTTCTTGCATGAGTGGATTGAGAAACTTTAAGATGGCTAGACTAGAGGAGCCAGACATGTAGGCATACCAGTAGGCCACATGGATATGGGAAAAAAATGAATATTTTATGAGCCATTTTTCTACAAGTGCATATCCAGGCTAATCAGTTCATTTCTCTGTCTTTGATGAGAAATGTATTATACATTCTGGTGACCTGTCATCCCCACTGTGCACTTCTTATATGACTGGACAGATTGAAGAACATGAGAAATACTTAGCGTATAATGGTGGAAATGATAACTGCTGTGTTGCATTCAGGATGTGCTGTTGCATTTTACCGTCAGCTTTCACATTTATCTTCTTGGGGTCATGGTTTGCTCCTCGGATTAAGATCCATTTTCTCCTCATCTGTCAGCATGTTCACATCGGTCTCTGTGCTCTTTGATATTTTCTAAAGTCATTGAAAACACGATGTTACTTTTGAAATCTTACTGCATGTTTTGGTGAACCTGTATTCCTATTTTTCTTCACTATCTATAATGGAGTCATATGTCTGTCTTACCAGAGTCCTAAGATCCCCCTCAAAAGAAGACACTAAAGCTGAATGTATTCTGTGCCAAGGCCGAGTGCGAGGATTCTTCTCGGTACTAACTCTGCATGAATGTACAGGTGGTTTTCATATTTACATGTAATTAACTCTATGTCCCTTTTGCCTTTTAGAGTCTCCTGAGAAATATCCTAACGTGAATGTAAAAATGTTTATGTTTTTATCTTGAATTATGAACTGTGGATTGTATCAAGTGTACATTATTTATTAATGAACTTATTTCCAAACCCATTCAGCCTGCAGTCTTAGTGAAAGATTCTGTTCCTAACAAAATAGTCGGAATTAAGGATTTACAAACATCCACTTCAGGTAAATTTTGCAATACACACGTAACTCAGAAAAGAGGGGGGACACTGAAGTATTTGAAATGCTCAGTCTTCATACTGCTAAGTATTTTTTTTTTTTTTGCAAATTTAATTAAAGCATTTTACGTACATAAGGCAAATGTTATTATTGGTATCCACGTTTTGGGAAAAAAGATATGTGCAAGCACAAGAACAAGAAATTTTTAAAATGGAAACCTGAACTCAATATGTTTCTTTATATGTTTCGATACCCTGAAGTTCTCAGTTTGGAATCTGTATGCTTCTTAGGGATTCTCAGAAATTATTAGATCCTAAGATTTTTCCAGTGTCCAGAAATGCTTATTTGACTCTGACCTTTCTTTACCTAGAGAAAAGCTTCTCTTACTAATATGTCAGTTGTATTTAAGCTTATCATTATTTCATTTTAGCGTTGTTACACAGATGAATGTAGGCCAACCAGATGTTCTGTTTAGCGGACTTTGTGTGTCTGTTGGGTTTGTGGTGTCTTTGATTATTAGAAGTAGGGGAAGTACTCATCCTTTAATAACTTTTTGATAGATATAATCTTTTAAAGCAGTGATTCTGAAAGTTTTGGCTTTAGGATCATTTTATACTTGTAAAAATTATTGAGACTGCCACGGAACTTTTGTTTAAGTAGGTTGTATTTATTGATGTTCACTGTATTGGAAAACAAAGCTGAAAAACTTAAAATACAAGAACACAGAATCATAATGGCGGATTCCATTTGTCATTAGAGTTATAATATCGCATATTGTGTCTGTGAAGAACTCCACTGTGCACTCAGAAGAGAATGAGAATGGAAGTAACATTTAGTGTTGTTGTGAAAATAGTTCTGATTTCTTGGACCCCCTGATCCGATGGGTCTCTGGACTTCAGGGATTCTCAGGGCACACTTCAGAACCACAGTTTTAAACTGTTGAAGTGGTTAGATGTGAAATAATAAAGGGGGCCTTGAGGGGGGCGGGAGGAGAAGGGGACGACAGAGAATGAGGTGGCTGGATGGCATCACCGACTCGATGGACATGAGTTTGAGTGAACTCCGGGAGTTGGTGATGGACAGGGAGGCCTGGCATGCTGGGATTCATGGGGTCGCAAAGAGTCGGTCACGACTGAGCAACTGAACTGAACTGAACTGAACTGAACTGAGTTGAAACAGGGTTTAAAGTTTCACTTTTGCATTTCTTGCTTGTTTCTTTGCCTTCTCTTAAGAAATTTAGACCTGACAGCTTTTTGTTTTTGAAGCAAATATTTCTGTGTTGCGTTCATTCTTGTCTCATGCTCTGTGCTCTTTGGATCCAGTGTGGTCCTCGACTTATCCTATTTTCTCGTGGAAACAATTAGTCACACACAAACCTATCATTTCTTATATGTTTATGATGTTTATCCAAGGCTTACAAAATGAGTTCTGAAGATATTGATACATCGAGAAAAGGCTGTCTCATTGTAATTAAAGTAGTTGTTGTTGTTGGTGGTCAGCCGCTAAATCGTGTACAACTCTTTGTGACCCTGTGGACTAGCACACCAGGCCTCCCTGTCCCTCACCGTCTCCCCGAATTCGCCTAGTCATGTCCACTGAATCAGTGATGCTATCCAACCATCTCACCCTCTGCTGTCCCCCTCTCCTCCCCTCAGTCTTTCCCAGCATCAGGGTCTTTTCCAGTGAGTTGGCTCTTCACATCAGGTGTCCAAAATATTGGAGCTTCAGTTTCAGCATCAGTCCTTCCAGTGTGTATTCAGGGTTCATTTCCCTTGGGATTGACTGGTTTGAGCTCTTTGCTCTCCAGGGACTCTCAAGAGTCTTCTCTAGCACCACAGTTTGAAAGCATCAGTTCTTTGGCACTCAGCCTTCTTTACGGTCCAACTCTCACATCCCTCGGTGACTACTGCAAAAACCATAGCTTTGACTGTACAGACCTTTGTTGGCAAAGTGATGTCTTTGCTTTTCAATACATTGTCTTGGTTTGTACCATTAATTAAGGTAGT
Organism: Moschus berezovskii; assembly: GCF_049115385.1. Classification (NCBI taxonomy): domain Eukaryota; kingdom Metazoa; phylum Chordata; class Mammalia; order Artiodactyla; family Moschidae; genus Moschus; species Moschus berezovskii. The sequence goes on from NC_142474.1 coordinate 85,498,292, forward strand.
ACCATTCATTTAAAGTGTTTTTAAAACCATGGTCTCTAGAACACACAATATTGTCATGCATAATTAAATGTAAAATAAATGCCATAAATTTTGTTAATAAAATATTTGTATGTTGAAGAAAAATAATTATTAATAAAGTTCTTATGGAATACAGAATATGTAATAGAGATTGAGTGAATCAAAGTAAGTAATACTAGAAAATTAGCAAGTAGGAAAAATGAGACACTAGTTAAGGTCCCTTCATGAATGGCAGTGAAGTGTAAGATATAATAAACTCTGAAGGACTAGTGAGTTTGAGGGGAGAGGAGGACATGGAACTGATTCTCTGAAGAAAGACTGTACAGGCTAGTTAGAGTAGTATTCTTACTGACATTCTAATAAATGGAAGCTTTGTTTTCAGATTTTTCAGATTCCGATTCTCCTAGTTTGAGCCTCAACAATGAGACTTATCAAAGAGCGGGGCATTTAAAAGTTGATCAGTGTCCACTGGTTTCATAATCAATGACCAAAAATCAGTCAGCATCCACAGAATGTGGACAGATGACTGTAATAGATAAAATATGACTATTGGAGCGGTGTTTCTGGTAGGGAATTACATGCTCCATGACCTGTGCCAGTCTCAGCTGCCAGAAAACAGAAAAAGCAAACAAGGTAATGTAGAGGCCCAGGGCACTCAGCCGTGCGCCACCTGGGCACAGCCTAACCGTTATTCTGGTGGTTCCAGATTAGATTTTGTGGCAAAACCCACCTTGCGCTGACTCCTTTTATGCAACCTACAGCCTAGCAGTAGCTTTTAGCGAGCTGTGTGCAGTCTCCCTCTGACCATAGTAATACAACAAATACAAAGAGAGTTAGGAGAAAGTAAGTTTGTTTAGCCTGGTATTTAGCATACCCCTGAGAGTGGGTAGCAGGATTATGTTTAGAACTCTGGGACTAGTTGAAAGACCTTGTAGACATCTTAGAGATTGCCTTCTCAACATGTAACTTCATAGCAATACTGAAAGAGTGCTGTATCATTTAAAAGCAGTATATAGAAAGTCAATTCTGATTCTACTAGGATGCCCAGTCTATTGAGTAACCGTGTCTAATATGTGTTGTCCATAAATACCAACTAATTTAGCACCTTTAATCAGTCATATGGCCAGAGATATAGTAAGAAATCATATACTGTTTCTTTTTTTCACTCCTAGTTTTTTCTTTTCTTTCCTCACCTATAAGGTTAACTTTGCATTTACAAAAGATTCTGTTATTTCCTAGAATAGTGACTACAAGCTATCAACTTGAAGTGTTTTGTTTTGTTTTTAATCTATGGAAGTGACTTGTTTGCCCTTATTTCTCCATTAGCTTGGTATGTCCACAAAACACAAATTCAGATAAAACCTATCCAGTCCCTTCAACAGAGGAAGATGTGAAATAGGAAAACTACAAATAAATAGAAGCAACTTCAGACCATTCATGTAGATCGTTTCTCATCTCAGATGATACCTTTTATAAGGTAACCAGCAGAGTCTACTCCTTCGGGGTCCCCGGATTTGTACATTTATTCATTTCATAAAGATTTATTCTATACTGGACTCAGAACATTTTATATCCTAAATATTTCTGGAAACGCTCCCCCAGTTCAGGCCTGCATCACCTTTGTTTTTTTCCATTAATAACGCCTTCAGATTCATCTCCCTCCATTTGTTTGTATGCCCTTGTATACAAGAGTTGATTCCTCTTGTAGCATTTAGAGTCACCTCTCTCAAAAGCAAGTGTGACTGTGAACCACTCTTCAAATCACATTAATATCCAGGCATCATAAAATGACACGTGAGGCTTTCATAATCTGACTTCTGCCTGACTCTGCGTCTCTCGCCCTTTCTGTCGTTTTCTATGGAATTCTGAATTGCTGGTGATGCCCTCCTGACCTGTCTCTGTCCTTTCGACAGATATTTACCCTGTTGTGTGTGTGCTTCTCTCTTGTCTTCTGTCTTGTTACAGCCTTGCATGCCTTCCCTCTCCTTCCCTTGAACTGTGTAAGTCTCCGCTCAGGCATTATCTCTAGAAAAGCATTCCCTGACATCTTTTATCTACATTTTTCTTTAAGCTCCAGTGTCTAGTACAGAGCAGAAAGCTGATAAATAATTACTGAATAAAATAAATAAGGACTATTTATACAAAAGTGATTTTTAGGAGCTTGTCCTGTGCAGTTAAGGAGCCAAGAAGAGAGACATGTGAAGAAATGATTTACAATTCAGGTGATGAAGATACACTCGAAAAATCTATAAAGTACTAAGGTAGCTACAAGGAAAGGGATAGCTGTTTATCTGGGGAAAGACAGCTGTAATCAAGGACAACTTCCCAAAGCAGGTTGAGTCTTAAAAGATGAAAAGTAGTTTGTCAGAAGAGTACAGGGTAGCATTTCAGATTAAGGAATGGATAAAAGCATAAAAAGTAAGAGGAATTTTGTAAGCCATGAATAATGCTGCAGTTGAAGCTTGGCATGTTGTTAAAAAGGTACTGTTATGAAGTAGAGAAGAGAATGCATTGTGACTTTATATGTCTGTCCTGTATTTTGAAATTTTGTTTGGTTTCTGATTGTTTTGTTCATTGACGTTTGGATGATTTTGTGAATGAATCTTTGAGCTGTTTGTGTGCCTGTATCCTGGTGACATCTGGTATTTTCCAAATTGTTTGTTGACATGTTAGATCATTGGAGGTATTACTTAAAAAAGTAAATATTCAGCTGAAGATTAAGATTGATTTAAGATGTCACTTGATACAGTGTTTGAAATCTATGTTTTAAATCAAAATTACGTCTTTTATCTAAATATGCTAAGTAATTTTAACTAAACATACAGATTTGTCGGCAGAGCTAGACTTAAAAATGACATCAGAGGAAGAAGAAGAAAGACCTGTTGGAGATGAAAATAACCATTCCCAGCTAGGTAAAAATGTAAATTTAAATTTCTGGTTTAATACTGTTTCCTATGCTTCAACAGCATAATACAGTGTGTAACAGAGGTCATAACAAATAAAATTACCTTTCAAAATTAGCCGTTTAGAGTTAATAGATAATAATTTAATAGTTTTTATGGCACCTTAACTATAAAACTTCAAATATTGTTAGAATCTATTATATTTATAGTTTGTTTTTGGAATTGAGTGAAAAAAAAATTTCCTGACTATTGTTTACTTCTTCCATTTTTATAACTTTATTACATGATTATGAAGGTGATATCAAATACTGAATTGCAAGGGTAAACAGTTGAAATTATGAACAATATGACAATGATGATCCCTGACCTAGATACATGTAGAGAGAAATCATTCGCCGTGGTTCAAGGTTTTCCATTGAATTAGCCAGTCACAGTGATGCCAAGATGAAAGATTCATTCTGTCTGTGATCTCGGCGTAATTGATTAGGAATGTACATTCAGGGAGAGAGTGGGGTCATAGAGTCAACCCAGTTACCTATTGAGAGAATCGAAGCTTCCAGATTGAATCTTTGTTGTTAGGGCACAAATAATAACTTTCTAGTTTATCTCATTTTGGGGTGAGAAATCAGTAAATATTACTAAAAACGCTTTATGCACTTTCATTGGTAGATATTAGAATATAATATCACGGAATGTAGGGGCGTCCTTGGTAGCTCAGCTGGTAAAGAATGCACCTGCAATGCAGGAGAACCCCGTTCATTTCCTGAGTCAGGAAATTCCCCTGGAGAAGGGTTCGGCTACCCACTCCAGTATTGTTGGGCTTCCCCGGTGGCTCAGATGGTAAAGAATCCACCTGTAATGTGGGAGACCTAGGTTTAATCCCTGGGTTGGGAAGATCCCCTGGAGGAGGGCATGGCAACCTACTCCAGGATTCTTGCCTGGAGAATCCCCGTGGACAGAGGAGCCTGGCGGGCTACAGTCCTTAGGGATGGAAAGAGTCAGACATGACTGGGCACACACATAACTGAATGTAAGCAGGTAATATGTGTTGATGAATAACAATATCATAATATATAATTTGCATTAAAATTTAGGGATTTGTTCCTCTTTCTGATTGTTGTTAATTTGATTTTGGCTCCTAGTAAAAGCAGAGACATTACTTTGCCAACCAAGGTCCGTCTAGTCAAGGCTATGGTTTTTCCTGTGGTCATGTATGGATGTGAGAGTTGGACTGTGAAGAAAGCTGATCGCCGAAGAATTGATGCTTTTGAACTGTGGTGTTGGAGAAGACTCTTGAGAGTCCCTTGGACTGCAAGGAGATCCAACCAGTCCATTCTAAAGGAGATCAATCCTGGGTGTTCATTGGAAGGACTGATGCTGAAGCTGAAGCTCCAATACTTTGGCCACCTCATGCGATGAGTTGACTCACTGGAAAAGAGTCTGATGCTAGGAGAGATTGGGGGTGGGAGGAGACGGGGACGGCAGAGAATGAGATGGCTGTATGGCATCACCGACTCGATGGACATGAGTTTGAGTGAACTCCGGGAGTTGGTGATGGACAGGGAGGCCTGGTGTGCTGTCATTCATGGGGTTGAAAAGAGTCGGACGCGACTGAGCGAGTGAACTGAACTGAAATGAATATAAAGTTTGTCTATTTTGCACGTATTAGTCCTTAAAAAAAAATCTTACAAACTCCCGATTTAAGATAGAGTGAGGTGAACTATTTTTAAGTGAGGACGCCTTTATAACATTAAAAATCATCTAATTAATTTTTAGTAGATTTAACATATATGAATTACTTACTTCAAACAGTGACAAAATTGGGTTTGTGAGTTCATGTTTTTCCCCTATTTTAGGTTATGGCAGAAAGTGAAGAGGAACTCAAAAGCCTCTTGATGAAAGTGAAAGAGGAGAGTGAAAAGGTTGGCTTGAAGCTCAACATTCAGAAAACAAAGATCATGGCATCTGGTCCCATCACTTCATGGGAAATAGATGGAAAAACAGTGGAGACAGTGTCAGACTTTATTTTTGGGGGCTCCAAAATCACTGCAGATGCTGAATGTAGCCATGAAATTAAAAGACGCTTACTCCTTGGAAGGAAAGTTATGACCAACCTAGATAGTATATTAATAAGCAGAGACATGACTTTGCCAACCAAGGTCCATCTAGTCAAGGCTATGGTTTTTCCCGTGGTCGTGTATGGATGTGAGAGTTGGACTATGAAGAAGTCGGATCGCCAAAGAATTGATGCTTTTGAACTGTGGTGCTGGAGAAGACTCTTGAGAGTCCCTTATACTGCAAGGAGATCCACCCAGTCCATTCTAGAGGAGATCAATCCTGGGTGTTCATTGGAAGGACTGATGCTAAAGCTGAAACTCCAATACTTTGGCCACCTCATGCAACGAGTTGACTCACTGGAAAAGACTCTGATGCTGGGAAAGGTTGGGGGTTTGAGGAGAAGGGGACGACAGAGAATGAGATGGCTGGATGGCATCACCGACTCGATGGACATGAGTTTGGGTGAATTCCGGGAGTTGGTGATGGACAGGGAGGCCTGGCGTGCTGTGATTCATGGGGTCGCAGAGTGTCGGACACGACTGAGCGACTGAACTGAACTGAACTAGGCTAAGGCAAGTTATTTTTCACTTCTTACTTGTGATCCGGTCATTGGTGAGTAGCTAAGCATAGATTAAGAAGTTTAAGAGTTAAATTTTAATAAATTTTAGATTTCCAACATGGACACTTCAGGATATTTTTAATGACAAATACATGTACTCCCTTCCCTTTATGTATTTAATAACAAATTTAATAACAATACATAAAATAAACAATAGAATAAAGAATACAGAACAAATTAAAAAAATAAAAAATTTAATAACAAATACATGTACTCCCTTCTCAATACATGTGTAAGGCTTCCCTGTGGCTCAGCTGGTACAGAATTTGCCTGCAGTGCAGGAGACCTGGGCTCGATTCCTGGGTTGGGAAGATCCCCTAGAGAAAGAAAAGACTATCCACTCCAGTATTCTGGCCTGGGGAACTCCATGGTCCATATAGTCAATAGGGTTGCAAAGAGTTGGACACAACTGAGTGGCTTTCACTTTAACTTTCACATATACTCCCACATATTCTTTAACCATCACTTGCAGATGTTTCTTTTGAGGCAGACTTTTCCATTATGTTGTTGACTAAAATGTAGGATGTTTTGACACATGTGATTTTGTCACAAAGGTAGTATAAACTCCCAGCCCTCAAAAATTAAGTGTTCTTTCCAAAGCAGAAAACTGAGTATTGAGATGCTGTGAGATTTTTCTTCCTTCCAGTAATACATTTTTAAATTTCTTTGTTTGCTTGTTTGCTCTTTTGTGTAAGAGGTGCCTTGACTGAGTTTTAAAGGAGATCAGCCCTATCCCCAGCTAAGGCATTAAATTACTTGGGCAAAGTCACGCTTTTAACTTATCTGATTCATTTGATGAATTCATTTGGTAATTTATCAGATTCAAGGTTACAGAATTTTATCATCTCTTTTGGTGCAATAAAATGCTAGGGAATGCCACTTTAGGGGCTTTGAAGAAATCATTTAGTTTATCTTGGTGTATGATGTTAATAAGGGTTCTAATTTCATTCTTTTACGTGTAGCTGTCCAGTTTTCCCAGCACCATTTATTGAAGAGGCTGTCTTTGCCCCATTGTATATTCTTGCCTCCTTGGTCAAAAATAAGGTACCTATAGGTGCATGGGTTTATTTCTCAGCTTTCAGTCTTGTTCCATTGGTCTATATTTCTGTTTTTGTGCCAGGACCATACTGTCTTTGTGACTGTAGCTTGGTAGGATAATCTGAAGTCAGGAAGGTTGATTTCTCCAGCTCGATTGGATTAAAATGGATTAAAGACCTAAATGTAAGGCTAGAAACTATAGTACTCTTAGAGGAAAACATAGGCAGAACACTCGCTGACATAAATCAAAGCAAGATCATCTGTGACCCACCTCTTAGAGTATTGGAAATAAAAACAAAAGTAAACAAGTGTGACCTGATTAAACTTAAAAAAGCTTTTGCATAGCAAAGGAAACTATAAGCAAGGTGAAAAGAAACCCTAAGAATGGGAGAAAATAATAGCAAATGAAACAACTGACAAAGGATTAATTTCCAAAATATACAAGCAACTCATACAACTCAGTAGCAGAAAAACAATCCAATGAAAAAGTGGGAAAAAGACCTAAATAGACATTTCTCCAAAGACAACATACAGACGGCTAACAAACACATGAAAAGATGCTCAACATCGCTCATTATTCAGTTCATTATTAGAGAAACACAAATCAAAACTACAATGAGATATAACCTCCCACCAGTCAGAATGGCCATCATCCAAAAGTCTACAAGCAATAAATGCTGGAGAGGGTGTGGAGAAAAGGGAACACTCTTGCACTGTTGGTGGGAAAGTAAATCGATCCAGTCACTATGGAAGACTGTATGGAGACTCCTTAAAAACTAGGAATAAAACTACCATATGACCTAGCAATCTCACTCCTAGGCATATACCCTGAGGAAACCACAATTGAAAAAGACACATGTATCCCATCATTCACTGCAGTACTGCTGTAATAGTTAGAACATGGAGGCAACTTAGATGTCCATCAATAGAAGAATGGATAAAGAAGTTGTGGTTCCTATACACAATGGAATATTACTCAGCCACGAAAAGGTACGCGCTTGAGTCAGTTCTAATGAGGTGGATGAACCTAGAACCTATTATATAGAGTGAAGTAAGTCAGAAAGAGAAAGATAAATATCGTATTCTAACACATATATATGGAATCTAGGAAAACAGCACTGAAGACTTTATTTACAGGGCAGCAGTGGAGAATCCTATATGCAGGTCAGGAAGCAACAGTTAGAACTGGACACGGGACAACAGACTGGTTCCAAATAGGAAAAGGAGTACGTCAAGGCTGTACATTGTCACCATGCTTATTTAACTTCTATGCAGAGTACATCATGAGGAATGCTGAGCTGGAAGAAGCACAAGCTAGAATCAAGATTGCCGGGAGAAATAACAATAACCTCAGATATGCAGATGATACCACCCTTATGGCAGAAAGTGAAGAGGAACTAAAGAGCCTCTTGATGAAAGTGAAAGAGGAAAGCGAAAAAATTGGTTTAAAGCTCAACCTTCAGAAAACTAAGATCATGGCATCCGGTCCCATCACTTCATGGGAAATAGATGGAGAAATAGTGGAAACACTGTCAGACTTTATTTTGGGGGGCTCCAAGATCACCGCAGATGGTGATTGCAGCCATGAAATTAAAAGACCCTTACTCCTTGGAAGGAAAGTTATGACCAACCTCGATAGCATATTTACCAACAAAGGTCCGTCTAATCAAGGCTATGGTTTTTCCAGTGGTCATGTGTGGATGTGAGAGTTGGCCCGTGAAGAAAGCTGAGCGCCGAAGAATTGATGCTTTTGAACTGTGGTGTTGGAGAAGACTCTTGAGAGTCCCTTGGACTGCGAGGAGATCCAACAAGTCCATCCTAAAGGACATCAGTCCTGGGTGTTCATTGGAAGGAATGATATTGAAGCTGAAACTCCAATACTTTGGCCACCTGATGCGAAGAGCTGACTCATTGGAAAAGACCTTGATGCTGGGAAAGATTGAGGGCAGGAGGAGAAGGGGACGACAGAGGATGAGATGGTTGGATGACATCAGTGACTCAATGGACATGAGTTTGGATAAACTCCAGGAGTTGGTCACGTATAGGGAGGCCTGGCATGCTGAGGTTAATGGCGTCGCAAAGAGTCAGACGCAACTGAGAAACTGGACTGAACTGAGCTGAGCTAATGGTTGTGATTATCACATGTTACATTTTGCTAGGGATATAGTTATTTTTATTCTTTTGTCCTTTAGCCATCATACTAAAGTTCATTTCTTAACATACCACCATATTACAGTATTATAGTATTCTGCATTTGACTGCCTACTTGCCTTTACCAGTGTGTGGTATATTTAAATATATTTTATGTCACTACTTAACATCTTTTCATTTCAGTTTGAGGACTTCCTTCAGCATTTCTTATGAGACAGGTCTAGTGGTGAGGAACTCCCTCAGCTCTGGTTTCTCTGGGAAATTTTTTATTTCTCCTTCATTTCTGAAACATAACTTTTCTGGATAGAGTATTCTTGGTTGGCAGGTGTTTCCCTCATATCGTTTTGAATATGTCCATGGATGGAAGCCAAATTGTTATTGTTGGTGGGGGAACAGATGAGGTACTGGTCTTTCAGCCGTAATGCTGAAATCACCCCATCATGTGGGTGGTTTAAAAGTAAGCTGCCTCGCTGCCCCCCCGCCCCCCGCCACTAAATATTTCCTTGATTTTTTCTTTCATGGTATATGAGCCTCATGTCATTTAAAAAGTCATCCAAATTAAGCGTTACTCTTTTCTTTGAGGTTTTGTTTTTTTTTTTTTCCTTTTGGCTGTGCTGGTTCTTTGCTGCTGCCATGCTTGGGCTTCTCATCGTGATGGCTTCTCTTGATGCTGAGCACAGGCTCTAGTGAGCTGGCTTCAGTAGTTGTGCAGCACAGGTTTAGTTGCCCCATGGCATGTGGGATCTTCCTGGACCAGGGATCAAACCAGTGCCCCCTCATTGGCAGGCAGACTCCTAAGGACTGGAACACCAGGGAAATCCCTAAATTAAGCATTATTGTATTTGAAAGCAAAACAGAAAATATAATGTAAATCTAATTATGACTCCCATGGGTAAGAGTCATTGTGTTTAGGCAGTTAACTCCAGGTTTCCAGTGTAGCCCTTGAGGTTCTTCCCAATGTCTTTCCAAAGATGCATCTCTCTGCTTTCTTTCATGTGTTTCGTATTTTTCCTTCCAGGTTCCTAGGAAATAACCTAGATGCCACGTACCTGATCTTTGTGCTCATATTCTAATCTCCAAGTGGAATGATTTTCTCCCTTTTTTCTTCTTTGTAACCTTCTCTCTTCACTTCTTCTGTAAAGCCTTCCTTATTTCACTGAGAGCTTTCATATATCAACTCTTACATATCACATCATATCATAATTGTATATCTATCTGTCTTTGAGGCAAGAATTTGTGTTTTCTTGCATATGGTTAGTACTTCATAGCTATTTTGTGAATTAATCAATGATTTAAGATGGGCAAGAGTTGGAATTTTACAAGAATTGTTTTTTTATTCTTTATCAGTTTAATTATTAGAAAACATTGGCTTTTTTGTGGATTTTTTAAAAGTAGCGATCCTGGCGTGCAGAGGAAGGAAATAAAGAAAAAGGACAATGGCAAATGGACACCAGAAAAATGTGTGATTGCACCAATATTTGAAAAGACCGATTCACTGACTGGTGGTCTGCTGCATTTTCTTGATGACAGCATTTTAAGTGAAGTGGATCGGGATGATGACAGGTAATATCTACAACTTCTTTATTTTCTAGAGGAAGAAATAAGCACTGAATACTTCTTCTGGAAATAGAGCAGCATAATATAGTGTACAGGCCAAGCCAAGAGATTCCTCAACTATAGTGGACAAACACTGCTGGAAGATTAAAGTGAGGACCAGTGCCTTTGGCCAGAAATCGTTTCAGTAAATAGTCTCCTTGAAAGCTGAACTGTAGTGAATACATGTAAACAGCCCTGTAAGGAATATTTGCTGGGACAGACAATAGAGAACTAGATGGTAACTGAAGAGGAATGTGGAGTTCAAAGGAGTTTCTTGTTGTATGTTAAGATGGGAGCTTTTAGAGTATGTATGCTGTTAGAAATGAGCCAGCAGAGGATGTGCTTATTGAGTTTAATCTTGTTTGCATTTCCATTATTAGAAAGCTTATTGATTGTTTGACATTATCTTTAAACTATGACAGTAAACTAATTGTACATAATACTTCTGTTCATATATAGTTTTATGGTAAGGGCTTGTTTGTTGGTGCTGAAGTGTAATATTCCTATGTAACTGCATGTGTCGATGATTAGTTCAGTTAATTCTATCCTACGTAGATTTAAAAAAACTATATAATCGTGAACTTACAAGCACTTAGGCTACATTGAATAGGATCTGTTCATTCCTTGGTGATTCTAGTTGATAGTAACATCGTGAGTATCTATGATTTTGTAAGGTACTCTGAAACATTACATCATATCAGCTTCATAGCTGTTTATAGATACCAAGGAAAAGAGAAAATTTCTGTTTATATTCAATAGAAAAAAAAAACTACTAACAATCTTTCACAAATTATTAATTTTGGTTTATAAAGTTCTAAAGTAGACAAACTATGCTTCCCATAGTAAGAGTGTTATTAACACGTATCGTGTGCTTAATAAGTGTATATCAGATTCATGAATAAACAGCAGAATGGTTGAATGAATGCCTGCTGATAAATTTCTTTACAAAAGCAAGTTTTTAGTGAAAGTAGATTTCCAATATTGCCTACCTCTGAAGTCTTTTCATATTTTGAGAGACGTGTTAAGATTCACAAATTATTATTTATAGTTATAACTGGACATGGAATAATAATATAGATTCATTTGCCATCATATTACTTAAGAAGACTTATTTAAATATTACTTCCTCAGCATATTTTGGAACTGCAGTGTTGAAGCCAGATTTCCTGAGTTTGAACTCTGGGTCTGTTGGTGACCTGCTGTGTGGGCTTGGGCAACTTACTCAGCCTTTCAGTGCTCCATTTCTTCCTATGTAGAGGACCTAATGTATTACCCATCTCCCAGAATGTTTGTGAGGATTAAAATGCCGTTAAGACATATAAAGTGCTTATAATAATGCATAGCAGTTGCAAAGGAAGTCCTCAGAAGGCTAATATCATGGTTATTAAAAATGGGTTTCTTTCTTCAAAGGACTTAAGGAATACTTCCCAGATAGGTTTTATTGCTGTAAAACATAGTTCCTATTGAAAATGACAACTGCAAGAAATCCTGGTATACTGGCTCCCTTCACATAATGCAAGTAATGTTATGTTTTTCCTTTTCTTTGATCTAAATTCAATGCTTTATTATTATAAATATATTTTCTTTGTCCTTTAATGTTTTAATCCTTTTATAAAAAATTACTTACTAATGCAAATGCAAAGGTTTTATATAAAAAACAAAGTTTAGGTATTTGTATTTTTAAGTATTTAATATTAGCCTGAAAAGAATCATTTGCTTTTTTAGGCCTGCAAAGAAAACATCTAGTGAAAATAACAGGGTAGATTCAAAAAGTTAACTATAAAAAATATTTCCCTAGTAAAAACTACTTTGTAAAAGGAATAGTAGCAAAATATAAAATCTTCCTTTGTTGTAGAGACATATACTTTGACAACTTAATTTAGAAACACTATTGATAAGGTTATCCTTTTGATAAAACATCTGTCCTCTTAAAAAGTGTGTTTTTGCTTTAATGAAGAGATATTTATCATCTTTGTACAATTAGTATGTTCTATAAATATTTTAAGGACATTATGAAATAGTATTATTTACGTGTAGGTCAAAGAACAGATTAATTCTGTGGATGACCTTGATGACTTAACTCAGTCATCTGAAACAGCTTCCGAGGATGGCGAGTTGCTTTACTGTAAGAAGTCCATGTTGCTAATTGAACAAGTTGACATGGGGTGTAAAGGTAGGACTGCAGTGTAAATATAAATACAGTGCCTGTTTGTGTATGGTGTACTAGTAATATATGTCCACCTTGTCTAGAGCCACGGATACGTGATACTGCTATGCATCTCAGAAGTAGGTTCTGGGATGTGGGAGACGCCCGGCTCCGGCGGCGCAGACGCGGGAGACGCCCGGCTCCGGCGGTGCAGACGCGGGAGACGCCCGGCTCCAGCGCAACCGACCACGTGCAGAATCGTGGCTGAGATGAGCTACCCCACGCCCAGGGTTAGGGCGGTGGCCGAGAGGAGCTGTACCACGTCCAGGAGGCGGTGGCTGCTTGGGCACCGGAGGGCCGAGAGGAGCTGATCTACATTCAAAGCAGGAGGCGCGGCCTTGAGGAGATACCCCTCGTCCAAGGTAAGGTACAGCGGCTGCGCCTTGCTGGAGCAGCTGGGAAGAGATACTCCACGACCAAGTGGAATATAAGAATCCAGTGTTCTGGGGAGGAAGGAACAAGATGGCAGAGGGATAAGATGGCAAGACCACTTTCTCCCCCACAAATTCATCAAAAGAACATTTGAACGCGGAGTAAAGTCCACAAAACAACTTCTGAATACGTCAGAGGACATCAGGCTCCCAGAAAAGCAGCCCATTGTCTTCTAAAGGAGAGAGAAGAAATCCAGCTCCACCCACCAGAACACCGACACATGCTTCCCTAACCAGGGAACCCGGACAAGTCACCCGTCCAACCCCACACACAGCGAAGAAACTACGTAATAAAGAGAACTCCACAAACTGCAAGAAGAGGGAAAGGCCACCCCAAGCAAAGCAATATAAGCAAGATGAAGAGGAAGAGAAATACCCAGCAAGTAAAGGAACAAGATAATTGCCCACCAACACAAACAAAAGAAGAAGATATAGGGAATTTACCTGATAAAGAATTTCAAATTTTGATGGTGAAAATGATTCAAAATCTTGAAAGCAAAATGGAGTTACAGATAAATAACCTGGAGAAAAGGATTGAGAAGATGGAAGAAAGATTTAATAAGGACTTAGAAGAAATAAAAAAGAGTCAATATACAATGAATAATGCAATAGATGAGATCAGAAACACTCTGGAGGGAACAAACAGTAGAATAACAGAGGCAGAAGACAGGATAAGCGAACTAGAAGATAGAATTGTAGAAATAAATGAAACAGAAAGGAAAAAAGAAAAACGAATTAAAAGAAATGAGGACAATATTAGAGTCCTCTGGGACAATGTTAAACGCTCCAACATTCGAATCATAGGAGTCCCAGAAGAAGAAGACAAAAAGAAAGACCATGAGAGAATACTTGAGGAGATAATAGTTGAAAACTTCCCTAAAATGGGGAAAGAAATAATCACCCAAGTCCAAGAAACCCAGAGAGTCCCCAACAGGATAAACCCAAGGCGAAATACTCCAAGACACATATTAATCAAATTAACAAAGATCAAACACAAAGAACAAATATTAAAAGCAGCAAGGGAAAAGCAGCAAATAACGCATAAGGGGATTCCCATAAGGATAACAGCTGATCTTTCAACAGAAACTCTTCAGGCCAGAAGGGAGTGGCAAGACATACTTAAAGTGATGAAAGAAAATACCCTACAGCCCAGATTACTATACCCAGCAAGGATCTCATTCAAATATGAAGGAGAAATCAAAAGCTTTACAGACAAGCAAAAGCTGAGGGAATTCAGCATCACCAAACCAGCTCTCCAACAAATGCTAAAGGATCTTCTTTAGACAGGATACACAGAAAGAGTGTATAAACTTGAACCCAAAGCAATAAAGAAAATGGCTACGGGATCGTACTTATCAATAATTACCTTAAACGTAAATGGGTTGAAATTTTCAAAAAGGCTAGGAAACAATTCTCATAGCCATCAATAGTTCAGTGTTGAGTTCATGAATAGTTTTTAAAGTTTGGGACAAACTGTAGTATTTGCTATTTGAAGTACTATTTGTAATTGGCATATTACGATGTAACATTGGTCTTCATTTCCATCTTAAAACGCCTAAAAATGCCTAACAGGTTTTTAGATTTGTGAATTTTAGTTGAAATATATTTTACGATGTTACTAAACCTGCAGAAATATTGAAATATTTCAGAGAACTTATTCACTGTACATTTAATTTATTTTATTTATAAAAGTTATCAACTGTAGAAAGTTTTACTTGTTGGGTCAAATGCTTGTTGCTTCAAATGCTTGTTGCATTTGAAGTGCTAGTTACTAGAAAATCAAATACCTTAAATGTATAAATGCTATTAAGTTTTTAAAGGACTCTGGAGTATAAGTAAGTTTGTTTAAAGAAATTTAGTCTGTTCAACTTGAGAAAAAAAAAATAAATAAAATTGGAAAAAAAAAAAAAAAAGAAGTAGGTTCTGTATTAAAAGAACATGAAAGTGCGTGTATACTCTGAGCCACCGGCCTATGATCCTTCTCACTCACTGAACCTTCTGTTGACTCTTCTTTCCTGTGCCTTCACCCAAGGTCAGGTTAGCATCACTTTCCTCCTAGAATAACTGAAATAATCTCAGAACTTCTTTCCCTGCCGTTCTACCTCCCGGGACTTCAGTCCACACAGCAACTATAATTATTATCTATTTTTAAAAATTCAGATCTCATCATGTTACCCCTTTGCTTAAAGCCCAGCTGTTGCTTCTCTTTGCTTCATGGTTAAAGGTCATAATTGTCTAGCTTCATCTTGTTTTATTTTTTACCCTTCTTTCCACATGAATTTTAGAATCAGCGTGTCAATTTCCTAAAATGTCTGCTGGTATTACGTTTTCGTTTTCATTCAGTTCAAAATACTTTGTAATTCTTCTTTTCATTACCTCTTTGATCCAAGGGTTATTTAGATCCGTGTGGTTTCGTTTCCAAATATTGAGAGTTTTCCAGAGATCCTTCTGTGCTCTTGCTCCTTATCATTTGTTAGGTGCATCCAGAGGGACCCTGGGGCTAGGGCTGATAATATTTCCTGCTTTGGAGGCAAGACCTTACTGACTACCTTGTTCGTTCTACTGTTCGGTTCAGTTCAGTCGCTCAGTCGTGTCCGACTCTCCGCGACCCCATGAATCACAGCACGCCAGGCCTCCCTGTCCATCACCAACTCCCGGAGTACACTCAAACTCATGTCCACAGAGTCGGTGATGCCATCCAGCCATCTCATTCTCCGTCGTCCCCTTCTCCTCCCGCCCCCAACCTTTCCCAGCATCAGAGTCTTTTCCAATGAGTCAACTCGTCTCATGAGGTGGCCAAAGTATTGGAGTTTCAGCTTTAGCATCAGTCCCTCCAATGAACATCCAGGACTGATCTCCTTTAGAATGGACTGGTTGGATCTCCTTGCAGTATAAGGGACTCTCAAGAGTCTTCTCCAACACCACAGTTCAAAAGCATCGATTCTTCGGCGATCAGCTTCCTTCACAGTCCAACTCTCACATCCATACATGACCACGGGAAAAACCATTGCCTTGACTAGACGGACCTTGGTCGGCAAAGTAATGTCTCTGCTTTTTAATATACTATCAAGGTTGGTCATAACTTTCCTTCCAAGGAGCAAGCGTCTTTTAATTTCATGGCTGCAATCAGCATCTGCAGTGATTTTGGAGCCCAAAAAAACAAAGTCTGACACTGTTTCCACTGTTTTTCCATCTATTTCCCATGAAGTGATGGGACCAGATGCCATGATCTTTGTTTTCTGAATGTTGAGCTTCAAGCCAACCTTTTCACTCTCCTCTTTCACTTTCATCAAGAGGCTTTTGAGTTCCTCTTCACTTTCTGCCATAAGGGTAGTGTCATCTGCATATCTGAGGTTATTTATATTTCTCCCAGCAATCTTGATTCCAGCTTGTGCTTCTTCCAGCCCAGCGTTCCTCATGATGTACTCTGCATATAAGTTAAATAAGCAAGGTGACAATATACAACCTTGACGTACACCTTTTCCTATTTGGAACCAGTCTGTTGTTCCATGACCGGTTCTAACTGTTGCTTCCTGACCTGCATACAGGTTTCTCAAGAGGCAGGTCAGGTGGTCTGGGATTCCCATCTCTTTCAGAATGTTCCACAGTTTATTGTGATCCACACAGTCAAAGGCTTTGGCATAGTCAATGAAGCAGAAATAGATCTTTTTCTGAAACTCTCTTGCTTTCTCCATGATCCAGCGGATGTTGGCAGTTTGATCTCTGGTGCCTCTGCCTTTTCTAAAACCTGCTTGAACATCTGGGAGTTCACGGTTTACATACTGCTGAAGCCTGGCTTGGAGAATTTTGAGCATGACTTTACTAGCGTGGGAGATGAGTGCAATTGTGCGGTAGTTTGAGCATTCTTTGGCATTGCCTTTCTTTGGGATTGGAATGAAGACTGACCTCTTCCAGTCCTGTGGCCACTGCTGAGTTTTCCAAATCTGCTGGCATATTGAGTGCAGCACTTTCACAGCATCATCTTTCAAGACTTGAAATAGCTCACCTGGAATTCCATCACCTCCACTAGCTTTGTTCGTAGTGATGCTTTCTAAGGCCCACTTGACTTCACATTCCAAGATGTCTGGCTCTAGGTCAGTGATCACATTATTGTGACTATCTTGGTCGTGAAGATCTTTTTTGTACAGTTCTTCTGTGTATTCCTGCCACCTCTTCTTAATATCTTCTGCTTCTGTTAGGTCCATACCATTTCTGTCCTTTATCGAGCCCATCTTTGCATGAAATGTTCCCTTGGAATCTCTAATTTTCTTGAAGAGGTCTCTTGTTTTTCCTATTCTGTTGTTTTCTTCTATTTCTTTGCATTGATCACTGAGGAAGGCTTTCTTATCTCTCCTTGCTATTCTTTGGAATTCTGCATTCAGATGCTTATATCTTTCCTTTTCTCCTTTGCTTTTCGCCTCTCTTCTTTTCACAGCTATTTGTAAGGCCTCCTCAGACAGCCATTTCGCTCTTTTGCATTTCTTTTCCATGGGGATGGTCTTGGTCCCTGTCTCCTGTACAATGTCATGAACCTCCGTCCAGAGTTCATCAGGCACTCTGTCAATCAGATCTAGTCCCTTAAATCTATTTCTCACTTCCACTGTATAATCATAAGGGATTTGATTGAGGTCATATCTGAATGGTCTAGTGGTTTTCCCGACTTTCTTCAATTTAAGTCTGAACTTCGCAATAAGGAGTTCATGATCTGAGCCACAGTCAGCTCCTGGTCTTGTTTTGGCTAACTGTATACAGCTTCTCCATCTTTGGTTGCAAAGAATATAATCAATCTGATTTCGGTGTTGACCATCTGGTGATGTCCATGTGTAGAGTCTTCTCTTGTGTTGTTGGAAGAGGGTGTTTGCTATGACCAATGCATTCTCTTGACAAAACTCTATTAGCCTTTGCCCTGCTTCATTCCGTGCTCCAAGGCCAAATTTGCCAGTTACTCCAGGTGTTTCTTGACTTCCTACTTTTGCATTCCAGTCCCCTAGAATGAAAAGGACATCTTTTTTGGGTGTTAGTTCTAAAAGGTCTTGTAGTTCTTCATAGAACCGATTAACTTCGGCTTCTTCAGCATTACTGGTTGGGGCATAGGCCTGGATTACTGTAATATTGAATGGTTTGCCTTGGAAACGAACAGAAATCATCCTGTCATTTTTAAGATTGCATCCAAGTACTGCATTTCGGACTCTTTTGTTGACCATGATGGCTACTCCATTTCTTCTAAGGGATTCCTGCCCACAGTAGTAGATATAATGGTCATCCGAGTTAAATTCACCCATTCCAGTCCATTTTAATTCACTGATTCCTAGAATGTTGACGTTCACTCTTGCCATCTCCTGTTTGACCACTTCCAATTTGCCTTGATTCATGGACCTAACATTCCAGGTTCCTATGCAATATTGCTCTTTACAGCACCGGACCTTGTTTCTATCTTTGGTCACATCCACAACTGGGTATTGGTTTTGCTTTTGCTCCATCCCTTTATTCCTTCTATAGTTATTTCTCCACTGAGCTCCAGTAGCATACTGGGCACCTACCGACCTGGGGAATTCCTCATTCAGTATCCTATCATTTTGCCCTTTGTTACTGTTCATGGGGTTCTCAAGGCAAGTATACTGAAGTGGTTTGCCATTCCCTTCTCCAGGGGACCACATTTGGCTGTGGTCCATGTGATTAGATCAGCTAGTTTCCTGTGATTATGACTTCAGTTTGTCTGCCCTCTGGTGCCCCCTAGCAATACCTACCGTCTTATTTGGGTTTCTCTTACCCTGGTCGTGGAAAATCTCTTCACAGCCGCTTCAGCAAAGTGCAGCCGCTGTACCTTACCTTGGACGAGGGGTATCTCCTCAAGGCCACCACTCCTGACCTTGAACGCGGAGTAGCTCCTCTCGGCCCTCCTGCGCCCGCGCAGCCACCGCCTGTTGGACGTGGGGTAGCTCCTCTCGGCCGCCGGCCCTGGCCTCAGGCGTGGGGTAGCTCCTCAGGGCCGCACCTCTTTGCGTGGTTCGTTGCGCCTGGGCCAGCGTCTCTCGCGTCGCAGGAGATGTTTTTCCAGCCCGGCTCATGAGAATAGATAGAATTCCTGGGACTAAGTGAGCACCAGGCACAGGTTCCTGTAGTCTTTTCAGATGGTCTCAGGTGGTTTCCCCCCGATGGGCGCTGTTCCTTCCTCTGCTGAATACCCGAGGGGCTCCTCCTCAGATCTCCAGGGTCTTTTTTTCCTGTTCCACTCTCTCCTCTCCGCGGTGCTGATCTGTGATCTCTGCCCACTTTGGTTTCACCAGACTGTCAGCTTCATCACCTCCTGTCAGGGAGTCTGGCTGACTCAGCTACTGTTCCTTCTCCTCGTGTTGGGGCCTGGAAATTCTCTCCAGGCAGTGAGCTGGAGCGTTCCTTAGGTTAACCTCCTGTGTTTCCAGGATCATTGTCCTTCAGTCCCTGAAGTCCTTTGTCATGAAAATCATTGTTTAATATCTTTTGTCGGCATTGTGTTTGCTCGCTGCACTCAGGAAGGTAAATCGGTAGCTGTTCCCTCTGTCTTGGTTAGAAACATATGGCAGCTGGAGACTGTCCACAGGGTTGTTCCTCCTGCTCCGCTTACTACTTCCTGCTCCTCCTTCATTTCTCAGTGTGACATCTCTTCCCCAGGGAAATCTTTCCTGGACCCAGTCTGTGTCAAGTTCTGTTATGTGATCATAGAACTCTCTTTTCTTAGAGTATCCTTCTGAGTTCATTATTATTTTATTTGTCTTTCTCTTCTACTAGACTTCAAGCTAAACAAGAGCCAGGGGCGTCTGTTTATCTGCAGAGCTTAGAATAATGTCTTCCACATTATAGACACTTAATGCTTGTTCAGTGCGTGGGTACATGAATGTGAAAGGCACAGTCCTTTATACTAAAATTACAAACATAAATTTTTTTTGTTTTTCTCTTTGTTTTCTTCATCATGTAGATTATGTTAGCTTGTTGAAAATCCGGGATACAGTTCTTTCATATGAAAGATTAGTAGAACTTAAAAAAAGCCACTGTGGACTGCTTAGAGGAAAGAGTAAAAAAATGGAAAGTAAGGTTAGTGGGCTACAGAAAGAGCGGTCAGAAACAAAAGAAGTGAAATCATAGAGCATCAGAAAGTGGAGTGGGAACTCGAGAGCTCGGGAGCCTGAGGTACTGTACATCTCGCTTTTAAAGAAATAGTTGAACTGTTACTTATATTAATACTGCAGTGACATAGACGTGTTATAATTACTAATTTGCCCTCTGGGATTTTACAGGGGAGAAAACGTCATTAGTATCGTGGAGTGTGATTTTCTTGGAAATAGTATAGCAAGTTCTTCACAGTGAATGCTTCTAATAACTTAGCGTATAATTTTCAAAATCATCATTTTCATGTCCATACCGAAGTCCACCATAATGGAAACCTTATTAATTATTTAGAAAATTGATTTTCAGTTGTTTTTCACTTTTCTGTATTATAGTGAGTACTACAAGAAACGTTTTTTCTATAAATTCATTTAAACCTTTCTAATTATTTTGAATGCATTTTCTTTAATAATATCGTATTATTTGGTCAAAGTATGAGAATTTAAAAAGGTCTTTGATCTATATTTTTAAACTACTCTTAAAGAAGTCTATATTACTTTACATTCCCACACACAGATGTATAGAGTAGTCATTTTTCTCAAGACAGAAAAAAAAAAGTTTATGCAGTTTTATTCTTAACCCTCTGCATGAAAACTGTGAGAATTATTAAGTGTTTCTCATTATATTTTCCCCTATATTACTATTTTAAACATTATGCAGAGGGAATGAAAGTTATTGCAGCAGGGAATAATCTCGTGATTTTCTAAGAAGAGCTGTATAAATTTTGCAGATTCACCTTAAAGCAAGAAGAAGAGCAGAGAAGAGATGCTGATATGTTATATGAAAAAATTAGGGAGCAGTTAAGAAGAAAAGAAGACCAATATAGTAAAGAAGTTGAAATGAAACAGAAACTTGAACTCACTCTCAGAGCTAACTCGAAATGGAACTGAAGACTGTGGAGTATCCCTTTAATTTAATATGTTTTATTTAGGTTTATTTTTTTAAATTTTTATTTAATAAATGGTACAAAGCACAATGCCAAAAACATTAACAGTTGAAATTTCACCAAATGAAAAAATGCTATAGAGTACACAGTTGTAAAAAGCAACATTAAGTTATTTTACAACTGCCTCAAGCTGCAAAAAGAAAAAAAACCCAGTGCCATACCTAAGTTATCCCTCTCTCAAAACAATGCCATTTTTGTTATAAACTATGAGCACCCCATCAAAAGACGGGAACTGCTTTTGTTAATTCATATATATACGTATGACTGTATCACTTTACTATACACCTAAAACAAACACAACACTGTAAATAAAATATAGTACACTATAAAATAAAAATAAGTAACAGACCTTTGGGGCTTCATACCGAGTTAGAGTTCCTATCAGAGGGATAACAGCACCACAGCCGCACTGAATCCTCATGAAGGAGGCACACGAATGACTAGATTACAAGAGTTACAGGAATGAGAGCTGCTCACTTCCCAGAAACTACAGCTCACAGAAAACCAACAAAGGCACGAGACACATACCATTTACTTATGAATGTGTGAAACTCAAGAAAGTCCACATTATTCCTACAACATGTGGAAAGTGCTTCAGAATTCACACAATACTAATTTTCTTTTGGTTCTGGTTAAATTATATATACCAGTTTATAACAAATGGTAAAATCTGTAACTCTGTTCAAAGTTTTAAAAGATTACTTAAGAATAGTTCCTTGTATTTCTCTGCCACCTTTATAGTTCTGGTTTCTCATTTCTTAATTAGTAAATTCAGCATGCAGGTTCTATCCCAGGCTAATTTATACACTTCCGGAAGGAACGGCCTCTTAAATCCACAGAGTGTTGAGGTGGAGAGCCCCCAACCACGTCAGATTCATTTCACATATGATAATGTACATGTTTCAATCCATTCTCCCAAATTATCCCACCCTCGCCATCTCCCACAGAGTCCAAAAGACTGCTCCACACATCTGTGTCTCTGCTGTTGTGTCGTATACAGGGTTATCGTTATCCTCTTGCTATATTCCATAGATATGTGTTAATATACTGTATTGGTGTTTTTCTTTCTGACTTACTTCACTCTGTATAATAGGCTCCAGTTTCATCCACCTCATTAGAACTAATTCAAATGTATTCTTTTTAATTGCTGAGTAGTACTCCATTGTGTAAATGTACCACAGCTTTCTTATCCATTCATCTGCAGATGGACATCTAGGTTGCTTCCATGTCCTGGCTATAATAAACACTGCTGCAGTGAACATTGGAGTACATGTGTCTCTTTCATTTCTGGTTTCCTCGGCAGCAGTGGGATTTCGGTGGGATGCCCAGCAGTGGGATCTCCACACTGTTCTCCATAGTGGTTGTACTAGTTTGCATTCCCACCAACAGTGTAAGAGGGTTCCCTTTTCTCCACACCCTCTCCAGCATTTATTGCTTGCAGACTTTTGGATAGCAGCCATTCTGACTGGCGTGAAATGGTACCTCATTGTGGTTTTAATTTGCATTTCTCTGATGATGAGTGATGTTGAGCATCTTTTCATGTGTTTGTTAGCCATCTTTATGTCTTCTTTGGAGAAATGTCTGTTTAGTTCTTTGGCGCATTTTTTGATTGGGTCATTTATTTTTCTGGAATTGAGCTGCAGGAGTTGCTTGTATATTTTTGAGATTAATCCTTTATCAGTTGATTCACTTGCTATTATTTTCTCCCATTCTGAAGGCTGTCTTTTCACCTTGCTTATAGTTTCCTTTGCTGTGCAGAAGCTTTTGATTTTAATTAGGTCCCATTTGTTTATTTTTGCTTTTATTTCCAATATTCTGGGAGGTGGGTCATGGAGGATCCTGCTGTGCTTTATGTCATAGAATGTTTTGCCCATGTTCTCCTCTAGGAGTTTTATAGTTTCTGGTCTTACATTTAGATCTTTAATTCATTTTGAGTTAAGTTTTGTGTATGGTGTTAGGGAGTGTTCTAGTTTCATTCTTTTACAAGTGGTTGACCAGTTTTCCCAGCACCATTTGTTAAAGAGATTGTCTTTTCTCCATTGAATATTCTTGCCTCCCTTATCAAAGATAAGGTGTCCATAGGTGCATGGATTTATCTCTGGGCTTTCTATTTGGTTCGATTGATCTATTATCTCTATGCCAGTACCATACTGTCTTGGTGACTGTGGCTTTGTAGTAGAGCCTGAAGTCCGGCAGGTTGATTCCCCCAGTTCCATTTTTCTTTCTCAAGATTGCTTTGGCTATGCGAGGTTTTTTGTATTTCCATACAAGTTGTGAGATTATTTGTTCTAGTTCTGTGTAAAACACCCTTGGTAGCTTGATAGTGATTGCATTGAACTTATAAATTACTTTGGGTAGTATACTCATTTTTACAATATTTATTCTTCCAATCCATGAACATGGTATATTTCTCCATCTATTAGTGTCCTCTCTGATTTCTTTCACCAATGTTTTATAGTTTTCTATATATAGGTCTTTTGTTTCTTTAGGTAGATACATTCCTAAGTATTTTATTCTTTTCGTTGCAACGGTGAATGGAATTGTTTCCTTAATTTCTCTTTCTATTTTCTCATTATTAGTGTATAGGAATGCAAGGGATTTCTGTGTGTTGACTTTATATCCTGCAACTTTACTATATTCATTGATTAGCTCTAGTAGTTTTCTGGTAGAGTCTTTAGGGTTTTCTGTGTAGAGGATCATGTCATCTGCAAACAGTGAGAGTTTTACTTCTTCGTTTCCAATTTGAATTCCTTTTATGTCTTTTTCTGCTCTGATTGCTGTGGCCAAAACTTCCAAAACTATGTTGAATAGTAGAGGTGAGAGTGGGCACCCTTGTCTTGTTCCTGACTTTAGGGGAAATACTTTCAGTTTTTCACCATTGAGGATAATGTTTGCTGTGGGTTTGTCATATATAGCTTTTATTACATTGAGGAATGTTCTTTCTATTCCCGCCTTCTGGAGGGTTTTGATCACAAATGGATGTTGAATTTTGTCAAAGGCTTTCTCTGCATCTATTGAAATAATCACATGGCTTTTATTTTTCAATTTATTAATGTGGTGTATTACATTGATTGATTTGCAGATATTGAAGAATCCTTGCATCCCTGGGATAAAGCCCACTTGGTCATGATGTAAGATCTTTTTAATGTGTTGTTAGATTCTGATTGCTAGAATTTTGTTAAGGATTTTTGCATCTATGTTCATCAGTGATATTGGCCTGAAGTTCTCTTTTTTTGTGGCATCTTTGTTAGGTTTGGCTATTAGGGTGATGGTGGCCTCATAGAATGAGTTAGGAAGCTTACCCTCCTCTGCAATTTTCTGGAAGAGTTTGAGTAGGATAGGTGTTAGCTCTTCTCTAAATTTTTGGTAGAATTCAGCTGTGAAGCCGTCTGGACCTGGGCCTTTGTTTTCTGGAAGATTTCTGATTACAGTTTCAATTTCCATGCTTGTGATTGGTCTGTTAAGATTTTCTATGTCTTCCTGGTTCAGTTTTGGAAAGTTATACTTTTCTAAGAATTTGTCCATTTCTTGCAAGTTGTCCATTTTATTGGCATATAATTGCTGATAGTATTCTCTAATAATCCTTTGTATTTCTGTGTTGTCTGTTGTGATCTCTCCCTTTTCATTTCTAATTTTATTGATTTGTTTTTCTCCCTCTGTTTCTTGATGAGTCTGGCTAGTGGTTTGTCCACTTTATTTACCCTCCCAAAGAACCAGCTTTTGGCTTTGCTGATTTTTGCTATGGTCTCTTTTGTTTCTTTTGTATTTATTTCTGCCCTAATTTTTAAGATCTCTTTCCTTCTACTGACCCTAGGGTTCATCATTTCTTCCTTTTCTAGTTGCTTTAGGTGTAGAGTTAGGTTATTTGGTTGGCTTTTTTGTTGTTTCTTGAGGTATGCCTGTATTGCTATGAACCTTCCCCTTAGCACTGCTTTTACAGTGTCCCACAGGTTTTGCGTTGTTGTGTTTTCATTCATTTCTATGCATATTTTGATTTCTTTATTTCCTCAATGATTTGTTCGTTATTCAGCCTCCATATGTTGGAATTTTTAATAGTTTTTCTCCTGTAATTGAGACCTAGACTTACTGCATTGTGGTCAGAAAAGATGCTTGGAATGATTTCAATTTTTTTTGAATTTACCAAGGCTAGATTTATGGCCCAGGATGTGATCTATCCTGGAGAAGGTTCTGTGTGCGCTTGAGAAGAAGGTGAAATTCATTGTTTTGGGGTGAAATGTCCTATAGAGATCTATTAGGTCTAACTGGTCTATTGTATCGTTTAACTTTTGTGTTTCCTTATTAATTCTCTGTTTAGTTGATCTATCCATAGGTGTGAGTGGGGTATTAAAGTCTCCCACTATTATTGTGTTATTGTTGATTTCCCCTTTCATACTTGTTAGCATTAGTCTTGCATATTGTGGTGCTCCTATGTTGGGTGCATATATATTTATAATTGTTATATCTTCTTCTTGGATTGAGCCTTTGATCATTATGTAGTGTCCTTCATTGTCTCTTTTCACAGCCTTTGTCTTAAAGTCTATTTTATCAGATATGAGTATTGCTACTCCTGCTTTCTTTTGGTCTCTATTTGCGTGGAATATCTTTTTCCAGCCCTTCACTTTCAATCTGTATGTGTCCCTCGTTTTGAGGTGGGTCTCTTGCAGACAACATATATAGGGGTCTTGTTTTTGTATCCATTCAGCCAGTCTTTGTCTTTTGGTTGGTGCGTTCAACCCATTTACATTTAAGGTAATTATTGATAAAAATGATCCTGTTGCCATTTTCTTTATTGTTTTGGGTTCAAGTTTATACACTCATTCTGTGTTTCCTGTCTAGAGAAGGTTCTTTAGCATTTGTTGGAGAGCTGGCTTGGTGATGCTGAATTCTCTCAGCTTTTGCCTGTCTGTAAAGCTTTTGATTTCTCCTTCATATTTGAATGAGATCCTTGCTGGGTACAGTAATCTGGGCTGTAGGTTATTTTCTTTCATCACTTTAAGTGTGCCCTGCCATTCCCTCCTGGCCTGAAGAGTTTCTATTGAAAGGTCAGCTATTATCCTTATGGGGATCCCCTTGTGTGTTATTTGTTGCTTTTCCCTTGTTGCTTTTAATATTTGTTCTTTGTGTTTGATCTTTGTTACTTTGATTAATATGTGTCTTGGGGTATTTCGCCTTGGGTTTATCCTGTTTGGGACTTTCTGGGATTCTTGGACTTGGGTGATTATTTCCTTCCCCATTTTAGGGGAATTTTCAACTATTATCTCCTCAAATATTTTCTCATGGTCTTTCTTCTTGTCTTCTTCTTCTGGGACTCCTGTGATTCGGATGTTGGGGTGTTTAAAATGGTCCTCTCCTCAGAGAAATAAAACACCACGAGATGCCACTTCATACTTGCTAGGATGGCTGTACTCACAGAGACAAGTAATGACTAGTGTTGACAGGAATGTATAGAAATTGGAACTTTTTACATACTTTGCATAAAAATATAAAATGATGCACCCATGCTGGAAAACAGTATGGCAGGTCCTCAAAAGGTTAAACAGAGTTGCTGTGCAATACAGCAATTCTATTCATAACTGTATTCCCAAAAGAAATGAAAAAATATATTCACATGAAAACCTAGACATAAATGTTCACAGCAACATTACTGACATAAGCAAAAAGTAGAACCCCCCCCAAAGGTCCATCAGATGATGAATGGATAAATAAAATGTGGTACACCCATACAATAGAATATTACTGAGCAATAAAAAGCAATGAAACACTGATATATGTTAGATGTACCTTGAAACTATTATGCTAAATGAAAGAAGGCAGTCACAAAGGATTCCATACTGTGTGATTCACTGACACAAAATGTCCAGAAAAGGGACATCTACACAGTCAGGGAGTGGAGTCATGCTTCCCTCAGGCTGGGAAGATCAGGAAGGGAAAACTGGCACAGGGTGATTACGAAAAGCTGTCAGGTTTCTTTGGAGGGTGATGAAAATGTTCTAACGTGGTAATGCCTGTTCAACTCTTTAAACACAACAACTACTGAACTGTAGAGTTTAAATGAATGAACCTCATGGTATGTTCATTAGATTTCAACAAACCTGTCACCAAAAACAATGGATGATTTGGGGTCATTAATGCTGTCCTGCTCAGCTTCAGACCACCAGCCAGGGTTCAAGACAGAGAGAGTCAATGGTGTGCCCTTTTTATCTAAAAATGGTATAGGGAAAAGCTGTTTTTTCAATGATGTCCAACCTAAAAAATTAATAGACAAATCTGTGTTTCACTGCTCAAAGCATGGAGTGATTTACATTTCCCCAAATTAAGTGCTTTGGGGGTTCTAAAACTGATTAAAAATTACCTTATGTTTTAGCATATTAATTTGAATAGCCATTTCAGTTGGACTGGTTTTTAAATCTCCATGGAAACTAAGCTCTCCATTTTCATATTCATTTAACTTCCTTCTTGTCATTTTTAAGAGTTTCTTAAATCTGTAGAAATGTATAGAATGAGTAAGTTCTTTAAGAGCAGATATTTAATAATTAAACAGACATATGTTCTATCAGATAAAACAAATAAATCTATAAATTATAATCCTTTCTCATTGTTCAAATTTAATATTCTTTGAAAGCATAATAACTAAATTCTAATCTTAGATAAATATTATGAAGAAAAGTTTTGTCACATTTAAATATACTGTGTGTGATATATGTAATGTATGAGTTCTTATAAATAAGTTAACGTCAATTTTTAGTATGCTAGTGTGAAATATTGTTATTAAATATTAGTTATAAACCAGAGATAAGTATTCAGAAGAGATATGATATATGAATGTTTTTTGAAAAGACACAAGACACGTTCGTTCCTACTGACCACAGCCTCTACAAAAAGAAAAGACAGTAGATACAAACAATCCAACAAGATTCTCACTCAAAACTGAAAAAGAAACGAAAAGTCTTTGGAGCCTGAGTTAAGTGGGAAATAACCCAGGATGAGAGTTTTAGAAGGAAGGAAATCAGAAGAGAGAGAGAGTGTCCCAGTCTCTTCAAGACTGTTTTAAGAGATGTAGAAATCTTGCCCAGCACATTGTTAACAAAATGCAAAGCAATGTAGAGAAAATTAAAAGAAAAATATTAATGAGAATCAGAGAAGAACCCTTTGTATAATCATCCCTTGGCATCCACAGAGGATTGGTTCAAAAATCCCCCAACACTCCGTGGATACAAAATCCACGAATGCGCAAGTCTCCCTACGCACATCTTCCCTATACTTTCAGTCATCCCTAGATCAATCACATTAACTAATACAATGTAAACGCTTTGTAAATAGTTATAAATACAATGTAAACACTATGGAAATAGTTGTCAGCCTCAGACCAATCCAAGTTTTGCTTTTTGGAACTTTCTCCAATTTTTTTCCCTGAATACTTTTGATCTTGGGTTGGCTGAATCTGTAGATGATGAGGGTTAACTTACTCAGCAAAAAAACAGAAGCAGTTTTTTATCTTACTGATCAAAACATGGTCACTAATTTTATTATTCTTTAAGTTACACATATATTTTTGTATGTACATTTTACAACTAAAATTTGGGGGCAAAAAGAAAATATAAGCCAAATCAAGATACTGTTTAATATTGTTCAACAATAACACAGGTAGGTTTTTAGATAATAAATTACTTGAATGATGAAGGGAAGGAACACAATTAAAAGAAGGCAGGATTACCAAAAAGAACAAAGATAGTTTGCAGAAGTAAAAATTCAGCATAGATGATGAGGAACACAGTGACATTACTATATGCAGAGGCACGGCTCTTACGGTTTTAGAAACCATTACAGATAAGTATAACACTGCTGCACTCAAAAACATTTCAGATTGTGCTGACTTTCCACAGTAGACTTTGAAATAGGAAAATGTGTTTAATTATGAAAATACACATAAAAAATAAACTTGTGTCTAAGGTTTTTTTTTTTTATATACATTTTTTTTGTATTAAAAAGAAAAGCATAATTACCACAAATTACAAACAACTAAAGCAGGACTAGAATAATGAATGAATCACTTCAGCCTGGAAAGCAGATACTCTCAATAATATTAATGTTATAATACAAGCTCATTCAAGTATTTTACATTTTTTTTCCTTGTAAATGTGATATCCTAGCACATGGTAAAGATAATGTACTATGAGCGTAAGGTGGAACCTTCTCCGCAAAGCCAGATGACAAATTTTCCTCTCCAGTCAGAATGGGCTGTATGTTCTGATCTT
Source organism: Moschus berezovskii (assembly GCF_049115385.1). Lineage (NCBI taxonomy): Eukaryota > Metazoa > Chordata > Mammalia > Artiodactyla > Moschidae > Moschus > Moschus berezovskii. The sequence continues at coordinate 85,527,656 of NC_142474.1, forward strand.
CTCTGCCTCTGCCATCAATGTGGCTGAAGGAGAGGGTGGGGCTGGGGCAAATCCTGGGACCCTCATACACGATATACTTAGGGGTCCCATTCGGGAGGGTGCCAGGTGATCCAGACCACTCTACCACTCTTTTGGCAAAAAACCAGCCCACCCTCCCTAACTAGTTGTCTTCTTTGCCCCTCCTCCCACTGCCAGGGCTTTCTGAGCAGCTTTAAATAAAATTATACTTTAATTAACAGTTGAGATTATCAGCAGTATTAAAACCTTACCCAGTATTCTCTTTTTCTATACTGACTATTTTTCTTTTCTTGGTCCAAACTATTTACCAGTGATTGTTTTAATTCAATATATTTCTTTAATTGTTCCTTTTTGTCCTCAGACTCAGAAGAAAAATTTAAGAAAATTATTTGTAAACACCTAGAGAGAGTTATTCTTTCTTAAAAATATTGTTTCTCATGAGTTCACAAGTTAATATGAATTTATAGTAAACATAGTTTTTAAACCTAGTTGATGCCAATAACAGATTTCAAAATGGATGACTTTTCTTAAAACAACTTAAAATGATTTTTCATTTCATCATTTTTCTGGAATTTAAATTCCCAACATTTTTTGGTTAAAATCAGAGACTTTTACACATAAAATACTAAATGTTAATGAAAGTTTTTAAAAGAGTGCCTATATTTACATTTTACTTTCTAGAGATGCTCTAAAATAATTTTCATCAATGGTTCAAGATATTCCAGGTTTTGTTAAGTCACATCTTAGTAAAATAATCTTTGAAAAATTCCCATGCAACCCCCATCTCTTTAAAAAAAAAATCCAACAAATGAAAAATACATTCGTTCAGAAAAATGGTTCTGTGCAGATGGAGTATTCATTCTTAATGAAGAGAACAAACTACAATATTTAAAATGATTCATTCTCAAAAATGTCACAGAAAGATTTGGATTACAAAAGAAACTCAAAATTCTCAATCAAATCATTACTCAAATTTCTGGACTCAAATAGATGTCTGTGTACCAATGTTCAAAGCAGCATTATTAACAATAATCAGAAGGTGGAATTCCATTGAGAGAGGAGTGAACAAACAAAATGTGGTCTATATAAAATATTGCTTTTGGACTGTCACAATTTTTTAAATTAAAATCTTACTATAAAAATCATTAATTTTATGAATTCAGTCGACTTCTTCTATAAAGAGGAATCACAGTACTAGTAGCAAGCAGTATCAACAAAAAATACTCTAAGCTAATCAATGAGACTTTCCATGTTGTCCAAAATAGTCTTATATATTACTAGTAAAAAAATTAAAATCCTTTCTCAGTATGACAGAAATTAAGAGGTTGATTTACCAATCTTGTCCTTAACAGGTTTTTCTGAAGCTGTTCAATTTTGCCCTCTTGCTTTTTGACTGTAGTTTCTAACTCGACATTTTCCATTTCAAGCCTAAAATGCAGATTTTAAAATAATTATTCTTACACATGGGTTTTTTTTTAAAGATTTATATATATATATATAGACCATTTTTAAAGTCTTTATTGAATTGACTACTATATTGCTTCTGTTTCATGTTTTGGTTTTTTTGGCTATGAGGCACATGGGGTCCTAGCTCCCTAACCAGGGATCAAACACACACCGTCTGCCCTGGAAGGCATAGTTTTAACCCCTGGACTGTCATGGCATTCCTTCACACATAGATTTTTAAAATACCACACTGTTTTTGAACAAATATCTGCTGGTTCAATTACACAGGTTCTTAGCATTTTGAAAAGTAGATGATTTGGCAACTGTACTGTTTTTCTATTTGTGACTAATCGCCTTCCCTGGTGGCTCAGATGGTAAAGAATCTGCTGGCAACACAGGAGACCCAGGTTTGATCCCTGAGTCAGGAAGATCCCCTGGAGAAAGGAATGGCAACCCACTCCAGGATTCTTGCCTGGAGAATTCCATGGACAAAGGAGCCTGGAGTGCTGTAGTCCATGGGGCTGTGAAAAGTCAGACATGACTGAGCAATTAACACCTTCACTTTTCACTTGTGGATAATGTGCAAAATATGGAAATAATGGGGGGAAATTATCGATCTCAAAACAGCTCAAAGCTGAAACGTTACACAGCTTCACGATAATGTGTCTATTATCACTATTGATCTATTCTCATATTATACTGTTTATCTGCTTTATACTTATTTTCTACGCTGCTTTAAATCATACTTTTCGACGTGATCCTGTGTTTTCTCAGCACATCTCACAGCCTCTGTAAGTTGATCCTGCACTTCTTGCAACTAAAAAAAAAAAAAGAAAAAACAACTGTTTTAACTACTAGTAACCTAGTAAATCCACCATCATTGGTTTTTGTCTCTTTTGTCTGCATATGGTAAACAGCTGCTTTCCTGACATACAGCAGAAATGAGTTGCATCTCAATAGATGCAGAAAAAGCCTTCGACAAAATTCAACATCCATTTATGATAAAAACCCTCCAGAGAGTGGGAATAGAAGGGACATATCTCAACATAATAAAACCTATATATGACAAACCCACAGCAAACATTATCCTCAACAGTGAAAACCTGAAAGCGTTTCCCCTAAAGTCAGGAACAAGACAAGGGTGCCCACTCTCACCACTACTATTCAACATGGTTTTGGAAGTTTTGGCCACAGCAATCAGAGCAGAAAAAGACATAAAAGGAATCCAAATTGGAAAAGAAGAAGTAAAACTTTCACTGTTTGCTGATGACATGATCCTCTACACAGAAAACCCTAAAGACTCTACCAGAAAACTACTAGAGCTAATCAATGAATACAGTAAAGTTGCAGGATATAAAATCAACACACAGAAATCCCTTGCATTCCCATACACTAATAATGAGAAAATAGAGAAATTAAGGAAACGATTCCATTCACTGTTGCAACGAAAAGAATTAAATACTTAGGGATATATCTACCTAAGGAAACAAAAGACTTGTACATAGAAAACTATAAAACACTGGTGAAAGTAATCAAAGAGGACACTAATAGATGGAGAAATATACTGTGTTCATGGATTGGAAGAATAAATATTGTAAAAATGAGTATACTACCCAAAGTAATTTATAAGTCCAATGCAATCCCTATCAAGCTACCAACGACATTTTTCACAGAACTAGAACAAATAATCTCACAATTTGTATGGAAATACAAAAAACCTCGAATAGCCAAAGCAATCTTGAGGAAGAAGAATGGAACTGGGGGAATTAACCTGCCGGACTCCAGGTTCTACTACAAAGCCACAGTCATCAAGACAGTATGGTACTGGCATAAAGACAGAAATATAGATCAGTGGAACCAAACAGAAAGCCCAGAGATAAATCCACGCACCTATGGATACCTTATCTTTGACAAAGGAGGCAAGAATATAAAATGGAGAAAAGACAGTCTCTTTAACAAGTGGTGCTGGGAAAACTGGTCAGCCACTTGTAAAAGAATGAAACTAGAACACTTCCTAACACCATACACCAAAATAAACTCAAAATGGATTAGAGATCTAAATGTAAGACCAGAAACTATAAAACTCCTAGAGGAGAACATCGGCAAAACACTCTCTGACATGAATGACAGCAGGATCCTCCAAGACCCACCTCCCAGAATATTGGAAATAAAAGCAAAAATAAACAAATGGGACCTAATTAAAATCAAAAGCTTCTGCACAGCAAAGGAAACTATAAGCAAGGTGAAAAGACAGCCTTCAGAATGGGAGAAAATAATAGCAAATGAAGCAACGGATAAAGGATTAATCTCCAAAATATACAAGCAGCTCTAGGCAATGTGGGAGAAGAGACAGGCCCTGCAGATCTTAGAGGAAGCACATGTTTACTAGGCTCACTGTACCTCTTTCAGAAACTCCTGAGCAAATACGCAATCTCCCCAGAGCAAGCACCTCTGTCCCAGGGGAGAGGGCAAGGCCAGGAAGCAAGAGCTGCAGGGAGGCCCAGGGGCGGCGGGTGTGTGCGCCCCGGCCCCCCTCGCCCCACAGTGACACCACACAGGCCACCGAGCATCTCTGACGTGGTCAGTCTGGATCGAGGTGTGCAGCATAAACTCTGCAGTGATCTTAAAGACCGGGTTCCCAAAGAGGGATGCAAAATCACTTAACAGGTGATTATATTGATTTCATGTTGAAATGGTGACAATGTGAAAGTAATGGAGTAAATAAAATGTTATTAAAATTAACGTCACTCATTTCTTTTCACCTCTTTTTTTCTTTTTACCTTTTTTAATGTCACCACTGGAAAAGTTGGAAGTACACGTGTGACTGTTATTTTTACTGAGCAGTGCTGATATGGCAGGAAACACTGAGAGAATCATTTCTACCCAATACCCTGCCCCTCCCATGGTTCCTTCTGCCCCTCAAACGGCTACTGTAAGACCATACACATGCTCCACAAGTTCAGCAGAGCCAGAAAACAGGTCCTTAAGGTATGATGCTAGGCAGACTTCTCTGTTCTAAGCGCCTAAGGATGACATGCACTGTCCTGGGTCCCAGCCTGTCCATCCAGGGTGCATCCAGCAGGGCTGGGAAGCCATGTACCTGCTTTCATGTGGGTCGCACGTGAATTTGGGGTGCGTGTGAATGCTGAAGGCAGTCACAGGGTGTTGCCCCGAGAGCCAGGAAAGGCAGCAAGTCCACTGAACACAGCGAAGCCCTATGTCTGAGGGCTCTGGAACCTTCGAGGCTTCTCTTCGCATGAGCGTCAGCAGGAGAGGTGAGCTCAACAAGAAAGCAGGAGAGGGTGGGGTTTCAACAGCAGCTCGGAAAGCACTGCAGAGGAAGGCGGCGCCTGCCACGCCAAGTCAGCACACACAGAGGGGCTGGCTGCCCAGATATTTGCAACTTCGTGTATTAGAAATTATTTTGAAATAAAAAAAATTTTTTAATATTCTCAATGGTAGTTTGAAACAGCCAAAAATATCCCCCCTAAAGATGGGAATTCTCTAAATAAGTCTCACCAAAACGGAAAATTCTTTTCCCAAAATTTCATAAAGTAACGTTTCAAGAATCAAAAGTGAAATGAGTAGCAACAGTTAGGTGACAGTCATGTGAAGAAAACAAAGGGGTTGCACCGGTATGAAAAAATTCGGGCGCAGCAAAGCAACGGATTAACTGTTGCTCAGTCACAGGTGCTCAAAGTGAGGCAGAAAACACAGCAGGAAGGAGAGTTCCTTCCAGAAAGTTAACCACAAACCCCACACACCACTCGGTCTCTGAGAAGGGTTACATAGGTGACCACACACAGGACTGCAGGGGCACCAGGATTCGGGGTGTGGCAGGCAGGAGGCAGGGCTCACGTCACACTGCAGACCAGCACAGGCTCACCTTTATCCTCTGGTGTGGCCAAAGCATCACGTGCAGAGAGACAGTTCTTACATTAATCGGGAAGGAAACCATTAAGAAGCACGTGAATACTAGACCCTTACCTCCAAACCATCATGTTTTATCTGCCGAGTCCGGGCCAGTCTCGAGGGAGTAACGGAGTGTGATCTGCTTCCCAGCAGTGACTGTTCACCACCCGCCCCTGCTCTGCACGGTGGTGATGCCACCTGAGTGGGCTCACATGTAGGTTTGGCCCAGGAAATGCACACACTCAACCACAGGAAACAAGAGGAGGCCCTACACGGTGCCTGGACACAAACGGGGCCTTGGGACTGGGCTGGGCAGCCTGTGTGGGGCCAGGCACAGGTGTTGGGCAGGCGAAGCCCCATCTGCCTCCTTGCAGAACATGAGGCTCGGGAAATTCCCCAGCAGTCCAATACTGAGGACTCCATGCTTTCACTGCCAAGGGTGTGGGTTCGATCCCTGGTCGGGAAACTACGATCCCACAAGCCATGCAACACAGCCAAAAATCTTTGAAAAAACAAAAACACGAGGCTCAGAAGACCTCAACTGAAGAAGGCAGCCCACATCAGAGGACATGCCTGCCTGGCTCACGTAGGGATGCTCCTGTGGACCCGGGCTGGGCCTCCCTCCACGTGGAGGCCAGGAGGTGGGGCCACCCAGTCCTCAGCAGACAGCCCCTGAGGTTCCCTTGAGCAGAGGGCCACTTACCCGGCACTTAAACTCGTATTCCTTTAGGATCTCTGAGAACCGCTCCTCCTGGGCCAGGAGTTCTGTGCTCTGAGGCGCCAGCTGAAAGCCAGAGGCAAGCACGAAAATGAGGGCTAGAACCTCAGGCCAGGCAGAGGGTGGGCTGTCTCCCCCTCATACTGCCCCAAGACGCTCAGCATCTGTAGGCGCAACCACCTGTCCCTCCTCTTCCTCCCCACCCTTTTGTTTAAGAGGTCTCAGGGCAGAATGATGTTCGGAATGTCAGGAGGGTGGTCATGCTCCCACCGGGACCCTGGGCTGCCTTCTTGCCCCGGCCACCTGGGAGGTCTCTGCACGGAACCTGCACCTCCCACCACTTCCCTCCTCCTCTCAAGGTGATGGAAAGGGCCAGGTCCCAAGTGCTCCTCACCCCAGCACTGGGGTCTGTGCAGAAGATTCTGACTGCTCCAGGCCTTGTCACCAGAAGGTCAACATGCAGGGCAGGGCATCACTGGGGTGTCACCTGCACCCCTGCACTGCCTGAAGGGGAGGAAAAGACGGGCAAAGTAGCCTTAATAATTTCCTCTCCATTAGAGAAATTTAGGTTTCCCAGGTGGCACTAGTGCTAAAGAATCTGCCTGCCGATGTAGAAGACGCGAGAGATGCAGGTTCAATCCCTGGGTCGGGAAGATCTCATGGAGTAGGAAATGGCACCCACTCCAGTATTCTTGCCTGGAAGATTCCATGGACAGAGGAGCCTGGCGGGCTACAGCCCATGGGGTCACAAAGATTCGGACATGACTGAGTGACTGAGCAGCACGTGGAATTTTAGCAGAAAAACCTAAGTCCGTCTCCTGTGTATTCTCCATCAAGACCCTGATGCCCTTTACCCAGAACCCACAGGCGATTCTCTGGGGACTCAGAGTCAGCAGGAGGACTTGCCTTGTCCTTCAACACAAACTCCAGGTCATTCTGCAGCTTCAGGACTAGCTTCTCTGAGTCTGAGAGCTTCTCCAAGACTTCAGTCATCTCCTTCTGCAATCGACTATTTTCCTAGGAGACACAGGTCAGTGGTTGGCCAGCTCTGGGGATGGAGGAGGGAGCGAGAGGCAGGGCTCTGGAGCAGGATCTCTGGGGGAGGCTCTCCCGCCGCCTGAGCTCTCCAGGTCATAAGCAGCACGAGTGGAAGGGGGTGACAACCCTTCCCGAGCCGTCTTTGAAAGGACGGATTTGAAGCTGCACCTCAACAGCCCAGGAGTCCACCGGAAGGAAGGCGGTGTCCACAGACACAGGAAACAATCAGAAGGCAGGCCCGGCTTCGCCTCTTGGGGAGGGAGGCGGGGGTGGCAGGGCAGGTGTGGAAGAACCCACAGTCCCGAGTCAGGGAAGGAGAAGCAGGTGGGGCCAGGGCCACCTCACTGGAAGTGAAGGCAGGCGGGGAGCAGGTCAGGGACGCTCTGCACAGCCCAGAAGAGCGCTCCGCATCCGGTCACACGGTCAGGGCTGGGGGCGGGTGACGCTTCTGCCTTTGCTCTAGTTCTCTGGGCCCAGGGAGGCAGCCGAGGCGGCAGCTGCTGACCCAGAGAGGGAGAGCCCCGGGGCCCCATCCTGCTGCCCACACGGCTGCAGAGGAGGGCTGGGTCTCTCCTAGGGAAGCCAGGAAGTGTCTGCCGGCTGAGAAATGGGCCCTGTGGCTACAGAAAACCTTCTCTGCCATCACGCCCCCAGTGCTGCGGCGAGGGCTCAGTCCTGGTCCAGGAAGGTGTGGGTGTGGGGGACAGACCCCGGGCAACGTGGCCTCCCTCTTTTCGGGTGGGGCGCCCTGATGAGGCACCCTGCAGCACCCGGAACCCCCTACCTTCAGGGCCAGGGCCAGCTTCTCGCGGAGGCCGGTCTCCTCCGCCTGCAGGCCCCGCAGGTCCTCCTCCAGCCCGGCCCTCTGCCGCCGGGCCTGCTCCCAGAACAGCTCGCGTTCCACTTCCACTTCGGACCGCAGGAGGCTCAGCCTCCCCTGGTAGCCCTGCTCCAGGCGGCTGCAAGCACACGGCTCATGGTGCCTTGGGCTCCCCAGGGGCGCCACCTGCACCTCTCCCTCCCCGGGGTCTCCGTCGGTGCACTTGGCCTCAGCACTGGGGACTCGTTTGTTCCCTCCTGATAGACACGTGAGTTACAGTGTTGTGGGGCAGCGGAGGCCTCATGAACTGCCCCCCTCGGGGTTGGCAGAGGTGACCCCACACAGACAAGTGAGCCAGCGGGCCCCTCGGCCCATGGGGCGAGCTAGCAGGTGACCTCTGGGTGGGTCTCGGGCACCCCTTGGCCATTCGACCTTCTCCACATCATCAAAAAATGCATGAGTAAATAAAGGCAGCATCAGGGCCCTTGGGGGCTGAAGGCGCAGAGAAGTCAGCCTACACCACAAGCGCTGGAAACCTAGCACACAGCGAATCCCAAGGCAGACAGAGGATAGGGCGGGGGCCCTTCCCCTCAGACTCTGCAGTGATCTTTTGCAACAACCATTTCTCTTCTATCAGCAGGGAAAACAGTGCCAAACCTCAGCTTTATCACTAAAGCTAGTGGAGCTGAGCTATTTAAACTGCTAAAAGATGATGCTGTTAAAGTGCTGCACTCAATATGCCAGCAAATTTGGAAAACTCAGCAATGGCCACAGGACTGGAAAAGGTCAGTTTTCATTTCAAGCCCAAAGGAGGCCAATGCCAAAGAATGTTCAAGCTACCACACAACTGCATTCACTTCACATGCTAGCAAAGTAATGCTCAAAATCATTCAAGCCAGGCTTCAACAGTATGTGAACCGAGAACTTCCAGATGTACAAGCTGGATTTAGAAAAGGCAGAGGAACCAGAGATCAAATTGCCAACATCCACTGGGTCACAGAAAAAGCTAGAGAATTCCCCGAAAAACATATACTTCTGCCTTTGGTTGAGTACACTAAAGCCTCTGACTGTGTAGACCACAACAAACCGTGCAAACTGCTTAAAGAGATGGGAATACCAGACCACCTTACCTGCTTCCTGTGAAACCTGTATGCAGGTCAAGAAGCAAAAGTGAGAACTAGACTGAGTACCACAGACTGGTTTACAATCGAGAAAGGAGGACGTCAACGCTGTATACTGTCACCCTGCTTGTTTAACTTATATGCAGAGGACATCATGAGAAATGCCAGGCTGGATGAAGCACAAGCTGCAATCAAGACTGCCGGGAGAAGTATCAATAACCTCAGATATGCGGATGATAACCACCCTTAAGGCAGAAAAGGAAGAAGAACTAAAGAGCCTCTTGATGAAAGTGAAAGAGGAGAGTGACGAAGCTGGCTTAAAACTCAACATTCAGAAAACTAAGATCATGGCATCCGGTCCCATCACTTCATGGCAAAGAGACAGGGCAACAGTGGAAACAGTGAGAGACTTTATTTTCTTAGGCTCCAAAATCACTGCAGATGGTGACTGTACCCATGAAATTAAATGATGCTTGATCCTTGTAAGAAACACTATGACCAACCTAGACAGCATATGAAAAAGCAGAGATATCACTTTGCTGACAAAGGTCCGTCTAGTCAAAGCTACGATTTTTCCAGTAGTAACGCATGGATGTGAGATTTGGACGATAAAGAAAGTTGAGCACCAAAGAATTGATGCTTTTGAACTGTGGTGCTGGAGAAGACTCTTGAGAGTCCCGTGGACTGCAAGAAGATCAAACCATCATAAAGGAAATCAGTCCTGAATATTCACGGAAGGACTGATGCTGAAGCTGAAACTCCAGTACTCTGGCCACTTGATGCAAAGAAATGGCTCATTGGAAAAGACCCTGATGCTGGGAAAGATTGAAGGCGAGAGGAGAAGGGGACGACAGAGGATGAGATGGCTGGATGGCATCGCTGATTCGATGGACATGAGGGTGAGCAGGCTCCGGGAGATGGTGGAGGACAGGGAAGCCTTGTGTGCTGCAGTCCATGAGGTCCCAAAGAGTCAGACGTGACTGAGTGACTGAACAACAACATCACTGAAACAGCTGCTTAGCAGGATTCTCAAACCCAGTATATCTAGAGTGAAGATGAGTGGAAACTCTTATTTCAGCAGAGCCTGGCTGGGTCCGCAATCAACTGACTGTGGTGGAAACCAGAAATGACTGGCTCGGCCTCCCTCGGACTCACCGCAGAGCTTTGGGGCACGAGGGCAGCTGTCACTCAGGGAAACAGTTTGATGAGCACGATTAACCTAACAGCCTGCAGACGCTGGGGCGAGTTTTACAAACTTGATCACATCACTTCCCTCTTTAAAGGGGAAAGGTGCAGTAACATATGGCAGAGCCACATGACGGGTGCTCAGAAAGGATATGCAACATTACAGCAACGACACCTCTCTGAAAGCAACCACGTGCACAGGAAGAAGCGAGCGACTCGTGGAAAAGGTTAGGAGCAACGACCTCTGTGGACATGAGGGCTTTGCTTTCATCTCTCCCTGTGTGTGTATTTTCTAAGTTTTCTACAATGAACATGTATCCCTCAATACTTTTCTGTTAGAGTAACCTAACACAACTGCAAACGCTATTTCTAAATATGTACCAATGACACCGTGTTACTCACGGAGCAAAATTCCAGCACCCACATGGCCCTCGAGGCCTTGTGTCCCCCAACCAGATTCTTGGGTGGAGATAACGAGTCTCCGGCTCTCTGACGCATAGAGAACTGAGTCCCTGCGGGGTGGTCGGGAGAATCAGGTCAACCAGGCTGAGACCAACGCAAATCCATTCTCAGCTCCCCGACTGACGGCCTGAAATCAGTCGCCGTCGGCCTGTGGGAACTTGGGGAGGGCAGTGCTGGCCGCAGAGGAAGGGTGTGTGCAGCCAGGCTGCCCCCCAGCGAGGAGCCCCACGGAGCCCCACAGGGCACAGCCCCATGTGTGTCCAGGGGGACCCGGCGCCGCCTCTCCTGTCTGGGACGGGGCCGACCGCGGCCATGGCAAAGGACCACAGGGAGGCAGTGGCACACCGAGAGAGAGGGGAAGACTTTCATAAAGGTCAGAAATGCTTTCCTCTGGTCTGTCCGCAACCAGCCGGGCTGACTCTGTGCGAGTCTGCTCAGCCCACTGCATGGGTGATGCCTGGTCTGCAGGCTCCCTGCTGCGGGCTCAGGTGAGACAGCAGGGCCTCAGCTGGCAGCAGCCTGTGTCCACCATCCGCCCCGGCCCCAGCAGGACCCCAGCAGGACCTACCTGACCTTCTCCTCCGCGAGCTGCTCCAGGACGGAGTGCAGGTCGTCCGTCTCCTTCAGGTTCCTCTGCTCAGCTTTCTCCAGGTCTTGCCTAGCCTTATCTCGCTCCCTGGCCATCTGCTCCACCTGCTCCCTGCAGGAAGGAGGGCGGGGTCAGTGGGGACACTGCTCTGGGCCTAGTGAGCCGGTCTGAAGGAACAAACTCAGCTGGCCTAAGAGTGCTGAGCCGTGGCCAGCGCTGAGCTCTGATCCACCTCCCGTGCATGCGTGCCAACTCGCTGCAGTCATGTCCGACTCTGCGCAATCCTATGGACTGGAGCCCTCCAGGCTCCTCTGTCCGTGGGATTCTCCAGGCAAGAATACTAGAGTGGGCTGTCATGCCCTCCTCCAGGGGATCTTCCTGACACAGGGATTGAACTCGCATCTCTCACACCTCGTGCATTGGCAAGCGGGTTGCACTAGCATTAGCAAGTGGCTTCTTTACTGCTAGCGCCACCTGGGAAGCCTGACCCTCCTCCTACCAGGATGGTTTCTGCAGTTATTGAGTCTGTTTTACAGAAGTACATACAGCAAGAAGCCAACTGGCTTGCAATGGGGTTTCTCGCAGGTTTCTGAACCAAGCGGGTCGAGCCTGGGGCGTGCAGTGTTCACCCCTCCAGACGGCCTTAGAAGAGGTGGGAAGTTATCCATGCTCCCTCTTGCCTGCAGCTGGGCCTCAGGCCCCAGGGATCCCCAGCACGTAACCTGGGACTGGACGCATGAAGGGGAGAAGGCTGACCACCCATTATCCTGCCTGGTCACAGCCTTGCCACCTGTAGCCAGGCACCTAAGTGCCAGGGAGTGGCCCAGAGCAGAGGAGACGCCTGTCTCTGTCTGGTCACCCCAGGCCCTGCCCAAGGCTCAGGGCACCAGCTATCTTGATGCCTGTTTCCCCCACTGGAGAAGCAACAAACTTGTGTCCCTTCGTCATCCTCCAAAGCAGTCTTCCTCTGGGCCCCTCTGCAGAGTTGCCTGACATCAGAGGTCTCACCTGTCGGTACCTAACGAGATGCAAAGTCTTGAGGATGGAGATTGGAATTACTGCCAACCTTTTCTGTAGTTTCAGGGCATCAATAAAAACACAATAACAATCTCTATGCCAACCGGCTCAGTAGACGGACGGCCTGAATATCCAGCTCAACTGGAGCCAAACCCAGTTCAAACGGAACGCATTCTTGGCCTAATTGCCATGCCGTGCTTTGTGACCGTGCTGGAAGCACCCTTTCTCCTCCTGCAGGCTGCCCACACCCTGGGCGAGGCGGCCAGCCTGGCCAGCGGCACCCCACGCCCCCCGCCCCCAGCGGGGCTCTTACTGGCAGAAGCTCAGCTCCTGGAGGTAGCAGGCCAAGGCTGCCTGCTGGGCGGCCCCGCCCACCATCCTGAGCTCCTTCTCCAGGGCCCAGGTCAGCTCCGAAATGTTCACCTTCTTGTCCACACTGAAGTCAAGGCTCTGAAAACAGCAAGGCCCATCGGGCAGGCAGGATGAGCGGGTCTTCAGACACTTGCTGGCTCCCTCAGGCCCAGACTTCACTGGCCCAGTCCCTTCCTTTTCTGTCTACAAAGCCTCCACCTCTTGAGTGGAGCCTCTCCCCTGCTCCCGTCCCTCTGGGGTCCCTCTCCCCAGGTCCCTGTCCACACTGAGGTCCCCCTCCCACTGTCAACATACGGCTCCTCCCCTCACTGTCCCTGCCTCGGAGGTGGCCATGACCCAGGCTGGACAGAGTCCCCCTTCCTGGGCAAAGGGACAGACACAGAAGGGGGCATATGCAAGCAGAGGACTTTGGGGATTGATAGGGACGCTGGAGAAGGGCTTTTTCTCTGCCAAATCAAGTGTTGTCCAGGCCACGGGGTCCTGGGGAGCCGCACGAGGGTGCTAGACCTGAAGCCAAGACCCAAAGGCCAGCAGAGTCCTGACAACCCCCAGAGCCGGGACCCCCAAGCCTAAGCATCCTCCTTCTTCCCCAACTGATCACAAAGACCCCTGATGGCCTCTTGCTCAAGCCAGTTTGAGTGGAGTTTGCGCCATTTCAGACACACAGAATCCTTAATATATCTCTAAACAGCACGAACAGACATAGGAACAGTGCGAGTTCTGTTGGTGGAAACATGATCGATAGAGCCATGAGCCACAACCACGCATTTCCGAGCGTCACAGCCACTCCCCCTCGGGGTTGGTCAAGGTAACGTGAAAAGAAGAGAAACATCGTGCTTTCTATATTTTACCACCATAAGGAAAAGAGTAGGCCGGGGATGCCCACGCACCTGCCGGCTGCATAGTGATAACACTGGTGCCCTGGCTTGCTCTCTCAGTGATTGGTGCTTGTGACTACAAGGTGCAGACACACGGGTGGGGCAGGCACATGGCAGGGCCCACGGGGAAGCCCTTCCTGTGACCCGGGAGACGGGGACTCGAATCTCCATGCTTCTCCCGGGCCCCGAGGGCTTCTGGGAGAAAAATGACAGGACGCTAAAGCATGCGGAGTGACCCGGAAGTGGCTGCCAGGCCATGCTGAGAGCACGCTTCCCAGCAATGAAATCACGGTGGGAGCAGAGGACAAAGAGGTGTGGGCAGCAGCTTCCAGATTAGAAAAACCGTGCGACACGTGTGGGCGCCGCCTCCCGGTGTCCACGCCCGCATCCTGCAGGCACTAAGGTGCCCTCCTGTCCTCCAGGACCGAGGATCGGCTCGGAGGTCGACACACGCTGCGGGGTGAGTCTGAGATACTGAAACCTACCCTCGAAAGGATTTGTTCCAGGCTGTGGGCTTTCTCTGCTGTTTACTTATTATGTTTTTAAGTTAAGATGTCCTACACATTGATATTAAAAAATAAAGCAAACTGAGGGTGACGGGTCTTCCCTCCACGGGGCCTGTGTCTGCGAGGTTCTCTGTCCAGCCTCCCTCATGGGCAGCGGCTCCCGCTAATGCCCCCGCCCAGACGCCTCTGCTGGGGCAGCTGCATGACCGTCCACACCTGCAAGACCTCCCTGCCATTGTGAACGCCCTCCTGAGCCCACAAGGAGATGATCTGCTCCGGGTAGGCGAAGCCGCTGCCATCATCCACACTGCAGAAGAGGCGGGGGCCCGAGCACACGGACACAAGGGACGACGTGGTGGTCTGGCCGACACTCTCCTCCGGGACCTGCACGCGGGGACCAGCTCCATCAGGACCATGGCCTCCTCACGCACCTCCCGTGGCCTCACCACCTGTGCTCGGCGGTGCGGCCTCCCCGACTCCTGCTGCAGGGAACAGGGTGCCCGGAGGACCTGTGAGGACTGCAGGCTCCGCGAAGACAACCCGAGCCCAGGTTCAGGGCCGTCTGCCTGAGGCGCCCCAGCACCTGCGGGGCGCCCGGAGTAAACTTTCTCTGAAAGAGCAACGGCTTCCTGCCTGTCCTCCCAGAAGGAGAGCCTGGGAAGGCACACGCCAGCCGAGGGAAACCCAGTCTGTGCAGAGAAAGCCAGGATGGGCTTCAGAAGAGGCGGGGCGGCCCGAGCGGAGGGCACATGGCCTCAGGATTCAGGGCTGGAGACGGGCGGAAAAACCCCTCAGCTGGAGAGCTGACGGGCGAGGCTGAGGTGCGGCCAGGAGGCTGTGCTTCCCATCCCAGGGAGGGCCCCTGGGACATACATTTGCTGTTGGGACCAGAACAAGGAGGAGCAGCGGCCCCCTCCCCTCTTCTGTCCCCAGACCACCAGACCCAGGGGCTCCCATGCATTTGCTGTTGGGACCAGAACAAGGAGGAGCAGCGGCCCCCTCCTCTCTGCTGTCCCCAGACCACCAGACCCAGGGGCTCCCCTGATGGAGCAGGAGAACCTCGGTCTGCTGTGGGAGGCCTCACACCCGCAGCCCGGCCACACCGGTGTCCACACACACACAGAACATGGCCCTGTGGCCACGTCAGCGCTTCCTAGGCAGCGACGAAGGGCCGAGGCCCCTGGGAGGAACCCTCCTCCGTGGGCTCTGGGCACCGTGCGGTCCCTGCCCTCAGGTGGCCGGGCACTGTCCTCACTTCCCTGACTCCTTCCCCGTCTCAGTAGCTTCAGGGGTAGAAACCTGATTTTCGGACGAGCCCAGCCCAGCAGAGAACAAGGCCACTGTTCCTGCACTGCCGCCCACAAACTACGGGATCAGCCACGTTGCCAAAGAGGCGGCGGCGAGACTCCCCAGGACAACCGTGCCCTGCGGTGGGAGGAGCCCTGACCACCCCGAGACAGAGATGAACCAAACGCACCGGCCAACAGCACAGTGTAAATAAAGTCCGCTTGACCCCAGCTGGCCTCGTGCAGGATGAGAAATGGGAAGAACACAGCTCCAGGAGAGCCTGGAGGGGAATCCCGGGGAAGGCGCGGCCCTAACAGTGACTGTGCCCCCCAGGGAAGAGGGACCGGGTGCTCCTGGTAGAACGAGTGTGCCCCAGGGAATCCATGGAAGACCCCTGTGAGGTGCGTCCACTTTACAGATGAGGACCCTGAGGCTCAGGGAAGGCGAGCAGCTCACCAGTGGCACTCAGCCAGGCAGAAGCCGTGTCAGGTGAGGTCACTCCGACCACCTCCCGCCACCCACTCTGGGGACCAGGCAGAGAGCACAGGCCTTCAGGAGAGTGACGGCAGTCACCCTGGGCTTCAAGAGTTAATCGGTCCCACCGTACCTGGTAATGAGACCAGGACCCGCTGGGTTTGACAAGCGGGGCCAGTTCCAGCGGTCGAGGGGACCCATGATTGGACAGGCCAAGCTGGAACTCCTCCAGACTCACTCTACCATCCCCATCTTGGTCCAGCTTGTTGAACAGGTCTTCAATTTCCTAAAGAAAAGCGCCTCAGGCTTCTGCTCAGAGGCTGCTCCCAAGAAGCCTTGACCGCCCCGCCCAGGCCCGGCTCCCACCCCACCAAGCAGGCGGCTTGCTATCCCAGCACCGGCTTCCTGGCTGTGGCTTGTGAAATCCACACGCCTGGTCAGTTTCCACCCGGCTGTGAATGGTCACCTGAGCATCCCGCATCTCCCAAACACCCACCCCGACTCTGCTGTGACGGAGTCTGCTGGACAGTGGGACATGCATGCGCGGGACACGTGTGTACGGAATCCCAGCGGTTCGGGGTCAGCAAGGCAGGGCCCATCCCATCACACTGCCCCCTCCTCCCCTGGGCCCTGAAGGAGGGAAGGGCTGAACACAGCTGCCGGGGTCAGAGCCAGATGCTATGGGCACCCCCCTTGGGCTGGGCGGTAGGCCTAGGGAGACCAGAGAGGGGAGAGAGCTCCAGGCAGACGAGGGTCCTGAGTGAAGGTGGCCCGAGACGGACCGTCAGCACTAGCCCTGGGAGTCAGCACAGGATTTTAGGCCGGACAGTGACGACTGAATCTGTGTCTTAGGGTGAAGGGTATTTCCAGGCCTGGCACCAACCACAAAGACTCAGCCCTTTGGGGTGGTCCGTCCCATCCCCTCTCACCTCCTTCGCCAGGCCCTGGAGCCCAGTGCTCTGGCAGATCAGGGCCAGCTCCTCCTGGGTGAGGTGGCCGCTGCTGCCCACACCCAGCTCTTCCCAGAGGCCCCGGACCCAGCTCTCGGGGGTGTCGAAGGAGTGGCTGCAGGACTTCCGGGGGCTCCCGAAGACCTCAGAACCCCAGGTTGGCAGCTGGCCTAAAGCAGGGCAAACACACCAAGGTGGTACTTTACTCTGAAATCAGAAGGACTGAAAGATGGGCAGAGGGACATGTGTGAGAGTCAAGCTTCCGACGGTGGCTACACGGGGCTCACCATGCATTCTGCCAACTTAATTCTATGCAAAAGTTCACAATACAAGGGGGACTCTGCTGCACGAGGGGAAGGCATGTCTGAAGGGAGCTTCCAGAAGCTGCAGCACTAGGAGCATACCTGCAAGCTTCGTGCTTAGAAGCAAAAGGCTCGACTTGAAAAATTAATGTCTAGAAGGTCTTCAAACCTGCTCAAAGCGCAGAGCACGTCTCGCAGAGGCCAATGACCTGTCCCTTGGGCAGCCTCTCGCCCTGGCTTCATCTGCCCCGTGTGTGCTTGCCCACGTCTTTTCTGTTTCTGTGATATTGATTTGGCTGCTCTGGGGCTTGGTCGTTCGCTGCATGTGAGATCTTTTTAGTTGTGGCATGCAAACGCTTAGTTACAGCATGGGGGTCTAGTTCTCAGACAAGGGATGGAACCCGGGACCCTGCAATGGGAGTGCGGAGTCCTAGACAATAAATCACCACAGAAGTCCCCGGCCCAAGTATCTGAAGGCAAATCCCAGCTGCCGTGTTCTCACCCCTGAGTGTTTCGTATGCACTCCTGACCCCAGTGCGACGATGGCCCTACAATCCAACAACGACGTCCCAGTTCTGTCCCAAGTCTCCTGACGGCTGATTTCTTCAACTCAGCATCAATGCAGAGTCCTCCCTGGGCGTGTGGCTACTCCCCCAGAGTCGCTGGGTCAGCTCCCGCCTGTCCCCCAGTCCCCGCCCTCCTGCCCTTCCATCCCTAACATCTCCTGGAACCTGGAACTGAGCACCAAAGGCTAGTTTGGATGCAGGTTGAGTGTCATCTTTTTTCTTTTTTCCCCAGCAAAAACGACTCAAGGTGGGCTATTTTCCATACCGCCTCACATCAGGAGCCACAGGGGTCTTTGAGATGCAGACTCAGCAGCGAGTCCGGGTGACAGACGGCCAGGTTAGCCAGGTGGCTTACTGAGGTTTCTGAAGCTTTGCCAGAGAAACACCCTTTGGGAGAGTGTTTGGGCACCTCGGGGTGCCCACAAAGAGCTCTCCTTAGATAAGCAAGGCTTCAAAGCAGAGCTCCCTCCACGCCCAGACTGCACCACCCTGCCCGACGCAGGACGAGGGTCACCTGCACCTGACCAGACTCCGGCTCGCGCGGTCAGTGGTCTGGAGCTCTCCAGAGAGGAGTCATCTTGGCGTTTACTGTGATAACCCAACCAATAATCAGAAAGTCCTTTCCTGAGGAAAGCCAGGCCTCCATGCTCATGAACGATGCTGTATATCGTGTTGAAGAAAACACAAGGAAAGGGCCACTTCCAACACTCCTTCCAGCTTAAAACATCTGAAAGTTCTATGGAAAAATGGAAAAACAGGACTTCTCTGATGGTCCCATAGTTAAGAATCCACCTTGCAATGCAGGGGACTCGGGTTCAATCCTTGGCTGGGGAACTCAGATCCCACGTGCCATGGAGCAACTAAGCCTGTGCCCTGCAACTAGACAGAAACCTGTGCACTGCAATCAAAGATCCCAAATGACGTATGAAGATCCTGCATGCTACAACTGAGACCTGACACAGCCAAATACATACATTTTGAATTTAAAAATAAATAAATAAATAATACAAATAGCTGTGAAAAGAAGAGAGGCGAAAAGCAAAGGAGAAAAGGAAAGATATAAGCATCTGAATGCAGAGTTCCAAAGAATAGCAAGGAGAGATAAGAAAGGCTTCCTCAGCGATCAATGCAAAGAAATAGAGGAAAACAACAGAATAGGAAAAACAAGAGACCTCTTCAAGATAATTAGAGATTCCAAGGGAACATTTCATGCAAAGATGGGCTCAATAAAGGACAGAAATGGTATGGACCTAACAGAAGCAGAAGATATTAAGAAGAGGTGGCAGGAATACACAGAAGAACTGTACAAAAAAGATCTTCACGACCAAGATAGTCACGATAACGTGATCACTGACCTAGAGCCAGACATCTTGGAATGTGAAGTCAAGTGGGCCTTAGAAAGCATCACTACGAACAAAGCTAGTGGAGGTGATGGAATTCCAGGTGAGCTATTTCAAGTCCTGAAAGATGATGCTGTGAAAGTGCTGCACTCAATATGCCAGCAGATTTGGAAAACTCAGCAGTGGCCACAGGACTGGAAGAGGTCAGTCTTCATTCCAATCCCAAAGAAAGGCAATGCCAAAGAATGCTCAAACTACCGCACAATTGCACTCATCTCACACGCTAGTAAAGTCATGCTCAAGATTCTCCAAGCCAGGCTTCAGCAGTATGTAAACCGTGAACTCCCAGATGTTCAAGCAGGTTTTAGGAAAGGCAGAGGCACCAGAGATCAAACTGTAAACATCCGCTGGATCATGGAGAAAGCAAGAGAGTTTCAGAAAAACGTCTATTTCTGCTTCATTGACTATGCCAAAGCCTTTGACTATGTCGATCACAATAAACTGTGGAACATTCTGAAAGAGATGGAATCCCAGACCACCTGACCTGCCTCTTGAGAAACCTGTATGCAGGTCAGGAAGCAACAGTTAGAACTGGACATGGAACAACAGACTGGTTCCAAATAGGAAAAGGTGTACGTGAAGGTTGTATACTGTCACCTTGCTTATTTAACTTATATGCAGAGTACATCATGAGGAACGCTGGGCTGGAAGAAGCACAAGCTGGAATCAAGATTGCTGGGAGAAATATCAATAACCTCAGATATGCAGATGACACTACCCTTATGGCAGAAAGTGAAGAGGAACTCAAAAGCCTCTTGATGAAAGTGAAAGAGGAGAGTGAAAAGGTTGGCTTGAAGCTCAACATTCAGAAAACAAAGATCATGGCATCTGGTCCCATCACTTCATGGGAAATAGATGGAAAAACAGTGGAAACAGTGTCAGACTTTATTTTTTGGGGCTTCAAAATCACTGCAGATGCTGATTGCAGCCATGAAATTAAAAGACGCTTGCTCCTTGGAAGGAAAGTTATGACCAACCTTGATAGTATATTAAAAAGCAGAGACATTACTTTGCCAACCAGGGTCCGTCTAGTCAAGGCAATGGTTTTTCCCGTGGTCATGTACAGATGTGAGAGTTGGACTGTGAAGAAAGCTGATCGCTGAAGAATCAATGCTTTTGAATTGTGGTGCTGGAGAAGACACTTGAGAGTCCCTTATACTGCAAGGAGATCCAACCAGTCCATTCTAAAGGAGATCAATCCTGGATGTTCATTGGAAGGACTGATGCTGAAGCTGAAGCTGCAATACTTTGGCCACCTCATGCGACGAGCTGACTCACTGGAAAAGACTCCGATGCTGGGAAAGGTTGGGGGCAGGAGGAGAAGGGGACGACGGAGAATGAGATGGCTGGATGGCATCACCGACTCTGTGGACATGAGTTTGGGTGAACTCCGGGAGTTGGTGATGGACAGGGAGGCCTGGCGTGCTGTGATTCATGGGGACGCGGAGAGTCGGACACGACTGAGCGACTGACGTGAACTGAAATAAATAAAGGCAGGAACCAGACAAAGGGAAAAGCAATTCTGACAGCAGGGTGTGTGTGTTCTCAGGGCTGGCAGAGAAGGTAAATAAGTCCTGAGAGGTCTGACGTTAGTGTCTGTGCATGAGTGTCAGTTCTAACCCGGATGGAAAGAAGAACCCAAGCAGTCTCTGGGCAGAGAGCCCAAAATCACTCAGTGAATAACCTCCCCGGAGCCCTTCCTCTCGTCCCCTAGATTGACTCTGAGTCCAGGGAATCTGGGAAGTGATTTTTGGACACAAAGAGGTCCATCTGCTTCATCCAGTAGCACAGACACTTGGCCTATTCACCTGACGTCCCCATGCTCAGCGCTGAGCCAACAACAGCCTCTGCCCCTACGGGCCACAGTCTGGACGATGCTCAGCACCAGTGCAGACCTCTCGCTCAGGAGCAGCTCTCGGTCGCTTCTGGTCTCCCGCTGGAGCCATGGTCCTGCACATTCTGCCCTGTGACACACGCTGGTGAGAGGCGTCCTTAAGGAACCCGCACACCCACATGCTGATGCACCCAGCTTTGCTAAGCACACCTGTGACTGCCTTCCGGGTGCTCCGCCGGGTTCCCAGGACCAGAGCCACGTCTCGCCCTCCACTTGGGGCACATGCAGGGCCTCTGCTGAGTGGGGAGGCTGCTGGCCCAGGCCTGGCACATTAGGAAGGAGTCCCCTGGCCCATGCCTGCCGGTCGGGAGGATGACTGTGACCCTAGCCAACTAGCTGCTTTCTTAGCCAGCGGCCCCTGCCCAAGGGTCTGACCTCAAGAATCTCAGAGCTGGGACCACCCAGGAGAAGGGCACCCCAGAGAGACCACCCACACTGGGCACCTCCTAGGAAATTCTCTTTCGCTGGCAGCCTGCTGCCTGACAGCCCAGCACTGACCAAAGGGGGCATTCACCACAAGGCCAGGCTTTACCTTGGGCTTCAAACAATTCATTCTGAGGCTCCTTCGTGCTGTCGGCTTCTTCATCAGACTTGAGACTCTGGAAAAACAGAAAGAGAAGGACGTCAGCCACGATTAACCTGTAGTGGGTGGATCTGCCCCATGGATGTCCTTTCTGACACCAAAGCCTGAAGGCTCCCGCAGTGGACAGCTCAAGGAGTCTCAGAGGGGCCCCGGAGGCATCATCACGAGCCCGCCAGGTTGTGCAGGGTGAGCCTTGGTCCAAGTGCTGGATGTGGCTGACCGTGGCTGTGGCACACCTGCCCTTTCTGCCCTCAGCCGACTAACCTTCCCCTCCTCCTGCAGGGCCAGGGGAGGGTGGTGGTGAACAGGGGATGCTCCGAGGCCCCCGTTTCTGAAGGCGGATGCTCTGTGGCCAGAGCTACCCTGCAGACATAGACCCAGAGACCCCTTAAAGCCAAATGTAGGTCCCCGAATAGCCCCTCTGCCAGCGATGAGATGCCCTCTCCCATCTTCCTGTGTCATATCACGTGAGCAGTGACTGGGGAGGTGCCGAGGGGGGCTCCACCCACCTCCACGCTTTCTAGGGACGCCGAGCGGCGGAGCTGGCTCCTTGCACTGGGTCTGGCCGGCTGCTCCGGGAGACCTGGGGCTCCACCTGCAGCGCCACAGGGCTCAGGCTGGCTCCGACGGCCGTACCACTTAGAGCCGCTCACGTACTTTGGGGGCACCGCCCGGGAGGCAACTGGAAAGAAAATGGGAGGCGTGTGGGGCTCTTTAAAACAGACTCTTGGTCCACTTGTGCTTACAAAGATGCAGATTGGGAGGTGTGATGTGGCTCTCGGGGACAGACAAGGAAAATGTCAGAAGAACACAGCGAACGGACAACGAGGGGCTGGGGATGAGACAGCTAGGCTGGGAGACAGCACTTTCCGTCCTAAGCTCTCGCTGTTATTTCAGTGTTTCCAAGCAAAATGTGCTTTTGTTATGTGATAGAAAACTAATTTTAAAAAATAGCTTTTTACACAAAGAAATAACCTTCCAATAATCCAAGTGCTCTAGAGACAAGAAGGTCATTTCCCACCCTCCCGACCCCACCCCACCTGGACAGGACACAGAGGCAAGGAGCTCAGCACAGTCGGGGAGGCTCAGACTCCGCATGAGTCTAAAGTCAGGGGCAGAGGCAGGTGTGGACTTCAGCTAGCGATTCATGAGGCTCCCTTAAGCCCTAATACACCCCTGCACTTCCTGCTTCCCTCCTTACCTGCCCACATCTGTGGAGCAGTGGGGACTCCCCAAGCAGAGAAGAAATGACACTGGCTCTGCAGGAATCTGCCTGGCCAGAGAGACTGGGGAGTGGGGGTGCGGCCGGGGCTGTGACCAGGAGAGAACACGGGTTCGACGGGAAGCTCCCAGAAGGGGCCAGTTGGAGAGAAAGGCATAGGGTGCCAGGAAGCAAGGCCGGGCCAGGGAAACAGACCGTTTCACACAGGTGGGTCATGCTCCCAGGGACCGAGTACCACCTCCCTTCTCTCCTCTTCACCAGAAACTGGTCCGCCGCCCCTGACCTTGGGAGCATCAGAGGAGGAGGCTGGGTCCAACCGGGCCTCCAGGAGAAACAGGGATGCTGGCGATGCAGAGAACCTGAGGACGAGGGGGGAGTCTGGGGAGGAAGGTGCCGAGTTCCCGGTGACAGAGGGCATCTAGGGCAGGCTGACCGTGTTCCTGGACCCTGTGAGGTTATCATGGGCAGGGTCTGGCCCTGTAAACTCTCCCCATGTGGGAACTCCCGGGGCTGCTGGAGAGGAGGGGGGCGTTCCCACTGACAGGGAGGAAACGGGAGGCTTGAGCACCCCATGCAGGGAGCAGGGGCCTGCACGCAGGCTCCGCACCTGCTCTTGTTTCTGTCTACACACGGGCTGAGGCTGGTTGCTGAGAGGGGAGCAGTGGGAAGAGAAAGGCCATGTCAGCTGGGAGTGGGCGGCGGGGACACACTTGGGAAACCAGGTGCGCCTGACAGCACGCAGACCCCTGCCTGGGGCTCAGCCACTCGCCGCTCACCGGAGGTCGTGAGCCAGCACCACACCTGCGCCCTTGGCCTGACTGGGCTCCTGCCCCTCAAATCCTGAGATTCCCCCGGCCCGCAAGTGGAGGCCCACCTGCCCTTGATGTGGTCCCCACTTTCTTCATTGTATCGGCTTCTCAGCACTTTCCTCGGAGCAACGAGACGCCCAGAAATCACACACACTAGGACCGGTTCATAATGTTCTCCGAAAGTGTCACCTCCTCCCTCCACCAGGAGGAAATGCGTCTCCAGAAAAAGTGTCCATGCGGCAAATCAGGCCAGGAGGAGTCAGTGTCTCACCACCCACAGAGCTCAGAGCTGTGGCCTCTCCCTGGAAAGCTCCAGGGTGTCACGGCCAGTCCCCACCCGCTGCCCAGATGGCCGGCAGACCTCAAGGTCAGCCGCGCCCTGTGCCTCCTGTGTGTGCGTACTTATTCATACGAACAGAATGCCAAACTCTACAAGCTAAAAATATGTCGGTTTAGGATCTCCCTGGTGGTCCTGTGGTTAGGACTCTGTGCTTCCAATGCTGGGGACAAAGGTTCAATCCCCAGTCAGGGAACTAATATCTCAGCATGCTGAGAGGCATGGCCAAAAGATTAAACAAGAAAAAAAAAAACAAACAAAAATAGTTTGGTTATGTGTTCTGTGATGGCCTTCACTGAAAGAGCAGAACTACTGAAACGCAGAATGTTCTTCAAAACCCCAGGCATTTGGCCCCAGGGTGCCATGCACATTCCTGGAAAGCACATATTTTCAATCATGTGGCGTGAGTTGGTGGGAAGGACCAGCAGGCAGATTAGAAAGCCGGAGACAGGGATGCCGTGGACTGGTCGGGGAAGCAGGGCCTGCTGGGCTCTCACAACAGGGGCCACCTCTGTGCACCGGCCCTGGCCGAGCCACTTCAGGCAGGCCTATGACTGACCACCAACTGCCTAGGTAATTGAGGAAAGCTCTGAAAATTGAAAGAAGAGGAAAACAATACAAAACAAAACCGGGGTTGGAACGGAAAAGCACCAGTCACGAAGAGGACACAAGTTGCCGACTCTCAGGAGTTCCAGCACAGAAAAGGGAGCGATGACACGGGCATGGCCTTTCTCAGGTGCCTTCATGCCCAGGGTCACACGATCACACCCCAAGTCGGGAAAGGCAAATGGCCGCCTTCCCACATCATGGAAGAGAAACGTGAGACAAAGCAACCAACAACCCGACCCTTCAGGTCCCATGGTGGCCTTTGAGAAGCTGGCTCCTCGCCCTGGCTAGACTCCTCCCCCTGGTCAGACTCCTCCCCTGGTCAGACTTCATCCCCATCAGGCTCCTCCCCTGTCCGACTCCACCCCCTGACCAGACTCCTCCCCCGTCAGGCTCCTTACCCTGTCAGACTCCACCCCCTTATCAGACTCCTCCCCCGGTCAGCCTTGGCCCCCTGACCAGACTCCGCCCCCATCAAGCTCCTCTCTCCCAGGTCAGGGCTCCCACGTGCCTCCAGCAGGAGGCGGTGGGACTCCAACCAATTTCACCCCCAGGGGAGGCCGCAAGGACTTCCCCAAGGGCCTAGCTCCAGATTAGAAAATCTCACCTGAGTAATGGCTAGGATCAGCCACAGGATTTCGGGGGCGGGGGCCACTGCGGGGTGGGGGGGAGCTCACTGGCATCTACATGAAAGGTACATAACCCCCAAACCTCCCAATGGCACCCACTGCCCCAGTCACGCACCTGCTCCTGACCAAGGCCCCACCCGGTGTGTCGGAGCAGACCAGGGGCCTGTGTGGGGCAGACGCCTCGAACCCCTGGCCCGTGGGGGAGGGAGGGACCCGCTGGCCACTGCACTCTCCCTCCTAGCACTCCTCAGATGCAGCCCCGAATGGTCACCCGGCCAGAGCACGGCAGGCGCTGCCAGCCAGGGAGTTGGCCCATCTTCTAAGGAGCACGTCCACTATCACCTTCCACTGGATCCACAGTCCATACCTCCAAGCGGGCCTCCCTCCACAATTCTCCCTCCGCCTCCTGACCAGTTTCAAAGCCCCTCTTCACTTGCTTTGAAATAGTACCTTTGTTCCACTGGCCCCACTGGAAACCAGGATTCTAACAAGTCCGAGGAGCACAGAGCACTATTGCATGAGACAGAAGACAAGCAGAGGGCTGCCTCAGCTGGTGCATCCTGCTTGCTCCACCAGCCTCCCAGCCTGGCCCGCACCTGACACCTGCACTGCGCTTTGGAAGATCAAATTCTTCCACCTCTCCACACCCACTTTATCTTGTCTACACCCTTCCCTGGAAGGACAGCACTAGATATGACTTGACATTTGTGAGATTGTGCCTTATAATAAATGTGAATTTGGTCTTCCTCCCATCCCTTACACAGGTTCTAAAACCCTGGAATTTCCTAAGTGATGAGAGCAACCACACCCAAGTTTATGCTGATAAGGTGACTTTGAGAACCACACCTTGAGATGGGATGGTTGCCCGGGAAACCAAGGATGTGATTAGACCTTGGAACTTTCAGCCCTACCCCTGGCCTCTAGGGAGGTCAGAGGCTGGATGCTGAGTTCAATCACTGATGCCCCATCACTGGATCAGTCATGATTGTGTAATGAAGCCTCCATAAACCCCAAAAGGACGGCATTCAGAGAGCTTCTGGGTTGGTGAACACGGGGAGACTGGGGAAGACTGAGACCTGGAGAGGGCGTGGGGGCTCTGAGCCTCTTGCCACAAGCCAATGCATCGCTCACCCTGAGTCACATCCTTTTGGAATAAACCGCTGATCCAGTAATGGGTTTCCCTGAGCTGCTCTAGCAAATTAACTGAACCTGAGGAGGCCATGGGCACCTCCAATCTTTAGCCAGTGGGACAGAAGCACAAGGACAGGAAGCTGGACTTGAGATTGTTGTCTGAAGGCAGTGCGGTCTTAGCCTGTGGGGTCTGCAGCTGTGTCCAGGCAGACAGTGTCAGAATGGAGTTGAACTGCAGGACACCCAGCTGGTGCTGCAAACGGGCCTGGTGCGGGGGAAACTAGACAGATCTAGTGACCAGAAGTGCAGGGTATTCAGAGGATTCTGTGCACCGCAGAGGAGAATACAAGAGTTTCCCCAGAGCCACTGAACAAATAAGGAGGCCAGAGAAGAGAAACCCAGGTGCTGGTCCCAGGCCATGCAGCTGGAAAACACAGACCTGCTGCGTGGTTCAGGGACAACACCATACTCCAGAATTCACAGAATCACGGAAAGAGATGAAAAGAAGACTAGAAAGGCCTCTTACCTGACTCCAAAGACCCACTGTCTTCATCTGAGGAGGCAAGACCAGCCTGTGATGACAACGCAGCCACGAAACCGTCCTTAAATTCCTTGAAGTTAACCTGTGAATTTGAGAAAAGCGGTCAACACTGCTTTCTACAGCCCACATACGTAACACACTGTCCTTTGGGGTTTTCTCAGATGGAAGATCTTATGTTGCCTTCGGCACTGAGGACATTTATTTTTTCAAATATTTACTTACGGTTTTAAAACACGGAAGATATAGTAAGGCAATGAAGAGTGAATCATAAGCCCTTCACCAAAAAACACTATTAACAACTCCATAAAAGGAAATTAGATAACATAGTAGAAAACAGTGCAGAAAAGAGGTGTCTGATGACCACAAACATTAACACATAAAGAAATATCCATGCCTTCACTACCCACCAAGAAAGAACATGCCAGCACCTAGGCTAGTCCTCCACCAAGCTTCCTTTCCTGATTAAATCCCCCGCCCCTACACTGGGGGGAAAAAAAGCTATGAACAGTCTCACATATGTCCTAAGAGTTTCTCTGGAGTATACGTTCCTGAGAATAGGACTGCTGGGTCACAGAATATACATTTATATCCTCTTGGTAAACTGAATCTTTTGTCACTATACAATGCTGACCCTCTTCAGTTCAGTAATGCTTTTTACCCTAGAGACTAGCTTTCGTATGGAGCTTAAAAGTTTCATATCAACCAGTTTTACCCTCTTCAAGCACAACACAAAGCCTGTCTGATACTTTGTGCCTTTGTTATCATTTATATAGCCAATGTTCATTTAGAATTATTCAAATATTTGCCACTTCGTTTTTCATTTCTTCCTTCATTTCTGATCTTCTGCCTGGGATAATTTTCCATCTATTTGAGATAGATCTTTGAGACTTACGTTTTTCTTAAGTATGCTGGTGCTAAGCTCTTGAGTACGTCAAGGCTGTATATTGTCACCCTGCTTATTTAACTTATATGCAGAGTACATCATGAGGAATGCTGGGCTGGAAGAAGCACAAGCTGGAATCAAGATTGCCGGGAGAAAGTGAAAGGAACAAGATGGCGGAGGAATAGGACGGCGAGACCACTCTCTCCCCCACAAATTCATCAAAAGAACATTTGAATGCGGAGTAAAGTCCACAAAACAACTTCTGAATGCTGGCAGAGGACATCAGGCACCCAGAAAAGCAGCCCATTGTCTTCAAAATGAGGTAGGAAAAAACATAAAAGATAAAAAGCAAGACAAAAGAAGTAAGGACGGAGCTCCGTCCCGGGAAGGGAGGCTTTAAAAAGAGAGAACTTTCCAAACACCAGGAAACACTCTCACTGGTGAATATGTGGCGAGCCTTGGAAGCTCAGAGGGCCACATAACCCTCTTTTTTTTTTAAGATTTTTAAAAAACCCACAGATTACCCGCCAAACGGTAACTCCCAGTGGAGAAGCAGCGCAGATGCCTGCATACACCATTAGCAAGCGGGGGGAAGGGCAGGGAGGAGCCGGCTGAACTGCTTAGAGAGAGGACTGGGCTTGAATGCCGCGAGAACAATTTGAGAGAACTGGGGAGAGCAAAGCAGACTGTGGGATAGCTTCCCCACGAAAAGGCAGAAAGCTCTAACCTACGACTCGGCCAGCCCCGCTCACAGAATAAAGGACTGAGCAGAGTGAGCCGGCTGCGGCTGGCCCATCCTCCATCCCCCGCCGAGACAGGCAGGGAGCGCAGCCAGAGCCGGAGCGGGCAACCGCGGCCCCAGAAAGGCATCTGATACAAACTGCAGACAGGCTTGTTGCTATTCAGGACTTCTTGGGCTCGGGCCGGTCGATATCCCCCTGAGAAGGTGCGCTGGTTGTAAACCCAGAAAACTGAGTGGCGGGGACTGGGGAGGCGATAAGTTGCAGAGACTGCGCTCGCCAAACACCTGGTCCCCTGAGCTGCTCGGACCGGGGAAGGCACAAAACGCAGGCCCAACCAAGTCTGCGCCTTTGTGGAGTACCTGAGAACCTGAACTTGAGCCGCTCAGACCTGGAAAGTGCATACAACCCGGCGCCGGCCTCAGACAGTTCCAGGCAGAGCAACCTAGAGCCTGTGCAGTATAGACTGGGACAGCATACGTGCTGTGAGCGGGGGCAAACCCAGTGTGGCCAAGACGCTGCGAGCACTCCCCACAGATGCCAGAGATATTCGACTGCAGCGTTCCTCCCTTCCCAGAACAGGACTGAACAACTGAGCCTTAAAAAGTGTCCACCCACCCCCTAGTATCAGGGAGGAAATTAGACACTGAAGAGACCAGCAAACAGAAGCTAAAACAGAGGGAACCACCTTGGAAATGACAGATAGAGACGTCTAGAGGCTACTCCAAGAATAAGACCAAAAACCAGAGGCAAGAGGCTTAAGGCCGAATCCTGAGAACACCAGAGAACTCCTGACTCCAGGGAACATTAATCGATAGGAGCTCATCAAACGTCTCCATACCTACACTAAAACCAAGCACCACCCAAGGGTCAACAAGTTCCAGAGCAAGACATACCACACAAATTCTCCAGTAACACAGGAAACTAGCCCTGAGCTTCAATATACAGGCTGCCCAAAGTCACTCCAAACCCACTGACATCTCATAACTCATTACTGGACACTTCATTGCACTCCCGAGAGAACAAATCCAGCTGCACCCACCAGAACACCGACACAAGCTTCCATAACCAGGGAACTTTGACAAGTCACCTGTCCAACCCCACACACAGAGAGGAAACTACATAATAAAGAGATCTCCACAAACGGCCAGAAGAGGGAAAGGCCACCCCAAGCAAAGCATTATAAGCAAGATGAAGAGGCAGAGAAATACCCAGCAAGTAAAGGAACAAGATAAATGACCACCAACACAAAGAAAAGAGGAAGATATAGGGAATCTACCTGATAAAGAATTTCGAATTTTGGTGGTGAAAATGATTCAAAATCTTGAAAGCAAAATGGAGTTACAGATAAATAACCTGGAGAAAAGGATTGAGAAGTTGGAAGAAAGGTTTAAGAAGGACTTAGAGGAAATAAAAAAGAGTCAATATACAATGAATAATGCAATAGATGAGATCAGAAACACTCTGGAGGGAACAAACAGTAGAATAACAGAGGCAGAAGACAGGATAAGCGAGCTGGAAGATAGAATTGTAGAAATAAATGAAACAGAGAGGAAAAAAGAAAAACAAATTAAAAGAAATGAGAACAATATTAGAGACCTCTGGGACAATGTTAAACGCTCCAACATTCGAATCATAGGAGTCCCAGAAGAAGAAGACAAAAAGAAAGACCATGAAAGAATACTTGAGGAGATAATAGTTGAAAACTTCCCTAAAATAGGGAAAGAAATAATCACCCAAGTCCAAGAAACCCAGAGAGTCCCCAACAGGATAAACCCAAGGCGAAATACTCCAAGACACATATTAATCAAATTAACAAAGATCAAACACAAAGAACAAATATTAAAAGCAGCAAGGGAAAAACAGCAAATAACACACAAGGGGATTCCCATAAGGATAACAGCCGATCTTTCAACAGAAACTCTTCAGGCCAGGAGGGAATGGCAAGACATACTTAAAGTGATGAAAGAAAATAACCTACAGCCCAGACTACTGCACCCAGCAAGGATCTCATTCAAATATGAAGGAGAAATCAAAAGCTTTACAGACAAGCAAAAGCTGAGAGAATTCAGCATTACCAAACCAGCTCTCCAACAAATGCTAAAGGATCTTTTCTAGACAGGAAACACAGAAAGGGTGTATAAACTCGAACCCAAGGCAATAAAGAAAATGGCTACGGGATCGTACTTATCAACAATTACCTTAAACGTAAATGGGTTGAATGCCCCAACCAAAAGACAAAGGCTGGCTGAATGGATACAAAAACAAGACCCCCATATATGTTGTCTGCAAGAGACCCACCTCAAAACGAGGGGCACATACAGACTGAAAGTAAAGGGCTGGAAAAAGATATTCCATGCAAATAGAGACCAAAAGAAAGCAGGAGTAGCAATACTCATATCAGATAAAATAGACTTTAAAAAAAAGGCTGTGAAAAGAGACAAAGAAGGAAACTACATAATGATCAAAGGATCAATCCAAGATGAAGATATAACAATTATAAATATTTATGCACCAAACATAGGAGCACCACAATATGTAAGACAAGTACTAACAAGTATGAAAGGGGAAATTAACAATAATGCAATAATAGTGGGAGATTTTAATACCCCACTTACATCTATGGATAGATCAACTAAACAGAAAATTAACAAGGAAACACAAACTTTAAATGATACAATAGACCAGTTAGACCTAATAGATATCTATAGGACATTTCACCCCAAAACAATGAATTTCACCTTTTTCTCAAGTGCACACGGAACCTTTTCCAGGATAGATCACATCCTGGGCCATAAATCTAGCCTTGGTAAATTCAAAAAAGTTGAAATCATTCCATGCATCTTTTCTGACCACAATGCAGTAAGATTGGATCTCAATTACGGGAGAAAAACTATTAAAAATGCCAACATATGGAGGCTGAACAACACGCTGCTGAATAATGAACAAATCATAGAAGAAATCAAAAGAGAAATCAAAATATGCATAGAAATGAATGAAAATGAAAACACAACAACCCAAAACCTCTGGGACACTGTAAAAGCAGTGCTAAGGGGCAAGTTCATAGCAATACAGGCACACATCAAGAAACAAGAAAAAAGTCAACTAAATAACCTAACTCTACATCTAAAGCAACTAGAAAAGGAAGAAATGAAGAAACCCAGGGACAGTAGAAGGAAAGAAATCGTAAAAATTAGGGCAGAGATAAATGCAAAAGAAACAAAAGAGACCATAGCAAAAATCAGCAAAGCCAAAAGCTGGTTCTTTGAGAAGGTAAATAAAATTGACAAACCACTAGCCAGACTTAACAAGAAACAAAGGGAGAAGAACCAAATCAATAAAATTAGAAATGAAAATGGAGAGATCACAACCGACAACACAGAAATACAAAGGATTATTAGAGAATACTATCAGCAATTATATGGCAATAAAATGAATAACCTGGAAGAAATGGACAAATTCCTAGAAAAGTACACCTTTCCAAACCTGAACCAGGAAGAAATAGAAAATCTGAACAGACCCATCACAAGCACGGAACTAGAGGCTGTAATCAAGAATCTTCCAGCAAACAAAAGCCCAGGTCCAGACGGCTTCACAGCCGAATTCTACCAACAATTTAGAGAAGAGCTAACACCTATTCTACTCAAACTCTTCCAGAAAATTGCTGAGGAAGGGAAACTTCCAAACTCATTCTATGAGGCCACCATCACCCTAATCCCAAAACCTGGTAAAGACCCCACAAAAAAAGAGAACTACAGGCCAATATCACTGATGAACATAGATGCAAAAATCCTTAACAAAATTCTAGCAATCAGAATCCAACAACATATTAAGAAGATCATACATCATGACCAAGTGGGCTTTATCCCAGGAATGCAAGGATTCTTCAATATCCGCAAATCAATCAACGTAATACACCACATTAACAAACTGAAAAATAAAAATCATATGATTATCTCAATAGATGCAGAGAAAGCCTTCGACAAAATTCAACATCCATTTATGATAAAAACCCTCCAGAAAGTGGGAATAGAAGGGACATATCTCAACATAATAAAAGCTATATATGACAAACCCACAGCAAACATTATCCTCAATGGTGAAAAACTGAAAGCATTTCCCCTAAAGTCAGGAAGAAGACAAGGGTGCCCACTCTCACCACTACTATTCAACATTGTTCTGGAAGTTTTGGCCACAGAAATCAGAGCAGAAAAAGACATAAAAGGAATCCAAATTGGAAAAGAAGAAGTAAAACTTTCCCTGTTCGCTGATGACATGATCCTCTACACAGAAAACCCTAGAGACTCTACCAGAAAACTACTAGAGCTAACCAATGATTACAGTAATGTTGCAGGATATAAAATCAACACACAGAAATCCCTTGCATTCCTATACACTAATAATGAGAAAATAGAAAGAGAAATTAGGGAAACTATTCCATTCACTGTTGCAACGAAAAGAATTAAATACTTAGGAATATATCTACCTAAGGAAAAAAAAGACTTGTACATAGAAAACTATAAAACACTACTGAAAGCAATCAAAGAGGACACTAATAGATGGAGAAATATACCATGTTCATGGATTGGAAGAATAAATATTGTAAAAATGAGTATACTACCCAAAGTAATTTATACATTCAATGCAATCCCTATCAAGCTACCAACGATATTTTTCACAGAACTAGATCTCACAATTTATATGGAAATACAAAAAACCTCGAATAGCCAAAGCAATCTTGAGGAAGAAAAATGGAACTGGGGGAATTAACCTGCCAGACTTCAGGCTCTACTACAAAGCCACAATCATCAAGACAGTATGGTACTGGCATAAAGACAGAAATATAGATCAATGGAACAAAATAGAAAGCCCAGAGATAAATCCACACACCTATGGACACCTCATCTTTGACAGAGGAGGCAAGAATATATACTGGAGAAAAGACAGTCTCTTTAACAACTGGTGCTGGGAAAACTGGTCAACCACCTGTAAAAGAATGAAACTAGAACACTTCCTAACACCATACACAAAAATAAATTCAAAATGGATTAGAGAGCTAAATGTAAGACCAGAAACTATAAAACTCCTAGAGGAGAACGTAGGCAAAACACTCTCCGACATAAATCACAGCAGGATCCTCCATGACCCACCTCCCAGAATATTGGAAATAAAAGCAAAAATAAACAAATGGGACCTAATTAAAATCAAAAGCTTCTGCACAGCAAAAGAAACTCTAAGCAAGGTGAAAAGACAGCCTGAAGAATGGGAGAAAATAATAGCAAATGAAGCAACGGATAAAGGATTAATCTCCAAAAGATACAAGCAGCTCCTGCAGCTAAATTCCAGAAAACTAAATGACCCAATCAAAAAATGGGCCAAAGAACTAAAAAGACATTTCTCCAAAGAAGACATAAAGATGGCTAACAAACACATGAAAAATGCTCAACATCCCTCATAATCAGAGAGACGCAAATCAAAACCACAATGAGATCCCATTTCATACCAGTCAGAATGGCTGCTATCCAAAAGTCTACATGCAATAAATGCTGGAGAAGATGTGGAGAGAAAGGAACCCTCTTACACTGTTGGTGGGAATGCAAACTAGTACAGCCACTATGGAGAACAGTGTGGAGATTCCTCAAAAAACTGGAAATTGAACTGCCATATGATCCAGCAATCGCACTCCTGGGCATACACACCGAGGAAACCAGAATTGAAAGAGACACATGTACTCCAATGTTCATTGCAGCACTGTTTATAATAGCCAGGACATGGAAGCAACCTAGACCTCCATCTGCAGACAAATGGATAAGAAAGCTTTGGTACATATACACAATGGAGTATTATTCAGCCATTAAAAAGAATACATTTGAATCAGTTCTAATGAGGTGGATGAAACTGGAGCCTATTATACAGAGTGAAGTAAGCCAGAAAGAAAAACACCAATACAGTATACTAACGCCTATATATGGAATTTAGAAAGATGTAAATGATAACCTTGTATACGAGACAGCAAAAGAGACACAGATGTATAGAACAGTCTTTGGGACTCTATGGGAGAGGGTGAGGGTGGGATGATTTGGGAGAATGGCATTGAAACACGTATGTTGTTATATGTGAAACGAATCACTAGTTCAGGGTCAATGCATGTTATAGGATGCTCGGGGATGACCCAGAGGGAGGTTAAGGGAGGAGGGACGTGGGAGGGGGGTTCAGGAGGGGAACTTATGTAAACCCGGGGCGAATTCATGTCAATGTATGGCAAAACCAACCAATGTAATATTGTAAAATAAAAAAAAATAAAAAAATAAAAAAAAAGATTGCCAGGAGAAATATCAATAGTCTCAGATATGCAGATGACAAAACCCTTATGGCAGAAAGTGAAGAGGAACTCAAAAGCCTCTTGATGAAAGTGAAAGAGGAGAGTGAAAAGGTTGCCTTGAAGCTCAACATTCAGAAGAAAAAGAACATGGCATTTGGTCCCATTACTTCATGGGAAATAGATGGGGAAGCAGTGGAAACAGTGTCAGACTTTATTTTGTGGGGCTCCAAAATCACTGCAGATGTTGAGTGCAGCCCAGAAATTAAAAGACGCTTACTCCTTGGAAGGAAAGTTATGACCAACCTAGATAGCATATTAAAACGCAGAGACATTACTTTGCCGACAAAGGTCCGTCTAGTCAAGGCTATGGTTTTTCCTGTGGTCATGTATGGATGTGAGAGTTGGACTGTGAAGAAAGCTGAGAGCAGAAGAATTGATGCTTTTGAACTGTGGTGCTGCAGAAGACTCTTGAGAGTCCCTTGGACTGCAAGGAGATCCAACCAGTCCATTCTAAAGGAGATTGATCCTGGGTGTTCATTGGAAGGACTGATGCTAAAGCTGAAACTCCAATACTTTGGCCACCTCATGCAATGAGTTGACTCCCTGGAAAAGAGTCTGATGCTGGGAAGGACTGCGGGCAGGAGGAGAAGGGGACGACAGAGAGTGAGATGGCTGGGTGGCATCACCGACTCGATGGACACGAGTTTGAGTGAACTCCGGGAGTTGGTGATGGACAGGGAGGCCTGGCGTGATGTGATTCATGGGTTGCAAAGAGTCGGACATGACTGAGCGACTGAACTGAACTGAACTGAAGCTCTTTTAGTCTGATGTCTGAAATGTTTTAATTTCACTTTGATTCTTTTTTCAGCAAAGACATAACTTATTAAAAGAATATTGGAAATGACCCAGATGTACGTAAAGAAAACAGGTAAAGAAACTGTGATTCAGTCAGACAATGAAAGATGACAACAGGGAAAAGTAAACACTGACAGAGACAAAAGATTGACAGTGACCTACAGTATCTGAATGCAGACTGCAGACATAGTTCTGAGTGAAAGAACCAGAGTATGCACTGAGCATGTGCTGTATATATCCACCTGCATGAAGTGCAGAAACAGGCAAACAAACCTATGCTGTTCTCATCAAGATAGTGGTAACTGTTGGAGCCAGAGGGACCACAGGGGCACCTGAGGAGGGACGCAGGATGCTGGGGGCCCAGGTATGCTTGGAATGGATGTTCACTGAGCGGCACACAGAAAGAAATCAGCGCAAGAGATCCTTGTCGGTGAAAATGTCGCCGGTATGTGCCAGGAAAGCAGGCCTGGGGCTGTAGGTCCAACCGTGCTTCCCACAACTGGCACAGGACGTGAATGAGTACGTTTCTAGTGCAGCCTCTGAGCACTGAACACAGCTGCGGCCTGTGGAACGCCTCTGCCTGGGTTACACACGCATCAGGCTTGGAGGTGGACTACTAACATGTGTGTTTACCTTCTGGCTCCCAGCTAGCACGTGGTCTCATGCCTGACACATTGTAAATACTCAACAAATGTCTATTGGATGTGTTGGCCTCTATGGTAGCCATTACAGCAGTATCTAAATCTTTGGGTCTATATACAGTGATTAAAAAGTGAAAATACGAGAAAGCTATCAGTCAACATCACTAAATGACAAGTCTGGCTCTTTGGGTGCTATTTAAACAGCTGTATTAGGGCTCAATCTGAGTTTGGAAAGGGCGTCCCTGGTGGCACAAATGGTAAAGATTCCACCTGCAATGCACGTGACCTGAGTTTGATTCCAGAGTCTGGAAGATCCCCTGGAGAAGGGAATGGCTCCCCACTCCAGTATTCCTGCCTGGAGAATTCCATGGACAGAAGGGCCTGGTGGGCTACAGTCCATGGGGTTGCAAACAGTTGGACACGATTGAGTGAATAAGACTATCGCTTATAATATGGAAAACTCAACAGTGCTGGTTTTTAAATCTACTTAAAAGTAAGTTAGATGCAGAGACATCATTTAAAATACTATATAAATTTTTATCATACACACGTAACACAAAATTATTTTCCTTTCATAAAGATTTTCTCATCATCTTTAATGGGAAACAATGAAATGTCATGGAAACAGTCTAGTAGGGAAACATTTACTATTCATCTTTCTAAATAATATATTTTCCCTTCAAAATCTGTTTATACTGTGCTTTTGTTTTCAAAAATTTGTTCATCATACACATTTGACCCATCAGCAGACTCTCGAGGAGACACTTTAAAGGCATCAGATGCAAATTCAGCATCAACTGGAAAGAAAAGGAAAGAATTATATTCTTTACCTAAAATACCTGAGTTAACTATTAGTTACAACAAACAAACAAGAAAAGCAAAAAACCTGAGACCTTTCCTAGTGTTCTGAAAAATGAAATTTATCTATAGATGGCATGACATAAGACACAAGATTACAATTTTATAATCTGCTCATGGGCGCAAGTGTGGCTGAGTATGAGTTTCTGGTTTCATTCTTCATTCATTTACTCAGTAACTATGTGCAAAGGTGCGGGACAAGCACTGCAATTAAAAGGTGAAGGTGACCGAGGTCCACCCTGAAAAATGACATGCCCTAAACTGGAAAAATTGACAAAACAGGCAACTTCCATACAGTCATAAATACTAAGATATAAAAGATGGCACATGAAACACTCAGAAGGGACAGCCGGCTTTGTGTCAATCCTGCCGGCTTTTTGGTGGAGATGCTATGGAAGTAGATACCTGAAGGACAGGAGAAAGTACAGGAGATGGAGGGGAGAAACAATACAAAGACCGGCGGTGAGGAAGTCCACCTGTGGGGTCCTACACAGTCTGGCTGGTTAGATGCAGAGCTGAGGGGCAGAGGAGGGTGGTGAGGAGATAAGGCCGACGACTTTGGCAGGACCCAAACTGATGTGGGTGTTTGGAGATTTTACCAAGGGTAAAAGATAAACTGGTGACACAGTCAGTGACAGAGAAATTTTAAAGTCACCCACCATGTGACAGCTACACAAACGTGACTGCTTGAGTCTGGGTTTCCTAGCCTTAACCACTGCCAATGTTTGAGAAGCTGATGAACTCCACGTTTTCTGAGAATAGTGTCAGGTGTAGGCGGATAGTTCCACAGGGATAGAGGCAGTAGAAGAAGGATTTAGCCAGAAATAAAAGAAATACAGAGACCTTTAGAGATTGTTTTTCAAGCTATGGAACATGATGAATCAATAAGGAAGTAGGATATTTTCCCCTATGACTGCTCATGCGCTGACATTTCTCATTAGCTATGTATAAGAAAAAATATTCAACATGGCAGAAGGGGTGAGGGAGACTCCAGCTTGATCAGAACCTCCTGAGAAAACAGCACGGAGCCCCAGTTGCAGCCTGAAGCATGACTGAAATAATAGCGTTTGGCTCATCCTGACAGTCCCATGACAGTAGTGGATCAGGAGGAAAGTGGACCAGGGGCTTCAGTGAGCACAGAGAAGGCTGCACCAGTGTCCAAAAGAAAATCGAGGGAAAGAATTTTGGTTTTCCCGTACAAAATATATATCTCTTTAGATATCAGATAAGTATCACCCTTTCCAATCAGATTTACAATTGTTCACTGGGTGTGGAGTTTCAGTTTGGTAAGATGAAGAGTTCTGGAGAAGGTGGTGGTGGTGATGGCTGTATGACACTATGAATGGTGAGATACACACATACACTCCACAGTGTGTGTGCTTAGTCCCTCACACGTGTCCGACTCTTTCTGACCCCGTGGACTGTAGCCTGCCAGGCTCCTCTGTCCAGGGAATTTTCCAGGGAAGAACACTGGGGTGGGTTGCCAGTTCCTTCTCCAGAGAATCTGGCTGACCCAGGGATTGAACACACATCTCAATTAACCAAATCAAGGAAAACAAAATCAGGGGTACAGAATTAATAAATATCTATGGTGGAGTTTAAAAGGAAACAGATAAATACAAAATGTATGTGCCTGCTCTAGGCCCTGAAAACAGAGGCAAAATATATGTCCCGTGTCTTCCAGATCTGTACCATGTACATAAATGTACCATGTCTTCTAGATCTGTTCTGGACACTTTTGCCACTCTACAGACGTTACATTTATTCTCCATGCTGCTTACAATGTGCTCATTATTATAATGAAATAGCACAAATAAAATACACCCAACTTAACATCAAAGTTCTTCATTAAGTACACAAAAACTTCCTTAAAAAAGTCACATTCCCATGTGACCAATTAAATAGAAATAGATTTCTCCTGACAAAGAATTTTAACCAGAAATTGGTAATAGAGACTGTCCTGCCCAGAACCAAACTAGGAGGAAGGGCCCAGAATTTTGGAACCTGAACTTCCCCATGGTATGATACAGGAAAATATTCCCTTACTGGACCAAAGCCTATTCAGTCACCTCCTAAAGAGGTGTGTAAACTGCTCTCCTTTCCCCTAGCCTGGCTCACCCCTCCTGTCACCTGCATGACCACCATGCTCTCTCTTGATCCCACCATCCACTATCCACACGGGGCCAGGGTGGTCCTCAGAACACAAACATGCCACTACCGGCCCCACATGCTTAGAAACCTCCCCTGGTGTCGCCCTCGGCCTGCTCACTAACTTCCAGCCACACTGGCCTTCAAGAATGAGCAGGTCCCTGGGCATGCCACCCTCTTTCAAGACTCAGGGCCTTTGCACATGCTGTTTCCTCCAACAAGAATGCTCTCTGCCCACAGTTACTTCCTCGCTAAAACCCGCTCCCTCAGGCTCCAGCTGAAGAGGCTCTTCCTCGGAGAGAATTTCCAGGATTTCTCATCTACCAATACTTTCACTGCACGACTCTCTCTCCCAGTGTGGTGTTTTCCTTCACAGCAGGTACTCTGGCCTGGTTTACCTGCATTTAACATCTGCCTTCTGCATGACACTCTTGAGGGCCACAGGGGCAAACCTCTTGATTCTGCTGTTTACAGTTGGAACACCAGAGCCCGTTATCAGCTCGTAACTGCTGAGTGCATATCTGCTGCATGAACAAATGAAGGACTTGGGAACCTGAGTGCAGGACTTTCCATTTCCCTCACATTCACTGCAGACCTCTTGCAGATGAGTTCCTCGCTCATCAGTATCTATCCTTAAACCCAGTCACTGCAAAGTGTCCCTACTGTTCTGTGTACTCCACACACCCTAACAGCACGCTACTGATTTCTATGCCCAACTAACTGATGGAAACACTGCCTAACAAGGCCAGGGACGAAATCTCAAGTTGCAGACATACTTTTCTCCAGGATGAGCTCTCAATAACTCCGTTTTATCTAGAAGTCAGGAGTCTTGTGTCTTGTTCTTCACCCAATCACAGGATCCTCTGAAGTCTGTCGTTCAGCTCAAATTCTCCTCTGTGCCAATTACCATGCTAGGCTCTAAACACTCTGCAACTCCAGAGCCCTCTAGCCTACCAAGCTGTAGTGTTCTGCAGCACAAGTTCCCAGCCAAATTCACGAGCTTCTGGAAGTCACTGCTGCTGCTGCTAAATTTGCAAACTGCCTGTTCTCCCTTTAAACCCACTAAGGCCTCACCTGAGGAAAATAAGCAGCGGAAACAACACACTTCACTTGTTAGGTCTGTTACTTGCTCCTGGGTCATCTCTTTTGCATTCACCCTAATTCCTTTCAAGTCAAACCAGTCAAACAAGAACTATTTATTGAATACCTACCATGTGCCAAGCACAATTTCATCCCTAGAGACAGAACAATCATTAACACAAATCCTTCTACTTTTGTGTAGGTAGGGTATAATCAAGCTCACAGAGAATTAAAAAAAATATATAATATCTAAAAACTAATGTTAAGACGATCTGACATCAATATCATACTTCTTAAACTGTTTTAACGGAGAAGGCAATGGCAAGCCACTCCAGTACTATTGCCTAGAAAATCCCATGGATAGAGGAGCCTGGTGGGCTGCAGTCTGTGGGGTCGCTAAGGGTCAGACATGACTGAGCGACTTCACTTTCACTTTTCACTTTCACACATTGGAGAAGAAAATGGCAACCCACTCCAGTGTTCTTGCCTGGAGAATCCCAGGGACGGGGGAGCCTGGTGGGCTGCCATCTGTGGGGTCGCACAGAGTTGGACACGACTGAAGTGACTTAGCAGCAGCAGCAAACTGTTTTAAAAAATCAACTTACCAACTTACACATCAGGTAGGTTTTTTTCAAATAAAGCTTTCATCTCCTCCAGAACTTGCCTCAGTCCATTCTCCTGGAACATATAAAATTACACTCATAATTCCCCCACCAAGTTATCAGCCATAATCGATGCTTATGTACCTTATGAAAAACCAGTAGTCCTTCCACACCTACTAAGATGGCTCTAATGACAAGTGTTGGAGAGGATGGGGAGAAACTGGAACCCTTGTCCAATGCAGGGAGGAACATAAAATGGCACAGCCCTATAGAAAACAGCCTTGTGGGTCCACAAAAAGTCAAATTCCGAAGTCCCATATTATCCAGCAATTTCTCTTCTAGGAATACACTCAAGAGAACTGAAAACCTATGTTCATACAAAATATGTCTATTCAATGGAATATTACTCAGTCCAAAAAAAGTCCTAATACATACAACAACATGAACTTTGAGAACACTGCTTAGTGAAACAAGCCAGACAGAAAAGGGCAGATATTGTATGATGTCCTCATCTGAAATGTCTAGAATAGGCAACCTCACAGAAACAAAGCAGATTAGAGGCTACCAGGCTGAGGGGGGAGAAGAGTGGGTAGTTACTGCTTAAAAGCAATAGAGTTTATCTGGGGTTATGAAAAAGCTTTGGAAACAGGGATGATGGTTGCACAACGGTGGGAATATAATTAATGCCACTACCGTGGATACAGAAGAATGGTTAGAAATGGCACCGGTTAAGTTTTGTATCATTTACCACAATTAAAAAAAAATAAAAAGGAATGAATTACCAACAAAACACACAGTCAACAGAGTCATTAAGGACCACCTTAAAGACATTGCACTGAGAAGTCAGACAGAAAGGAGTACACACTGTATGCTTCTAACTGGCCCTGTACAGAAAAGTGTGCAATTGCTGGCATGCTGACTCCAGAAATACAATAAAAAAGACAAATATAATCTGTAGGGGAAAGAAAATCCTTGGCTGCCTAAGGCTGCAGATGGGAGGTAGCCGGTGCCACAGAAGAGAAAAGGGAATCCTTGGGATAGTAGAAATCTTGATTGGGTTGCTGGTTACAAGGATTATATACATTTGTCAAAACCCTATTAAAATGTGCATTGTGTTGTACATAAATTATAACTCGATAAAACTAGTGACAAAAAAACAATAGTCCCTTGGACTGAAAGGAGATCCAACCAGTCCATTCTAAAGGAGATCAATCCTGGGTGTTCATTGGAAGGACTGATGCTAAAGCTGAAACTCCAATACTTTGGCCATCTCATGCGACGATTTGACTCATTGGAAAAGACTCTGATGCTGGGAAGGATTGGTGGCAGGAAGAGAACAGGACAACAGAGAATGAGATGGCTGGATGGCATCACTGACTCGATGGACATGAGTCTGAGTGAACTCCGGGAATTGGTGATAGACAGGAAGGCCTGGCGTGCTGTGATTCATGGGGTCGCAAAGAGTCAGACACGACTGAGCGACTGAACTGAATGGAAGCAAAGCACATGACAAAATCATGTAAATTACTTATTATTTACTGGAAAAGGATCTTAAAAGGTTACTACCAAAAAAAAAAAAAACAAACAACAACAACAACCCTACACACTGCCAGGATAGAAAACAGAAAGGTCAAAGAGTTTTTCTGCTATCTACTTTTGCAAATTTCTAAAAAAAATTTCTCTTGGAAGGATAAAAACATTACAATTATAAATTTTATAAATGCTACACAATGTCTGTCAACCAGCAACCCCTACAGCTGAAACACTGTAAATATTTCAATTAAAATTTTTTACCAAAAAAAAACCCCAATAATGCTATAACAATGAAAAAAAAAAAAACCTCAAAAGAAAACAATGATAAGCAACCCATCTACTTTTAAGAGGTAAAATAAATGGTTTGGCACTATGGGTATAACTACAAAATTACACTATTTAATGCTGACTGGATGCAAGAAATGATTTCTAATGAAACATGAAAGCATGACTTCTACCTACTCTTTCATCAACTGGTTAAAAAGATATCATGGAAAAGTCTGATTTACTAGAATTCACTTAAATATTCCTTTATCAAAAATATTATTTGAAGGGATAGCTGAAACTCTCACACGATAAGGAGATCAGTAGGCATACAAAAGACAAGAATGAAATAAACTTGTAAAGATACAACCGAGACTTAAATTTTTAAATTCACACTGGGAATTGTATCATTTTGTGCTCCCACCTCCAGCTGTAAGCCCCTGGGAACTCAAGGTAATTTTCCTAAATTATCAGTTCTGCAGATACAATCTGCATCATTCCAATTTGCCAAACACAGCACCTAACCATGAGGGATTCTGGAATGAAAAAGG
Source organism: Moschus berezovskii (assembly GCF_049115385.1). Lineage (NCBI taxonomy): Eukaryota > Metazoa > Chordata > Mammalia > Artiodactyla > Moschidae > Moschus > Moschus berezovskii. The sequence goes on from NC_142474.1 coordinate 85,570,946, forward strand.
CAGAGGCCCTGCTCTAAACCAGCTACCATCTGCCAGGGAGGAATGATTCTCGAAATCATGTGTGGGTCCAGGGTGTGAGGGGTCGATCAGATCAAGACCAATTCTTAGTCTAACCCAGCTCAGCTGTCCCAGTGGCCAGCCCCCAGAGGTAGCCAGGACTCCAAGAAAAGATGCACTGACACCCTCTAAGACTCAGAAAAGCCAGTGATTTTACACTTCTAAGTTCACCCCTGATTCCCTGTCAGGAAACATCTAACAGGAGGTTTCCTGTGTGCTGTTTTGGATCTGTCACAAATTCTCTGTTCCTTATTAATTCCGGAATTAAGAGGAGAGGCAAGCGTCTCTCGGGGGCTGAGGAATCCAGACATGTCCTTCGTTAGTTTTTCTATACAGTGATAAGCACCCTCTTCCTTTTCATGAACCATACGGTAAAAGTGATTATGTACAACTCTCTCTACTATGGATCGCCTATAAACATAGACTTACATGAACACGTAAGTCTGGAATTTTAATCTTTATCTTTGCTGAGAGTAACTACAGTATGTATGCGCACGCCATGTTGATTAAAACGCCTTTGCTCCATCAGAACTTTGGTCCCCGTGTCTTGCTTTTTCTCTCTCTTTCTCTCTCTCCCTCTCTCTTCTTCAGGCTAATTCCTGGAGTGTAGAGGCTCTTTGTGTTCACTTCCCTGCTCAGGCTTCTAAGACCCTCTGGAGAAGGCGCTCTGTGCCTTCACCCCATCGAGCGGGCGCCTGAGGCCCTCGTGAACAGGGACTTTATTGGCTTTCTGCATAAACCAAGGAATATCAGCCTCTTTCTCTCTCCTTTACTTTCTCATGCTCGACTCCGGACCACCAGGTTCCGGTCCACTAAAGGACCTACAAATGGTGCCCAGAACAGAAGCTTGGTACACGTAGGCAGATTCGGACGGAGGACCCCAGGAGGCCTATTGAGGCCAGAAAGTACTAAGACATGGGTAATAGGGCTGGAAAGCCCCATCACTTTTCTACTTTACTTTAGCACTTATTTAAAGTTCAGGGACTTAATGAAAGGTATGCTGATTTTTTAGCTAGATTTTCTAGCTAGAAACTGCTATTTTGAGTCAAAAGGCAACTAGAGAAATTACTTGCTTATGAAACCGCAAATCACGAATGTCAAAAAGCTATAGCTCCAATTCGTGAGACAGGGACTATTATTGATTGTTTAAAGGCTTGTTGCAATCTAGGATTAGAAACTCAAAAGATGCAAATGCCAGCCAGCTGAAACAATGGCTGCTGCCTTTAGATAGGGAAATGAAAGATGCTTTACATGTGGATGTAAGAACCATTTAAAAAGAGGCTGCCCTAAGAAAGCTAATTAAATTTTTTTTTTTAAATAAGGAAAAAGAAAAAACCTCCAAAAATCTGCCCTCGCTGCTGTAGAGGAATGCATTGGGCGGAAGATTGTTAGCATAATTTGACACTGAAGGAAAACTTATTCCGGGTAACTCCAAGTGGGGACCCCCCCCAGGTCCCCTTCAACAAAAACCAGGGGCAAATTCCATCTTTTCCCTGAAACCCTCAACATCTGGCAGTGCTGCCTTTTATCAACTTTGTTTTTAGATAATATGAAGTTAATCAGCTCTATTTAAATTCATATTCATGTGAACTAAGAAGTATTCAATATTAAATATGTTTATTTACATATACATATAATTTAAATGTAACTGTTTGCTAATCCAATTAAGACATGTCTTAAGTCATCAACATTATATAATACTTTTATACCTAGGTTTAAGGTAAACTAAATTTGTCAACAAAAAGGTAACTCTCTCTCTATATATAAATATATAAATGAGATGAAAACTTTTAGATAAACTATTTAAAAAATTATATTTTTAATAGAACTCTAATAGTTATATTTTAATAGAATAATCTATTATTATAATATTAAAAAAATCTTAGGATTTGGATAACTTACATTTCTAGAGTGGTACTAAACTAAATAATAAAAGTTTATGAAATAACTAGGTCATTTCCAAAAAAGATTTTAAAACATTAATTACTAAACATTAACTTCCTCTTACAAGTTTTTCTTACCAAAAAACTAAAGGGATTTTAAACTATTAATAAATATATAACGTATTATATATAAATACATATTTATATATCATAAGTATATATTATGATATATAAATATATTCACCAATCTATAAAATGCCAATATACGAGACACTTAATAGCTGCTAAGAAAAGTAAGATGCATGCTTTTAATAAAAAGATATGTTATGGTAAATAAAATGATGATTACAAAAATATAAAAAAACGGTTTATGACAAATAAAAGAGGCTAAGAAACTTATAGATACACAACTAGAATTAAAACATATTGAAGAATCTTGTTCTCCTTGGAACTCTCCTATTTTTGTTATAAAAAAGAAATCTAACAAGTGACGTCTCCTAACAGACCTTAGAAAAGTTAATACATCTATGAAACCTACGGGTGCATTACAATTAGAAATCCCATCACCTACCACTATTCCTCAAAATTGGCATATTATTATTATTGACTTACAAGATCGCTTTTAAAATATACCTTTACACCCTTTAGACCGAGAGAAATTCGCTTTCTCTCTCCCTTATCCTAATCATATTGGACCTCATAAACAGTACCAATAGACTGTACTGCAACAAGGGATGATAAACTCTCCCACCATGTGTCAATACTACTTAGCCAAAGCCCTTGAGCCTGTGAGAAAGCAATTTCCTAACTTTCTTGTAAACATATATTGTTTTCGGCTCCATCTATCTTAAAAACTCAACATGTGTTTGATATAGCTCAACTGTGCTTAAAAAACTCTGGATTAATTATTGCCCCTGAAAAAATTCAAACCTCTACACCTTACATGGGGTTTGTTGTTAATAGACAACGCATTAATAATGGACAACCAGCTAACTCAGATCCATACTGATAAATTATCAACCTTAAATGATTTTCAGAAACTCTTCAATTCAGTTCAGTTGCTCAGTCGAGTCTGACTCTTTGTGACCCCATGAATCACAGCATGTCAGGCCTCCCTGTCCATCACCAACCCCCAGAGATTAGACCTTCTTTAGGAGTCTATGGGGTCACACAGAGTCGGACACGACTGAAGTGACTTAGCAGCAGCAGCAGGCATTGATAATTATCAACTGAATAACCTATTTAATACTTTAAAAGGAGATCTTGATTTAAATAGCCCTCATTCACTTTCTCAAAAGGCACGAGAGGAACTCTATTTGATGCAAAATAAATTACAAAAACAATTTCTTACTCCCATCCTCGCAGTTTGCAACCTAATGCTTTTACTTGGGCCACACCTCTTCACGGTGAGGCTACACAACACTTTATAACTCACTTATTAGCCTTTTTTACAGTAATGGGAACTCCTAGTTCTATAAAAACAGACAATGGCCCTGCCTATATTTTTAGACACTTTAAACAATTTTTACAATCTGTTTTTATTTAAACATATTACAGGTATTCCTTATAATCCACAGGCACAAGGCATAGTCAAACACACCACACACTAGTTACAAAGAAAAAAAAATGAAAAAGGGGGGAATACACAGGAACACTACTGTCTTCCTTACCTAAGGCAGACTTTTACTAGATTCCAACATAAGATATTTTCTAAATCTATAACTATTGTTAACGCAGCTTTATTTGTTTTAAATTTTTAACCTCTTCGGAAGATTCGACCTAAGGGAGCCCCGGCATTCAAAATGGAGATTAAACAAGAAGAACCCCAGGAAGAAGAAATTCCAATATGGGTCATGGCAGCTCTAAAGATCTCCAGGAAGCACTGCCCTCGGCGGCATCACCCTTATCATCTCCCCACTTGGGGACAAATAAAACCCTTACTAATAGAGATGAAAATCTGGTCTTTCAACAAACAGGGAAGGCCTCGGAGTCCTGAATCCATTTTCCTGGCAATGCCCAGCCGCCAAGCATCTCCTCTGACTAAGCAGACTTACTGGGCTAACATATCCAGCCCCCCTCTATTACAGGTAGTTGAAATAACAGAGAGAGGACCAAGCCTTTCAACTAATGACTCTATACATATGCCTTCTCCCTAGAACATTAAAGGCCCCTCACACCCTGGGGAGCAAAGAAAACTAATTACATTTCTTTAGGCTATGATGTCCTTCCCTTGTGCATGGGCCCAGCAGAATTGAGCATAAATGCCAGCCGACAAACTTGGGCTTTAGTCCTGCCTCCCAGAAAGGATTTTTGGACGTTGCTTAGGCTAGTTACTGCCCTTTCTTTGTCTGTGAACCATGCCCATACTACTGAGACTGTAGGGAAAGAACAAAGAACATTATGTTTACGTATAAAAACTTGACATATACTCCTGTTGGGACAAATGTCAAACCAAATCAAGAAAATTAATGTTTGTGGCTAATGATACGATTGTTGATTGGGGACCCCATGGTATGTGGTTATCTGACTGCTCAGATGATGTTAGCAACACTGTGTGTGATATAGATCACTGACACTACAATGGAACATTACCACGAAAAAGGACTTCTTGGGTGGCTTGACTGTGAACTGGCCCCAGCTCATCCTAGGACCGTCCTCCATAAACAGAGTGGGCCTGAATAATGGAACATTTGGAAACGTGCTGCGAGCACCAGAAAAATTTGGAACTTGGACCGGACATTTCACAGAGATCTGTCATGGTCATAGTAACTATTTCTTTCTCTATAATCAGTCATATTTTTTATAGGCCTGTGTCCCACTCCCTTTTGTTATAGCCATCGGAAATTTACAATTTAATAAGACTTTAAGCTCTGTAACTTGTATTAATTGCAAACTATATAGTTGTCTTAACTCCTCTATTTCTTTAAGCTATTCAATTTTGTGCTGCTCCTGTTCAATTCAATCATAGTGCATAATACTGGGAACAAATCAAATTTCATTTACAAAATATACATGATAATGCCTCACTGAATGTACAATTACTGCAAAAGGAAATCTTTAAAACTTTTTCTAAACGTCTCCTCTCTTCTACTAATTTGAAAACTTTAGCTGAACAAATTATCCGGGCTAAACCCACGAGGATGATTTCAAAGTATTGTTGGGTCTGGAACTGTAACTTTGGTGATTGTCTTGATAACTATATTTGTTGATAATTATATCGCCTTTCTATAAGGTTCGTTAATACTAACCAAACTCATTTGGTCAAGACCTTTTTTATTTTTACCAATATAATAAAACAGGGGGAATTGTCAGGAAACATCTAAAAGGAGGTTTCCTGTGTGCTGTTTTGGATCTCTCAGGAATCCTCTGTTCCTTATTAATTCCTGAATATTCAGGAATTAAGAGAAGAGGCAAGCCTCTCCCAGGGGCTGAGGAATCCAGGCATTTCCTTTGTTAGTTTTTATATATGGTAATAAGTACCCTCTTCGTTTTTATGAACCATATGGTAAAAGTGATTATTTACAACTCTCTCTCTTTAACATGGATTGCCTATGTTTTCTAAGTCTGGAATTTTAGTCTTTATCTTTGCTGAGAGTAACTACAGTATATATGCCCACACCATGTTGATTAAAACACCTTTGCTCCATCAGGGCTTTGGTCCCCGTGTCTTGCTTTTTCTCTCTTTCTCCCTCTCTTTTTCAGGCTAATTCCTGGAGCATAGAGGCTCTCTGTGTACACTTCCCTGCCCGGGCTTCTAAGACCCTCTCGAGAAGGCGCTCTGTGCCTTCTCCCTATTGAGACAGTGCCTGAGGCCTTCGTGAACAGAGCAAGCCACGTGCCAGGGACGTTATTGGCTTTCTGCATAAACCAAGGAACGTCAGCCTCTTTCTCTCTCCTTTCCCATCGGTCAACTCCAGACCACCAAGTTCCGGTCCATTAAAGGACCAACCCCCCCCGCCAACCCTGCCGCTTCCCAAAGTGGGAAAACAACACTTCAAGTCTCAGCGACAGACAGCTGGACTCACAGTCTGAAAAGCCAGCACCTGTAAGCAGGGTCTGCATCTTTGGGCTCCTTTCTTCCCGTGTGGCCTAGTCTTTCCACCCTAGTGGGGCCATACTGGGAAGGCTCCACCCCTCTGAAACATCTGGCTTGAAACTCACCATTCAAAAACTAAGATCATGGTATCTGGTCCCATCGCTTCATGGCAAATAGATGGGGAAAAAATGGAAACAGCAGCAGAATTTATTTTCGTGGGCTCCTAAATCATTGCGGATGGTGACCGCAGCTTTGAAATTTGAAGACCACTGTGGTCTCATACCTGGAAGAGGGGTATCTCCTCTCGGCCGCCCCTCCTGATCTTGAACGTGGAGTAGCTCTTCACGGCCCTCCTGTGCCCACGCAGCCACTACCACTTGGACGTGGGGTAGCTCCTCTCGGCGACGCCCATGACCTTGGACTTGGGGTAGCTCCTCTCGGCCACGCTTCTGCCCGTGGTCCATCACCAAGCCGTCGCATCTGCGCGCCCGGCACTGGTGTCGCGTCTGCGCACTCGGATCCTAAAAGATGATGCTGTGAAAGTGCTGCACTCAATATGCCAGCAAATTTGGAAAACTCAGCAATGGCCACAGGACTGAAAAAGGTCAGTCTTAATTCCAATCCCAAAGAAATGCGATGCCAAAGAATGCTCAAACTACCGCACAATTGCACTCATCTTCCACGCTAGTAAAGTCATGCTCAAAATTCTCCAAGCCAGGCTTCAGCAATACAAGAACCGTGAACTTCCAGATGTTCAAACTTCTTTTAAAAAAGGCAGAGGAACCAGAGATCAAATTGCCAACATCCGCTGGATCATGGAAAAAGCAAGAGAGTTCCAGAAAAACATCTATTCCTGCTTTATTGACTATGCCAAAGCCTTTGACTGCGTGGATCACAAGAAACTGTGGAATATTCTGAAAGAGATGGGAATACCAGACCAACAAACCAGCCTCTTGAGAAACCTGTATGCAGGACAGGAAGCAACAGTTAGAACTGGACACAGAACAACAGACTGGTTCCAAATAGGAAAAGGACGTTAAGGTTGTATATTGTCACCCTGCTTATTTAACTTCTATGCAGAGTACATCATGAGGAACGCTGGGCTGGAAGAAGCACAAGCTGGAATCAAGATTGCTGGGAGAAATATCAATAACCTCAGATATGCAGATGACACCACCCTTATGACAGAAAGTGAAGAGGAACTGAAAACCCTCTTGAGGAAAGTGAACGAGGAGAGTGAAAAAGTTGGCTTGAAGCTCAACATTCAGAAAACTAAGATCATGGTATCTGGTCCCATCACTTCATGGGAAATAGTTGGGGAAACAGTGGAAACAGTGTCAGACTTTATTTTGGGGGGCTCCAAAATCACTGCAGATGCTGATTGCAGCCATGAAATTAAAAGACGCTTACTCCTTGGAAGGAAAGTTCTGACCAACCTAGACAGCATATTAAAAAGCAGAGACATTACTTTGCCAACCAAGGTCCGTCTGGTCAAGGCTACGGTTTTCCCAGTGGTCATATATGTATGTGAGAGTTGGACTGTGAAGAAAGCTGATCGCCAAAGAAATGATGCTTTTTAACTGTGGTGCTGGAGAAGACTCTTGAAAGTCCCTTGGACTGCAAGGAGATCCAACCAGTCCATTCTAAAGGAGTTCAGTCCTGGGTCCAATACTTCGGCCACCTCATTCGACGAGTTAACTCACTGGAAAAGACCCTGATGCTGAAGGGATTGGGGGCAGGAGGAGAAGGGGACGACAGAAAATGAGATGGCTGCATGGCATCACCGACTCGATGGACATGAGTTTGAGTGAACGCTGGGAGTTGGTGATGGACAGGGAGGCCTTGTGAGCTGTGATTCACCGGGTCACAAAAAGTCAGGCATGACTGAGTGACTGAACTGAAGTGAACTGAACTGTGGTCTCATAACTTGTTAGATAAGGTAACTACCTGAAGTTGCAAGAATAACAGACTGGAACCGAACAAACTGTTCAAGTTACAGCTGTAAGTTCAGACAAGCCCTTTAACTTGATCCCTAATTCCAGTGCCTCAGCGTCCCCATCTGTTAAAATGGCCCAAGAGTCAGACTAAGTGCTCTTGAAGGTTCAAAACAAAACTCACCTTACCCAAAGGCTCTTCCTGCTGACCCCCAGATGTTTACTCTGCTCCTGAGAGAAGCCTCCAGAGACGCGGTCCCCTCCCTTCCCCTCTGCACCTCTCCCCTCCTGTCCTTGTACCTACAAGTCCTGTCGCCTCAGGACGCGGTGTTCAGCGACCCCCGACTGGGCTGTGAACCGCATCCATCTCTCCTGCTGTCTTTTATAACCCACTCAGAACCAGTCTTTCTTCTATCCGATCCATTCCCCAAAGGGCTGCGTGGTGGTTTAGTCCCTAAATCGTCTCCGACTCTTGCAATCCTATGGACTGTAGACTGCCAGGCTCCTCTGGCCATGGGAGTCTCCAGGCAGGAATCTGGAGTGGGTTGCCATATCCTTCCCCAGAGGATCTTCAAACCCAAGAATGGATTCCGGGTATCCTGCACTGCAGGCAGATTCTTTACCGACTGAGCTATGAGGGAAGCCCCTTAATTAGTGGGAAAGCCCCTTAACTGCTGCAGTGAATGTCGCTCAGGCTGACTCATCGCGACAGTCCATGCCAGCACACTGGAGTGGGTAGCCTTTCCCTTCTCCAGGGGATCTTCCCAACCCAGGGATTGAACCCAGGTCTCCCCATTGCAGGCACATGAGCCACCAGCGCTGCCACAGCTATCTAAACACAGAGCAATCCCCTGGCGCCTCTGAAATGCCTTGTGAGTGAAGAGCGAGCTTCCCGCGCCAGAGCCCCCTTGCTGCCCGCCCTTATCCGGCGGGAACGGGACGGTGTTTGCATGGCCGGCTTCCCGGTGGGGCTACACTCAACGCGGCCCTCACGCCTGGGCGACCCCGTCCCCATGTCCCCGGTGTAACGCGCACCTGAGCTCCAGCCACCCGTTTCCCGGTCTCTCCGCGCGTCACCGGGGCGAGTCGCCCACCGCGCAGCCCGCGCGCGCAGAGGCTTCGAGGACGCGGGGCGGCGGGCGGCGCTGAGGAAGTGGCGGCGACCCCCCCGCGCGGGAAGCCGCCGAAACCCACCTGCCCGCCGCCACAGAGGGGGATCCACAGGCACACCCGCCGTCCCGCTCGCGGCTGTGCAGCCCCGGAGCAGCGGCCCCGGGAGGCGCCGCCCGCCCCCGCCCTCATGGCGCCCCGCCTCAGGCAGCCTTCCCTTGGCCGCGCTAGGCGTAGAGCTTAGGCCGGGCCCCTGCGAGGGCGGGCGTCTACCAGGGGCCTTTTGAGCGCGAGCTCAGGCCGGCGCCTGGGGGTGGGGCTTGTGTGGGCGGCGAGCCTGGTGGGCGCCTGGGCGTGGGGCGTGCGTCCGGGGAGCGCAGCCTGGCGTCGACGTCGGGGGTCCTGAGAGCGGGGTCGCGCCCCGGCGCCCTGGGGCCTGGGCGGCGTGTGAGCGGCGAGCCGGGCCGGCGGGGAGCACGTGAGGGAATCGTGTGAGCGGGAAGGGTGAGCCGCTGAGCCGGGACCGTGTGAGCCGGAAACGGGGCCTGTTGGTGGGAAACGCTGCCCCTCTGGCGATGGAACCTGGGTCCCCTCCGCGTGGGGCTGGCGGGGCGCCTGGAGAAACCCGCGAGGCGCCAGCGGTGGGCTTGAACAGTGCGTGCCTCTCGCCACCACCGGGCTCCTAATTGATTTTGCGGGTATTGACAATATCCTAATTTTCCTACCCTCCATTTTGGGTTCTGAAGGGACATTTATCTCAACATTGCTGCATTATTCCAGGTGAGTCTATAGCCAAATGTTTGTGTCTCTTCCTTCCATTCTCCCTTCGTTTTTATTGGATTGCAGTTGATTTACCGTAGTGTGTGAGTGTCAGGTGTGCAGCAGAGTGAATCAGCTGTGTGTATATGTATACCCGCTCTTTTTAAAAGCATTTTTTCCATGTGGGCTGTTACAGAATGTTGAGTTCCCTGTGCTGTGCAGTAGGTCCTCATTAGTTATCTATTTCATACACAATACTGTGTAGTGTGTGTGTGTCAGTCCCAGTTTCTCAACCAAATGTATGTTTCTTTGGTACACGTGCGTGTGTAAAACTGCTAGAGAGGGTCAGAGAGAAACAGGCTGAATTGTGTTTTTTTTTTTTTTACCACTTAGGTCTTGAAAAGATAATTCTTGAAACTTGAAAGTATTACTGCGTTGGGCTCGTCAAGTTGATCTGCAAGGAACATTTCAAGAGACGCAAGAGCATGGCAGGTAGCGGTAAATATGTGGGCTTATGACAACAGCAGTTTGCTTTAGTGATGTTCTAACAAGGTTTTCACTGATTGCTCAGTTGGTAAAGACTCTGCGAGCAATGCCGGAGACCCTGGTTCGATTCCTGGGTCAGGAAGATCCCCTGGAGAAGGGAAAGGCTACCCACTGCAGTATTCTGGGCTTCTAGTGCATGGGGGGGGGGGCAAAGGGTTGGACAAGACTGAGCAACTTTCACTTTGACACTGATAATACAAAGCATTTTGGATGTGCAGAGTACCTTTATGGTAGCCATACTTGAAGTAACAGAAAGTAAGGGTGCCCTGTTTGAAGGTGGCACCAATGGAAGGAGATAGGAAGGGCCTGCTCTCTTCGTTGCAGGCGGCTGCTGCCTGGTGATCCACCACAGTGCCTGAAGTCAGCATCCTGGTTCTCACACTTAGCAGCTGTGGGATCTTGGCAAAACCTGTCTTACCTGGGTTAAACGTGGGGAGTTTTTAAAAGTAGGATATTTTCTTAGGAAGGGTTTAGGAAATCTTCATGCAAGTTCGTATTAATTTTAAGAGAGTATCTCTGAGAGCTTTACACAGAAGTATGTGGATCATTTATCTGGAGCTGCTGGTCAAAGAGGAAAAAAAGACATGGACAAATAGAAGGTAAGAACTGGATTTGATCGAAAAGTCATTTGACAGAACGTTGAATTAAAATGGGACTGCAGACCTGTTCTAATAGCCAAAGCAAATCACCCATCGCATGCATAGTGAGGAAAAAGTAGAGGGGGGAAATAGTGTATCTTATCAGGTGTCAGCCACAGATTAAATTGAGAATGCCATTTGAGCAGCTAAATTATGACTTCCTGGATTTCATTGGAGGTCTGGTCCGATGGTTAAGACTCTGTGCGGTTAAGACTCTCCGATGCAGTGGGTGCAGTTTCGATCCCTGGTCAGTGTGATCCATGGCCGAAAGAAAAAAATGATTAGTTCTGATTCAAGATACTCTACAACCTCAGGAAGGTTGAGAAATAAGAGGAAAGAGGGAATGAAGGATGAGAGAGGCATAGGGTACAGGGAGGAAACGAAGGAACAGGAAGCACGGGTCTGTGGGGGAAGGTGGCAAGAAATAAGATAGGTCTTTAGAAGAAGGGAGAGTATTTGACATGGGTGATGAATTTGAAGTGAGCTTGTCCGAGAAGAACAGCAGAGTTTTCCCCATCTTCTTGTTTTCCTGGCTGTTAGAAGGCATTCAGGATTGAGGTCCCTGGACACGCAGAGCTGTGTGTTAGCCTCTGTGCAGGATCACGGGCATAGGTACTCAGCTGTAAATGTGTGCAGATTGATGTCATATGAGATGCAGCTGCTTTATAGGATGGTGTCCCGTAGGCCACAACAAGAACTGGAAAGATGGAGAGAGCAGGGGCCGTGATGGGGAGATCATGGAACCTACAGCGTGATAGTGTCCACTGGAAGGTTTCCAGCTTCTAATGCAGTTTCAGTTTGGAGGGTGTGTCTCCCAATTGAGGGTAGAGTAAAGGTAAGTTCCTGCTGCTGCTGCTGCTAAGTCGCGTCAGTCGTGTCTGACTCTGCGACCCCACAGACGGTAGCCCACCAGGCTTCTCCGTCCAAGGTATTTCCGAGGCGAGAGTACTGGAGTGGGTTGCCATTGCCTTCTCCGGAGGGTAAGTTGAGGCTAAGATTTTCGAAGAATAAATGAAGTTGAAGTTATGTAGAAGCAGACTCAGTGTAGCCCAGAGTTTCTCACCTTTGAATTAGTTGCCTGGGGCCTTGTGGGAAGTGCACTTGCTGAGCAGGAGGTCTGAGATTCAGTGTTTATAACAAGCTCTCTGAGTAGCAAGGGTGTAGCCTTGTGTTTAGAGAAGTCTAGAAGAAGAGTATTGGATAGTGCAGGACAGAACAGGATCAAGGAAAAGCCTTATTTTGTGTTTCTTTCTGAGCGTGTTTATAGCCAGAGGGAAGCAAGGAGTTGAAGTAGCAATTTCAGGTGTAAGATACCATTGCTAAGCAAAGAGGTAGAAATAAGAGGAGAGATGAACCACAGAGAGAATGTAAACGGGGAAGAATTCAGACCACAGATCCTGAGATTACCCTTTGGAGAGGAGAGAATCTGGTGAGAGGAGGAAGGGAGGAAAGAAGTCCTTAGGGAGGTGATTTGTAGTTGATGAGGACACTTGAGAGAATTCCTTCTCGATGGCTTCAGTGTATTTACACTGAAAAGAGAGAAGATCCTTGTTGCTCCAGAGAATCCTGGGGGTGGGGGAGAAGGGTGGTGGTGGTAGAAGTAGGGGAAACCCCAGCCACTCCAAGCAACTCTCAGGCATCAAAGGTGTGTTTTGTACTGGTATTTGTTATTCGAACTAGATTAATTTGAATATGGAAGGCATTGACTTTTTTTTCTTTTTTTAAGATAGCTGATTTTTTGATAGTTGTTTCACAGAGATCATTTGAAGCATTAGCATGAGGTAGGAAACCAAACTAAGTTTTGAAACACAACAGATTAATAGGGTTCATCCCCTAAATGCTAGAATTGTTATTTTCAATAAATACTACACTGATTTTGAAACATGCAAGATTTTTATTATCTAATATTTCTGTGGCAATTAAATTATTCCTAAAGATCTTATGGAATACAGAATAGGGAACAGATTGAGTGAATCGATATAAGTAATACTAGAAGAGGAAAAAGTAGAAATGATGAGACACACTAGTTAGCGTCTCTTCATGAATGGCAGTGACATGTAAGACACAGTAAGCTGTGAAGGAGTAGTGAGTTTGAGGGGAGAGGAGGATGTGGAAGTGATTCTCTGAAATAAGAGTTTGTAGGAGGTAGTCAGGGTTGTATTCTTACTCACATTCTAATAAATGGAGACTTTGTATTCAGATTTTTCAGGTTGAGATTCTCCTAGTTTGAGCCTCAGTAGTTGATTTGTCAAAGAGCCAGGCATTTGCAAGTTGATGATCAGTGTCTGTTGATTTCACGATCAGTGACCAAAACTCAGTCGGCATCCACAGAATTGGGACAGATGACCTTGTTCAGTTCAGTTCAGTCGCTCAGTCATGTCAAACTCTTTGCGACCCCGTGAATCACAGCACGCCAGGCCTCCCTGTCTGTCACCAACTCCCGGAGTTCACTCAAACTCATGTCCATCGAGTCGGTGATGCCATCCAGCCATCTCATTCTCTGTTGTCCCCTTCTCCTGCCCCCAATCCCTACCAGCATCAGAGTCTTTTCCAGTGAGTCAGCTCTTTGCATGAGGTGGCCAAAGTATTGGAGTTTCAGCTTTAGCATCAGTCCTTCCAATGAACACCCAAGACTGATCTCCTTTAGAATGGACTGGGTGGATCTCCTTGCAGTCCAAAGGACTCTTAAGAGGCTTCTGCAGCACCACAGTTCAAAAGCATCAATTCTTAGGCGATCAGCTTTCTTCACAATCCAACTCTGACACCCATACATGGCCACTGGAAAAACCATAGCCTTGACTAGACGGACCTTGCTTGGCAAAGTAATGTCTCTGCTTTTTAATACGCTGTCTAGGTTGGTCAGAACTTTCCTTCCAAGGAGTAAGCGTCTTTTAATTTCATGGCTGCCATCAGCATCTGCAGTGATTTTGGAGCCCCAAAAATAAAGTCTGACACTGTTTCCCCATCTATTTCCCATGAAGTGATGGGACCAGATGCCATGATCTTAGTTTTCTGAATGTTTAGCTTTAAGCCAACTTTTTCACTTTCCTCTTTCACTTTCATCAAGAGGCTTTTTAGTTCCCCTTCACTTTCTGCCATAAAGGTGGTGTCATCTGCATATCTGAGGTTATTGATATTTCTCCCGGCAATCTTGATTCCAACTTGTGCTTCTTCCAGCTCAGCGTTCCTCATGATGTACTCTGCATAGAGGTTAAATAAGTAGGGTGACATTATACAACCTTGAAGTCCTCCTTTTCCTATTTGCAACCAGTCTGTTGTTCCATGTCCAGTCCTAACTGTTGCTTCCTGAACTGCATACAGGTCTCTCGAGAGGCAGGTCAGGTGGTCTGGTATTCCCATCTCTTTCAGAATTTTCCACAGTTTATTGTGAAACACAGTCAAAGGTTTTGGCATAGTCACTGGTAGTTAGAATAGGGAAAGGGAGTCCAGAATGGCGGTGGCTAAAAGACAAGGAAGGGCAGAGCCCACAAAGATAGAACAAAGGAAGGTCCGAGGACCGGAGTGAGGACCTCAGATAGAAGAAACAGCACTCCTGGCTAGCTCAGTTTACATGAGGAAAGCCCAGGGGGAGGAAAAAAACATACAAAAAGAGGGGCCAAAGGGCCGGGGGTGTGCGCTCCCATGTGTGTGCGCTCTGTCTCTGTCTCTCTCTCTTCTCTTTGGGTCTTTTGGGTCAGCAGGTCCAAACCTCCAGGATGTATTTTCCAAATACAACTGAGCTGTGACTCGGAGCTGTAACACTGTCTGAGAGCTGTGATGCGCCAAGGGCTTTAATGTCCGTTGCTTCAAATTTTTGCTGTGACAAGACAGAACTGAGGAAATTACACACTCCCCTGACAACCTTAGTAGGTAAAGAAAAGGTGAATATTGGAGTGGTGTTTCTGGCAGCAATCACACGCTCCATCAGCTGTGTAAGTCTCAGCTGCCAGAAAACAGAGAAAGCAAACAAGGTAGAGAAGAAGCCCAGAGCACTCAGCCCTGGGACACCTGGGCACTGACGTTTCCAAAATTAGATGTTGTGGCAAAATCTACCGTGTGCTGACTCCTTTTATGCCACCTACAGGCAAACAGTATTTCTCAGAAAGGTGTGTGTATTCTTCCTCTGAGCATAGTAAGATGATACATGACAAGGAGACTTCAGAGAAAGTAAATTCCCTTAGGCTAGCCTGTAGCACACCTGAGAGTGGGTCGCAGGAGTATATTTAGGATTTTGCTTCTAGTTGGGAGACCCAGGTAGACATCTAGAGATTGCCTTCTCAGAATGTGGCTTCCTAGCTATATTTTTCCATAGCTCTGAATTTTTAAGTATTCATTATAAATTATATTCAGTATGACTGCAAGAGCCCCTTTGAAGCCAGATGATAAAATATTTCTTGTGTTTTCTCTGACTTTATATATTTTAGAATTGGCTTTCCCAGTGATAATGGGAGTCATAGGAAATTTGCTACATAGTACCTCCTCAGTTGTATTGGTCTAATATATCAACTTGTTTTATTTTTTGTAATGAATTAATAGTTTGGAAGGAATGTTGGTTTTAAGGAGTGCTGTATCATTTAAAAGCAGTATATGGAAAAGTGATTCTTATTCTACTGGGATGCCCAGTCTATTGAGTAACCACATCAAATACGTGTTGTCCATAAATACCAATTAAGTTAGTGCCTTCAGTCAGTCATACGATCAGGGCTATAGTAAGAAATCATATGCTGTTTCTTTTTGCACTCCTATCGTTTTTTTTCTTTTCTTTCCTCACCTGTAGAAGTTACCTTTGCATTTACAAAAGATTCTCCGTTATCTCCTAGAATAGTGACTACAAGCTATAAACTCAAAGTGGTTTTTTTTTTGTGTGTGTGTTTTTTTTTTCACATCTCTACAAGTGACTTGTCTGCTCTTGTTTCTCAATGAGCTTGGTAGGTCCAAGAAGCAGAAATTCAACTAAATCACCTACACGAATCCTTTCGACCCTGGAAGATGTGACATAGGAAAACCACCAAATAAATAGAATCAACTTCAGACAGTCATGCAGATCACTTCTCTTCTCAGTCGATACCTTTTATAGAGGAACCGGCAGAGTCTACTCCTTCAGGGTCCCAGGATTTGTAAATGTATTGATTTCATAAAGATTTATTCTGTACTCGACCCAGAAAGTTTTATATTCTAAATATTTCTGGAAACACTCCCACGGTTCAGGCCGGCATCCCCCCCTTTTTTTCATTATTAATGCTTTCATATTTTTCTCCCTCCATTTATTTGTATGCCCTTCAAATTCCATCTCCTGTAGTGTTTCGAGTCACCTGTCTCAAAAACACATGTGACCATGAACCACTCATCAAATCACATTAATATCTAGACATCGAAAATTGATGCATGATGCTTTCATAATCTGACTTCTGCCTGACTCTCCACCTCTCATCCTTTCTGTCCTTTGCTCTGGAATCCTGAACTACTGCTGATGCCCTCCTCACCTGTCCCTGTACTCTGGACAGATATTTACCCTCTCGTGTGTGTGCCTCTCTCCCCGTCTTGCTGCAGCCTTCTGTGCTCTCCCTCACCTTCCCTCTGTTCCCTTGAACTGCCTAAGTCTGCGCTCAGACAGTATCTATAGAAAAACCATCCCTGACACATTTATCTACATTTTTGTTTAAACTCCAGTGTCTTGTACTGAGCAGAAACCCAAAAAATAATTATTGAATAAAAGAACTGAAGATTTATGTATACCAGGGTGATTTTTTAAGAGCTTTTCCTCTGCAGTCTAAGAGTCAAGAAGGTAGACATGTGAAGAAATAATTTAGATTCAGGTGATGAAGATACACCTGAAAAATTATAAAGTCCTCAGTTAGCTACAAGGAAAGAGATACCTGTTTATCTGGGGAAAGACAGCTGTCATCAAGGACAACTTTACAAAGCAGGCTGAGACTTAAAAGGTTAAAAGTAGTTTGTTTTGGAAAGAAGCATTTCAATTTAAGAAATTGAGAACAGGAAAATAAGTAACAGGAATTTTGTAAACCATGAATAGTGTTGCAGTTGAAGCTTGTCGTGTTGTTATAAAAGGTCCTGTTATGAATTAGAGAAGAGAAGATATTGTGGCTTTGTATGTCTCTCCTGTGTTTTGAAATTTCGTTTGGTTTCTGTTTATTTTTTTCACTGCTTTTTGGATGAATTTGTAAATGAATCCTTGAGATGTTTGTGTGCCTGTAACCTGATGAATTCGGGTATTTCCCAAAAGGTTTCTTGAAGTTTTAGATCATTGGAAGTATTTCTTAAAGAAGTAAATATTCAGCTGAAGATTAAGGTTGATATCAGCTTTCATTTAATACAATGTTTTAAATCTGTGTTTTAAATATTCTGTCTTTTATCTAAATATTCTAAGTAATTTTAACAAAACTTACAGATTTTTCAGCAGAACTAGACTTAGAAATGACATGAGAGGAAGAACAAGAAAAATGTGATGGAGATGAAAAGAACCATTCACAGGTATGTAAAAATGTAAATTTAAATTTCTGGTTTAATACTGCTTTCTATTCTTTAACAACATAATACAGTTTGCAGCAGAGTTCATAACAAAGAAAATTACCTTTCAAAAGTAGCCTTTTAGAATCAACAGATCGCTTAAGTTTTTATACCACGTCAATGAGAAAACTTAAAATATTGTTAGAATCCATTATAATTTATAGCTTGTCTTTGGAATTGAAGCAAAAAACTCTCCTTACTGTTGTTTACTTCTTCCATTTTTGTAATTTGTTTACATGATGAAGAAGGTGAGATCAAATTCTGAATCATATAGGATTAAAGAGTTGAATTTATGAACAATAGAACAATGATGGTCCCTGACCTAGATACGTATAAAGAGAAATCATTGTCACTGATCAAGGTTTTCTGTTGAAACTGCCAGTCACTGATGCCAAGACTAAAGATTCATTCTGTCTGATATCTCGGCATAGTTGACTTCAGTACAGTTCAGTCGCTCAGCCGTGTCCGACTCTTTGTTACCCCGTGGACTGCAGCACGCCAGGCCTCCCTGTGTGGCACCAATTTTCGGAGTTTACCCAAACTCATGTCCATTGAGTCAGTGATGCCATCCAACCGTGTCATCCTCTGTCGTCCCCTTCTTCTCCCGCCTTCAGTCTTTCCCAGCATCAGGGTCTTTTCAAATGGGTCAGCTCTTCGCATCAGGTGGCCAAAGTATTGGAGTTTCAGCTCCAACATCAGTCCTTCCAATGAACACTCAGGACTGAGCTCCTTTAGGATGGACTTAGGGATGAACATTCAGCGACAGAGTAGGTCATAGAATCAGCCCAACTGCCTATTAAAAGAACTGAACCTTCCAGACTGGACCTTTGTTGTTAGGGTACAAATAATAACTTTATAACTTATTTCCTTTCCAGGTGGGAAATCAGTGAATATTATTAAAAATGCTTTATCCACTCTCACCGGTGGCTGTTAGGATTTAATATAACTGAATGTAGGGGCTTCCCAGGCAGCTCAGCTGGTAAAGAACCCACCTTCAAGGCAGGAGACCCTGGTTCCATTCCTGGGTCAGGAAGTCCCCCTGGTGAAAAGGATAGGATACCCAGTCCAGTATTGTTGGGAGACCTGGGTTCAATCCCTGGGTTGGGAAGATCCCCTGAAGGAGGTTGTGGCAACCCACTCCATGTTCTTGCCTGGAGAGGCCCCATGGACAGAGGATCCGGGCAGACTACAGTCCTAGGGGATGCAAAGAGTCACAGACAGGACTGAGCACACACATAACTGAATGTCAGCAGGTAATATGTCTCGATGTGTAACATTATCATAATATATATAATTTGCATTAATTTACGAATTGGTTCCTCTTTCTGATTGGTGTTAATAGATTTTGGCTCCTAGTAATATAAAGTTTGTCTGTTCTCCAGATATTTGTCCTTAAAAAAGAAAAAAAAAAAGCTTTGAAATGTGCTGTAGGGACTCCCTGTTCAAGATATAGTGAGGGGAAATATTTTTAAGGGGAACCAGCCTTTATAGCATTAAAAATCATCTCCTAATTCACTTTTGGTAGATTTAATATACATGAATTAATTCAAACACGCAGGGACAAAATTGGGTTTTGAGTTCATGTTTTTCTCCTATTTTTGGGTAAGGCAAGTTATTTTTGACTTAACTGCGAAAGGGTAAGGTGAGGACGAGTGCCTTTGGCCAGAAGTCATTTCAGCGACTAGTCCCCTTGGAAGCAGAACTGTAGCGAATACACGTAAACAGCTCCACAGGCGCTATTTCCTGGGACAGGCAATGGAGAACTGGATGGTAACTGAAGAGGAATGGGGAGTTCAAAGGAGTTTCTTGTTTTATATTCAGAGGGGAGCTTTTAGTGTATATATGCTGTTGGGAATGAGCCAGCAGAAGATGTTTTTATTGAGCTGAATCTTGTTTCCATTTCCAATATTAGAAAGCTTATTGATTGTATGACATTATCTGTAAACTATTACAGTAAACTAATTGTACATAATACTTCTGTTCATGTATAGTTTTATGGTACGGACTTGTTCATTGGTTCTGAAGTGTAATATTCTTATGTAATTGAATATGCAGATGATTACTTCAATTAATTCTATCATACATAGATTTTTAAAAATTATAGAATCATGAATATACAAATACTTAGGCTATACTGAATAGGATTGAATCATTCCTTGATGATTCTGGATGATCATATCATCGTGAGTAGCTACGGCTTTGTAAGGTACTCTGAAACATCACAGCATATTAACTTCATGTTGTTTGTAGACTCCTGGAAAAAGGGGAAATTTTTGCTTATATTCAGTAGAAAAAACTATTGACAATCTTTCATTAATTATTATTTTTGAATCATACAGTTCTAAATTACTAAAACCATCCTTCCCACACTCAGAGTGTTGTTAACACATGTTGTCTGCTCGATAAGTGCATGTCAGATGCATGAAGAAACAACAGGATGGTTCCATGAATGCCTGTTGATGAATTTCTTTACAAAAAGCGAGTCCTTATTGCGAGTAGATATCCAATATTGCTTCCATGGAAAGATGTTTGATTTTTTAGAAATATGTTAAGATTCAGAAGTTATTATTTATAGTTATTGGTAGACATGGAATAATAATATAGATTCATCTGTTATCATATTACTTAGAAAGACTTATTTAAATCTTACTTTCTCAGTATGTTTTGGCAACGCAGTGTTGAGGCCAGATTGCCTGGGTTTGAATTCTAGGTCTGTTGGTGACCTGCTGTGTGGGCGTGGGCAAGATCCTCAGCCTTTCCGGGCTCCATTTCTCCGTAAGTAGAGGGCCTAATGCATTGCCTATCTCCGAGAATTACTGTGAGGATTAAAAATGACTTAAGACATGTCAAGTGCTTATAATAATGCATCGCAGTTGCCTAGGAAGTCCTCAGAAGGCTAATATCATGGTTACTATGGTTTTCTTAAAAATGGATTTCCTTCTTATAAAGAATGAAGGAATACCTCCTAGATAGGTTTTATTGCCATAAAAGGTAGTTCTTATTGAAAATGGCAACAGCCAAAAACCCTGGTATACTGCTTCCTATCAAATAACACAGGTACCGTTATGTTTTTCCTTTTCCTTTGACCTAAATTAAATGCTTTGTGAATATTTTTCATATATTTTCTTTGTCCATTAATCCTACTCTTATTTATTATTTAATTCTTCAATAAAAAATTACTTCCCAGTGCAAAGGTTTCATGTAAAAAGGCAAAGTTTAGGTATTGTTTGTATTTTTAAGTATTTAATATTCGCCTGAAAAGAATCATTTGTCATTTTAGGGCTGCATAAGAAAACATCTAATGAGAAGAACACGGTATAATACAAAAGTTAATTATAAAAAATATTCTCCTAGGAAAAAATATTTTGTAAAAGGAATAGTGGCAAAGCAGAAAAATCTTCATTTGTTGTAGAGACATACACTTTGAGAACTTAATTTAGAAACACTCTTGATCAAATTATCCTTTTGATAAAATTCTGTCCTTTTAAGAAGTGTCTGTTTTTCGTTTAATGACCAGCTATTTATCACCTTTGTAGTTAGTTAATAAGTGTCTGTTTTTCGTTTAATGACCAGCTATTTACCACCTTTGTAGTTAGTATATTTTATAAATAGGTTAAGGACACTGGGAAACAGGATTATTTATGTGTAGGTCAAAGCACAGATTAATGCCGTGAGCTACCTGAATGACTTCACTCAGTCATCTGAAAGTGCTTCCCAGGATGGTGATGTCTTTAAGAATTCCACATTGCAAGTGGAACCACTTGGCTTGAGGTGTAAAGGTAGGACCGTGGTGTGAATATCAATACGGAGCCTGTTTGTGTATAGTGTAGTAACGCATGCTCACCTTGTCTAGCACTGCTCTAGAGCTACGGATATATTACGGTGCTGTGCATCTTGGAAATATGTTTTGTGTTGAAAGACAGTGACAGAGAGTGTATCCGCTGAGCCTCTGATCATCCTTGCTGTACCTGAATTTATAATGATTATATGTACATGTTTGTGATTATTTTATTTCTCTTTCTTTTCTACTAGACTGCAAGCTCAGCAAGAGCCAGGGTCGTCTGTTTTATCTGGAGAGCTTCCAATACTGTCTTCCACGTGGTCGACACTCAGTGTTTGTTCAGTGTATGGAGGCGTGACCATGAAAGGCGCATCGTTTATGCTCAGAGATTGCTCACATCAGTGGGTTTCTATTTCTGTGTGTTTTCTTCTTGTTGCAGATTGTGTTAGCTTGTGGAAAATTCGGGATGCAATTCTTTGGTGTGGGAGTTAAATGGAACTTTAAAAAAGCCACTGTGAACTACTCAGAAGAGAAATTAAAAAACTGGAGAATAAGGTTGGCGAGCTTCAGAAAGAACCGTCCCAAAGAAAAGAGGTGAGTCACAGTTAGGGATCAGAAAGTGGAGTGGCAACGAGGGCTCGGCAGCTGGAGGTACTGCACATTCCTAGTTTTAATGATACATTTGAACTGTTATTTACTTTGATACTGCAGAGACGTAGCTGTGTTATAATTTTTAACTTACCCTCTGGGATTTTACAAGGGAGAACACGTTGTTAGTATTGTGGAGTGTGAAATGCATGGAAATAATGTAAGTTCTTAACAGTGAATGCTTCTCATGACTTACTGTATATTTTTCCAAATCCTCATTTTCGTGATCATACAGAAGTCCACCATAAGGGAAACCTCATTCATGATTCAACAGATTGACTTTCGGTTGCTTTTCACTTTTCTGTCTTATGTTTAATAGTACAAGGAACATCTTTTCTACAGATTCATTTCTACGTTTCTAATGATTTTGAATTCATTTTCTTTAGTTATAGTGTATTATTTGTTAAAGCATGAGAATGTTTGGAAACAGTCTTTGATCCATATTTCTAAACTATTCTTAAGAGAGTTTAGATTGCTTTTCATTCCCACCCACAGAAGTATGAAGTAGCCATTTTTCTCAAGACAGAAAACAAAAATTTATGCTGTTTTATTCTTAACCCTCTGCATGAAAACAGTGATCATTCTTAAGTGTTCTTCATTGTATTTCCACCCATTTTACTATTTTAAACATTACGAAGAGGGAATGAAAGTTACTGCAGCAGCGAATAGTCTCATGTTTTTTTAAGAATTTTGCAGACTGACCTTCAAGCAAGAAGAAAAGAATAGAAGCAATGCTGATATGTTATATGAAAATATTAGGGAGCAGTTAGGAAGAAAGGAAGACCAATATAGTAAAGAAGTTGAAATTAAACAGCAACTTGAACTCACTCTCAGAGCCCTAGATGGAACTGAAGACAGAGAAATGATCTGAATCAGGTAGAGTAATCGTTGGTGAAACTTTCAAATTTCTAACACCATTTCATCTATATTATTTATAATATCCCTTTTATTTAATATGTATTATTTAGATTTCAAACAAAATGTTATCTCAACCTAGGTATGAACTGTGACATTCAGAGTTTAAGTGATTAGTTTCTTGCCATTCTTGGCTTCCAGTAGATGCTCTGTATGTGTTTTCTGAGTGGAGGAATGGATGTGCTGCTGAAGCTAAGTCGCTTCAGTCGTGTCCGACTCTGTGCAACCCCAGCCCAGCAGGCTCTGCCGTCCCTGGGATTCTCCAGGCAAGAACACTGGAGTGGGTTGCCATTTTCTTCTCCAGTGCATGAAAGTCAAAAGTGAAAGTGAAGTCGCTCAGTCGTGTCTGACTCTTAGCGACCCCATGGACTGCAGCCTACCAGGCTCCTCCGCCCATGGGATTTTCCAGGCAAGAGTACTGGAGTGGGTTGCTATTGCCTTCTCCGAGGAATGGATGTAACTTGAGCTTAATTATTAACATAATGATTGGCACTTTTGATCCCTTAGACAAAGTAATCTTCTTAATTCCAATCCATGTATTAATTTTGGCTTTTTTAATGTTAAAAGAGGCTAACTTGCCTTGAGACTGTGAAGGAACTAGTTAAATGCTTTGTAAAGAAATTTCCTTTCACAGTACTATATCTGCATGGTTTTGCTCTGTGATAAATTTATCTGACATTTAAATTAAGATCCGAGTTAATCACATGGGATAAAGATCCCTGTGCTTTAAAAGGCTACTTCCTTTATTCAGTTTTATTTCATTGTATATTCTAAGCTTTTAACTGTTTTCTCTTTTTCTTTTAATGGTATCTACCCAAAAACTTCATGTAGTGTCTCTCCATGTTTTGTAAGAGCGACATATGACACTGAGAAGCAGCTTTCTGGAGAACGGAATGCAAGAATCTTACAGGAGGGAATCCTGGCCAATCAGCTTGCCAAACAGAAGCAGAAAGAAATGGCTAATAAGGAAATGAACTCTGAGGTATTTTCTGTAGTCATGTACGTGTGTGTATGTATCTGTGTATGTATGTATATTATAAAGGAAGAGTATGTACCATAGAAAGTATAGAGGCTTGCGAAAGCCCATACATCTATATTTTGAGGAGGGATGACATTTTTCATGTGTCGGATAAAGTAACAGTTGTAATTCCAATCGATTTGTCTTCAGCCGTCAGGTAGGGACATACGATGAGCTCATCCAAGGAGAGGCCTTTAATATTTTCCGTAGGAATTGATCTCAAAATTCTTGCAACTATATCGGAGGAGCCGGCACCCTCCTCCAATTGCACTTTAGGCCAGGAAGACAGCGTGTGCTCCACCCCACCCCCCCTATCGACTGCGCTATACACCCAAGTCCCTCTGCTTTGCAGTGAGCGTGTGCGTCACTCCGTGCACGTCCTCACCTTCAGTGTCTAACCCAGCGTTCGTTCTTGGCTCCACTGTCATTTCTTTAACTGATGCCCTGTCAATGACCTTTGCACATCATTTACAGTTTTCCAATTTGTAAAAACTGCAAGATCAGTTGTGAAAGCATTTTTGAACACTAAAAAGTAACTTCTTCAGAATAAACTTATACAAGTCCCGCCTCCTCTGCTCCCCACCAAGGAAAACCACGCCTCTTGCTACTAGCAATAGATACTTAGTTTTTGGCAGTGATTTCCTTCCTTGATGGATCATTGGGGTGTTTTGTAAGTCCCGCTGATGGTGAGGAGGGAGCGCCTGGGCGGTTCAGAGGCTGTGCTGTGGATGCCGTTCTCGTGAGAAAAGCAGCACTGTGCTCTCTGTCATGTCCTATTTCAGTGCAAGGGACTTTTGGAAACAGTGATGGCTGCGACATAACATGTATTTAGTGACAAGTAGTAAGTGTTTTTCGTTGTCTTTCGCCCTATCTTACTATTGTAAACATTATGAAAAAGTATTGAAAGTTATGGCAGCAGCAATAACTTGCTTGTCTCGGAAGCGCTCTCTAAATTTTACCCATCTCCCATGAGTGTCTGCACGGTGAGTGAAGGTGGAGGCTTATTTTGGATTGATATATTGGTTCTAGAGAAGTGAGTGTGGTTTGATGCAAGAGGACTAGTAGAGTCCGAAGACCTGGTGAAAAGCCTGCAGCTCACTTATATTTCTAACTTCTTCCTTTCCGGACTCATTATAGCTAATGAGTTAATTGATGTTTGTAGAAGTGCTTAGTGCAACTATCAATAGGTATAATTCTTGTAGTGGACTATTACAATGTTAGAACGGTAGTATATTCTCAAGAAAAAAATTTTTTACAAAATTTAATCCGTTTAGATATGTACAGACATGGGGTCGCAAAGAGTCGGACACGACTAAGCAACTGAACTGAATTGAACTGAACTGAAGGCTCTTTCTTGGGGTAGCTGTATAGGTTAGGTATCAGATGTATTTTTTTTAAAGCTAAGAAGCAAGTGGTGATGTTTATTGCAGGTATTTGTCATATTTCTTGGGATAATTTTATTTTTCTTCATGTCAATTTAATTTGGGAAATATTTCAGCCTTGAATCATTTATTCTTATGGCCTGTCAACTGTTTAAAGGCATCTACTTGTCATTCACTCATAATTAGGGTCTCAAGTGGTGAGCTTTACCAAAACACTTCTTGATTTACTCTTCCATCTGCTATTTATGATTTACTTAGAACATTTTTGCAAACAATTTGCTCATAATTGTGATTTTCAATTCAGTCACTTCTGTTCAGTTCAGTCACTCAGTCGTGTCCGACTCTTTATGACCCCATGGACTGCGGCACACCAGGCCTCGCTGTCTGGCACCAACATTTGGAGTTTACTCAAACTCATATCCATTGAGTTGGTGATGCTGTCCAACCATCTCATCCTGTGTCGTCCCTTTCTCCTCCTACCCTCAATCTTTCCCAACGTCAATTCAGTTCAGTTCAGTCACTCAGTCGTGTCTGACTCTTAGCAACCCCATGAACCGCAGCACGCCAGGCCTCCCTGGCCATCACCAACTCCCGGTATCTGCCCAGACCCAGGTCCGTCGAGTCGATGATGCCATCCAACCATCTCATCCTCTGTCATCCCCTTCACCTCCCACCCTCAATCTTACCAAACATCAGGGTCTTTTCCAATGAGTGAGCTCTTCGGGTCAGGTGGCCAAAGTGTTGGAGTTTCAGCTTCAGCATGAGCCCTTCCAATGAATATTCAGGACTGATTTCCTTTAGGATGGACTGGTTGGATCTCCTTGCAGTCCAAGGGACTCTCAGGAGTCTTCTCCAACACTGCCGTTCCAAAGCATCAATTCATCTGCGCTTAGCTTTCTTATAGTCCATCTCTCACATCCATATATGACTACTGGAAAAACCAAAAAACTAGAAGGACAGTGTAATGTCTCTGCTTTTTAATATGCTGTCTAGGTTGGTCATAACTTTCCTTCCAAGGAGTAAGCGTCTTTTCATTTCATGGCTAGAGTCACCACCTGCAGTGATTTTGGAGCCCAAGAAAATAAAGTCAGCCACTGTTTCCCCATCTATTTGCCATAAAGTGATGGGACTGGATGCCATGATCTTAGTTTTCTGAATGTTGAGTTTGAAGCCAACTTTTTCACTCTCCTGTTTCACTTTCCTCTACAGGATCTTTAGTTCTTCTTCACTTTCTGCCATAAGGCTGGTGTCATCTGCATATCTGAGGTTATTAATATTTCTTCCGGCAATCTTGATTCCAGCTTGTGCTTCCTCCAGCCCAGCATTTCTAATGATGTACTCTGCATATAAGTTAAATAAGCAGGGTGACAGTATGCAGCCTTGATGTACTCCTCTCTCAATTTGAACCAGTCTGTTGTTCCATGTCCAGTTCTAACTGTTGCTTTCTGACCTGCATACAGATTTCCCAGGAGGCAGGTCAGGTGGTCTGGTATTCCCATCTCTTTAAGAATTTTCCACAGTTTGTGGTGATCCACACAGTCAAAGGATTTATCATAGTCAATAAATCAGAAGTAGATGTTTTTCTGGAACTCTCTTGCTTTTTCAGTGATCCAGCGGATGTTGGCAATTTGATCTCTGGTTCCTCTGCCTTTTCTAAAGCCAGCTTAAACATCTGGAAGTTCACGTTTCACGTAGTTTGAAGCCTGGCTTGGAGAATGCTCATTTGAAGGATGAATAACTATCGTTTGGATACGCGCGTGTCCACTAAGACTGAAGGGCGGCAGGATTTGAGAGCAGCAGGGATGGAATGAGTCAGGGAGTGGGCTGTAGGGGCTGCGGTCCAGAGGGAGGTGGAGGCCAGGTTATCGAGGCTCCTTGAAGGCCATGGGAGAAACCTCATTTTTTAAATTTCATTTTTCTTTTATGTTGGAATGTACTTGATTTGCAATTTTGTGTTAGTTTCTGATGTACAGCAAGTTGATTCAGTTATATGTATACATATATCCCATCTTTTTTAGATCCTTCTTCCCATGTAGGTGAGCACAGAATATTGAGTAGAGTTCCCTGTGCTATGCTGGTCCTTGTGGTTAGCCACGGGCAAAGGTGGGGAGGAGGGATAGATTAGGAGTCTGGGATTAACATAGGCACACCACTAGTTATAAAATAGATAAGCCACAAGGTAATGACCTCATTTTTTCACTGAGATAGGAATCTATTGGAAAGATCTGAGCACTGAATAGAATATGTGACTTTCTCTGAAGTTTATCAAACCTCTAATAAGAAGGGCAAAATGTTTCACAGTGTGGAATTTTCCACCACTTGTCCAACTCTCACATCCATACATGACTACTGGAGAAACCATAGCTTTGACTAGATGGACCTTTGTCGATAAAGTAATGTCTCTGCTTTTTAATAATGCTGTCTAGGTTTGTCATAGTTTTCTTGGAAGAAGCAAGCATCTTAATTTCATGGCTGCAGTCACCATCTGCATTGACTTGGAGCCCAAGAAAATCAAGTCTGTCACTGTTTTCAATGTTTCCCTGTCTATTTGCCATGAAGTGATGGGACCGGATGCCATGATCTTAGTTTTTTCAGTGTTGAGTTGCAAGCCAGCTTTTTCACTCTCTTCTTTCCCTTTCATCAAGAGGCTCTTTCGTTCCTCTTTGCTTTCTGCCCTAAGGGTGTGGTCATCTGCATATCTGAGGTTACTGATATTTCTCCCCAAAATCTTGATTTCTGCTTGTGCTTCCTTCAACCCGGCTTTGGCATGATGTCCTCTGATCTAAGTTAAATAAGCGCAGTGACAACATACAGACTTGATGTACTCTTTTCCCAGTTTGGAACCAGTCTGTTGTTCCATGTCTAGTTCTAACTGTCGCTTCTTTACCTGCATACAGATTTTCTTGGAGGTAGGTAAGGTGATCTAGTATTCCCATCTCTTGAAGAATTTTCCACACTTTGTTGTGATTCACAGAGTCAAAGGGTTTGACACAGTCAATAAAGCAGAAGTAGATGTTTTCCTGGAACTCTCTTGCTTTTTCTATGATCCAGTGGATGTTAGCAATTTGATCTCTGGCTCCTCTGCCTTTTCTCAATCCAGCTTGAACATCTGGAAGGTCTCGGTTCACGTACTGTTGAAGCCTGGCTTGGAGAATTTTGAGCGTCACTTTGCTAGCGTGTTAGATGAGATCAAAGTACATATGTTGGCGTTGTGTATTATTAACATCACATAATAGTAAAGTGATTTATAAACTCAGTGACAGAGCATCTTATTAGGCAGTTGTGAGACAACTCCGACAGGAACTGGCTGACACCCTAAGAAAGCAGTCTATTTTGGGGGCTTCACTTTAGGTCACGTCACATTACTGTCCTAACTTGGAAGTTGAGGCACAGGATTTAAGGAACAGCTGACTTCAACTCACAAGTCAGGTAGGTGTGAAATTTGATGTGTCAGCGGTCAACACATAGGATAAAGGGTTTTAAGACACTGATTTTCTTTCGTATTTTCATTACAAGTAATTTACTACACTTTTATTATCTTTAAATGCACTGTTTCTTAAACTCTGACTTTCATCCTGCCGTTTGCACTGTATCTTTTTTTCTTATATTACATACCCTTAGAAAAGTTGGGAATTGTGCCTCATTCTTCACAGAAGTTGATAGACGTTTTTTAGTGATAGCCATGTTACCGTGATAAGGCAAGCCAGATAAAATCAGAGGATAATGTTTAATGAAACGTTCCAGAAAATTGTCATTTCGCATCTTTACTGTTGTGAAGGCTGTAGAATTCTGTATATATTTATTTTGTGCAATTAAGAATAACTTGTGCAGAAAGGGTATTAAGCAAATCAGTTGAAGTCAGGCATTGCCTTCTTTTCTTTTCATTTTATATATATTATAAAGGCATGGAGGTACTCAGATGGTGTATAGTACGTTCATCCAAACTGGAGAATTAAGAAGATTATCTAGATCCTTCCACTGAAGTGTTTTAAAAAGCTGTTGAGATATAATTTAGGTATCATGGAATTCACCCCCTCATCATGTGTAGTTCAGTATCTCTTAGTCTAGATGGGTGTCACCTGTGACCACAGTCAATTTTAGAGCATTTCCATCAGCCCCCATCAGAAACCCTGCATCCCATAGCCACCACCTATGCCCCGCCCCATCTTCCTCAGTCCCAGGCAACCCCCAGGCTATCATCCGTCTCTGGAGACGTGCCTGTTCTGGGTATTTTGTGTAAATGGAATCATACAGTCTGTGCTCCTTTGGGATTATCTTTTGTCATTTGGTGTCATGTTTTCGAGGTTCATTCATTGTGATGAACTCCTGGGGACCCCTGGATGGGTTCTCCAACTAGTTTTGCATTTTTAGAATGTCATATGAATAGAATCTTGTATCTTGCTTTTTGTTTTTTTTTAAATATTGTCATCCTTTATATAGATTTTATTTCTCTCGGGTAAATACCTTGGATGGGTTTCTTCAATCGTAAGTTAAGTGTCTGTTTGCCTTTATAAGATAATGCAAAACTGTTTTCCAAGGTGACTCTACCCTTTTGCATTTGCATTAGCCTTGTGTGAGGTTTCCAGTTGTTCTTCATGCTTATCTGTACTCGGTATTGTCAGTTTTAAAACAAGTGGATATTCTAATCTCTGTGTGGTGCAGTCTCAGTGTGGGCTTAGAAATGCTTCCACCTGTGAGTGCGACCGGACAATCTTTGTCTTTTCCTGACTCATATCACTAAACGCAATGTTGTCAGGGTTCACCTGTGTTGTCACAAATGCAGAATTTCCTTCTTTCCTGTGGCTGAAGAATATTCCATTCTGTGTATTAATAGTTATGCCACATTTTTCTTCATTTGCTGATGGATACAGGTTGTTTCCATGTCTTGGCTTTTTTGATTCATGATTCAGTGAACATGGCACTGATTTCTTAGAGGTCCTGATATCATTTTGCTTCTGTATATACTCAGAAGAGGGTTTTCTGGATGGTAGTTCTGTTTTTAATTTTTTGAGGGTCCTGCATTTGGACTGTTGCCCATAATGGCTCCCAGTTGCCATTCCCACCAACGATGCACAAGTGTTCTCTTTCCTCCAGATCTTGCTAACACATATTGTCTTTCATTTGTTGGATCACAGCCATAGTAACAGGCTTCTCTGGTAGTTCAGACAGTAAAGAATCTACCTGCAATGGAGGAGACCTGGATTTGACCCCTGGGTCCCAGAGATCCCCAGGAGAAGGGTATAGCTACTGACTCCAGTATTCTTGGCTGGAGAATTCCAGGGAGAGAGGAACCTAGTGGGCTACAGTCCATGCGGACACAAAGTCAGACAGGACTGAGTGACTACCACAGTCATACAGCCATAGTAACAGGCAGGAGGTGCTATCCGATTACGGCTTTGGTTTGCATTTCCTTGATGGTGAGCTGGTAATTTTGTATGTCTGTTCAGAAGCTTCACCTGTTTTTCAACAGTCAGGTAGTTTTGCTGTTTACTTGTATGAGTTTCCTATATATTTTGGACCAGATTGATGGCTTGCAAATTATTTCCTCCCAGGCCATAGGTTGCCCTTTCATTTTATTGCTTCCTGTTATGACTACCTAGACAGCATATTAATAAGCCGAGACATTACTTTGGTAACAAAGGTCTTTCTCGTCAAGGCTATGGTTTTTCCAGTAGTCATGTATGGATGTGAGAGTTGGACTGTAAAGAAGGCTGAGAGCCGGAGTATTGATGCTTTTGAACTGTGGTGCTGGAGAAGACTCTTGAGAGTCCCTTGGACTGCAAGGAGATCCAGCCAGTCCATCCTAAAGGAGATCAGTCCTGGGTGTTCCTTGGTGTTCACTGGCCACCGGATGCAAGGAGTTAACTCTTTTGAAAAGACCCTGATGAGGGAAAGTGGAGAAGGGGATGACAGAGGATGAGATGGTTAGATGGCATCACCCATTCAGTGGACATGAGTTTGAGTAAGCTCCAGGAGTTGGTGATGGACAGGGAGGCCTGGTGTGCTGTAGTCCATGCGGTCGCAGAGAGTCGGACACGACAGAGCGACTGAACTAAAGTTGTTGCAAAGAAGCTTTTTATTCTGGTGTAATCCAACTTACCAGTTTTTCCTTTTGTTGCCTGTCTTTCTAGAATCCTGTCTAGAAAATAATTGCCCACACCAGTGTCAAGTTCTTTGTCTGTTTTTTTCTGTTTTCTAGATTTAGGTCTTACCTAAAATCTTTCCTTTGAGTTAGCTTTTGTATATGGTGTGAAATAGGGTCATTTTCATTCATCTGCATGTGAATACAGTTTTCCTAGCATAATTTGTTAAACTAATCTTCCCCATTGTATGCTCTTGGAAGCTTTAGTGGAGATTATTTGACTGTAAAAGTATGTATTTATTTCTGGAATCTCGATTCTGCACCACTGACCATTGGTTTTCATGTCTGTACCATGCTGTTTTCATTACTATACCTTTTAATATAATTTGAAATCAGGCACAGTGATGCTTCCAGCATTGTTCTTTTTTGGGGGTTCTTTGGCTATTCAGCATCTTTTACAGTTCCACACAAAGTAGATATTTTTTTCCATTTCTGTGAAAAATGCCACTGAAATTTTGATAACAATTGCTCTGAATTTCTAGATCACTGTAGGTAATGTGGGCATTTTTAACAGTATTAGTTCTTCCAGTCCATGGATATGGATATCTCTCCATTGACCTTTGTCTTTCTCATCAATCTCATAAAGTTTTGAGTGCGTAGATGGTTCACTTCCTTGGTTGAATTTGTTCCTCGGTATTGTGTTCTTTTAGGTGCTATTAGAGATCGGATTGTTTTCCTCATTTCCTTTCCAGATAGATTGTTGGTGGTGTAAACAAATGCAACTGCTTTTTTGCATTTTTTGGCATATGGATTTGTATCTTGCAACTTGATTGGATTCATGTATCCTAATCCTTTTGTGTGTGAAGTCTTCAGGGTGTTTTATGTATAGGATCATGATATCTGCAAACAGAGATAGTTTTACTTCCTTTGTTCCAATTTAAATGTCTTTATGTCTTTTTTTTTTTTTTTGCTAGTACTTCTAGTACTGTGTTTAATACAGTTGACGTGTAGCAAAACTTTCAGTTTTCCCCATTGATTATGATGTTAGCCATGGGCTTTCATGATCTTAGCCTTGGGGGCCTCCCTGTTAGCTCAGTTGGTAAAGAATCCACCTGCAATGAAGGAGACCCCAGTTCGATTCCTGGGTTAGGAAGATCCACTGGAGAAGGGATCGGCTACCCACTCCAATATTCTTGAGATTCCTTGGTGCTCAGCTGGTAAAGAATCTGCCTGCAGTGCGAGAGACCTAGGTTCTATCTCTGGGTTGGGAAGATCCCCTGGAGAAGGGAAAGGCTACCCACTCCAATATTCTGACCTAGATTATTCCATGGACTCTATAGTCCATGGCATAACAAAGAGTCAGACACGACTGAGTGACTGTCACTTTCACTTTTCGTTCTTTTCATAAGTGGTCTTTACTATATTGAAGAAATTTCTTTTCTATTTTATTGAATTTTTTTTAAATGATGAATGGGTTTTGAATTTTGTTAAGTGTTTTCTCTGCATAGTCTTACTTTTAATTCTTACATGAATTTTGGTAGAAATGAGCTTTGAATCCATTTGGTCCTAAGATGGAACACTGGGCTGGAAGAAGCACAGGCTGGAATCAAGATTGCCAGGAGAAATATCAATAATTTCAGATATGCAGATGACACCACCCTTACGGCAGAGAGTGAAGAGGAACTAAAAAGCCTCTTGATGAAAGTGAAAGAGGAGAGTGAAAAAGTTGGCTTAAAGCTAAACATTCAGAAAACTAAGATCATGGCATCTGGTCCCATCACTTCATGGGAAATAGATGGGGAAACAGTGGAAACAGTGTCAGACTTTATTTTTTGGGGCTCCAAAATCACTGCAGATGCTGATTGCAGCCATGCTTACTCCTTGGAAGGAAAGTTCTGACCAACCTAGATAGCATATTAAAAAGCAGAGACATTACTTTGCCAAGAAAGGTCCATCTAGTCACGGCTGTGGTTTTTCCAGTGGCCATGTATGGGTGTGAGAGTTGGACTGTGAAGAGAGCTGATCGCCGAAGAATTGATGCTTTTGAACTGTGGTGTTGGAGAAGACTCTTGGTCCCTTGGACTGCAAGGAGATCCAACCAGTCCTTTCTAAAGGAGGTCAGTCCTGGGTGTTCATTGGAAGGACTGATGCTAAAGCTGAAACTCCAATACTTTGGCCACCTCATGCGAAGAGTTGACTCACTGGAAAAGACTCTGATATTGGGAGGGATTAGGGGCAGGAGGAGAAGGGGACGACAGAGAAGGAGATAGCTGGATGGCATCACCGACTCGATGGATGTGAGTTTGAGTGAACTCTGGGTGATGTTGATGGACCGGGATGCCTGGCGTGCTGTGATTCATGGGGTCGCAAAGAGTCAGACACGAGTGAACCGAACTGAACTGAAGCTAGTTGTTTTGGTTTTTTTTAATTAATATTTAAATCTCCTTATTTGTCACTGGAGTGTTGAGTTTTTCTATTTTTTCTTGTTTTAGTCTTTACAGGGTGTATGTTTCTCAGAATTTATCTATTTCCTCTAGGTTTTCCAATTTGTAATTGTTCATCAGTAATAATGGTTTCTTATGATTATGCTTCTTTATTTCGAAGGTATCTGTTGTAATGTCGCTTTCCTTTCTGTGTTTATTTCAGTTTCCTCTCTTTCCTTCTTACCTTAGGTAAGGATTTATTGATATTGTTTGTTTCTTTTGAAAAATGCACTTCCAGTTCTTGCACATGCACACCGGGTATTCTGGCCCACGGGCAATGTGTTTAGAGGTGTCGCTTAGCAATGATCGTTCTGGGATGAACGATTCCAAACCATTGAGCTTCCCAGCTGGGAGGTTGTGGCGGGCTGGCTCTGCCTTACCTGTAGGGTTTAGGGGACTGTGAAGAGCCGAGGGGGAGGTGAGGTGTGTTGGAGCCCATAGGCTCTGCGATGAGGGAGATTTGGGGCTACAGGAGTGAGAAGAGCATATCGACCTTCAGTTCCTCCATCAGCCCGAGGAGAGACAGAGGTACAAACCATTTTGCATTGTTTAAGTAGCAGTGGGGCTTCCCTGGTGGCTCAGATGGTAAAGCGTCTGCCTACAACGTATTAGACCAAGGTTCAATCCCTGGGTCAGGAAGATCCCCTGGAAAAGGAAATGGCAACCCACTCCAGTACTCTTGCCTCTAAAATCCCATGGATGGAGGAGCTAGACAGGCTACAGTCCTTGGGGTCACAAAGAGTCGGATACGACAAAGCGACTAAACTGAAGTAGCAGGGCAGAGGGCCTTTATGGCAGCCGTACTTGAGGTAACAGAAAGTAACGATGCCCTGTTTGAAGGTGGCAGCTATGGAAGGAGATAGGAAGGGCCTGATGTCTTCGTTGCTGGCAGCCACTGCCTGGTGATCCAGCCGTGTATGAAGTCAGCATCCAGGTTCTGTGGATGCTGTGAGA
Organism: Moschus berezovskii; assembly: GCF_049115385.1. Classification (NCBI taxonomy): domain Eukaryota; kingdom Metazoa; phylum Chordata; class Mammalia; order Artiodactyla; family Moschidae; genus Moschus; species Moschus berezovskii. Next base: position 85,605,700 of record NC_142474.1, read on the forward strand.
TCTTGGCAAAACCTGTCTTAACTGGGTTAAATGTAGGCAGTTTTTAAAAGTAGGGTATTTTCTTAAGAAGACATTAGAAAAGCTTCATGGAACTCACTATTCATTTTAACAGAGTATCTCTGAGAGCGTTCCACAGAAGTTTGTGGATCATTTATCTGGCGATCAAAGAGGAAAAAATATATTAAATGGACAAGTAGACGGTAAGAACTGTATTTTATAGAAAGGTTATTTGACAGAACATTGATTTAAAATGGGAATATTTTAACAGGCAATAAAGACAAAAAACAACAAGCACCTGTCACATGCGTAGTGAGGCAGAAGACGAGAAGAGGAGGGAAATTGTGTATCTCATAGGGGTCAGCCACAGATTAAATTGAGAGTCCAGTTTAAGGAGCTAAGTTGTTCGTTCCTGGACTTCTTCGATGTCCACTTGTTAAGACTGTCCAGTGCAGGGGTGTAGGTTTGATCCCTGGTCAGGGAACTAAGATTCCATGTGGCACATGGACAAAAGAAACAATTATTAGTTCTGTTTCAAGATACTCTACAACCAAAGGAAGGCCGAGAAATAAGAGGAAAGAGGGAATGAACGATGAGAGAGGCAGAGGGCACAGGGAAGAAATGAAGGAAAAGGAAGGCCATAAGAGAGGTCTTTAGAAAAAGGGAGCATATTTGACACAGACGGTGAATATGAGGTGAGCTTCCGGCACCAAAACGTGTCAGAGAAGAACAGCAAAGTTCCCCCCTCTTCTTGTTGACTCGTTATTAGGAAGACATTCAGAACTGTGGTCCCCGGGCGTGCAGAGCGGTGTGTCATCCTCTGGGGGAGTGTGGGTGTAGGTGCTCAGCTGTAATGTGTGCAAGTTGGTGTCACATGAAGTGTTGCTGCTTTCCAGGATGGGGTCACATGGGACAAAACAAGAGAGCTGGAAAGAAGGAGAAAGCAGGGGGTGTGATGGGGAGACCAAGGCACCCATAGCCTCATAGAAAGTCCACTGGAAGGTTTCCAACTTCTAATGCCATTTCAGTTTGGGGGGATGTGTTCTTGTGAGAAAGTGGAGGCTGAATTTCAGGAGAATGAATTAAGTGGAAGTCATGTAGAAGCAGACTCCGTATAGACCAGAGTTTCTCAAATTTTAGTCTCCTGGGGACCTTTATGGGAAGTGCACATGCTGAGCAGGAGGTCTGAGATTTTGCATTTCTAACAAGCTGTCTGAGTAGCAAGGGTGTAGCCTTGCGTTTAGAGAAATCTGGAAGAAGAGCATTGGCTAGTGCAGGCCTAACAGGATCAAAGAAAAGCATTGTTTTGTGTTTCTTTCTGAGCATGTCTATAGCCAGAGGGAAGCAAAGAATTGAAGTAGCGTTATAGGCGTGAGATACCATCCCTAAGCAGAGAGGGAGAAAGCAGTGGTGGGGATGAGCCACAGGATGAGTGTAAAGGGGAAGAATTCAGACCACGGAACCAGAGATTCTGCTTCACAGAGGAAGGATCTAATGAAAGGAAAAACGTGGGAAGCAAGGCCTCAGGTGAGTTTGGAGTTGATGAGGAACCTTGAGAGAACTCCTTCCAGAGGCTTCCGTGTATTTGCACTGAAAGAGATAAGATCATTGTTGTTCCTGACAATACTACGGGAGGCAGGAGGGGGTGCTAGAAGTAGGGTCAACCCCAGCTACTCCAAGTAACTATAGACATCAAAGATGTATGTTGTACTGGTATTTGTGATTCAAATTAGATTAATTTGAATATGGAGGGATTGACTTTTTTTAAGATAACTGATTTTTTGACAGTTGTTTCACAGAAATCCTTTTAAGCATTAGCGTGATGTACCCAACCAAACTAAGTTTTGAAACAAAACAGATTGATAGGGTTCATTCCCTAAATGCTAGAATTGCTATTTTCAATAAATACCTACACTGATTTTAGAACATGCAATATTTTTAACATCTAATAATTCTGTGGCAATTGATTACTTCCTTTTTGATCATTGTATTTCAATGTTGAGAATTTATTGTACATTATTTCGTAGGTGTGTCTTATGTCTTCTTGCATGAGTGGATCGAGAAACATTAAGATGGCTAAACTAGAGGAGCCAAGACATGCAGGCATACCAGTAGCCCACATGGGTATGGAAAAAAAAATGAATATTTTTTTGAACCGTTTTTCTACAAGTGTATATGCGAGCTACTCAGTTCATTACTCTTTCTCTGATGAGAAATGAATTATACATTGAGCTGAACTGTCATCCCAACTGTGCACTTCTTAAATGACTGGACAGATTGAAGAACATGTTAAATCCCTGTAGTATAATAGTGTAAATGGTACTGCTGTGTTGCATTCAAGATACACTGTTGCATTTTGCCATCAGCTTTCACATTTGTCTTCTTGGAGTCATGGTTTGCTCCTCTGATTAAGATCCATTTTCTTAATGTCACATCGGTCTGTGTGCTCTTTGATATTTTCTAAAGTCATTGAAAACATGATGTTACTTTTGAAATCTTAATGCCTGTTTTGGTAAACCTGTATTCCTAATTTTTCTTCACTATCTATAATGGATTCATGGGTCTGTCTTGCCGGTGTCCTAACATCCCCCTAAAAACAAGACACTGAAACCAAATGCATTCAATGTCAAGGCTGAGCATGAGGATTCTGCTCGGTACTAACTCTGCATGAATGTACAGCTTGCTTTCATATTACATGTAATTAACTCTGTGTCCCTTTTGCCTTTTAGATTCTCCTGAGAAATGTCTTAATGTGAAGGTATAAATGTTTATGCTTTTATCTTGAATTGTGAACTGTGGATTGTATCATATGTACATTATTTATTAATCAACTTGTTTCCAAACCCAGTCAGCTCGCAGTCGGAGTGAAAGATTCTGTTCGTAATAAAACAGTCGGAATGAAGGATCCAGAAACATCTCCTTCAGGTAAATTTTGCGATACACACTTAACTCTGGCTCCTGCATTGCAGGCAGATGCTTTACCATTGAGCTACCAGGGAAGTCTCTTCTGAAAGAGGGACACTGAAATATTTGAAATGCTAGCTCTTCGTACTCCTAACTTCTTTTTGCAAATTTAATTAAAGAATTGGACATACGTAAGGCAAATGTAATCACAGAAAACTAGTCCATCTGATCACCTGGACCACAGCCGAACGTGGTCCACTGGAGAAGGGAATGGCAAGCCACTTCAGTATACTTTCCTTGAGAACCCCATGAACAGTATCAAAAGGCAAAATGATAGGATACTGAATGAGGATTCCCCCAGGTCGATAGGTGCCCAGTATGCTACTGGACTGCAAGGAGATCCAACCAGTCCATTCTAAAGGAGATCAATCCTGGGTGTTCATTGGAAGGACTGATGCTAAAGCTGAAACTGCAGTACTTTGGCCACCTCATGTGATGAGTTGACTCACTGGAAACGACTCAGATGCAGGGACGGATTGGGGGCGGGAAGAGAAGCGGACGACAGAGAATGAGATGGCTGGATGGCATCACCGACTCGATGGACAGGAGTTTGAGTGAACTCCGGGAGTTGGTGATGGACAGGGAGGCCTGGCGTGCTGTGATTCATGGGGTCACAAAGAGTCAGACACGACTGAGAGACTGAACTGAACTGAAGGGAAATGTTATCGTTGGTATCCATGTTTTGCAAGAAAAGATATTTGCAAGCATATGAACAAGAAATGTTCAAAATGTAAGCTTGAACTCCAGATGTTTTTGTATATGATTCGATACCCTTACGCGCTCAGTTTGGAATCTCTATTCTCTCAGGAATTCTCAGAGATTATTAGATCCTGAGATTTTTCCAGTGTCCAAAAATGCTTATTTGAACTCTGACCTTTACTTCGATTAAAACTTGACTTGCTAACGTGTCAGCTGTATTTCAGCTTATAATAATTTGATTTTAGTGTTGTTACACAGATGAATCTAGGCCAATCAGATGTTTTGATTAGCAGACTCTGTGTGTGTGTGTGTGTGTGGTGTCTTTGATTATTAGAAGTAGGGGAAGTAATCATCCTTTAGATTCGATAGACATAATCTTTTAAAACAGTGATTCTGAAAGTTGTTGGCTTTAGGATCCTTTTATACTTCTAAAAATTATTGAGCATTCCAAGGAACGTTGTTTAAGTCTATTGTAGTTCACTGTATTGGAAAATAAAAATGAAAAACTTAAAATCCAAGCACACACAATCATAGTTGCTAATTCCATTAGTCCTCAGTGCTGTGATAGCACATATCGTGTCTCTGAAGTACCCCACTGTGCTCTCAGAACAGAATGAGAATGGAAGGAATGTTTAGTGTTTTTGTGAAAATAGTTCTGACCTCTTGGACTCCCGACCCGATGGGTCTCTGGACTTCAGCGATTCTGAGGGGATACTTGAGAACCATTGTTTTAAACCATTGAAATGGTTGGATGTGACATGATAAAGGGGCCCTTGTGTTGACACAGGGTTTTGAGTTTCCCTTTTACACTTCTTGCTTGTTCCTTTGACTTCTCAAGAATTTTAGATCTGACAGTTTTAGTTTTGTGTGGTGTATTCATTCCTGTCTCATGGCCTTCTGTGCTCTTTGGATCCAGTGTGGTCCTGCTGCTGCTGCTGCTGCTAAGTCACTTCAGTCGTGTCCGACTCTGTGTGACCCCATAGACGGAAGCCCACCAGGCTCCCCCGTCCCTGGGATTCTCCAGGCAAGAACACTGGAGTGGGTTGCCATTTCCTTCTCCAATGTGTGAAAGTGGAAAGTGAAAAGTGAAAGTGAAGTCGCTCAGTCGTGTCCGACCCTTAGCGACCCCACAGACTGCAGCCTACCAGGCTCCTCCATCCATGGGATTTCTAGGCAAGAGTACTGGAGTGGCTTGCCATTGCCTTCTCCGAGTGTGGTCCTAGACTTACCTATTTTCACATGGAAACAATTAGCCACACGCCGGGCTATCATTTCTTATATAAGTTTATGATGTTTTTGTTTAGTCGCTAAGTCATGTTCAACCACTGCGACCTCATGGACTGTAGCCCGCCAGGATCCTCGGTCCAAGAGATTTTCCAGGCAAGAGGCAAGAATGCTGGAGTGGGTTGCCATTTCCTTCTCCAGGTTATGATGTTTATCCAAGGCTTTAAAAATGAGTGAAGACATTTGTCCATTGAGGAAGGACCGTCTCAGTGAAATTAAAGTGGTTGTTGGTGGTGGTGGTGCTCAGTCGCTGAGCCGTGTCCAACTCTCTGTGATGCCATGGACTGCAGCCAGGCCTCTCTGTTCCTCACCAGTTCCCGGAGTTTGCCCACGTTCCTGTCCATTGAATCAGCGATGCTGTCCAACCATCTTATCTTCTGCCGCCCCCTTCTCTTCTTGCCCTCCCCTTCTCATCCTGCCCTCAGTCTTTCCCAGCATCAGATGCTTTTCCAGTAAGCCAGCTGTTTGCATCAGATGTGCCAAGTATTGAAGGTTTAGCGTCAGCATCAGTCCTTCCAATGACTGTTCAGGGTGGATCTCCCTTAGGATTGACTGGTTTGATCTCTTTGCTGTCTAGGGGACAGGGGACTCTCAAGAGTCTCTCCAGCACCACAGTTTGAAAGCATCAATTCTTTGGTGCTCAATCTTCATCATGGTCCAACTCTTACATGTGACTACTGAAAAAACCAGAGCTTTGCCTGTACGGACCTTTGTTAGCAAAGAGATGTCTTTGCTTTTTAATATGTTGTCTAGGTTTCTACGATTAGTTAAAGTAGTACCACTCATTAAAAGTGTTTTTAAAACCATGGTCTCTAGAACACACAATATTGTCATGGAAAAGTAAATGTAAAATAAATTAGAGATGAATTTTGTTAATAAAATATTTGTGTGTTGTAGGAAAATAATAAGTTCTAATGAAATACAGAGTATGTAGTAAAAATTGAGTGAATCAAAGTAATACTAGAAAATAAAACATAGAACAAATGAGACACGCTAGTTAACATCTCTTCATGAATGACAGTGATATGTGAGATGGAGTAACCTCTGAAGGAGTAGTGAGTTTGAGGGGAAGGAGGACGTGGAACTGATTCTCTGAAGAAAGACTTTGTACGAGGTAGTCAGTGTTGTATTCTTACTCAGGTCCTGATACATGGAGACTTTGTTTTCACATTTTTCAGATTGGGATTCGACTAGTTCGAACCTCAATAGTGAGACTTGTCAAAGAGCCGGCATTTGAAAGTTGATGATCAGCGTCTGCTGGTGTCCCAATCACTGACCAAAAATCAGTCAGCACCCACAGAACTCGGACAGAAGACCGTAACACATAAAGAAAAAATGAAAAGGCAGCGGTGTTTCTGGTAGGGAATTCCATGCCCCGTTACCCGTGCCAGTCTCTGCTGCCAGAAAACAGAGAAAGCAAAGAAGGTAATACAGAAGCCCAGGGCACTCAGCCATGCGACACCTGGGCTTGGCCTTAATGTCCTTCTGACGGTTCCGGATTAGATTTGTGGCAAAACCTACCTTGTGCTGACTCCTTTTATGCAACCTGCAGCCAAACAATACCTCAAGCAAGGTGTTTGCATTCTCCGTCTGACCATAGTAATATAATAAAAAACAAAGAGAGTTTGGAGGAAGCAAGTACATTTAGGCTAGTATTTAGCATACATCTGAGAGTGGGTCAGTTCAGTTCAGTTCAGTCGCTCAGTCGTGTCCGACTCTCCGCCACCCCATGAATCACAGCACGCCAGGCCTCCCTGTCCATCACCAACTCCCGGAGTACACTCAAACTCATGTCCACAGAGTCGGTGATGCCATCCAGCCATCTGATTCTCCGTCGTCCCCTTCTCCTCCCGCCCCCAAACTTTCCCAGCATCAGAGACTTTTCCAGTGAGTCAACTCGTCGCATGAGGTGGCCAAAGTATTGCAGTTTCAGCTTTAGCATCAGTCCCTCCAATGAACATCCAGGATTGATCTCCTCTAGAATGGACTGGTTGGATCTCCTTGCAGTATAAGGGACTCTCAAGAGTCTTCTCCAACACCACAGTTCAAAAACATCAATTCTTCAGTGATCAGCCTTCTTCACAGTCCAACTCGCACATCCATACGTGACCACGGGAAAAACCATTGCCTTGACTAGACGGACCTTGGTTGGCAAAGTAATGTCTCTGCTTTTTAATATACTATCTAGGTTGGGCATAACTTTCCTTCCAAGGAGCAAGCGTCTTTTAATTTCATGGCTGCAATCAGCATCTGCAGTGATTTTGGAGCCCAAAAAAATAAAGTCTGACATTGTTTCCACTGTTTTTCCATCTATTGCCCATGAAGTGATGGGACCAGATGCCATGATCTTTGTTTTCTGAATGTTGAGCTTCAAGCCAATCTTTTCACTCTCCTCTTTCACTTTCATCAAGAGGCTTTTGAGTTCCTCTTCACTTTCTGCCATAAGGGTAGTGTCATCTGCATATCTGAGGTTATTGATATTTCTCCCAGCAATCTTGATTCCAGCTTGTGCTTCTTCCAGCCCAGCGTTCCTCATGATGTACTCTGCATAGAAGTTAAATAAGCAAGGTGACAATATACAACCTTGACGTACACCTTTTCCTATTTGGAACCAGTCTGTTGTTCCATGTCCAGTTCTAACTGTTGCTTCCTGACCTGCATACAGGTTTCTCAAGAGGCAGGTTAGGTGGTCTGGGATTCCCATCTCTTTCAGAATGTTCCACAGTTTATTGTGATCCACACAGTCAAAGGCTTTGGCATAGTCAATGAAGCAGAAATAGATGTTTTTCTGAAACTCTCTTGCTTTCTCCGTGATCCAGCGGATGTTGGCAATTTGATCTCTGGTGCCTCTGCCTTTTCTAAAACCTGTTTGAACATCTGGGAGTTCACGGTTTACATACTGCTGAAGCCTGACTTGGAGAATTTTGAGCATGACTTTACTAGCCTGTGAGATGAGTGCAATTGTGCGGTAGTTTGAGCATTCTTTGGCATTGCCTTTCTTTGGGATTGGAATGAAGACTGACCTCTTCCAGTCCTGTGGCCATTGCTGAGTTTTCCAAATCTGCTGGCATATTGAGTGCAGCACTTTCACAGCATCATCTTTCAAGACTTGAAATAGCTCACCTGGAATTCCATCACCTCCACTAGCTTTGTTCGTAGTGATGCTTTCTAAGGCCCACTTGACTTCACATTCCAAGATGTCTGGCTCTAGGTCAGTGATCACGTTATCGTGACTATCTTGGTCGTGAAGATCTTTTTTGTACAGTTCTTCTGTGTATTCCTGCCACCTCTTCTTAATATCTTCTGCTTCTGTTAGGTCAATACCATTTCTGTCCTTTATCGAGCCCATCTTTGCATGAAATATTCCCTTGGAATCTCTAATTTTCTTGAAGAGGTCTCTTGTTTTTCCTATTCTGTTGTTTTCCTCTATTTCTTTGCATTGATCACTGAGGAAGTCTTTCTTATCTCTCCTTGCTATTCTTTGGAACTCTGCATTCAGATGCTTATATCTTTCCTTTTCTCCTTTGCTTTTCGCCTCTCTTCTTTTCACAGCTATTTGTAAGGCCTCCTCAGACAGGCATTTCGCTCTTTTGCATTTCTTTTCCATGGGGATGGTCTTGGTCCCTGTCTCCTGTAGCCGGATTATATTTAGAACTCTGGGACTCTTTGTGAGTCCTCGGTAGACAAGTAATTATTGAAAAAAATAAAGAATATTTATATTAAGGTGATTTTTAACAGCTTGTCCTCTGCAGTCTTAAAGCGAAGAGGATTGACATGTGAAGAAATAATTTACACTTCAGGTGTATATCTATCCCTGGAGAAGTCTTTAAAGATACCCTAGAAAAATCTACAAAGTACTCAGGTAGCTACAAGGAATGGGACAGCTGTTTATCTGGGGAAACACAGCTGTAATCAAGGGCAACGTCACAAAGTAGGTTGAGTCTTAAAAGATGAAAAGTAGTTTGTCTGAAGAGTACAGGGAAGCATTTCAGATGAAGGAATTGAAGAAAGCATAAAAAGTAAGGTGAATTTTGTAACTAATAATAATAATGCAGTTGAAGCATTGCATGTTGTTCAAAAGGTACTGTGATGAAGTACAGAAGAAAATATACTGTGACTTTATCTGTCTGTCCTGCATTTTGAAATTTTGTTTGGTTTCTGATTGTTTTTTTCACAGATGCATGGATGAATTCATGAATGAATCTTTCAGGTGTTTGTGTGCCTGTATCCTGGTGACATCTGGTATTTCCCAAATGGTTTGTTGAAGTTTTTGATCATCGGGAGTATTTCTTAAAGAAGTAAATATTCATCTGAAGACAAAGATGAACTTAAGCTGTCATTTGATACAATCATTTAAGTCGGTGTTTTAAATAAAGATTATGCCTTTTATCTAAATATAATAAGTTCAGTTCAGTTCAGTTCAGTCGCTCAGTCGTGTCTGACTCTTAGCGACCCCATGAACCACAGCACGCCAGGCCTCCCTGTCCATCACCAACTCCCAGAGTTCACTCAAACTCATGTCCATCAAGTCGATAATGCCATCCAGCCACCTCATTCTCTGTCGTCCCCATCTCCTCCTACCCCCAATCGCTCCCAGCATCAGAATCTTTTCCAGTGAGTCAACTCGTCGCATGAGGTGGCCAAAGTATTGGAGTTTCAGCCTTAGCATCAGTCCTTCCAATGAACACCAAGGATTGATCTCCTTTAGAATGGACTGGTTGGATCTCCTTGCAGTCCAAGGGACTCTCAAGAGTCTTTTCCAGCACCACAGTTCAAAAGCATCAAATCGAATCTTCGTCGATCGGCTTTCTTCACAGTCCAACACTCACATCCATCCATGACCACGGGAAAAACCATAGCCTTGACTAAACGGACCTTGGTTGGCAAAGTAATGTCTCTGCTTTTTAGTATGCTATCTAGGCTGCTCATAACTTTCCTTCCAATGAGTAAGCGTTTTTTAATTTCATGGCTGCAATCAGCATCCGCCGTGATTTTGGAGCCCAAAAAAATAAAGTCTGACACAGTTTCCCCCGTTTCTCCATCTATTTCCCAAGAAATGATGGGACCAGATGCCATGATCTTTGTTTTCTGAATGTTGAGCTTCAAGCCAACCTTTTCACTCTCCTCTTTCACTTTCATCAAGAGGCCTTTGAGTTCCTCTTCACTTTCTGCCATAAGGGTGGTGTCATCTGCATGTCTGAGGTTATTGATATTTCTCTTGGCAATCTTGATTCCAGCTTGTGCTTCTTCCAGCCCAGCATTCCTCATGATGTACTCTGCATATAAGTTAAATAAGCAGGGTGACAATATACAACCTTGACGTACTCCTTTTCCTATTTGGAACCAGTCTGTTGTTCCATGTCCAGTTCTAACTGTTGCTTCCTGACCTGCATACAGGTTTCTCAAGAGTCAGCTCAGGTGGTCTGTTATTCCCATCTCTTTCAGAATTTTCCACACTTGATTGCGATCCACACAGTCAAAGGCCTTGGCATAGTCAGTGAAGCAGAAATAGATGTTTTTCTGAAACTCTCTTGCTTTCTCCATGATCCAGCGGATGTTGGCAATTTGTTCTCTGGTGCCCCTGCCTTTTCTAAAACCTGCTTGAACATCTGGAAGTTCACGGTTCACGTATTGCTGAAGCCTGGCTTGGAGAATTTTGAGCATGACTTTACTAGCGTGTGAGATGAGTGCAATTGTGCAGTAGTTTGAGCATTCTTTGGCATTGCCTTTCTTTGGGATTGGAATGAAGACTGACCTTTTCCAGTCCTGTGGCCATTGCTGAGTTTTCCAAATTTGCTTACATATTGAGTGCAGCACTCTCACAGCGTCATCTTTCAGGATTTGAAATAGCTCAATTGGAATTTCATCACCTCCACTAGCTTTATTCGTCGTGATGCTCTCTAAGGCCCACTTGACTTCACATTCCAAGATGTCTGGTTCCAGGTGAGTGATCACGCCATCGTGATTATCTTCGTCGTGAAGATCTTTTTTGTACAGTTCTTCTGTGTATTCTTGCCACCTCTTCTTAATATCTTCTGCTTCTGTTAGGTCCATACCGTTTCTGTCCTTTATCGAGCCCATCTTTGCATGAAATATTCCCTTGATATCTCTAATTTTCTTGAAAAGATCTCTTGATTTTCCTATTCTGTTGTTTTCCTCTATTTCTTTGCATTGATCGCTGAAGAAGGCTTTCTTATCTCTCCTTGCTATTCTTTGGAACTCTGCATTCAGATGCTTATATCTTTCCTTTCCTCCTTTGCTTTTCGCTTCTCTTCTTTTCACAGCTATTTGTAAGGCCTCCTCAGACAGCCATTTTGCTTTTCTGCATTTCTTTTCCATGGGGGTGGTCTTGGTCCCTGTCTCCTGTACAATGTAATTTTACCTAAACATGCAGATTTATCAGGAGAACTAAACTTGGAAGTGATATTGGAGGAAGAAAAAGAAAAAGTTGAAGGAGATGAAAGGAACCATTCACAGATAAGTAAAAGTATAAATTGAAATTTCTGCCTTAGAACCATTTTCTCTGCTTTAGCAACACAATGCAGTCTGTAACAGTGTCCATAACAAGTAAAATGACTTTCAAAATTACCCTTTTCGAATTGATAGATAATAACTTAATAGTTTTTATAGCACTTTAATTTTATATTCTGTCGTCCACTTCTCCTCCTGTCCCCAATCCCTCCCTGCATCGTAGACTTTTCCAATGAGTCAACTCTTCACATGAGGTGGCCAGCGTATTGGAGTTTCAGCTTTAGCATCAGTCCTTCCAGTGAATACGCAGGATTGATCTCCTTTAGAATGGACTGGGTGGATCTCCTTGAAGTTCAAGGGACTCTCAAGAGTCTTCTCCAGTACCACAGTTCAAAAGCATCAATTCTTCAGCAATCAGCTTTCTTCACAGTCCAACTCTCACATCCATACCTGACCACTGGAAAAACCATAGCCTTGACTAGTCAGACGTTTGTGGGCAAAGTAATGTCTCTACTTTTTAATATATTATCTAGGTTGGTAATAACTTTGCTTCCAAGGAGTAAGCGTCTTGTAATTTCATGGCTGCAGTCAATATCTGCAGTGATTTTGGAGCCCCCAAAATTAAAGTCTGACACTGTTTCCACTGTTTCCCCATCTATTTCCCATGAAGTGATGGGACCAGATGCCATGATCTTAGCTTTCTGAATGTTGAGCTTTAAGCCAACTTTTTCACTGTCCTCTTTCACTTTCATCAAGAGGTTTTTTAGGTCCTCTTCACTTTCTGCCATAAGGGTGGTGTCATCTGCATATCTGAGGTTATTGATATTTCTCCCGGCAATCTTGATTCCAGCTTGTGCTTCTTCCAGCCCAGCGTTCCTCATGATGTACTCTGCATAGAAGTTAAATGAGCAGGGTGACAATATACAGCCTTGGCGTACTCCTTTTCCTATGTGGAATCAGTCTGTTGTTCCCTGTCCAGTTCTAACTGTTGCTCCCTGACCTGCATATAGTTTTCTCAAGAGTCAGCTCAGGTGGTCTGGTATTCCCATCTCTTTCAGAATTTTCCACACTTTATTGTATCCACACAATCAAAGGTATAGGCATAGTCAATAAAGCAGAAATAGATGTTCTGGAACTCTCTTGCTTTTTCCATGATCCAGAGGATGTTGGCAATTTTATCTCTGGTTCCTCTGTCTTTTCTAAAACCAGCTTGCAGATGTCCATCTGCAGACGAAAGGATAAGAAAGCTGTGGTACATATAAACCATGGAGTAGTACTCAGCAGTTAAAAAGAATACATTTGAATCAATTCTAATGAGGTGGATGAAACTTGAGCCTATTATACAGAGTGAAGTAAGCCAGAGAGAGAAAAACCAATACAGTATAGTAATGCATATATATGGAATTTAGAAAGATGATAACAATAGCACTCAACAACCTTTTGCTGTCTTGATGAGACAGCAAAAGAGACACAGATGTATAGAACAGTCTTTTGGACACTGTGGGAGAGGGCAAGGGTGGGTTGATTTGGAAGAATGGCAAAACCAGCTTGAACATCTGGAAGTTCACGGTTCACGTATTGCTGAAGCCTGGCTTACAGAATTTGGAGCATGACTTTACTAGCGTGTGAGATGAGTGCAATAGTGTGGTAGTTTGAGCATTCTTTGGCATTGCCTTCCTTTGGGATTGGAATGATAACTCCCCTTTTCCAGTCCTGTGGCCACTGCTGAGTTTTCCAAATCTGCTGGTATATTGAGTGCAGCACTTGCACAGCATCACCTTTAAGGATTTGAAATAGCTCTACTGTAATTCCATCACCTCCACTAGCTTTGTTCCTAGTGATGCTTTCTAAGGCCCACTTGACTTCACATTCCAAGATGTCTGGCTCTAGGTGAGTGATCACACCATCGTGATTATCTTGGTCGTTAAGATCTTTTTTTTTTTTTTTTTTTACAATTCTTCTGTGTATTCTTGCCACCTCTTCTTAATATCTTCTGCTTCTGTTAGGTCCATACCATTTCTGTCCTTTATCGAGCCCGTCTTTGCATTAAATGTTCCCTTGGTAGCTCTAATTTTCTTGAAGAGAACTCTTATCTTTCCTATTCTGTTGTTTTCCTCTATTTCTCTGCATTGATCGCCGAGGAAGGCTTTCTTATCTCTCCTTGCTGTTCTTTGGAACTCTTCATTCAGATGCTTATGTCTTTCCTTTTCTCCTTTGCTTTTTGCTTCTCTTCTTTTCACAGCTATTTGTAAGGCCTCCCCAGGCAGCCATTTTGCTTTTTTGCATTTCTTTTTCATGGGGATGGTCTTGATCCCTATCTCCTGTACAATGCCAGGAACCTCCGTCCATAGTTCATCAGGCACTCTATCAGATCTAGTCCCTTAAATCTATTTCTCACTTCCACTGTAGAATCATAAGGGATTTGATTTAGGTCATACCTGAATGGTCTAGTGTTTTTCCCTACTTTCTTCAATTTAAGTCTGAATTTGGCAATAAGGGGTTCGTGATCTGATTCACAGTCAGCTCCTGGTCTTGGTTTTTCTAACTGTATTTAAAAGCAAAACAAAAAATATAGTGTAAATCTAATTTTGGCTCCTACGTCTAAGAATCATTGTGTTTAGCCAGTGGACTCCAGGTTTTCAGGGTAGCCCTTGAGGTTCTTCCCAATGTCTTTCCAGATGCTTCTCTCTACTTTCTTTCATGTGTTTTGTACTTTCCCTTCCAGGTTCCTAGGAAACAACCTAGATGCCCTGTGCCTGACCTGTGTGCTCACATTCTAAGCTCCCAGTGGAATGATTTCTCGCTTTTCTCTTCCTTTTGGCCTCCTCTCTTCACTTCTTCTGTGAATCCTTCCTTATTTCACTTATCACTTTCATATGTCAACTCTTACATATCATATTGTATCATAATTGTATATCTGTTTGAAGGAAGAATTTGTTTCCTTGCATATGGTTTGTACATCATAACTGTTTTGTGAATTAATCAATGACTTAAGATGGGTAAGAGTTGGAATTTTACAAGAATTGTTTTTTTATTCTTTATTAGTTGAATTATTTGAAAACATTGGCTTTTTTGTGGATTTTTTAAAGTAGCGATCCTGGCGTGCCCAGGAAGGAAATAGAGAAAAAGAACAATGGCAGATGGACACAAGAAGAATGTGTGATTGCACCAATATTTGGAAAGACCGATTCACTGACTGGTGGTCTGCTGCATGTGAATGATGAGAGCATTTTGAGGAAAGAGGATCGAGAGGATGGCAGGTAACACGGACAGATTCTTTATTTCTAGGGGAAGAAATATTAGCACTGAATACTTCTTCTGGAAATAGAGCAGCATAATATAGTATACAGGCCAAGAGAAGAGAATCCTCAACTCTACTGGATGAACACCACAGAAAGGTTATGGAGAGGACCTGTGCCTTCGGCCGGAAGTCGTTTCAGTAAATAGCCCACTTGGAAGCTGGACTGTAGTGAATACATGTAAGCAGCTCCATAGGGAATATTATTGGGACAGGCAATGAAGAACTGGATGGTAATTGAAGAGGAATGTGGAGTTGAAAGGAGTTTCTTGTTTTATGTTAAGAGGGGAGCTTCTAGAGTGTGTGTGCTGTTGGAAATGAGCCAGTGGAGGACGTGTTTATTTAATCTTTTTTGCATTTCCAATAGTAGAAAGCTTATTGAATGTATGACATTATCTTTAAACTATTACAGTAAACTAATTGTACATAATACTTGTGCTCATATATAGTTTTATGGGAAGGGCTTGTTCATTGGTTCTGAAGTGTAATATTCCTATATAGTTGAATATGCAGATGACTACTTAAGTTAATTCTATCAGACATAGATTTTCAATAATCACATAATTGTGAATTTACAGACAGGCTATTCTGAAAAGGATTTGATCATTCCTTGATGATTGTAGTTGATAGTAACTTCGTCAGTACCTATGATTTTGTAAGGTACTGTGAAACATTACATCATATTAACTTCATTGTTGTTTATAGACTCCAGGGAAAAGGGGACGATTTTGTTTATATAAAATAGAAGAAAATTGATCGCAATCTTTCACAGATTATTCCTTTTGGATGATAAAGATTAAATGACAAAAAACCATGCTTCCTGTACTAAGAGTGTCATTAACACATATTGTGTGCTCTGTAAGTGGATGTCAGATGCGTGAAGAAAGAGCAGAATGGGTGAATGAATGCCTATTGATGAATTTCTTTACGAAAAACAAATCTTTATTGAAAGTAGATTTCCAGTCTTGCCTACATCTGAAGTCTTTTTATTTTTTGAGAAATACGTTTTAAGATTCAGAAATTATTGTTTATAGTTATAGCTAGACATGGAATAATGCTATAGATTCATTCACCATCCTGTTACTTAAAAAGAGTTTCAATATTACTTTCTCAGCATATTTTGGAAGAGCAGTTTTGAAGCCAGATTTCCTGGGTTTGAATCCTGGGTCTCTTGGTGATGTGCTGTGTGGGCTTGGGCAACTTACTCAGCCTTTCTGTGCTCCGTTTCTTCTTATACCTATCTCCCAGAATGACTGTGAGGATTAAAATGCCTTTAAGACTTGTCAAGTGCTTATAATAATGCATAGCAGTTGCCTAGGAAGTCCTCAAAAAGCTAATATTATGTTTATTTAAAATGGGTTTATTTCTTAGAAGGACTTAAGGAATATCTCCCAGATAGGTTTTATTGCCATAAAGGTTAGTTCTTATTGGAAATGACAGGTGCGAAAAACCCTGGTATACTGCTTTCTATCACATAATGCAAGTAACATAATGTTTTTCCTTTTCCTTAGATCTAAATTTAATGCTTTATTACTACTGCTGATATATTTTCTTTGTCGTTTAATGCTCCTCTTACTAATTGTTGCATTCTTTTATAGAGAATTACTTACCAATGCAAAGAGCTTATCTAAAAAAGAAAAGTTTAGGTATTGTTTGTATCTTTGAGTATTTACTACTAGCCTGAAAAGAATCATTTGTTTTTTAGGCCTGCGAGAAAAACACCGTATGAAAAGAAGAAGATATAGTAAAAAAAAAAAAAAAAAAGAACTTTAAAAAATATTATCCTAGTGAAAAATACTTTGTAAAAGGAATAGTGGCAAAATAGAAAATCTTCCTTTGTTGTAGAGAACTTTACTTTGAATACATCATTCAGAAACACTACTGATAAAGTTATCCTTTTGATAAAAATCTGTTCTTTTAAGCAGTGTCTGTTTTTGCTTTGAGAAAGAGATTGATCACCTCTGTACACTTAATATATTTTACATATACTTTAAGGACATTGTAAGACAGTATTATTTCTGTGTAGGTCAAAAAACAAATTAATTACGTGAACAGCCTGGATGACTTAACTTAGTCTTCTGAGACTGTTTCTGAGGATGGCGACGTGCTTTACTCTACGAGTTCCACGTTGTAAGTAGAACCTCTCGACGTGGGGTGTAAAGGTAGGAGCGCAGTGTAAACGTAAACGGAAAGCCTGTCTGTGTATAGAGTAGTGATAGATGCACACCTTGTCAGTCCTGCTCCAGAGCCAGGGATATGTTACAGAGCTGTGCATCTCAGAATTGTGTTTTGCATTAAAAGAACATGACAGTGCGTGTATACTCTGAACCACCGGCCTGTGATCCTTCTCACTCACTGTGCCTTCTGTTGACTCTTCTTGCCTGTGCCTTCACCCACGGTCAGGTCAGCATCATTTTCCTCCTAGAGTAACTGAAACAGTCTCAGGACTTCCTTCCCTGCCGCTCCACCTGGCAGAACCTCGGTCTGCAGAGCAACTGTAATTATTGCCTATTTTTAAACATTCAGGGCTCATCATGTAACCCAAGTGTTGCTTCTCTTTGCTGCGTGGTTAAAGGTCACAATTGTGTAGTTCCATCTGGTTTTATTTTTTACCTTTCTTTCTACATGAAGTTTAGAATTCGCTTGTCAGTTTCCTAAAATGTCTGCTGGTCTTAATGTTTTCATTTTCCTTCGGTTCCAAATACATTGTAATTCTTTTCATTACCTCTTTGATCCAAGAGTTATTTAGATCCGTGTGATTTTTGTTTCCAAATATTGAGAGTTTTCCAGAGATCCTTCTGTGCTCTTGCTCCTTATCATTTGTTAGGTGCATCCAGAGGGACCCTGGGGCTAGGGCTGATTATTTCCTGCCTTGGAGGCAAGACCTTACTGACTACCTTGTTCGTTCTACTGTAAGGAGATGTTTTTCCAGCCCGGCTCATGAGAATAGATAGAATTCCTGGGACTAAGTGAGCACCAGGCACAGGTTCCTGTAGTCTTTTCAAATGGTCTCAGGTGGTTTTCCCCCGATGGGCGCTGTTCATTCCTCTGCTGAATACCCGAGGGGCTCCTCCTCAGATCTCCAGGGTCTTTTTTTCTGTTCCACTCTCTCCTCTCTGCGGTTCTGATCTGTGATCTCTGCCCACTTTGGTTTCACCAGATTGTCAGCTTCATCATCTCCTGTCAGGGAGTCTGGCTGACTCAGCTTCTGTTCCTTCTCCCCGTGTTGGGGCCTGGAAATTCTCTCCAGGCAGTGAGCTGGAGCGTTCCTTAGGTTAATCTCCTGTGTTTCCAGGATCATTGTCCTTCAGTCCCTGAAGTCCTTTGTCATGAAAATCATTGTTTAATGTCTTTTGTCGGCGTTGTGTTTGCTCGCTGCACTCAGGAAGGTAAATCGGTAGCTGTTCCCTCTGTCTTGGTTAGAAACATATGGCAGCTGGAGACTGTCCACAGGGTTGTTCCTCCTGCTCCGCTTACTACTTCCTGCTCCTCCTTCATTTCTCAGTGTGACATCTCTTCCCCAGGGAAATCTTTCCTGGACCCAGTCTGTGTCAAGTTCTGTTATGTGATCATAGAACTCTCTTTTCTTGGAGTATCCTTCTGAGTTCATAATTATTTTATTTATCTTTCTCTTCTACTAGACTTCAAGGTAAACAAGAGCCAGGGGCGTCTGTTTATCTGCAGAGCTTAGAATCATGTCTTCCACATTATAGACACTTAATGCTTGTTCAGTGCGTGGGTGCGTGAACGTGAAAGGCACAGTCCTTTCTACTCAAAAATTACTCACATCAATTTTTTTGTTTGTTTCTATCTTTGTTTTCTTCATCATGCAGATTCTGTTAGCTTGTTCAAAATTCAGGATACAATTCTTTCGCATGAAATATTAGTAGTTTTTCAAAGAAGCTACTCTGAACTACTTAAAGGAGAATTTTACATAATGAAAAGTAAGGTTCGTGGGCTACAAAAAGAGCTGTCCAAAACAAAAGAAGTGAAATCACAGAGCATCAGAAAGTAGAGTGGAAACAAGAGCTCAGCAGCTTGAGATACTGTACATCTCGCTTTTAAAGAAATATTTGAACTGTTGTTTCCTTTAATACTGCAGAGATGTAGATGTGTTATAAGGACTAACTTATCCTCTCAGATTTTACAGGGGAGAAAGTGTCACTAGTATTGTGGAGTGTGAAATTCTTGGAAATAATATAGCAGGTTCTTAACAGTGAATGCTTCCAGTAACTTAATGTATATTTTTCCAAATCATCATTTTCATGACCATACAGGAGTCTGCCATAATGGAAATCCCATTAGTTATTTACCAAATTGACGTTCAGTTGTTTATCACTTTTCTGTATTCTATTTAATACTGCAAGGAACACCTTTTCTGTAAATTCATTTCCACCTTTCTAATTATTTTGAATACATTTTCTTTAATAATATCGTTATTATTTGGTTAAAGTATGAGAAGTTTAAAAAGGTCTGTGATCTATATTTGTAAAGTATTCTTAGGAAAGTTTATTTTACTTTACATTCCCACCCGCAGATGTATGAAGTAGCCATTTTTCTCAAGAGAAAATGAAAACAAAATTTTATGCGGTTTTATTCTTAACCCTCTGTCGGAAAACAGTGATGGTTATTAAGTGTTTTTCCTTGTACTCCCCCCACGTTTACTGTTTTAAACATTGTGAAGAGGGAAGAAAGTTATTGCAGCAGTGAATTATCTCATGATTTTCTAAGAAGAGCTTTAAATTTTGCAGCTTCACCTTAAAGCAAGAAGAAGAGAATAGAAGAAATGCCGATATGTTTTATGAAACAATGAGGGAGCAGTTAAGAAGTAAAGAAGATGAATATAGTAAAGTAGTTGAAGTGAAAGAGCAACTAGAACTCACTTTCCGAGCAGTAGAAATGAAACTGAAGATTGAGAGAAGTAATCTGAATCAGGTAGAGAAATCTTTGGTGAAAATTTCAAATTTCTAACACTATTTCATCAGTATTATTTATAATATCCCCTTTCTTAAAAAAATACCACTTTGTTTCGTGTTGTACCATTTATTTAGTGTCATAGGAAATTTTAGGTTACTTGTTACAAACAAAAGAAAAGAAATTCAACATTCCTGAAGTAGCAAGGCCGGAAATGAGAATTGTATGATCCTGACATGCTGGGTGCACTTTTTCGAGCAGAGGGAGGAAGAGGTCATGTCAGTCGCTCACACAATAGATCCTGAGAAGATTGGTATAGAAACTGGAGGTTAAGCTCTCAGCCCACCTCAGGCAACGGCTCCTTCAGCCTTGATGGACCATTCGTGAGTAAATAGGTCTCGAAGAGAAGGGACACTGGGAGGGACCGTCGTGCCTCATTTTACATCAAGTTGCGTCTGGCCTTCAGTCTGGCAGGTGGCTGAGGGTCGTGGACCCCTCCCTCTGTGCCCGTCAGCCCTCCAGTCCACCTGCCCCGTGAACACCTCAGAGCTGGCTCCAGCTTTCCCAGCTGCTTTCTCCCTCATAGTAGAGTCTTCAAGGACAGGTGTTAACTGGCATCCTCGAGAGGTGCAGGGATTTTTTCCCAGCAGTTGGTAGAAACCACTCTTGAAGTTGGTTGTCCTTCATTCTGCAGAGTTTGCGAGTGGCATCTCCGAGCAGAGGAATTTGCTCCCACACCTCATGTCCCTCTCAAACACGGACTGGGTCCCATCCCTGAGGTCCTAGCAGCAGATCTTCCACAACGAAAAGCTCTCGGGGAGAGCTCGGGAAAGTAGTATTTGTAATTCAAATCCATTTATCTAGAGCAGTCAGGTAGTGACATACGATGGCTTCACCCAAGGAGAGGCCTTTAATATTTTACATAGGAATTCATCTCAAATCTTTTGCGACTATCTTGGAGGAGCCGGCACCCTGATTGTGGTTTAGGCCAGGAAGACCGTGTGTATTCCATTGATTTCACTTCCTCAGTTGATTAGGTTATTTTATCACTTCCCCTGATGGTAAGGAGGAAACTGTAGGCAGTACAGAGACCACATTTTGGGTGTTATTCTTCTCCTTTTGAGAAAATGAGCACTCTGCTCTGTGAGTGTCCTATTTCAGTGCAGGTAACTTTTGAAAACAGTGATAGATATGCCATAATATATATTTAGTGATAATTATTACGTGTTTTTCATCGTATTTTCCCCATCTTACTATTTTAAACATTATGGAGAGGTAATGAAATTTATTGCAGCAGCAAATAATGTCATAGCTTTCTAAGAGCTTTCTAAATTTTACCTTATTTACCTATTTACCATTAGTGTCTGTACCATGAATGAAATAGGAGGCTTGTTTTGTATTGATGTGTTTGTCTTGGAGACAAGTGGTTTGATGTAAGAGGACTAGTAGAGTCCAAAGACCTGGCAAAAAGGCTGCAGCTTCCTCATATTTGTAACTTTTTCCTTTCCAGAATCATTACAGCTAATGAGTTAATTGATGTTTGTAGAAGTGCTTAGTACAGTTGTCAGTAGGTGTAATTCTTGTAATTGCCTATTAAAATGTTAGAAGGTAGCATATTCTCAAGGAAAAACTTTTTGTACAAAATTTGTCTATTTTTACAGAGTTAAGTCTCTTACTGTGAAGTAGCTGTATAAGAGGTATCGGACGCAGTGTTTATAAACCTAGCAAACGGTGTTGTTTATTGAATTATATTCTGTTAGTTTCAGGTATACAGCACAGTTACTCAGATAAATATGTATATGTGTGTGTATATTATATAAATGGGGCTTCCCTGCTGGCTCAGACTGTAAAGAATCTCTGCAATGCAGGAGACCTGGGTTCAATCCTTGGGTTGGGAAGATCCCCTGGAGAAGGTGGAGAAGGCAGTGGCAACCCACTCCAGTCCTCTTGCCTGGAAAATCCCATGGACAGAGGAGCCTGGTAGGCTGCAGTCCGTGGGGTCTCAAAGAGTCAGACACAACTGAACACCTCTCTCACTTTTCACTATCATGCATTGGAGAAGGAAATGGCAACCCACTCCAGTGTTCTTGTCTGGAGAATCCCAGGGACGGGGGAGCCTGGTGGGCTGCCATCTGTGGGGTCGCACAGAGTCGGACACGACTGAAGCAACTTATCTGCAGCAGCAGCAGCCTGGAGAAGGCAATGGCAACCCACTCCAGTATTCTTGCCTGGAAAATCCCATGGACAGAGGATCCTGGCAGGCTGTAGTCTATGGGATCGCAAAGAGTCGGACATGACTGAGTGACTAATACACACTCACTCACACACACACTCACACATACACACATATTCCTTTTCAGATTCCTTTTCAGATTCAGGAGGGAAAGGCTACCCACTCCAGTATTCTGGCCTAGAGAATTCCATGGACTGTATAGTCCATGGCATAGCAAAGAGTCAGACACGACTGAGCGACTATCACTTTCACTTTTCGTGCTTTTCATAAGTGGCCTTTACTGTATTGAAGAAATTTCTTTCCTATTTTATTGAATTTTTAAAAAATCATGAATGGGTTTTGAATTCTGTCAGATGTTTTCTCTGCATAGTCTTACTTTTAATTCTTCTGGCCTAGAGAATTCCATGGACTGTATAGTCCCTGGCATAGCAAAGAGTCAGACACGACTAAGTAACTATCACTTTCACTTTTCGTGCTTTTCATAAGTGGCCTTTATTGTATTGAAGAAATTTCTTTGCTATTTTATTGAATTTTTAAAAAATCATGAATGGATTTTGAATTCTGTCAAGTGTTTTCTCTGCATAGTCTTACTTTTAATTCTTACTTGAATGTTGGTAGAATTGAGCTTTGAATCCATTTGGTCCTAAGGTTTTAGCTTTTGGGAGTGTTTTGTTTTTTTTCTAATTAATATTTAAATCTCCTTATTTGTTACTGGAGTGTTGAGTTTTTCTATTTTTTCTTGTTTTAGTCTTGACAGGGTGTATGTTTCTCAGAATTTATCTATTTCTTCTAGGTTTCCCAACTTGTAATTGTTCATCAATAATAATGGTCCCTTATGATTATACTTCTTTACTTCTGAGGTATCTGTTGTAATGTCGCTTTCCTTTCTGTGTTTATTTCAGTTTCCTCTCTTTCCTTCTTACCTTAGGTAAGGGTTTATTGATATTGTTTGTTTCTTTCGAAAAATGCACTTCTAGTTCTTTCACATGCACACTGGGCATTCTCACACACTGGCAGTGTGTTTAGAGATGTTGCTTAGCAACGATCATTCTGGGATGAAAGATTCCAAACCGTTGAGCTTCCCAGATGGGAGGTTGTGGCAGGACGGCTCAGGCTTACCTGTAGTGCTTGTGTTGGGTTTAGGGGACTGTGCAGAGCCAAGGGGGAGGTGAGGTGTGTTCAGAGCCCGTAGGCTCTGTGATGAAGAAGATTTGGGGCTACAGGAGTAAGAAGGGCTTGTTGCCCTTTAGCTCTTCCATCATCCCGGGGACAGAAAGAGGTCATCATAGAACTAACTTCAAGCCCGGGTACTACATCCGAGACTAGGACCTCAGAAAAATCCACAAAGCTGCCAGTGTAGGCAGTGTAACCAAAGTGAAGCAGTTTCTGTTGCTCGGAAAGAATGGTCTGAACGACAAGGACAAGATGAACAGGTAAGTGGGGAGGAAGGGCCTGGCAGGGGTCCGTCCTGTGAGTTTCCCTCCCAAGGCTCGCAGATACGTTTGTGGGATCCAGCGCCCCACAGACTTGATAGGCTGGAAAAGCCTTAGCTGGTTTCGGACCCGCTTATAATTCCCCTTAGAGAGCACTTTACTGGTCGTTTTAAAGGTATTTAACTGAATGTCAGTAATCACAGAACTGAAATAAAAGATGAATAGCATCTTTGTTTCTTCTTCTTCCTCCTCCTCCTCTTCATTTGTCATTATGCATGCATTAACATGATGTACTCATGAGTAAGAGAGCTCAAGTTCTGTTAGTCAGTCAGTTCAGTCGCTCAGTCGTGCGTGACTATTTGCGACCCCATGAATCACAGCACGCCAAGCCTCCTTGTCCATCACCAACACCCGGAATTCACTCAAACTCATGTCCATCGAGTCGGTGATGCCATCCGGCCATCTCATTCTCTGTCGTCCCCGTCTCATCCCACCCCCGATCCCTCCCAGCATCAGACTTTTTTTCCACTGAGTCAACTCGTCACATGAGGTGGCCAAAGTACTGGAGTTTCAGCTTCAGCATCAGTTCTTCCAATGAACACCCAGGGTTGATCTTCTTTAGAATGGACTGGTTGGACCTCCTCGCAGTTCTGTAGCCCTCAAAAAATCTTCTGGAACTCCCTGGCTCGCACATTGTTTTTCTCATGTGATTGATGAAAACTTTTCTTCATGGATTGTCCATTGTGGATATTGGCAGTGGACAGATTTTTGATGTTGTCAGCATCTTATTTTTAATGTACACATTTTTATACCATAATGTTACATATTACAGAAAACTGCATAGTGAGAAAAATAATCCCCATGACAGGTCAACTTCTGAGTTAAAAGTGCTTCAAATACAATATCCGTTTTCTATCAGTGTACACTTATGTGTTTATGTTCCTTGCTGAAGGACCTTAGAAGACCGCTTTGAAGTAGGAAGCTGGCTGTGTCCTTGAATAGGAAGACATTTTTCTTAGGATATATCATCTTTCCGTATTTAAACCAAATAAACATATCGTGGTTTTAAAGATTTTGGGTTATACATACTGTCTTTAATTGTTGTGATGAAATTGAAAGGTTTGTATAGCAGACAAGATTTACCCTTTTAGATATTAAAATTTGCTGGATGACGTTTTCTATCAGAAAAGATAAATTATGTGTAGATGGTGGAGAAATAACCTGGTAACTATTTAGAGAAAAGTAACTACATTTTTCGGAGAAGGCAATGGCAAGCCACTCCAGTACTCTTGCCTGGAAAATCCCATGGATGGAGGAGCCTGGTAGGCTGCAGTCCGTGGGGTCGCTAAGGGTCGGACACGACTGAGCGACTTCACTTTCACTTTTCACTTTCCACTTTCACACATTGGAGAAGGAAATGGCAACCCACTCCAGTGTTCTTGCCTGGAGAATCCCAGGGACGGGGGAGCCTGGTGGGCTTCTGTCTATGGGGTCACACAGAGTCGGACACGACTGAAGTGACTTAGCAGCAGCAGCAGCAGCAGCAACTACATTTTTATATCACCAAAAAGTTTCACATGGAGTATGGATCAAAAATTTTAAATACACAGGGTGAGAAAAGTACCAGAAGAAAACTGAAATTCCTATCTATACATTTTCTGTGTGCTGACAAAGACCTTCTTTTTTTTCTGGTTCTACAGTTTATTAACCTTAATATTTTTTTTTAATTGGATGGTAATTGCTTTACCATGTTGTGTTGGTTTCTGCTGTACAACATCATAAATCAGTTCTAAGTATACATATATCCCACCCCAGAGACTTTCTCGGAATGATTTCAAAGGCACGAATTCCTGAGTTTCCTGGGTTTGGGCACCAAAAAGAAAAAAGGAATCTGACAGTTGATTTAAGTGCAGTGAAGTAGCTCAGTCATGTCCGACTCTTTGCGACCCCATGGACTGTAGCCTACCAGGCATCTCCCTCCATGGGATTCTCCAGGCCAGAATACTGGAGAGGGTTGCCATTAGCAACCCCCAAAAATTTAAAAATCTCTGTAGATCAACCTATCTGTAGGGAAGTCGGATGAGCAGACAGGGCTTATCTTTCTGTCACTAATAGGAATGTGGCACAGGTACAAATTGTCGTTTTCAATTTAATTTTGAAGTTTGTGTGAGGATTGGTATCCTGTGACAACTTTCAGCCTTATCAAAAGTCAAGGGAATCTTGGGAATTTCCTGTCAGTCCAGTGGTTAAGACTCACTGCTCTGGGCCCAGGGATCACTCTCTGGTGAGGGAACTAAAATCCTGCAAGCTACAAGGATATATTGTCCAACATGGGGAATATAGCTCCTATTTTATAGTCACTTTAATGCAGTCTAACCTTTCACAATTGTGGGTCACTGTGTTGTGCACCTGTTTTATATCATAATATATAACATACATCATCTCTAAAGCAACCTTAGGCGAAAACACCTCATGGGAATTAGACCAACAGGAAAAATGAGAAATGAACAAACAAAAATGCTACAATTTATAGTTGTAAAGACTGTGAGTTTTAAATTATATTCCAATGTCAGAGACGTTCAAATGTGAGAAAATGAGCATATTAGAATCCTCAAAGTACAGTGTTGTCTCTAATCCTCAAAACAGGTCTGCAAAGGAGGTGTAATATCCTTTGACTTCATTCAGATGTTGTCCTTGTAAGAGAGTAGTAACAGTAGTAAGTATGGTAATATAATTTAACAGTTACTAGCTGTTATCTGTGCGAGGAACCGTTCTGAACCCTGTGCATGGATCTCAGTGAGGCATCGCAGCGGTGTCCTGTGAGATAACTGCTACTCTCTCTCCATTTTGCTGATGAGGAAACTGAGGCACAGAGAGGCTGAGTGGCATCTACTGAGTGACAGAGTGAAAGTCAAGGTCAGACCCACGTCGAGTTGAGTCTCCAGGTCTTGCACATTCCATTCAAGTAGACTGTTCTTTCATTACTGTGTAAGGGGAGCTAAAGCTAATATATGCTGCTCTTTCTCCAGAAGAAAACGAAATATTTGTTTAGAGGGAAGGGAGTACCATGCTGCTGAGTGTTTTCAACCACATGAACAGTTGTTTGTTTTGGAACAGTTACACGGCAGTTTCCTGAAAACTGCTCTTGCTCTCGTAGGATGGCGCTCCACTTGGCCTGTGCCAATGGCCATGCAGCGGTGGTAGCTTTCCTCCTGGAGAGAAAATTCCTGCTGAACCTCTGTGACACTGAAAACAAGACCGTGCTGATGAAGGTATGGGGCAGCGAACCATATCCCCGTGAGGGGCATGTGATTTAACTACTGAGACTAAAAATGAATTTATGTCATTGAACTATAGGGAACTGGTGAAGCTTGTGGACTGTTTCCTTTGAATTCCTAGAATTTACACTCTTTCTTGGAACGACAATGACAGGCCATAGAATGCCAACAGGAGGAGTGTGCGACTCTTCTGCTGGAGCATGGTGCCGACCTGAATGTGGTGGACATCTGTGGCAACACCGCTCTCCACTACACTGTCCTTTACCAGAATGTCTCACTTGCAGCAAAGCTGCTTTCCTATGACGCCAATATAGAAACCAGGAACGAGGTATAGCTCAACTAACTTTACTGACCAAATATTTGCCAAGCATTTTTTAAAACTAGATGTGTTTTACTGATAGCAATATGTAAATAAGTAGACTGAGTAGTGTCCAGCAGGCCCTGTTACCATGGAAACAACTCCAAAGCCAAGTCGGGGTGGGTGGAAAATGTCAGAGCCCACAGAAAGGGCCAAGTGCTCTTTCTCAGCCACCCTTCTACCCCAGAAGGAAGATTTTCCCACTAGAACGTGCTCAGGAGTGGGTGGTAGGCTCAAGTCCAACAGAAAATGAAGGCCTCGGGGGAGTGCAGTGACGTGGTGGGTGGCTGCTTCCAGGGGCTCAGGGAATGGGTGCAGCTGCCTGGGGAGGGATGGGGGTGGGAGGAAGGAGACCCAGCACCCAGCAGGGGAAGCTGGGGCGGTGCAAGTGGGCGGGGGAGGCACGGGCCTGCAGCCCTGAGCCCTCTAGGACCCCGGTTCTGAGATCGTGTCAAGTGGCTCAGATCACGTGACACCCAGCAAGGGCAGTCACTTGTGCTGGTGACCACTTGGCTTGCCAGGGACACACCTCGGGTCTCCCACGCTCAGCCCTGGGAGGCTGCTCGGTGGGGTTGCAGCTGAGTGAGGGGAGCTGGTGATGGTGAAGCTGCCCCTCCTGCTCTTTCTCCTGCGGCTGCAGCCCCGCCAGGAGCTGCAGAGAGAGCTCCCCCACTCTCACAGGTGGGCTCAGTTTTCATTGTTTGGAAGCTCCAGTCTTCCCTGAGTGAAAATACTTTGGAAGCACTTGATTGTCTAACATGTCACTTTAAATCACGATATTACTCAAGAAGCATTAGAGAGTAAAGCGTTCTTTTTTGTGTTTATGGCAGATATCTGTGATAACACTGCACTTGTTAAAGGTAAAATGTTTTCCAAGTATTTTTCCCTTACTGAAAAAAAAATAGTTTTTTTTCTAATTAGTCTAAAATAACACAGTAAAGCAAAATTTGCCTTAGAAATAGACTTTGTCTTAAAATTCAAACACGCATTTGACAACATCATAGAAATCTTGCTGCTGTTAACACATTCCAATTTTATGAAAAAATGATTTATATAAAAGTGATTTCTCTCGCATTGCTCAAGGCTTCTGAGGCTAAAAGGACAGGCAAAGGAGCAAGCAGGTGAAAAATGCAGATTAAGGTGGAATTTTGGCAGTTGGGGTATGCCAAGAAGAGGGTTTTGTGTTTTTTTTAATTTACCTAATTTTTTAAAAATTAATTTATTTCAATATTTATTTGGCTGTGCGAGGTCTTGGCTTCAGCATGCAGGATCTAGTTCCCTACCAGGGATGGAACCCAGACCCCCTACACTGTGAGCACTGAGACCCAGACACTGGACCACCACAGAAGTCCTGAGTTGTTGGTTTTTGTTTTTTTTTCCCCTTCACTTTATATATTTTGGTAAGGTGCTTTTCAGTGTCAGGGATAATAGTTGTTATTTTGAGAAAGAGATTGAGTGAATTGGAGACTTGCCTAGGTATCAATTTTAGGAAGACTCTGCAGAAATCAGATCAGCAGTGAAAAGGTGGTGATTAAGTTGGAAAGAAGAGAGAAGAACAAATATTTAACAGAAATATTATCCTGTTCTGGCAGAAACACCCAGTTAGATAGGAGTCTAGACTCTGCTCTCAATCTGGGTCTGGATAGAAAGTAAGGGGTTTATAAACAATGAGATCAGGTTGCCTTTTGTGTTTATTAGTCCCTATTCTACCACTATTTACCCAGTAAAATTTAATGCAGTTTTGATGACTCTTATGTCTCACGCTTTTCTTTTTTCTTCAAATCCTCAAGTAAGAGAAGGAATTGGCCATGTGGGTGAGAGATGAGACTGGAATGTTTGCTGCGCTAATTCTCAGCTAGAATGTGATGGTGAAAACCATAGTCACTTGGGAAAGCTTATAAAAACATTTATAAGCCTAGGCTGTTCCCTGAAGGTTTTGATGGAATAAATCGAGGAAGGCCTGGACGTGTGTCTTTAGAAATATTTCCATGAGATTCTGATACGATCCTTGGTGAAGAACTATGGAGTGATTAAGTATAATTTCTAAGTGCACCTATCTCAAAAATAAGTAATCTATAGAAGAGTTGGAGTTTGATCAGTGCCAGCTACTTCCATCAGCTCCCTCCTCTGCAACAATATTAGCCTGACTTTTTCCTCTGCCTCTGTGATGGAGAAGTTAAAAGGAATATTTTTGACAATATCTATTGGCTTGAATGATATAACTCCTTTGCCTTCCAACCACTAATTATGCAGTGACACGCCAAGAGTCTTTAGAGCTTTGGTCATGGCGAAGTTACTTCATCTGGAGTCTGACCCTTTAAGACTTTTGCACCTTCTGTTATCAACCAGGTCATTAGGTCAACAGATGTTTGTTACCAACAGGGTTTTCCTGAGTGCAGTAACAGTAATTCACGAGCCTTCTTTTGGTGTCAGCAGGACAGACTCTTGCAGTGAGTCTGCTAGATTTGCTGAGCCCTGGCATAAGCAAGATGATAGCTTTAAACATCAGAACCCATGAAGTTAGTACAGATGGGGATTGTTTTAATCATTTAGTTTCAGCAGTCTCAGGAACTCATTATCCATTTGGTTAATAATCTGGGAGAATCCTAGAAACAGATTGTAGTTTTAACAAGCAGTGGAAACATTCTTCAAGTGGGAATTTTGAGTCTTGTTTTTTAAATTTATTTTAACAGAATTATGAGTCCAGAGCAATTTTTACTACATACTGAGACCCACTTTTCTTGTGAAACACATGATACTAAGAAAAGGAAAGCTTTCACATACAAATATTTGCTTTATACCCACCTGTTTGGAAACAGCAGAATGTAAAACCACAAGTGGGCTAGAGACCAAATGTGGTCCTTGGATATGTTTCGCTTACCTACCTCCACAAACTGAGTCAGCATTAAAAATTTAGCAACCTCATGCAGAAGTCTGCATTTCAGGCTTCTCAGAGAACAAAATCTGGGCCCGCTGAGCCCATTCTACTGTTTCGTCTGCATGTGGTGGCCTCCCCTTCTGTACGAGGCATGTGTTCGCTGGTTTGCCAGCCTCACCTGGCTTTTTCACTTACTCACGTCACCAGCTTTCCCTCCATAAGCATTTGAGTTTCCATTTCTTGTTTTATAGTTTATTTTGATAACTCTTTCAAGGTTTTAAAGACAGTCTAGTTAATCTATAATTGATTTCATATTTTAAAAGAATCTCTTAAGGATGGGATTGAATTTTTCAAATTAGAATTTTTAAGTTGGTTGTGGCGGTTTCACACTGAATGAGCCTCCCAAACACACAGGATTATGAGAGAGCGCAGGGAGAGTTCATGGAAGAGCAACTCCCCGAGAAAACGCTGAGTGCATATTTATTGGTAGCTCACCTCGTAATCTTTAAGGAAGAGCAGTAAAGCAAGACAGAGACCAGAACTCTGGGATTAAGGCAGCTTCCTCCTGGAGGTCTGGAGGTAATCATGTGAGAGTCCTCAAGAAAGGTCTTTGAAGATAAGCGGTGTTGTTCTGCGTCAAAATGGCATCTAACTAATGCTGACCCGTCAGTTTAACTTAAGGGCGGGGGAAGGAACAAGCAAGGGAGAACGAGTAAGATTAAATTTCAGGAGACTTTGCTGAGAAAGCCGAAAAACACGGTGCCCACAGTTGGTGTTTTGGAAGAAAAAAAAAAAAACAAAGTAACTTTTCTCTTTGCATGTTCATGTAGAGGATAATATTCCCACTGGAATGTCTGTAACCTCCTGAGGTTACTCTTGGTCATCCTTGGACAGGTTATGCATGCTACAGATAATATTATATATTCCTGCCTCAGCACTGTTCCTAAAATATGCAGTTGATTTAGTAGCTAATTGATTTTCTCTGGAGGAGTGTTGAGACTAGTAATAGAGCAAGTAAATACTACAATATTCCTGATAAATACTATGATAGAAGGAAAGATCCTTGGAACCAGTAAACGTTGAAAGTGAGTTTAGAGAATGACTCTGTGGTTCATCTTTAGAAGAGGTAGAGGAGGAGCATTTTATTATTTATTTTTTCAAGAGACGTATTTGGCTGCACTGGGCCTAGTTGTGGCACGTGGGATCTTTAGTTGTGGCACGTGGGATCTTTAGTTTCGGCACGTGGAATCTAGTTCCCTGCCCAGGGATGGAACCTGGACCCCCTGCCTTGGGAGCTCAGGTCTTAGCCCCTGGACCCCCAGGGAAGGCCAGAAGGAGGAGCATCTTGAAGAGATAGAAGGTGCCCCGGGGGATGAGGAGGAAGGGCTCCCCCCGTTTTTTTTTTTTTTTTTTACTTTCTGAATTGTATGTTTAAGTTCAAAGAATCTGTTGCATGATTTTCAGTTCAGCTTAGAAATAAGTTAACTATGTACATTAGAAATGGTTTTTCCCGTTTTACAGGATGACCTCACACCACTCTTATTTGGCATAAGTGAAGGGAAACAGCAAATAGTGGAATTTTTAGTAAAGAAAGAAGCAGATATACATGCAGTTGATAACATGAAGAGGTACAGTTGTTCTTTTTCTTTTTAAAAACCTTAGTGCCGTTCTCTGGTGCTAACATCAAGATTAAATTAATAAGAGGATTCATTTGTGATCAACACTTCATCAGTTAGGTAGAAAATCAATTATTCTGACTGGGAATCGTGAAAAACTATATAGCAGAAATATATAGCAGGATTCATATTCCTATTTAATATTGAGCGATGTCATATGCAACCTGTTCCTGTTTCTGGTTGATCTTGGAGTAGCTGAGGGATTTCATACTAGTTTCATTAGCTTTATAAAATATGGATTCTGCTTTTTAGTTTACCTTATGACAGTATCGAGTTTCTTAATGCTTTTATAATGATTGTTTCACCTCTACTTCATATCTATTTTTCCTTAAAAGATGCATACTAAACATAAAGGACTTGATTTTGTCTTTTGGGTGACTCTTTGCTTTCAGTTACTTTCTCTGAAAGATACTGATGTTATTAAATTGAAGAAAAGTCCTTCACAGTTTAGTGACTAAACAACAACAAAACAGTGATTAGTAATCACTGTCCCCAGATACTGTGGGGTCATCAGTTTTTATCCTTTTTCATTTCAAGTACATCTTGATGTTTTCATTTTCAATGAATGTAGAAGGAAGAATGATAGGTTTAATTGGATAAACCGTTCCTTTAACAACGATAAGTCAGATGTGGATGATGCAGATGAAAATGATGGGCTTTAGATTCAGACTGGGTTCAACTCCTAGCTTTCCTACCTGTTAGGGTTATGACCTTCTGCACATAACTCATCATCAGCAAATAAGTTTCCTTACACAAAAAGGCAAATAGTAACACATCCTTCAAAAGTGGCTGTGTGTATATATAGTATTTCCTTTAGTGAAGAGCACATGCTTGTCCACATCAATAAGTGCCACAGTGACTATTTTTATTTCCATTATTGTTAATGTTTTTGTTTTAAGCCTGCAAATAGCCTTTGCTTAACCCAACCTGTAGCTGACTTTGAAGTATAATGTATCAGACTAAGGAGGAAATGGGGGATTCGTCCCTTAAATACTCACCTGCCTCAGATAAGCGACCTCAGCATAGTTTCTCGTCCATCAAGGTCTTTGTTACTATTTTTTAAAAGCACTTATTTATTTGACTGCGTGGGGTCTTAGCTGTGGAAACTCTCAGTTGCAGCATGTGGGATGAAGTTCCCTGTCCAGGGATGGAACCTGGGCCCCCTGCATTGGGAGCCTGGAGTCATAGCCCCTAGTCCACCAGGGGAGTCCTCATCAGGGACTTTTGAAATAGTAAGTGCTGCTACGTGCCATCGCAGTGGGACAGGAGGCTTCTTTTCCATCCCTTCATTTTAGCCTTGGAAGTAATTTACAAGGATGTACACTTGAAAATGTAAATGGTCCGCTCTTCATGGACAGGCAAGATGTTAACTTGGTAAAGTGTATCAAATGAACTGTTTCTGGAGGTTAACTCAGCTTCCTGAGGGTGACGTCGTCTCTCTGTTGTTTTAGAACCGCCCTTATGCTTGCTGTCAATTCTGAATGTATGGATGTAGTCCGTCTTCTCCTTCAGCGAGGTGCTGACGTCTTTTCTCGAGATCTCTTTGGACGGACTGCAGAAGAATATGCTATTATTAGTGGTTTTAAAATGTAAGTGTTCATATTAAGATGCCAGTTCTCACTAAACTGCACCAAAAGAATTTAAACTGTTACTTGTTCCATGACCAGTGAGAGTTGTCTGTTTGGTGCAGACAGTTTCTATCCTGTGAGGGCACCTTTCCTTAGGTCATAGCTTCCCTGTCATCCTTCCCAGAGTAGTGTGTGTCAGCTTGCCTGAGATTCCATGGTTACAGTTGGCCCCCTCATGGGATCTGTTTCCTGTAATAATGAAAATCTTCCAAAGGATTTATTTGCTTCAACCGTAAATGTTTTCTGAGTCTGCCCCATTCACCAGAAATCCTTAAATCTTAAATAAGTTAGTTCAGAGAGGAATTTAGAGAGGTAAACCCTGCCTAAGACTTGCCAGCATCCATTGTAAGAGTAGGGTTATGTCTTTAACGTGAATCGGAGATGCACATGGAGATTAATGATCATTGTCAGAAAGATCTGCTGGTTGAGAGTTTGAGTAGGTAGAGAAGGGTGTGTAGTGGTCCAGGCCAGGTCTTGATTGTGATTAGTTTTCTGCACTTGGTGTAATTAGCTGCAGTAATGGGGGATAATTATGTTCTCTAGTGTAGTGAGTTCATACCTTATAAATAAATTTAGGTACCAATTATATAAGAGCCGAGATTCCCTAAGCAACAAACCACAAAGAACAACTCATCACCGTAATTAGTCACAGTTTCCTGCAACCCTTGAATGCTAAACATAGAAGAAAGACATTGGTTTTGTTTGGGATTTCAAAGTAGTTCCAGCAATAAAGTTCAAGAACCAATTATTCCATTCTTTGGCTGTCTCTGCAAGCATTTGGGGATATATTGCCTCAATGAGTCCTCTTAATCCCCTTGTGAAATAAGGCAGTAGGATCCCGGTTGTGCAGAGGAAGACTCTGAACTCAAGAGAAGCAGCTTCTCCAGGAACACAGAGCAGCTGGTTGCAGAGCGGGGCTTTGCGAGTCTGAAAGGGTGTTCGTGCGCCAAGCCAAACCCAGTGAATCCACTGAGCTGTATCGCCCTCAGTGCACGACTGCTGCCTCTGCCTTTCCTTCCTCCTCTAAATCCATGCTGAGTGAAATGTTGTAGAACTTAGAAACGTGAAATGTAATGCACAGTTGTAGTTTTGACATTATCGCTGACATGGTCTGTCTGAAATAATCTAAGAATTTAACATATTTGTTAGTTATCTTTCATATTAGAGTTAAAATATTATTTATCACATTTTTAACACATAGCATTTGCAAAGTAATCTCTGAATGTAAAGAAAAGAGGCCTAAAACTCCTCCCGAAAAGAGCAACCCAGGTACGTCATCTGATAATAATGAATTACTCTTGGTGATTCTACCATAGATAAAGTAGGAGTGAGGAAGATTCAATAATAAAAGAACTATGATAAAATTAGTGTAAATTGCATGTGTGTTTTATTTTTAAATTAATTTCTTAATAGTCTAGTATTCAGAATTGTTAAAGAAGTTAACTGTAGGTAATTTAACATCAGAGACAGTATTGTCTGGAAAGAATTCCATGTTTTTAATCACGGCCCCTAAAACCCTGTGTTAGATTTGGTGTAAATTAGAAAAAATGTTTGTTAGTATGATATATATTTGGTCTATAATCATAGCAAATTGGACTTCTTATAAAAGTGGAACTTTAATTTTTATAAATAGATTGCATTTAGTGAATGAATGGTTATTAGTTACTGTGTAATGATTAGTCTCATTAAAAAAGTTACCATAGTTTAAACTGGGAACCTCACTCAATAGGCCCTTCCTGGTAGGATAAGAAATGATAAACAATAAGAACTGCCATGCTGAGCCAGTGTGCAGCATACCAGAAAGAGATTACTTTCGAAAGATAAACCTTCCAATACTACAGATCAGAAAAGCAATGCCAGGTTGAGAAGCACCGGTTATTTTGCCTGTTGTACCAACAAGATCTCTATTACCAACTTTATTCCTTACATATCCAAAAAGAGTGAGATAAGTTGACTTTATTAGACCCAGATGTTTTCTTCTGTGTGTTGGATAACTGTCATGATAGTATAGTTTTGTAAGAACAACATGTTCTGTTGCCGTTATTTAAAAGAGTATCATAATAGATTTTCAAAAAGATCAACTTGGGGCTCTGCAGATTCTAGTAAAAGAGTGCAAACACTTCACATCAGCAAAAACACCACTATGTCCGCTCGATGTGGCATCTCGCACATTGTACGAGGTGTCTGAGAACACCTTTCAACTTAGTAGACCTCTATCTCATCAAAGGGGGCTTCCCAGGGGGCTCAGTAGTAAAGAATCCGCCTGCCAATGCCTGAGATACTGGTTTGATCCCTGGATCGGGAAGATCCCCTGGAGAAGGAAATGGCAACCCACTCCAGTATTCTTGCCTGGGGAATCGAATGGACGGAAGAGCCGGGTGAGCTGCATTACATTCGGAAAGAGGGCCAGGAAGACTTTGTTTCCTATGTTTTACCACGCTCTGAAGTTCAGCGCCTGTAGACCAGGCTTCCTTGTGATAGGGCGTTTTCATCCTGAATTGAGGAGCCAGAGAATTTGTGTCATGTCCCAGCAAGACACCTGCAGGCTCCGTTCTCTGCTCAGGGAATGGGAGTCCAGAAACACTGTGCTGTTCACGTGTGCCCTTGTCAGTTGACAGTGCTGATTCTAATGGTGTTGTGTCATTTTCTGTCCGTCTCCTGGAGTTTGGTTAGGGTTATGGTCATTGTCCACAGCAGGTCTGTCCTCTGTTTTTCGGTTCTACATTTGATGACTGTAAAGGAGAGGAATGGTTCTTAGGCATTCATGGCCCATGAGTGTAGTACAATCAGTATTCCCTCTAGTGTGGGCTCCAGGTGTGGTCCTAAAGGAATACTTTTAAAAACAACATCGGTCTTGAGGTTTTAATAGTCTGTATGTTTCTTTTGTTGATTTAAAATGTGTCTTACCTTTTTCTTTAATAGTGGATAAGAGTTCTGAAGAAGATTGTTTAAGCAGGTAGGATTTGACAGATTTTTAAAAATTGCATGTGTTACTAAGAGAACACGCAGAGAAGAGAAGCTGATGTTTGCTGAGTGTTCTACCCTGGGTTAGAGACTGCATTATGTGCTTACCATTTGTGACCGCATGGAGTCATCGGAACAGCTTTGGAAAGTAACTGTGTCCTACTTTTACTTAATTAGCAACTGTGGTTCGGGGAGGTTGATGAATTGACCCATGATTCCATGGTTAAAATGAGTTGACCTGTGATTTGACAGCTGGCCTGCCTGGCTGCAACATCCATGCTCGTGTCCCTCAGCAGAGACTGAGAGGTACCCGTGCAGCATATCAGTGAAACATAAATTAGTTCTTTGACTTGTGTCCATTTTAAGTTTCAGACATTGCGGGGCACTCCTGTACTCCCTCTACAGTAAAGGAGAGGAATGGGGCCTTCTCCATAAGTGATTTCCCTGCTGAAGGACCAAGACTGCCATTCTTGATGGACGCAGATTAGTCTCTGAACCAGGGACAGACAATGGAGAAGGAGCAGCATATCCTCCTGCTTTAAGTCATCAGGTTTATTCCACTTTGGGCAAGCAAAAGTTATGTCAGTCCATCAATTAGATTTTCAGTTCAGCTATTAGGACTTGGTGAAAACATATTATTTTCAGGCTCTGCCAATATATTGGAGAAGGAAATTGCAACCCACTCCAGTGTTCTTGCCTGGATAATCCCAGGGATGGTGGAGCCTGGTGGGCTGCCGTCTATGGGGTCGCACAGAGTTGGACACGACTGGAGCGACTTAGCAGCAGCAGCAGCAGCCAATATATTGGCTGTCAGTCTTTGTTATGGAAACTAAGAATGAGTCTTAAACCTACATATGTCCTAGGCTGGGAGAGATGGAAGTAGAAATAGGTAACTAAAATCTGTTTTGGAGACTTCTCTGGGGGTGCAGAGATAAGATGTTTAATAAGACTTCTCCTTTCAATGCAGGTGGTGTGGGTTCAATCTCCTGTCAGTGGAGCCGAGATCCCACATGCCTTGGGGTCAAAAAGCCAAAACATAAAACAGAAGCAACATGGCAAGAAATTCAATGAAGACTTTAAAGATGGTCCACGTCAAAATATCTTAAAATGTTTTAAAGCAGGCCAAATATTAATTATGTCAAGAAACTTTGTTTACTACATAGTTAGCCAGACTTGCTTTTTTTTTTTTTTTCGTTTAAAGAAATGAACTCACTCATTTTTGTTGTATGTTTTTGCTCTAAAGGCTTTCCAGCAAACCTCGTGTTGGTTCACGGCTTACATCAGATGATGAAGTCTTAGATTTTGAAACCAAGGTAAAGTGCACTCTTGTGAAGTTACTTTTCATGTTCTGAATTTAGTTTCATGTAGTATTTACTCTTAAATTCGGCAGTGGTGTCCGTCTTACTGTTTTAGTTTGTAATGGAAAGTCCTTCAGAGCAAACTATTCTATAAAAATATGACTAGTTGATTTTTTTAATTTTTAACTTTGGTAAATACTGAAGGAGGGGTGAAGAAAACAAGGGGCTGGAAAATATAGAGTGACAGGAAAACAGTATTGGGAAAGGTTTTCCCACAATAAAGGAAATAGGAATTTTGGTCAAGGATAAAGAGTCGTCCTGTGAATTTTAAACGATAAGGACATGACTTTTGCAATACTCATAATGATATCTTTAGTGGATATAATTACTTATTTTAATAATCTTGGAATCTTCCTGGAGCCTTTCAGTTCCAAATCTATATAGCATATATCATCTAGTTTTGCCCCCTACCCGTGACCCCCGGACTTTATTTTGGTTTCTTAGAGTTGTTGCTGCTGCTGCTAAGTCACTTCAGTCGTGTCCGACTCTGTGTGACCCCATAGACGGAAGCCCACAAGGCTCTCCCGTCCCTGAGATTCTCCTGGCAAGAACACTGGAGTGTGTTGCCATTTCCTTCTCCAATGTATGAAAGTGAAAAGTGAAAGTGAAGTCGCTCAGTCGCATCTGACGCTTAGCGACCCCATGGACTTCAGCCCACCAGGCTCCTCCATCCATGGGATTTTCCAGGCAAGAGTACTGGAGTGACTTGCCATTGCCTTCTCCGTCTTAGAGTTGTTAGGAGGGCCTTTTTTTTTTTTTTGTCTTTCTCTGTTTCTGTCGTGGCTCTACATTAAGACTAAAATAAAAGTTGAAATTATGGAGATTTAGAAATTTAAATTCTGTTTCTGCAAAATCCATATTATAAAGGGATTCCACTGTGTTTTCTCAAGAATTCCATTAAGAGTATATTCACAGTTCTTCATCTCACTGAAGAATACATGTTTGCCTAAAATAATCACCAGCTATAGAAGCAGCTTCTCTTGTGGCTCAGACAGTAAAGAATATGCCTACAATGCGGGAGTCCCGGGTTCAATCCCTGGCATGGGAAGATCCCCTGGAGAAGGAAACAGCTACCCACTCCAGTATTCTGGCCTGGAGAATGCCATGGACCGTATACTCCTTGGCGTTGCAAATAGTCGGACACGACTGAGTGACTTTCACTTCATAAAAGCTGAGACTTTTAGTAACTATAAGATAAAACTTACAACTTGAGATTTTTTTTTCTATTGTAGTTTAAAAAAAACCTACTCCAAGTCCTTGTGTCACATTCTAAAACTTCAGATTTCAGACATTTTCTATTACTGTGATTTAAGTTTTCATCTTACAGCCCCGTATCAGTGTAAGCTAGTGGAGTTCAGGAAACAATTGTGCATCTCCTGGAGCATGTAGCATAGGACTCGAGTGTAAGAACCATGTTAATAGTTTTTGAATGTGAATAAATGAAGAGACAAATGGTATCATATATAATGTTACAGGTAACATAGTTCAGTTGAGTTATGTTGAGGAAGGAGGTGCTGCATAACAAGGAATTAAAGAAGAAACACGTGAAAAGTAAAGGGTTGCAGTATTTTTTTCAGTGTCCACCAATTGTGAGATGAGAAATTTAGGTTAAAATTTTTGACGTTTTTAGCCCCATCTTGTGTTCCATTAAATGTTTCTTTTCAAGCCATATGTCCTCCTCAGAATTTTGATTACCAGTTCGATTCCCAGTGAATAGTTAAAAATAGTTGTTAATCAATTTTTCTCTCTCTCAGGTAATACTTTACAACATTTAGGTACTGAATGATGACCATGTGGGTCCAGTTGAGTGACATTGTTTATAGTGGCAAAATTCAATTCTAATGCAGTAGTGTTTATAAACAAAAGCTTTCAGAGTAATACAGATCGGTATACAAGGGCTATATTATGAACCAAAGCCTCTGTCTTTTTTTTTTTAAGTAATTAGTTTATTTTTTATTGGAGGCAAATTACTTTACAATATTATATAGGTTGGTTTTGCCATACATTGACATGAATTTGCTCTGTCTTAAATATGTTTTATATAAATGTATGCTGATATTTTCATAAAACTTGAAGAACATTATAGATGCATAATTTATATATTAATAAAAGCATATAAAATATGCTCCCGCCCCCAATTCTTCCCAGCATCAGAATCTTTTCCAGTGAGTCAACTCGTCGCATGAGGTGGCCAAAGTATTGGAGTTTCAGCTTTAGCATCAGTCCTTCCAATGAACACACAGGATTGATCTCCTCTAGAATGGACTGATTGGATCTCCTTGCAGTCCAAGGGACTCCCAAGAGTCTTCTCCAGCACCACAGTTCAAAAGCATCAATTCTTCGGCGATCAGCCTTCTTCACAGTCCAACTCTCACATCCATACATGACCACGGGAAAAACCATAGCCTTGACTAGACAGACCTTGGTTGGCAAAGTAATGTCTCTGCTTTCTAATATACTATCTAGGTTGATCTTAGAAGTGCTTTTACTGAATCCCATAGGTTTTGGGTGGTCATGTTTTTCTTGTCATTTGTTTCTAAGAATCTTTTGATTTCCCTTCTTATTTCTTCAATAACCTTTTCGTTATTTAGTAATGAATTGTTTAATCTCCATGAGATTGTGTTTTTTGCCGTTTTTTTCTTGTAGTTGATCTCTGGTCTCATAGTGTTGTGGCCAGAGAAGATACATGATATATTCAGGTTTTAAAATTTCCTGAGACTTGATTTGTGGCCCAAGATGCAGTCTATCCTGGAGAATGTTCCATGTGCAGTTGAGAACAAAGTGTATTCTTCTGCATTTGGATGGAAAGTCGTGAAGATATCAGTTAGGTCCATTGGGTCTAATGTTTCATTGAAGTTGTGGGTTTCCTTATTGATTCTCTGTTTGGATGATCTGTCCATTGGTGTAAGGGGGGTGTTAAAGTGCCCCACTATGACTGGGTTGCTATTGAATTCCCCTCTTATGCCTGTTAGTGTTTGCCTTGTGTATTGAGGTGCTTCTATGTTGGGGGCATAAATATTTCCAGTTGTTATGTCTTCTTCTTGGATTGATCCTTTGGTCATTATGTAGTGTCCTTCTTTGTCTCTTATAATATTCTTTATTTGAAAGTCTATTTTGTGTGAAATAAGGATTGCCACACTGGCTTTCTTTTGGTTACCATTCAAATGGAATATCTTTTTCCATCCATTTACTTTTGGTCTGTATGTGTCTCTAGGTCTGAAGCGGGTCTCTTGTGGACAGTATATATTTGGCTGTCGTTTTTGTATTCATTCAGCTCTTCTGTATCTTTTGGTTTGTGCGTTGAATCCACTTACATTAAAGTAATAATCAATATATGTGTTCCTGTTGACATTTTCTGAATTGTTTTGGGTTTGCTT
This sequence comes from Moschus berezovskii, assembly GCF_049115385.1. Classification (NCBI taxonomy): domain Eukaryota; kingdom Metazoa; phylum Chordata; class Mammalia; order Artiodactyla; family Moschidae; genus Moschus; species Moschus berezovskii. The sequence goes on from NC_142474.1 coordinate 85,646,510, forward strand.
TTGTAGGTCTTTCCTTTCTCTTGTGTTTACTGGCTATAAATCCCTTTAGTGTTTGTTGTGAGGCTGGTGTGAAAGTGAAAGTCACACAGTCGTGTCCGACTCTTTGTGACCCCATGGACTGTCCATGGAATCCTCTAGACAAGAATACTGGAGTGGGCAGCCTTTCTCTTCTCCAGGGGATCTTCCCAACCCAGGGATTGAACCAAGGTCTCCCGCATTGCAGACAGATTCTTTACCAGCTGAGCCACAAAGGCTGGTTTGGCGGTGCTCAGTTCTCTTAACTTTTGCTTTGTCTGTAAAGCTTTTGATTTCTCCCTCCATTTTGAATGGGATCTTTTCAAATAGGCTTTCTATTTCTTTCTTATGTCATAGTAGTACTTTAAACTGCCTCATAATTCCATCCTCACATAAGCATTTCTCTTCGACAAATTAAAACTTGTCTTTTAAGGTCAATTTTAAAAGAGTGTCTTCTTTTCGCATCTTGAATTGGTGTTTTACAATTAAACCTTTTCATTAAACTTAAAAATGCTTATTATGGTAATATGATAAACGAGTATTTGCATATAATTATAACAGTATATTTTTATATCCTTGAAACATGTTCAAATATATAATTGACAATTAGCCTCACAGCTTTCTTCCCCTGATATTGTTTTATTTTCAAAAGTTCAGAATTCTGCCTAGGTTTGCATTAATTATGCCAGGTTAGTATCTTTTACAAATAATTACCTTTACAGTATATGTTTTACCTGAATAAGTTTATCTATGTCTAATTCAAATGTATTTACCCAACTCCTTTCTTGTGAGTCCCTTGCAAGCCTCAAAATAATTTATTACACCCCAAACTGAAGGCATTGTCCCTGACGCTTCCCTCATCCCTGACTCTTTGTAAGCTATCCCTTCATCTGTCCTCCCCATCCTAGTAGACAGCATCACATCAGGAAAAATCCTGGACAAACTTCCTTGAAAATACCTCCTCCAGTCAGTCAGGAAGTTCAGTATTTTCTGCCTGCTTATCACTTGTCATATCTTATCAGCATAACTCACTATCTCCCCTATAATCTTGAAATATTCCTTTCTAGTTTTGCTACCCTGAAGTTCTTTTTTACATTGGTGCCAGAGTAACCTTTGTAAAATAAACTTGTCAATCTTTTCATTCCTCCTGGCTCTGCAATTTGTTTTAGAATGACTGTTACCCTTTTTATTTGTCTGTTTTTAAAGTCAAATTTGTTTTTTAATTCCAGTTTCATGGACACTTTGGGTGATGTACAGCGTCTAGTGTGCTTACTGTCCACTCTGGAGCATTGCTCATAGGTTTTTTTAAATTGTATTTTTAATGCTCTCCTGTAAAATACGGTCATATTTTGTACTTCCTTCAATCTCAGTCTGAATTTGGCTCTAAGGAGTTCATGGTCTGAGCCACAGTCAGCTCCCGGTCTTGTTTTTGCTGACTGTATAGAACTTCTCCATCTTTGGCTGCAAAGAATATAATCAACCTGACTTCGGTATTGACCATCTGGTGATGTCCATGTGTAGAATCTTCTCTTCTGTTCTTGGAAGAGGGTGTTAGATATGACCAGTGCAATCTCTTGGCAAAACTCTATGAGCCTTTGCCCTGCTTCATTCTGTACTCCAAGGCCAAATATCCAAATCGGGAAAGGGGTACATCAAGGCTGTTTATTGTCACCCTGCTTATTTAACTTATACGCAGAGTAGTACATCATGAGAAACTCTGGGCTGGATGAAACACAAGCTGGAATCAAGATTGCCAGGAGAAATCTGAATAACTTCAGATATGCAGATGACACCACCCTTATGGCAGAAGGCAAAGAGGAACTGAAAATCGTCTTGATGAAAGTGAAAATGGAGAGTGAAAAAGCTGGCTTAAAACTCGACATTCAGAAAACTAAGATCATGGCATCCGGTCCCAACTCTTCATGGGGAATAGATGGGGAAACAGAGGAAACAATGACAGGCTATATTTTCTTGGGCTCCAAAATCACTGGAGATGGTGAGTGCAGCCATGAAATTAAAAGACACTTGCTCGCTGGAAGAAAAGTTATGACCAATCTAGACAGCACATTAAAAAGCAGAGACATTACTTGGCCAACAAAAGTCTGTCTAATCAAAGCTATGATTTTTCCAGTAGTCACGTATGGATATGAGAGTTGGACTATAAAGACAGCTGAGCGCCAAAGAATTGATGCTTTTGAACTGTGGTATTGGAGAAGACTCTTGAGAGTCCCGTGAACTGCAAGGAGATCCAACAAGTCCATCCAAAACGAAATCAGTCCCGAATATTCATTGGAAGGACTGAGGCTGAAGCTGAAACTTTGGCCACCTGATGCGAAGAGCTGACTCATTCGGAAAGACCCTGATGCTGGGAAAGATTGAAGGCAGGAAGAGAAGGGGACGACAGAGGATGAGATGGTTGGATGGCATCACCGACTCAACGGACCTGAGTTTGAGTAAACTTTGGGAGTTTGCGATGGTCAGGGAGGCCTGGCGTGCTGCAGTCCATGGGGTCACAGAGAATCGGACACAACTGAACGACTGAACTAAACTGAACTTGCTACTTCCTAGTGCAGTGCAGTCTTTCCCGTCATTTAAATAAATTTTGTTTCGGCACCACCGAAAACAAAATATGTTTGTGATGATGTGATGCCTTTACTTGTTTAGTAGATCCCTGTCACTAAGGAAGAAGATGACACTTGCTTTTTCCTGTTTGAACCTGGTCCTCCAGTTTTGTCTCTATTCAGTTCCCAGTACCTGTGATCTGGTTTTCCACGTGACTTGTTAACGTTGTTGCGCACCTCATGTGTTGGCTCGGTCCGCCCTTCTAGAAGCCCCTCACCGCCCCCCGCTCTGCACTCTCCATCTTCTGAGACACAGCCCTTTGTCACAGCAGTCCTTGAGCTTGCAGGTACACCTGCCTCCTCTCTCCTTGGTGGCCTTCCTGTGCTCTGTCCGCTTCAGCTTCAGAGCTGTCGGAGGATACTCTTCTGCTCTTGTTTGTTTCCATATGTCTCTGCCTCGCCTAGACACAGAGCAGAATCCCTCTTTTCTTTACAGTTCTAACTTCTCCCAGGACACCCTACAGGACGTCGTAGACACAGTGATTGTTTGTCGTCTCACTGACGGGGTGAAGGACCAAACGAATGAATATGTTTTCTGAAGCTGGGTTTTTGTTTTATGTTGTCTTGTTTTTACAGGAAGGAGCCACAAAGCCAGAACTTGTTGAAAAAGAAAGTGATGCTGATATGATTGAAAGGGCTCCCCAAGAGCAAGCAAATCATGACAATTTGACTTCTGTTGATAGAGCACACAAAAATAATAGAAGTGGTAAGTCAGTGAATGCCTGTGAATGTTTTCTATACTTAAAAGCAAATATAAAGACATGTAAAGGGTATAGATCCAAATGCGATATCCATTTCATTTTAAGTACATTTCTTTTGCTCTTTTTCTTCAGAAGTGTCCCACCTACTACCACGTTTTTCTTCCTGAAAATGCTTCAACCCTCTGAAATTCATTTCCACTGCTTTATTTTATGGGAATATTTGTGGATAGAGATAGACTTATACGTGTCTTTAAAATTCATAGTAGTGACTGTTGTCATTAATGTATCTGTGACTGCATTTTACAGACATGATGTCAGCCGTAGGACTGGGAGTCGAGAAAGATACAGAATCACCTTGGGATTCTGAGGTACTGTCTTCTATTATTATTTTGAAATGTAAGCCCTGAGTAATGTAAGATCATGAAAACGGGAGATGCTGTGACTTTCTCACCTTTGCATTGCCCCATCGAAACTCTTTTCTTACTTTTAACCTATCTTAAGTAAAATACTTCTGTGCTAAATACTAGCACATAGTATACTTTTGTTCATTTGCAAGATTCACCTAATGAAGTCAGCATAGTACAGAAACCAAGGCTTAGAGATCATATGGAATCTGTTGAAGTTATATTTATTTGAAAATTGAAACACTATTTCAGGTCATTCCATGGCCAAATGTATCTGTGTTTTATATCTGTGTGTGTGTGTATGGGTGTGTGTATTGCCTCTTTTTTAGTGTGTGTGTGTGTATGTATCACCTCTTTGTGTGTGTGTGTGTGTGGCCTCTATTTTAGATTCTTTCCCATATGGGCCATTGCAGAATGTTGAGTAGCATTCCCTGTGCTATACAGTAGGTCCTCATTCGTTATCTATTTCATACACAATAGTCTGCAGTATGTTTCTGTCAGTCCAAGTCTCCCAACCAAAAGTATGGACATGTGCACGTGTAAAACTGCTAGAGAGGGTCGGAGAGAAACAGGTCGAAATGTGTTTTTTTATCACTTGTACCTTGCAAGATAGTGCTTGACACTGGAAAGTGTTACTGTGTGTGGATTGTCAGGTTAATCTGGAAGAAACATTTAAAGAGACGCAAAAGCATGGGGAATAGTGATAAATATGTGGGGTTATAATAACAGTTGCTTTCAGTTCAGTTCAGTTCAGTCGCTCAGTCATGTCTGACTCTCCGCGACCCCATGAATCACAGCACGCCAGGCCTCCCTGTCCATCACCAACTCCCGGAGTACACTCAAACTCATGTCCACAGAGTCGGTGATGCCATCCAGCCATCTCATTCTCTGTCGGCCCCTTCTCCTCCCGCCCCCAACCTTTCCCAGCATCAGAGTCTTTTCCAGTGAGTCAACTCGTCGCATGAGGTGGCCAAAGTATTGCAGTTTCAGCTTTAGCATCAGTCCTTCCAATGAACACCCAGGATTGATCTCCTTTAGAATGGACTGGTTGGATCTCCTTGCAGTATAAGGGACTCTCAAGAGTCTTCTACAGCACCACAGTTCAAAAGCATCGATTCTTTGGCGATCAGCTTTCTTCACAGTCCAACTCTCACATCCATACATGACCACGGGAAAAACGATAGCCTTGACTAGATGGACCTTTGTTGGCAAAGTAATGTCTCTGCTTTTTAATATACTATCAAGGTTGGTCATAACTTTCCTTCCAAGGAGCAAGCGTCTTTTAATTTCATGGCTGCAATCAGCATCTACAGTGATTTTGGAGCCCCAAAAAATAAAGTCTGACACTGTTTCCACTGTTTTTCCATCTATTGCCCATGAAGTGATGGGACCAGATGCCATGATCTTTGTTTTCTGAATGTTGAGCTTCAAGCCAACCTTTTCACTCTCCTCTTTCACTTTCATCAAGAGGCTTTTGAGTTCCTCTTCACTTTCTGCCATAAGGGTAGTGTCATCTGCATATCTGAGGTTATTGATATTTCTCCCAGCAATCTTGATTCCAGCTTGTGCTTCTTCCAGCCCAGCGTTCCTCATGATGTACTCTGCATAGAAGTTAAATAAGCAAGGTGACAATATACAACCTTGACGTACACCTTTTCCTATTTGGAACTAGTCTGTTGTTCCATGTCCAGTTCTAACTGTTGCTTCCTGACCTGCATACAGGATTCTCAAGAGGCAAGTCAGGTGGTCTGGGATTCCCATCTCTTTCAGAATGTTCCACAGTTTATTGTGATCGACACAGTCAAAGGCTTTAGCATAGTCAGTGAAGCAGAAATAGATGTTTTTCTGAAACTCTCTTGCTTTCTCCATGATCCAGCGGATGTTGGCAATTTGATCTCTGGTGCCTCTGCCTTTTCTAAAACCTGCTTGAACATCTGGGAGTTCACGGTTCACATACTGCTGAAGCCTTTAGCAATGTTTTAATAAGTACACACCATCTTGGATTGTTTAAGTAGCAAGGCTTCCCTCGTGGCTCAGAGAGTAAAGCATCTGCCTACAACGTATTAGACGAAGGTTCGATCCCTGGGTCGGGAAGATCCACTGGAAAAGGAAATGGCAACCCACTCCAGTACTCTTGCCTGGAAAATCCCATGGATGGAGGAGCTAGGCAGGCTACTGGGGTCGCAAAGAGTCGGACACGACTGAAGTGACTTAGCAGCAGCAGCAGCAGCAGAACAAAGGATAACTGAATGTAGGGGCTTGCTGGGTAGCTCAGCTGGTAGAGAATCTGCCTGCAATGCAGGAGTCCCCGGTTCAACTCCCGGGTTGGGAAATTTCCCTGGAGAAGGGATGGGGTACCCACTCCAGAATTGTTGGGCTTCCCTGGTGGCTCAGACAGTGAGGAATCCGCCTGCAGTGTGGGAGACCTGGGTTCGATCCCTGGGTTGGGAAGGCATGGGTTGAGGAGGGTGTGGCAACCCACCGAAGTCTTCTTGCTTGGAGAACCCCCATAGACAGAGGAGCCTGGTGGGCTACAGTCCTTGGGGTCGCAAAGAGTCAGACAGGACTTAGCACACACATAACTGGATGTAAGCAGGTAATATGTATTGATGTATAACACTATCATAATATATAATTTGCATTAAAATTTAGGAATTGTTTCATCTTTCTGATTAGTGTTAATTGATTTTGGCTCTTGGTCATAGAAAGTTTGTCTGTTCACCAGATATTAGTCCTTAAAACAGAAAACCAAAAACCTTCATGTAAGGGCGGACCTCAGTGGCCATTTTGACCTCTTCTCCTTCCCCCCTTCCCTTTTTCCCGCTGACGGAAAAAAGGCTGACTTTTGTACTCTGTTCCCTCATTCCCTCCCCCATTGCTGGAGTGTCCTTGATATAGCGGTTCCTGGTAGAAATCAACCCTCTCCTAACCTCCCCCTCCTGTCCAGAAACAGCATTCTGCCCAGAAACAGCAAAATCTATTTCACTGCATCAGCCCAACCTTGAGCAGACCAGGCAACCAACCCAGTCTTGCCACCCCAGCTAAGTGACCTATGAGGGACCACCACTCCAAATCTTGCCTTATCTGGGAAAATTTTCGCTGTTTCTTCCTGTAAAGCTATATAAGCTGCCTCTTGCCTTTGTTCGGGTGCGGACTTCCTCGACCTCACTTGTTTGGGTCCGGGAACCCCGCCAGGGAGCGCCTTGCCATGAAAGCTTGTTAAATCACCTGTTTGGTGTCTGAGTTCTTTTATCTAACATCATTGGGCCGTTTTGACCTTACACTTAACAGACGTGCTCTAGGGACTCCCTATATACGGTCGAGTGAGCTGAACTATTTTTAAGGGAAGAAGCATTTATAACATTAAAAATCATGTAATTCATTTTTGGTAGATTTAACATGTATGAATTGTTTAATTCAATCAAACAGTTGCAAAATTGGGTTTGTGAGTGAATGTTTTTCTCCTATTTTTGGGTAAGGCAAGTTATTTTTCACTTCTTAGTTGTGATCTGGTGATTTGTGATTAGTTCCATATAAATTAAGAAGTTTAATGAAATTTTAATAAGTTTCTGATTTTTCTTTACCCATACTGGATTAGTTAAAAATTATATTATTTTGAACACATGTACCCTGCCAGAAAAGACACCTGAAAATCAAATCCACCCAATTAATTTTCCTCTCTTTCAGCAGCAAAAATTACCTCAAGAACCAGAAATGAGTAAGGAATGTTGTAGACAGGACAGATCTGTATGTTCAGGGCCTCCTTATGTGGAGAAGTATGAAAACATGTGGATCAAACAGGGCAAATTAGAATGGAAGGAGAAGTTAAAACCATCACAAATGCATTAAAACAGAAGTTAGGTGAAATTTTTGAGAAATAGAAAATAACTATTTGTCCTAAGGAGGAGTCACTACATGATCACCATAAAGAAGGAACAAACAGAAAGGAAATACCTCCTTCATGACAAATAATATACCTGATTGTGGGGAGAAAGATGCATTTGGAGTATCTGTCTCTCTAGTATTCCAAGTATGTCCTGAACAAAAAGAACCCAGTCTTGAAAATGTTTCTTCGTCGAATACACTATGGGTCCCCGGGATACGCTTGTCAGTCACCTTCAAAGCTTCGTTTCAGTGAAAATAAAATAGATCTTGAAAGTGATAAACTAGATATTGAACATGTGTTTATCAAAAATGAGGAGAGTTTTTATAATGATGTAGAAAATAAAAAATTAGGGGACCGGGTAGTTACATTTGAAGTGAAAGAAGACCAAGGGTTTGATATGACAATGTCAGACAATATGAGGCAAAATCCCACTAGTCGGAAGTTAGACATCGGAGAGACACATCAGTCTAGTCTGTTGCTTGTCTGCTCCGGTAAGATGAAACACGTAACTCAAATAAAACCTCACGGTACACCTGCTGTCATTAAAAATATTGATAAGAAAAGCAAACCAATACAGGACTGGTTCCAGAAGCTAATGCATGCAGATAATTGCAGGGCTAGTGATGATGAAAGTGTGGAACCCGAATTAGAAGATGGGAATTCTTCTCCACCGAATAGTCACAGAGCATCCAGAGTGTATCTCAGTGAAGAATTGCAGAAGGATATGCAGAGGTTTAAGAACGCAATAGACATGGTACAAGTAGTGTTGTTAGCTTCAGAAAAAGAGAATATTCTGCTTCCCAAAGAGGTAGAGGTTCATTTGCTCTTGCTTTGGTTTCTCCCTTTCTGGATGATCTGGTCCATTTCGATTTTCTACTTATGCATAAAGTGGGGTCATCTAAATAGTTACTTGTGTAGAAATAGATTATTTCTGCCATCCAAATAATAGGAATTCAGGAAACTGTTTTCATGGCTTTTGTCCTTCAATCAGTCTAATTCTGTCTCTGTCAGTCTTTCATATGGACTGGGAAACTCATGTAGCTACACACCATGTAACGTCCTGAGCCAGAATAAGAACCGAGGAAAGTGTTTAAGGACAGTGATCAACTAGGGTTTTGCAGTGTTTTTTTTTTTTTTTTTTCTTTTTAACTTTGTTGGCTTAAATATAAGTTGCATTTCCACAGAATGGGAAGAAAGAAGAAACTGCGAGAAGGGAGAGAAACACACATTTCCTCTAATCTCTTCATTGTGGTTGAATATGTGTGACCTTCTCTGCTTTCCTCAGTCCCTGGGCACTTAGATATCCAACATGGCCACTTCAGGATGTTTGTAATAACCAATACATGTGCTCCCACCTATGCTTTAATCACCACTCTCAGTTGTCTCTTATGAGAGAGACCTCTTCTGTGTGTTGTTTACTAAAATGTAGTAAGTTTTGACATGTGTGATTTTGTCACATAGGTAGTATATGTGTGTGTGAGAGTTGGTCAGTCGTCTCTGATTCTTTGCGACCCCATGGACTGTAGCTGGCCAAGCTCCCCTGTTCATGGATTTCTCCAGGCCAGAATATCATTGGAGAGGATAGCCATTCCCTTCTCCACGGGATCGTCCCAACCCAGGGATCGAAGCCAGGTCTCCTGCATTGAAAGCAGATTCTTTAACATTTGAGCCACCAGGGAAGCCCAAAGATAGTATCAACCCTCAGAAAAAAAGAAAAAAATCAAGTGATTATCTCCAAAAAAAAACACAGATGTTTGAGATGCTGTGAGATATTTCTTTCTTCCAAGGTTTTTAAACTTGTTTGCTCTTTCGTGTAAGACAAAACAACAAGAAAATGTAGCTATTCTCCTTTAAAGAAAAAAGAGAATAAACCCTACCCCCAACTTACGAATTAAATTACTTTGACAAAGTCAGGCTTTTCACTTACCTGATTCATTTGAGGAATTCGTTTGGTAATTTTATCGGATTCAAGATTACAGAATTGTATCATCTCTTTTGGTGCCATAAAATGTTAGGGAATGCCAGTTTAGGGGCTTTGAAAAAATCATTTAACATTTTTTTATTTTAAAGCTGTTATTGGTAAATAGTGGGGCAAAGTTCAGTTCAGTTCAGTCGCTCAGTCGTGTCCGACTCTCCGCGACCCCATGAATCACAGCACGCCAGGCCTCCCTGTCCATCACCAATTTCCAGAGTACACTCAAACTCATGTCCACAGAGTGGGTGATGCCATCTAGCCATCTCATCCTCCGTCGTCCCCTTCTCCTCCCACCCCCAACCTTTCCCAGCATCAGAGTCTTTTCCAGTGAGTCAACTCGTCCCATGAGGTGGCCAAAGTATTGCAGTTTCAACTTTAGCATCAGTCCCTCCAATGAACATCCAGGATTGATCTCCTTTAGAATGGACTGGTTGGATCTCCTTGCAGTATAAGGGACTCTCAAGAGTCTTCTCCAACACCACAGTTCAAAAGCATCGATTCTTCTGCAATCAGCTTTCTTCACAGTCCAACTCTCACATCCATACATGACCACGGGAAAAACCATTGCCTTGACTAGACGGACCTTGGTTGGCAAAGTAATCACTTCATGGGAAATAGATGGAAAAACAGTGGAAACAGTGTCAGACTTTATTTTTTTGGGCTCCAAAATCACTGCAGATGCTGATTGCAGCCATGAAATTAAAAGACGCTTGCTCCTTGGAAGGAAAGTTATGACCAACCTTGATAGTATATTAAAAAGCAGAGACATTACTTTGCCAACCAAGAGGGGCAAAGATAGATAGTTATTTCTATACCCTCTAGCTATAAAATTTGATGGTTATTGAATGTGGAGTTGGGAAGCATTACTTATATTCCAGAATTCCACACTAAGACCTCCTCAGTTTCATTCTGCTCCTTGTGTTTTGGTAAGCTTTGGTTCGTATATCTCAGTGAACACCATCAGGTTATTGCTATCACCTGGATCCCAGTGAAAAAAGAATTGGAAAAGGCAGTGGGGAAAGAATAGCTTTAGTGCAGAAAGAAGAAAGATTGCTTTCTGTCTCTGAGACACTAAGGTGTCACATCCTCTACATCTGACTGTTTCATGGAAAATCCAGGTGATAAAGACTGAAGAGGGCAGATGTTGTGTGTGTTTGTGTCTCTATCTCTGCCAGTCAGATGGGGAAGACTGGATGTGAATAATTGTATCTTATTAAGAGGGCCTTTCTTGAAATTTTGGGAATTTTGTTTCTTTCCCTCCAACAGAAGCACGTTTTACAAAAATTTCAGTGACTTGTAAGTGATAAAATTAGTGTAAGCACAAAAATATCTTTATCACTTAACATCAGGGCAAATGCTGAGTCAAATAATAAATTGAAAACAGTCGTTAGAATTAAGTCATAGCAATTGTTCTTAGTGTCAAACTTTCATTAAAGGTTGAAGAAGAAAAGAAGCACAGAAGTAGTGAAGTGGAAGTAGCAGACAAAGTGTGCCATGCTGCTGCTGAGAGTCGATGGATTCAGCAGAGAAAGAGTGGAGGAAACCACAAGCAGGAGTTTCCTACCATGCAGAATGAAGGTTCTGATAGGGAAACCTCTATCAATATGCAACAGTAGGTCGTTTGTTATTTTCCTGTAAAATTATTTCTAACTTGAGCTAATGCTTGTGATTGACGAATTTTATATTTTACTAGAGAGATGGTTATTTTGAATCCTCTCATCTTTTAGCCTTAATACTAGTTATTTGTTAACATACCACCATGTTACAGTAATAGAGTATTCTGGATTTGACTGCATACTTGCCTTAACCAGTGTGTTGTATGTTTAAATTTATTTCGTGTTACTAATGAACATCCTTTCATTTCAGTTTGGGGACTTCTTTCAGCGTTTCTTATGAGGCGGGACTAGTGGTGATGAGCTCCCTCAGGTTCGGTTTGTCGGAAAATTTTAATTTCTCCTTCATCTGAAAGACAGCTTTTCTGGATAGAGCACTCTTGGTTGGCAGTTTTCTCCTAGCAGTTTGAGTGTGTCCATGGATGGAGGCCAAACTGTTGTTGGTGGCAGGAGAACTGACGAGGCACCTGCCTTTCATCCTTGATGCTGACATCACCCATGTGGGTGGTTGACAAGTAAACTGCCCCCCACCCCGCTAAATTTCATTTCTTCTTTCATGGTGGATGTGCCACATGTCATTCTAAAAACCATCTAAATTGTTACTTTTCTCTTTGAGGTTTTTTTTTTTTTCCTAATTTATTTGGCTGCGCTGGGTCTTTGCAGCTGCGGTGCTTGGGCTTCTCATTGTGGTGGCTTCTCTTGATGCTGAGCATGGGCTCTAGGGTGCTGGCTTCAGTGGTTGTGGAGGACAGGATTCATTGTTCCATGGCATGTGCTATGTTCCCTGACCAGGGATCGAACCTGTGCCCCCTGCACTAGCAGGCAGATTCCTCAGCACTGGAATACCAGGGAAATTCAAAAATTAAACATTACTGTATTTAAAAGCAAAACAAAAAATATACTGTAAATCTAATTATGGCTCCTGCCTCTACGAATGATTGTGTTTAGCCAGTGGACTCCAGGTTTTCAGGGTAGCCCTTGAGGTTCTTCAAAATGTCTTTCCAGATGCATCTCTACTTTCTTTCATGTGTTTTGTACTTTTCCTTCCAGGTTCCTAGGAAACAACCTAGATGTTGTGTGCCTGACCTGTGTGCTCACATTCTAATCTCCCAGTGGAATGATTTCTCGCTTTTCTCTTCCTTTTGGCCTCCTCTCTTCACTTCTTCTGTGAATCCTTCCTTGTTCCACTTATGACTTTCATATGTCAACGCTTACATATCATATTGTATCATAATTGTATATCTGTGTTTGGAGGAAGAATTTGTTTTCTTGCATATGGTTGGTACTTTGTAACTGTTTTGTGAATTAATTAATGACTTCAGATGGGTAAGAGTTGGAATTTTACAAGAATTTTTTTTTTATTCTTTATTAGTTCAATTATTTGAAAACATTGGCTTTTTTGTGGATTTTTTAAAGTAGCAATCCTGGCGTGCCCAGGAAGGAAACAGAGAAAAAGAATATTGGCAACTGGACACAGGAAGAATGTGTGATTGCACCAATATTTGGAAAGACCGATTCACTGCCTGGTGGTCTGCTGCATGTGAATGATGACAGCATTTCAAGGAAAGTGGATCAAGATGATGGCAGGTAACACGGACAAATTCTTTATTTCTAGGGGAAGAAATATTAGCACTGAATACTTCCTCTGGAAATAGAGCAGCATAATATAGTATACAGGCCAAGAGAAGAGAATTCTCAACTCTACTGGAAGAACACTGCAGAAAGGTTACAGAGAGGACCCGTGCCTTTGGCCGGAAGTCGTTTCAGTAAATAGTCCACTTGGAAGCTGGACTGTAGTGAATACACGGAAACAGCTCCGTAGGGAATATTTACTGGGGCAGGCAATGAATAACTGGATGACGATTGAAGAGGAATGTGGAGTTCAAAGGAGTTTCTTGTTTTATATTAAGAGGGGAGCTGGTAGAGTGTGTATGCTGTTGGAAATGAGTCAGCGGAGGAAGTGTTTATTGAGTTTAATCTTGTTTGCATTTCTAATATTAGAAAGCCTATTGATTGTATGACATTATCTTTAAACTATGACAATAAATTAACTGTACATTATTATTATTGTACATGCTTTATTATGTACATATGTACTACTGTACCTATGTAGTTTTGGGGAAGGGCTAGTTCATTGGCTCTGAAGCATAATATTCTTATGTAAATGAATATGTAGATAATTACTTAAGTTCATTCTATCATACATAGATTTTTTAAAATTATATAATCATGAATTTACAAATACTTAGGTTATACTGAATAGGATTTAATCATTCCTTGATGATTCTAGTTGATATTATCATCGAGGGTACATCTGATTTTGTAAGGTACTGTGAAACATCACATCATGTTAACTTCATTCAAAAGGGGAGGATTTTGTTTATTTTCAGTAGAAACAATTAACAATCTTGTACAGTTTATTACTTCGGATGATAAAGATCTAAATGAGAAAAACCATGCTTCCTGTACTGAAAGTGTCGTTAACACATACTTTGTGCTCCACAAGTGTATGTCGGAAGCGTAAAGAAACAGCAGAATGCTTGAATGAATGTGTATTGATGAATTTCTTTACAAAAAGCAAATCTTTACTGAAAGTCGATTTCCAATATTGCCTACATGTAGAGTCTTTTTGTTTTGTTAGAAATATGTTTTTAGATTCAGAATTATCATTTGTAGTTATAGCTAGACATGAGATAATAATATAGATTCATTTGGTTTCATATTACTTAAAAAGACTTGACCCGAAGGGAGGATAGGGGGAGGGGGGAGGGGGGTTCAAGAAGGAGAACACATGTACACCCGGGGCGGGTTCATATCAATGTATGGCAAAACCAATATAATATTGTAAAGTAATTAGCCTCCAAAAAAAAAAAAAAGTTCAAGCTCAAGCCAATTAAATAAATAAATAAAAAGAATTTTCAGTATCACTTTCTGAGCATATTTTGGAACAGCAGCATTCAGGCCAGATTTCCTGGGTTTGAATTCTGGGGTTTTGGTGAACTGCTGTGTGGTCTTGGGCAAGTGCCTCAGCCTTTCTTTGCTCCATTTCTTCCTAGCTAAAAGATCTAATGTATTACCTATCTCCCAGAATGACCGTGAGGCTTAAAATGCCTTTAAGGCATGTCAAATGCTTGTAATAATGCATAGCCATTGCAAAATAAGCCCTCAAAAAGCTAATAACATAGTGATAAAAAATGGGTTTCTTTCTTATAAGGACTATGGAATACTTCCGAATTAGGTTTTATTGCCATAAAAGTCAGTTCTTATTAAAAATGACAACTGCAAAAAACCCCTGGTATACTGCTTCTATCACAAAACGCGAGTAATGTTAGGATTTTCCTTTTCCTTTGATCTAAATTTAATGTTCTATTAATATTACAGATATATTTTCTTTGTCCTTTAATGCTACTCTTTTTTATTGTTTTATCCTTTTATAGAAATTACTTATGAATGCAAGGATGTTATATGAAAAAGAAACGTTCAGTTATTGCTTATGTTTTTGAGTTATTAAATTTTAGCCTGAAAAGAATCATTTCTTTTTTTTTTAGGCCTGTAAGGAAAACAGCATATGAAAAGAAGAAGGTATAGTAAAATGAAAAAAATTAACTTTTAACGTATATTAGTCTCTAAAAAATACTTTGTAAAAGGAATAGTGGCAGAAGAGAAAATCTTCCTTTGTTGAAGAGACATTTACTTTGAAAACATAATTTAGAAACTCTGTTGATGAAGTTATCCTTTTGATAAAAACCTGTTCTTTTAAGAAGCCTCTGCTTTTGCTTTGAGAAAGGGATTTATCACCTTTGTACACTGAGTGTATTTTATACATATTTTAAGGACATTGTGAAACAGTATTGTTCATGTGTAGGTCAAAGAACAAAGTGATCACCTGAATTCCCTTGATGATTTAACTCAGTCATCTGAAACTGCTTCCGAGGATGGCGACATGCTTTCCTCTAAAAATTCCCCGTTGCCATCTGGCAGGTGGCTGAGGGTCGTGGACCCCTCCCTCTGTGCCTGTCAGCCCTCCAGTCCACCTGCCCCGTGAACAGCTCAGAGCTGGCTCCAGCTGCTTTCTCAGCTGAGTTCTCTCTCACAGTAGAGTCCTCCAGGCCGGGTGTGGTTAACTGGCATCCTCGAGAGGTGCAGGAATGCTCCCCGTGGTTTTTATTCCAGCAGTTGGTAGAAGCCAGACACTCTTGAAGTTGATTGTCCTTCATTCTGCAGAGTTCTCGAGTGGCATCTCAGAGCAGAGGAGTTCACTCCCCCAACCGATGTCCCTCTCAAACACGGCCTGGGTCCCATCCCCGAGTTCCTAGCCGCAGATCTGCCACAACGAAAAGCTCTCGGGAAGAACTGGGAAAGTAGTATTTGTAATTCAAATCCATTTGTCTACAGCAGTCAGGTAGGGACACACCATGGCCTCACTCAAGGAGAGTGAGAGCTTTAATATTTTCCATAGAAATTGATCTCAAAATTTTTGCGACTGTCTCACAGAGCCGGGGCCCTGATTGTGGTTTAGGCCAGGCAGACCTTATGAGCTCCACCGATGACTGCCATACCCGACCAAGTCCCTCTGCTCTGGAGTGAGCGTGTCGGTCACACCACGCATGTCATCATCTTCAGTGTTTAAATCAGAGTCTGTTCTTGACTCCACTGTCACTTTTGTAACCAGTACCCTATCAACCGCCTTTTCATATCATTTACAGTTTGTCAATTCGTAAAAACTGTGACATCTGTTGTAAAAATTGTTTTGTACACTTTAAAAAGTAGTTTCTTTAGAATAAACTTGTAAAAGTCCCCCTCCCACCAAGGGGAAAAAAAGTAAAATCTCTCGCTACTAACGGTAGCTATTCTGGTATTTGGTAGTGATTTACCATCCTTGGTGGATGATTAGGTTAGTTTATCACTTCCACAGAAGGTAAGGCGGGAACTGTAGGCAGTTCAGAGACCATGCTTTGGAAGTCATTCTTGCGCCTGTGAGAAAATGACCCTCTGCTCTGTGGAGTGTCCTGTGTCAGACAAGGAACTTTTGAGAACAGTGATAGATACGCCATCATAGATCTTCAGTGATAATTATTGTGTTTCTCATTGTGTTTCCCCCATCTTACTATTTTAAGCAGTAGGAAGAGGTAATGAAAGTTACTGCAGCAGCAAATAATCTCATAATTCTCTATGAAGAGCTCTTTAGACTTTTCCTTATTTTCCATGAGTGTCTGCACCAAGAATGAAATAGGAGGCTTGTTTGTACTGATATGTTTGTTCTAGAGAAGTGCCTGTGGTTTGATGTAAGAGGACTAGTCGAGGCAGAGACCTGGTGAAAAGCCTGCAGTGTACTTACATGATTTTAACTTCTTCCTTCCCAGAATCATTATAGCTAATGTGTTAACTGATGTTTGTGGAAGTGCTTAGTGCAGCTGTCAATAGTTATAAGCCTTGCAATTGCCTATTAAAATGTTAGAGAGGTAGCGTATTCTCAGGAAAACAATTTTTGTATGAAATTTCATCTATTTAAGTATATACAGAGCTAAGGCTCTTGTGAAGTAGCTGTATAGGAGGTATCAGATGCAGTGTTTTTAAAGGGAGCGAGTGGTGGTGTAATGGAATTATCGTTGATTTACAATATTGTGTTAGTTTCAGGTGTGCAGTGCAGTGATTCAGAGATATATGTGTATGTGTGTGTATATTATATAAATGGGGCTTTCCTGCTGGCTCAGACAGTAAAGAATCCACCTGCAATGCAGGAGACCTGGGTTTGATCCTGGGGTCGTTAAGATCCCTTGGAGGAGGAAATGGCAACCCACTCCAGTATTCTTGCCTGGAGAATCCAGCGGAGCCTGGCAGGCTACAGTCCATGTGGTCGCAAAGAGTTGGACATGGCTGACTA
The DNA here is from genome assembly GCF_049115385.1 of Moschus berezovskii. NCBI lineage: Eukaryota > Metazoa > Chordata > Mammalia > Artiodactyla > Moschidae > Moschus > Moschus berezovskii. The sequence goes on from NC_142474.1 coordinate 85,663,609, forward strand.
ACACAGACACACACACACACATACATTCCTTTTTAGACTCTTCTTGTAGAATGTTAAATGTAATTCCTTATGTTGTACAGTAGATCCTTACTGGTTATTTTATACACACTTGTCTATATAAAATGGTGTATGTTAAACCCAACCTCCTGATTAATCCCTTCCCCTACCCCCTTTCCCGTCCAGTGAATCAGCTTGTTTCCTATGTCTGTGGGTCTGTTTTTGTTTTGTGAATAAGTTCATTTTCTATTCCACATGGAAGCGGTATGACTTGTCTTGGTCTGACTGACTTCACTTAGTGTGATCAGCTCTAGGTCCATCATTGTTGCTGCAAATAGCATTATTACATTCTTTTTCATGGCTTCATAGTTTTCCATTATATAAATAGACCACATCAGATGCAATTTTTCAGTGTAGTCAGATCTATAAATCTTTTATTTTAAGCTTTCTGAGTTTGTTGTAATTCAGAGAAAAGCCTTTCCAGTTCTGAGCTGCTTGAAAAGTCCCTTGGGCTTTTTTTTCCTTTCATGGATTCATTGTCTTCAAATAAATTTTTGGACCTTTGGGAATTTCTGCTTGTATAAGGTCTGAGGTTGGTATCGAACCTTATTTTTTCCATTTGGAGATCCACTTGGTGCAGTCTTTTCACTGGATAAACATACAGGTTAGTCTTTCATTTCAGAGGAAATGATGAACTGTCATTTTATTGAGTACTAACTGAAACTCTCCTTTGTCTCACTTAGATTTCTGATAGTGGTAGAAAAGCAAAAGTTCTGTTGCGCAAAAACCACAGGCAGGATGAAATTGCCATGCCAAGACTAGAAAGAGACACAGTGAAAAACCAGAACCAGGATAAAGAAAAGAAATCTTTTGAGGACATTGAAACTGTAAAAGGAGAGAATGATTATCCTCAAAAGGCAATAAAATTGAACAAGGAAGCGCTGACAATTACCACATTCCAGCATACCGGCCAGTTTAACGTTCCGATAGCTGAAAATACAGTGCTAAACTGTGAGCTGGAGAAGGCAAAACAAAGCACACAAAGCCTGGAAACAGAAGTGGAATCCTACCATTCTAGACTGGCTGCTGCCATGCACGATCATCATCCAGGTCAGACGTCACAAAGAGACCTGGAACTTGCCTCCCAGAAGGCAAAAGACAAGAGGTTATGCTTGCAGGACCAAACGAAGTTCGATATGGCTAAGCTGAAAAGTAACAATGAGATGCTTTCCCAGCAACTTTCTAAAGTGAAAAATAAATTCAATAAGCTAAAAATCAAGCTGCATCAGACGAGAGATGATCTCCGAGAAAAGACTTTGATGTTAGAACGTGTCCAGACAGACTTATGCCCAGCAGAGTGTCAAAAGCAGGATATAGAACACATGTATCAGAGCGAACAAGGCAAAGTGAATGAATACCTTGGAAAGCAGGAATCCTTAGAAGAGAGATTATCTCAACTCCAGTGTGAAAACATGTTGCTCCGACAGCAGCTGGATGTTGCACGAAACAGAGCCGACAGTAAAGAGAAGACGGTCATTAGCATCCTAGACCAGTTTCAGCAGATCGTGAGAAAGCTTCAGGCTGAAAGTGAGAAACGAGATCTAATGCTGGAGGAAAGAAACAAGGAATTAGTTAACGAACGTGATCATTTGAAAGAGAGACTATGTCAGTGTGAAAATGAGAGAGCAGAAAGAGAAGTAAGTATCCAGAAGGAGAAATAATTCTCCGACTTCCTGAAAGAAAATTCAAAGTGATTCTTAATTCTGGCTAAATGTTGAATCTAGCTGAATATAAAAAATACACAGGTTGTGAATCTATGGTCCCTGAAACAGAAGTAAAAGCACACCTGTATCCAGCAAATAAGATTAGACCTGAGAGATGCTTCACTTTGAGTAGAGACATCGTGTCGCTTATGAAATGTTAAGAGATGAAGTTCTAAATTTTTAGTATAGACAGGTGTTAGTAAGTTACTCTTTTACTATTCAGACAATCATTTTAATCTCCATGTAACCACATGTCAGTATCACGATGAAGCAGATAAAAGAAACACTCAAACCTAAAGGGAATATTGTGAAATTAAGCTTCAGTTACACGGATTACCTTGACAGTCAAGTCCAGGTTTCCCAGAGGCTATTACTTATATATTGTACTTTGGCTTCAGTAGCTTGTCATACCTTTTTGTCATATTTGTTGGTATAAGTTTAGCTTTATTCATGTCAATTTGAAGTGACTTGGAAAATATTTCAGGCTTGACTCATTTATTCTTATGGCCTCTCAACTCTTTAAAGAGTTGTCATTAAATTGAGAATTCATTGACAAGTCATTTAAATATACTTGTCATTAAATCATAATTTGGGACTCAAGTGGTGAGCTTTAACCAAGCTCTTCTTGATTTAATCTCCCCACTGCTATTTCTGCTATTTACTTAGAACATGTTTACAAACAATTTGCTCATAATTCTCATTTTAAGGGTCAATTACTGTCATTCGAATACCAGTTTGCCCAATAAAAATGGAGGCTGGCAGGATTCGTGAGCAGCAGGGATGGAGTGAGTCAGGAGAGGGTTCTAGGGGCTGCGGTCCAGGGGCAGGTGGACGCCAGGTTATCGAGGCTCCTTGAAGGCATGGGAGCAACCTCATTTTTAAAATTTCATTATTCTTTTATATTGGAACATAGTTGATTTACAATTTTGCGTTAGTTTCAGATGTACAGCAAGTTGATTCAGTTATAGGCATACATATATCCATTCATTTTCAGATCCTTTCCCATGTAGATGCCTGCAGAATATTATGGTTAGCCAAGGGGAAAGGTGGGGAGGAGGGATAAATTAGGAGTTGGGGATTAACATAGACACACACGACTAGACATAAAATAGATAAGCAGCAAGGGAATGGCCTCATTTCTCTGCTGAGGAAGGAATCTATTGGAAAGATCTGAGCACTGGATTGGATATGTGAGGATCTCCGATGTTAATCGAAGCCTCTAATAAAGAAAGAGGAAAAGTGTTTCCACAGTGTGGAATTTTCCACCACTTGTCCCACCTACACACCTGTTTCGTCCTGGAGGTGAGGTGGTGACGCTCTGCAGATTTTTCGGGGTGGGGGAGCAGGGTGTGGACAGTGGGGCTGCCTCCTTCGTCTGAGGAACTTAATATCAGGAAGGCCGGTGGGGAGCCCTCCTGGGTCTGTAACCACATTCAGGGAGGCAGAAAAGAAGGTGAGTTGCTGTCCATGGTGATAGTTTCCAAAGTACCTATGTTGGAGACATCTGTTACTAACATAACGTCATAGTAAAGTGGATTTGATAAACTCATGACAAAGCGTCTTCTTAGGCAGTGGTGAGACACCGTCAACAAGAACTGTATGACAGCGTCAAAAAGCAGTCTGCGCTGGAGGCGTCCCTGGATGTCATGTCACGTCATCCTGCCAAGTTAGAAGCTGAGGCACGGGATTTAAAGAGCAAGTTCCCTCAGCCCCCAAGTCAGGTATGTGTGCAAGTGAATGTGTCGACAGTTAATACGTAGGATAAAGTGTTTTAGGATGCTCATTTTCATGGGCAACTTTCTTTTTTATTTTCATTACTAGTAATTTACTATAATTTTATTATTCTTTAAGTGCACTCGTTTCTTAAACTGTGACTTTCATTCTGCCATTTGCATTATATATATATATTTTTTTCGTATATTATATACCCTTGGGAAAGTGGAGAATTGTGCATCATTCTTCACACAAGTTGAGAGACTTTTTTTCTATTGAACAATATTTTATTTTGTGATCTCGGTATTACCATGATGAGGCAAGCCAGATAAAATCAGAAGATAATGTTTAATGGAATGTTCCAGAAAATTATCATTTCTCATCTTCACTTTTGTGAATGGCTGTGGAGTTCTGTATATATTTCAGTTCAGTTCAGTTCAGTTGCTCAGTCGTGTCCGACTCTTTGCGACCCCATGAATTTATTTTGTGCATTTCAGAATAACTTGTGCAGAGAGTGTATTATACAAACCAGTTGAAGTTAGGCACTGCCTTCTTTTCTTTTCATTTTAGATACATCATTAAAGCATGGAGGTACTCAGATAGAGTATAGTAGGTACATCAAAAATAGAGAATTAAGAACATTATCTAGATAGTGCCTTTGGATTTTTAAAAAAGCTATTGAGATATAATTGACGTATCATATAATTCACCCATTCCAAGTGCGTAGTTCAGTATCTCTTAATCTAGAGTGGTGTCACCTGTAACCACAGTCAATTTTAGAGCATTTCCATCACCCCCAAGAGGAACCCTGCATCCCTTAGCCACCACCTATGGCCCCCTCATCTCCCTCAGTCCCAGCAACCCCCAGTCTAATATCTGTCTGTGTCGACAGCCTGTTCTGGGTATTTCACATGAATGGAATCACACAGTGTGTGCTCCTTTGTGGTTCACTTTTCCCATTTGATGTCATGTTTCCGTGGTTCATCCATGTTATAGCACGTATCATTTCTTCCGTTTCTGTTGATTGTCAAACAAGAAACAGTATGTGGCTAAGCCATTTGTCCATTCATAAGTTGTTGGAGATTTGGATTGTTTCCCTCTTGCGGCTACGAACAATGCTGCTGTGAGCATTGACTTACACGTTTCCGGATGGACATGCTTTTATTTCCCTGTGGTGGGATTTTGTCCTCAGAGTTCCCTGGCTGCTTTCTCCTTTTCTGGCCTTTGCTCAGACTGTCCTGCCGTCTTCACAGTTTCTGTTCCTCTTGGGTAGTTCTCCATTTATTCAGACCTGGTGCCCAGTCTCTCCTCCTCCAGAGCTTTCCTGACTGTCCAGCTCTCATCGAGCCTTTTCTCTTCAGCCCTGTCGTCTAGTCTGTGAAGAACAGTTTAGCCCTTCATTTTAAATTGTTGTCATTTTCTCATGAGGGAGAATCTTGTTTAAGGATACATTAGTCTAACAGGGAATATTTCTTAATATGCACAGCACTTGTCTTGCATACATGGAAAATCATTTAGCTTAACAATGGTTAGGATATAACTAAAGTACTTCATCCGTACCAATAATTTCTTCTTGGAGATGCTGGTTTAGTAAAACTTTTATTAAAGTGTATTTTAAGTAATTAAATGTAAAATTGAAAGTGCTTAGTCTCATAGAGGAGAATTGTTCAATTAAATGCTCATTTCCCCCCCCCGCCCCGATTCTGGTAGTAAAATGTAAATTTGCCTTCCTTCATTATGCAGCCAGAAGTGGGATTTACGGCTATCTTGCCTTTCAGGCCCCAGTGGATTTCTAATCTTCCCAGCCTCAGGTTCTGGGGATGGCTTCTCTGATATGCATATCTAGTAACCTTCATCTTCTCATCCGAGTACTTGCTAGGCATTAACAGTTGCTGGGAATGAATTGATTCAGAACTTTCATTTAGCAGTCGGGTAATATTTCCATGGCAGTGACTTCACCTTTCCTCTGACGGTCGTGTAATGTTCTGTACCACTCTGTCCATGAGGTGCTATTTGCATATTAACCGATGGTCATTGTCCACTGCGTAGTACAGAGAGGAAGTAAGCTACAAATTATTGTAAGTGGAGAAAAGTACAAAAGTACTAGTTGGTTAGTGGAGTCAGTGAACGTTTTTGCAGTACTGGACACGTGTGTTTTGGGCCTCATGCTCCCCATTACTGCCCCTTGCAATGGTATGGAGAGTGAGTTCCCTGTGACTTGTGTAGATGACCACTTCTGCTGGCATGCCATCTACCTGAAATACCAAATTGTTTTGCAGGCAAAATAGAGTGACCGTAATAAAGCCAATTACAAACAGATATGACCTCTGTCTTTAGGTGAGTCATGTTTCCTAAGCCAGGTTCCTCTTTATCGAACTTCTAAGAAAATCCCATGGCCTCTTCTCCTTTTGTATGTCTTGGTCTCTCGGTTGGACTTCCCTGGTGTCTCAGACAGCAAAGAATCTACCTGCAATGGAGGAGACCCAGGTTTGATCCCTGGGTTGGGAAGATCCCCTGGAGAAAGTGAAAGTGAAAGTGGCTCAGTCGTGTCTGACTCTTTGAGACCCCCATGGACCATACAGTCCATGGAATTTTCCAGGGCAGAATACTGGAGTGAGTAGCCTTTCCCTTCTCTAGGGGATCTTCGCAACCCAGGGATCGAACCCAGGTCTCCTGCATTGTGGGCATATTCTTGACCAGCTGAGCCACAAGGGAAGCCCAAGAATACTGGAGTGGGTGGCCTATCCCTTCTCCAGTGGATCTTCCTGACCCAGGGATCAAACCAGAAATCTCTTGTACCGCAGGCAGATACTTTACCAAGTAAAGATATCTATCAGGGAAGCCCTATCCCCTGGAGAAGGAAATGACAACCCACTCCAGTGTTGTTTGCCAGAACATCCGATGGACAGAAGAGCCTGGTGGGCTTCAGACGATGCGGTCACAGAGTCAGACATGACTGGGCAACTCACACTGGGTCTCTGTTAGGTCAAACAAACAAGCAGGGTTTTTGCTGCCAAGGTTCTCTTTAAAGCTTCTAGTGTCCTATGAATTTGATTGGGGTTCATGCCATTGGAAATGTTACCCTCAAAAATCTTTTTTGAAGGAAGCACTGCACCTTGGGCTTTCTGTGAAACTTTGCAGGATGACACCTTTAACGTTCTTTTGCTCTTAAGAACCTTAAAGGAATCTGAGGCACCACCTTAAGTCTTTCCAGGGTCTTACACTTACAGTCTGCAGGTTTTACCTTTAGACCATGTTTTCCTGGCAGCACCCTAGATTTGATCTTAGCCCAGAAACCATTTCTGTCCTTTGGCATCATGTGACAATTGGGCATGTGGAGATCCTGTAAAGGGGATACAGATATTGAACCCAGTGAGTCTTGGTTCCTTTATATTTAATAGCACTTTTTAATTTTTCTGATAGTTTATCCCTCTCATTGATTTACTTTCAGCTGCTTCATAGCAAGAGTCTCTGCCCCCCCATGTTTCAGTGTCATTTTCTTCTCTTGCCTAGACGTCGTCACTGGCAGCCTCTTCAAGGACCGTCAGGCTTCTGTGTACAGTGTCATCAAGCCCATTGGGTTTTCATTTCTTTCTCTGCAGCCATTCAGGTGCCACCTACCTCCAGGTTCAAAGGCATTCTGACATGTTTCAGCTCTTTTTTAATGGCAGTACCTCATTTGGGGGCACCACCGACTCGATGGACATGAGTTTGAGCAAGCTCTGGGAGTTGATGGTGGACAGGGCAGCCTGGCGTGCTGCAGTCCATGGGGTCACAAAGAGTCAGACATGACTGAGTGACTGAACTGAACCCCATTTTTAATATCAGTAGCTATACCAGTTATTTATTGTTAACAAATTGCGTTAGAAACCACCTCAAAGCCTAGTGACTCAAAACAGCATTTCCTTTGTTCACAAGTCTGTGTTGGGGCAAGGCTCAGTGAGTGGGCCCAGCTTATTTCTTCTCCAGTCGCATCAGCCGGGATGTCGTGAAGGTGGGAAGCAGAGTCATTTCAAGACTTGTTCATGCACACGTCTGGCAGTTGGAGCTGGCTTTTGGAGGGGACATTAGGTGGGGGCGGTCAGTGGGGACACTGACATGTGCTCAGTATGTGGGCTGTGCTTCTGCACAGCAAAAGAGTTGGCTTCCCCACAGAGCAAAATTCAGAAGCTATTTAGCTTTAAAACTCACACAGCACTTTCCCCAGACACTGTCCAGGAGGAATCGGTTACTAGGACTAGCACATACTTGAGGAGAGGGAATTTCATGAAAAAAGTGTCAAAGAATTTGTAGACATGTTTGAAAACCACCAGCTCCACTCACGTCGACTTAAAAAGTAATCATTCTGTCTAAAGGAAAGTTCTTTCCAACTCACTGTCACTGATCGTTCAGGAAATACTTTTTGTTTCCTTTCTTTGGTATGTTCTCTTATTCTGTGGAAAGTAACAAAGGGTTACAAGAATGAGGTATTTTTTTGTTGTTGTTGTTCAGAAAAATGTGTGGATCACCTCACTAAACTCTTAGGAGATGGGATTTCTTTAACCTTGTGAATCATTTCTGTTTGGAATGCAATTCCCATCAGCAGAAACTGTTTGTAGTTCAGAAAAAGGCTTATTGGATTAAAATCCATATTTACAAGATTTAGTAATTAGAGTCTTACTTTCACAATCTTCTTTTGGGAAGCATTTATTAACTCAGCCCTAGATAACTCAATACAAGATACCTCAAACTTCTTTAAAAACCATGGGACAAAATGGGGGGAAGGAGTAAGAGACATTCTGCTAGGAGGTGACTTGCAGTCATTCTACGGAGGAAAGATAGAAAAGCATTACTGTGGAACAATGAAGGCGTGTGCAATCGAGTGCAGATGTCGTGAGACTAAGGTGGTAGTGAAGAGTGTATTGTGTGACCCTTGGTGGTTTGAACTTCTTTCTTGATCCTCTGGGTTATTCCAGGTCCTGCATTCTACAATACAGACACCATCGTATGTATCAGATCCTTGGTTTGAGTTAGGCTGTGCTCAGTCCACTTCCCTCAGAACCAAATGGTATTGTTTTTTGTTGTTGCTGTTCTTTCTTTCTTTCTTTTTAATTTTAATTGGAGACTAATTACTTTACAATATTGTATTGGTTTTGCCATACGTTGACATGAATCTGCCCCGGGTGTACACGTGTTCCCCGTCTTGAACCCCCCTCCCACCTCCCTCCCCATCTCATCCCTCTGGGTCATCCCAGTGCAACAGCCCCAAGCATCCTGTATCATGCATCGTACCTGGACTGGCGATTCGTTTCACATATGATAATATACATGTTTCAGTGCCATTCTCCCAAATCATGCCACCCTCGCCCTCTCCCACAGGGTCCAAAAGACTTCAGTACACCTGTGTCTCTTTTGCTGTCTCGCATACAGGGTTATCGTTACCATGTTTCTAAATTCCATATATATGCGTTAGTATACTGTATTGGTGTTTTTCCTTCTGGCTTACTTCACTCTGTATAATAGGCTCCAGTTCCATCCACCTCATTAGAACTGATTCAAATGTATTCTTTTTAATTGCTGCGTCATACTCCATTTTGGATATGTACCATAGCTTTCTTATCCGTTCATCTGCTGATGGACATCTAGGTTGCTTCCGTGTCCTGGCTATTATAAACAGTGATGCGATGAACGTTGGGGTACATGTGTCTCTTTCACTTCTGTTTCCTCGGTGTGCATGCCCAGCAGTGGGATTGCTGGGTCATATGGCAGTATTTCCAATTTTTTAAGGAATCTCCACACTGTTCTCCATAGTGGCTGTACTAGTTTGCATTCCCACCAACAGTGTAAGAGGGTTCTCTTTTCAAATAATGATAGTGAAAATGATCCAAAATCTTGAAAACAAATGGTATTGTTTTATTCTTGCAGATTGATCACCTTCCAACAGAGCTGGAAACTGCATGTTCACAATGTCTGCACCTGGATGCAAAAAATCAAATTCTTCAACAGGAGTTATTGTCAGTGAGAGGAAGGCAAAGGAAATGTGAGAAATGAGAGAAAGAGAACAGGAAGTTGGAGCAAGAGGTAGTGAGACTCAAAACTCATATAGAACTGAATATGATAGAACACACTCAAGTTGAGCAGTATAGACGGGAGATTGAAGAAACAGCAAGACAGGATCTCGTAGAGAAACTAAAAGAAGCCAACCTATTTTTGCAGCTTAATTTGCTGACCTGTCATGTACTTGAATTCACCTCACTGTAAATTACATTTTGGGTGTATACAGGTTATGTCTTTCCTCTACTTCCCTTAGAGCAGTGTGTATTATAGATTTCTGGAAGGAAAGGGGCACTTGTTTCTCCTTGTAAAAATTTCAGTTTCCATCACAGTTGATCTCAGAATGCTTCTCACTTAGAATCCTTTTACTTATAAGACCAGTTGGTTGGTATAAAACAAGACTATGAGGAGGAAAAGAAAATGTGGTTTAGGACTGGCACCATCCTCTTGAATTATTCTTAAGTTGTCTTGTTCAGTTTCTAAATTTTCACTTCATCCTCTTAGTCTTTGAATTATCCGGTTCCTTAAGTACTACTGTAACATTGATTCCACATTAATTTTATAATTCAGATTTAATTCATGTCACATTGATGATTATTTTAAAGTTCCACTTTTCTTATTTTCACATTTAAAATCGCTCTCTGACAGCAAAAGAGACACAGATGTATAGAAGTCTTTTGGACTCTGTGGGAGAGGGCGAGGGTGGGATGGTTTGGGAGAGTGTCATTGAAACATGTATGTTATCATATGTAAAACGAATAGCCAGTCCAGGTTCGATGCACGATACAGGATGCTCGGGGCTGGTGTACTGGGATGACCCAGAGGGATGGGATGGGGAGGGGGGGTTCAAGATGGGGAACACATGTACACCCGGGGCAGATTCATGTCAATGTATGCAAAACCAATACAATAATATAAAGAAATTAGCCTCCAATTAAGTAAATTAAAAAAATAAAATCGCTCTCTGAATTACTGAGTCAAAACTAAATGTAACAAATATAATTATTCAGGTTATAATCACTAAAAAAATGTATCTTTTAAAATTTGACTTAGATACAAGCAGCATCTCAAGAAAACTTACAGCAGTTCCAAGAGAAGCATATTGCTTCCATAAGAAGTCCCATGGAACTCAGAATTAAAGACTTGGAATCGGAACTCTCCAAGATGAAATCTTCTCAAGATTCTGATAAAGCGGAGTTGGAAAAATATAAGAAACTCTACCTAGAGGAACTGAAAGTTAGAAAGGGATTGGAAAGTAAACTAGACAAGTAAGTCAAAACCCAGAATCACAGAAAATAAATGTAGTCCATTAATTTGTCTCTGAAGCCTAATTTTTATACAGCTTGTTTCCTGAGATTAGTAGGAAGTGAAAGCTAACGCGATAGTCACTGCTAGAGGGCACCCTAAGAAAAATGAGTATATCCTTGTAAGTTTTCCTTACTTCTCCATGTAAGTAAAAGCATGCTTGTGAACTAGGGGAGTATTCACACGGGGGTGAAAGGCAGGGTGATTGACAAAGTGTCTGAGACTAACATGGTGACCTGACGGAGGGGGGGTGTGGAGGCTGGAAAGGGCAGATTCAACATGCAGTGCAGAGTCCAGTTTTCCCTGCCAAAGCAGAGCACTCCTAGGAGGCCTTTCATTAAGTGAAAACAGCATACAGCAAAGAAGCAGGTACCCGAGGACACGTGGTGCTAGTCGATGCCTAAAATAAGTGTACACATGGGAAGCACAGGTGCTCAGATAGGGTTCAGGGCTGTGGAGACTTGATGCTGGGATGTGGGGTGTGGCTCCCAGGGAAGGAGCTCGGTGGGGCCGGTCTCCCTGCTTGGGGAGCGCGATGCCTCTCACTGTAAAGACATATACTGAACGCTGATTAGAGTTTTTGCTTTTTGAAATGAAACCAAAAATTCTCTTCAGATTTTTTTTTTTTTTAATTATGAAATACAGGGGCCGATATAGGCCCTTCGTAGACGTGAAGCAACATAAAATGAACTTTGGAAAAGCGGGGGATACTTGCCATTGTTCCTGGGGTGTTTTAGCCCTTTTGTCACCCACTGACTTTCTCGTCCTCCCCTCGAGATTGTGGCTCTAGGTGATTCCTCAGAGCCAAATGCTTAATGTCTCCGAGGTCATGAGTGAAACGTATGTACAGGGTGGTGACAGGAAACACTTGAACGTGACTTTTGGGATGGCGTGTCTCTTCAGCCCTGAACTGTTTCCTGGAGGCAGGTGTGTCCCAGAGGCAGCAGGTGTCACTGTGAGGCCACCTCCCTTTCTCTCTGACGCCCTTTCTCTCCTCTCCCAACCGTGACTTGTTACGTGAGGAGCCCCAGACGCGTGTGTGCTTCTTTAGAACAAGGATACAGCTATCATTGTTTACAGGAGGTCTGCTCTGTGCTTTCAGGGTTCAAACAGTTTAATGGGACATTCCATTTACTATTCGGCAACTTAACAAATGCAAATCATTTAGGGAAGCATGGATGAAACCGGCGTTTTCCATCTTCCGCAGGACTCTTGAGAGGCTGGCAGAGATGAGCACCAAATGTGAGGTGGAGAAACAGCAGAACAGATCTGTACTCAGCACTCTTAGCAGGAGGCCAGTCCTGGAGCCGCCTTGCAGTGGAAACTTCAGGAATACCGTAATGTTCAATTCAAATCTTTGTCCAAGAGCAAACGTAGAGTTTTCCAGCTCAGTTCCACTCCCTTCAAATCACGGCATGGTGACTCACTTGCTCGAGGTTAGTTCTATTATTTTCTTTTCCTTGGGTTTTAGATTTCTTATATGAATGATTCTTGGTTTTAATTTGAACTACTGAGTTGTTTATTTGACTTATGCACACTAAGTAAAAACCATAATTATTAAATATTTTGATTGTTTTTTCTCCTAGATGTCTCATTTTTGAGAGATACTTATTAACTTCTTAAATTTCTTGAAAATCTGGATTTAAATTCTACTATAGAAATGAAATCTTATTGCCAAGTAACCAAAAGTATACTTCCAGATGTTTGACTTACTTTCTAATTGATTTCACTTTGGCAGTGGTTCATAATCATTTCCATCCTCTGCTGCACCCACCACAGTTTTTTTGCCCTTAAGCCTAAGTGAATGACTGGCATCTAAACACTAGGCCATATGGGTGATTTTTTATTTGAAGGAATCCTAGATAAATCCTTCTTATGAATTAAACAAACTTGTAATACTAAATCAAAAGATTAATTTCTAGTTTTAGGTTATCATTTTTTGTCATTTTCTTACATCTTTAATTGCTATTTTACTGACAGAATTTTGATTTAAATGTCTAAAACATATCTTGGTGAGCAATTGTAGAAAGTTTCTAAGTTTGTACTTAAATCAAATATTTAAAACTTGTAAATGGAGCTCACTTTTGTCTCTGTCTTGACATCACCTGGATGAATGATGACTAAGATAGTAATGACGGGGAGTCTTTAAATTGGAACTAGTTTTCATCGTGTAATCATTGTGATTAAAATATCCAGTCAGAGCACACGGGTTTACAGTTTGGATGGTGTTTTCATGATGTTGGTGATGCAGAGAAAAGTTCAGTTCAGTTCAGTTCAGTCGCTCAGTCGTGTGTGACTTTTGTGACCCCATGGACTGCAGCACGCCAGGCTTCCCTGTCCATCACCAACTCCCGGTGCTTACCCAGACTCACGTCCATCGAGTCGGTGAGGCCTTCCAACCATCTCATCCTCTGTCGCCCCATTCTCTCTCCTCCCGTCTTCAATCTTTCCCAGCATCAGGGTCTTTTCCATTGCGTCGGTTCTTCACATCAGGTGGCCAGAGTTTTGGAGTTTCAGCTTCAGCATCAGTCCTTCCAGTGAATATTCAGGACTGATTTTCTTTTGGATGGACTGGTTAGATCTCTGTGCAGTCCAAGGGACTCTCAAGAGTTTTCTCCAACACCACAGTTCAAAAGTATCAGTTCTTTGGTGCTCAGCTTTCTTTATAGTCCAACTCTCACATCCAGAGAAAAGGAGCCCTTGTTAAATGCAATCTCAACCTGTTTTCTCTTTTGGCTTCTTGCCGTCATAGAAGAGCAACCTGAGGTTTCTTTGACAGCACTTCGGCTATGTTGGGTCTTAGTTCTTGAGAGCCGTGAACCTGGAGGACGTGCTTTAGCTGTGCAGTCACAGCGGGCCTCCAAACACTTCATCCCAAGTCAGACACCTCCCCACGCAGGCCTAAGAGGAGGAAGCAAATGCGTGATCCCCGTCCCTGGGGCAGGCTGCCTACTGCAGACCCAAGTTCTCGGTGCTGTGGGCACATACGTCTTTTCAAAGAGGAGATTGGGAACCAAGCAAGCACTTCTTCGTTCCTTCTCCCAAACTCACCCATTAAGTAAATCACCTCTCTTCTCATGAGGAGGGTAGGAGTATAAGTCATCCTCTTGAAACTCCAGGCTGAGGGAATGAAGTTCAACTGCAGTTTCTGACTGGATTTGGATTATAGTTGAGATTATGCTCATACATTTTTGTATATACTAACTAATGATGACAGCTTGGATAGAAGTATATTAGACAGTAAAGAGAGATCTGTTTGGGGTTTTACATTTTGTCGTAAATAATGCAAAATGTGGAAATTTCATTTGTTGACAAATTTTAATAAGCCAGTTTTTTTTTTTTTTTTTTAATCTGGAGGAGATGAACATCCTTTTATGGATGAATGTCTTCAGTTTGGGCCTGCTTGATTCAACTAAAGATTTTCTCCTTCAAGTTCCCTGTCCTCTGTTTAAAAAACTGTTATGCTGTATAAATTAACTATATCGACTGCTACAAATAGGAGTTCGATAAAAATTTATTCTTGTTCATGCCTTTAAAACATATAATTTAGTTAGAAAGCTACTATGTCAAGTCATGCCACAAGCACTTTTGAACTATATAATAAGGTTTTACATATTCATTTTCTCTATATTTTAGTTAGAATTTATGTGTTTTTTTCTTAATATGAGGAAGTAGTTGGCATAGGACTCTGGACTCAGTAAGAAGGCCATTGGCTTTGTTACTGCTTTTGTAGAATTCGGAACTTTGACTAAATCAATGACTCTCTTACCTTAAAATTTTTTTTTTTTTTTTCAAAATAGACAACCTTTCTTTAAAACAACAAAAACTGTTGTGTGGAACCATATTATATAAAACGGGGACAAGTATAGAGCCCTTTAGATAAGGAGCGTTCAGAGCATATGCAGCTGTGACTTCTGTTCCTAAGCGCTGCAGTGACCCCTGTGGGACCTTCTCCCTCTGTGGGACATAGTTCGGAAACTAGCACTTGTGAGAGAATCCTTCTCACTAAACGTGTTCAGAATTAAATCTTGCTGGTACATTGTTTGCTTGTGTATAATCTTCTCACCTGTCTGTGTTTTCGTTAAATGGAAAAGTTTACAGAAAACTGCAGATGTCTTCTCCTTGTTAACATTCAACTTCAAACTACTTCCTCCATTTCAACACGACACTCACCTAGAAATTGAAATAAAGGTCTCGGAAGTACATATTTAGGGCAAGAGCTGTTAGAAGAGAATTTAGTGATCTTGTGAGTCGTTCTTAGGATTATGGGTATTTCCGTAACCTCTGAAATGATGTGTACTCGATAGACTGACATTTATTGTACTTTTATCAAATTAATCTAAATAGCATTCCATGTATATGTTCTCTGGTATCTAAAAGCAGAGTAAGTAGGAATTCATTTTCTTCTATTTATGTGATCATTTTCTGTTATGTAGTCTTCAAGTTAGGTCTAGTCTCTAAAAGTATTATTTAAATGTCACATGTATTAAATTGTGTATCATTTCTCTGATAACATCTCTTGTTTAACTTAAGCGTAAATAATATTTGACTTATTTCAGATGCCGCGGAAGTTGATGGAGAGTATTATTAGAGAACTAGAAGAAGGTAAGTTGCTAAAACGTATGAATTAAATTTAGACATTGATTTCTGAAATACTGTAAAGAGTAAGTGGCATCTCTTTTCATTGCTTGTATAACAAATGCTATGTTATATACTTTTCCTTATACATAGCTAATGAAAAATGTGAAAACATGAGCAGTCATAGTGAAAAATATCCTTATTCCTTATTTATTTATTATGTTCCAGAGCTTTAAAAAAATCTGGAAAGGTCTGTGTATTTCTTTTCATTTCTGGCTGTGTCCTTCCTCTACTTCTGCCATCCCTGTGGAACTGTCAGCCTGCACCCTGACACTATTCTCAGAAAACGTGGAGTTCATCAACGTCTCGTGTCTGGTAGTGGTTAAGGCTAGGAAACCCAGACACAAGCAATCCCGTTTGTGTAGCTGTCACTTGGTGAGTGCCTTTAAAATTTCCCTGTCATTCACTTTCTCACTAGTTTATCTTTTGCCCTCAGGAAAAACTTCAAACACCCACATCAGTTTGGGTCCTGCCAAAGTAGGCGGCCTTATCTCCTTACCACCATCCTCTGCCTCTTAGCTCTGCATCTAAGCAGCCAGACTGTGTAGGATCCCACACGTGCGTTTCCTCACCGCCGGTCTTTGTATCGCTTCTCCCCTCCATCTCCTGTGCTTTCTCCTGTCCTTCAGGTACCTACTTCCACAGCACCTCCACCAAAAAGCTGGCAGGATTGACAAAAACTGGCTGTCCCTTCTAGTGTTCCTTGTGCCATCTTTTGTATGTCTTAGTACTTATGACTCTGTATGGAAATTGCCTGTTCATCTATTCTTCCACTTGATAGCGTATCGTTTTCAGGGTACACTGGGTCACCTTCATCGTGTACTTCCAGTGTTTGTAACAGCACCTTTGCGCATAGTTACTGAGTGAATGAGTGAAAAGTGAGAAAGCCAGCAGCTCAGATGCTCAGCCACACGTTCAACCGTGGGCAGATAATGCAGCCCTCTTGTGTTTTGTGTCATGTCATGTATAGATATGTTTCATTCTTCAGAACACTAGGAAAGGTCTCAGGTGTTTTTTGTTTTGTTTTAGCTAACACTTTGTTAACTCAAGAATTTTAGATAAACAATATACTTCTGTCTCTTTCCAGGTGATGCTGAATGTGAATATGAATTCTCTAGATTTTCCTCTCTATTAGCTAGAGGTGGATCAAATCTGGACTGATGCTAAAGCTGAAACTGCAATACTTTGGCCACCTCATGCGACTAGTTGACTCACTGGAAAAGACTCTGATGCTGGGAAAGGTTGGGAGCGGGAGGAGAAGAGGACGACAGAGAATGAGATGGTTGGATGGCATCACCGACTCTGTGGACATGAGTTTGAGTGAACTCTGGGAGTTGGTGATGGACAGGGAGGCCTGGCGTGCTGTGATTCATGGGGTCACGGAGAGTCAGACATGACTGAGCGACTGAACTGAACTGAACTGGATCAAATGTGTATCAGGACCTACCTGTGAAAACATCAAATAATATATACAGATTTTGAAGAAAAAAATATATGATTTGAAAACTCAATAGTAAAAATTTCCCTACTGGACTGTTTTCATGAGATTTTAGTTTTTCCCGTTAAACATGATGAGAAAGTCTGTATTAAAGGAAACTCTTTTTGTATTATGTGTGTATCATGAAAATTTAGATGGCATTTTAAGCCATGTTTCTCTGCATTTAACTTACTTTTAAGCAGAAACATCAGCACTGTTGAGTTTTCCATGTTCAAAGTGGTGGTGTTAGTCACTCAGTCGTGTCCGACCCTTTGCGAGCCCATGGACTGTAGCCCACCAGGCTCCTATGTCCCTGGAATTCTCTAGGCAAGAATAATGGATTGGGGAGCCATTCCCTTCTCCAGGGGATCTTCCCGACCCAGGGATCAACTGGAGTCACCTGCATTGCAGTTGGATTGTTTACCGTAAGAGCCACCAGAGACGCCCTTTACAAACTCAAAGTGAGCACTAATACCAGCTGTTTAAACAGCACCCAAAAAACCAAACTTGTCATTACTATTTAGTGGTGTTGATTGATAGCTTTTTTGTATTTTCCGTTTTCATGCGAAGAGTTGACTCACTGGAAAAGACTCTGATGCTGGGAGGGATTGGGGGCAGGAGGAGAAAGGGACGACAGAGAATGAGATGGCTGGATGGCATCACTGACACGATGGAGGTGGGTTTGAGTGAACCCTGGGAGTTGGTGATGGACAAGAAGGCCTAGCGTGCTGTGATTCATGGGGTCGCAAAGAGTCGGACATGACTGAGCGACTGAAATGAACTGAACTGAACTGAACTGAACTGATAGACCTAAAGATTTAGCTACTGCTGTTATGCCTACTGTCAATGTTTTGAGGTATAACTGTTAATAGTGGCATAAAACTTACTATATGTACCTTTAAACACTGATTCATAGATCTTTCCTCTTGGGGAAATAAGATTTGCCTGAGTTTTTGCCTTTTAAATGAATTAACTTTTCCTAATTTTTTATTTTTAATCAGAGGATAATTACTTTACAATATTGTGATGGTTTCTGCCATACATCAGTCTGAATCAGCTATAGATATACATATGAACCCTCCTTCCTGAACCACCCTCCCACCTCCCTCCGGATTCCAGCCCTCTGCTGCTAAGTCACTTCAGTCGTGTCCGACTCTGTGCGACCCCCATAGACGGAAGCCCACCAGGCTCCCCCGTCCCTGGGATTCTCCAGGCAAGAACACTGGAGTGGGTTGCCATTTCCTTCTCCAGTGTGTGAAAGTGAAAAGTGAAAGTGAAGTCGCTCAGTCGTGTCTGACCCTTAGCAACCCCACGGACTACAGCCAACCAGGCTCCTCCATCCATGGGATTTTCTAGACAATAGTACTGGAGTGGCTTGCCATTGCCTTCTCCGCCCTCTAATTTGTCACAAACCACCGGCTTTGGGTTCTCTGCATCATACAGCAAATTCCCAAAAAAAAAAAAAAAAACACATGTACCCCAGTGTTCATTGCAGTTATGTCCATAGCTTTAAAAAAATCTGAAATGTCTATTGATTTCTTTCATTCTTTTCGTTCTATGTATTTCCTAGCATTTACAATAGCTACGGCATGGAAGCAACCTAAATGTCCATCAACAGATGAATGGATAAAGAAGTTGTGTATTATTCAGCTCTAAAAAGGAATGCATTTGAGTCAGTGTTAATTGACTTTTGATTTACTTTTGGAAAGAGTCTTAAAATTAGAGAAAAGTTCCTCACAGATAAATAAGATTTGCCGAAGACTTTTCACCTTTTCTTTACCTATCAACCTATCTATTTTTGTTTGAGTTTGGAAACAGTCTTAAAATTAGAGAAAAATTCCAAGCGCCAGACAAACATTTTCACAAAACTCCCCTATCTCCCATATATCCTCCTAAAGTACCATTTATCTTTCCGAAATGTTATTTGTTCTCCCATAAGTGCCCCTCCTCCCCCACGTCACCTGTTTTCCAGAAGATGCCTTTACCTCTTACTCCCTGTCTTTTATTGAGTAGTATAGCAACTCCCACTTGTAGCCTCCCCTTCAAGTCACATTTCTGTATGAAGCTTTGCATGTTGTTGTTATTGTCCAGTCGATCAGTTGTGTCCAACTCTTTGTGACCGCGTGGACTGCAACACGCCAGGATTCCCTGTCTGTCACCATGTCCCAGAGTTTGCTCATATTCATGTCCACTGAGTCGAAGATGTCATCGAACCGTCTCATTCTTTGTCGCCCACTTTTCCTCCGGCCCTCAATCTTTCCCAGCATCAGAGTCTCTTCCAACAAGTCGACTCTTTACATCAGGTGGCCAAAGTATAGGAGCTTCTGCATCAGTCCTTCCAATGAAAATATTCAGGGTTTGTTTAAGATTGACTGGTTCGTTCTCCTTGCTGTTCAAGGGACTCTCAGGAGTCTTCTCCAACACCACAGTTTGAAAGCATGAATTCTTCTGTGCTCAGCCTTATGGTCCAAATGTCACATGTGTACATGACTGCTAGAAAGCTATTAAGTGTTTTTTCTCATGGTTATCTGCTTTTAACAATTTAATTTGCAGATTCCCGAACACTGAACCTAAGAGGGTGGAGGAAGTGTTTTCCTCCACAATTCCAAGAGCTGACAAGTTACCAATGCTCACTTAATCCTGATCCCCTTTTCCTTCTGTCCCCTCAGTGTCTGACTTGGCAGAACTCCAGTTTCATGTGAGACTGCTGATCCTTCCCCCTCACTCTCTCCAGGCGACTCGGTGCTGCACTGCCCCGTGCTCCTGCTGCTTTATGTCGTTACTTTGTATCTTCTCATGATGATTTCAAATCTCCTTTCTATAGATTTCTCACCCTGCTCTTCCCCTCTCACTTATTCCAGACAATCTTAGGTCCCACGACAAGCTTCTTGAAAGGTTTGCCTGTATCTCTAGCAACTCTAGACTGTCTTCCCTTTCTTTCCCTCAGAACGGATCCCAAGACACTGATGACCTCCACGTCGCTGAATCAAAGCCACACCTTTCCAGTCCTTGTTTGTCTGAATTTCTCCTTCCTCTTGGCGTTCACTGTCACTCACCTCTTTGAGACACTCTTTTGGCTGGACTTTCAGTATTCATTCCTTTTATCCTGAAGGCACGGACAGGTTATTGCGATCAGAGACACAGTGCTAATTAAATATCTCACAGTAAACATACAGGTGTTGCCCCCTCGCCCAGGACTGCACCTGGGGCCGTGTGTTGAGAGCAGGTCAGTTGTTACACACCAGCAGGTGCAGGACGGCAGGAAACCTTGTCCCTGATGCTTCTGCAGGGCCTTTTCCTCTCCTGGGTAGGATCTCCTCCTAGTTACTCGGCCATTGATATGTAAGTAAAGCTGCTACCCACCCCAAAAGGGTCCTTCTGCCCAGTGTCGCTCTGCCAATGGAATGAGTTGTGTTGAGAAGCAAAGGAACTGAAAGGTGGGAGCTCTGCTGTACAGCCTACGCTCTCCAATAGGCCTCGGGCGGGGCTGCTCCACAGGGCTTTCCTCAGCAGGGCGGGGGTGGAGTCGGAGCGCTCTGGGAGCAGAGACAGGCGAAGCTGCTCCAGGTAAGGGGGCTCACAGGGCTCGTTGCCATCTTGCATTAAGGTGTCCAGTGCAGCGTCTATGCACACGGCCCCTCTCCCCCAAGCAGGAGCGTCGGCCAAGCAGGTGCACACCAGGAACTGCGGTCTTTGAAGGGCTGGGAGCAAGGCCTCTGCAGGTATCACCCTGTGAGCAAGAGAAACCTAAGCACAAGGGAAAGGAGGTTAGTATTTTTATTCCTAAGTTGGTTTTTTTCTTTCCTTTTTTTTTTTTTAAACCTGGAAACTGTTCATAGACTTTGCTGGTAACAAATACTCTCAAGGAGCTAGATCTTGGCCTCATCCCTCCTTGAAATATAAATTCTTAATGAGACGAAGCGCCTTCGGGGGACCTACCCAAAACTATAATATTTAGTCTCCTTGGAGAGATGAGACTATGAATCCTTTCAGGTTGGAGCAATTAATGAGATGAGTGGCTGGAGATGTGAGAGACAAAGAGCCTCTGAGAAATCCCAGGGAAGTTTATTTCCCCACAATTTCCCCCCTTGTTCCGAGAAGAGTTTTAGGCTGCAATTCAGCCACTGTAACCAGTCCAAGGAAACTTGAAGTTGATGGGCACCAAATCCTTTTGGCTTGTCTTCGGCAAAGAGTCTGATGCTAGGAAGGACTGGGGGTGGGAGGAGATGGGGACGACAGAGAATGAGATGGCTGGATGGCATCACCGACTCGATGGACATGAGTTTGAGTGAACTCCGGGAGTTGGTGATGGACAGGAGGCCTGGCGTGCTGTGATTCATGGGGTCGCAAAGAGTCGGACAAGACTGAGCAACTGAACTGAACTGAGGCAACATTTTATCAGCAAGACCCTTACCTAGCAAAAGAAATTGGTCTCAGCTAAAGTCCCCCAAGTCTCAGATTCAGGCATCTAAGCAAGTCCCCCAAAACTTTCAGGACTATTTTAGGAAGCAGGTGGCTTCCTCCTTGGGGTTCCGTATTAACCTTTTCTACCACATCCAGGGCATTGTAACGAAGCAAAATTTGTCACCCCAAAATGTGTCTCTTTGTCAAGAGGATGACTCTAGTCAGAGTATTTTTAAGAAGCAAAAGCCTCAAAGTCTTTCTTTTGACTACCTCCCTAACTGTTGAATAGTTTAGATAAAGGGGCTGGCCCAGGAAGAGAGCTACCAGAGATACCGAGAAAAGGATGTGGGCCAGCGGTGGTCAGGGGAACTGCTGATCTTTCCAGAGAGCTCCAAACACTTGCTTTTCCATCTGCGTGTGAATCACCTTCCTCCACTTTGAATTCCCAAACCACTACCCACAACATCCTCCTTTGTCTCTAATTGAAGATGGCATTGAAGGTGAGGGTTTCAACCATTCTGATGAGTTACTCAGGTTTTCTGGGACTCACCCATATGTACAGAAGTATATATGTTGTTAACCTTTTGTTTGCTTTTCTTCCTGTTAACCTGTCTCATGTTAAGTTGATTCTTAATTCACCAGATGAATCTAGAAGGGTAAAGTTTTTGCCCTCCTCAACAGCGCACACACCTGAGTCCAGGGAGCTATTCTAATTTACAGCTGGCACAGGCTTTATCTCGTCTGCAAGGCAAGGAAGAGATCTCTGGCAAACTGTGATCCATACAGCAGCACCAGCCAGTGAGCTGATGCTCACCTGAAGGCCTTAGACACAGGTAGGGTCATTGTGTTACCCAGCCTCACTGATTCCTGCAGGATAGGCTGATAAATCAGGAGATGAATTGTTGGGGCAAGCAATAGCAACTTTGTTTGGAAAGCTGGTAGATCAAGGTAAAATGGTGGACTCATGTCCCCAAGAACCATCGTGGCTGAGTTAGAATTCAGGCTTGTTTTACACTAAAAGGGGAAAGAGTAAAGTCAAACACTTCCTGGTTCCCATCAGCCTCTGAAGGGGCTGTGTTACTTCCCTTGCTGCAGTCACTGACAGCCTGCGGGGAGCCAGCCTGAACAAGGCCCCAAATGTTGGCCCTGGGAATGCCTTGTAAGTGCTGTTCCCTGTCCTGCCACCCCTTAAGAGAGTCATAAAATGTTTACCAGGCCTTATTTGTTCTTCCTTGAGAAAAACACAGCAAATAACCCTTGGCTAGGTTTCTTGTTTTTTCCCCCAGATTTATGTAGGTATGTTTTCCTTATCTCTTAAAATAGATTAAGAATGTACTCCCTAATCTTTATAGCCTGCACACTAGATTTTCTTATCTCTTGAGCATTAGTCTAAATGCCAAGCTTGTCTTAGAAAGCAAACAAGCCTTTGTAATCTTCTATAGATGCAATAACTAACCTGGTAAATGACTTGGTATTTTTATGTACCCTGTTCCTGTCTCACTTTGTATAAAAACCCTGGCCCTTTTCAATAAAGTCGCTGATTTGCCTCACGAGCATTCAGTCCTCTCGACCCCATTCTTTACTCCTTAATTCTGTTCTCAGGCTTCTACGTCGTTGTGGTCCGGACCTGTTTTCTTTGCCGGCTGGCACCGGTAGGTGGCGCCCGAATAGGGACTTGATCGGACTACGTAGTCACAGCCGCCCGAACCGTGAGTACGAGGGGATCCCAGAAGATAAAACAAAAAGAGGTAAAGTTAAAAGTTTTTGTAAAGGGCGGAGAGGGTTTCAGTCGAGAGTATAAACTATGGGTCAAGATAATAGTAGACAACTTTTGTAGCTATGCTTAAAACCATGCTAAAAGTTAGAGGGATAACTGTCGCTAAAACAAGTTAGAAAAGTTTCTATCATTTGTGGAAAAAGTTTGCCCCTAGTTCCCAGAAGATGGTACTGTTAATATTGAGACCTGAAAAAAGGTGGGGGAACAAATTCAGCAATATTATTCTTTACATGGAGCTGATAATGTACCTTTGGATGCTTACTCTCTGTGGACCTTAATTCGAGATTGCTTAAATCCTAAACATGAGAGTAAAAAACTAGAGGCCACATTAAAGGCCATTATCAACAGGCCTACAACTTTGCCCACTGCCCCCCCCCCCCCGCCTTGGAGCATATTAATGATACACCCTAAAAACTTCTTGCTCCATCTCTTTCTGGCTCCAACTTGGCAGATTTAAAAGAAGCTGCGGCCCATCACTCTGAAAAAAATCTCATGGGAAGTATTCACAGCTGAAAAAACCATAAATGCATCCCCTTTCTCAGAGATTAAAAAGTTGCTTACCATTATAACTAAACGTCTTGATACCCACAGTTTTAATTATCCCCCCAACCTACGTTCCTCTCTGATCCTGCGCCCCCACAGCCTCCTTCAGTCACAGCAGGATTAGATCCACCATCAATGGGTTTAATTAAGGAACCAGAAGCTCCTTTTTTGGTTCCCACTAACAAAAATCCGGCCCCTATTACCCAGACTCTCCCCTTTACAGCTCACTGTTCAGCAGGCGAGACAGCATGGAGAGACGTTAAAAGGTTTTCCTATTTTATTCCCTGTCCTTGAGGACGCTCAACAGAAGAGATATTATGAGCCTCTACCATTTAAACAGATAAAGAAATTAAAACAAGCCTGTGCTCAGTATGGGGCAACTGCCCCTTTTACAGTGTCCATCATTGAAGCTTTAAATAGCCAATACTTGCCGCCCAATGATTGGAAACAAGTACCTCGAGCCTGTCTCACAGGAGGAGATTATCTCTTATGGAATTCAAAATCTGGAAAACAATGTGGGATTTTGGCAAAAAACAAACAAACAAACAAAAAAAAAATGGGTTACAGATAAGCTTTAAAATGCTTATGAGAAAAGGGGTATATAGGGTCACTAATCAACAATTAAATTACCCCCCTGAGGCATATCCCCAGATTAATAAAGCAGCGTTAATAGCCTAAAAAACTGCCCACATCTAATAAAAAATCAAAAGATTTCTCAAAAATAAGGCAGGGCCCCGATAAACCCTATCAAGATTTCGTGGCTCGACTGCTAAAATCAGTCTCACAAGTCATAAGAGATGAAAAAGCCGGTATGGTAATAACTCGACAATTGGCCTATAACAATGCTAATTCTGCTTGTCAAGCGGCTTTGAGGCCTTACCAGAAAAAAAGGGGGAATAGCCGACTACATTCGAATTTGTGCCGATATTGGGCCATCTTATATGCAAGGCTTAACCATTGCAGCTGCTTTGCAGGGAAAGACGGTAAAAGAAATCTTATACCAACAAGCTGCAAAAGGAAGAATCAAAAATAGAATTAATGGGCCCCCCAGGAGTTGTTTTTCTTGTGATAAGATGGGACATCGAGCCATACAATGCCCCCAACAACAAAAGGGGATACTTGACAAGAAAATGAAGGTCCCAAAATTTGCCCGAGATGTAAAAAAGGTCGTCATTATGCTAGAGATTGCAGGTGTAAAACTGATATCAATGGAAAAACTCTGGAGCCTATGTTGGGAAACTGGGTGAGGGGCCAGCCCCAGGCCCCAAAACAATGCTATGGGGCACTCCTGAAAAATCACCCAGAGATGATGGCAAACCTAGAGTTAGAGACCTCCACAGAGCTACCTCAGGCAGCGCAGGATTGGACCTCTGTTCCTCCTCCTATACAGTAATAACTCCAGAAATGGGCATGCAAGCCTTGCCCACCGGAGTTCATGGGCCGCTGCCTCAAAATTCAATAGGGTTATTATTAGAAAAAAGCAGCTAGACTATGAAAGGTTTGCAGATTGCCCCTGGAGTAATTGATTCGGATTTCACAAGAAAAATAAAAATAATGGCCTGCGCCCCCAAAATATCATCAGTATCCCCTCAGGACAGCGAATAGTTCAATTAATCATACTACCAACTATACCTATTGACAAAATTAAAACAGCTCAGCCTAGAGAGGGTGCTTGTTTTGGTTCCTCAGATGTATATTGGATTCAAAATATAAAAGAAACACGTCCTGAACTGGAACTTATTATTAATGGTCATAAATTTATTAGAATTCTAGATACTGGGGCCAATGTCTCAGTGATTTCTTTAGATGACTGGCCAAAAAATTGGGCAAAACAGGTAACTATATCCACTTTATGAAGAATATGTCAATCCCATAATCCTAAACAAAGCTCTGAGTTGCTTCTGTGGAAAGATGCTGAGGGACATGAAGGACATATACAGCCCTATATTTTACCCAATATCCCGGTTAATTTATGGGGGCGAGATGTTATAAAACAAATGGGAGTCTATATTTTTACACCTAATGACACAGTAGGTCGGATGCTAATGGATCAAGGTTTATTGCCAAAGCAGGGATTAAAAAAAAAACGGAAAAAGAAATCCATTGCATGATCAAATTAAGTCCTTGCCTCATCGATCAGGTCTTGGGTATTTTTAAGAGAGGCCATTGCATCTCCTGCGGCTCATGCAGATGCAATCGCTTGAAAAAGTGACGTCCCCATGTGGGTCAATCAATGGCCTCTTACAAAAAAAAAAAAAAAAAAAAAAAAATCATGACCGCTAAACAATTGGTGCAAGAACAATTGGCACTTGGTCACATTGAGAGCTCTAACTCCCCCTGAAACTCTCCTATTTTTGTTATAAAAAAAAAAAATCTAAAAAATGGAGGCTGTTACAAGATCTCAAAAAAGTTAATAAAACTATGGTTGTTATGGGTCCTTTACAGCCTGGTTTACCTTCCCCCATTGCTATCCCAAAAGGGACATTTAAATTAATTATCGACTTAAAAGATTGTTTGTATACTATTCCCCTGGCACCCCAAGACTGCCCCCGGTTCGCGTTTAGCGTTCCCTCTAATAACTTCCAGCAACCCATGAAGCGTTATCATTAAAAAGTTCTTCCTCAGGGCATGGCTAATAGCCCTACTTTATGTCAAAAATTTGTTGCCAAAGATTTAAAAACCCACACGTTTAAAATATCCCTCACTGTATATGGTTCATTATATGGATGACATCTTGTTAGCCCATGATAATGAAAGTGTTTTATTATCTGCCTTTTCTGGTTTACAAGCAGATTTGCAACATTATGGTCTTCAAATAGCACCCAAAAAAATTCAGCGTAGTCCTCCATATTCCTATCTGGGATTCCGGCTGGAGGGGGAAAGTTTTAAAGCTCAAAAATTAGAACTTCAATAAGATAATCTAAAAACACTTAATGATTTTCAAAAATTACGAGGAGACATTAATTAGATTCGACCTTATTTAAAAATTACTACAAGGAAACTAAAACCTTAAAGGACCAGCAGATCCGACCTCCCACAGATCATTAACTGATGAGGGACGCAAAGCATTACAGATAGTAAAAGAGGCTTTAGCCTCTCAAAACAGTTCCTGTTATAATTACACAAACAAATGGAGATTATATATTTTTCCTTCCAAACACTCCCCTACTGCTGTTCTTTTCCAAGATTCCCCAATGTATTAGATACATTTGCCTGCCTCCCCCTCCCGAGTACTAACTCCTTATTTCGACTCAATCAATTCCCTCATCACCAAAGGTCGACAAGAGTCTCGGAAATTACTTGGTAGAGACCCTCATTTTATCTGCCTGCCTTACACTAAAGAGCAACAAAACTGGTTATTCCAGTTTAGTGATGCTTAAAATGCTGCCCTGGCTCATTTTGCTGGTCGCCTAAAAAATCATTTCCCAGTTAACAAACTGCTACGTTTTGCTAACCAACATGAGTTTGTTTTTCCCTCCACCGTTGTTAATCAACCTCTTGCAGACGGTGTAACTGTGTTTACTGATAGATCTTCAAATAAAAAAGCTACATATGTTGCAGTAAACAAATTACCTCTTGGTTTACAGGCTGTACTTCTGTACAAAAAGTAAAACTTTGTGCCGTATTTGCTGTTTTGCAACAATTTCATTCTGAACCTTTAAATGTTTTTTCTGACAGTCACTATGTCGTTTGGGCACTTAATCAAGTAAAAACTGTTCCATTCATACACACTGTTAATTCTGTAATTCAATAGCTCTTTGGAGATATTCAAATCCTTTTACAGCATAGGACTTACAAATGTTTTTTTGGCCACATCAGAACTCATTCTGGCTTGCCTGGACCCCTGACGTCAGAAAATAAACTGGCTGATTCTGCTAATCATATCTTTCTTTCCCAAACACAAAAGGCAAAACAGCCTCATCGGCTTCATCATCAAAACAGTCATACCCTCAGGTTACAATTTAAAATCCCCTGAGAGACAGCCAGACAAATTGTTAAACACTGTCCTGTCTGTCCTCAGTTTCTTTCTGTCCCTCACTACGGCGTTAACCCCCGGGGACTTCTGCCTAATCACCTCTGGCAAATAGATGTTATGCATGTCCTATCGTTTGAAAAATTAAAATATGTACATGTTAATATTGATACTTTTTCTGGTTACATTTTTGCTTCCTTACAGACTAAAAAAGCTGCTCGACATTGTATTGCACATTGCTTTGTGGCTTTTTCTGTTATGGACACTACTTAATTCATAAAAACAGACGATAGACCTGGCTATGTTTCGCAAACGTTTCTTAATTTTTGTTCTCGTTTGTCCATTTCTCTAAAAACAGGTATTCCCTACAATCCTCAAGGATAAGGCATAGTAGAATGCGCCCATCAGACTCTAAAACATGAACTTTTAAAATTAGAAAAGGGGGAATTGTACCCCCTGACACCTTATAATTATTTGCATCATGCTCTTTTCATTCTTAATTTTTAAATTTTAGATTAAAAAAAAAAACGCAGCACAATGATTTTGGATGCCCATGACCTACAACAAACCCCTCGTAAAATGGAAAGACCCCATTTCTAAACAATGGCATGGCCCCGATCCTGTTTTAATATGGGGACGGGGGCATGTTTATATTTTTCCACAAGATGCCAAAGCGCCGCGCTGGCTCCCAGAGAGGTTGGTACGCTAGGCGAAAAACACACCTGACGGCTCAGATGAGGTGGCTACAAATAGGAAAAAAAAAAAACGTCCTGCCGAGAAATCAACAATTACATAAATTTGTAGAGCAAGCAAGGCGTATTACAGTTAATACAACCCAACCACACGTTTCTCTATCCTATTTGGTGCTTGCACTAGCCTGTGCAGTAATAAATCAAGCATTTCCCCGAGCTGAAAAAAATGTTTTTCTATCCTGGGCTCATTCTTATGCTGATTTTCACAACAGCTCCGCCTGCTGGGTTTGTACTGCTATGCCTTTGTCTGTAGTCCATGGGTTTCCTTGGTGGGTATCCCCTATACAGCAAATACATTTTCCTGCAGTCTGTGACATTTTAACACAGTATAAACAAACTCACAAAAGTCTCAACACTCTAAATATCTCGGCCCTTCCCGAGTGTAACGACACGGGTAATCAAAAGGCGAGTTCCTCGCTACAGTTCAACGTTAATGCGAGTTATAAGGCTGTTGAAGATACATACCACACTTAT
This sequence comes from Moschus berezovskii, assembly GCF_049115385.1. Lineage (NCBI taxonomy): Eukaryota > Metazoa > Chordata > Mammalia > Artiodactyla > Moschidae > Moschus > Moschus berezovskii. Next base: position 85,692,458 of record NC_142474.1, read on the forward strand.
TCTAATACCAACAAAAATAAGACTCGTACGAGTCGATTTTTTAGAAATTATTATCAGATCTGAAATGAGTACTTTTCAGTTCAGTTCAGTTGCTCAGTCGTGTCCGACCCTCCGCGACCCAATGAATTACAGCACGCCAGGCCTCCCTGTCCATCACCAACTCCCGGAGTACACTCAAACTCATGTCCACAGAGTCGGTGATGCCATCCAGCCATCTCATTCTCGATCGTCTCCTTCTCCTCCCGCCCCCATTTCCCAGCATCAGAGTCTTTTCCAGTGAGTCAGCTCGTCGCATGAGGTGGCCAAAGTATTGCAGTTTCAGCTTCAGCATCAGTCCTTCCAATGAACACCCAGGATTGATCTCCTTTAGAATGGACTGGTTGGATCTCCTTGCAGTATAAGGGACTCTCAAGAGTCTTCTCCAACACCACAGTTCAAAAGCATCGATTCTTCGGCGATCAGCTTTCTTCACAGTCCAACTCTCACATCCATACATGACCACGGGAAAAAAAATTGCCTTGATTAGACGGACCTTGGTTGGCAAAGTAATGTCTCTGCTTTTTAATATACTATCAAGGTTGGTCATAACTTTCCTTCCAAGGACCAAGCATCTTTTAATTTCATGGCTAAAATCAGCATCTGCAGTGATTTTGGAGCCCAGAAAAATTAAGTCTGACACTGTTTCCACTGTTTTTCCATCTGTTTCCCATGAAGTGATGGGACCAGATGCCATGATCTTTGTTTTCTGAATGTTGAGCTTCAAGCCAATCTTTTCACTCTCCTCTTTCACTTTCATCAAGAGGCTTTTGAGTTCCTCTTCACTTTCTGCCATAAGGGTAGTGTCATCTGCATATCTGAGGTTATTGATATTTCTCCCGGCAATCTTGAATCCAGCTTGTGCTTCTTCCAGCCCAGTGTTCCTCATGACGTACTCTGCATAGAAGTTAAATAAGCAAGGTGACAATATACAACCTTGACGTACACCTTTTCCTATTTGGAACCAGTCTGTTGTTTCATGTCCAGTTCTAACTGTTGCCCCCTGACCTGCATACAGGTTTCTCAAGAGGCAGGTCAGGTGGTCTGGGATTCCCATCTCTTTCAGAATGTTCCACAGTTTATTGTGATCCACACAGTCAAAGGCTTTGGCATAGTCAATGAAGCAGAAATAGACGTTTTTCTGAAACTCTCTTGCTTTCTCCATGATCCAGCGGATGTTGACAATTTGATCTCTGGTGCCTCTGCCTTTTCTAAAACCTGCTTGAACATCTGGGATTTCACGGTTTACATACTGCTGAAGCCTGGCTTGGAGAATCTTGAGCATGACTTTACTAGCGTGTGAGATGAGTGCAATTGTGCGGTAGTTTGAGCATTCTTTGGCATTGCCTTTCTTTGGGATTGGAATGAAGACTGACCTCTTCCAGTCCTGTGGCCACTGCTGAGTTTTCCAAATCTGCTGGCATATTGAGTGCAGCACTTTCACAGCATCATCTTTCAAGACTTGAAATAGCTCACCTGGAATTCCATCACCTCCACTAGCTTTGTTCGTAGTGATGCTTTCTAAGGCCCACTTGACTTCACATTCCAAGATGTCTGGCTCTAGGTCAGTGATCACGTTATCGTGACTATCTTGGTCGTGAAGATCTTTTTTGTACAGTTCTTCTGTGTATTCCTGCCACCTCTTCTTAATATCTTCTGCTTCTGTTAGGTCCATACCATTTCTGTCCTTTATCGAGCCCATCTTTGCATGAAATGTTCCCTTGGAATCTCTAATTTTCTTGAAGAGGTCTCTTGTTTTTCCTATTCTGTTGTTTTCCTCTTTTTCTTTGCATTGATTGCTGAGGAAGTCTTTCTTATCTCTCCTTGCTATTCTTTGGAACTCTGCATTCAGATGCTTATGTCTTTCCTTTTCTCCTTTGCTTTTCGCCTCTCTTCTTTTCACAGCTATTTGTAAGGCCTCCTCAGACAGCCATTTCGCTCTTCTGCATTTCTTTTCCATTGGGATGGTCTTGGTCCCTGTCTCCTGTACAATGTCACGAACCTCCGTCCAGAGTTCATCAGGCACTCTATCAATCAGATCTAGTCCCTTAAATCTATTTCTCACTTCCACTGTATAATCATAAGGGATTTGATTGAGGTCATATCTGAATGATCTAGTGGTTTTCCCTGCTTTCTTCAACTTAAGTCTGAATTTCGCAATAAATAGTTCATGATCTGAGCCACAGTCAGCTCCTGGTCTTGTTTTCACTAACTGTATACAGTTTCTCCATCTTTGGTTGCAAAGAATATAATCAATCTGATTTCGGTATTGACCATCTGGTGATGTCCATGTGTAGAGTCTTCTCTTGTGTTGTTGGAAGAGGGTGTTTGCTATGACCAGTGCATTCTCTTGACAAAACTCTATTAGCCTTTGCCCTGCTTCATTCCGTGCTCCAAGGCCAAATTTGCCAGTTACTCCAGGTGTTTCTTGACTTCCTACTTTTGCATTCCAGTCCCCTATAATGAAAAGGACATCTTTTCTGGGTGATAGTTCTAAAAGGTCTTGTAGTTCTTCATAGAACCGATTAACTTCGGCTTCTTCAGCATTACTGTTTGGGGCATAGGCCTGGATTATTGTAATATTGAATGGTTTGCCATGGAAACGAACAGAAATCATTCTGTCATTTTTAAGATTGCATCCAAGTACTGCATTTTGGACTCTTTTGTTGACCATGATGGCTACTCCATTTCTTCTAAGGGATTCTTGCCCACAGTAGTAGATATAATGGTCATCCGAGTTAAATTCACCCATTCCAGTCCATTTCAATTCACTGATTCCTAGAATGTCGACGTTCACTCTTGCCATCTCCCGTTTGACCACTTCCAATTTGCCTTGATTCATGGACCTGACATTCCAGGTTCCTATGCAATATTGCTCTTTACAGCACCGGACCTTGCTTCTATCACTGGTCACATCCACAACTGGGTATTGGTTTTGCTTTTGCTCCATCCCTTTATTCCTTCTATAGTCATTTCTCCTCTGAGCTCCAGTAGCATACTGGGCACCTACCGACCTGGGGAATTCTTCATTCAGTATCCTATCATTTTGCCCTTTGTTACTGTTCATGAGGTTCTCAAGGCAAGTATACTGAAGTGGTTTGCCATTCCCTTCTCCAGTGGACCACATTCGGCTGTGGTCCCTGTGATCAGATCGGCTAGTTTCCTGTGATTATGATTTCAGTGTGTCTGACCTCTGATGCCCCCTAGCAATACCTACCATCTTATTTGTGTTTCTCTTACCTTGGTCGTGGAAAATCTCTTCACAGACGGTCCAGCAAAGTGCAGCTGCTAGACTCCAGCCCCGGCGGCGCAGACGCGATGCAAGAGACGCCAGCCCCGGCGGCGCAGACGTGACACGAGAGACGCTGGCCCCGGCGCAACGAACCACGCAAAGAGGTCCGGCCGTGAGGAGCTACCCCAAGCCTGAGGCCAGGGCCGGCGGCCGAGAGGAGCCACCCCACGTCCAACAGGCGGTCCAAGGTAAGGTACAGCGGCTGCACTTGAGTACTTTTAGATGACCCCCAAAAAAAGACAGTTACTGAGACAAGTGAACATTTGCTGAAAACAACAAAAACATCAACCCCGTTTTGGGAAAAAAGATTTTGGCAAACATTTGTTAAAACATTTGGGTATTACCCCTATTTCTATGTATAGTCAGGTGACTAATGTAACCTTTAATTATAATGCTCCCACCCTCTGGCCAAATCCGACTGAAAAAACAGTCCCGGTATAAAATGGGTGGCTCCTAACGGGACAAAATGAATTTGTGGCTCTAATGTTTGGCCCTGGCTTCCCATTGGTTGAGTGGGACACTGTAGCCTTGGATTTGTATTTGCTCCTAGCCAAATCACTCGCTCTCCTATAAAAAACCCCACTAATCTTCCCCTTTTAAAAACACGTTGGTCTCGAGCTGTGTTCCACTGGTATGATTATTTAGCGGCAGTATTTGTCCCTTCTATTAAAACAACAGATATAATGGCCCATGTAGACGCTTTAACAAATTTTACACAGCAGGCGTTACTAAACACAAAAAAAGACTATAAAAACATTAAATAAAAAACAAAAACAAATGCGTAAGGCTGTTCTACAAAACCAAATGGCCCTAGATATTCTTACAGCTGCTCAGGGAGAGACCTGTGCTGTTATAAAAGTAGAGTGCTGTGTTTATATTCCTGATCTGTCCTCCAATATATCTGATGCTGTTGATGACTTACAGCATCAGATCAGATCTATGCAAGATCCCTCTCCCCCCTTTTGGAAACAAGTTAAATCCTGGTTCCATAGTAATTGGTAAAAAACCTTACTTATAATATGTGTAATTATACTTTATCTCCTTTGTTGTAGACCATGTTTCCTGCAATGTATTATAAATTTAGTTACTAAAAAAATCATGATATTTTCACATATTACTAAAAAATGACTGCCTTTTGTCATAAAATAAAACAAAGAGGCTGGTCTTTTTCTTTTCTTAATAAAAAAAAAAAAAAGGGAGAGATGCGGGGAGCCGGCCTGAACAAGGCCCCAAATGTTGGCCCTGGGAATGCCTTGTAAGTGCTGTTCCCTGTCCCGCCACCCCTGAAGAGAGTCATAAAACGTTTACCAGGCCTTATTTGTTCTTCCTTGAGAAAAACACAGCAAATAACCCTTGGCTAGGTTTCTTGTTTTTTCCCCCAGATTTATGTAGGTATGTTTTCCTTATCTCTTAAAATAGATTAAGAATGTACTCCTAATCTTTATAGCCTGCACACTAGATTTTCTTATCTCGTGAGCATTAGTCTAAATGCCAAGCTTGTCTTAGAAAGCAAACAAGCCTTTGTAATCTTCTATAGATGCAATAACTAACCTGGTAAATGGCTTGGTATTTTTATGTACCCTGTTCCCAGTCTCACTTTGTATAAAACCCTGGCCCTTTTCAATAAAGTCGCTGATTTGCCTCACGAGCATTCAGTCCTCTCGACCCCATTCTTTACTCCTTCATTCTTTTCTCAGGCTTCTACGTCGTTGCGGTCCAGACCTGTTCTCTTTGCCGGCTGGCACCAGCAACAGCCGGGCTTGGTCAGGATGTTTCCTCGGAGCTAAACACAGGTGCTTTATCTTAATGCTCATTGTGTGGGAAGCGGGGCTCCCAGTGCTGAGCCGCTGTGTGTGATTGAAGCTCACGGAAAACAGCCCTGTAGTGGTGCATGCGTAAGAGAACACAGAAGGGTCTTCCCTGTTACAGTTGTTCACTCCAGCAGAAGTCAGAGACAGGTTTCATAGTGCCTTTCGTTGAATAAAAATCATGGAGTCAGTCCAGTTCAGTTCAGTTCAGTCGCTCAGTCGTGTTCGACTCTCCGCGACCCCATGAATCACAGCACGCCAGGCCTCCCTGTCCATCACCAACTCCTGGATTTCACTCAAACTCATGTCCACAGAGTCGGTGATGCCATCCAGCCATCTCATTCTCTGTCGACCCCTTCTCCTCCCGCCCCCAACCTTACCCAGCATCAGAGATTTTTCCAGTGAGTCAACTCGTTGCATGACGTGGCAAAAGTATTGCAGTTTCAATACAGATATCCTTCCAATGAACACCCAGGATTGATCTCCTCTAGAATGGACTGGGTGGATCTCCTTGCAGTACAAGGGACTCTCAAGAGTCTTCAACACCACAGTTCAAACGCATCAATTCTTCGGCAATCAGCTTTCTTCACAGTCCAACACTCACATCCATACATGACCATGGGAAAAACCATTGCCTTGACTGGACGGAACTTGGTTGGCAAAGTAATGTCTCTTCTTTTTAATATGCTATCTAGGTTGGTCATAACTTTCCTTCCAAGGAGTAAGCGTCTTTTAATTTCATGGCTGCGATCAGCATCTGCAGTGATTTTGGAGCCCAAAAAAATAAAGTCTGACACGGTTTCCACTGTTTCTCCATCTATTTCCCAAGAAGTGATGGGACCAGATGCCATGATCTTTGTTTTCTGAATGTTGAGCTTCAAGCCAACCTTTTCACTCTCCTCTTTCACTTTCATCAAGAGGCTTTGGAGTTCCTCTTCACTTTCTGCCATAAGGGTAGTGTCATCTGCATATCTGAGGTTATTGATATTTCTCCCAGCAATCTTGATTCAAGCTTGTGTTTCTTCCAGCCCAGCGTTCCTCATGATGTACTCTGCATATAAGATAAATAAGCAAGGTGACAATATACAGCCTTGACGTACTCCTTTTCCTATTTGGAACCTATTGCCAAATTCAGACTTAAATTGAAGAAAGTAGGGAAAACCGCTAGACCATTCAGATATGACCTAAATCAAATCCCTTATGATTACACAGTGGAAGTGAGGAATAGATTTAAGGGACTAGATCTGATAGAGTGACTGATGAACTCTGGACGGAGTTTCGTGACATTGTACAGGAGACAGGGACCAAGACCATTCCCATGGAAAAGAAATGCAAAAGAGCAAAATTGCTGTCTGAGAAGGCCTTACAAATAGCTGTGAAAGAAGAGAAGCGAAAAGCAAAGGAGAAAAGGAAAGATAAAAGCATCTGAATGCAGAATTCCAAAGAATAGCAAGGAGAGATAAGAAAGCCTTCCTCAGTGATCAATGCAAAGAAATAGAGGAAAACAAAAGAATAGGAAAAATAGATCTCTTCAAGAAAATTAGAGATTCCAAGGGAACATTTCATGCAAAGATGGGCTCGATAAAGGACAGAAATGGTATGGACCTAACAGAAGCAGAAGATATTAAGAAGAGGTGGCAGGAATACACAGAAGAACTGTACAAAAAAGATCTTCCCGACCAAGATAGTCACAATAACGTGATCACTGACCTAGAGCCAGACATCTTGGAATGTGAAGTCAAGTGCGCCTTAGAAAGCATCAGTACGAACAAAGCTAGTGGAGGTGATGGAATTCCAGTTGAGCTATTTCAAATCTTGAAAAATGATGCTGTGAAAGTGCTGCACTCAATATGCCAGCAAATTTGGAAAACTCAGCAGTTGCCACAGGACCGGAAAAGGTCAGTCATCATTCCAATTCCAAAGAAAGGCAATGCCAAAGAATGCTCAAACTACCGCACAATTGCACTCATCTCCCACGCTAGTAAAGTCATGCTCAAAATTCTCCAAGCCAGGCTTCAGCAATATGTGAGCCGTGAAATCCCAGATGTTCAGGCAGGTTTTAGAAAAGGCAGAGGCACCAGAGATCAAATTGCCGACATCCGCTGGATCATGGAGAAAGCAAGAGAGTTCCAGAAAAACATCTATTTCTGCTTCTTGACTATGCCAAAGGCTTTGACTGCGTGGATCACAATAAACTGTGGAACATTCTGAAAGAGATGGGAATCCCAGACCACCTGACCTGCCTCTTGAGAAACCTGTATGCAGGTCAGGAAGCAACAGTCAGAACTCTACATGGAACAACAGACTGGTTCCAAATGGCGTCAGTAATCCTCCATAATTTGAGCAAACTCCATGAGATAGTGATGGACAGGATAGCCTGGTGCACTGCAGTCCATGTAGTTGCAAAGAGGTGGACATGACTTAGTGACGGGATGACAGCAGTGCTCCCTAAAGAGCTCTCTGAAACAGAGCCAGGAGGCCATTAAGGAGGGTGACACATGCACGTCTCAGCCTGGAGGGAGTCTGAGCTTCAGATCATTTATTTTCCACTTTGAAGTCCTCCAGAACATCTGCCAGAAATTCAAGCTACTTCTCGGACCACCCCTGCCCTGTATACCTTGTGATTCTGTAAGGCCAAATATTTCCTGACTCGTATGAGCATCACAGTTCTTTCTCATCAGGCAGTTTTTGACAACCTGTGGCTTTTTGTCTCTGTAAGCCCTCGCTTCTCTTTCTCAGAAGACTTTCATGTTTAACCTGAATCTCTTTCTTGAATTGCACTTTTTTTTCCTTTCAGTTACAGATTTAAATACTAATCATATCTGAAATATATCTTCAGAAAAACATCAAAACTGATATTTGACCAAACAGCTGGGGTCATAAGAACCAAATCGACACATAAATTAACCCTCACACTAGCCAGTTATTTTAACTCTCAATCTTAAGGAGAATATTGAAATCGTCTAGTGTTTCTCCAGTGCTTGGCTGGGTTTTGTGGAGAACCTAGCACATAACTTATACGTTGCCTCCTGTCTTTCTGCAGGACTTGGTTAGAGTTTGTTACCCAACCAAACTCGAGTCCATTTGCCCAATGCACAGTCAGACCAATCTGCTGACACCAGGTTGTGATGAAGGAAATTGTGGTGTTTATTCCAAGGTGCCCAATGCGGGGACAGGCAAGGAGAACAGAGGGCTCCTTCTCCAAAGACACAAGCTCTCTGATGGCTTCCAGGGAAGGGTTTTATTGTTGCCGTTGATGATGTTTTTAATGTCAGTGACTTATTGTTAAAGCAGGGCAAGCTTCAAAATGTTGCACAGCGTATTTGCAGTAGGGATAAACAGCTAGATATAGACACACATAAACTCACACACAGGAGTAGGTATAGAGATAGCTGCTGCTGCTGCTGCTAAGTCACTTCAGTCGTGTCCGACTCTGTGTGACCCCATAGACGGAAGCCCACCAGGCTCCCCCATCCCTGGGATTCTCCAGGCAAGAACACTGGAGTGGGTTGCCATTTCCTTCTCCAATGTGTGAAAGTGGAAAGTGAAAAGTGAAAGTGAAGTCGCTCAGTCGTGTCCCCGACCCTTAGCGACCTCACGGACTGCAGCCTACCAGTCTCCTCCATCCATGGGATTTTCTAGGCAAGAGTACTGGAGTGGCTTGCCATTGCCTCCTCCATACAGATAGCAGTATAGAAAAATATGTCCCCAAGTTTTATGTTAAACAGTTAATGTTTTCTTTCCAAGGAGGGTAGGCTGGTTTATGAGAGAATTAACAAAATCTTAAACCTTTCCCGATAGAGTATTTTTGAAAAAATAAATGCAGTTCTTGATAACGTACAATGAAGAAAAATATGCGATTTAGGTTTCTTAAGGACAGAACCATTTTTCAAAATACTTATTTTCTGTTGGAGTAGAGCCAGTGGACGAAAGGGTGATAGTTTCAGCAGTGATAATTACGCAGCGAGTGACTCCGCCATATTCACACATGGATCTCTTCTCCCCCAAATCAGGGGAGGGCTTTGAAAGGCAACGTTAGGGGTACGGGTGTGAGGTGCCCGACAGCTGGTGTACCTCCTTCTGGACTGGTTGGTGGTGAGCTAACTGGGTGGTTTTAGGAGTCAGTATCATCAACCGTGACCAGGTTTCAACTGGTCTGGGGTCAGCATAGGTGTAGCCAACATGCAGTTAACTTCTACCTGGTGCGGGTGTCAGTATCTGCAGAAGAACTCATGGATATGGCACAGGAAGTTCTCTGCAGCCCTTGAGGAAGAATTAAAGGTCCTTGACTTTGATTGAAGGTTTAGCTTGTTATTTTGTCTCGCTCCACTGTTTTCATTTGTTTCAGCATCTTCTCTCTTCTTTGATTACGTTTGCTCTTTGGGACTCTGGCAAAGCCTTGGAGGCTAAAGCTTTTCTACAAACAAGTGGGAGGGGCCACGGGGAGGAACCCACAGGGTCCAACTCCATTCCCATTAGTTCTTCTTTTTAGTGTGTCCTCCTTTATTTTTAAGATTCAAGCGGCGGAGGGAAGGTGCCTGGTTAGGAGCTTTTCACTCCTATCTCACCTAGGCTGAGAAGTCTACAAAAATTAGGAGTATGGGATTAACAGGTTCAAACTACTAGGTATAAAATAGATAAGCAATGAAGATACACTGTGTACAAGGAATTATACCCGTATTTGTAATAAACTGTATTGGAGTAAAATCTGCAAAAATACTGAATCACTATGCTGTAGAACTGACACTAACACAATATTTTAAACCAACTATAGTTCCATTTTAAAACTTTAAAAAAAAAACATAATTTAAATGTTGAAAAAAAAATCTCTCTTCTTGAAATAATCTGTGTGTCATATTCCCCCATCTCAGATATTCAGTGTGTATCATGTCCTTCAAAAGCCACACAACCAAAGCCAACCAATTTCAGAGTCTTGTCTCTGCGCTGGATGTTACAGATGCAAAAACAAACAAAATGTGGCTTCTCCTTTCTTGTTGGTTGTTACTGGTTGTCACTGCGCCATGATCTTAGTTTTTTGAACGTTGAGTTTTAATCAACTTTTCCACTCTCCTCTTTCATTTTCATCAAGTCTCTTTTGTTCTTCACTGTCTGCCATAAGGATGGTGTCATCTGAGTATCTGAGGTTACTGATATTTCTCACCGCAATCCTGAACCCAACATGTGCTTCCTCCAATCTGGCATTTTGCAAAATGTACTCTGCATAGAAGTTCAATAAGCAGGGTGATAATGCACAGCCTTGATGTGCTTCTTTCCTAATTTGGAATATTGAGGTGCTTGCATCTTTTGAAATTATGGTTTTCTCTGGATATATGCCAACGAACCACACAAAGAGGTGCGGCCGTGAGGAGCTACCCCACACCTGAGGCCAGGGCCGGTGGCCGAGAGGAGCTACCCCACGTCCAACAGGCGGTGGCTGCGTGGGCGCAGGAGGGCTGAGAGGAGCTACTCCGTGTTCAAGGTCAGGAGGGGCGGCCTTGAGGAGATACTACTCGTCCAAGGTAAGGTACAGCGGCTGCAATTTGCTGAAGCGGCTGTGAAGAGATTTTCCACGACCAAGGTAAGAGAAACCCAAATAAGACGGTAGGCATTGCTAGGGGGCATCAGAGGGCAGACAAACTGAAATCATAATCACAGGAAACTAGCCGATCTGATCACAGGGACCACAGCCGAATGTGCTCAACTGGAGAAGGGAATGGCAAACCACTTCAGTATACTTGCCTCGAGAACCCCATGAACAGTAACAAAGGGCAAAATGATAGGATACTGAATGAGGAATTCCCCAGGTCGGTAGGTGCCCAGTATCCTACAGGAGTTCAGAGGAGAAATAACTATAGAAGGAATAAAGGGATGGAGCAAAAGCAAAACCAATACCCAGTTGTGGATGTGACCAGTGATAGAAGCAAGGTCCGGTGCTGTAAAGAGCAATATTGCATAGGAACCTGGAATGTTAGGTCCATGAATCAAGGCAAATTGGAAGTGGTCAAACAGGAGATGGCAAGAGTGAACGTCGACATTCTAGGAATCAGTGAATTGAAATGGACTGGAATGGGTGAATTTAACTCGGATGACCATTATATCTACTACTGTGGGCAGGAATCCCTTAGAAGAAATGGAGTAGCCATCATGGTCAACAAAAGAGTCTGAAATGCAGTACTTGGATGCAATCTTAAAAATGACAGAATGATTTCTGTTCGTTTCCAAGGCAAACCATTCAATATTACAGTAATCCAGGCCTATGCCCCAAACAGTAATGCTGAAGAAGCCGAAGTTAATCGGTTCTATGAAGACTTACAAGACCTTTTAGAACTAACAACCAAAAAAGATGTCCATTTCATTATAGGGGACTGGAATGCAAAAGTAGGAAGTCAAGAAACACCTGGAGTAACAGGCAGATTTGGCCTTGGAGCACGGAATGAAGCAGGGCAAAGACTAATAGAGTTTTGTCAAGACAATGCACTGGTTATAGCAAACACCCTCTTCCAACAACACAAGAGAAGACTCTACACACGGACATCACCAGATGGTCAACACCGAAATCAGATTGATTATATTCTTTGCAACCAAAGATGGAGAAGCTCTATACAGTTAGCGAAAACAAGACTAGGAGCTGACTGTGGCTCAGATCATGAACACCTTACTGCGAAATTCAGACTTAAATTGAAGAAAGTAGGGAAAACCACTAGACCATTCAGATATGACCTCAATCAAATCCCTTATGATTATACAGTGGAAGTGAGAAATAGATTTAAGGGACTAGATCTGATTGATAGAGTACCTGATGAACTCTGGACGGAGGTTCGTGACACTGTACAGGAGACAGGGACCAAGACCATCCCCATGGAAAAAAAATGCAGAAGAGCGAAATGGCTGTCTGAGGAGGCCTTACAAATAGCTGTGAAAAGAAGAGAGGCGAAAAGCAAAGGAGAAAAGGAAAGATATAAGCATCTGAATGCAGAATTCCAAAGAATAGCAAGGAGAGATAAGAAAGACTTCCTCAGCGATCAATGCAAAGAAATAGAGGAAAACAACAGAATAGGAAAAACAAGAGACCTCTTCAAGAAAATTAGAGATTCCAAGGGAACATTTCATGCAAAGATGGGCTCGATAAAGGACAGAAATGGTATGGACCTAACAGAAGCAGAAGATATTAAGAAGAGGTGGCAGGAATACACAGAAGAACTGTACAAAAAAGATCTTCACGACCAAGATAGTCACGATAACGTGATCACTGACCTAGAGCCAGACATCTTGGAATGTGAAGTCAAGTGGGCCTTAGAAAGCATCACTACGAACAAAGCTAGTGGAGGTGATGGAATTCCAGGTGAGCTATTTCAAGTCTTGAAAGATGATGCTGTGAAAGTGCTGCACTCAATATGCCAGCAGATTTGGAAAACTCAGCAGTGGCCACAGGACTGGAAGAGGTCAGTCTTCATTCCAATCCCAAAGAAAGGCAATGCCAAAGAATGCTCAAACTACCGCACAATTGCACTCATCTCACACGCTAGTAAAGTCATGCTCAAGATTCTCCAAGCCAGGCTTCAGCAGTATGTAAACCGTGAAATCCCAGATGTTCAAGCAGGTTTTAGAAAAGGCAGAGGCACCAGAGATCAAATTGTCAACATCCGCTGGATCATGGAGAAAGCAAGAGAGTTTCAGAAAAACGTCTATTTCTGCTTCATTGACTATGCCAAAGCCTTTGACTGTGTGGATCACAATAAACTGTGGAACATTCTGAAAGAGATGGGAATCCCAGACCACCTGATCTGCCTCTTGAGAAACCTGTATGCAGGTCAGGGGGCAACAGTTAGAACTGGACATGAAACAACAGACTGGTTCCAAATAGGAAAAGGTGTACATCAAGGTTGTATATTGTCACCTTGCTTATTTAACTTCTATGCAGAGTACATCATGAGGAACGCTGGGCTGGAAGAAGCACAAGCTGGATTCAAGATTGCCGGGAGAAATATCAATAATCTCAGATATGCAGATGACACTACCCTTATGGCAGAAAGTGAAGAGGAACTCAAAAGCCTCTTAATGAAAGTGAAAGAGGAGAGTGAAAAGGTTGGCTTGAAGCTCAACATTCAGAAAACAAAGATCATGGCATCTGGTCCCATCACTTCATGGGAAACAGATGGAAAAACAGTGGAAACAGTGTCAGACTTAATTTTTCTGGGCTCCAAAATCACTGCAGATGCTGATTGTAGCCATGAAATTAAAAGACGCTTGCTCTTGGAAGGAAAGTTATGATCAACCTTGATAGTATATTAAAAAGCAGAGACATTACTTTGTCAACCAAGGTCCGTCTAGTCAAGGCAATGGTTTTTCCCATGGTCATGTATGGATGTGAGAGTTGGACTGTGAAGAAGGCTGATCGCCGAAGAATCGATGCTTTTGAACTGTGGTGTTGGAGAAGACTCGAGAGTCCCTTATACTGCAAGGAGATCCAACCAGTCTATTCTAAAGGAGATCAATCCTGGATGTTCATTGGAGGGACTGATGCTAAAGCTGAAACTGCAATACTTTGGCCACCTCATGCGACGAGTTGACTCACTGGAAAAGACTCATATGCTGGGAAAGGTTGGGGGGCGGGAGGAGAAGGGGACGACGGAGAATGAGATGGCTGGATTGCATCACCGACTCTGTGGACATGAGTTTGAGAGTACTCCGGGAGTTGGTGATGGATAGGGAGGCCTGGCGTGCTGTGATTCAGGGGGTCGCGGAGAGTCAGACACGACTGAGCGACTGAACTGAACTGGACTGAAATGAACTGCATATATGCCCAGGAGTGGGACTGCTGAATCATATGGCAGAAGTATATTTAGTTTTTAAAGAAACTTCCATAGAGTTCTCCACAGTGGGTGTACCTAGTTACATTCCATAAGCTGTGTAGGAGCGTTCCCTTTTCTCCACACTCTCGCCAGCATTTATTATTTGTAGATTTTTTGATGGTGGCTATTCTGAATGGTGTGAAATGATACCTCATTGCAGTATTTCTGCATTTCTCTAATTATTAGTGATGTGGAGCATCCTTTCTGAGCATCCGCTCATGTGCTTTATGATCATCTGTCAGTATTCCATACAGAAAAATCTACTTAGATCTTAAACTCATTTACTGATTGGGTTGTTGTATTTTGATATGTAGCTCCCTGAGCCGATTGAATATTTTTGAGATTAATCCTTTGTCATTTGCATCATTTCCCAATACTGTCCCCCATTCTGTGGGTTCTCGTCTGTCTTGTTTATGATTACCTGTGCTGTGAAGAAGCAAAGTTTAATTAGATCCCATTGGCTTATTTTTGCTATTATTTTCATTCCTCTAAGAGGTGGGTCAAAAAAGATACCCTGTGGTTTATGTCAGAGAGTGCTCTGGCTATGTTCTCCTCTAATAGTATTGTGGCATCTGTCCTTATATTTAGGTCTTTACTTTGAGTTTATTTTTGTGTGTGGTGTTAGGGAGTATTCTGATTTCATTCTTATGCTTGTAGCTGTCCATTTTTATCAGCACCACTTACTGAAGAGGCTGTCTTTTCTCCATTGTATAGTCTTGCCTCCTTTGTCCTAGATTACTTGACCCTAGGTGCATTGGTTTCTCTCTGGACTTTGTATCTTGTTCCATTGCTCTATGCAATATATTTCTGTTTTTGTGCCAGACTACTTTAGCATGTAGTCTGAAGTCAGGGAACCTGATTCTGTCAGCTCTTGCTTTTTTTTCCTCAAGATTGCTTGGGTGTTTGCGGTCTTTTTTTCCCATTCACACTGTAAAAGTTTTTGTTCTAGTTCTGTGAAAAACACCATTGGGAAGGTGATGCATTCAATCTGCAGATTGCTTTGGGTAGGATAGTTATTTTGACAGCAGGAAACAATTTGTTCAAGGTGGTTCTAGAAAAGGATAGCATCTTAAACCATTCATATGGTCTGTCTGCTCCCCTTTCTTTTGCTACATTTTTGTGTGATGTGGGTCAAAATGAGAAGCAGACAGGAAAATATTTGCCTCTCCTGGTATGTTGTAACATTGTGGAATATGAAAATATAAGTCAAACACAGAGACAGCCCAGTAAACAGCACCTAAACACAGAACTGATGTGGGAACTTGTGTGTGTGTACTTGTGCTTCTGAGAAAAATTATACAAGTAAAGAATGGAAGTAATGAAACATAGTTCAGAAAAAAAGGTAAAGTGAAAATACTGGAGAAAAACTTATAAAAAGAATAAAAATTTGGAGACAAAAGAGAAAGAGCTCAAGGGAGCAAGAGACCAGGGAACATGGGTTAAAGTACTGACAAGGAACTCCAGGAGGTAAGATCCTATTCGTCTATTTCTTGTAGTTCTAATAATACCAATTGAATTTCAGATGAATATCATACAGGTAGAGGACAAGAAAAAATACACCAAGTCATCTGAAATCAATTCAATGGAATTCTTCATTCCGTGGGACTCTCTATACTTTTTATATAGTATATTTTACATATCACTTACCTACTTTATATATGTTTGCTTTTAATACGTATATATACATGACAATGTCAAGTGGTAAGTTTTGAATTTTCAGTGATACCAAAGAGAGAGTTTCAGGAATTTAGGAGACGGTGTGTGGATGTGAGCCAGTATGGTCGGGAGAGAAGGACAGCTCTGGGAGGGGCTGGGACATGGCCTGGGCCCTGACTGATGGGGAGTGAACAGGATATTTGAGGTGAACAGAATTTGCTTCCTAAGATAGTTGTTAAGCAAGGAGATTATGAACATTCACAAACCTCCAGTAAAGATGCAGAGTGGCAAAGCATGGCCAGCGAGTAAAAGAATAATCTTGTTAATGACCTTCAGAGGAGTTATAAAGGATGAGAAGCCTGAAGACTCATGCTCAGACTCAGCAATGTCATCTCCTTGTTTTTTCAGTGTTCTGGTGCCAACTGTACCATTTTTTTAAAAGGACAGTTAACAAGTCAGTAAATGGTAGGAAAACTTGACATGGCATATTTATTATGTATATAACCTGTTCTTCACAGATCCATATTTATTTCGTCCAGCGGCTTTTAAAAGTTAAAACTATCCACACATGAAGGGCATAGAGAGTTAACATCTTAAGAAGAGGATCAGGACAATTTGAAACCAAAGGAGGAAGATTAGTCTAAGTAAAAGTTAGACTAATAAAGAGAGTTGTATTCCTCAAGACTTACGCTTGGACATATTATTTTCAGCTACATTTTGCCTATCTCATTACATGAAAAATTTGAATCTCGTTACTTTATTTTCTTTACTCAGCTCTTCTTCCCAGCATCCTGCTGAAGCATTGAAAAACTATTTAGGCCGATTTTGTCCAGGAGTTTTCACTGATTTTGTAGAGAAGGGGTGTTTCTGCATCATACCACACTTGGTGGGAAAGGAGATCTACTCTGCAACCTGCCTATTGGTTTTTTTCCCTTTGTGGTCGATGTTTGGTTTTTCTCACCTGTTTTCTAGAGCCTGTTGTAGTGTTGCCCATTAGCAATATTGTGACAGTTTCAGGTGCACAGCTAAGGGACTCAGCCATAGGTATCCACAAGGGGCCGTGGTGGTCCTCAGAACACAAACATGCCACCACCGGCCCCACATGCTCAGAAATCTCCCCTGGTGTCGCCCTCGGCCTGCTCACTAACTTCCAGCCACACTGGCCTTCGGGAATGACCAGGTCCCTGGGCATGCCACCCTCTTTCAAGACTCAGGGCCTTTGCACATGCTGTTTCCTCCAGCGAGAATGCTTTCTGCCCACAGTTACTTCCTCGCTAAAACCCACTTCCTCAGGCTCCAGCTGAAGAGGCTCTTTCTCGGAGAGAATTTCCAGGATTTCTCATCTACCAATACTTTCAGTGCATGACTCTCTCTCCCAGTGTGGTGTTTTCCTTCACAGCAGGTACTCTGGCCTGGTTTACCTCCATTTAACATCTGCCTTCTGCATGACACTGTTGAGGGCCACAGGGGCAAACCTCTGGATTCTGCTGTTTACAGTTGGAACACCAGAGCCCGTTATCAGCTCGTAACTGCTGAGTGCATATCTGCTGCATGAACAAATGAAGGACTTGGGAACCTGAGGGCAGGACTTTCCATTTCCCTTACATTCACTGCAGACCTCTTGCAGATGAGTTCCTCGCTCATCAGTATCTATCCTTAAACCCAGTCACTGCAAAGTGTCCCTACTGTTCTGTGTACTCCACACACCCTAACAGCACGCTACTGATTTCTATGCCCAACTAACTGATGGAAACACTGCCTAACAAGGCCAGGGACGAAATCTCAAGTTGCAGACATACTTTTCTCCAGGATGAGCTCCCAATAACTCCGTTTTCTCCAGAAGTCAGGAGTCTTGTGTCTTGTTCTTCACCCAATCACAGGATCCTCTGAAGTCTGTCATTCAGCTCAAATTCTTCTCTGTGCCAACTACCCTGTTAGGCTTTAAACACTCTGCAACTCCAGAACCCTCTAGCCTACCAAGCAGTAGTGTCCTGCAGCACGAGTTCCCAGCCAACTTCAGTCAAGCTTTTGGAAGTCACTGCAGCTCCTGCTAATTTTGCAAACCGCCTGTTCTCCCTTTAAACCCACTAAGGCCTCACCTGAGGAAAACAAGCAGCGGAAACCATACACTTCACTCGTTAGGTCTGTTATTGCTCCGGGGTCATCTCTTTTGCATCCACCCTAATTCCTTTCAAGACATACCAGTAAAACGAGAAGTATTTATCGAACATTTACCATGAGCCAAGCACTGTTTTCGTCCCTAGAGACATAACAATCATTAACACAAATCCTTCTACTTCTGTATAGCTAGGGGATGATCAGGCTCACAGAGAATTAAAAAAAAAAACAAATCATATCTGAAAACTAATGTTAAGGTGATCTGACATCAATATCATATTTCTTAAACTGTTTTAAAATATGAACTTACCAACTTACATATCAGGTAGGTTTTGTTCCTATAAAGCTTTCATCTCCTCTAGAACTTGCCTCAGTCCATCCTCCTGGAACATATAAAATTACACTCATAATTCCCCCACCAAGTTCATAGCCATACTCGATGCTTATGTACCTTATGAAAAACCAGTAGTCCTTCCACACCTACTAAGATGGCTCTAATGACAAGTGTTGAAGAGGATGGGGAGAAACTGGAACCCTTGTCCAATGCAGGGAGGAACATAAAATGGCACAGCCCTATAGAAAACAGCCTTGTGAGTCCATAAAAGTCAGATTTCGAAGTCCCATCCTATCCACAATTCCTCTTCTAGGGATACACTCGAGAACTGAAAACCTATGTTCATACAAAGTATGTCTATTCAATGGAATAGTACTCAGTCCAAAAAAAGTGCTGATACATACAACAACAAGAACTTTGAAAACACCGCTTAGTGAAATAAGCCAGACACCTTAAAAGGGCAGTTATTGTATGATGCCACTCATCTGAAATGTCTAGAATAGGCAAACTCATAGAAACAAAGCGGATTAGAGGCTACCAGGCTGAGGGGGGAGAAGAGTGGGTAGTTACTGATTAAAAGCTATAGAGTTTATCTGGGGTTATGAAAAAGCTTTGGAAATAGAGGTGATGGTTGCACAACGGTGGGAATAGAATTAATGCCACTGACATGGACACGGAAGAATGGTTAGAAATGGCACCGGTTAAGTTTTGTATCGTTTACCACAATTTAATAAAATAAAAAGGAGTGAATTACCAACAAAATACACAATCAACATAGTCATTAAGGATAATCTTTAAGACACTGTTCTGAGAAGTCAGACAGAAAGGAGTACACACTGTATGCTTCTAACTGGCCCTGTACAGAAAAGTGTGCAATTGCTGACATGCTGACTCCAGAAATACAATAAAAAAGACAAATATAATCTGTAGGGGGAAAAAAACTCCTTGGCTGCCTATGGCTGTAGATGGGAGGTAGCCAGTGCCACAGAAGAGAAAAGGGAATCCCTGGGATAGCAGGAATCTTGGGTTGCTGGTTACAAGGATTGTATACACTTGTCAAAACTCTTAAAATGTGTATTGTGTTGTACATAAATTATACCTCTATAAAACTAATGACAAAAACCCAATAGCCTACAGAAGTAGGAACACATGACAAAAGCATGTAATTAACCTATTTTTTATTGGAAAAGGATCTTAAAATTTACTACTAAAAACAAAAAAAACCCTACACACTGCGAGGATAGAAAACAGAAAGGTCAAAGGAGTTTTTCCGCATTTCTACTTTGGCAAATTTATTTTAAAAATTTCCCTTGGAAGGATAAAAACATTAGAATTATAAAATCCATAAATGCTACACAATGTCTGTCAACAAGCAACCCCTACACCTGAAACGCTGTAAATAAACTATATTTCAACTAAAATTTTTACCAAAGAAAACCCAATAATGCTATAACAATGACAACCAAAAAATAAAAAATAAAACCCTCAAAACAATGGTAAGCAACCCATCTACTGTCAGGAGCCAGCATGAGAGACCCAGCCCATGGTCTTGGCTTGAGGAGCTGGCACGCAAGGCCGTCCAGACCTCCAGGGATTTTTTGGGGCCGCCCCATCATCTACTCCCGGGATCCGTCTTTTATTTTTCTGATGCTTGGTAGTCCTCTGTGCTTTTTAAGAATTTTTTTTGACTCCTGCTCAAATATCCCCTTTGAAGCCTTTGTGTGGCAGTAATATGAGCCTTATAAATAAGCCAGAAACGAAGAAAATATTTTTACACAGAACATCTTAATCCTTCTGGCCCTGTTGGGGTTATAATTGTCAATTTAGAATTTGGAATGCTCAGGACTGCATAAAGCGCCCCCGGCAGAAAACTAAGTTTGCTAACAATAGGCCTAAACATTCCACAAGCAAAATAGATACAAAGCCTTTCATGAGTTTAGAAGGGCCCCTTAAAGAGTAAAATCTAGAGGGAGCTCATGAGACTCTTGGCCTTTAAGGTCACATACCAGTGCTTGCTGATGTGTCTCCCTGCCCCCTGAACATGGTGTGCCTGGGAGTACACTAAAAGAAAACATAGAGATAAAGGTTTATAACGAAATAAATAAGCATATAGTATTAGTATAAGAAATTGTCTCTGCAGATGTATTGGGGGTAGAGCCCAAAAACAGATACCATGCTACCTAGGGAATCACAAAGTCTGCGCAGAACTGAGACTCCCAAGATAAGGCTTGCTAATAGTTTTTACAGTTGACTAACTGGTGGCTCAGAGGTTAAAGCGTCTGCCTCCAATGCGGGAGACCTGGGTTCGATCCCTGGGTCGGGAAGATCCCCTGGAGAAGGAAACGGTAACCCACTCCAGTATTCACGCCTGGAGAATCCCATGGACGGAGAAGCCTGGTAGGCTACAGTCCACGGGGTCCCAAAGAGTCGGACACGACTGAGTGACGGAACGGAATGGAACTGCTACACAGATAAAGCCATTTTCTCATGCCTTGTGCCCTTGACGTCTTAAAAGCCCATTGTTTAAGAATTATGCGTGAAGGTGCTGACTGTTCTAAAAGATGGTCTATGACTGCATTCCTGACACAATTGTATCAAGACAATCCCTCCTCCCTTTTTAGTATTGCCAGTTTTAGGGTATATAAATAAGCACTGAGGTAAAAAAATAAAGCAGCCTTGATTCTGCACTCAACCAAGACTCGACTCGCCTTGTTTTCTTTCTTTTCTGGCCGACGCCGCTCATCCTGAGGGTATCCCTGGGCTCTGCTGAGGCTAGATCCCGGCAATCTACTGTCAGAGCCAAAATAAATGCATTAACAGTACGGGTATAACTACAAAATTACACTATTTAATGCTGCTTGGATGGAAGAAATGATTTCTAATGAAAAAAGAAAGCATGACTTCTACCTACTCTTTCATCAACTGGTTAAAAAGATATCATGGAACAGTTTGATTTACTAGAATTCACTTAAATATTCCTTTTATCCCAAATATTATTTTAAGGCACAGATGAAACTCTTGCACGATTAGGAGACCGGCAGGTATACAAAAGACTAGTATGAAATAAACTTGTAAAGATACAACTGAGTTTTCAGATTTAAATATTTATTTATTCTTTTAAGACTTAATTTTTTAAAATTTACACTGGGAATTGCATCATTTTGTGCTCCCACCTCCAGCTGTAAGCCCCTGGGAACTTTTCCTAAAGACTCAAACAATTAGCAGTTCTCCAGATACAAAGTGCATCATTCCGATTTGCCAAACACAGCACCTAACCATGAGGGATTCTGGAATGAAAAAGGCAGAGTCCCTGCTCTAACCCAGCTACCATCTGCCAGGGAGGAATGATTCTCGAAAGCATGTGTGCGTCCAGGGTGTGAGGGGTCGATCAGATCAAGACCAATTCTTAGTCTAACCCAGCTCAGCTGTCCCAGTGGCCAGCCCCCAAAGGCAGCCAGGACTGCAAGAAAAGGTTCAGTGATGTTACATGTCTAAGTTCACTCCTGTTAACCCCCTTCCACCCTGCCGCTTCCCAAAGTGGGAAACCAACACTTCAGGTCTGAGCGAAATAGACAGCTGGACTCACAGTCTGAAAAGCCAGCACCTGTGGGCACTGTCTGTGCCTTTGGACTCCTTTCTTCCCCTGTAGCCACCTAGTCTTCCCAACCTTGTGGGGACTTATTGGAAAGCCTCCATCCCTCTCAAACATCTGGCTTAAAACTCAGCATTCAAAAACTAAGATCATGGTATCCAGTCCCATCGCTTCATGGCAAATAGATGGGGAAAAAATGAAAACAGTGGCAGAATTTATTTTCTTGGGCTCCTAAATCATTGCGGATGGTGACTGCAGCCATGAAATTTAAAGACCCTGGCTCCTTGGAAGAAAAGCTATCACAAGCCTAGAGAGCGTTTTGAAAAGCAGAGATACCACTTTGCAGACAAAAATCCCTATAGTCAAAGCTATGGTTTTTCCAGTAGTCATAACGCATATGAGAGTTGGAGCATAAAGAAGGCTGAGCACCAAAGAACTGATGCTTTTGAACTGTAGTGTTAGAGAAGGCTCTTGAGAGTCCCTTGGACAGCAAGGAAATCAATCCAGTCAATCCTAAAGGAAACCAACCCTGAATATTCCTTGGAAGGACCAATGCTGATGCTGAAGCTCCAATACTTTGGCCACCTGAAGCAAAGTCCTGACTCATTGGAAAAGACCCTGATGCTGGGAAAGATTGAGGATATGACCAAGGAGAAGGGGGCGACAGAGGGTGAGACGGTGGATGACATCACTGACCCAATGGACATGAATATCCGCAAAATCAGGGAGACAGGGAAGGACAGGGAAGCCTGGCATCGTGCCTCAGTAAATGCCGTCATAAAGACTGGGGCATGACTTAGGGACTGAACAACGGCAACCCTTCTGAGTTCTGCGTCTCTAGTGAACCTCCCACCGTGGTCTCCTAACTTTTTAGATAAGGTAACTGCCTGAAGTTGCAAGAATAACGGACCGGAACCGAAGAAGACTGTTCAAGTGGGGGCTCCGCTTCCAACAGCTGCAAGTTCAGACAAGCCCTTTAACGTGATCCCTAATTCCAGTGGCTCAGCTTCCCTATCTGTTAAATGGCCCAAGAGTCAGACTAAGTGCTCTTGAAGTTTCAAAACAAAACTTACTCACCCAAAGGCTCTTCCTGCTGACCCCCAGATGTTTACTCTGCTCCTGAGAGAAGCCTCCAGAGACGCGGTCCCCTCCCCTCCCAGGCTACTCCTCTCCTCTCCACCCCTGTCCTTGTACCGACAAGTCTTGTCGCCTCAGGTCGCGGTGTTCAGCGACCCCCGACCGGGCTGTGGACCGCATCCATCTCTCCTGCTGTCTATTATAACCCACTCAGAACCAGTCTTTCTTCTATCCGATCCATTCCCCAAAGGGCTGCGTGGTGGTTTAGTCCCTAAATCGTCTCCGACTCTTGCAATCCCATGGACTGTAGACTGCCAGGCTCCTCTGGCCATGGGAGTCTCCAGGCAGGAATCTGGAGTGGGTTGCCATATCCTTCTCCAGAGGATCTTCAAACCCAAGAATGGATTCCGGGTCTCCTGCACTGCAGGCAGATTCTTTACCGACTGAGCTATGAGGGAAGCCCCTTGATTAGTGGGGAAGCCCCTTAATTGCTGCAGTGAATGTCGCTCAGGCTGACTCGTTGCGAGAGTCCATGCCAGCACACTGGAGTGGGTAGACTTTCCCTTCTCCAGGGGATCTTCCCAACCCAGGGACTGAACCCAGGTCTCGCCATTGCAGGCACATGAGCCACCAGCGCTGCCACAGCTATCTAAACACAGAGCAATCCCCTGGCGCCTCTGAAATGCCTTGTGAGTGAAGAGCGAGCTTCCAGCGCCAGAGCCCCCTTGCTGCCCGCCCTTCTCCAGCGGGGACGGGACTGTGTTTGCACGGCTGGCTCCCTGGTGGGGCTACACTCAACGCGGCCCTCACGCCCGGGCGACCCCGTCCCCACCTCCCCTGTGTAACGCGCACTTGAGCTCCAGCCGCCCGTCTCCCGGTCTCTCCGCGCGTCACCGGGGCGAGTCGCCCACCGCGCAGCCCGCGCGCGCAGTGGCTTCGAGGGCGCGGGGCGGCGGGCGGCGCTGAGGAAGTGGCGGCGACCCCCCGCGCGGGAAGCCGCCGAAACCCACCTGCCCGCAGCCACGGAGGGGGATCCACAGGCACACCCGCCGTCCCGCTCGCGGCTGTGCAGCCCCAGAGCAGCGGCCCCGGGAGGCGCCGCCCGCCCCCGTCCTCACGGCGCCCCGCCTCAGGCAGCCTTCCCTCGGCCGCACGGGGCCGAGGGCTTAGGCCGGGCCCCTGCGAGGGCGGGCAGCGCGCAGGGGGCGTGTGAGCCGGAAATGGGGCCTGACGGTGGGAAACGCGCGCCGGCGCCCCAGGACCCTGTGAGCCGCGCACAGGGCCCTGTGAGCCGCAAGGGCGGGCGGTCACAGTCTGGCCTGCTGCTGCTGCTGCTGCTGCTAAGTCACTTCAGTCGTGTCCGACTCTGTGCGACCCCATAGACGTAAGCACACCAGGCTCCCCCGTCCCTGGGATTCTCCAGGCAAGAACAGTGGAGTGGGTTGCCATTTCCTTCTCCAATGTGTGAAAGTGGAAAGTGAAAAGTGAAAGTGAAGTCGCTCAGTCGTGTCCGACCCTTAGCGACCCCACGGACTGCAGTCTGGCCTGAGGGGAGGGCAACTGGTGGTCGAACCCGGGCCCCCTCCGCGTGGGGCCTGCGGGGAGCCTGGAGAAACCCGTGAGGCGCCAGCGGTGGGCTTGGCCAGTGCGTGCGTCCCGCCACCACTGGGCTCCTAATTGTTTTCAATTTGAGGATAATGCCAATATCCTGATTTTTCTACGCTACACTTTGGGTTCTGAAGTGACAGTTATCTAAACATTGCTGCATTATTGAAGGTGAGTCTATAGCCAAAAGTTTGTGTCTCTTCCTTCCGTTCTCCCCTCGGTTTTTATTGGAGCGCAGTTGATTTACAGTATTGTGTTAGTGCCAGGTATGCCGCAAAGTGAATCAGTTATGTGTGTATATGTATATCCGCTCTTTTTAAAAGCATTTTTTGCATATGGGCTGTTACAGAATGTTGAGCTCCATGTGCTATACAGTTGGTCCTCATTAGTTATCTATTTCATACACAATAGTGCGTAGTGTGTGTGTGTCAGTCCCAGTCTCCCAACCAAATCTATGTTTCTTTGGTACCTGTGTGTGTGTAAAACTGCTAGAGAGCGTCAGAGAGAAACAGGGTGAATTGTGGTTGTTTTTTACCATTTCGGCCTTGAAAAAGATAGTTCTCGAAACCTGAAAGTATTAGTGTGTTTGGCTTGTCAAGTTGATCTGCAAGGAACATTTCAAGAGACGCAAGAGCATGGCAGATAGCGGGAAATATGTGGGCTTTTGACAACAGCAGTTTGCTTTAGTGATGTTTTACCAAGGGCTTCGCTGATCACTCAGTTGGTAAAGAATCCGCCTGCAATGCAGGAGACCCCGGTTCGATTCCTGGGTCGGGAAGATCCCCTGGAGAAGGAAAAGGCTACCCACTCCAGTATTCTGGGCTGGAGAGTTCCATGGACTATACAGTGCATGGGGTGGCAAAGAGTTGGACAGGACTGAGCGACTTTCACTTTGACGCTAATAACGCAAAGCATTTTGGACGTGCAGAGTACGGCTTATGGCAGCCGAACCTGAAGTAACAGAGAGTAAGGGTGCCCTGTTTGAAAGTGGCCCCGATGGAAGGAGATAGGAAGGGCCTGCTCTCTTCGTTGCAGGCGGCTGCTGCCTGGTGATCCAGCACGGTGCCTGAAGTCAGCATCCTGGTTCTGACACTTAGCGGCTGTGGGATCTTGGCAAAACCTGTCGTAACTGGGGTAAACGTGGGCAGTTTTTGAAAGTAGGATATTTTCTTAGAAAGGGTTTAGGAACTCTTCATGCAACTCAGTATTAATTTTAACGGAGTATCTCTGCGAGCCTTCCACAAAAGTATATGGATCGTTTATCTGGAGCTGCTGGTCAAAGAGGAAAAAATACATTAAATGGACAAGTAGAAGGTAAGAACTGGATTTGATAGAAAAGTCACTTGACAGAACGTTGAATTAAGAGGGGACTGCAGACCTATTCTAATAGCCAAAGCAAATCACCTGTTGGATGCCTAATGACGAAAACTACGAGGAGGGAAGTAGTGTATCTTATCATGTGTCAACCACAGATTAAATTAAGAATGCCATTTGAGCAGCTAAATTATGAGTTCCTGGACTTCCTTGGAGGTCTGGTCCGATGGTTAAGACTCTGTGCGGTTTCCCATGCAGGGGGTGCAGTTTCGATCCCTGGTCAGTGTGATCCATGGCCGAAAGAAAAAAAAATGATTAGTTCTGTTTCAAGATACTCTACAACGTCAGGAAGGTTGAGAAATAAGAGGAAAGAGGGAATGAAGGATGAGAGAGGCATAGGGCACAGGGAAGAAATGAAGGAACAGGAAGCACGGGTCTATGGGGGAAGGTGGCAAGAAACAAGATAGGTCTTTAGAAAAAGGGAGAGTATTTGCATGGGCGATGAATTTGAAGTGAGCTTGTCTGAGAAGAACAGCAGAATATTCCCCGTCTTCTTGTTTTCCTGGCTGTTAGAAGGCATTCAGGATTGAGGTCCCTGGGCACGCAGAGCTGTGTTAGCCTCTGTGCAGGATCACGGGCATAGGTACTCAGCTGTAAATGTGTGCAGATTGATGTCACATGAGATGCTGCTGCTTTATAGGATGGTGTCCTGTAGGCCAAAACAAGAGAACTGGAAAGACGGAGAAAGCAGGGGCCGTGATGGGGAGATCAAGGAACCTACAGCGTGATACAGTGTCCACTGGAAGGTTTCCAACTTCTAATGCAGTTTCAGTTTGGAGGGTGTGTCTCCCAATTGAGGGTAGAGTGAAGGTAGGTTCCTGGAGAAGGCAATGGCAAGCCACTCCAGTACTCTTGCCTAGAAAATCCCATGGATGGGGGAGCCTGGTAGGCTGCAGTCCGTGGGGTCACTAAGGGTCGGACATGACTGAGCGACTTCACTTTCACTTTTCACTTTCACACATTGGAGAAGGAAATGGCAACCCACTCCAGTGTTCTTGCCTGGAGAATCCCAGGGACGGAGGAGCCTGGTGGGCTTCCGTCTATGGGGTCACACAGAATCGGACACGACTGACGTGACTTAGCTGCTAAGAGTCCCAGGCAAGAGTACTGGAGTGGCTTGCCATTGCCTTCTCCGGAGGGTAAGTTGAGGCTAAGATTTTACAAGAATAAATTAAGTTGAAGTCATGTAGAAGAGGATGCCGTGTAGACCAGAGTTTCTCACATTTGAATTAGTTGCCTGGGGACCTTGTGGGACGTGCACTTGCTGAGTAGGAGGTCTGAGATTCCATGTTTGTAACAAGCTCTCTGTGTAGCAAGGGTGTAGCCTTGCCTTTAGAGAAATCTGGAAGAGGAGCATTGGATAGTGCAGGACAGAACAGGGTCAAGGAAAAGCCTTATTTTGTGTTTCTTTCTGAGAGTGTTTATAGCCAGAGGGAAGCAAGGAGTTGAAGTAGCAATTACAGGTGTAAGATACCATTGCTAAGCAAAGAGGGAGAAAGAAGTGGAGAGATTATCCAAAGAAAGAATGTAAAGGGGGAAGAATTCAGACCACAGATCCAGAGATTACCCTTTGGAGAGGAGAGAATCTGGTGAAAGGAGGAAGGGAGGAAAGTAAGTCCTTAGGGCGGTGAATAGGAGTTGATGAGGACACTTGAGAGAATTCCTTTTCGATGGCTTCAGTGTATTTACACTGAAAAGAGAGAAGATCCTTGTTGCTCCAGAGAATCCTGGGGGTGGGGGAGAAGGGTTGTGGTGCTAGAAGTAGGGGAAACCCCAGCCACTCCAAGCAACTCTCAGGCATCACCTGTGTGTTGTACTGGTATTTGTTATTCGAGGTAGATTAATTTGAATATGGAAGGCATTGACTGTTTTTTCTATTTTAAGATAGCTGTTTTTTTGGCAGTTGTTTCCCAGAAATGGTTTGAAGCATTAGCATGATGTAGCAAACCAAACTTTGGAAACAAAACAGATTAATAGGGTTCATCCCCCAAATGCTAGAATAGTTATTATCAATAAATACTACACTGATTTTGAAACATGCAAGATTTTTAATACCTAACAATTCTGTGGCAATTAAATTATTCATAAAGTTCTTGTAGAATACAGAATAGGGAACAGATTGAGTGAATCCATGTAAGTAATACTAGAAAAGTAAAAGCAGAAAAAATGAGACACACCAGTTGGCATCTCTTCATGAATGGCAGTGACGTGTAAGACACAATAAGCTGTGAAGGAGTAGTGAGTTTGAGGGGAGAGGACGTGGAAGTGATTCTCTGAAATAAGAGTTTGTAGGAGGTAGTCAGAGTTGTGTTCTTCCTCATATTTAATAAATAGAGACTCTGTTTTCAGGTTTTTCACGTTGGGATTCTACTAGTTTGAGCCTCAGTAGTGAGACTTGTTAAAGAGCCAGGCATTTGCAAGTTGATGATCAGTATCTGTTGATTTCACAATCAGTGACCAAAAATCAGTCGGCATCCACAGAACTGGGACAGATGGCCTTGTTAGGTAGTTAGAATAGGAAAAAAGAGAGTCCAGAATGGCGGTGGCTAAAAGACAAGGAAGGGCCGAGCCCGCAAAGATAGACCAAAGGAAGGTCCGAGGACTGGAGTGAGGACCTCAGGTGGAACAAACAGCACTCCTGGCTAGCCCAGTTTACATGGGGCAAGCCCAGGGGGAGGAAAATAACTTGTGAAAAGAGGGGTCAAAGGGCCGGGGGTCTGTCTCCCATGCGTGAGTGCACTGTCTCTGTCTCTCTCTCTTTCCTGGGACAGGCAATGGAGAACTGGATGGTATGTGAAGAGGAATGGGGAGTTCAGAGGAGTTTCTTGTTTTATATTCAGAGGGGAGCTTTTAGCGTATATATGCTGTTGGAAATGAGCCAGCAGAGGATGTGTTTATTGAGTTGACTCTTGTTTCCGTTTCCAATATTGGAAAGCTTATTGATTGTATGACATTATCTTTAAACTATTACAGTAAACTAATTGTACATAATACTTCTGTTCATCTATAATTTTATGGTAAGGGCTTGTTCTTTGGTTCCAAAGTGTAATATTCTTGTGTAATTGAATATGCAGATGATTACTTCAACTAATTCTATCATACCTAGATTTTTAAAAATTATAGAATCATGTATATACAAGCACTGAATAGGATCGAATCATTCCTTGATGATTCTAGATGATCGTATCATCGTGAGTAGCTAGGGTTTTGTAAGGTACTCTGAAACATCACAGCATATTAACTTCATGTTGTTTCTGGATTCCTGGGAAAAGGGGAAATTCTTGTTTATATTCAGTAGAAAAAGCTATTGGCAATGTTTCATTAATTATTATTTTTGGATCATAAAGTTCTAAATGACTAAAACCATCTTTCCCACACTCAGAGTGTCGTTAACACATGTTGTCTGATCAATAAGTGCATGTCAGATGCATGAAGAAACTGCAGAATGGTTCCATGAATGCCTATTGATGAATTTCTTTACAAAAAGCAAGTCTTTATTGCAAGTAGATTTCCAATATTGCCTCCATGGAAAGATGTTTGATTGTTTTAGAAATACGTAAAGAGTCAGAAATAGTTATTTTTAGTTATTGGTAGACATGCGGTAATAATATAGATTCATTTGCTATCATATTAGTTGCAAAGACTTATTAAATCTTACGTTCTCAGCGTGTTTTGGAACCGCAGTATTGAGGCCAGATTTCCTGGGTTTGAATTCTGGGTCTGCTGGTGACCTGCTGTGAGGGCAAGATCCTCAGCCTTTCCGTGCTCCATTTCTCCCTATGTAGAAGAGCTAATGTATTACCTATCTCCAAGAATTATTGTGAGGACTAAAAACGCCTTAAGACATGTCAAGTGCTTATAATAATGCGTAGCAGTTGCATAGGAAGTCCTCAGAAGGCTAATATCATGGTTACTATGGTTTTCCTAAAAATGGGTTTCTTACTTATGAGGAATTAAGGAATACCTCCCAAATAGGTTTTATTGCCATAAAAGGTAGTTCTTATTGAAGATGACAACTGCCAAAACCCCTGGTATACTGCTTCCTATCAAATAACACAAGTAACGTTACGTTTTTCCTTTTCCTTTGATCTAAATTCAATGCTTTATTAGTATTATTCATATATTTTCTTTATCCATTAATGCTGCTGCTAAGTCGCTTCAGTGGTGACCAACTCTGTGCGACCCCGTGGACTGCAGCCTACCAGGCTCCTCCGCCCATGGGATTTTCCAGGCAAGAGTACTGGAGTGGGTTGCCATTGCCTTCTCCCCATTAATGCTACTCTTATTTATTGCTTAATCCTTCAGTAAAAAATTACTTCCCAGTGCAACGGTTTTATGGAAAAATCCAAAGTTTAGGTATTGTTTGTATTTTTAAGTATTTAATATTAGCCTGAGAAGAATCATTTGTCATTTTAGGGCTGCAAAGAAAACATCTAATGAAAAGAACAAGGTATAATTAAAAAAAGTTAATTCTAAAGAATATTATCCTAGTAAAAAATATTTTGTAAAAGGAATAGTGGCAAAACAGAAAATCTTCATTTGTTATAGAGACATACACTTGGAGAACTTAATTTAGAAACACTATTGATCACATTATCGTTTTGATAAAAATCTGTCCTTTTAAGAAGTGTCTGTTTTTCATTTAACGACGAGTTATTTATCACCTTTCTACAGTTCGTATATTTTATCAATTGTTTAAGGACACTGTGAAACAGGATTATTTATGTGTAGGTCAAAGCACAGATTAATGCCGTGAGCTACCTGAATGACTTCACTCAGTCATCTGAAAGTGCTTCCCAGGATGGTGATGTCTTTACTCTAAGAATTCCATGTTGCAAGTAGAACCACTGGGCTTGAGGTGTAAAGCTAGGACCGTGGTGTGAATATCAATACAGAGCCTGTTTGTGTATAGTGTAGTAATGCATGCTCACCTTGTCTAGCACTGCTCTAGAGCTACGGATATAATACGGTGCTGTGCATCTTGGAAATATGTTTTGTGGTGAAAGACAGTGACAGTGAGTGTATCCGCTGAGCCAGTGACATTGAGTGTATCCGCTGAGCCTCTGATCATTCTTGCTGTACCTGAATTTATAATGATTATATATATAGGTATGTAATTATTTTATTTCTCTTTCTCTTCTACTAGACTGCAAGCTCAGCAAGAGCCAGGGTCGTCTGTTTTATCTGGAGAGCTTCCAATACTGTCTTCCACGTGATCCACACTCAGTGTTTGTTCAGTGTATGGAGGCGTGACCATGAAAGGCGCATCCTTTATGTGCAGAGATTGCTCACATCAGTGGGTTTCTATTTCTGTGTGTTTTCTTCTTGCTGCAGATTGTGTTGCTGCTGCTACTAAGTCGACTCCATCGTGTCCGACCCTGTGTGACATCTTGTTGAAAATTCGGGGGGCAATTCTTTGGTGTGAAAGATAAATGGAACTTTAAAAAAGCCACTGTGAACTACTTCAGTTCAGTTCAGTTCAGTTCAGTCGCTGAGTCGTGTCTGATTCTTTGCGACCCCATGAATCACAGCACGCCAGGCCTCCTTGTCCATCACCAACTCCCAGAGTTCACTCAAACTCCCCTCCATCGAGTTGGTGATGCCACCCAGCAATCTCATTCTCTG
This sequence comes from Moschus berezovskii, assembly GCF_049115385.1. Classification (NCBI taxonomy): domain Eukaryota; kingdom Metazoa; phylum Chordata; class Mammalia; order Artiodactyla; family Moschidae; genus Moschus; species Moschus berezovskii. Next base: position 85,723,827 of record NC_142474.1, read on the forward strand.
TCATCCCCTTCTCTTCCTGCCCCCAATCCCTCCAGCATCAGAGTCTTTTCCAGTGAGTCAACTCGTCGCATGAGGTGGCCAAAGTATTGCAGTTTCAGCTTTAGCATCAGTCCTTCCAATGAACACCCAGGATCGATCTCCTTTAGAATGGACTGGTTGGATCTCCTTGCAGTCCAAGGGACTCTCAAGAGTCTTCTCCAGCACCACAGTTCAAAAGCATCAATTCTTCAGCGATCAGCTTTCTTCGACATCCATACATGACCACGGGAAAAACCATAACCTTGACTAGACGGACCTTAGTTGGCAAAGTCATGTCTCTGCTTTTTAATATGCTATCGAGGTTGGTCATAACTTTCCTTCCAAGGAGTAAGCGTCTTTTAATTTCTTGGCTGCAGTCAGCATCCGCAGTGATTTTGGAGCCCAAAAAAATAAAGTCTGACGTTGTTTCTACTGTTCCCCATCTATTTCCCATGAAGTGATGGGGCCAGATGCCATGATCTTCGTTTTCTGAATGTTGAGCTTCAAGCCAACCTTTTCACTCTCTTCTTTCACTTTCATCAAGAAGCTTTTGAGTTCCTCTTCACTTTCTGCCATAAGGGTGGTGTCATCTGCATATCTGAGGTTATTGATATCTCTCCTGGCAATCTTAATTCTAGCCTGTGCTTCTTCCAGCCCAGTGTTCCTCATGATGTACTCTTTCATAGAAGTTAAATAAGCAGGGTGACAATACACAAGCTTGACGTACTCCTTTTCCTATTTGGAACCAGTCTGTTCTTCCATGTCCAGTTCTAACTGTTGCTTCCTGACCTGCATACAGGTTTCTCAAGAGGCAGGTCAGGTGGTCTGGGATTTCCATCTCTTTCAGAATGTTCCAAGTTTATTGTGATCCACACAGTCAAAGGCTTTGGCATAGTCAATGAAGCAGAAATAGATGTTTTTCTGAAACTCTCTTGCTTTCTCCATGTTCCAGTGAAAGTTGGCAATTTGATCTCTGGTGCCTCTGCCTTTTCTAAAACCTGCTTGAACATCTGGAAGTTCACAGTTCATGTACTGCTGAAGCCTGGCTTGGAGAATTTTGAGCATGACTTTACTAGCGTGTGAGATGAGTGCAATTGTGCGGTAGTTTGAGCATTCTTTGGCATTGCCTTTCTTTGGGATTGGAATGAAGACTGATCTTTTCCAGTCCTGTGGCCACTGCTGAGTTTTCCAAATTTACTGGCATATTGAGTGTAGCACTTTTACAGCATCATCTTTCAGGATTTGAAATAGCTGAACTACTTAGAGGAGAAATTAAAAAACTGGAGAATAAGGTTGGTGAGCTACAGAAAGAACTGTCCGAAAGAAAAGAAGGGAATCACAGGGCATCAGAAAGTGGAGTGGCAACGAGAGCTCGGCAGCTTGAGGTATTGCACATCCTAGTCTTAAAGAAATATTTGAACTGTTATTTCCTTTAATACTGCAGAGATGTAGCTGTGTTATAATTTTTAACTTACCCTCTGGGATTTTACAGGGGAGAATACGTCCTTAGTATTGTGGAGTGTGAAATTCGTGGAATTAATATAAGTTCTTAACAGTGAATGCTTCTAATGACTTAATGTATATTTTTTCAAATCTTCATTTTCATGATCTTACAGAAGTCCATCATAACAGAAACCTCATTCATGATTCAACAGATTGACTTTCGGTTGTTTTTCACTTTTCTGTCTCATGTTTAATACTATAAGGAACATCTTTTCTACAGATTCATTTCTACATTTCTAATTATTTTGAATTCATTTTCTTTAATAATAGTGTATTATTTGGTTAAAGTATGAGAACGTTTGGAAGCGTTCTTTGATCCATATTTCTAAAATATTTTTAAGAAAGTTTAGATAACTTTTCATTCGCTCCCACGGAAGTATGAAGTGGCCATTTTTCTCAAGACAGAAAAGAACAAAAAATGTATGCTGTTTCATTCTCAACCATCTTCATGAAAGCACTGATCATTCTTAAGTGTTCTTCATTGTATTTCCCCCCATGTTACTATTTTAAACATTATGAAGAGGGAATGAAAGTTACTGCAGCAGCGAATAGTCTCATGTTTTTTTTAAGAAGAGCTCTATAAATTTTGCAGATTGACCTTCAAGCAAGAAGAGGAGAATAGAAGCAATGCTGATATGTTATATGAAAAAATTAGGGAGCAGTTAAGAAGAAAGGAAGACCAATATAGTAAAGAAGTTGAAACAGCAACTTGAACTCACTCTCAGAGCACTAGATGGAACTGAACACTGAGAATGATCTGAATCGTTCTCTGACTCTTCAAATCCATGAACATGATATATTTCTCCATCTATTGGTGTCCTCTCTGATTTCTTTCACCAATGTTTTATAGTTTTCTATATATAGGTCTTTTGTTTCTTTAGGTAGATATATTCCTAAGTATTTTCTTCTTTTCATTGCAACGGTGAATGGAATTGTTTCCTTAATTACCCTATTTTCTCATTATTAGTGTATAGGAATGCAAGGGATTTCTGTGTGTTGATTTTATATCCTACAACTTTACCATATTCATTGATTAGCTCTAGTAATTTTTTGGTAGAGTCTTTAGGGTTTTCTGCGTAGAGGATCATGTCATCTGCAAACAGTGAGAGTTTTACTTCTTCGTTTCCAATTTGAATTCCTTTTATGTCTTTTTCTGCTCTGATTGCTGTGGCCAAAACTTCCAAAACTATGTTGAATAGTAGTGGTGAGAGTGGGCACCCTTGTCTTGTTCCTGACTTTAGGGGAAACACTTTCAGGTTTTCACCATTGAGGATAATGTTTGCTATGGGTTTCTCATATATAGGTTTTATTATGTTGAGATATGTCCCTTCTATTCCAGATCCTTGTTTTAAAAGGCTACTGACTTTCAACAGTTTTATTTCATTTTATATTCTTCTTCTAAGCTTTTAACTGTTTTTTTTTTTTTTTCTTTTAATGATATGGGTCCCAAAACTTCATATAGTGTCTCTGCAGGTTTTGGAAGAGCAACATATGACACTTAGAAGCAGCTTTCTGGAGACCAGAATGCCAAAATCTTACAGGAGGGAATCCTGACCAATCAGCTTGCCAAACAAAAGCAGAAAGAAATGGCTAATAAGGAAATGAACTCAGGTATTTTCTGTAGTCATGTATGTGTGTATGTATCTGTGTACGTATATATTTTATAAAGGAAGAGTATGTACCGTAGAAAGTATAGAGGCTTGTGAAAGCCTATACATCTATATTTTGAGGACGGATGACATTTTTCATGTGTCGGATAAAGTAACATTTGTAATTCCGATCCATTTGTCTACAGCAGTCAGGTAGGGACATACAATGAGCTCATCCAAGGAGAGGCCTTTAATATTTTCCATAGGAAGTGATCTCAAAATTATTGCAACTATATCGGAGGAGCCGGCACCCTCCTCCAATTGCACTTTAGGCCAGGAAGACGGCGTGTGCTCCCCCATTGACCGCGCTCCACACCTAGTCCCTCTGCTTTGCAGTGAGCGTGTGGGTCACTCCGTGAACGTCCTCACCTTCAGTGTCTAACCCAGCGTCCGTTCTTGGCACCACTGTCATTTCTTTAGCCAATGCCCTGTCAATGACCTTTGCATATCATTTACAGTTTTCCAATCTGTAAAAACTGCAAGATCAGATGTAAAAGCATTTTTTAACACTTTAAAAAGTAACTTCTTCAGAATAAACTTATACTAGTCCTGCCTCCTCTGCTCCCCGCCCCCCAAGAAAAACTATACCTCGTGCTACTAGCAATAGATGCTCTTAGTTTCTGGCAGTGATTTCCCTTCCTTGATGGATAATTAGGGTGGTTTATGACTTCCACTGATGGTGAGGAGGAGCGTCTGTGCAGTTCAGAGACTGTGCTGTGGATGCCGTTCTCGTGAGAAAATCAACACTGTGCTTTCTGTAGTGTCCTATTTCAGTACAAGGAACTTTTGGAAACAATGATGGATGTGACATAACATGTATTTAGTGATCATTAGTAAGTGTTTTTCGTTGTCTTTCGCCCTGTCTTACTATTTTAAACATTACAAAAATGTATTGAAAGTTACGGAAGCAGCAAATAATCTCATACTTGTCTAGGAAGAGCTCTCTAAATTTTACCCATCTACCATGAGTGTCTGCACCGTGAGTGAAGGTGGAGGCTTGTTTTGTATTGATGTGTTTGTACTAGAGAAGTGACTGTGGTTTGATGTAAGAGGACTAGTAGGGTCAGAAGACCTGGTGAAAAGCCTGCAGTTTACTTATATTTCTAACTTCTTCCTTTCCAGAATCATTATAGCTAACGAGTTAATTGATGTTTGTAGAAGTGCTGGAGAAGGAAATGGCAACCCACTCCAGTGTTCTTGCCTGGAGAATCCCAGGGACGGGAGAGCCTGGTGGGCTTCCGTCTATGGGGTCACACAGAGTCGGACACGACTGAAGTGACTTAGCAGCAGAAGTGCTTAGTGCAGCTATCAATAGGTATAATTCTTTTAGTGGACTATTACAATGTTAGAACGGTAGCATATTCTCAAGAAAAATTTTTTTACAAACTTTAATCTGTTTAGCTATGTACAGAGCTAAGGCTCTTACTTTGGGGTAGCTGTATAGGTTAGGTATCAGATGTATTTTTTTTTAAAGCTAGCAAGTGGTGGTGTTTATTGGAGGTATTTTTGATATTTCTTGGGATGTTTATTTTTCTTCATGTCAATTTAATCTGGGAAATATTTCAGCCTTGAATCATTTACTCTATGGCCTGTCAACTGTTTAAAGGCATCTACTTGTCATTCACTCATAATTAGGGATTCAAGTGGTGAGCTTGACTCAAACACTTCTTGATTTACTCTTCCATCTGCTACTTATGATTTACTTAGAACATTTTTGCAAACAATTTGCTCATAATTGTGATTTTCAATTCAATCAGTTCAGTTCAGTTCAGTCACTCAGTTGTGTCCGACTCTTCACGACCCCACGGACTGCGGCACGCCAGGCATCCCTGTCCGGCACCAACAGTTGGAGTTTATTCAAACTCATGTCCATTGAGTTGGTGATGCTATCCAACCATCTCATCCTCTGTCATCCCTTTCTCCTCCTACCCTCAATCTTTCCCAGCATCAGTTCAGTTCAGTCACTCAGTCGTGTCTGACTCTTTGTGAGCCCACGAACCGCAGCACACCAGGCCTCCCTGTCCATAACCAACTCCCGGCATCCACCCAAACCCATGTCTATCGAGTCGATGATGTCATCCAACCATCTCATCCTCTGTCGTCCCCTTCTCCTCCTGCCCTCAATCTTTCCCAGTTTCAGGCTCTTTTCCAATGGGTCAGCTCTTCGCATCAGGTGACCAGAGTATTGGAGTTTCAGCTTCAGCATCAATCCTTGCAATGAATGTTCAGGACCGATTTCCTTTAGGATGGACTGGTTGGAGCTCCTTGGAGTCCAGGGGACTCTCAGGAGTCTTCTCCAACACTACAGCTCAAAAGCATCGATTTTTCTACGCTTCCCTTTCTTTATACTCCAACTCTCACATCCGTACATGACTACTGGTAAAACCATAGCCTTGACTAGACGGACCTTTGTTGGCAGTGTAATGTCTCTGCTTTGTAATATGCTGTCTAGGTTGGTCATAACTTTCCTGCCAAGGAGTAAGCCATCTTTTCATTTCATGGCTGCAATCACCATCTGCAGTGATATTGGAGCCCGAAAAATTAAAGTCAGCCACTATTTCCCCATCTAGTTGCCATGAAGTGATGGGCCCGGATGCCATGATCTTCGTTTTCTGAATGTTGTGCTTTAGCCAACCTTTTCACTCTCTTCTTTCACTTTCATCTACAGGCTCTTTAGTTCTTCACTTTCTGCCATAAGGGTGGTGTCATCTGCATATCTGAGTTGTTAATATTTCTTCCAGCAATCTTGTTTCCAGCTTGTGCTTCATGCAGCCCAGCATGTCTAATGATGTATTCTGCATCTAAGTTCAATAAGCACGGTGGCAATATACAGCCGTGCTGTACTCCTTTCCCAATTTGGACCCAGTCTTTTGTTCCTTGTCCAGTTCTAACTGTTGCTTCCCAACCTGCATACAGATTTCTCAAGAGGTCGGTCAGGTGGTCTGCTCTTCCCATCACTTTAAGAATTTTCCACAGTTTGTGGTGATCCACACAGTCAAAGGATTTATCATAGTCAATAAAGCAGAAGTACTAAGATCATGGCATCTGGTCCCATCATTTCATGAGGAATAGATAGGGAAACAGTGGAAACAGTGTCAGACTTTATTTTTTGGGCTCCAAAATGACTGCGGATGCTGATTGCAGCAAAGACATTAAAAGACGCTTAGATTCCAAGGGAACTTTTCATGCAAAGATGGGCTCGATAAAGGACAGAAATGGTATGGACCTAACAGAAGCAGAAGATATTAAGAAGAGGTGGCAGGAATACACAGAAGAACTGTACAAAAAAGATCTTCACGACCAAGATAGTCACGATAATGTGATCACTGACCTAGAGCCAGACATCTTGGAATGTGAAGTCAAGTGGGCCTTAGAAAGCATCACTACGAACAAAGCTAGTGGAGGTGATGGAATTCCAGTTGAGCTATTTCAAGTCTTGAAAGATGATGCTGTGAAAGTGCTGCACTCAATATGCCAGCAGATTTGGAAAACTCAGCAGTGGCCACAGGACTGGAAGAGGTCAGTCTTCATTCCAATCCCAAAGAAAGGCAATGCCAAAGAATGCTCAAACTACCGCACAGTTGCACTCATCTCACACGCTAGTAAAGTCATGCTCAAAATTCTCCAAGCCAGGCTTCAGCAGTATGTAAACCGTGAAATCCCAGATGTTCAAGCAGGTTTTAGAAAAGGCAGAGGCACCAGAGATCAAATTGCCAACATCCGCTGGATCATGGAGAAAGCAAGAGAGTTCCAGAAAAACATCTATTTCTGCTTCATTGACTATGCCAAAGCCTTTGACTGTGTGGATCACAATAAACTGTGAAACATTCTGAAAGAGATGGGAATCCCAGACCACCTGACCTGCCTCTTGAGAAACCTGTATGCAGGTCAGGAAGCAACAGTTAGAACCGGTCATGGAACAACAGACTGGTTCCAAATAGGAAAAGGTGTACGTCAAGGTTGTATATTGTCACCTTGCTTATTTAACTTCTATGCAGAGTACATCATGAGGAACGCTGGGCTGGAAGAAGCACAAGCTGGAATCAAGATTGCTGGGAGAAATATCAATAACCTCAGATATGCAGATGACACTACCCTTATGGCAGAACGTGAAGAGGAACTCAAAAGCCTCTTGATGAAAGTGAAAGAGGAGAGTGAAAAGGTTGGCTTGAAGCTCAACATTCAGAAAACAAAGATCATGGCATCTGGTCCCATCACTTCATGGGAAATAGATGGAAAAACAATGGAAACAGTGTCAGACTTTGTTTTTTTGGGCTCCAAAATCACTGCAGATGCTGATTGCAGCCATGAAATTAAAAGACGCTTACTCCTTGGAAGGAAAGTTATGACCAACCTTGATAGTATATTAAAAAGCAGAGACATTACTTTGCTGACCAAGGTCCGTCTAGTCAAGGCAATGGTTTTTCCCGTGGTCATGTATGGATGTGAGAGTTGGACTGTGAAGAAGGCTGATCGCCGAAGAATCGATGCTTTTGAACTGTGGTGTTGGAGAAGACTCTTGAGAGTCCCTTATACTGCAAGGAGATCCAACCAGTTCATTCTAAAAGAGATCAATCCTGGATGTTCATTGGAGGGACTGATGCTAAAGCTGAAACTCCAATTCTTTGGCCACCTCATGAGACGAGTTGACTCACTGGAAAAGACTCTGATGCTGGGAAAGGTTGGGGGAGGGAGGAGAAGGGGACGACGGAGAATGAGATGGCTGGATGGCATCACCGACTCTGTGAACATGAGTTTGAGTGTACTCCGGGAGTTGGTGATGGACAGGGAGGCCTGGCGTGCTTTGATTCATGGGGTCGCGGAGAGTCGGACACGACTGAGCGACTGAACTGAACTGAACTGAACTCCTTGGAAGGAAAGTTATGACCAACCTCGATAGCATATTAAAAAGCAGAGACATGACTTTGCCAACCAAGGTCCGTCTAGTCAAGGCTATGGTTTTTCCCGTGGTCATGTATGGATGTGAGAGTTGGACTGTGAAGAAAGCTGATAACCGAAGAATTGATGCTTTTGAACTGTGATGTTGGAGAAGACACTTGAGAGTCCTTTGGACTGCAAGGAGATCCACCCAGTCCATTCTAAAGGAGATCAATCCTGGGTGTTCGTTGGAAGGACTGTTGCTAAAGCTGAAACTCCAATACTTTGGCCAACTCATGCAAAGAGTTGACTCACTGGAAAAGACTGATTCTGGGAAGGATTGGGGTCGGGAGGAGAAGGGGACGACAGAGGATGAGATGGCTGGATGGCATCACCGACTCAATGGAGGTGGATTTGAGTGAACTCCAGGAGTTGGTGATGGACAGGTATCGGACTGTTCGGGCATCACTTATCGGCGACATGCCTCGATATGGACCCAGGGTATCCTTGAGATGAACGGTGTCGGCGTCAGCGAGAGAGAGAGAGAGAAAGGGGCTGATAATTCCTTGGTTTACGCAGGAAACCAATAAAACCCCAGCACAGGGTTTGCTCTGTTTACGTAGGCTGCAGACGCCCTCTCGAATCACTGGAGGCACCCCACCAGGGCACCCCCTTGAGTGGGTCTTAGAAACCCAGGCAGATAAGTAAACGCAGAGGGCCCAGTGCTCCAAGGATCTCAACCAGAAAAAGGAGAATAGACAAAAGGATGGAAAAAGAGAAAAAACGACACGGGGAGACCAAGCTTCAGTGAGCAAGGCCGAAAACTTTATTTTCCAGTGCTGCTTTTATACCCTAAGTTGTGCACATAAAAAATAGTGAAAGAGAGGTATAGAATCACGCCAAAATCACGTGGGATCAGTAATCTTGACCCTTATCACGATCAGGGCTTATTTTGGTATGTGTCATGATACACAAAAGTTTTAGGTGGTTTACATCATCTTCTGGCCAGGAGGCCTGCTAAAAGTTTATGGCCCTCTCTCCTAACAAAGGTTAGTTAGCTAGAAAAAGGCTTATATTCTTTCAAGGTGATTTTCCTAAGTCAGGAGCTATTCTCCAAAGAAACATGACAAGGTTACATTCCTATAAGGCAAGGGTGTAGTGAGCTACAAGAAAGGAATTTGTTAACTTAAGATCTGATGTGGTTAAATCAGAGGCTACTACTTATTTTCTCTATATGTGATTAATATATTTCCAAGGATAAAATAGAAAATATGGAAACTTTGCAGCAAGCATTGATTCAACAATGAAATCTTTTTTAGTACTTCTTCAACAAATTCCTGTGTTTTAGAATATTAGGCTTTCTGTCCTTACATGGCTGGGAGGCTGTAAACAGTCACATTCGTAGTTGTAAGAGCCCGGACAAACTTGTCAGGAAAGTTAGAAAGCTATCGGAGGGGCTTGGATTGGAACACTCCTATTAAGCCGAGGAGAACTTTTTAACTACAGCTCTGAATTAATGTTTTCAGAGAAAGGTGGTTGGGGGGGAATCCCCCATAAGTATTAGAGGACTTGGTAAGAGACGTAAGATAGTAAGGCAGTCAGACTCCGGTTTTCTTTGGGGTAGATGCTCAGGTAAGTCCAGGGGGTTCCTCGAGTCCTGATTAGCCTTTGCCCGTCAGGCCTCTTCCCCAATTGACCTTTGCCATGGGTAGGATTTCCCTCGCTGGCTCCAGGCAGGCAGGGAGGCCTGGTGTGCTGTGATTCATGGGGTCGCAAAGAGTCGGACACGACTGAGCAACTGAACTGAAAGCAGAAGTAGATGTTTTCTGGAACTCTCTTGCTTTTTCAGTGATCCAACGGATGTTGGCAATTTGATCTCTGGTTCCTCTGCCTTTTCTACAGCCAGTTGAACATCTGGAAGTTCACGTTTCACGTAGTTTGAAGCCTGGCTTGGAGAATGCTCATTTGAAGGATGAATAACTATCGTTTGGATACGCGCGTGTCCACTAAGAATGAAGGGCGGCAGGATTTGAGAGCAGCAGGGATGGAGTGAGTCAGGGAGTGGGCTGAAGGGGCTGCAGTCCAGAGGGAGGTGGAGGCCAGGTTATCGAAGCTTCTTGAAGGCCATGGGAGAAACCTCATTTTTTAAATTTCATTTTTCTTTTATGTTGGAATGTACATGATTTGCAAATTTGTGTTAGTTTCTGATGTACAGCAAGTTGATTCAGTTATTTGTATGCATATATCCCATCTTGTTTAGATCCTTTTTCCCATGTAGGTGACTACAGAATATTGAGTAGAGTTCCCTGTGCTATGCTGGTCCTTGTGGTTATCCAAGGGCAAAGGTGGGGAGGAGGGATAGATCAGGAGTCTGGGATTAGCAGAGACACATGACTAGATAAGCTACAAGGGAATGGCCTCATTTTTTTGCTGAGATATGAATCTGTTGGAAAGGTCTGAGCACTGGATAGAATATGTGACCATCTCTGAAGTTAATCACACCTCTAATAAGAAGGGCACAATGTTCCACAGCGTGGAATTTCCCACCACTTGTCCCACATTCACACCTATTTCTTTCTGGACATGAGGTGGTGAAGCTCTGCAGATTTATAGGGAGGGGCAGGGTGTGGACACCGGGTCTGCATCTTTTTTCTGAGTAACTTAATATCGGGAAGGCCGGAGGGTGGCCCCTTCTGTGTCTGTAACCAGCTTCAGTGAGGAGGGAAAGAAGGTGAGGAGATGTCTGTGGTGATTGTTTTCAAAGTCCATCAGTTCAGTTTAGTTGTCGCTCAGTCATGCCTTGACTGTCTGCAACCCCTGGACTGTATGCAGCACATCAGGCCTCCCTGTCCATCACCAACTCCAGGAGCTTGCTCAAACTCACGTCCATAGAGTCAGTGATGCCATCCAGCCCTCTCATCCTCTGTCATCCCCTTTTTCTCCTGCCTTCAGTCTTTCCCAGCATCAGGGTCTTTTCCATGAGTCAATTCTTCGCCTCAGGTGGCCAAAGTATTGGACCTTCACCATCAGCCCTTCCAATGAATATTCAGGACTGATTTCCTTTAGGACTGACTGGTGGCATCTCCTTGCAGTCCAAGGGACTCTCAGGAGTCTTCTCCAACACCACTGTTCAAAAGCAGCAGTTCTTTGGTGCTCAACTTTCTTGATGACACAACTCTCACATCCATACATGACTACTGGAAAAACCATAGGTTTTACTAGATGGTCCTTTGTCAATGAAGTAATGTCTCTGCTTTTTAATAATGCTGTCTAGGTTTGTCATAGTTTTCTTGGAAGAAGCAAGCATCTTAATTTCATGGCTGCAGTCACCATCTGCGTTGACTTGGAGCCCAAGAAAATCAAGTCTGTCACTGTTTTCACTGTTTCTCCATCTATTTGCCATGAAGTGATGGGACCGGATGCCATGATCTTAGTTTTTTCAATGTTGAGTTGCAAGCCAGCTTTTTCACTATCTTCTTTCACTTTCATTAAGAGGCTCTTTCGTTCCTCTTTGCTTTCTGCCCTAAGGGTGTGGTCATCTGCATATCTGAGGTTACTGATATTTCTCCCGAAAATCTTGATTTCTGCCTGTGCTTCCTCCAGCCCGGCTTCGGCATGATGTCCTCTGATCTACGTTAAATAAGCGGGGTGACAACGTATAGCCTTGATGTACTCTTTTCCCAACTTGGAACCAGTCTGTTGTTCCATGTCTGGTTCTAACTGTTGCTTCTTGACCTGCATACAGATTTTCCTGGAGGCAGGTATGGTGATCTAGTATTCCCATCTCTTGAAGAATTTTCCACACTTTGTTGTGATTCACAGAGTCAAAGGGTTTGACCCAGTCAATAAAGCAGAAGTAGATGTTTTCCTGGAACTCTCTTGCTTTTTCTATGATCCAGTGGATGTTGGCAATTTGATCTCTGGCTCCTCTGCCTTTTCTCAATCCAGCTTGAACATCTGGAAGGTCTCGGTTCATGTACTGTTGAAGCCTGGCTTGGAGAATTTTGAGCATCGCTTTGCTAGCGTGTGGGATGAAATCAAAGTAAATATGTTGGCATTGTGTATTAGTAACATAACGTAATAGTAAAGTGATTTGATAAACTCAGTGACAGAGCATCTCATTAGGCAGTTGTGAGACAACGCCGACAAGAACTGGCAGACACCAGAAGAAAGCAGTCTATTTCAGAGGCGTCACTGGAGGTCACGTCACGTTACTGTGCTGACTTAGAAGTTGAGGCACAGGGTTTAAGGAACAGCTGACTTCAACTCGCAAGTCAGGTAGGTGTGAAATTTGATGTGTCAGCGGTCAACACATAGGATAAAGTGTTTTAAGACACGGATTTTCATGGACAACTTTCTTTTGTATTTTCATTACAAGTAATTTACTACAGTTTTATTATCTTTAAATGCACTTGTTTCTTAAACTCTGACTTTCATTCTGCCATTTGCACTGTATCTTTTTTTCTTAGATTAGATACCCTTAGAAAAGTTGGGAATTGTGCGTCATTCTTCACAGAAGTTGATAGACTTTTTTTAGAGTAACTGTGATGAGGCAAGCCAGATAAAATCAGAGGATAATGTTTAATGAAATGTTCCAGAAAACTGTCATTTCGCGTCTTCACTGTTGTGAAAGGCTGCAGAATTCTGTGTCTATTTATTTTGTGCCATTAAGAATAACTTGTGCACAAAGCGTTTTAAACAAAGCAGTTGATATCAGGCATTGCCTTCCTTTCTTTTCATTTTAGATATACTGTAAAGGCATGGAGGTACTCAGATGGTGTATATTACCTTCATTCAAACTGGAGAATTAAGAAGATTATCTAGATCCTGCCACTGAATTTTTTTTAAAAAGCTGCTGAGGTATAATTCAGGTATCATGGAATTCACCCCCTCAACATGTGTAGTTCAGTATCTCTTAGTCTAGATGGGTGTCACCTGTGACCACGGTCAATTTTAGAACACTTCCATCAGCCCCCTACAGAAACCCTGCATCCTGTAGCCACCACCTATGCTCCGCCCCATCTTCCTCAGTCCCAAGCACCCCCCCCAATCTATTATCCGTCTCTGGAGACGTGCCTGTTCTGGGTATTTTGCATAAATGGAATCATACCATCTGTGCTCCCTTGGGATTAACTTTTCTCATTTGGTGTCATGTTTTCGAGGTTTATCCATTGTGATGAACTCCTGGGGACCCCTGAATGGGTTCTCCAACTAGTTTCGCATTTTCCAGAATGGCATGTGAATAGAATCATGTATCTTGCTTTTTTTTTTTTTTTTTAATGTTGTCGTCCTTTATCTAGGTTTTATTTCTCTTGGGTAAATACCTTGGATGGGTTTGCTCGATCGTAAGTATCTGTTTGCCTTTATAAGATAATGCAAAACTATTTTCCAAGGTGACTCTACCCTTTTGCATTTGCATTAGCCTTGTGTGAGGTGTCCAGTTGTTCTTCATGCTCATCTGTACTCGGTATTGTCAGTTTTAAACAACTGGATATTCTAATCTGTGTGTGGTGCAGTCTCAGTGTGGGCTTAGAAATAATTCTACCTGTGAGTGCGACCGGACAGTCTTTGTCTTTTTCTGACTCATATCACTAAATGCGCTGTTTTCAGGGTTCACCTGTGTTGTCACAAATGGCAGGATTTCCTTCTTTCCTGTGGCCGAATAATATTCCATTCTGTGTATTAATACATATGCCTCATTTTTCTTCTTTTGTTGATGGATACAGGTTGTTTCCATGTCTTGGCTTTTGTGATTCATGATTCAGTGAACACGGTACTGATTTCTTAGAGGCCCTGATATCATTTTGTTTGTATATATACTCAGAAGAGGGTTTTCTGGATGGTCGTTCTATTTTTAATTTTTTGAGGGTCCTGCATTTGTACTGTTGCCCATAATGACTCCCAGTTGCCATTCCCACCAATGATGCGCAAGTGTTCTCTTTTCTCCAGATCCTTTCTAACACATATTATCTTTCATTTATTGGATCACAGCCATAGTAACACGCTTCCCTGGTAGTTCAGACAGTAAAGAATCTACCTGCAATGCAGGAGACCCGGATTTGACCCCTGGGTCCCGGAGATCCCCTGGAGAAGAGAATAGCTATCAATTCCAGTATTCTTGCCTGGAGAATTCCAGGGAGAGAGGAACCTAGTGGGCTACAGTCCATGCGGACACAAAGTCAGACAGGACTGAGTGACTACCACAGTCATACAGCCTTAGTAACAGGCAGGAGGTGCTATCCGATTACGGCTTTGGTTTGCATTTCCTTGATGGTGAGCTGGTCATCTTGTATGTCTGTTCAGAAGCTTCACCTGTTTTTCAATAATCAGGTTGTTTTGCTGTTTACTTGTACGAGTTCCCTATATATTTTGGACCGGATTGATGGCTTGCAAATTATTTCCTCTCAGGCCATAGGTCGCCCTTTCATTTTATTGTTTCCTGTTATGACCACCCTAGACAGCATATTAAAAAGCAGAGACATTACTTTGCCAACAAAGGTCCGTCTCATCAAGGCTGTGGTTTTTCCAGTAGTCACGTATGGATGTGAGATTTGGAATGTAAAGGAGGCTGAGCGCCGAAGAATTGATGCTTTTGAACTGTGGTGTTGGAGAAGACTCTTGAGAGTCTCTTGGACTGCAAGGAAATCCAGCCAGCCCATCCTAAAGGAGATCAGTCCTGGGTGTTCCTGGGTGTTCACTGACCACCTGATGCGAGGAGCTAACTCATTTGAAAAGACCCTGATGCGGGGAAAGATTGAGTGAAGGTGGAGGAGGGGAAGACAGAGGATGAGATGGTTGGATGGCATCACCCACTCAACGGACATGAGTTTGAGTAAGCTCCGGGAGTGGTGATGGACAGGGAGGCCTGGTGTGCTGCAGTCCATGCGGTCGCAAAGAGTTGGACACAACTCAGCGACTGAACTGAACTTGCTGCACAAAAGCTTTTAATTTTGGTGTAATCCAATTTATCAATTTTCCCTTTTGTTGCCTGTCTTTTTAGGGTCCTCTCTAGAAAATAATTGCCCACACCAGTGTCAAGTCGTTTGGTTTTTTTGTTTTTGTTTTCTCTGTTTTCTTGATTCAGGTCTTACCTAAAATCTTTACTTTGAGTTAGTTTTTGCATATGGTGTGAAATAAGGTCAGTTTCATTCATCTGCATGTGAATACCGTTTTCCCAACATAATTCATTAAGCTAATCTTCCCCATTGTATGTTCTTGGAAGCTTTAGTGGAGATTATTTGGCTGTAAAAGTGTGTATTTATTTCTGGAATCTCGATTCTGTACCACTGCTCATTGGTTTTCATGTCTGTACCATGCTGTTTTCATTACTATACCTTTTAATATAATTTGAAATCAGGCACAGTGATGCCTCCAGCTTTGTTCTTTTTTGGAGGTTCTTTGGCTATTCAGCATCTTTTGCAGTTCACACAAAGTTTAGATTTTTTTTTTCCATTTCTGTGTAAAATGCCACTGAAATTTTAATAACGATTGCTTTGAATTTCTAGATCACTGTAGGTAATGTGGGCATTTTTAACAGTATTAGTTCTTCCAGTCCATGGATATGGATATCTCTCCATTGACCTTTGTCTTTCTCATCAATCTCATAAAGTTTTCAGTGCAAAGATGGTTCACTTCCTTGGTTGAATTTGTTCCTAGGTATTGTGTTCTACTAGGTGCTATTATAGATCGGATTGTTTTCCTCATTTCCTTTTCAGATAGACTGTTGGTGGTGTAAACAAATAAAACTGCTTTTTTGCGTTTTTTGGCATGTGGATTTGTATCCTGCAACTTGATTGGATACATGTATCCTAATCCTTTTGTGTGTGAAGTCTTCAGGGTTTTTTGCATATAGAATCATGACATCTGAGAACAGAGATAGCTTTACTTCCTTTGTTGCAATTTAAATGCTTTTTATGCCTTTTTGATGATGGTCATTCTGACTGGTGTGAGGTGGTATCTCGTTGTGGCTGAGCCGTAAAGAATCTGCCTTCAGCGGGAGACCTGGGTTTGATCCCTGAGTCGGGAAGGAGGGCATGGCAACCCACTCCAGTATTCTTGCCTGGAGAAGCCAATGGACAGGGGAGCCTGGCCGGCTTCAGTCCTTAGGGTCGCACAGAGTCAGACACGACTGAAGCGACTGAAGAGCAGCAGCAATAGCAGACTTTTGGATGATGGCCATTCTGACTTGTGTGAGGTGGTACCTCATTGTAGTTTTGATTTTCATTTCGATTGTGGTTTTTTTACCACATCGACGTTGACCAGATAGTGCTTGAAGCTACATTTGGATTGTCTGGTTGATCTGCAAGGAACATTTCAAGAGAAAGGAAAGTATGGGAAATGGTAATCAATATGTGGGGCTATAATAACGGCAGTTAGCTTTAGTGATGTTTTAGTAAGTGCAAACCATTTTGGATAGCTTAAGTAGCACGTGCAGAGTACCTTTATGGCAGCCGTACTTGAAGTAATGTAAAGTAACGGTGCCCTGTTTGAAGGAGGCAGCTATGGAAGGAGATAAGAAGGGCCTGATCTCTTAGATGCGGCAGCCCCTGCTTGGTGATGCAGCATCATGTTTGTTTGAATTCAGCATCCTGGTTCTGTCACATAGCCACTGTGGGATCTTGGCAAAACCTGCCTTACCCAGGTTAAAAGTAGGGTACTTTCTTCCAAAGGGATTAGGAACCCTTCATGCAACTCATGGTTATCATTCATTCTAGCGGAGTGTCTCTGAGAGCCTCCCACAGAAATATGTGGATCATTTACCTGGAACTGCTGGTCAAAGAGGACAAAAGACATTAAATGAGAAAGTAGAAGGTAAGAACTCTGTTTTAGAGAAAAATCATTTGACTGCACGTTGATTGAAAATGGGAATGTTGATATATTCTAATAGGCAAAGAAAATCACCTGTGGGATGGGTAGTGAGAAAAAAGATGAGAAAAAGAGGGCACTTATGCATCTTATCAGGTGTCTACCACAGATTACATTGAGAATCCAGTTTAAAGAACTAAGTTATTAGTTCTTAGACTTACTTTGCAGTCCAATGCTTAAGACTTTGTCCGGTTAAGACTCTCCAATGCAGGTGGTGCAGTTTCGATCCCTGCTCAGGGAATTAAGATTCCATGTGACACATGACCGAAAACAAATTATTAGTTCTGTTTCCAGATACTCTACAACCTAAGGGAGGTCAAGAAATAAGAGGCAAGAGGGAATGAAGGATGAGAGAGGCAGAGGGTACAGGGAGGGAATGAAGAAAAGGAAGCACAGGTCTGTGGGGGAAGGGGGCAATAAGTAATGAAGGTCTTTAGATAAAGGGAGAGTATTTGACATGGACGATGAATTTGAAGTGAGCTTCTGGCACCAAAACTTGTCAGAGAAGAACAGCAAAGTTCTCCCCTCTTCCTGTTTTGCTCATTCTCAGGAAGACATTTAGAACTGCGGTCCCTGGGCGTGCAGAGAGGTTGTCATCCTCTGGGGGAGCGTGGGCATAGGTGCTCAGTTGTAAATGTGTGCAAGTTGGTGTCCTATGAAGTGTTGCTGCTTTCCAGGATGGTGTCCCATGGGACAAAACAAGAGAACTGGAAAGAAGGAGAGAGCAGAGGGCGTGACGGGGAGACCAAGGAACCCACAGCCTCATAGAGAGTCCACTGGAAGGTTTCCAACTTCTACTGCCATTTCAGTTTCGGGGGATGTGTTCGCATGAGGAAACGGAGGCTGAGATTTCCGGAGAATGAATTAAGATGAAGTCATGTAGAAGCAGACTCCCTGTAGACCAGCTTTTCTCATGCTGAGCAGGAGGTCTGAGATTCTGCATTTCTAACAAGCTCTCCGAGTAGCAAGGGTGTAGCCTTGCATTTAGAGAAATCTGGAAGAAGAGCATTGGCTAGTGCACGACCTAACAGGATCAAGGAAAAGCGTTATTTTGTGTTTCTTTCTGAGCGTGTTTATAGCCAGAGGGAAGCAAGGAGTTGAAGTAGCAGTTTGCTAAGCAAAGAGGGAGAAAGAAGTGGTGGGGATGATCCACAGAAAGGATGTCAAGGGGGAAGATTTAAGTCCGCAGATCCAGAGATTCCCCTTTAGAGAGGAGAGACTAGTGAAAGGACAAAGGGGGAAAGCGAGGCCTTCGGGAGGCGATTTTGGAGGTGATGAGGACACTTGAGAGAACTCCTTCTAGGTGGCTTCAGCGTATTTACCCTGAAAAGAGATAAGATCATTATTGCCCCAGAGAATCCTGGAGGTGGGATGGGGTGCTCGAAATGGGGAAACCGCAGCCCCTCCGAGTAGCTCTTAGGCATCAAAGATATATATGTTGTACCGGTATTTGTTATTCAAATTAGATTAATTTGAAAAAGGAGGCATTGCCTTTTTTTTTTTTTTTTTAAGATAGCTGATTTTTTGAAAGTTGTTTCATAGAAATCCTTTGAAGCATTAGCGTGATGTACCAAAGCAAACTAAAGTTTGAAGCCAAACAGATTAATAGGGTTCATTCCCTAAAGGCTAGAAATACTTTTAATAAATACTATACTGATTTTGAAACCTGAAGGATTTTTACTTTCTAATAATTCTGTAGCAATTAAATGTACTATTTCCTTTTTTTATTATACATTATTTATTATTATACAAATTATTGTACAATTTATTATACATTATTTCCTAGATGTGTCTTATATACCTTCTTGCATGAGTGGATTGAGAAACTTTAAGACGGCTAGACTAGAGGAGCCAGACATGTAGGCATACCAGTAGGCCACATGGATATGGGAAAAAAATGAATATTTTATGAGCCATTTTTCTACAAGTGCATATCCAGGCTAATCAGTTCATTACTCTGTCTTTGATGAGAAATGTATTATACATTCTGGTGACCTGTCATCCCCACTGTGCACTTCTTATATGACTGGACAGATTGAAGATCACGAGAAATACTTAGCGTATAATGGTGGAAATGATAACTGCTGTGTTGCATTCAGGATGTGCTGTTGCATTTTACCGTCAGCTTTCACATTTGTCTTCTTGGGGTCATGGTTTGTTCCTCGGATTAAGATCCATTTTTTCCTCATCTGTCAGCATGTTCACATCGGTCTGTGTGCTCTTTGGTATTTTCTAAAGTCATTGAAAACACGATGTTACTTTTGAAATCTTACTGCATGTTTTGGTGAACCTGTATTCCTATTTTTCTTCACTATCTATAATGGAGTCATATGTCTGTCTTACCAGAGTCCTAAGACCCCCCTCAAAAGAAGACACTAAAGCTGAATGTATTCTGTGCCAAGGCCGAGTGCGAGGATTCTTCTCGGTACTAACTCTGCATGAATGTACAGCTGGTTTTCATATTTACATGTAATTAACTCTATGTCCCTTTTGCCTTTTAGAGTCTCCTGAGAAATATCCTAACGTGAATGTAAAAATGTTTATGTTTTTATCTTGAATTATGAACTGTGGATTGTATCAAGTGTACATTATTTATTAATGAACTTATTTCCAAACCCATGCAGCCTACAGTCTTAGTGAAAGACTCTGTTCCTAATAAAATAGTCGGAATTAAGGATTTACAAACATCCACTTCAGGTAAATTTTGCAATACACACGTAACTCAGAAAAGAGGGGGGACACTGAAGTATTTGAAATGCTCAGTCTTCATACTGCTAAGTTTGTTTTTTTTTTTTTTTTCGCAAATTTAATTAAAGCATTTTACATACATAAGGCAAATGTTATTATTGGTATCCACGTTTTGGGAAAAAAGATATGTGCAAGCACAAGAACAAGAAATTTTTAAAATGGAAACTTGAACTCAATATGTTTCTTTATATGTTTCGATACTCTGAAGTTCTCAGTTTGGAATCTGTATGCTTCTTAGGGATTCTCAGAAATTATTAGATCCTAAGATTTTTCCAGTGTCCAGAAATGCTTATTTGACTCTGACCTTTCTTTACCTAGAGAAAAGCTTCTCTTACTAATATGTCAGTTGTATTTAAGCTTATCATTATTTCGTTTTAGTGTTGTTACACAGATGAATGTAGGCCAACCAGATGTTCTGTTTAGCGGACTTTGTGTGTCTATTGGGTTTGTGGTGTCTTTGATTATTAGAAGTAGGGGAAGTACTCATACTTTAATAACTTTCTGATAGATATAATCTTTTAAAGCAGTGATTCTGAAAGTTTTGGCTTTAGGATCATTTTATACTTCTAAAAATCATTGAGACTGCCACGGAACTTTTGTTTAAGTAGGTTGTATTTATTGATGTTCACTGTATTGGAAAACAAAGCTGAAAAACTTAAAATACAGGAACACAGAATCATAATGGCTGATTCCATTTGTCATTAGAGTTATAATATCGCATATTGTGTCTGTGAAGAACTCCACTGTGCACTCAGAAGAGAATGAGAATGGAAGTAACATTTAGTGTTGTTGTGAAAATAGTTCTGATTTCTTGGACCCCCTGATCCGATGGGTCTCTGGACTTCAGGGATTCTCAGGGCACACTTGAGAACCACAGTTTTAAACTGTTGAAGTGGTTAGATGTGAAATAATAAAGGGGGCCTTGAGGGGGACGGGAGGAGAAGGGGACGACAGAGAATGAGGTGGCTGGATGGCATCACCGACTCGATGGACATGAGTTTGAGTGAACTCCGGGAGTTGGTGATGGACAGGGAGGCCTGGCATGCTGGGATTCATGGGGTCGCAAAGAGTCGGTCACGACTGAGCGACTGAACTGAACTGAACTGAACTGAGCTGAAACAGGGTTTTAAGTTTCACTTTTGCATTTCTTGCTTGTTTCTTTGCCTTCTCTTAAGAAATTTAGACCTGACAGCTTTTTGTTTTTGAAGCAAATATTTCTGTGTTGCATTCATTCTTGTCTCAGGCTCTGTGCTCTTTGGATCAAGTGTGGTCCTGGACTTATCTTATTTTCTCGTGGAAACAATTAGTCACACACAAACCTATCATTTCTTATATGTTTATGATGTTTATCCAAGGCTTACAAAATGGGCTCTGAAGATATTGATACAAGGAGAAAAGGCTGTCTCATTGTAATTAAAGTAGTTGTTGTTGGTGGTGGTCAGCCGCTAAATCGTGTACAACTCTTTGTGACCCTGTGGACTAGCACACCAGGCCTCCCTGTCCCTCACCGTCTCCCTGAGTTCACCTAGTCATGTCCACTGAATCAGTGATGCTATCCAACCATCTCACCCTCTGCTGTCCCCCTCTCCTCCCCTCAGTCTTTCCCAGCATCAGGGTCTTTTCCAGTGAGTTGGCTCTTCACATCAGGTGTCCAAAATATTGGAGCTTCAGTTTCAGCATCAGTCCTTCCAGTGTGTATTCAGGGTTCATTTCCCTTGGGATTGACTGGTTTGATCTCTTTGCTCTCCAGGGACTCTCAAGAGCCTTCTCTAGCACCACAGTTTGAAAGCATCAGTTCTTTGGCACTCAGCCTTCTTTACGGTCCAACTCTCACATCCCTCGGTGACTACTGCAAAAACCATAGCTTTGACTGTACAGACCTTTGTCGGCAAAGTGATGTCTTTGCTTTTTAATACATTGTCTTGGTTTGTACCATTAATTAAGGCAGTACCATTCATTTAGAGTGTATTTAAAACCATGGTCTCTAGAACACACAATATTGTCATGCATAATTAAATGTAAAATAAATGCCATAAATGTTGTTAATAAAATATTTGTATGTTGAAGAAAAATAATTATTAATAAAGTTCTTATGGAATACAGAATATGTAATAGAGATTGAGTGAATCAAAGTAAGTAATACTAGAAAATTAGCAAGTAGGAAAAATGAGACACTAGTTAAGGTCCCTTCATGAATGGCAGTGAAGTGTAAGATATAATAAACTCTGAAGGACAAGTGAGTTTGAGGGGAGAGGAGGACATGGAACTGATTCTCTGAAGAAAGACTGTACAAGCTAGGTAGAGTAGTATTCTTACTGACATTCTAATACATGGAAGCTTTGTTTTCAGATTTTTCAGATTCCGATTCTCCTAGTTTGAGCCTCAACAATGAGACTTATCAAAGAGCGGGGCATTTAAAAGTTGATCAGTGTCCACTGGTGTCATAATCAATGACCAAAAATCAGTCAGCATCCACAGAATGTGGACAGATGACTGTAATAGATAAAATATGACTATTGGAGCGGTGTTTCTGGTAGGGAATTACATGCTCCATGACCTGTGCCAGTCTCAGCTGCCAGAAAACAGAAAAAGCAAACAAGGTAATGTAGAGGCCCAGGGCACTCAGCCGTGCGCCACCTGGGCACGGCCTAACCGTTATTCTGGTGGTTCCAGATTAGATTTTGCGGCAAAACCCACCTTGCGCTGACTCCTTTTATGCAACCTACAGCCAAGCAGTACCTTTTAGTGAGGTGTGTGCAGTCTCCCTCTGACCATGGTAATACAACAAATACAAAGAGAGTTAGGAGAAAGTAAGTTTGTTTAGCCTGGTATTTAGCATACCCCTGAGAGTGGGTAGCAGGATTATGTTTAGAACTCTGGGACTAGTTGGGAGACATCTTAGAGAATGCCTTCTCAACATGTAACTTCATAGCAATACTGAAAGAGTGCTGTATCATTGAAAAGCAGTATATAGAAAGTCAATTCTGATTCTACTAGGATGCCCAGTCTATTGAGTAACCATGTCTAATATGTGTTGTCCATAAATACCAACTAATTTAGCACCTTTAATCAGTCATATGGCCAGAGATATAGTAAGAAATCATATACTGTTTCTTTTTTTCACTCCTAGTTTTTTCTTTCCTTTCCTCACCTATAAGGTTAACTTTGCATTTACAAAAGATTCTGTTATTTCCTAGAATAGTGACTACAAGCTATCAACTTGAAGTGTTTTGTTTCTTTTAATCTATGGAAGTGACTTGTTTGCCCTTATTTCTCCATTAGCTTGGTATGTCCACAAAACACAAATTCAGATAAAACCTATCCAGTCCCTTCAACAGAGGAAGATGTGAAATAGGAAAACTACAAATAAATAGAAGCAACTTCAGACCATTCATGTAGATCGTTTCTCATCTCAGATGATACCTTTTATAAGGTAACCAGCAGAGTCTACTCCTTCGGGGTCCCCGGATTTGTACATTTATTCATTTCATAAAGATTTATTCTATATTGGACTCAGAACATTTTATATCCTAAATATTTCTGGAAATGCTCCCCCAGTTCAGGCCTGCATCACCTTTGTTTTTTTCCATTAATAATGCCTTCAGATTCATCTCCCTCCATTTGTTTGTATGCCCTTGTATACAAGAGTTGATTCCTCTTGTAGCATTTAGAGTCACCTCTCTCAAAAGCAAGTGTGACTGTGAACCACTCTTCAAATCACATTAATGTCCAGGCATCATAAAGTGACACGTGAGGCTTTCATAATCTGATTTCTGCCTGACTCTGCGTCTCTCGCCCTTTCTGTCGTTTGCTATGGAATTCTGAATTGCTGGTGATGCCCTCCTGACCTGTCTCTGTCCTTTCGACAGATATTTACCCTGTTGTGTGTGTGCTTCTCTCTTGTCTTCTGTCTTGTTACAGCCTTGCATGCCTTCCCTCTCCTTCCCGTGAACTGTGTAAGTCTCCGCTCAGGCATTATCTCTAGAAAAGCATTCCCTGACATCTTTTATCTACATTTTTCTTTAAGCTCCAGTGTCTAGTACAGAGCAGAAAGCTGATAAATAATTACTGAATAAAATGAATAAGGACTATTTATACAAAAGTGATTTTTAAGAGCTTGTCCTGTGCAGTTAAGGAACCAAGAAGAGAGACATGTGAAGAAATGATTTACAATTCAGGTGATGAAGATACACTCGAAAAATCTATAAAGTACTAAGGTAGCTACAAGGAAAGGGATAGCTGTTTATCTGGGGAAAGACAGCTGTAATCAAGGACAACTTCCCAAAGCAGGTTGAGTCTTAAAAGATGAAAAGTAATTTGTCAGAAGAGTACAGGGTAGCATTTCAGATTAAGGAGTGGATAAAAGCATAAAAAGTAAGAGGAATTTTGTAAGCCATGAATAATGCTGCAGTTGAAGCTTGGCATGTTGTTAAAAAGGTACTGTTATGAAGTGGAGAAGAGAATGCATTGTGACTTTATATGTCTGTCCTGTATTTTGAAATTTTGTTTGGTTTCTGATTGTTTTGTTCATTGACGTTTGGATGATTTTGTGAATGAATCTTTGAGCTGTTTGTGTGCCTGTATCCTGGTGACATCTAGTGTTTTCCAAATTGTTTGTTGACATGTTAGATCATTGGAAGTATTTCTTAAAGAAGTAAATATTCAGCTGAAGATTAAGATTGATTTAAGATGTCACTTGATACAGTGTTTTAAATCTATGTTTTAAATCAAAATTATGTCTTTTACCTAAATATGCTAAGTAATTTTAACTAAACATACAGATTTGTCGGCAGAGCTAGACTTAGAAATGACATCATAGGAAGAAGAAGAAAGACCTGTTGGAGATGAAAATAACCATTCCCAGCTAGGTAAAAATGTAAATTTAAATTTCTGGTTTAATACTGTTTCCTATGCTTCAACAGCATAATACAGTGTGTAACAGAGGTCATAACAAATAAAATTACCTTTCAAAATTAGCCGTTTAGAGTCAATAGAAAATAATTTAATAGTTTTGATGGCACCTTAACTATAAGACTTCAAATATTGTTAGAATCTATTATATTTATAGTTTGTTTTTGGAATTGAGTGAAAAAAAATTTCCTGACTACTGTTTACTTCTTCCATTTTTATAACTTCATTACATGATTATGAAGGTGATATCAAATACTGAATTGCAAGAGTAAACAGTTGAAATTATGAACAATATGACAATGATGATCCCTGACCTAGATACATGTAGAGAGAAGTCATTCGCCATGGTTCAAGGTTTTCCATTGAATTAGCCAGTCACAGTGATGCCAAGATGAAAGATTCATTCTGTCTGTGATCTCGGCGTAATTGATTAGGAATGTACATTCAGGGAGAGAGTGGGGTCATAGAGTCAACCCAGTTACCTATTGAGAGAATCGAAGCTTCCAGATTGAATCTTTGTTGTTAGGGCACAAGTAATAACTTTCTAGTTTATCTCATTTGGGGGTGAGAAATCAGTAAATATTACTAAAAACGCTTTATCCACTTTCATTGGTAGATATTAGAATATAATATAACGGAATGTAGGGGCGTCCTTGGTAGCTCAGCTGGTAAAGAATCCACCTGCAATGCAGGAGAACCCCGTTCATTTCCTGAGTCAGGAAATTCCCCTGGAGAAGGGTTCGGCTACCCACTCCAGTATTGTTGGGCTTCCCCGGTGGCTCAGATGGTAAAGAATCCACCTGTAATGTGGGAGACCTAGGTTTAATCCCTGGGTTGGGAAGATCCCCTGGAGGAGGGCATGGCAACCTACTCCAGGATTCTTGCCTGGAGAATCCCCGTGGACAGAGGAGCCTGGCGGGCTACAGTCCTTAGGGATGGAAAGAGTCAGACATGACTGAGCACACACATAACTGAATGTAAGCAGGTAATATGTGTTGATGAATAACAATATCATAATATATAATTTACATTAAAATTTAGGGATTTGTTCCTCTTTCTGATTGTTGTTAATTTGATTTTGGCTCCTAGTAAAAGCAGAGACATTACTTTGCCAACCAAGGTCTGTCTAGTCAAGGCTATGGTTTTTCCTGTGGTCATGTATGGATGTGAGAGTTGGACTGTGAAGAAGGCTGATCGCCGAAGAATTGATGCTTTTGAACTGTGGTGTTGGAGAAGACTCTTGAGAGTCCCTTGGACTGCAAGGAGATCCAACCAGTCCATTCTAAAGGAGATCAATCCTGGGTGTTCATTGGAAGGACTGATGCTGAAGCTGAAGCTCCAATACTTTGGCCACCGCATGCGATGAGTTGACTCACTGGAAAAGAGTCTGATGCTAGGAGAGATTGGGGGTGGGAGGAGACGGGGACGGCAGAGAATGAGATGGCTGGATGGCATCACCGACTCGATGGACATGAGTTTGGGTGAACTCCGGGAGTTGGTGATGGACAGGGAGGCCTGGTGTGCTGTCATTCATGGGGTCGAAAAGAGTCGGACGCGACTGAGTGAGTGAACTGAACTGAACTGAATATAAAGTTTGTCTGTTTTGCACGTATTAGTCCTTAAAAAAATCTTACAAACTCCCTATTTAAGATATAGTGAGGTGAACTATTTTTAAGTGAGGACGCCTTTATAACATTAAAAATCATCTAATTAATTTTTAGTAGATTTAACATATATGAATTACTTAATTCAAACAGTGACAAAATTGGGTTTGTGAGTTCATGTTTTTCCCCTATTTTAGGTTATGGCAGAAAGTGAAGAGGAGCTCAAAAGCCTCTTGATGAAAGTGAAAGAGGAGAGTGAAAAGGTTGGCTTGAAGCTCAACATTCAGAAAACAAAGATCACAGCATCTGGTCCCATCACTTCATGGGAAATAGATGGAAAAACAGTGGAGACAGTGTCAGACTTTATTTTTGGGGGCTCCAAAATCACTGCAGATGGTGATTGCAGCCATGAAATTAAAAGACGCTTACTCCTTGGAAGGAAAGTTATGACCAACCTAGATAGTATATTAAAAAGCAGAGACATTACTTTGCCAACCAAGGTCCATCTAGTCAAGGCTATGGTTTTTCCCGTGGTCGTGTATGGATGTGAGAGTTGGACTATGAAGAAGGCTGATCGCCAAAGAATTGATGCTTTTGAACTGTGGTGCTGGAGAAGACTCTTGAGAGTCCCTTGGACTGCAAGGAGATCCACCCAGTCCATTCTAGAGGAGATCAATCCTGGGTGTTCATTGGAAGGACTGATGCTAAAGCTGAAACTCCAATACTTTGGCCACCTCATGCGATGAGTTGACTCACTGGAAAAGACTCTGATGCTGGCAAAGGTTGGGGGCGGGAGGAGAAGGGGACGACAGAGAATGAGATGGCTGGATGGCATCACCGACTCGATGGACATGAGTTTGGGTGAACTCCGGGAGTTGTTGATGGACAGGGAGGCCTGGTCTGCTGTGATTCATGGGGTCGCAGAGAGTCGGACACGACTGAGCGACTGAACTGAACTGAACTAGGCTAAGGCAAGTTATTTTTCACTTCTTACTTGTGATCCGGTCATTGGTGAGTAGCTAAGCATAGATTAAGAAGTTTAAGAGTTAAATTTTAATAAATTTTAGATTTCCAACATGGACACTTCAGGATATTTTTAATGACAAATACATGTACTCCCTTCCCTTTATGTATTTAATAACAAATTTAATAACAATACATAAAATAAACAATAGAATAAAGAATACAGAACAAATTAAAAAAATAAAAATTTTAATAACAAATACATGTACTCCCTTCTCAATACATGTATAAGGCTTCCCTGTGACTCAGCTGGTAAAGAATTTGCCTGCAGTGCAGGAGACCTGGGCTCGATTCCTGGGTTGGGAAGATCCCCTAGAGAAAGAAAAGACTATCCACTCCAGTATTCTGGCCTGGGGAACTCCATGGTCCATATAGCCCATAGGGTTGCAAAGAGTTGGACACAACTGAGTGGCTTTCACTTTAACTTTCACATATACTCCCACATATTCTTTAACCATCACTTGCAGATGTTTCTTTTGAGACAGACTTTTCCATTATGTTGTTGACTAAAATGTAGTATGTTTTGACACATGTGATTTTGTCACGTAGGTAGTATAAACTCCGAGCCCTCAAAAATTAAGTCTTCTCTCCAAAGGAGAAAACTGAGTATTGAGATGCTGTGAGATTTTTCTTCCTTCCAGTAATACATTTTTAAATTTCTTTGTTTGCTTGTTTGCTCTTTTGTGTAAGAGGTGCCTTGACTGAGTTTTAACAACAGACAAAAATCTGTAGGTATTCTCCTTTAAAAGAAAAAGGAGATCAGCCCTATCCCCAGCTAAGGCATTAAATTACTTGGGCAAAGTCACGCTTTTAACTTATCTGATTCATTTGATGAATTCATTTGGTAATTTATCAGATTCAAGGTTACAGAATTTTATCATCTCTTTTGGTGCGATAAAATGCTAGGGAATGCCACTTTAGGGGCTTTGAAGAAATCATTTAGTTTATCTTTGTGTATGATGTTAATAAGGGTTCTAATTTCATTCTTTTACGTGTAGCTGTCCAGTTTTCCCAGCACCATTTATTGAAGAGGCTGTCTTTGCCCCATTGTATATTCTTGCCTCCTTGGTCAAAAATAAGGTACCTATAGGTGCATGGGTTTGTTTCTCAGCTTTCAGTCTTGTTCCATTGGTCTATATTTCTGTTTTTGTGCCAGGACCATACTGTCTTTGTGACTGTAGCTTTGTAGGATAATCTGAAGTCAGGAAGGTTGATTTCTCCAGCTCGATTGGATTAAAATGGATTAAAGACCTAAATGTAAGACTAGAAACTATAGAACTCTTAGAGGAAAACATAGGCAGAACACTCGCTGACAGAAATCAAAGCAAGATCATCTGTGACCCACCTCTTAGAGTATTGGAAATAAAAACAAAAGTAAACAAGTGTGACCTGATTAAACTTAAAAAAGCTTTTGCACAGCAAAGGAAACTATAAGCAAGGTGAAAAGAAACCCTAAGAATGGGAGAAAATAATAGCAAATGAAACAACTGACAAAGGATTAATTTCCAAAATATACAAGCAACTCATACAACTCAGTAGCAGAAAAACAATCCAATGAAAAAGTGGGAAAAAGACCTAAATAGACATTTCTCCAAAGACAACATACAGATGGCTAACAAACACATGAAAAGATGCTCAACATCGCTCATTATTCAGTTCATTATTAGAGAAACACAAATCAAAACTACAATGAGATATAACCTCCCACCAGTCAGAATGGCCATCATCCAAAAGTCTACAAGCAATAAATGCTGGAGAGGGTGTGGAGAAAAGGGAACACGCTTGCACTGTTGGTGGGAAAGTAAATTGATCCAGTCACTATGGAAGACTGTATGGAGAACTCCTTAAAAACTAGGAATAAAACTACCATATGACCTAGCAATCCCACTCCTAGGCATATACCCTGAGGAAACCACAATTGAAAAAGACACATGTATCCCATCATTCACTGCAGCACTGCTGTAATAGTTAGAACATGGAAGCAACTTAGATGTCCATCAATAGAAGAATGGATAAAGAAGTTGTGGTTCCTATACACAATGGAATATTACTCAGCCACGAAAAGGTACGCACTTGAGTCAGTTCTAATGAGGTGGATGAACCTAGAACCTATTATATAGAGTGAAGTAAGTCAGAAAGAGAAAGATAAATATTGTGTTCTAACACATATATATGGAATCTAGGAAAACAGTACTGAAGACTTTATTTACAGGGCAGCAGTGGAGAATCCTATATGCAGGTCAGGAAGCAACAGTTAGAACTGGACACGGGACAACAGACTGGTTCCAAATAGGAAAAGGAGTATGTCAAGGCTGTATATTGTCACCATGCTTATTTAACTTCTATGCAGAGTACATCATGAGGAATGCTGAGCTGGAAGAAGCACAAGCTAGAATCAAGATTGCCGGGAGAAATAACAATAACCTCAGATATGCAGATGATACCACCCTTATGGCAGAAAGTGAAGAGGAACTAAAGAGCCTCTTGATGAAAGTGAAAGAGGAAAGCGAAAAAATTGGTTTAAAGCTCAACCTTCAGAAAACTAAGATCATGGCATCTGGTCCCATCACTTCATGGGAAATAGATGGAGAAACAGTGGAAACACTGTCAGACTTTATTTTGGGGGGCTCCAAGATCACCGCAGATGGTGATTGCAGCCATGAAATTAAAAGATCCTTACCTCTTGGAAGGAAAGTTATGACCAACCTCGATAGCATATTTACCAACAAAGGTCCGTCTAATCAAGGCTATGTTTTTTCCAGTGGTCATGTATGGATGTGAGAGTTGGCCTGTGAAGAAAGCTGAGCGCCGAAGAATTGATGCTTCTGAACTGTGGTGTTGGAGAAGACTCTTGAGAGTCCCTTGGACTGCGAGGAGATCCAACAAGTCCATCCTAAAGGACATCAGTCCTGGGTGTTCATTGGAAGGAATGATATTGAAGCTGAAACTCCAATACTTTGGCCACCTGATGCGAAGAGCTGACTCATTGGAAAAGGGCTTGATGCTGGGAAAGATTGAGGGCAGGAGGAGAAGGGGACGACAGAGGATGAGATGGTTGGATGGCATCAGTGACTCAATGGACATGAGTTTGGATAAACTCCAGGAGTTGGTCACGGACACAGAGGCCTGGCGTGCTGAGGTTAATGGCGTCGCAAAGAGTCAGACGCGACTGAGAAACTGAACTGAACTGAGCTGAGCTAATGGTTGTGATTATCACATGTTACATTTTGCTAGGGATATAGTTATTTGTATTCTTTTGTCCTTTAGCCATCATACAAACCATATTACAGTATTAGAGTATTCTGCATTTGACTGCCTACTTGCCTTTACCAGTGTGTGGTATATTTAAATATATTTTATGTCACTACTTAACATCTTTTCATTTCAGTCTGAGGACTTCCTTCAGCATTTCTTATGAGACAGGTCTAGTGGTGAGGAACTCCCTCAGCTCTGGTTTCTCTGGGAAATTTTTTATTTCTCCTTCATTTCTGAAACATAAATTTTCTGGATAGAGTATTCTTGGTTGGCAAGTGTTTCCCTCATATCGTTTTGAATATGTCCATGGATGGAAGCCAAATTGTTATCGTTGGTGGGGGGACAGATGAGGTACTGGTCTTTCAGCCGTAATGCTGAAATCACCCCATCATGTGGGTGGTTTAAAAGTAAGCTGCCTCGCTGCCCCCCCGCCCCCCGCCACTAAATATTTCCTTGATTTTTTCTTTCATGGTATATGAGCCTCATGTCATTTAAAAAGTCATCCAAATTAAGCGTTACTCTTTTCTTTGAGTTGTTTTTTTTTTTTCCTTTTGGCTGTGCTGGTTCTTTGCTGCTGCCATGCTTGGGCTTCTCATCGTGGTGGCTTCTCTTGATGCTGAGCACAGGCTCTAGTGAGCTGGCTTCAGTAGTTGTGCAGCACGGGTTTAGTTGCCCCATGGCATGTGGGATCTTCCTGGACCAGGGATCAAACCACTGCCCCTCATTGGCAGGCAGACTCCTAAGGACTGGACCACCAGGGAAATCCCTAAATTAAGCATTATTGTATTTGAAAGCAAAACAGGAAATATAGTGTAAATCTAATTATGACTCCCATGGGTAAGAGTCATTGTGTTTAGGCAGTTAACTCCAGGTTTCCAGTGTAGCCCTTGAGGTTCTTCCCAATGTCTTTCCAAAGATGCATCTCTCTGCTTTCTTTCATGTGTTTCGTATTTTTCCTTCCAGGTTCCTAGGAAATAACCTAGATGCCACGTACCTGATCTTTGTGCTCATATTCTAATCTCCAAGTAGAATGATTTTCTCCCTTTTTTCTTCTTTGTAACCTTCTCTCTTCACTTCTTCTGTAAAGCCTTCCTTATTTCACTGAGAGCTTTCATATATCAACTCTTACATATCACATCATATCATAATTGTATATCTATCTGTCTTTGAGGCAAGAATTTGTGTTTTCTTGCATATGGTTGGTACTTCATAACCATTTTGTGAATTAATCAATGATTTAAGATGGGCAAGAGTTGGAATTTTACAAGAATTGTTTTTTTATTCTTTATCAGTTTAATTATTAGAAAACATTGGCTTTTTTGTGGATTTTTTAAAAGTAGCGATCCTGGCGTGCAGAGGAAGGAAATAAAGAAAAAGGACAATGGCAAATGGACACCAGAAAAATGTGTGATTGCACAATTATTTGAAAAGACCGATTCACTGACTGGTGGTCTGCTGCATTTTCTTGATGACAGCATTTTAAGTGAAGTGGATCGGGATGATGACAGGTAATATCTACAACTTCTTTATTTTCTAGAGGAAGAAATAAGCACTGAATACTTCTTCTGGAAATAAAGCAGCATAATATAGTGTACAGGCCAAGCCAAGAGATTCCTCAACTATAGTGGACAAACACTGCTGGAAGATTAAAGTGAGGACCAGTGCCTTTGGCCAGAAATCGTTTCAGTAAATAGTCTCCTTGAAAGCTGAACTGTAGTGAATACATGTAAACAGCCCTGTAAGGAATATTTGCTGGGACAGACAATAGAGAACTAGATGGTAACTGAAGAGAAATGTGGAGTTCAAAGGAGTTTCTTGTTGTATGTTAAGATGGGAGCTTTTAGAGTATGTATGCTGTTAGAAATGAGCCAGCAGAGGATGTGCTTATTGAGTTTAATCTTGTTTGCATTTCCACTATTAGAAAGCTTATTGATTGTTTGACATTATCTTTAAACTATGACAGTAAACTAATTGTACATAATACTTCTGTTCATATATCGTTTTATGGTAAGGGCTTGTTTGTTGGTGCTGAAGTGTAATATTCCTATGTAACTGCATGTGTCGATGATTAGTTCAGTTAATTCTATCCTACGTAGATTTAAAAAAACTATATAATCGTGAACTTACAAGCACTTAGGCTATACTGAATAGGATCTGTTCATTCCTTGGTGATTCTAGTTGATAGTCACATCGTGAGTAGCTATGATTTTGTAAGGTACTCTGAAACATTACATCATATCAGCTTCATAGCTGTTTATAGATTCCAAGGAAAAGGGAAAATTTCTGTTTATATTCAATAGAAAAAAAAACTACTAACAATCTTTCACAAATTATTAATTTTGGTTTATAAAGTTCTAAAGTAGACAAACTATGCTTCCCATAGTAAGAGTGTTATTAACACGTATCGTGTGCTTAATAAGTGTATATCAGATTCATGAATAAACAGCAGAATGGTTGAATGAATGCCTGCTGATAAATTTCTTTACAAAAGCAAGCCTTTAGTGAAAGTAGATTTCCAATATTGCCTACCTCTAAAGTCTTTTTATATTTTGAGAGACGTGTTAAGATTCACAAATTATTATTTATAGTTATAACTGGACATGGAATAATAATATAGATTCATTTGCCATCATATTACTTAAGAAGACTTATTTAAATGTTACTTTCTCAGCATATTTTGGAACTGCAGTGTTGAAACCAGATTTCCTGAGTTTGAACTCTGGGTCTGTTGGTGACCTGCTGTGTGGGCTTGGGCAACTTACTCAGCCTTTCAGTGCTCCATTTCTTCCCATGTAGAGGACCTAATGTATTACCCATCTCCCAGAATGTTTGTGAGGATTAAAATGCCGTTAAGACATATAAAGTGCTTATAATAATGCATAGCAGTTGCAAAGGAAGTCCTCAGAAGGCTAATATCATGGTTATTAAACATGGGTTTCTTTCTTCAAAGGACTTAAGGAATACTTCCCAGATAGGTTTTATTGCTGTAAAACATAGTTCCTATTGAAAATGACAACTGCAAGTAATGCTATGTTTTTCCTTTTCTTTGATCTAAATTCAATGCTTTATTATTATAAATATATTTTCTTTGTCCTTTAATGTTTTAATCCTTTTATAAAAAATTACTTACCAATGCAAACGCAAAGGTTTTATATAAAAAACAAAGTTTAGGTATTTGTATTTTTAAGTATTTAATATTAGCCTGAAAAGAATCATTTGCTTTTTCAGGCCTGCAAAGAAAACATCTAATGAAAATAACAGGGTAGAGTCAAAAAGTTAACTATAAAAAATATTTCCCTAGCAAAAAATACTTTGTAAAAGGAATAGTCGCAAAATATAAAATCTTCCTTTGTTGTAGAGACATATGCTTTGACAACTTAATTTAGAAACACTATTGATAAGGTTATCCTTTTGATAAAAACATCTGTCCTCTTAAAAAGTGTGTTTTTGCTTTAATGAAGAGATATTTATCACCTTTGTACAATTAGTATGTTCTGTAAATATTTTAAGGACATTATGAAATAGTATTATTTACGTGTAGGTCAAAGAACAGATTAATTCTGTGGATGACCTTGATGACTTAACTCAGTCATCTGAAACAGCTTCCGAGGATGGCGAGTTGCTTTACTGTAAGAAGTCCATGTTGCTAATTGAACAACTTGACATGGGGTGTAAAGGTAGGACTGCAGTGTAAATATAAATACAGTGCCTGTTTGTGTATGGTGTACTAGTAATATATGTCCACCTTGTCTAGAGCCACGGATACGTGATACTGCTATGCATCTCAGAAGTAGGTTCTGTATTAAAAGAACATGAAAGTGCGTGTATACTCTGAGCCACCGACCCATGATCCTTCTCACTCACTGAAACTTCTGTTGACTCTTCTTTCCTGTGCCTTCACCCAAGGTCAGGTTAGCATCACTTTCCTCCTAGAATAACTGAAATAATCTCAGAACTTCTTTCCCTGCCGTTCTACCTCCCGGGACTTCAGTCCACACAGCAACTATAATTATTATCTATTTTTAAAAATTCAGATCTCATCATGTTACCCCTTTGCTTAAAGCCCAGCTGTTGCTTCTCTTTGCTTCATGGTTAAAGGTCATAATTGTCTAGCTTCATCTTGTTTTATTTTTTACCCTTCTTTCCGCAGGAATTTTAGAATCAGCGTGTCAGTTTCCTAAAATGTCTGCTGGTCTTACGTTTTCGTTTTCATTCAGTTCAAAATACTTTGTAATTCTTCTTTTCATTACCTCTTTGATCCAAGGGTTATTTAGATCCGTGTGGTTTCGTTTCCAAATATTGAGAGTTTTCCAGAGATCCTTCTGTGCTCTTGCTTCTTATGATTTGTTAGGTGCATCCAGAGGGACCCTGGGGCTAGGGCTGATTATTTCCTGCCTTGGAGGCAAGACCTTACTGACTACCTTGTTCGTTCTACTGTAAGGAGATGTTTTTCCAGCCCGGCTCATGAGAATAGATAGAATTCCTGGGACTAAGTGGGCACCAGGCACAGGTTCCTGTGGTCTTTTCAGATGGTCTCAGGTGGTTTCTCCCAGATGGGCGCTGTTCGCTCCTCTGCTGAATACCCGAGGGGCTCCTCCTCAGATCTCCAGGGTCTTTTTTCCTGTTCCACTCTCTCCTCTCCGCGGTTCTGATCTGTGATCTCTGCCCACTTTGGTTTCACCAGACTGTCAGCTTCATCACCTCCTGTCAGGGAGTCTGGCTGACTCAGCTTCTGTTCCTTCTCCCCGTGTTGGGGCCTGGAAATTCTCTCCAGGCAGTGAGCTGGAGCGTTCCTTAGGTTAACCTCCTGTGTTTCCAGGATCATTGTCCTTCAGTCCCTGAAGTCCTTTGTCATGAAAATCATTGTTTAATGTCTTTTGTCGGCGTTGTGTTTGCTCGCTGCACTCAGGAAGGTAAATCGGTAGCTGTTCCCTCTGTCTTGGTTAGAAACATATGGCAGCTGGAGACTGTCCACAGGGTTGTTCCTCCTGCTCCGCTTACTACTTCCTACTCCTCCTTCATTTCTCAGTGTGACATCTCTTCCCCAGGGAAATCTTTCCTGGACCCAGTCTGTGTCAAGTTCTGTTATGTGATCTTAGAACTCTCTTTTCTTGGAGTATCCTTCTGAGTTCATAATTATTTTATTTATCTTTCTCTTCTACTAGACTTCAAGGTAAACAAGAGCCAGGGGCGTCTGTTTATCTGCAGAGCTTAGAATAATGTCTTCCACATTATAGACACTTAATGCTTGTTCAGTGCGTGGGTGCATGAACGTGAAAGGCACAGTCCTTTATACTAAAATTACTCACATAATTTTTTTTGTTGTTTTTCTCTTTGTTTTCTTCATCATGTAGATTATGTTAGCTTGTTGAAAATCCGGGATACGTTCTTTCACATGAAAGATTAGTAGAACTTAAAAAAAACCACTGTGGACTGCTTAGAGGAAAGATTAAAAAAATGGAAAGTAACGTTAGTGGGCTACAGAAAGAGCGGTCAGAAACAAAAGAAGTGAAATCATAGAGCATCAGAAAGGGGAGTGGGAACGAGAGCTCGGCAGCCTGAGGTACTGTACATCTCGCTTTTAAAGAAATAGTTGAACTGCTACTTACTTTAATACTGCAGCGACATAGATGTGTTATAATTACTAATTTGCCCTCTGGGATTTTACAGGGGAGAAAACGTCATTAGTATCGTGGAGTGTGATTTTCTTGGAAATAGTATAGCAAGTTCTTCACAGTGAATGCTTCTAATAACTTAACGTATAATTTTCAAAATCATCATTTTCATGTCCATACTGAAGTCCACCATAATGGAAACCTTATTAATTATTTAGAAAATT
The DNA here is from genome assembly GCF_049115385.1 of Moschus berezovskii. NCBI lineage: Eukaryota > Metazoa > Chordata > Mammalia > Artiodactyla > Moschidae > Moschus > Moschus berezovskii. The sequence continues at coordinate 85,760,120 of NC_142474.1, forward strand.
GATTTTCAGTTGTTTTTCACTTTTCTCTATTATAGTGAGTACTACAAGAAACGTTTTTTCTATAAATTCATTTAAACCTTTCTAATTATTTTGAATGCATTTTCTTTAATAATATCGTATTATTTGGTCAAAGTGTGGGAACTTAAAAAGGTCTTTGATCTCTATTTCTAAACTACTCTTAAAGAAATTTATATTACTTTACATTCCCACACACAGATGTATAGAGTAGTCATTTTTCTCAAGACAGAAAAAAAAAAAAAGTTTATGCAGTTTTATTCTTAACCCTCTGCATGAAAACTGTGAGAATTATTAAGTGTTTCTCATTATATTTTCCCCTATATTACTATTTTAAACATTATGCAGACGGAATGAAAGTTATTGCAGCAGGGAATAATCTCGTGATTTTCTAAGAAGAGCTGTATAAATTTTGAAGATTCACCTTAAAGCAAGAAGAAGAGCAGAGAAGAGATGCTGATATGTTGTATGAAAAAATTAGGGAGCAGTTAAGAAGAAAAGAAGACCAATATAGTAAAGAAGTTGAAATGAAACAGAAACTTGAACTCACTCTCAGAGCACTCGAAATGGAACTGAAGACTGTGGAGTATCCCTTTAATTTAATATGTTTTATTTAGGTTTCTTTTTTTAAATTTTTATTTAATAAATGGTACAAAGCACAATGCCAAAAACATTAACAGTTAAAATTTCACCAAATGAAAAAATGCTATAGAGTACACAGTTGTAAAAAGCTACATTAAGTTATTTTACAACTGCCTCAAGCTGCAAAAAGAAAAAAAACCCCAGTGCCATACCTAAGTTATCCCTCTCTCAAAACAATGCCATTTTAGTTATAAACTATGAGCACCCCATCAAAAGACGGGAACTGCTTTTGTTAATTCATATATATACGTATGACTGTATCACTTTACTATACACCTAAAACAAACACAACACTGTAAATAAAATATAGTACACTATAGAATAAAAATAAGTAACAGACCTTTGGGGCTTCATACCGAGTTAGAGTTCCTATCAGAGGGATTACAGCACCACAGCCGCAGTGAATCCTCATGAGGGAGGCACACGAATGACTGGATTACAAGAGTTACAGGAATGAGAGCTGCTCACTTCCCAGAAACTACAGCTCACAGAAAACCAACAAAGGCGCGAGACACAGACCATTTACTTATGAATGTGTGAAACTCAAGAAAGTCCACATTATTCCTACAACATGTTGAAAGTGCTTCAGAATTCACACAATACTAATTTTCTTTTGGTTCTGGTTAAATTATATATACCAGTTTATAACAAATGGTAAAATCTGTAACTCTGTTCAAAGTTTTAAAAGATTACTTAAGAATAGTTCCTTGTATTTCTCTGCCACCTTTATAGTTCTGGTTTCTCATTTCTTAATTAGTAAATTCAGCATGCAGGTTCTATCCCAGGCTAATTTATACACTTCTGGAAGGAACGGCCTCTTAAATCCACAGAGTGTTGAGGTGGGGAGCCCTCAACAACGTCAGATTCGTTTCACATATGATAATGTACATGTTTCAATCCATTCTCCCAAATTATCCCACCCTCGCCATCTCCCACAGAGTCCAAAAGACTGCTCCACACATCTGTGTCTCTGCTGTTGTCTCGTATACAGGGTTATCGTTATCCTCTTGCTATATTCCATATATTTGTGTTAATATACTGTAGGTGTTTTTCTTTCTGACTTACTTCACTCTGTATAATAGGCTCCAGTTTCATCCACCTCATTAGAACTAATTCAAATGTATTCTTTTTAATTGCTGAGTAGTACTCCATTGTGTAAATGTACCACAGCTTTCTTATCCATTCATCTGCAGATGGACATCTAGGTTGCTTCCATGTCCTGGCTATAATAAACGCTGCTGCAATGAACATTGGAGTACATGTGTCTCTTTCAATTCTGGTTTCCTCGGTATGTATGCCCAGCAGTGGGATTTCTGTGGGATGCCCAGCAGTGGGATCTCCACACTGTTCTCCATAGTGGTTGTACTAGTTTGCATTCCCACCAACAGTGTAAGAGGGTTCCCTTTTCTCCACACCCTCTCCAGCATCTATTGCTTGCAGACTTTTGGATAGCAGCCATTCTGACTGGCGTGAAATGGTACCTCATTGTGGTTTTAATTTGCATTTCTCTGATGATGAGTGATGTTGAGCATCTTTTCATGTGTTTGCTAGCCATCTTTATGTCTTCTTTGGAGAAATGTCTGTTTAGTTCTTTGGCCCATTTTTTGATTGGGTCGTTTATTTTTCTGGAATTGAGCTGCAGGAGTTGCTTGTATATTTTTGAGATTAATCCTTTATCAGTTGATTCACTTGCTATTATTTTCTCCCATTCTGAAGGCTGTCTTTTCACCTTGCTTACAGTTTCCTTTGCTGTGCAGAAGCTTTTGATTTTAATTAGGTCCCATTTGTTTATTTTTGCTTCTATTTCCAATATTCTGGGAGGTGGGTCATGGAGGATCCTGCTGTGCTTTATGTCGTAGAGTGTTTTGCCGATGTTCTCCTCTAGGAGTTTTATAGTTTCTAGTCTTACATTTAGATCTTTAATCCATTTTGAGTTAATTTTTGTGTATGGTGTTAGGGAGTGTTCTAGTTTCATTCTTTTACAAGTGGTTGACCAGTTTTCCCAGCACCATTTGTTAAAGAGATTGTCTTTTCTCCATTGAATATTCTTGCCTCCCTTATCAAAGATAAGGTGTCCATAGGTGCATGGATTTATCTCTGGGCTTTCTATTTGGTTCCATTGATCTATATTTCTGTCTCTATGCCAGTACCATACTGTCTTGGTGACTGTGGCTTTGTAGTAGAGCCTGAAGTCCGGCAGGTTGATTCCCCCAGTTCCATTCTTCTTTCTCAAGATTGCTTTGGCTATGCGAGGTTTTTTGTATTTCCATACAAATTGTGAAATTATTTGTTCTAGCTCTGTGAAAAACACCGTTGGTAGCTTGATAGTGATTGCATTGAACTTATAAATTACTTTGGGTAGTATACTCATTTTTACAATATTTATTCTTCCAATCCATGAACACGGTATATTTCTCCATCTATTAGTGTCCTCTCTGATTTCTTTCACTAATGTTTTACAGTTTTCTATTTATAGGTCTTTTGTTTCTTTAGGTAGATACATTCCTAAGTATTTTATTCTTTTCGTTGCAACGGTGAATGGAATTGTTTCCTTAATTTCTCTTTCTATTTTCTCATTATTAGTCTATAGGAATGCAAGGGATTTCTGTGTGTTGACTTTATATCCTGCAACTTTACTATATTCATTGATTAGCTCTAGTAGTTTTCTGGTAGAGTCTTTAGGGTTTTCTGTGTAGAGGATCATGTCATCTGCAAACAGTGAGAGTTTTACTTCTTCGTTTCCAATTTGAATTCCTTTTATGTCTTTTTCTGCTCTGACTGCTGTGGCCAAAACTTCCAAAACTGTGTTGAATAGTAATGGTGAGAGTGGGCACCCTTGTCTTGTTCCTGACTTTAGGGGAAACACTTTCAGGTTTTCACCATTGAGGATAATGTTTGCTGTGGGTTTGTCATATATAGCTTTTATTACGTTGAGGAATGTTCCTTCTATTCCCGCCTTCTGGAGGGTTTTGATCACGAATGGATGTTGAATTTTGTCAAAGGCTTTCTCTGCATCGATTGAAATAATCACATGGTTTTTATTTTTCAATTTATTAATGTGGTGTATTACATTGATTGATTTGCAGATATTGAAGAATCCTTGCATCCCTGGGATAAAGCCCACTTGGTCATGATGTATGATCTTTCTAATGTGCTGTTAGCTTCTGATTGCTAGAATTTTGTTAAGGATTTTTGCATCTATGTTCATCAGTCGTATTGGCCTGAAGTTCTCTTTTTTTGTGGCATCTTTGTTAGGTTTGGCTATTAGGATGATGGTGGCCTCATAGAATGAGTTAGGAAGCTTACCCTCCTCTGCAATTTTCTGGAAGAGTTTGAGTAGGATAGGTGTTAGCTCTTCTCTAAATTTTTGGTGGAATTCAGCTGTGAAGCCGTCTGGACCTGGGCTTTTGTTTGCTGGAAGATTTCTGATTACAGTTTCAATTTCCATGCTTGTGATGGGTCTGTTAAGATTTTCTATATCTTCCTGGTTCAGTTTTGGAAAGTTACACTTTTCTAAGAATTTGTCCATTTCTTGCAAGTTGTCCATTTTATTGGCATATAATTGCTGATAGTATTCTCTAATAATCCTTTGTATTTCTGTGTTGTCTGTTGTGATCTCTCCCTTTTCATTTCTAATTTTATGGATTTGTTTTTCTCCCTCTGTTTCTTGATGAGTCTGGCTAGTGGTTTGTCCATTTTATTTACCCTCTCAAAGAACCAGCTTTTGGCTTTGCTGATTTTTGCTATGGTCTCTTTTGTTTCTTTTGTATTTATTTCTGCCCTAATTTTTAAGATCTCTTTCCTTCTACTGACCCTAGGGTTCTTCATTTCTTCCTTTTCTAGTTGCTTTAGGTGTAGAGTTAGGTTATTTGGTTGGCTTTTTTGTTGTTTCTTGAGGTATGCCTGTATTGCTATGAACCTTCCCCTTAGCACTGCTTTTACAGTGTCCCACAGGTTTTGCGTTGTTGTGTTTTCATTCATTTCTATGCATATTTTGATTTCTTTATTTCCTCAATGATTTGTTCGTTATTCAGCCTCCATATGTTGGAATTTTTAATAGTTTTTCTCCTGTAATTGAGACCTAGTCTTACTGCATTGTGGTCAGAAAAGATGCTTGGAATGATTTCAATTTTTTTTGAATTTACCAAGGCTAGATTTATGGCCCAGGATGTGATCTATCCTGGAGAAGGTTCTGTGTGCGCTTGAGAAGAAGGTGAAATTCATTGTTTTGGGGTGAAATGTCCAATAGAGATCTATTAGGTCTAACTGGTCTATTGTATCGTTTAACTTTTGTGTTTCCTTATTAATTCTCTGTTTAGTTGATCTATCCATAGGCGTGAGTGGGGTATTAAAGTCTCCCACTATTATTGTGTTATTGTTGATTTCCCCTTTCATACTTGTTAGCATTAGTCTTACATATTGTGGTGCTCCTATGTTGGGTGCATATATATTTATAATTGTTATATCTTCTTCTTGGATTGAGCCTTTGATCATTATGTAGTGTCCTTCATTGTCTCTTTTCACAGCCTTTGTCTTAAAGTCTATTTTATCAGATATGAGTATTGCTACTCCTGCTTTCTTTTGGTCTCTATTTGCGTGGAATATCTTTTTCCAGCCCTTCACTTTCAATCTGTATGTGTCCTTCGTTTTGAGGTGGGTCTCTTGTAGACAACATATATAGGGGTCTTGTTTTTGTATTCATTCAGCCAGTCTTTGTCTTTTGGTTGGTGCGTTCAACCCATTTACATTTAAGGTAATTATTGATAAAAATGACCCTGTTGCCATTTTCTTTATTGTTTTGGGTTCAAGTTTATACACTCATTCTGTGTTTCCTGTCTAGAGAAGGTCCTTTAGCATTTGTTGGAGAGCTGGTTTGGTGATGCTGAATTCTCTCAGCTTTTGCCTGTCTGTAAAGCTTTTGATTTCTCCATCATATTTGAATGAGATCCTTGCTGGGTACAGTAATCTGGGCTGTAGGTTATTTTCTTTCATCACTTTAAGTATGCCCTGCCATTCCCTCCTGGCCTGAAGAGTTTCTATTGAAAGGTCAGCTATTATCCTTATGGGGATCCCCTTGTGTGTTATTTGTTGCTTTTCCCTTGTTGCTTTTAATATTTGTTCTTTGTGTTTGATCTTTGTTACTTTGATTAATATGTGTCTTGGGGTATTTCGCCCTGGGTTTATCCTGTTTGGGACTCTCTGGGATTCTTGGACTTGGGTGATTATTTCCTTCCCCATTTTAGGGAAATTTTCAACTATTATCTCCTCAAATATTTTCGCATGGTCTTTCTTCTTGTCTTCCTCTTCTGGGACTCCTGTGATTCGGATGTTGGGGTGTTTAAAATGGTCCTCTCCTCAGAGAAATAAAATACCACGAGATGCCACTTCATACTTGCTAGGATGGCTGTACTCACAGAGACAAGTAATGACTAGTGTTGACAGGAATGTATAGAAATTGGAACGTTTTGCATACTTTGCATAAAAACATAAAATGATGCAGCCATGCTGGAAAACAGTATGGCAGGTCCTCAAAAGGTTAAACAGAGTTGCTGTGCAATACAGCAATTCTATTCATAACTGTATTCCCAAAAGAAATGAAAAAATATATTCACATGAAAACCTAGACATAAATGTTCACAGCAACATTACTGACATAAGCAAAAAGTAGAAACCCCCCCCCCCCAAAGGTCCATCAGATGATGAATGGATAAATAAAATGTGGTACACCCATACAATAGAATATTACTGAGCAATAAAAAGCAAGGAAACACTGATACATGTTAGATGTACCTTGAAACTATTATGCTAAATGAAAGAAGGCAGTCACAAAGGATCCCATACTGTGTGATTCACTGACACAAAATGTCCAGAAAAGGGACATCTACACAGTCAGGGAGTGGAGTCATGCTTCCCTCAGGCTGGGAAGATCAGGAAGGGAAAACTGACACAGGGTGATTACGAAAATCTGTCAGGTTTCTTTGGAGGGTGATGAAAATGTTCTAATGTGGTAATGCCTGTTCAACTCTTTAAACACAACAGCTACTGAACTGTAGAGTTTAAATGAATGAACCTCATGGTATGTTCATTAGATTTCAAGAACCCTGTCACCAAAAACAACGGATGATTTGGGGTCATTAATGCTGTCCTCCTCAGCTTCAGACCACCAGCCAGGGTTCAAGACAGAGAGAGTCAAGAGTGTGCCCTTTTTATCTAAAAATGGTATAGGGAAAAGCTGTCTTTTTCAATGATGTCCAACCTAAAAAATTAGTAGACAAATCTGTGTTTCACTGCTCAAAGCATGGAATGATTTACATCTCCCCAAATTAAGTGATTTGGGGGTTCTAAAACTGATTAAAAATTACCTTATGTTTTAGCATATTAATTTGAATAGCCATTTCAGTTGGACTGGTTTTTAAATCTCCATGGAAACTAAGCTCTCCATTTTCATATTCATTTAACTTCCTTCTTGTCATTTTTAAGAGTTTCTTAAATCTGTAGAAATGTATAGAATGAGTAAGTTCTTTAAGAGCAGATATTTAATAAACAGATATATGTTCTATCAGATAAAACAAATAAATCTATAAATTATAATCCTTTCTCATTGTTCAAATTTAATATTCCTTGAAAGCATAAATTCTAATCTTAGATACATATTATGAAGAAAAGTTTTGTCACATTTAAATATACTGTGTGTGATATATGTAAAGTATGAGTTCTTATAAATAAGTTAACGTCAATTTTTAGTATGCTAGTGTGAAATATTGTTATTAAATATTAGTTATAAACCAGAGAAAAGTATTCAGAAGAGATATGATATATGAATGTTTTTTGAAAAGACACAAGACACGTTTGTTCCTACTGACCACAGCCTCTACAAAAAGAAAAGAAAGCAGATACAAAAATCCAACAAGATTCTCAGTCAAAATTGAAAAAGAAACGAAAAGTCTTTGGAGCCTGAGTTAAGTGGGAAATAACCCAGGATGAGAGTTTTAGAAGGAAGGAAATCAGAAGAGAGAGAGAGTGTCCCAGTCTCTTCGAGACTGTTTTAAGAGATGTAGAAATCTTGCCCAGCACATTGTTAACAAAATGCAAAGCAATGTAGAGAAAATTAAAAGAAAAATATTAATGAGAATCAGAGAAGAACCCTTTGAATAATCATCCCTTGGCATCCACAGAGGATTGGTTCAAAAATCCCCCAACACTCCGTGGATACAAAATCCACGAATGCGCAAGTCTCCCTACGCACATCTTCCCTATACTTTCAGTCATCCCTGGATCACTCACATTAACTAATACAATGTAAACGCTTTGTAAATAGTTATAAATACAATGTAAACACTAAGGAAACAGTCGTCAGCTTCAGACCAATCCAAGTTTTGCTTTTTGGAACTTTCTCCAATTTTTTTCCCTGAATACTTTTGATCTTGGGTTGGCTGAATCTGTAGATGATGAGGGTTAACTTACTCAGCAAAAAAACAGAAGCAGCTTTTTATCTTACTGATCAAAACATGGTCACTAATTTTATTATTCTTTAAGTTACACATAGATTTTTGTATGTACATTTTACAACTAAAATTTGGGGGCAAAAAGAAAATATAAGCCAAATCAAGATACTGTTTAATATTGTTCAACAATAACACAGGTAGGCTTTTAGATAATAAATTACTTGAATGATGAAGGGAAGGAACACAATTAAAAGAAGGCAGGATTACCAAAAAGAACAAAGATAGTTTGCAGAAGTAAAAATTCAGCGTAGATGATGAGGAACACAGTGACATTACTATATGCAGAGGCACGGCTGTTACGGTTTTAGAAACCATTACAGATAAGTATAACACTGCTGCACTCAAAAACATTTCAGATTGTGCTGACATTCCACAGTAGACTTTGAAATAGGATAATGTGTTTAATTATGAAAATACACATAAAAAATAAGCTTGTGTCTAAGGTTTTAATAAAATAAAATTATACTTTAATTAACAGTTGAGATTATCAGAAGTATTAAAACCTTACCCAGTAATCTCTTTTTCTATACTCACTATTTTTCTTCTTTTCTTGGTCCAAGCTGTTTTCCAGTGATTGTTTTAATTCAATATATTTCTCTAATTGTTCCTTTTTGTCCTCAGACTCAGAAGAAAAATTTAAGAAAATTATTTGTAAACACCTAGAGAGACTTATTCTTTCTTAAAAATATTGTTTCTCATGAGTTCACAAGTTAATATGAATTTAGAGTAAACATAGTTTTTAAACCTAGTTGATGCCAATAACAGATTTCAAAATGGATGACTTTTCTTAAAACAACTTAAAATGATTTTTCATTTCATCATTTTTCTGGAATTTAAATTCCCAACATTTTTTGGTTAAAAACAGAGACTTTTACACTTAAAATACTAAATGTTAATGAAAGTTTTTAAAAGAGTGCCTATATTTACATTTTACTTACTAGAGATGCTCTAAAATAATTTTCATCAATGGTTCAAGATATTCCAGGTTTTGTTAAGTCACATCTTAGTAAAATAATCTTTGAAAAATTCCCAGGCAACCCCCATCTCTTTAAAAAAAAAAATCCAACAAATGAAAAATACATTCGTTCAGAAAAATGGTTCTGTGCAGATGGAGTATTCATTCTTAATGAAGAGAACAAACTACAATATTTAAAATGATTCATTCTCAAAAATGTCACAGAAAGATTTGGATTACAAAAGAAACTCAAAATTCTTAATCAAATCATTACTCAAATTTCTGGACTCAAATAGATGTCTGTGTACCAATGTTCAAAGCAGCATTATTAACAGTAATCAGAAGGTGGAATTCCATTGACAGAGGAGTGAACAAACAAAATGTGGTCTATATAAAATATTGCTTTTGGACTGTCACAATTTTTTAAATTAAAATCTTACTATAAAAATCATTAATTTTATGAATTCAGTCGACTTCTTCTATAAAGAGGAATCACAGTACTAGTAGCAAGCAGTATCAATAAAAAAACACTATAAGCTAATCAATGAGACTTTTCATATTGTCCAAAATAGTCTTATATATTACTAGTAAAAAAATTAAAATCCTTTCTCAGTATGACAGAAATTAAGAGGTTGATTTACCAATCTTGTACTTAACAGGTTTTTCTGAAGCTGTTCAATTTTGCCCTCTTGCTTTTTGACTGTAGTTTCTAACTCGACATTTTCCATTTCAAGCCTAAAATGCAGATTTTAAAATAATTATTCTTACACATGGGTTTTTTTTAAGTGTTTTTTTTTTAATATATAGACCATTTTAAAAGTCCTTATTGAATTGACTATTATATTGCTTCTGTTTCATGTTTTGGTTTTTTTGGCTGTGAGGCACATGGGGTCCTAGCTCCCTAACCAGGGATCAAACCCTGGAAGGCATAGTTTTAACCCCTGGACTGTCATGGCATTCCTTCACACATAGATTTTTAAAATACCACACTGTTTTTGAACAAATATCTGCTGGTTCAATTACACAGGTTCTTAGCATTTTGAAAAGTAGATGATTTGGCAACTGTACTGTTTTTCTATTTGTGACTAATCGCCTTCCCTGGTGGCTCAGATGGTAAAGAATCTGCTGGCAACACAGGAGACCCAGGTTTGATCCCTGAGTCAGGAAGATCCCCTGGAGAAAGGAATGGCAACCCACTCCAGGATTCTTGCCTGGAGAATTCCATGGACAAAGGAGCCTGGAGTGCTGTAGTCCATGGGGCTATGAAAAGTCAGACATGACTGAGCAATTAACACCTTCACTTTTCACTTGTGGATAACGTGCAAAATATGGAAATAATGGGAGGAAATTATCGATCTCAAAACAGCTCAAAGCTGAAACGTTACACAGCTTCACGATAATGTGTCTATTATCACTATTGATCTATTCTCATATTATACTGTTTATCTGCTTTATACTTATTTTCTACGCTGCTTTAAATCATACTTTTCGACGTGATCCTGTGTTTTCTCAGCACATCTCACAGCCTCTGTAAGTTGATCCTGCACTTCTTGCAACTAAAAAAGAAAAAACAACTGTTTTAACTACTAGTAACCTAGTAAATCCACCATCATTGGTTTTTGTCTCTTTTGTCTGCATGTGGTAAACAGCTGCTTTCCTGACATACAGCAGAAATGAGTTGTTACAGCAGACACTTTGCAGTTCACAAAGTGAAAATATTTCCTGTCTGCCCTCTACAGGTTACTGACCTCTCCTCTAGCACTCAAACACAATATCATCCATGCTTTAAATCAGATTTTCTCAAATGAACACACACATTTGTAAACTACTCAAATGGGGAAAGACAGAAAACTACCTTATGGTAAACAATTTTTTTTTTTAAATCCAGGCTCCACATCTGCCATCACTTTAAATATCCACATATCTAAATGACCACAGATCTTCCAGTGGTTAAGAGAGCTAACACTGCTGTTGGTGACAACCGGATGCTTCAGGAACTAGTGTGAGAGGCAGTAGCTACACGGGAGCCAGAATGCGTGGGCCTGTGTCACAGTTCCATCAGTTCTGAGCTGTGTGTCCTGGAGCTAATCACTTAACCTTTCTGTATCTCAGTTTCTCCATCCATAAAATGGAGATAATGGTAGCAACAATCTCAGTGGAATCTTTGGAAGATTATACTGCGGAGTTTCCATAATGTACTTTGGAGAAGGAAATGGGTCCAGTATTGCCAGAAAGAAACCCACTCCAGTATTCTTGCTGGAGAATCCCATGGACAGAGGAGCCTGGTGTGTGGCTGTTCATGAGGTCACAAAGAACTGGACATGACTGAGTGACTAACCACATACATAAACTATTTAGAAGAGGACGTGGCACAGAATAAGAACTGTTTGTAATTGGCCTTATTACAGTCGCTGGATTTTATCTCCAAAACAATTTGATATATCAGGCAGATGTCATGCCAACAGAAGTGGTCTTCAACACAAGTCACACTGAAATCACTCTCCATCCCATTGCAAGTGGCAGTAAGGGGGAGCATGAGGCCCAAAACATATGTATCCAGTACTTCAAAAATGTTCACTGACTCCACTAACCAAGTAGCAGTATTCTCCACGTATCATAATTTGCAACTTACTTCCTCTACGTATTCAGTTCAGTTCAGTTCAGTTCAGTCCCTAAGTCGTGTCCGACTCTCCGCGACCCCATGAATCACAGCACGCCAGGCCTCCCTGTCTGTCACCAACTCCCGGAGTACACTGAAACTCATGTCCACAGAGCCGGTGATGCCATCCAGCCATCTCATTCTCCGTCGTCCCCTTCTCCTCCCGCCCCCAACCTTTCCCAGCATCAGAGTCTTTTCCAGTGAGTCAACTCGCCGCATGAGGTGGCCAAAGTATTGCAGTTTCAGCTTCAGCATCAGTCTCAGTGGAAAACAACCACGGGTTAATATGCAAATAGCACCTCCTGGATGGAGTGGTACAGAACTTACATGACCATCAGAGTGAAGTCACTGCCATGGAAATATTCAGTTCAGTCGCTCAGTCGTGTCCGACTCTGCGACCCCATGAATCCCAGCACGCCAGGCCTCCCTGTCCATCACCAACTCCCGGAGTTCACTCAAACTCATGTCCATCGAGTCGGTGATGCCATCCAGCCATCTCGTTCTCTGTCGCCCCTTCTCCTCCTGCCCCCAATCCCTCCCAGCATCAGAGTCTTTTCCAGTGAGTCAGCTCTTCACGTGAGGTGGCCAAAGTATTGAAGTTTCAGCTTTAGCATCAGTCCTTCCAATGAACGCCCAGAACTGATCTCCTTTAGAATGGACTGGTTGGATCTCCTTGCAGTTCAAGGGGTTCTCAAGAGTCTTCTCCAACACCACAGTTCAAAAGCATCAATTCTTCGGCACTCAGCTTTCTTCACAGTCCAACTCTCACATCCATACATGACCAGGGAAAAACCATAGCCTTGACTAGACAGACCTTGGTTGGCAAAGTCATGTCTCTGCTTTTTAATATGCTATCTAGGTTGGTCATAACTTTCCTTCCAAGGAGTAAGCGTCTTTTAATTTCTGGGCTGCAATCAGCATCCGCAGTGATTTTGGAGCCCCCCAAAATAAAGTCTGACACTCTTTCCCCATCTATTTGCCATGAAGTGATGGGACCAGATGCCATGATCTTAGTTTTCTGAATGTTGAGCTTCAAGCCAACTTTTTCACTCTCCTCGTTCACTTTCATCAAGAGGCTTAGTGGACAAACCTGTATTCAAATGATACGAATTGATCCTTAAAATGAGAATTATGAGCAAAGTGTTTGTTAAAATGCTCTAAGTAAATAGCATAAATAGCAGTGGAAGATTAAATCAGGAATAATTTGGCTAAAGCTCACCACTTGAGTCCCAAATTATGATTCAGTGACAAATAGATGCCTTTAAAGAGTGGAGAGGCCATAAGAAAAAATGATCAAGGCTGAAATTTTCCCAAATTAATTCAGATTGGCATGAATAAAACTAAAATTATACCAACAAATATGACAAAAAGGTATGACAAACTACTGAAGCCAAAGTACAATATATCAAATATAGCATCTGGGAAACCTGGAACTGAGTGGCAAGATAATCCATGTAACTGAAGCTTAATTTCAAAATATTCATTTTAGGTTTGAGCATTTCATTTATCTGCTTCATCATGATACTGAAATGTGATAACATAACGATTAAAATGATTATAATAATAGTAAAAGAGTAAATTACTAACACTATCTATGTTAATAATTTGGAACTGAATCTCTTAACATTTCATAAGCAATACGATGTCTCTACTCAAAGTAAAGCATCTCTTGGGTCTAATTTTTATTTGCTGGATACAGGTGTGCTTTTAGGCTGGTTTAAAGACCATAGATTCCCAGCCTATGTAGTTTTATATTCAACTAGATTCAACATTTAGCCAGAATCAAGAATCACTTTGAACTTTCTTTCAGGAAGTCTGAGAATTTCTTCTTCTGGATACTCACTTCTCTTTCTGCTTTCTCATTTTTGTACTGATACGTTCTCTCTTTTAAATGATTCCATTCCTTGATTAACTCCTTGCTTCTCTCCTGCAGCATCAGACCTTGTCCTCAAAATATTTCTTTTCCTTTTCCTGGTTCTGATTTTTCACTGCATCTATCTCCAGTTTTAGCATGGCAATTTCATCCTGCAGCATGTGGCTTTCGTGCAACAGATCTTTTGCTTCTTCACAACTATCAGAAACCTAAATGAAACAAAGGAGACTTCTAGCTAGTACTCAATAAAGTGACATTTCATGATTTCCTCTGAAAGACTAACCTCTATGTTTATACAATGAAAAGAGTGCACCAAGAGTGTTTCCAACTGGAAAAAATAAGGCTCGATACAAATCTCAGACTTTATACCAGCAGAAATACCCAAACGTTCAAAAATTTAATTGAAGACACCGAATCCGTGAAAGTAAAAAAGAAACCCCAAGAGACTTTTCAAGAAGCTCAGAACTGGAAAGGCTTTTCTTTGAATTAAAACGACCTTGGGAAGGCTTAAATGAAAGAAGTATAGATCTGACTACACTTAAAAATTGCATCTGCTTTTCTGACCACAATGCAGTAAGATTAGATCTCAATTATGGGAGAAAAACTATTAAAAATGCCAACATATGGAGGCTGAACAACACACTGCTGAATAATGAACAAATCATAGAAGAAATCAAAATATGCATAGAAATGAATGAAAAGAAAAACAAAACAACCCAAAACCTCTGGGACACTGTAAAAGCAGTTCTAAGGGGGAAGTTCATAGCAATACAGGCACACCTCAGGAAACAAGACCTAACTCTACATCTAAAGAAACTAGAAAAGGAAGAAATGAAGAACCCCAGGGTTAGTAGAAGGAAAGAAATCGTAAAAATTAGGGCAGAGATAAATGCAAAAGAAACAAAAGAGACCATAACAAAAATCAGCAAAGCCAAAAGCTGGTTCTTTGAGAAGGTAAATAAAATTGACAAACCACTAGCCAGACTCATCAAGAAACAAAGGGAGAAAAATCAAATCAATAAAATTAGAAATGAAAATGGAGAGATCACAACCGACAACACAGAAATACAAAGGATTATTAGAGAATACTATCAGCAACTATATGGCAATAAAATGAATAACCTGGAAGAAATGGACAAAATCCTAGAAAAGTACACCTTTCCAAACCTGAACCAGGAAGAAATAGAAAATCTGAACAGACCCATCACAAGCACGGAACTAGAGGCTGTAATCAGAAATCTTCCAGCAAACAAAAGCCCGGGTCCAGACGGCTTCACAGCTGAATTCTACCAAAAATTTAGAGAAGAGCTAACACCTATTCTACTCAAACTCTTCCAGAAAATTGCTGAGGAAGGGAAACTTCCAAACTCATTCTATGAGGCCACCATCACCCTAATCCCAAAACCTGGTAAAGATCCCACAAAAAAAAGAAAATTACAGGCCAATATCACTGATGAACATAGATGCAAAAATCCTTAACAAAAGTCTAGCAATCAGAATCCAACAACCCATTAAGAAGATCATACATCATGACCAAG
Organism: Moschus berezovskii; assembly: GCF_049115385.1. Taxonomy (NCBI): domain Eukaryota; kingdom Metazoa; phylum Chordata; class Mammalia; order Artiodactyla; family Moschidae; genus Moschus; species Moschus berezovskii. Next base: position 85,775,307 of record NC_142474.1, read on the forward strand.
TGGGCTTTATCCCAGAAATGCAAGGATTCGTCAATATCCGCAAATCAATCAACGTAATACACCACATTAACAAACTGAAAAATAAAAATCATATGATTATCTCAATAGATGCAGAAAAAGCCTTCGACAAAATTCAACATCCATTTATGATAAAAACCCTCCAGAAAGTGGGAATAGAAGGGACATATCTCAACATAATAAAAGCTATATATGACAAACCCACAGCAAACATTATCCTCAACGGTGAAAACCTGAAAGCGTTTCCCCTAAAGTCAGGAACAAGACAAGAGTGCCCACTCTCACCACTACTATTCAACATGGTTTTGGAAGTTTTGGCCACAGCAATCAGAGCAGAAAAAGACATAAAAGGAATCCAAATTGGAAAAGAAGAAGTAAAACTTTCCCTGTTCGCTGATGACATGATCCTCTACACAGAAAACCCTAGAGACTCTACCAGAAAACTACTGGAGCTAGTCAATGAATACAGTAAAGTTGCAGGATATAAAATCAACACACAGAAATCCCTTGCATTCCCATACACTAATAATGAGAAAATAGAAAGAGAAATTAAGGAAACTATTCCATTCACTGTTGCAACGAAAAGAATTAAATACTTAGGGATATATCTACCTAAGGAAACAAAAGACTTGTACATAGAAAACTATAAAACACTGGTGAAAGTAATCAAAGAGGACACTAATAGATGGAGAAATATACCGTGTTCATGGATTGGAAGAATAAATATTGTGAAAATGAGTATACTACCCAAAGTAATTTATAAGTTCAATGCAATCCCTATCAAGCTACCAACGATATTTTTTCACAGAACTAGAACAATTTGTATGGAAATACAAAAAACCTCGAATAGCCAAAGCAATCTTGAGGAAGAAGAATGGAACTGGGGGAATTAACCTGCCGGACTCCAGGCTCTACTACATAGCCACAGTCATCAAGACAGTATGGTACTGGCTAAAGACAGAAATATAGATCAATGGAACCAAACAGAAAGCCCAGAGATAAATCCACGCACCTATGGATACCTTATCTTTGACAAAGGAGGCAAGAATATAAAATGGAGAAAAGACAGTCTCTTTAACAAGTGGTGCTGGGAAAACTGGTCAGCCACTTGTAAAAGAATGAAACTAGAACACTTCCTAACACCGTACACCAAAATAAACTCAAAATGGATTAGAGATCTAAATGTAAGACCAGAAACTATAAAACTCCTAGAGGAGAACATCGGCAAAACACTCTCTGACATAAATGACAGCAGGATCCTCCAAGACCCACCTCCCAGAATATTGGAAATATAAGCAAAAATAAACAAATGGGACCTAATTAAAATCAAAAGCTTCTGCACAGCCAAGGAAACTATAAGCAAGGTGAAAAGACAGCCTTCAGAATGGGAGAAAATAATAGCAAATGAATCAACTGATAAAGGATTAATCTCCAAAATATACAAGCAGCTCTAGGCAATGTGGAAGAAGAGACAGGCCCTGCAGATCTTAGAGGAAGCACATGTTTACTAGGCTCACTGTACCTCCTTCAGAAACTCCTGAGCAAATACGCAGTCTCCCCAGAGCAAGCACCTCTGTCCCAGGGGAGAGGGCAAGGCCAGGAAACAAGAGCTGCAGGGAGGCCCAGGGGCGGCGGGTGTGTGCGCCCCGGCCCCCCTCGCCCCACAGTGACACCACACAGGCCACCGAGCATCTCTGACGTGGTCAGTCTGGATCGAGGTGTGCAGCATAAACTCTGCAGTGATCTTAAAGACCGGGTTCCCAAAGAGGGATGCAAAATCACTTAACACGTGATTATATTGATTACATGTTGAAATGGTGACAATGTGAAAGTAATGGAGTAAATAAAATGTTATTAAAATTAACGTCACTCATTTCTTTTCACCTCTTTTTTTCTTTTTACATTTTTTAATGTGACCACTGGAAAAGTTAGAAGTACACGTGTGACTGTTATTTTTACTGAGCAGTGCTGATACGGCAGGAAACACTGACAGAATCATTTCTACCCAATACCCTGCCCCTCCAGTGGTTCCTTCTGCCCCTCAAACGGCTACTGTAAGACCATACACATGCTCCACAAGTTCAGCAGAGCCAGAAAACAGGTCCTTAAGGTATGATGCTAGGCAGACTTCTCTGTTCTAAGCGCCTAAGGATGACATGCACTGTCCTGGGTCCCAGCCTGTCCATCCAGGGTGCATCCAGCAGGGCTGGGAAGCCATGTACCTGCTTTCGTGTGGGTCTCACGTGAATTTGGGGTGCGTGTGGATGCTGAAGGCAGTCACAGGGTGTTGCCCCGAGAGCCAGGAAAGGCAGCAAGTCCACTGAACACAGCGAAGCCCTATGTCTGAGGGCTCTGGAACCTTCGAGGCTTCTCTTCGCATGAGCGTCAGCAGGAGAGGTGAGCTCAGCAAGAAAGCAGGAGAGGGTGGGGTTTCAAGAGCAGCTCGGAAAGCACTGCAGAGGAAGGCGGCGCCTGCCACGCCAAGTCAGCACACACAGAGGGGCTGGCTGCCCAGATATTTGCAACTTCGTGTATTAGAAATTATTTTGAAATAAAAAAAAAATTTTTTTAATGTTCTCAATGGTAGTTTGAAACAGCCAAAAATATCCCCCCTAAAGATGGGAATTCTCTAAATAAGTCGCACCAAAATGGAAAATTCTTTTCCCAAAATTTCAAAAAGTAACGTTTCAAGAATCAAAAGTGAAATGAGTAGCAGCAGTTAGGTGACAGTCATGTGAAGAAAACAAAGGGGTTGCACCGGTATGAAAAAATTCAGGCGCAGCAAAGCAACGGATTAACTGCTGCTCAGTCACAGGTGCTCAAAGTGAGGCAGAAAACGCAGCAGGAAGGAGAGTTCCTTCCAGAAAGTTAACCACAAACCCCACACACCACTCGGTCTCTGAGAAGGGTTACACAGGTGACCACACACAGGACTGCAGGGGCACCAGGATTCGGGGTGTGGCAGGCAGGAGGCAGGGGTCACGTCACTCTGCAGACCAGCACAGGCTCACCTTTATCCTCTGGTGTGGCCAAAGCATCACGTGCAGAGAGATAGTTCTTACATTAATCGGGAAGGAAACCATTAAGAAGCACGTGAATACTAGACCCTTACCTCCAAGCAATCATGTTTTATCTGCCGAGTCTGCGCCAGTCTCGAGGGAGTAACGGAGGGTGATCTGCTTCCCAGCAGTGACTGTTCACCACCCGCCCCTGCTCTGCACGGTGGCGATGCCAGCTGAGTGGGCTCACATGTAGGTTTGGTCCAGGAAATGCACACACTCAACCACAGGAAACAAGAGGAGGCGCTATACGGTGCCTGGACACAAAGGGGACCATGGGACTGGGCTGGGCAGCCTGTGTGGGGCCAGGCACATGTGTTGGGCAGGCAAAGCCCCATCCGCCTCCTTGCAGAACATGAGGCTCAGGAAATTCCCCAGCAGTCCAATACTGAGGACTCCATGCTTTCACTGCCAAGGGTGTGGGTTCGATCCCTGGTCGGGAAACTACGATCCCACAAGCCATGCAACACAGCCAAAAATATTTCTGATCCACCTCCCGTGCATGCGTGCCAAGTCGCTGCAGTCATGTCCGACTCTGCGCAATCCTATGGACTGGAGCCCTTCAGGCTCCTCTGTCCATGGGATTCTCCAGGCAAGAATACTAGAGTGGGCTGTCATGCCCTCCTCCAGGGGATCTTCCTGACACAGGGATTGAACTCGCATCTCTCACACCTCGTGCATTGGCAAGCGGGTTGCACTAGCATTGGCAAGTGGCTTCTTTACTGCTAGCGCCACCTGGGAAGCCTGACCCTCCTCCTACCAGGATGGTTTCTGCAGTTATTGAGTCTGTTTTACAGAAGTACATACAGCAAGAAGCCAAATGGCTTGCAGTGGGGTTTCTCGCAGGTTTCTGAACCAAGAGGGTCGAGCCTGGGGCGTGCAGTGTTCACCCCTCCAGACGGCCTTAGAAGAGGTGGGAAGTTATCCATGCTCCCTCTTGCCTGCAGCTGGGCCTCAGGCCCCAGGGATCCCCAGCACGTAACCTGGGACTGGACGCATGAAGGGGAGAAGGCTGACCACCCATTATCCTGCCTGGTCACAGCCTTGCCACCTGTAGCCAGGAACCTAAGTGCCAGGGAGTTGCCCAGAGCAGAGGAGACGCCTGTCTCTGTCCGGTCACCCCAGGCCCTGCCCAAGGCTCAGGGCACCAGCTATCTTGATGCCTGTTTCCCCCACTGGAGAAGCAACAAACTTGTGTCCCTTCGTCATCCTCCAAAGCAGTCTTCCTCTGGGCCCCTCTGCAGAGTTGCCTGACGTCAGAGGTCTCACCTGTCGGTACCTAACGAGATGCAAAGTCTTGAGGATGGAGATTGGAATTACTGCCAATCTTTTCTGTAGTTTCAGAGCATCAATAAACACACAATAACAATCTCTATGCCAACCGGCTCAGTAGACGGATGGCCTGAATATCCAGCTCAACTGGAGCCAAACCCAGTTCAAACGGAAAGCATTCTTGGCCTAATTGCCATGCCGTGCTTTGTGACCGTGCTGGAAGCACCCTTTCTCCTCCCGCAGGCTGCCCACGCCCTGGGCGAGGCGGCCAGCCTGGCCAGCGGCACCCCCCGCCCCCCGCCCCCCTCCCCCAGCGGGGCTCTTACTGGCAGAAGCTCAGCTCCTGGCGGTAGCAGGCCAAGGCTGCCTGCTGGGCGGCCCCGCCCACCATCCTGAGCTCCTTCTCCAGGGCCCAGGTCAGCTCCAAAAAGTTCACCTTCTTGTCCACACTGAAGTCAAGGCTCTGAAAACAGCAAGGCCCATCGGGCAGGCAGGATGAGTGGGTCTTCAGACATTTGCTGGCTCCCTCAGGCCCAGACTGCACTGGCCCAGTCCCTTCCTTTTCTGTCTGCAAAGCCTCCACCTCTTGATTGGAGCCTCTCTGATGCTCCCGTCCCTCTGGGGTCCCTCTCCCCTGGTCCCTGTCCACACTGAGGTCCCCCTCCCACTGTCAACATACGGCTCCTCCCCTCACTGTCCCTGCCTCGGAGGTGGGCATGACCCAGGCTGGACAGAGTCCCCCTTCCTGGGCAAAGGGACAGACACAGAAGGGGGCATATGCAAGCAGAGGACTTTGGGGATTGATAGGGGCGCTGGAGAAGGGCTTTTTCTCTGCCAAATCAAGTGTTGTCCATGCCACGGGGTCCTGGGGAGCCGCACGAGGGTGCTAGACCTGAAGCCAAGACCCAAAGGCCAGCAGAGTCCTGACAACCCCCAGAGCTGGGACCCCCAAGCCTAAGCATTCTCCTTCTTCCCCAACTGATCACAAAGACCCCTGATGGCCTCTTGCTCAAGCCAGTTTGAGTGGAGTTTGCGCCATTTCAGACACACAGATTCCTTAATATATCTCTAAACAGCACGAACAGACATAGGAACCGTGCGAGTTCTGTTGGTGGAAACATGATCGATAGAGCCATGAGCCACAGCCACGCATTTCCGAGCGTCACAGCCACTTCCCCTCGGGGTTGGGCAAGGTAACGTGAAAAGAAGAGAAACATCGTGCCTTCTACATTTTACCACCATAAGGAAAAGAGTAGGCCCGGGATGCCTACGCACCTGCCGGCTGCCTAGTGAGAACACTGGTGCCCTGGCATGCTCTCTCAGTGACTGGTGCTTGTGACTACAAGTTGCAGACACACGGGTCGGGCAGGCACATGGCAGGGCCCACGGGGAAGCCCTTCCTGTGACCCGGGAGATGGGGACTCAAATCTCCATGCTTCTACCGGGCCCCGAGGGCTTCTGGGAGAAAAATGACAGGATGCTAAAGCATGTGGTGTGACCTGGAAGCGGCCGCCAGGCCATGCTGAGAGCACGCTTCCCAGCAATGAAATCACGGTGGGAGCAGAGGACAAAGAGGTGTGGGCAGCAGCTTCCAGATTAGAAAAACCGCGCGACACGTGTGGGCACCGCCTCCTGGTGTCCACGCCCGCGTCCTGCAGGCACTAAGGTGCCCTCCTGTCCTCCAGGACCGAGGATCGGCTCGGAGGTCGACACACGCTGCGGGGTGAGTCTGAGATACTTAAACCTACCCTCGAAAGGATTTGTTCCAGGCTGTGGGCTTTCTCTGCTGTTTACTTATTATGTTTTTAAGTTAAGATGTCCTACACATTGATATGAAAAAATAAAGCAAACTGAGGGTGACGGGTCTTCCCTCCACGGGGCCTGTGTCTGCGAGGCTCTCTGTCCAGCCTCCCTCATGGGCAGCGGCTCCCGCTAATCCCCCCGCCCAGATGCCTCTGCTGGGGCAGTCTCGTGACCGTCTACACCTGCAAGACATCCCTGCCATTGTGAATGCCCTCCTGAGCCCACAAGGAGATGATCTACTCCGGGAAGGCGAAGCCGCTGCCATCATCCACACTGCAGAAGAGGCGGGGGCCTGAGCACATGGACACGAGGGATGACGTGGTGGTCTGGCCGACACTCTCCTCTGGCACCTGCATGCGGGGACCAGCGCCGTCAGGACCGTGGCCTCCTCACGCACCTCCCGTGACCTCACCACCTGTGCTCGGCGGTGCGGCCTCCCCGACTCCTGCTGCAGGGAACAGGGTGCCCGGAGGACCTGTGGGGACTGCAGGCTCCGCGAAGACAACCCGAGCCCAGGTTCAGGGCCATCTGCCTGAGGCGCCCCAGCACCTGCGGGGTGCCCGGGGTAACCTTTCTCTGAAAGAGCAACGGCTTCCCGCCTGTCCTCCCAGAAGGAGAGCCTGGGAAGGCACACGCCAGCCGAGGGAAACCCAGTCTGTGCAGAGAAAGCCAGGATGGGCTTCAGAAGAGGCGGGGCGGCCCAAGCAGAGGGCACATGACCTCAGCATTCAGGGCTGGAGACAAGGGCAGAAAAACCCCTCAGCTGGAAAGCTGATGGGCGAGGCTGAGGTGCGGCCAGGAGGCTGTGCTTCCAACCCCAGGGAGGGCCCCTGGGACATGCATTTGCTGTTGGGACCAGAACAAGGAGGAGCAGCGGCCCCCTCCTCTCTGCTGTCCCCAGACCACCAGAACCAGGGGCTCCCCTGATGGAGCAGGAGAACCTCGGTCTGCTGTGCGAGGCCTCACACTCGCAGCCCGGCCACACCGGTGTCCCACGCACACAGAACATGGCCCCGTGGCCACGTCAGCGCTTCCTGGGCAGCGACGAAGGGCCGAGGCCCCTGGGAGGAACCCTCCTCCGCGGGCTCTGGGCACCGTGCGGTCCCTGCCCTCAGGTGGCCGGGCACTGTCCTCACTTCCCTGACTCCTTCCCCGTCTCAGTAGCTTCAGGGGTAGAAACCTGATTTTCGGACGAGCCCAGCCCAGCAGAGAACAAGGGCACTGTTCCTGCACTGCCGCCCACAAACTACGGGATCAGCCACGTTGCCAAAGAGGCGGCGGCGAGACTCCCCAGGACAACCGTGCCCTGCGGTGGGAGGAGCCCTGACCACCCCGAGATAGAGATGAACCAAACGCACCGGCCAACAGCACAGTGTAAATAAAGTCCGCTTGACTCCAGCTGGCCTCGTGCAGGATGAGAAATGGGAAGAACACAGCTCCAGGAGAGCCTGGAGGGGAATCCCGGGGAAGGCGCGGCCCTAACAGTGACTGTGCCCCCCAGGGAAGAGGGACCGGGTGCTCCTGGTGGAACGAGTGTGCCCCAGGGAATCCATGGAAGACCCCTGTGAGGTGCGTCCACTTTACAGATGAGGACCCTGAGGCTCAGAGAAGGCGAGCAGCTCACCAGTGGCGCTCAGCCAGGCAGAAGCGGTGTCAGGTGAGGTCACTCCGACCACCTCCCGCCACCCACTCTGGAGACCAGGCAGAGAGCACAGGCCTTCAGGAGAGTGACGGCAGTCACCCTGGGCTTCAAGAGTTAATCGGTCCCACCGCACCTGGTAATGAGACCAGGACCCGCTGGGTTTGACATGCGGGGCCAGTTCCAGCGGTCGAGGGGACCCATGATCGAACAGGCCAAGCTGGAACTCCTCCAGACTCACTCTACCACCCCCATCTTGGTCCAGCTTGTTGAACAGGTCTTCAATTTCCTAAAGAAAAGCGCCTCAGGCATCTGCTCAGAGGCTGCTCCCAAGAAGCCTTGACCGCCCCGCCCAGGCCCGGCCCCCACCCCACCAAGCAGGCGGCTTGCTATCCCAGCACCGGCTTCCTGGCTGTGGCTTGTGAAATCCACACGCCTGGTCAGTTTCCACCCGGCTGTGAATGGTCACCTGAGCATCCCGCATCTCCCAAACACCCACCCCGACTCTGCTGTGACGGAGTCTGCTGGACAGTGGGACATGTATGCGCGGGACAAGTGTGTATGGAATCCCAGAGGTTCGGGGTCAGCAAGGCAGGGCCCATCCCATCACACTGCCCCCTCCTCCCCTGGGCCCTGAAGGAGGGAAGGGCTGAACACAGCTGCCGGGGTCAGAGCCAGATGCTATGGGCACCCCCCCTTGGGCTGGGCGGTAGGCCTAGGGAGACCAGAGAGGGGAGAGAGCTCCAGGCAGAGGAGGGTCCTGAGCGAAGGTGGCCCGAGACGGACCGTCAGCACTAGCCCTGGGAGTCAGCACAGGATTTTAGGCCGGACAGTGACGACTGAATCTGTGTCTTAGGGTGAAGGGGATTTCCAGGCCTGGCACCAACCACAAAGACTCAGCCCTTTGGGGCCGTCCGTCCATCGCCTCTCACCTCCTTCGCCAGGCCCTGGAGCCCAGTGCTCTGGCAGATAAGGGCCAGCTCCTCCTGGGTGAGGTGGCCGCTGCTGCCCACACTCAGCTCTTCCCAGAGGCCCCGGACCCAGCTCTCGGGGGTGTCGAAGGAGTGGCTGCAGGACTTCCGGGGGCTCCCGAAGACCTCAGAACCCCAGGTTGGCAGCTGGCCTAAAGCAGGGGAAACACACCAAGGTGGTACTTTACTCTGAAATCAGATGGACTGAAAGATGGGCAGAGGGACATGTGTGAGAGTCAAGCTTCCGACGGTGGCTACACGGGGCTCAGCATGCATTCTGCCAACTTAATTCTATGCAAAATTTCACAATACAAGGGGGACTCTGCTGCACAAGGGGAAGGCATGTCTGAAGGGAGCCTCCAGAAGCTGCAGCACTAGGAGCATACCTGCAAGCTTCGTGCTTAGAAGCAAAAGGCCTGGCTTGAAAAATTAATGTCTAGAAGGTCTTCAAACCTGCCCAAAGCGCAGAGCACGTCTCGCAGAGGCCAATGACCTGTCCCTTGGGCAGCCTCTCGCCCTGGCTTCATCTGCCCCTGTGTGTGCTTGTCCACATCTTTTCTGTTTCTGTGATATTTATTTGGCTGCTCTGGGGCTTGGTCGCTCGCTGCATGTGAGATCTTTTTAGTTGTGGCATGCAAACGCTTAGTTACAGCATAGGGGCTCTAGTTCTCAGACAAGGGATGTAACCCGGGACCCTGCAATGGGAGTGCGGAGTCCTAGACAGTAAATCACCACAGAAGTCCCCGGCCCAAGTATTTGAAGGCAAATCCCAGCTGCCGTGTTCTCACCCCTGAGTGTTTCGTATGCACTCCTGACCCCAGTGCGACGATGGCCCTACAATCCAACAACGACGTCCCAGTTCTGTCCCAAGTCTCCTGACGGCTGATTTCTTCAACTCGGCATCAATGCAGAGTCCTCCCTGGGCGTGTGGCTACTCCCCCCGAGTCGCTGGGTCAGCTCCCGCCCGTCCCCCAGTCCCCGCCCTCCTGCCCTTCCATCCCTAACATCTCCTGGAAACTGGAACTGAGCACCAAAGGCTAGTTTGGATGCAGGTTGAGTGTCATCTTTTTTCTTTTTTTCCCAGCAAAGACGACTCAAGGTGGGCTGTTTTCCGTACCGCCTCACATCAGGAGCCACAGGGGTCTTTGAGATGCAGACTCAGCAGCGAGTCTGGGTGACAGACGGCCAGGTTAGCCAGGTGGCTTACTGAGGTTTCTGAAGCTTTGCCAGAGAAACACCCTTTGGGAGAGTGTTTGGGCACCTTGGGGTGCCCACAAAGAGCTCTCCTTAGATAAGCAAGGCTACAAAGCAGAGCTCTCTCCACGCCCAGACTGCACCACCTTGCCCGACGCAGGACGAGGGTAACCTGCACCTGACCAGACTCCGGCTCGCGCGGTCAGTGGTCTGGAGCTCTCCAGAGAGGAGTCATCTTGGCGTTTACTGTGATAACCCAACCAATAATCAGAAAGTCCTTTCCTGAGGAAAGCCAGGCCTCCATGCTCATGAACGATGCTGTATATCGGGTTGAGCAAAACACAAGGAAAGGGCCACTTCCAACACCCCTTCCAGCTTAAAACATCTGAAAGTTCTATGGAAAAATGGAAAAACAGGGACTTCTCTGATGGTCCCATAGTTAAGAATCCACCTTGCAATGCAGGGGACTCGGGTTCGGTCCTTAGCTGGGGAACTCAGATCCCACGTGCCATGGAGCAACTAAGCCTGTGCCCTGCAACTAGACAGAAACCTGCGCACTGCAATCAAAGTTCCCAAATGACGTATGAAGATCCTGCATGCTACAACTGAGACCTGACACAGCCAAATACATACATTCTGAATTTAAAAATAAATAAATAAATAAAGGCAGGAACCAGACAAAGGGAAAAGCAATTCTGACAGCAGGGTGTGTGTGTTCTCAGGGCTGGCAGAGAAGGTAAATAAGTCCTGAGAGGTCTGACGTTTGTGTCTGAGTGTCAGTTCTAACCCGGATGGAAAGAAGAACCCAAGCAGTCTCTGGGCAGAGAGCCCAAAATCACTCAGTGAATAACCTCGCCGGAGCCCTTCCTCTCGTCCCCTAGATTGACTCTGAGTCCAGGGAATCTGGGAAGTGATTTTTGGACACAAAGAGGTCCATCTGCTTCATCCAGTAGCAAAGACACTTGGCTCATTCGCCTGACGTCCCCACGCTCAGCGCTGAGCCAACAACAGCCTCGGCCCCTAAGGGCCACAGTCTGGACGATGCTCAGCACCAGTGCAGACCTCTCGCTCAGGAGCAGCTCTCGGTCGCTTCTGGTCTCCCGCTGGAGCCATGGTCCTGCACATTCTGCCCTGTGACACACGCTGGTGAGAGGCGTCCTTAAGGAACCCGCACACCCACATGCTGATGCACCCAGCTTTGCTAAGCACACCTGTGACTGCCTTCCGGGTGCTCCGCCAGGTTCCCAGGACCAGAGCCATGTCTTGCCCTCCACTTGGGGCACATGCAGGGCCTCTGCTGAGTGGGGAGGCTGCTGGCCCAGGCCTGGCACATTAGGAAGGAGTCCCCTGGCCCATGCCTGCCGGTCGGGAGGATGACTGTGACCCTAGCCAACTAGCTGCTTTCTTAGCCAGCGGCCCCTGCCCAAGGGTCTGACCTCAAGATTCTCAGAGCTGGGACCACCCAGGAGAAGGGCACCCCAAAGAGACCACCCACACTGGGCACCTCCCAGGATATTCTCTTTCGCTGGCAGCCTGTTGCCTGACAGCCCAGCACTGACCAAAGGGGGCATTCACCACAAGGCCAGGCTTTACCTTGGGCTTCAAACAATTCATTCTGAGGCTCCTTCATGCTGTCGGCTTCTTCATCAGACTTGAGACTCTGGAAAAACAGAAAGAGAAGGACGTCAGCCACGATTAAGCTGCAGTGGGTGGATCTGCCCCATGGATGTCCTTTCTGACACCAAAGCCTGAAGGCTCCCACAGTGGACAGCTCAAGGAGTCTCAGAGGGGGCCCCGGAGGCATCATCACGAGCCCGCCAGGTTGTGCAGGGTGAGCCTTGGTCCAAGTGCTGGATGTGGCTGACCGTGGCTGTGGCACACCTGCCCTTTCCGCCCTCAGCCGACTAACCTTCCCCTCCTCCTGCAGGGCCAGGGGAGGGTGGTGGTGAACAGGGGATGCTCCGAGGCCCCCATTTCTGAAGGCGGATGCTCTGTGGCCAGAGCTGCCCTGCAGACATAGACCCAGAGACCCCTTAAAGCCAAATGTAGGTCCCCGAATAGCCCCTCTGCCAGCGATGAGATGCCCTCTCCCATCTTCCTGTGTCATATCACGTGAGCAGTGACTGGGGAGGTGCCGAGGGGGGCTCCACCCACCTCCACGCTTTCTAGGGACACTGAGCAGCGGACATGGCTCCTTGCACGGGGTCTGGCCAGCTGCTCCGGGAAACCTGGGGCTCCACCTGCAGCGCCACAGGGCTCAGGCTGGCTCTGACGGCCGTACCACTTAGAGCCGCTCACGTACTTTGGGGGCACCGCCCGGGAGGCAACTGGAAAGAAAATGGGAGGCGTGTGGGGCTCTTTAAAACAGACTCTTGGTCCACTTGTGCTTACAAAGATGCAGATTGGGAGGTGTGATGTGGCTCTCGGGGACAGACAAGGAAAATGCCAGAAGAACACAGGGAACAGACAACGAGGGGCTGGGGCTGAGACAGCTAGGCTGGGAGACAGCACTTTTCATCCTAAGCTCTCGCTGTTGTTGCAGTGTTTCCAAGCAAAATGTGCTTTTGTTATGTGATAGAAAACTAATTTTAAAAAATTGCTTTTTACACAAAGAAATAACCTTCCAATAATCCAAGTGCTCTACAGACAAGAAGGTCATTTCCCACCCTCCCGACCCCACCCCACCTGGACAGGACACAGAGGCAAGGACCTCAGCACAGTCGGGGAGGCTCAGACTCCGCATGAGTCTAAAGTCAGGGGCAGAGGCAGGTGTGGACTTCAGCTAGCGATTCATGAGGCTCCCTTAAGCCCTAATACACCCCTGCACTTCCTGCTTCCCTCCTTACCTGCCCACATCTGTGGAGCAATGGGGACTCCCCAGGCAGAGAAGAAATGACACTGGCTCTGCAGGAATCTGCCTGGCCAGAGAGACTGGGGAGTGGGGGTGCGGCCGGGGCTGTGACCAGGAGAGAACACGGGTTCGACGGGAAGCTCCCAGAAGGGACCAGTTGGAGAGAAAGGCATAGGGTCCCAGGAAGCAAGGCCGGGCCAGGGAAACAGACCGTTTCACACAGGTGGGTCATGCTCCCAGGGACCGAGTACCACCTCCCTTCTCTCCTCTTCACCAGAAACTGGCCCGCCGCCCCTGACCTTGGGAGCATCAGAGGAGGAGGCTGGGTCCAACCGGGCCTCCAGGAGAAACAGGGATGCTGGCGATGCAGAGAACCTGAGGACGAGGGAGGAGTCTGGGGAGGAAGATGCCGAGTTCCCGGTGACAGAGGGCATCTAGGGCAGGCTGACCGTGTTCCTGGACCCTGTGAGGTTATCTTGGCAGGGTCTGGCCCTGTAAACTCTCCCCATGTGGGAACTCCCGGGGCTGCTGGAGAGGAGGGGGGCGTTCCCACTGACAGGGAGGAAACGGGAGGCTTGAGCACCCCATGCAGGGAGCAGGGGCCTGCACGCAGGCTCCGCACCTGCTCTGCTTTCTGTCTACACACGGGCTGAGGCTGGTTGCTGAGAGGGGAGCAGTGGGAAGAGAAAGGCCATGTCAGCTGGGAGTGGGCAGCGGGGACACACTCGGGAAACCAGGTGCGCCTGACAGCACGCAGACCCCTGCCTGGGGCTCAGCCACTCCCCGCTCACTGGAGGTCGTGAGCCAGCACCACATCTGCGCCCTTGGCCTGACTGGGCTCCTGCCCCTCAAATCCTGAGATTCCCCCGGCCCGCAAGTGGAGGCCCACCTGCCCTTGATGTGGTCCCCACTTTCTTCATTGTATCGGCTTCTCAGCACTTTCCTCAGAGCAACGAGACGCCCAGAAATCACACGCACTAGGACCGGTTCATAATGTTCTCCGAAAGTGTCACCTCCTCCCTCCACCAGGAGGAAATGCGTCTCCAGAAAAAGTGTCCATGCGGCAAATCAGGCCAGGAGGAGTCAGTGTCTCACTACCCACAGAGCACAGAGCTGTGGCCTCTCCCTGGAAAGCTCCGGGGGGTCACGCCCAGTCCCCACCCGCTGCCCAGATGGCCGGCAGACCTCAAGGTCAGCCGTGCCCTGTGCCTCCTGTGTGTGCGTACTTATTCATACGAACAGAATGCCAAACTCTACAAGCTAAAAATACGTCGGTTTAGGATCTCCCTGGTGGTCCTGTGGTTAGGACACTGTGCTGCCAATGCTGGGGGCAAAGGTTCAATCCCCAGTCAGGGAACTAATATCTCAGCATGCTGAGAGGCATGGCCAAAAGATTAAACAAGAAAAAAAAACAAACAAAAATAGTTTGGTTATGTGTTCTGTGATGGCCTTCACTGAAAGAGCAGAACTACTGAAACGCAGAATGTTCTTCAAAACCCCAGGCATTTGGCCCCAGGGTGCCTTGCACATTCCTGGAGCATCAAAGCACATATCTTCAATCATGTGGTGTGAGTTGGTGGGAAGGACCAGCAGGCAGATTAGAAAGCCGGAGACAGGGATGCCGTGGACTGGCCGGGGAAGCAGGGCCTGCTGGGCTATCACAACAGGGGCTGCCTCTGTGCACCGGCCCTGGCCGAGCCACCTCAGGCAGGCCTATGACTGTCCACCAACTGCTTAGGTAATTGAGGAAAGCTCTGAAAATTGAAAGAATTGGAAAACAATACAAAACAAAACCGGGGTTGGAACAGAAAAGCACCAGTCACGAAGAGGACACAAGTTGCCGACTCTCAGGAGTTCCAGCACAGAAAAGGGAGCGATGACACGGGCATGGCCTTTCTCAGGCACCTTCATGCCCAGGGTCACACGATCACACCCCAAGTCGGGAAAGGCAAGGGGCCTTCTTCCCACCTCATGGAAGAGAAACGTGAGACAAAGCAACCAACGGCCCGACCCTTTCAGGTCCCAGGGTGGCCTTTGAGAAGCTGGCTCCTCCCCCTGGCTAAACTCCTCCCCCTGGTCAAACTTCACCCATCTGGCTCCTCCCCCTGGTCAGACCCCACCCTCGTCATACTCCACCCCCTTATCATACTCTTCCGCGGGTCACACTTGGCCCCCTTATCAGGCGCCTCACCCTGGCTAGACTCCTGCCCCTGGTCAGACTCCTCCCCTGGTCAGATTTCATCGCCATCAGGCTCCTCCCCTGTAAGACTCCACCCCCTGACCAAACTCCTCCCCCGTCAGGCTTCTTCCCCTGTCAGACTCCACCCCCTTATCAGACTCCTCCCCTGGTCAGCCTTGGCCCTCTGACCAGACTCCGCCCCCATCAAGCTCCTCTCTCCCAGTTCAGGGCTCCCACGTGGCTCCAGCAGGAGGCGGTGGGACTCCAACCAATTTCACCCCCAGGGGAGGCCGCAAGGACTTCCCCAAGGGCCTAGCTCCAGATTGGAAAATCTCACCTGAGTAATGGCTACGATCAGCCACAGGATTTCGGGGGCGGGGGGCCGCTGCGGGGGTGGGCGCTTACTGGAATCTACATGAAAGGTACATAACCCCCAAACCTCCCAATGGCACCCAGTGCCCCAGTCACGCACCTGCTCCTGACCAAGGCCACACCTGGTGTGTGGGAGCAGACCAGGGGCCTGTGTGGGGAAGACGCTTCGAACCCCTGGCCCGTGGGGGAGGGAGGGACACGCTGGCCACTGCACTCTCCCTCCTAGCACTCCTCAGATGCAGCCCCGAACGGTCACCCGGCCAGAGCACGGCAGGCGCTGCCAGCCAGGGAGTTGGCCCATCTTCTAAGGAGCACGTCCGCTATCACCTTCCACAGGACCCACAGTCCATACCTCCAAGCGGGCCTCCCTCCACAATTCTCCCTCCACCTCCTTACCAGTTTCAAAGCGCCTCTTCGCTTGCTTTGAAATAGTACCTTTGTTCCACTGGCCCCACTGGAAACCAGGATTCTAACAAGTCCGAGGAGCACAGAGCACTATTGCCTGAGACATAAGACAGGCAGAGGGCTGCCTCAGCTGGTGCATCCTGCTTGCTTCACCAGCCTCCCAGCCTGGCCCGCACCTGACACCTGCACTGTGCTTTGGAAGATCAAATTCTTCCACCTCTCCACACCCACTTTATCTTGTCTACACCCTTCCCTGGAAGGACAGCACTAGATATGACTTGACATTTGTGAGATTGTGACTTATAATAAATGTGAATTTGGTCTTCCTCCCATCCCTTACACAGGTTCTAAAACCCTGGAATTTCCTAAGTGATGAGAGCAACCACACCCAAGTTTATGCTGATAAGGTGACTTTGAGAACCACATAAGGTGACTTTGAGATGGGATGGTTGCCCGGGAAACCAAGGATGTGATTAGACCTTGGAACTTTCAGCCCTACCCCTGACCTCTAGGGAGGTCAGAGGCTGGATGCTGAGTTCAATCACTGATGCCCCATCACTGGATCAGTCATGATTGTGTAATGAAGCCTCCATAAACCCCAAAAGGACGGCATTCAGAGAGCTTCTGGGTTGGTGAACACGGGGAGACTGGGGAAGACTGAGGCCTGGAGAGGGCGTGGGGGCTCTGAGCCTCTTGCCACAAGCCAATGCATCGCTCACCCTGAGTCACAACCTTTTGGAATAAACCGCTGATCCAGTAATGGGTTTCCCTGAGCTGCTCTAGCAAATTAACTGAACCTGAGGAGGCCGTGGGTACCTCTGATCTTTAGCCAGTGGGACAGAAGCACAAGGACAAGAAGCTGGACTTGAGATTGTTGTCTGAAGGCAGTGCGGTCTTAGCCTGTGGGGTCTGCAGCTGTGTCCAGGCAGACAGTGTCAGAATGGAGTTGAACTGCAGGGCACCCAGCTGGTGCTGCAAACTGGCCTGGTGCGGGGGAAACTAGACAGATCTAGTGACCAGAAGTGCAGGGTATTCAGAGGATTCTGTGCACCGCAGAGGAGAATGCAAGAGTTTCCCCAGAGCCACTGAACAAATAAGGAGGCCAGAGAAGGGAAACCCAGGTGCTGGTCCCAGGCCATGCAGCTGGGGAACACAGACCTGCTGCATTGTTCAGGGACAACACCATACTCCAGAAGTCACAGAATCACGGAAAGAGACAAAAAGAAGACCAGAAAGGCCTCTTACCTGACTCCAAAGACCCACTGTCTTCATCTGAGGAGGCAAGACCAGCCTGTGATGACAATGCAGCCACGAAACTATCCTTAAATTCCTTGAAGTTAACCTGTGAATTTGAGAAAAGCGGTCAGCACTGCTTTCTACAGGCCACATACGTAGCACACTGTCCTTTGGGGTTTTCTCAGATGGAAGATCTTATGTTGCCTTCGGCACTGAGGACATTTATTTTTTCAAATATTTACTTAAGATTTTAAAACACGGAAGATATAGTAAGGCAATGAAGAGTGAATCATAAGCCCTTCACCAAAAAACACTATTAACAACTCCATAAAAAGAAATTAGATAACATAGTAGAAACCAGTGCAGAAAAGAGGTGTCTGATGACCACAAACATTAACACATAAAGAAATATCCATGCCTTCACTACCCACCAAGAAAGAAAATGCCAGCACCTAGGCTAGTCCTCCACCCAGGTTCCTTTCCTGATTAAATACCCCGCCCCTACACTGGGGGGGAATAAAAGCTATGAACAGTCTCACATATGTCCTAAGAGTTTCTCTGGAGTATACGTTCCTGAGAATAGGATTGCTGGGTCACAGAATATACATTTATATCCTCTTGGTAAACTGAATCTTTTGTCACTATACAATGCTGACCCTCTTCAGTTCAGTAATGCTTTTTACCCTAGAGACTAGCTTTCTTATGGAGCTTAAAAGTTTCATATCAACCAGTTTTACACTCTTCAAGCACAACACAAAGCCTGGCTGATACTTTGTGCCTTTGTTATCATTTATATAGCCAATGTTCATTTAGAATTATTCAAATATTTGGCACTTCGTTTTTCATTTCTTCCTTCATTTCTGATCTGCCTGGGATAATTTTCCATCTATTTGAGATAGATCTTTGAGACTTACGTTTTTCTTAAGTATGCTGGTGCTAAGCTCTTGAGTACGTCAAGGCTGTATATTGTCACCCTGCTTATTTAACTTAAATGCAGAGTAAATCATGAGGAACGCTGGGCTGGAAGAAGCACAAGCTGGAATCAAGATTGCCGGGAGAAATATCAATAGTCTCAGATATGCAGATGACACCACCCTTATGGCAGAAAGTGAAGAGGAACTCAAAAGCCTCTTGATGAAAGTGAAAGAGGAGAGTGAAAAGGTTGCCTTGAAGCTCAACATTCAGAAGACAAAGATCATGGCATTTGGTCCCATTACTTCATGGGAAATAGATGGGGAAGCAGTGGAAACAGTGTCAGACTTTATTTTGGGGGGCTCCAAAATCACTGCAGATGCTGAGTGCAGCCCAGAAAATAAAAGACGCTTACTCCTTGGAAGGAAAGTTATGACCAACCTAGATAGCATATTAAAACGCAGAGACATTACTTTGCCAACAAAGGTCCGTCTAGTCAAGGCTATGGTTTTTCCCGTGGTCATGTATGGATGTGAGAGTTGGACTGTGAAGAATGATGGTCGCCGAAGAATTGATGCTTTTGAATTGTGGTGCTGGAGAAGACTCTTGAGAGTCCCTTGGACTGCAAGGAGATCCAACCAGTCCATTCTAAAGGAGATTGATCCTGGGTGTTCATTGGAAGGACTGATGCTAAAGCTGAAACTCCAATACTTTGGCCACCTCATGCGATGAGTTGACTCACTGGAAAAGAGTCTGATGCTGGGAAGGACTGCGGGCAGGAGGAGAAGGGGACGAGAGAGAGTGAGATGGCTGGATGGCATCACCGACTCGATGAACACGAGTTTGAGTGAACTCCGGGATTTGGTGATGGACAGGGAGGCCTGGCGTGCTGTGATTCATGTGGTCGCCAAGAGTCGGACACGACTGAGCGACTGAACTGAACTGAACTGAACTGAAGCTCTTTTAGTCTGATGTCTGAAATGTTTTAATTTCACTTTGATTCTTTTTTCAGCAAAGACATAACTTTTAAAAAGAACATTGGAAATGACCCAGATGTACGTAAAGAAAACAGGTAAAGAAACTGTGATTCAGTCAGACAACGAAAGATGACAACAGGGGAAAGGAAACACTGACAGAGACAAAAGATTGACACTGACCTACACTATCTGAATGCAGACTGCAGACATAGTTCTGAGTGAAAGAACCAGAGTATGCACTGAGCATGTGCTGTATATATCCACCTGCATGAAGTGCAGAAACAGGCAAACAAACCTGTGCTGTTCTCATCAAGATAGTGGTAACTGTTGGAGCCAGAGGGACCACAGGGGCACCTGAGGAGGGACGCAGGATGCTGGGGGCCCAGGTATGCTTGGAATGGATGTTCACTGAGCGGCACACAGAAAGAAATCAGCGCAAGAGATCCTTGTCGGTGAAAATGTCGCCGGTATGTGCCAGGAAAGCAGACCTGGGGCTGTAGGTCCAACCGTGCTTCCCACAACTGGCACAGGACGTGAATGAGCACGTTTCTAGTGCAGCCTCTGAGCACTGAACGCAGCTGCGGCCTGTGGAACACCTCTGCCTGGGTAACACATGTGTCAGGCTTGGAGGTGGACTACTAACATGTGTGTTTACCTTCTGGCTCCCAGCTAGCACGTGGTCTCACGGCTGACACATTGTAAATACTCAACAAATGTCTATTGGATGTGTTGGCCTCCATGTCCTTTCAAAACTGAGCAGATCACCTTCTCAAGGAGACATTCTCTCACCTTTCTTCTTTAAAAAAAAAAAAAAATCTACTTCTTTATTTTTGGCTGTGCTTGGTCTTCGTTGCTGCATGCACGCTTTCTCTATTTGTGGCCAGTGGGGGCTACTCTTCCTTGTGCTGTATGGGCTTACCATTCTACTAGCCCTCACTGGAAGATGGGCGTGAATTTGCTAAACTGCTCATAGGACAATGTCTGAAGCCTCTTCTCTCTTTTTTAGGATGATGCATCAATTTCAATCAGGTGGATCTATTAATTTATTGTTGTTCAGTCACAAGTCATATCCAACTTTTTGCGACCCCATGGACTGCAACACACCAGGCTTCCCCTGTCCCTCACCATCTCCCAGAGTTTGCCCTAGTTCATGTCATGTCGGTGATGACATCTAACCATCTCATTCTCTGTTGTCCGCTTCTCCTCCCCACCCTTACCCAGCATCGGAGCCTTTTCCAATGAGTTGGCTCTTCCCATCAGTGGCCAGAGTATTGGAGCTTCAGCTTCAGCATCAGTCCTTTCAATGAATACTCCAGGTTGATTTCCTTTACGATTGACTGGTTTGATCTCCTTTTGACTCAAAAATCTTCTCCAGCACAATTCAAAAGCATCAATTCTTTGGCACTCAGCCTTCTTTATGATCCAACTCTCACATCCATACATGTCTGCTGGAAAAACCACCGCCTTGCCTATATGGACCTTAACTAATCTTATATTGAAAAGGCTGTGTCCAGACTTTTGCCACGTGGATCAATACTAGAAAGAATATTCTTGCATAGCTTTCATTTCACAGAGATATTGTATTGCTTTCATTTTACATTCCAAGCTTCTAGATGTTGCCTAGCACATAACAAGTGCTCAAAAATACTTATTGAGGGACTTCCCTGGTAGCACAGTGGCTAAGACTCCAAGCTCCCAATGCAGGGGACCCAGCTCCACTGCTGGTCAGGGAACTAGAAACCACGTGCCGCGGCTAAGAGTTTGAAAGCCCCAACTAAAGATGGCACACATCGCAGGGAAGACTGGTGCAGCTAAATAAATAAATATTAAAAAAAAAAAAAAAAACTTGTTGACTACATGGGAGCAGAATGAAATGGCCATTTTGTTTGATCCAATTTCAGATTTCTTTTGTGTCTTTGATAATACTTACCAGCTTTCCTCTGAGCCATCAAACAGGAGGGGATTTGAGAATTGTGTGGTGGTTCAGTGGTTAGGACTCTGCACTCTCACAGCCAAGAGCCCAGGTTCAATCCCTGGCTGGGGAACTAAGATCCCACAAGCTGTGTAGCGTTACCAAAAAAAAAAACAAAATAAAACCAGGAGGGAATCTGATGGCTGAGTGTGCTGCTGTTTTATCTGATACCATTTGACAGTGTTTCTGTGTCCTCTCCCATCACAGCTCACAGAAGGAGGAAGGGCCAGGATAAAAAACGTCAAGGAAACCAGATATCCTGTTTAAGCTATTTTAACCAGTGTTGATTTTCACAAATGTGCCTTTTGCTCACCTAGCCCTCAAATACAATTCCAGGTGATATCAAGAGGGGCTAGGACATGAATGATCAAAATCACACCCGATTTTTTTTCTGGCCACACCACGAATAGCATGTGGCATCTTAGTTCATCAGCCAGGGATGCAACAAGTTGCCCCTGCAGTGGAAGCACGGAGTCTTAACCACTGGACCACGAGGGAAGTTCCCACACCTGAGTCTTAGGTCTATAGAGAAAACTCAGTAGAGGGGACAGTGACCGAGCTGGGTGAGGTGGGTGTGTGAGGCAGAGTCTTCCTCGCTGCAGAAGCAGCTCTGCGGACAGCACCAGCCACACGGGTTCTGGGGGAAGTAACAGGAGTCAGATTCACAGAGAAGCTCCCCAGGGGCCAGCATGGAGGGGTTTTAGGTTCTTCTTCATTTGTTTCTGCCCAAGAACCAACCAGTCCATTCATCAGTCCTGGGTGTTCACTGGAAGGACTGATGCTAAAGCTGAAACTCCAATACTTCGGCCACCTCATGCGAAGAGCTGACTCACTGGAAAAGACCCTGCTGTTGGGAGGGATTGGGGACAGGAGGAGAAGGGAACGACAGAGGACGAGATGGTGGATGGCATCACCAACTCAATGGACATGAGTTTGAGTGAACTCTGGGAGTTGGTGATGGACAGGGAGGCCTGGCATGTTGTGATTCATGGGGTCGCAAAGAGTCAGACACGACTAAGCGACTGAACTGAAGAACCAACTCAGGAATCTTTCCAGGATAGATTTTTTTTTCTCATTCAAAATGAGACCAGTTTTATTAAGTTCTGTGGGGGGAAAAATACTCTTCCTTCAAAGGTAAGATGACCAGCACAATTATGGGCACTGCTTTTTTGTTTCTGCTTCTTTTTGCAGTTTGTGGGATCTTAATTTCCAAACCAGTGATTGAACCCGGGCCCCTGGCAGTGAAAGCCCAGATTCCTAATTACTGGACCACTAGGGAATTCCCAGGCACTGTGTTTAAAGTGAACATGTATACCTCCCTGGTGGTCTAGTGGTTAAGAATCCACCTGCCAATGGAATGGACATGGGGTTCGATCCCTGGTCTGGGCAGACCCCTCAGGCTGCGGAGCGATAAGCCCAACCAGCACGACTCCTGAGCCTGCACCCTCGAGCCCGGCCTCTGCCACAGGGAAGTCCCTGCAGTGAGGAGCGGAGAACAGCCCCCACTTGCTGCAGCTGGAGAAGGCCTACACGCAGCAACGACTGAGGGCACCCCCCTAAAAAACTTCATTAACTGAAAGCACTGAATGAATATCTTACATCTGGACACATTTAAGAAACAGGAACACTAAGAAGCTTCTCAGTGTTCCTGTCAGGAAAGCAAGACGTGGTCCAGGCTCCAGATGACCTTTCGAGGCTACCTTGAACTTCCTAGAGAAAAGAACTCTGTGCACACTTTTCTTCCTATCTGGGACAGATGCACTCAGAGGGCACCTCTGAAGGCAGGGATCCTTGGTTCCTGAAACAGCAATGTGTGATGTTTTGTCCAGCTGCTGGACGAAATTCATGCTGGGCAATGTTATGAGACAATCTGCCTTCGAGGTACTTCGAAGCTGCCGCTGAATGACCCAGCATGTGAGCTACACAGAACCCTGTGTTTTTTGAACCATCCACAACAACCTTCCACTCCCCGGACAAATCAGCCGTTAAACATCTTTCTGGAAAAACAGAACAAAAACAAATCTCTGGAAGTTACTATGCTGAAAAAAGGGCAATCTCAAGAAACCTCTTTCTACAACACAGGAGTTCCATAAAAGGAAAAACAGCATCCCATTTCCTCCTAACTTTCCTTTGATGAGTATCTCTAGTCAACTGGTGTTTCTCAGTTGCCCACAGCTGTCACCACAGGCTCTCCATGCTTTTCTCTGCGAGAATGAAGTCCAGTACCCACCCTGGCAAACTGATTGTTTCCGAGAATTGTGTCCAGAAGGACAGGCAGCTGTTTTTCCAGATGGAGCTTCAGGCAGAGCTGGGTCAGCTCCTCCCGGTCCAGGAGGCCTGTCCCTGTGGCGTCACAGCGGCTGTAGATGTCCTTAAGTTGCAAAACGTAGTGGTCCTCCTCCTCTGTGTCCATCCCATCACAGACCGCGTGCAGGACAGGGAGACGCCGCACCGTCGGACTGACCCTGGCCTCCCTGCACTGTCCCGAGGTGCCGGGCGGTGTGGTCCAGGGCAGGGTAGGAGCTGGGGTGTGGGCACCTGGGTCCTTTCAGGGTATGTGAGGCTGGAGGAAGTCAGTGAGGCTAGAAACGTGTTCGCAGGGAACCCGTCCTCCTTTACTAGCTTGAAAAACCAGAATTGCTTTGTTCTGTTTAAAAAAAAGAAAGTACCTGATATAGAATAATCACAAAGAAAAAAAAATTGTAAGTATAAAGAGGACCAAAGTCATCCGAAATTTCATCACCTAAAAAAATATCATTATTACTATTTTGGCAAATAGTCAGTCTATTTTTTTTCTCTATGCACTTACACACAGGACCTGCTGGATGCCTGCCACTCCTGCCCTAGGATTCCAGGCTTGGGCAGAACTCAGATGTGGTGCTGGAGGTTAGAGGGCACCGAAGGCCCTCTCAAGAGCAGTGACAGGCCAGCCCCATCCTGGGAGAGCTTGCTGGACTGCAGCCCCCTCCCAGTTCCACTCAAAGGCTGATTCAGGGGCGAGGGCCCCCACCCTTGGCCCACTGCCAC
Organism: Moschus berezovskii; assembly: GCF_049115385.1. NCBI lineage: Eukaryota > Metazoa > Chordata > Mammalia > Artiodactyla > Moschidae > Moschus > Moschus berezovskii. The sequence continues at coordinate 85,799,194 of NC_142474.1, forward strand.
CCTGGTCATGCCAGCTTTGCCCGTCAGAGTTGAGTCCTGGCCATTCAGAAACACTTCTTTTCCTCTCCTTTCCCTCATCCCTAGGAAACTGAGACCCTGACCCAAAAGAGTAGGTGCTTTGTCTTCGGCCCTCCAGGCATACACCAGCGGTGCGATTCAGACCATCATTCTACAGGTCAGGCACAAAAGATCTTCCAGATGCCCTCTGCTAGGACACTTCCTAACCTCCACCCAAGATAAGGGCCAGACCGGCTGCTGTCCTGGCCCTGCTCCCCGGCTGCCGGGGAGGGGACCCGTGAAGGGGGACACCTCCTCGTCCCTCCACGCCCCCACGGCGTGCTGCGCCCCTCGATGGACCGAGCGTGGGTGATCAACTGTCCTCGCCGCAGGCCGGGAAGGTCATCTGGGTTCCTGGTGATCGCCTCCCTGCTTCCTCGCTTCGTGGGGTGCCGCTGCCTGGCTCCTTATGCTCGCTTTAGGCTTCCCAGGTGATGCTAGTGGTAAAGAACCCATCTGCCAATGCAGGAGATATAATTATGAGATGCGTATTGGATCCCTGGGTTGAGGAGATCCCCTGGAGAAGGAAATGGCTGCCCACTCCATCATTCTTGCCTGGAGAATCCCCATGGACAGAGGAGCCTGGCATGCTACATACAGTCCAAGGGGTCACAGAGTCAGACACAACTGAAGTGACTTAAGCACAGCACAATACTGCTTTCAAAACACTGAGAAAAATACTGGCAGAAAGGAGTCGCTGCTTCTGGTCATGGGAGCCTTCCTTCCGTCCCAGGATGGGGGTCATTTTTCAGCCAAGATTCAACATGGCAAACCTCAGCGCTGAGATGGGCCAGGAAAGTTTGGAAAAACTGAAAGGGTGCCTCCACCTGGGATATACACCGGGGCTCAGGTCTGCACCACAACCACGCTGATGCCCCTGGCCTCCCCAGGACTCGCGAGTCCCAGAAAGCGGCTGGACAAGTCACTGGACACTCTGAACACCTTGGAACTATGACATCTTTTCTACTGTGCTCATCACACCACGAATGACAGCAGAATCACCATCCTGCACATGGCTCCCCAGGTTCCCAGGTGCTCAAATCCTATTTCCAGAAATGTTTCCCCTCCCTCCCTCCCGATGGGGAAAAGGGATCAATCCAAACACAGAACAAGAAGGTGAGGAGAAGGGCTTTACCCTGTCCCTCCCAGCAGGGAGCCAGGAGTATATTAACCCCAATTCTGTTCCAACTCTCCAGCCTGTGTATGGGGGCAGAGAACGCTGTCCCCTAGAATCCCCACGCAGGACCCTGGGAGGGAGAAAGAGGGAACCCTCAGGCAGGGTCCGGTGTCCTGCACTGCCCACCCTTGGCACCTAGGCCTACTCACCCGTGAAGTGTAGGGCTCACAGCCAAGTGGTCATTATAAATAATAGAACGTCCAAGGCCCTCTTCAGTTTCTATCTTCACCCAAATTAAATTATTTAATCCTTTCTGGATTCTACAAATACATAAAGGTCCGCACATGGAAACTGCCAGAAAGCCCAGCCACATTCAATGTTCCAGATAAAGAGGAGCCCTTGTCTTATCGTGGTTTGATTCTTTTGAAGTTGGAATCTGTAGATTCTCAGTAATTTGAATGCTATAAAACTTTAAAATTGGAGCATAAACTTTGCTGTCAGGTGAGGCAAAACCGTGTTTTCATCCTGGGGAGAGAAACCTGCCCTCAAACAAACTGAATTACCGGTCAAGAAACATACGTGTTTGACCAGTGCTCTGAAGGACTATGCAGCCCTCTGGAGGCCACAAGGGAAGGTGTAGGTTTGCATTTAACTGATGCATAGCGATGAAGGAATTGAATCCATGGCCCTGGAAACCTGCTGGGTATCAAGACTGGGAGAAGGACTATGGCCTCTCACAAGCAGCTGGGTGTGCTGTGTGGAACCAGAGCATTGCAACCCAGAACAACTCCAAACAAGGTCCTCTACCCTGTAAAACAAGGTTTTCCACCCTGTAAAAGCATGCTGACCCAGAACAAGCAGCACCAAGGTCGCATTCTAGATGGTATGTTGTGTATCTGGAAAGATGTTACAACTCTGACTAAGTACTGAAGCCCAGCCTTGGGTTCCAGAAGAGCAGGTCTGGGCACCAAGGTCTGGGCACCATGTCAAATAGCCTGGGGATTGGTAATCAAACTTCACACTTCAGCAGTTCTGAGCTTTAAGGATTAATCTCTGCATTAGCTGTTTTCATGGATTTTTTTCCTTATTTTTCAAAACGTATACTATTTACTTACTTTGCCATGGTCAGCCCTATCTCAGTGATAAAGCTTGAGAGGCCATCACTTGTATCAAAGGGATTTTCCAATCCCAACAATATAAAAATAGGCTGATGCATCGTTTAACTGGTGATTAACGTAGTCTCTGCTCTTCCTACAAAGCAGGAATTTAGACTGGGCAAAACCTTCGCGCTTCCTCAAGATTTTTTTTTAAATGCTGCACCAGGTATTAGTTGTGGCACGTGGAACTGTTAATTGCAGCATTTGGGATCTAGTTCCCTGACCAGGGATCGAACTCAGGCACCCTGGACCTGGGAGCAGAGTCTTAGCCACTGGACCACCAGGGAAGTCTCCCTAAAGATTTTTATAATCACATGTACTTATATTCATGCTGGGATTATAGCCATAGGCCCAGTGGTTATACAACATCTACATGATTAGTTGGTTATATATATGAGGTTATCCACATAAGGTCCCACATATAAAAATGAGCTTCTCTATGTGCATCACTGTATGTATGCAAATACAGAAGACCTTACTCTCAGTATCAGTATCAGCTTCTACTTTAGATTCTACTAGACAATTCTACCATAAAGAAAGCAATAGTTTCTCTTCTTTACTAAAAATAGCCAGTAACAGTGTAAAAGAAATGACAGAACTGGAATACAACTTTGAATCCCTCGTGTCATAGTGGATAGGGTACAGATCACCAATGTATGATTAAAAACAGTTGGGGGGGACTTCCCTGGTGGTCCAGGGGCTAAGACTCCTAATGCAGGGGGCACAAGCCACATAGCAAGGCCAAAAAAAAAAAAAAAAGACGTTTAAATGAGAAACAGTGGGGAACGGTGACGTCATGCAAAGTGGCAGGGGAGGAAACTCCACCAGAGCAAAATTGAGCCATTAAGAGGGACTGGAAGGAACTATTTGTAACTCTAGAACCAGATCAGACACAGCAACATGATGAAAACAGGTTGCTGATCTTTGTAAGAGAGCAGGAGCCAGTCACTACTCTCGATGCCGTGGGGACCGAAGCCATGAGGACAGCGGCCCAGAGTCCTTTGGCTGGAGCCAGAGCGGGCAATCTGGACCATGTCACCCAAAATCTGGGACTGTGTGTTTTGTTGGTGACTGAGAACCTGGAGCAGATTTTGGCCTTGGGGTCGGCTTCCTTGGGCTACAATAGATTCCCTCAGAGCATCTCTGTTATTGCTGTTTTGTCACTCAGTCATGTCCGACTCTTTGTGACCCCATGGACTGTAGTCTGCCAGGCTCTTCTGCCTATGGGATTTTACTGGCAAGAATACTAGAGTGGGTCGCGATTTCCCTCTCCAGGGTATCTTCCTGACCCAGGGGAGAAGGCAATGGCAAGCCACTCCAGGACTCTTGCCTAGAAAATCCCATGGATGGAGGAGCCTGGTAGGCTGTAGTCCATGGGGTCGCTAAGGGTCGGACACGACTGAGCGACTTCATTTTCACTTTTCACTTTCACACTTCACTTTCACACATTGGAGAAGGAAATGGCAACCCACTCCAGTGTTCTTGCCTGGAGAATCCCAGGGACAGGGGAGCCTGGTGGGCTTACGTCTGTGGGGTCACACAGAGTCGGACACGACTGGAGTGACTTGGCAGCAACTTGGCAGCATGTCCGACTCTTTGTGACCCCGTGGACTGCAGTCTGCCAGGCTCTTCTGCCTATGGGATTTTACTGGCAAGAATACTAGAGTGAGTCGCCATTTCCCTCTCCAGGGGATCTTCCTGACCCAGGGGACCTGTGTCTCCTTCATTGGCAGGCAAGTTCTTTATCACTGAGTCACAAGGGAAGCCCTCAGAGCATCTCGAAGGCTAAGACAAACTGCAAGACGTTGCGGGGGAGACCTTTGTCAGGTCACTGACTGACTGCAGACATAGCAGGATGGAAACTTCAGTCACCACGCACAAAACAGAACACACTTTGCAAAAATAGCTTAGAAAAGTCACAAAGATAACGGTAGTCCTCAACTAATAAAAATCATTAATGTCTGAGGTGTGGGAGAATCAGAGTGTCCAGATTTCAACCAAAACTTACAGAGCATACAAAGACACACATATACTGGAGTCTTTTTTACAGTAGAATTCCTTTTTTATTTAAGGCAGTATGGTCCACTTAATTTATTTTTGCCTGCACTTCGCGGCTTGTGAGATCTTAGGTCCCTGACCAGGGATAGAACCTGATCCCACTGCAATGGAAGCACAGAGTCCTAACTGCTAGATTCTATACTAGAATTTTCTAAGTTTAACTCTCTGCACTTCTACTCAAATATTAAACAGCAGTTGCATGGAATAAGCAGTGATAGATTTTCCTCTTGAAGGTACCACAGCGAGTACAATGGAAGGGCATTTGCTAGAACAGACTTCTGATTCTAAAGACCCCCAAAATAACTTTTACACAGTTTAATCATTGCTGCCCAATCTCCCTCAACATGATGACTTTTTTCGAGGTTTTACAAAAAAGTATTTATTTTAATTGGAGGATTTACAATATTGTGGTGGTTTTTGCCATACATAGACATGAATCAGCCATGGGTGCATATGTGTCCTCCCATCCTGAACCCCAATCCCACCTCCCTCCCCACTCCATCCCTCTAGGTTGTCCCAGAGCACTGGCTTTGAGTGCCCTGCTTCATGCAGCAAACTTACCTGGTCATCTATTTTACATATGGTAATGCACATGTTTCATTGCTGTTCTCTCAAATCATCCCACCCTCACCTTTTCCCACATAGTTCAAAAGTCTGTTGTTTAATCTGTGTCTCTTTTGCTGCCTTGCATATAGGATCGTCATTACCGCCTTTCTAAATTCCATATATGTGCATTAGTATACTGTATTGCTGTTTCTCTGACTTACTTCACTTTGTATAATGGACTCCAGTTTCATCTGCCTCATTAGAACTGACTCTAATGTGCTCCTTTTTATAGCTAAGTAATATTCCATTGTGTATATGTACCACGACTTCCCTGTCCATTCATGTAGGTTACTTCCATGTCCGAGCTATTGTAAACGGTGCTGCAATGAACACTGGGGTACATGTGTCTCTTTCAGTTCTGGTTTCCTCAGTGTGTATCCCCAGCAGGGTCATATGGCAGTTCGACACAATGAATTTTTAAAGAAATCTGTCATCTAGCTACATTTGTTATAGCAGATGGACATTAAACCAATGTAGTAAGTAACAACTCATTATCTCAATGAGTATAAACTTGAATTTTCAACACCGAGCAGGTCTGGCAGTCACGGTCCACCCTTGCTGTCTTCCTCACTTGGACTCTTATTGGCTGTTTTATGAGTGATTTCTGTAACCTTGTTATTCAATCCAGATTTCCCAAGGATAAGCTGCTTTGCCTGTGACCCTCAATCTGAGAATAATGTTACAGAATATCAGAGTCAGAAAAGGGTGGTCCCAAAGGGTGCCATTCAATCACCCCATTTCACACATGAAGACCTGATATTGTACACTTAAGCACAGAGGCAGATTTCCTCAGTAGGCTGAAGAACGTGGATGCAGCAGACAGGCGCAAAGGCAGGCTGGGAAGGGACCATCTCCTGCCACTCCAAGTGTGTGGTGCTTCCTTAAGGAACTCCCTGCCGATGCTCATAACTGTATGCACGGTGTACACAGCTCAGTGACCAAGGAGCAGCCCCCATGGGTTCCCCACTGTCTTCTTCTCCTGTCTTAGACTTTGATGGTTTTCAAGATGTACCAATGAGGTTAAACCCAGGCAGCTGCACCTGCTCATGCGGACTATTCACAGCTCCATTCTCTGTCTTATTGGCATCAAGTTAGTAGGTTAAAATCTGCTCTGGGAGGACTATTTACACCACTGTCATTGGAAAATGCTTCAAAGTGGGACTCTGGGGGACAGTGGGAACGCTTTGTTAGCACACCACATCACTGGCTAAAATGTGAAGACTGATCATATCAAGTTTTGATAGGACGTGGAGCAATTGGAATGCTCAGAACTTGTTAGTAGGGGTATAACTGGCTCAACAGCTCTATAAACCTGCTCAGTTTTATCTTCCAAAGCGAAACACATACCCACCCTACAACATGGCAACTCAACACCGAGGTTCCAACTCAATAGAAACCATAGATTTGTGCACCAAAAGACATGCTTTCTTAACATTATTCATTGTACCCTAAACTAGAAGCAATCCAAACACCCATCAAGAGTAAAAATATAAGTGGAGACTTCCCTGGTAGTCCAGTGGTTAGGACTCTGCACTTCCACTGCAGGGGCCATGGGTTCAATCCTTGGTTGAGGAACTAGGGTCCTGCAAGGCATGTGGCCAAAAACAAACAAACAAAAGTAAAAATAAGTAATTTGAGGCATATTCTGGGAAACTGTAAAGCCATGGAAAGGAATGAGCTACATAACAACCTCAATCTTGTAAACATGACGGAAGAAGAGACTTCCTTGCAGGGGACATGGGTTCGGTTCCTCATCTAGGAAGATTTCACATGTCACGGGGCAACTAAGCCCATGCATCACAACTGCTGAGCCCACATGCCCTAGAGCCCATAATCCGCAACAAGAGAAGGTACCACAGCGAGAAACCTGAGCACTGAAACTAGAGAGCATAGCCCTCACTCACCACAACTAGAGAAAGCCCACTAGCAGCAATGAAAACTCAGCGCTGACCCAAAAAAACAGGAAGAAAACGCTATCCAAAAAATTGACTACTCATAAAAAAAAAAATACCTATCTCATCCTTTTCAGCAAATTCCAGAAGAATCAGAAATTTTAACCAAAAAAAAAAAAGTAATCTACGAAACACCTAGAAGGAAATACAGCTTCTGCATCATCCTTAAAAGAGTGGGAAGTTTGGGGAGTTTGCTTAAAAGTCAAAATTTCTATGAACAAAAGAATAAAGTCAGAAGATAAATGCCAAACAACAACAACAAAAAACAACAACAACAAGGTACTATACATTGGGTGACTTAAAACAACAGAAATGTATTTTCTCACAGTCCTGGAGGCTAGAGGTCCAGGATCAAGGTGCTGGCAGAGCTGGTTTCCTCTGGGATGTCTGTACTTCCTGCTGTGTGTCACGTGGGCATCCCTCTGTGTATGTTTCTGGATCCTAATCTCCTTTTCTTACAAGGACACAGTCACACTGGACCAGGGCCACCTGCTGGGCTGCACCTGGAGGTCAACAAACCCTGTAGCTCAGCTGTGGGACCAAAGAAAGACCCCAGATACAACGACGGAGACATCCACAGTTTATCGGACAGAGGACCTTTCAAGTCCAAAGCACAAGGTCCTTAGGAGTTCTGCTGCCACTCTTGGGATGACCCAGCTAGTAGGCCTGGTCATGAAGCAGCTCTGAGGCCTCAGTTAAAGTGTTTCAGCTCTCGGAGACTGGGCTTCCTGAGACATCAAACAAGGAGGCCAAACCTCACGGCCCAAGGCACCTTCATCTTCTGACATCCTGGTTCTCTCAGGTCCATCACAACATCTTTGGGCTCCATTCATCACTGAGCAGGAGTCCAGGGAATGAGGTCTCAGGGGCACAGGCCTCAGGGACCACACTTGTTACACCTAGAAACCTGGAACACTGTCTCCTGTCTCCCTCTGGCCTTTGCATGGAGTCTGGGTCAACATCTGCTCAGTCTCCCTTTCTCTTTCCCTCTCTTTTTCTGGGCAACATGAATTGTTCTTTGACATCCACGCAAACGTTGGCAGAAGTACAGTATGCACCATTAGCAGCAAACCAATTACATAACCAGAGGTACTGGAGCACAGTGCACGGTGGCCAAGCAGACCTGTCTTAAACAGCAATAGGGAAATGCCCTGACACGTCAGAGCTCCAGAGTCGCCTGGTCAACTACATTTGTGTCATTCTTTCCAACCAACTTCACAGTGTCCTAAATGCGCTGAAATGTTTTTAAAAATGTGCCTACATGGAAAATGTTGAAAGCCAGGACAGTCTCAGGACACAAACAACAACATTTATAAGACTCTAGCCCAGCTCACCATACACGTGACCATCCACAAACACGTAGCCAAAGATGAAAATGATGTGGATCAGAAATGGAATCAAAGCTGATAGAACAGTGGAAAAGAACATATATTCATAAACAATCCAGCATAATGTAACAGAGGGCACTGGTCTCTCTTTTCCAAACACTTTGGATCATATCACATTTACTCAAAAGAAAAGAGTCTAAAAAGAAGAAAGAAAGAAAAGGGACTGCCCAACAGACACAGAAAAGTGAATGTACAAAGCTACTGCCCTTAAGCCTTTTCTTTTCTCCCTCTCCCACTTAGGTAAAAAGTCTACCAGAAGAATATGTAATATGCAAAATGTAACGTCTAATCCTCTGGGTTTGTAAGGCCAACTGCTCCTCTACCCTACTAATCAAACACTGAGTGGAGCCAGAGGTTTTATTCCAGCTGGGTTGGCACAACCCAAGAGAGCCTGCCCACGGTCTTCTGTGGGAATCAGGAGGCCTCCATGCCCGGCCACGGCCTTTGTGTTGGAGTCTACTCAGCCGAGCCTGCAAAGCCCCCTCAGAAGACTGGAAGAGGCCTCCCTGGAAAGATCTATGCCCAGGAGAGATGAACAGGGCACAAGCAGGTCCTGGGAAAAGGAAGGAGGCACAGAGGAATTCAAACCAGTTCTCTGGTCGATCCTCACAGCTTCGACGGCAGGTTTTGGAAGGGTCCCCCTGGGGCACTGTTAGCCTGGGGACCCAGCGAATAAGCACCTTCACCTCTGACAAGAGCACCCTGAAACAGGGCAGCCCCACACTGACTCAGCTCCCCACTTCTGCATGGGGGGATGCGGGCCTCGGGCACCTGCCGTGCCTTCCTGCTGTTGGATGTTATCTCCCATCCTTGATTTATGATAGAATGTCCTTTTTAAAATTATTATTATTTTTAAATTATTCATTTGGCTGTGCTGGGTCTTAGTTGCGGCACGTGGGATCATCAGTCTTCATTGCGGTGCTCAGGATCTTTAGTTGCGGCATGTTGGATCTAGTTCCCTGACCAGGGATCGAACCTGGGCCCCCTGTATCGGAAGCTCAGTCTTAGCCACTAGACCACCTGGGAAATCCCTACGCCAGAAACTGGCCTCAGAAGTACTTTGGGAAAAGACGTGCGTGATCTGAGGCTTGAGGAATGGCATTTTAAAGGGAGCCTGTGCACTGACGGGCCACAGGTGTCCTGACTGCTCTGAGCATCTGTGTCCCTAACCGGTGGCCTGTGGGCAACAACCGGGAAGGTACTTTCTCATTGCCTTTATGATGAGAGACACTTTATATATAACTAATCGATAGCTGTGCTGGGTTTTCGATGCCATGCGCAGCATGGCAATCAGGGGCTTTTTATGACAATCAGGGGCTACTCTTCACTGCAGTGCAGGGTTTCTCCAGTTGCAGAGCACAGGCTCTAGATTCATGGGTTTCAGTAGCTACAGCTTGCGGGCTTAGTTGCCCCTCGGCATGTGGGATCCTCCCAGACCAGGAATCAAACTTGTGTCCCCTGCAATGGCAGGCAGATTCTCATCCACTGTACCACCAGGGAAGTCAAGTTAGAGACAACTTGGAAAAAAAGAATCATCCCATGGCAAAGATACTTCCCTCTGATTCAGTGGCGGTGCAAACTGGCCTGAAGTAAATCCAGCTGGGTTCACACGAAAACATGGGTCATGAGGAAAGCCAGGATAAGACCTCAATCTTTGAAAGAAAAACACAGGCTGTGCACCCCGACCGTGTGTGCCTCAGTGGAGAAGGGCTGGATGTTTCACGCCAGAACCTAATGTTCTTGTCATTGGTGCCTATTCTACGCTAAACATATCCACCAAGCTAACGGTAGTTAGTACAGCTTTTATTTCTATAATTAATTCTTTCATAAGCTATTACAGCCTTGCAAATATTAATAGTTCAGCTTGCTCACAACATCCTAAGTCAAAATCACAGGCTGAGATGAATACAAATGTTTGGTTCCCAAGAAGGCCAATTTCACACACCAGGTGGAGCAGCTGAAACTTTGATAGAAAAAAACAGTTTTGATAGCTTGCCGAGTTTGGGGCAACCACAGCAACTGAAAAATGAGTGAGGAATCCTGAAAAAAAGAAGGAAAGACAGAAAGCCCCAAATTCTGCAAATGCTACCTAATTCACCAGGCAACCCGACTATGCATGTGTGGAGCAGCCTCCAAGCAGCTCAGCCACGAATAAAAGAACCGATGGACTTCCTTGGTGGTCCAGGAGTTAAGAGTCCTCCTTCCGATGCAGGGGACTTGGGTTCGATCCCTGGTCGGGGAACTAGATCCCACATGCCATGGGGCAACTTAGCGTGTGTGCCACAGTGAAAGATCCTGCATGTCACAACTAAGACCAACACAGCCAAATAAATAAGTACTTAAAAAAAAAAAGAATAAAAGAACTGAAATGAGATTTGAGCTGCTGCCCAGAGGCAGAGTTTTCAGTATGAATCCAATAGCACTGCCTACTCAAACAAACACAAATGAACACTCTTCAGAGGAATATAACAAAAACTTCCTTCTCCATGATACACCTTCACAATGCCCAGGACATGGTTCAAAATCACTCACAAAAATGAAGAACCAGGAAAGAGTAAGAGAAATCAAAACCAGAGATTAACCTCAAAATGAGTGAGATGTTGGAATTAGCTGCCTTAAAATCCTTTGCCAGCAAACTTATACTCAAGGATGTGAAAGAAAAGATTCCCCTAATGAATGCACATATAGAAAACCTCAGCAGAAAAACAGAAACAATAAAACAGCCAAATGGAAATTTGAGAACTAAAAAAACCCATAATATCTGAAATTTTAAAATTCAAATAAGGGCCTTCATAGCAGAATGGATATGATAGAGGGAAAAAGTCAGAGAACTTGAAGACAGATGAATAGAAATCATCCAATCTTAAGAACAGAGAGAAGGAAATTATTTAAAGATTTGCCTCAGGGATTAAAAAGATAATTTTCAAAAGTCTAGCATACGTCCTAGGAGGAGAATAGGGAATTAGGCAGAAAAACGGACTGAAGAACAAACGGCAAAGATTATCCCAAATTTGGTGAAAAACAAAAATGTACAGATTCAAGAAACTCAGTAAACCCCATTCAGCGTAAAAGTAAATAAAACTACACCCAGGCACATTAGAGCCAAACTGATGAAAAGCAACATAAGGAGAAAATCTTAAAAACATCCAAAGAAAAACAACACATCACATATAAGGACACAGCAATTAAAAATGATTGTTGACTTCTCAGAAATAATGGGCTCCAGAGGACGGTGTAACTTCATCTTTAACATGCTTAAAAACAACAACTGAAAGAAAACTCTGTCCAACTATAATTCTGTACACCAAAAATATCCTTCAAGTGATCTTGTCTTCTTAGCAGCATGCGAACTCTTAGTTGTGACATGTGAGATGTAGTTCCCTGACCAGGGATGGAACCCAGGCCCCCTGCATTGGGAGCACAGAGCTTCAGACTCTGAACCACCAGGGAAGTCCCCAAATGCACTTTCAATTAAAAAAAAAAAAAAAAACTGAGAGAAATGCCAGTAGCCCTGTGCTAAAAGAAATGCTTTAGTTGAAGAGAAATTATGCCAGATGGAAACTTAAATTTTTAGCAAGGAATAAACAGAATCCAAAACACCAAATACCTGATTAAAATGAGAGAAAAAAGTTGTAAACTTGGAAAAAATACAACTAAAGTTAAAAAAAAAATACCACTGTCTTGTCAAATTTGTGAGATATGTAGATGCAACATGTATAACATCTATACTATCAAAATGGGTGAGATGGGGGTCACAATTGCAGGATTTCTATATCACATGTGAAGTGGCAGAGTATTAATTCCAAATAAATTATGAAAAGTTAAGTCCACAAAAATACCTGCACACAAATGTTTAGAGCAGCTCAATTCATAATTGCCAAAACTTGTTAGTAACCAAAATATCCTCCGTTAAATGAACAGAGGGACTTCTCTGGCAGTACAGTGTTTCATACCCCATGCTCCCGATGCATGGGACATGGGTTCACTCCCTGGCTGGGATCCAGTATGCCACACAGCATGGCCAAAAAAGAGATAAATTGGAGTACATCCACACAACGGAATATTATCCACCACTTTTTAAAAATGAGCTGGCAAACATGAAAAGACTTGGAAGAACTTTAAATGCACATTACTAAGTGAAATAAGACAATCTAAAAAGGCCACATAGTATATAACCCCAAATATATGATATTCTGGAAAAAGTAACACTGTTGAGACAGTAGAAAAAAATCAGTGGTTGCCGGGGATGGGGACAGGGCATGGGTGAACAGACAGAGCACAGGGGATTTAAGGAAATGAAACTTCTCTGCATGATACTGTAAAGGTGCAAACATGTTATGATACATTTCCCAAACCCATAAGGGGTAAAACAGGGAGTGAGCCCTAGTGTAAACTCTGGACTCTGGGTGATCATGGTATCAATGTAGAGTTGTCAACTATAACCACAGTGGTAAGGGATGGTGGTGGTGGAAGCTATGGTGTGGGAGATGTATCGGGTTGGCTAAAAAATTTGTTTGGGTTTTTCCACAAGATACTACAGAAAAACATGAACGAACTTGTTGGCTAACTCAATATATGGGAACTCTCTGCACTGTCTATTCAATTTTAATGCGAACCTTAAAGTGCTCTAAAAAATAAAGTCTATTAATTTTTTTTGAAGAAAACAGAAAAAATGGTTGGATAAAATACTGAGACATGCTATAACACTTAGGACCCTTGAGAACATTATACCAAGTGAAAGAAGCCAGTCAGAAAAACCACATATAGTATTATTTCATGTATATGAAATGTCTAGAAGAGGCAAATCTATTGAGACAGAAAATAAATTAGTGGTTACCTTGGGTTAATGGGGGTGGGGTGTCCAAATGAAACGGGGAATGATTGCTAATGTCGGATTCTTTGGAGATGATGAAAATGTTCTGAAAGTTGTTGTGGCCATGGTTGCACAACCCTGTGAATATACTAAAAGCCAATGAATTATACAGATTAAATGGGTGAACTGATGGGATGTGAATTGGATCTCAATAAAACTGTCATTTTCTTAAGTAAAGCTGCAATTTTTTAAAAAGTAACTGGCTAGAACCCATCTCATGCATACTTTAAACATAAGAATACTGAAGAAGTCTCTAGACTTCTAGAGATAGAATAGACTTCTCATAGTGATAATTCAGCAGGAAGCCATGTCATAAATATCCACATGCCTAACAACAGAGCCTCAAAACAAACAAAGCAAAAACTGAAGGAACCAAAGCTAGAAAACAGATGGAAATTTTAACACCAGTTTCTTAACAGGTAATAAAAGTAGATCCAAAGTCCGGGGGCGGGGCGGGGGAGGGATGTAAATAATGTACACAATACCATCAACCACCTTGTCTAAAATAAATATGTTGAGGATTGACAAATGTACACTACTGATGTATAAAAGAGATATCTAATGAGAACGTACTGTATAGCTCAGCAAACTCCATCCAATGCTCTGTGGTGACTTAAGTAGGAAAAGAAATCGAAAAAAGAGGGGATATATGTATACATATAACTGATCCACTTTGCTGTACAGCAGAAACTAAAGCAAGATTGCAAAGCAACTCTACTCTAATAAAAATTAATTTTAAAATATGTTGAGTATAACAAGCAGTGGTTAAGCATTTATTTCATAATCATTTTTTGTCTCCTTGGAACCTCTAAGGATCTTTCAGTGGTCTCAAATCTTTCTTTAAGACTTATTATTATCTTCTTTACTCTTATTATTTACGTACTTACTTTGGGATGTGCCAGGTCTCTCCTGCCGCACATGAGCCTTCTCTGGCTGCAGCAAGTGGAGGCCACTCTGGTTGTGGTGTGCAGGCTTCTCATTGTGGGGGCTTCTCTGGCTGTGCAGCACTGGCTCTGGGATGCGTGGGCTTCAGACGCTGTGGCTTGCAGGCTCTAGAGCACAGGCTCAGAGGTTGGAGTACACAGGCTTCATTGCCCTGCAGCATGTGGAATATTCCTGGACCAGGGATGGAACCTGTGTCATAGGCAGATTTTTAACCACTAGATGAACCATCAAGCAGGTCTTCTTAAAGAAGGTGACCAAAGTAATTTGCACAGATGTCTTTTCCCTTCTCAACACCCTTTCCAAACACGAAGACTCATTCAAAACCATCCCATTTTCCCCAAGACACAATCCCTGTATTCTTTCCTCTTAGATGTAATTCTCTACTCCCTGGAACCCAGGTGGTTTTGACAAGATGCCCCGCTCCCCTGCAGAAATGTGCTGGGGGTTAATTACAAGCCATCAGTCAGAGATAGAGAGCATCCAGGTAGGTGGGTTTGGAGTGCTGCAAACAGCACAGCAAAGGAAATGGACCTGGTCTGCACCCCCGTTTCATCACAGAGCAGTGGCACCTGGCAGGCACTTGTGCATTTCCTATCAGCAAGCAGCAGAGGCGAGGCACGAGCTGGAGCCTCCTGCTTCACCCAGGAGGTGGTTTCACTGCCAACGCCTTGAGATGCTCTCCAGGGTCTTCAAGGCGTTTCTCTTCCATGAGGTGGGAAGAAGGCCCCTTGCCTTTCCCGACTTGGGGTGTGATCGTGTGACCCTGGGCATGAAGGTGCCTGAGAAAGGCCATGCCCGTGTCATCGCTCCCTTTTCTGTGCTGGAACTCCTGAGAGTCGGCAACTTGTGTCCTCTTCGTGACTGGTGCTTTTCTGTTCCAACCCCGGTTTTGTTTTGTATTGTTTTCCAATTCTTTCAATTTTCAGAGCTTTCCTCAATTACCTAAGCAGTTGGTGGACAGTCATAGGCCTGCCTGAGGTGGCTCGGCCAGGGCCGGTGCACAGAGGCAGCCCTTGTTGTGAGAGCCCAGCAGGCCCTGCTTCCCCGGCCAGTCCACGGCATCCCTGTCTCCGGCTTTCTAATCTGCCTGCTGGTCCTTCCCACCAACTCACACCACATGATTGAAGATATGTGCTTTGATGCTCCAGGAATGTGCAAGGCACCCTGGGGCCAAATGCCTGGGGTTTTGAAGAACATTCTGCGTTTCAGTAGTTCTGCTCTTTCAGTGAAGGCCATCACAGAACACATAACCAAACTATTTTTGTTTGTTTTTTTTTCTTGTTTAATCTTTTGGCCATGCCTCTCAGCATGCTGAGATATTAGTTCCCTGACTGGGGATTGAACCTTTGCCCCCAGCATTGGCAGCACAGTGTCCTAACCACAGGACCACCAGGGAGATCCTAAACCGACGTATTTTTAGCTTGTAGAGTTTGGCATTCTGTTCGTATGAATAAGTACGCACACACAGGAGGCACAGGGCGCGGCTGACCTTGAGGTCTGCCGGCCATCTGGGCAGCGGGTGGGGACTGGGCGTGACCCCCTGGAGCTTTCCAGGGAGAGGCCACAGCTCTGTGCTCTGTGGGTAGTGAGACACTGACTCCTCCTGGCCTGATTTGCCGCATGGACACTTTTTCTGGAGACGCATTTCCTCCTGGTGGAGGGAGGAGGTGACACTTTCGGAGAACATTATGAACCGGTCCTAGTGCGTGTGATTTCTGGGCGTCTCGTTGCTCTGTGGAAAGTGCTGAGAAGCCGATACGATGAAGAAAGTGGGGACCACATCAAGGGCAGGTGGGCCTCCAGTTGCGGGCCGGGGGAATCTCAGGATTTGAGGGGCAGGAGCCCAGTCAGACCAAGGGCGCAGATGTGGTGCTGGCTCACGACCTCCGGTGAGCGGGGAGTGGCTGAGCCCCAGGCAGGGGTCTGCGTGCTGTCAGGCGCACCTGGTTTCCCGAGTGTTTCCCCGCTGCCCACTCCCAGCTGACATGGCCTTTCTCTTCCCACTGCTCCCCTCTCAGCAACCAGCCTCAGCCCGTGTGTAGACAGAAAGCAGAGCAGGTGCGGAGCCTGCGTGCAGGCCCCTGCTCCCTGCATGGGGTGCTCAAGCCTCCCGTTTCCTCCCTGTCAGTGGGAACGCCCCCCTCCTCTCCAGCAGCCCCGGGAGTTCCCACATGGGGAGAGTTTACAGGGCCAGACCCTGCCAAGATAACCTCACAGGGTCCAGGAACACGGTCAGCCTGCCCTAGATGCCCTCTGTCACCGGGAACTCGGCATCTTCCTCCCCAGACTCCTCCCTCGTCCTCAGGTTCTCTGCATCGCCAGCATCCCTGTTTCTCCTGGAGGCCCGGTTGGACCCAGCCTCCTCCTCTGATGCTCCCAAGGTCAGGGGCGGCGGGCCAGTTTCTGGTGAAGAGGAGAGAAGGGAGGTGGTACTCGGTCCCTGGGAGCATGACCCACCTGTGTGAAACGGTCTGTTTCCCTGGCCCGGCCTTGCTTCCTGGGACCCTATGCCTTTCTCTCCAACTGGTCCCTTCTGGGAGCTTCCCGTCGAACCCGTGTTCTCTCCTGGTCACAGCCCCGGCCGCACCCCCACTCCCCAGTCTCTCTGGCCAGGCAGATTCCTGCAGAGCCAGTGTCATTTCTTCTCTGCCTGGGGAGTCCCCATTGCTCCACAGATGTGGGCAGGTAAGGAGGGAAGCAGGAAGTGCAGGGGTGTATTAGGGCTTAAGGGAGCCTCATGAATCGCTAGCTGAAGTCCACACCTGCCTCTGCCCCTGACTTTAGACTCATGCGGAGTCTGAGCCTCCCCGACTGTGCTGAGGTCCTTGCCTCTGTGTCCTGTCCAGGTGGGGTGGGGTCGGGAGGGTGGGAAATGACCTTCTTGTCTGTAGAGCACTTGGATTATTGGAAGGTTATTTCTTTGTGTAAAAAGCAATTTTTTAAAATTAGTTTTCTATCACATAACAAAAGCACATTTTGCTTGGAAACACTGCAACAACAGCGAGAGCTTAGGATGAAAAGTGCTGTCTCCCAGCCTAGCTGTCTCAGCCCCAGCCCCTCGTTGTCTGTTCCCTGTGTTCTTCTGGCATTTTCCTTGTCTGTCCCCGAGAGCCACATCACACCTCCCAATCTGCATCTTTGTAAGCACAAGTGGACCAAGAGTCTGTTTTAAAGAGCCCCACACGCCTCCCATTTTCTTTCCAGTTGCCTCCCGGGCGGTGCCCCCAAAGTACGTGAGCGGCTCTAAGTGGTACGGCCGTCAGAGCCAGCCTGAGCCCTGTGGCGCTGCAGGTGGAGCCCCAGGTTTCCCGGAGCAGCTGGCCAGACCCCGTGCAAGGAGCCATGTCCGCTGCTCAGTGTCCCTAGAAAGCGTGGAGGTGGGTGGAGCCCCCCTCGGCACCTCCCCAGTCACTGCTCACGTGATATGACACAGGAAGATGGGAGAGGGCATCTCATCGCTGGCAGAGGGGCTATTCGGGGACCTACATTTGGCTTTAAGGGGTCTCTGGGTCTATGTCTGCAGGGCAGCTCTGGCCACAGAGCATCCGCCTTCAGAAATGGGGGCCTCGGAGCATCCCCTGTTCACCACCACCCTCCCCTGGCCCTGCAGGAGGAGGGGAAGGTTAGTCGGCTGAGGGCGGAAAGGGCAGGTGTGCCACAGCCACGGTCAGCCACATCCAGCACTTGGACCAAGGCTCACCCTGCACAACCTGGCGGGCTCGTGATGATGCCTCCGGGGCCCCCTCTGAGACTCCTTGAGCTGTCCACTGTGGGAGCCTTCAGGCTTTGGTGTCAGAAAGGACATCCATGGGGCAGATCCACCCACTGCAGCTTAATCGTGGCTGACGTCCTTCTCTTTCTGTTTTTCCAGAGTCTCAAGTCTGATGAAGAAGCCGACAGCATGAAGGAGCCTCAGAATGAATTGTTTGAAGCCCAAGGTAAAGCCTGGCCTTGTGGTGAATGCCCCCTTTGGTCAGTGCTGGGCTGTCAGGCAACAGGCTGCCAGCGAAAGAGAATATCCTGGGAGGTGCCCAGTGTGGGTGGTCTCTTTGGGGTGCCCTTCTCCTGGGTGGTCCCAGCTCTGAGAATCTTGAGGTCAGACCCTTGGGCAGGGGCCGCTGGCTAAGAAAGCAGCTAGTTGGCTAGGGTCACAGTCATCCTCCCGACCGGCAGGCATGGGCCAGGGGACTCCTTCCTAATGTGCCAGGCCTGGGCCAGCAGCCTCCCCACTCAGCAGAGGCCCTGCATGTGCCCCAAGTGGAGGGCAAGACATGGCTCTGGTCCTGGGAACCTGGCGGAGCACCCGGAAGGCAGTCACAGGTGTGCTTAGCAAAGCTGGGTGCATCAGCATGTGGGTGTGCGGGTTCCTTAAGGACGCCTCTCACCAGCGTGTGTCACAGGGCAGAATGTGCAGGACCATGGCTCCAGCGGGAGACCAGAAGCGACCGAGAGCTGCTCCTGAGCGAGAGGTCTGCACTGGTGCTGAGCATCGTCCAGACTGTGGCCCTTAGGGGCCGAGGCTGTTGTTGGCTCAGCGCTGAGCGTGGGGACGTCAGGCGAATGAGCCAAGTGTCTTTGCTACTGGATGAAGCAGATGGACCTCTTTGTGTCCAAAAATCACTTCCCAGATTCCCTGGACTCAGAGTCAATCTAGGGGACGAGAGGAAGGGCTCCGGCGAGGTTATTCACTGAGTGATTTTGGGCTCTCTGCCCAGAGACTGCTTGGGTTCTTCTTTCCATCCGGGTTAGAACTGACACTCAGACACAAACGTCAGACCTCTCAGGACTTATTTACCTTCTCTGCCAGCCCTGAGAACACACACACCCTGCTGTCAGAATTGCTTTTCCCTTTGTCTGGTTCCTGCCTTTATTTATTTATTTATTTTTAAATTCAGAATGTATGTATTTGGCTGTGTCAGGTCTCAGTTGTAGCATGCAGGATCTTCATACGTCATTTGGGAACTTTGATTGCAGTGCGCAGGTTTCTGTCTAGTTGCAGGGCACAGGCTTAGTTGCTCCATGGCACGTGGGATCTGAGTTCCCCAGCTAAGGACCGAACCCGAGTCCCCTGCATTGCAAGGTGGATTCTTAACTATGGGACCATCAGAGAAGTCCCTGTTTTTCCATTTTTCCATAGAACTTTCAGATGTTTTAAGCTGGAAGGGGTGTTGGAAGTGGCCCTTTCCTTGTGTTTTGCTCAACCCGATATACAGCATCGTTCATGAGCATGGAGGCCTGGCTTTCCTCAGGAAAGGACTTTCTGATTATTGGTTGGGTTATCACAGTAAACGCCAAGATGACTCCTCTCTGGAGAGCTCCAGACCACTGACCGCGCGAGCCGGAGTCTGGTCAGGTGCAGGTTACCCTCGTCCTGCGTCGGGCAAGGTGGTGCAGTCTGGGCGTGGAGGGAGCTCTGCTTTGTAGCCTTGCTTATCTAAGGAGAGCTCTTTGTGGGCACCCCAAGGTGCCCAAACACTCTCCCAAAGGGTGTTTCTCTGGCAAAGCTTCAGAAACCTCAGTAAGCCACCTGGCTAACCTGGCCGTCTGTCACCCAGACTCGCTGCTGAGTCTGCATCTCAAAGACCCCTGTGGCTCCTGATGTGAGGCGGTACGGAAAACAGCCCACCTTGAGTCGTCTTTGCTGGGAAAAAAAGAAAAAAGATGACACTCAACCTGCATCCAAACTAGCCTTTGGTGCTCAGTTCCAGTTTCCAGGAGATGTTAGGGATGGAAGGGCAGGAGGGCGGGGACTGGGGGACGGGCGGGAGCTGACCCAGCGACTCGGGGGGAGTAGCCACACGCCCAGGGAGGACTCTGCATTGATGCCGAGTTGAAGAAATCAGCCGTCAGGAGACTTGGGACAGAACTGGGACGTCGTTGTTGGATTGTAGGGCCATCGTCGCACTGGGGTCAGGAGTGCATACGAAACACTCAGGGGTGAGAACACGGCAGCTGGGATTTGCCTTCAAATACTTGGGCCGGGGACTTCTGTGGTGATTTACTGTCTAGGACTCCGCACTCCCATTGCAGGGTCCCGGGTTACATCCCTTGTCTGAGAACTAGAGCCCCTATGCTGTAACTAAGCGTTTGCATGCCACAACTAAAAAGATCTCACATGCAGCGAGCGACCAAGCCCCAGAGCAGCCAAATAAATATCACAGAAACAGAAAAGATGTGGACAAGCACACACAGGGGCAGATGAAGCCAGGGCGAGAGGCTGCCCAAGGGACAGGTCATTGGCCTCTGCGAGACGTGCTCTGCGCTTTGGGCAGGTTTGAAGACCTTCTAGACATTAATTTTTCAAGCCAGGCCTTTTGCTTCTAAGCACGAAGCTTGCAGGTATGCTCCTAGTGCTGCAGCTTCTGGAGGCTCCCTTCAGACATGCCTTCCCCTTGTGCAGCAGAGTCCCCCTTGTATTGTGAAATTTTGCATAGAATTAAGTTGGCAGAATGCATGCTGAGCCCCGTGTAGCCACCGTCGGAAGCTTGACTCTCACACATGTCCCTCTGCCCATCTTTCAGTCCATCTGATTTCAGAGTAAAGTACCACCTTGGTGTGTTTCCCCTGCTTTAGGCCAGCTGCCAACCTGGGGTTCTGAGGTCTTCGGGAGCCCCCGGAAGTCCTGCAGCCACTCCTTCGACACCCCCGAGAGCTGGGTCCGGGGCCTCTGGGAAGAGCTGAGTGTGGGCAGCAGCGGCCACCTCACCCAGGAGGAGCTGGCCCTTATCTGCCAGAGCACTGGGCTCCAGGGCCTGGCGAAGGAGGTGAGAGGCGATGGACGGACGGCCCCAAAGGGCTGAGTCTTTGTGGTTGGTGCCAGGCCTGGAAATCCCCTTCACCCTAAGACACAGATTCAGTCGTCACTGTCCGGCCTAAAATCCTGTGCTGACTCCCAGGGCTAGTGCTGACGGTCCGTCTCGGGCCACCTTCGCTCAGGACCCTCCTCTGCCTGGAGCTCTCTCCCCTCTCTGGTCTCCCTAGGCCTACCGCCCAGCCCAAGGGGGGGTGCCCATAGCATCTGGCTCTGACCCCGGCAGCTGTGTTCAGCCCTTCCCTCCTTCAGGGCCCAGGGGAGGAGGGGGCAGTGTGATGGGATGGGCCCTGCCTTGCTGACCCCGAACCTCTGGGATTCCATACACACTTGTCCCGCGCATACATGTCCCACTGTCCAGCAGACTCCGTCACAGCAGAGTCGGGGTGGGTGTTTGGGAGATGCGGGATGCTCAGGTGACCATTCACAGCCGGGTGGAAACTGACCAGGCGTGTGGATTTCACAAGCCACAGCCAGGAAGCCGGTGCTGGGATAGCAAGCCGCCTGCTTGGTGGGGTGGGGGCCGGGCCTGGGCGGGGCGGTCAAGGCTTCTTGGGAGCAGCCTCTGAGCAGATGCCTGAGGCGCTTTTCTTTAGGAAATTGAAGACCTGTTCAACAAGCTGGACCAAGATGGGGGTGGTAGAGTGAGTCTGGAGGAGTTCCAGCTTGGCCTGTTCGATCATGGGTCCCCTCGACCGCTGGAACTGGCCCCGCATGTCAAACCCAGCGGGTCCTGGTCTCATTACCAGGTGCGGTGGGACCGATTAACTCTTGAAGCCCAGGGTGACTGCCGTCACTCTCCTGAAGGCCTGTGCTCTCTGCCTGGTCTCCAGAGTGGGTGGCGGGAGGTGGTCGGAGTGACCTCACCTGACACCGCTTCTGCCTGGCTGAGCGCCACTGGTGAGCTGCTCGCCTTCTCTGAGCCTCAGGGTCCTCATCTGTAAAGTGGACGCACCTCACAGGGGTCTTCCATGGATTCCCTGGGGCACACTCGTTCCACCAGGAGCACCCGGTCCCTCTTCCCTGGGGGGCACAGTCACTGTTAGGGCCGCGCCTTCCCCGGGATTCCCCTCCAGGCTCTCCTGGAGCTGTGTTCTTCCCATTTCTCATCCTGCACGAGGCCAGCTGGAGTCAAGCGGACTTTATTTACACTGTGCTGTTGGCCGGTGCGTTTGGTTCATCTCTATCTCGGGGTGGTCAGGGCTCCTCCCACCGCAGGGCACGGTTGTCCTGGGGAGTCTCGCCGCCGCCTCTTTGGCAACGTGGCTGATCCCGTAGTTTGTGGGCGGCAGTGCAGGAACAGTGCCCTTGTTCTCTGCTGGGCTGGGCTCGTCCGAAAATCAGGTTTCTACCCCTGAAGCTACTGAGACGGGGAAGGAGTCAGGGAAGTGAGGACAGTGCCCGGCCACCTGAGGGCAGGGACCGCACGGTGCCCAGAGCCCGCGGAGGAGGGTTCCTCCCAGGGGCCTCGGCCCTTCGTCGCTGCCCAGGAAGCGCTGACGTGGCCACGGGGCCATGTTCTGTGTGCGTGGGACACCGGTGTGGCCGGGCTGCGAGTGTGAGGCCTCGCACAGCAGACCGAGGTTCTCCTGCTCCATCAGGGGAGCCCCTGGTTCTGGTGGTCTGGGGACAGCAGAGAGGAGGGGGCCGCTGCTCCTCCTTGTTCTGGTCCCAACAGCAAATGCATGTCCCAGGGGCCCTCCCTGGGGTTGGAAGCACAGCCTCCTGGCCGCACCTCAGCCTCGCCCATCAGCTTTCCAGCTGAGGGGTTTTTCTGCCCTTGTCTCCAGCCCTGAATGCTGAGGTCATGTGCCCTCTGCTTGGGCCGCCCCGCCTCTTCTGAAGCCCATCCTGGCTTTCTCTGCACAGACTGGGTTTCCCTCGGCTGGCGTGTGCCTTCCCAGGCTCTCCTTCTGGGAGGACAGGCGGGAAGCCGTTGCTCTTTCAGAGAAAGGTTACCCCGGGCACCCCGCAGGTGCTGGGGCGCCTCAGGCAGATGGCCCTGAACCTGGGCTCGGGTTGTCTTCGCGGAGCCTGCAGTCCCCACAGGTCCTCCGGGCACCCTGTTCCCTGCAGCAGGAGTCGGGGAGGCCGCACCGCCGAGCACAGGTGGTGAGGTCACGGGAGGTGCGTGAGGAGGCCACGGTCCTGACGGCGCTGGTCCCCGCATGCAGGTGCCGGAGGAGAGTGTCGGCCAGACCACCACGTCATCCCTCGTGTCCATGTGCTCAGGCCCCCGCCTCTTCTGCAGTGTGGATGATGGCAGCGGCTTCGCCTTCCCGGAGTAGATCATCTCCTTGTGGGCTCAGGAGGGCATTCACAATGGCAGGGATGTCTTGCAGGTGTAGACGGTCACGAGACTGCCCCAGCAGAGGCATCTGGGCGGGGGGATTAGCGGGAGCCGCTGCCCATGAGGGAGGCTGGACAGAGAGCCTCGCAGACACAGGCCCCGTGGAGGGAAGACCCGTCACCCTCAGTTTGCTTTATTTTTTCATATCAATGTGTAGGACATCTTAACTTAAAAACATAATAAGTAAACAGCAGAGAAAGCCCACAGCCTGGAACAAATCCTTTCGAGGGTAGGTTTAAGTATCTCAGACTCACCCCGCAGCGTGTGTCGACCTCCGAGCCGATCCTCGGTCCTGGAGGACAGGAGGGCACCTTAGTGCCTGCAGGACGCGGGCGTGGACACCAGGAGGCGGTGCCCACACGTGTCGCGCGGTTTTTCTAATCTGGAAGCTGCTGCCCACACCTCTTTGTCCTCTGCTCCCACCGTGATTTCATTGCTGGGAAGCGTGCTCTCAGCATGGCCTGGCGGCCGCTTCCAGGTCACACCACATGCTTTAGCATCCTGTCATTTTTCTCCCAGAAGCCCTCGGGGCCCGGTAGAAGCATGGAGATTTGAGTCCCCATCTCCCGGGTCACAGGAAGGGCTTCCCCGTGGGCCCTGCCATGTGCCTGCCCGACCCGTGTGTCTGCAACTTGTAGTCACAAGCACCAGTCACTGAGAGAGCATGCCAGGGCACCAGTGTTCTCACTAGGCAGCCGGCAGGTGCGTAGGCATCCCGGGCCTACTCTTTTCCTTATGGTGGTAAAATGTAGAAGGCACGATGTTTCTCTTCTTTTCACGTTACCTTGCCCAACCCCGAGGGGAAGTGGCTGTGACGCTCGGAAATGCGTGGCTGTGGCTCATGGCTCTATCGATCATGTTTCCACCAACAGAACTCGCACGGTTCCTATGTCTGTTCGTGCTGTTTAGAGATATATTAAGGAATCTGTGTGTCTGAAATGGCGCAAACTCCACTCAAACTGGCTTGAGCAAGAGGCCATCAGGGGTCTTTGTGATCAGTTGGGGAAGAAGGAGAATGCTTAGGCTTGGGGGTCCCAGCTCTGGGGGTTGTCAGGACTCTGCTGGCCTTTGGGTCTTGGCTTCAGGTCTAGCACCCTCGTGCGGCTCCCCAGGACCCCGTGGCATGGACAACACTTGATTTGGCAGAGAAAAAGCCCTTCTCCAGCGCCCCTATCAATCCCCAAAGTCCTCTGCTTGCATATGCCCCCTTCTGTGTCTGTCCCTTTGCCCAGGAAGGGGGACTCTGTCCAGCCTGGGTCATGCCCACCTCCGAGGCAGGGACAGTGAGGGGAGGAGCCGTATGTTGACAGTGGGAGGGGGACCTCAGTGTGGACAGGGACCAGGGGAGAGGGACCCCAGAGGGACGGGAGCATCAGAGAGGCTCCAATCAAGAGGTGGAGGCTTTGCAGACAGAAAAGGAAGGGACTGGGCCAGTGCAGTCTGGGCCTGAGGGAGCCAGCAAATGTCTGAAGACCCACTCATCCTGCCTGCCCGATGGGCCTTGCTGTTTTCAGAGCCTTGACTTCAGTGTGGACAAGAAGGTGAACTTTTTGGAGCTGACCTGGGCCCTGGAGAAGGAGCTCAGGATGGTGGGCGGGGCCGCCCAGCAGGCAGCCTTGGCCTGCTACCGCCAGGAGCTGAGCTTCTGCCAGTAAGAGCCCCGCTGGGGGAGGGGGGCGGGGGGCGGGGGGTGCCGCTGGCCAGGCTGGCCGCCTCGCCCAGGGCGTGGGCAGCCTGCGGGAGGAGAAAGGGTGCTTCCAGCACGGTCACAAAGCACGGCATGGCAATTAGGCCAAGAATGCTTTCCGTTTGAACTGGGTTTGGCTCCAGTTGAGCTGGATATTCAGGCCATCCGTCTACTGAGCCGGTTGGCATAGAGATTGTTATTGTGTGTTTATTGATGCTCTGAAACTACAGAAAAGATTGGCAGTAATTCCAATCTCCATCCTCAAGACTTTGCATCTCGTTAGGTACCGACAGGTGAGACCTCTGACGTCAGGCAACTCTGCAGAGGGGCCCAGAGGAAGACTGCTTTGGAGGATGACGAAGGGACACAAGTTTGTTGCTGCTCCAGTGGGGGAAACAGGCATCAAGATAGCTGGTGCCCTGAGCCTTGGGCAGGGCCTGGGGTGACCGGACAGAGACAGGCGTCTCCTCTGCTCTGGGCAACTCCCTGGCACTTAGGTTCCTGGCTACAGGTGGCAAGGCTGTGACCAGGCAGGATAATGGGTGGTCAGCCTTCTCCCCTTCATGCGTCCAGTCCCAGGTTACGTGCTGGGGATCCCTGGGGCCTGAGGCCCAGCTGCAGGCAAGAGGGAGCATGGATAACTTCCCACCTCTTCTAAGGCCGTCTGGAGGGGTGAACACTGCACGCCCCAGGCTCGACCCTCTTGGTTCAGAAACCTGCGAGAAACCCCACTGCAAGCCATTTGGCTTCTTGCTGTATGTACTTCTGTAAAACAGACTCAATAACTGCAGAAACCATCCTGGTAGGAGGAGGGTCAGGCTTCCCAGGTGGCGCTAGCAGTAAAGAAGCCACTTGCCAATGCTAGTGCAACCCGCTTGCCAATGCACGAGGTGTGAGAGATGCGAGTTCAATCCCTGTGTCAGGAAGATCCCCTGGAGGAGGGCATGACAGCCCACTCTAGTATTCTTGCCTGGAGAATCCCATGGACAGAGGAGCCTGAAGGGCTCCAGTCCATAGGATTGCGCAGAGTCGGACATGACTGCAGCGACTTGGCACGCATGCACGGGAGGTGGATCAGAAATATTTTTGGCTGTGTTGCATGGCTTGTGGGATCGTAGTTTCCCGACCAGGGATCGAACCCACACCCTTGGCAGTGAAAGCATGGAGTCCTCAGTATTGGACTGCTGGGGAATTTCCTGAGCCTCATGTTCTGCAAGGAGGCGGATGGGGCTTTGCCTGCCCAACACATGTGCCTGGCCCCACACAGGCTGCCCAGCCCAGTCCCATGGTCCCCTTTGTGTCCAGGCACCGTATAGCGCCTCCTCTTGTTTCCTGTGGTTGAGTGTGTGCATTTCCTGGACCAAACCTACATGTGAGCCCACTCAGCTGGCATCGCCACCGTGCAGAGCAGGGGCGGGTGGTGAACAGTCACTGCTGGGAAGCAGATCACCCTCCGTTACTCCCTCGAGACTGGCGCAGACTCGGCAGATAAAACATGATTGCTTGGAGGTAAGGGTCTAGTATTCACGTGCTTCTTAATGGTTTCCTTCCCGATTAATGTAAGAACTATCTCTCTGCACGTGATGCTTTGGCCACACCAGAGGATAAAGGTGAGCCTGTGCTGGTCTGCAGAGTGACGTGACCCCTGCCTCCTGCCTGCCACACCCCGAATCCTGGTGCCCCTGCAGTCCTGTGTGTGGTCACCTGTGTAACCCTTCTCAGAGACCGAGTGGTGTGTGGGGTTTGTGGTTAACTTTCTGGAAGGAACTCTCCTTCCTGCTGCGTTTTCTGCCTCACTTTGAGCACCTGTGACTGAGCAGCAGTTAATCCGTTGCTTTGCTGCGCCTGAATTTTTTCATACCGGTGCAACCCCTTTGTTTTCTTCACATGACTGTCACCTAACTGCTGCTACTCATTTCACTTTTGATTCTTGAAACGTTACTTTTTGAAATTTTGGGAAAAGAATTTTCCATTTTGGTGCGACTTATTTAGAGAATTCCCATCTTTAGGGGGGATATTTTTGGCTGTTTCAAACTACCATTGAGAACATTAAAAAAATTTTTTTTTTATTTCAAAATAATTTCTAATACACGAAGTTGCAAATATCTGGGCAGCCAGCCCCTCTGTGTGTGCTGACTTGGCGTGGCAGGCGCCGCCTTCCTCTGCAGTGCTTTCCGAGCTGCTCTTGAAACCCCACCCTCTCCTGCTTTCTTGCTGAGCTCACCTCTCCTGCTGACGCTCATGCGAAGAGAAGCCTCGAAGGTTCCAGAGCCCTCAGACATAGGGCTTCGCTGTGTTCAGTGGACTTGCTGCCTTTCCTGGCTCTCGGGGCAACACCCTGTGACTGCCTTCAGCATCCACACGCACCCCAAATTCACGTGAGACCCACACGAAAGCAGGTACATGGCTTCCCAGCCCTGCTGGATGCACCCTGGATGGACAGGCTGGGACCCAGGACAGTGCATGTCATCCTTAGGCGCTTAGAACAGAGAAGTCTGCCTAGCATCATACCTTAAGGACCTGTTTTCTGGCTCTGCTGAACTTGTGGAGCATGTGTATGGTCTTACAGTAGCCGTTTGAGGGGCAGAAGGAACCACTGGAGGGGCAGGGTATTGGGTAGAAATGATTCTGTCAGTGTTTCCTGCCGTATCAGCACTGCTCAGTAAAAATAACAGTCACACGTGTACTTCTAACTTTTCCAGTGGTCACATTAAAAAATGTAAAAAGAAAAAAAGAGGTGAAAAGAAATGAGTGACGTTAATTTTAATAACATTTTATTTACTCCATTACTTTCACATTGTCACCATTTCAACATGTAATCAATATAATCACGTGTTAAGTGATTTTGCATCCCTCTTTGGGAACCCGGTCTTTAAGATCACTGCAGAGTTTATGCTGCACACCTCGATCCAGACTGACCACGTCAGAGATGCTCGGTGGCCTGTGTGGTGTCACTGTGGGGCGAGGGGGGCCGGGGCGCACACACCCGCCGCCCCTGGGCCTCCCTGCAGCTCTTGTTTCCTGGCCTTGCCCTCTCCCCTGGGACAGAGGTGCTTGCTCTGGGGAGACTGCGTATTTGCTCAGGAGTTTCTGAAGGAGGTACAGTGAGCCTAGTAAACATGTGCTTCCTCTAAGATCTGCAGGGCCTGTCTCTTCTTCCACATTGCCTAGAGCTGCTTGTATATTTTGGAGATTAATCCTTTATCAGTTGATTCATTTGCTATTATTTTCTCCCATTCTGAAGGCTGTCTTTTCACCTTGCTTATAGTTTCCTTGGCTGTGCAGAAGCTTTTGATTTTAATTAGGTCCCATTTGTTTATTTTTGCTTATATTTCCAATATTCTGGGAGGTGGGTCTTGGAGGATCCTGCTGTCATTTATGTCAGAGAGTGTTTTGCCGATGTTCTCCTCTAGGAGTTTTATAGTTTCTGGTCTTACATTTAGATCTCTAATCCATTTTGAGTTTATTTTGGTGTACGGTGTTAGGAAGTGTTCTAGTTTCATTCTTTTACAAGTGGCTGACAAGTTTTCCCAGCACCACTTGTTAAAGAGACTGTCTTTTCTCCATTTTATATTCTTGCCTCCTTTGTCAAAGATAAGGTATCCATAGGTGCGTGGATTTATCTCTGGGCTTTCTGTTTGGTTCCATTGATCTATATTTCTGTCTTTAGCCAGTACCATACTGTCTTGATGACTGTGGCTATGTAGTAGAGCCTGGAGTCCGGCAGGTTAATTCCCCCAGTTCCATTCTTCTTCCTCAAGATTGCTTTGGCTATTCGAGGTTTTTTGTATTTCCATACAAATTGTTCTAGTTCTGTGAAAAAATATCGTTGGTAGCTTGATAGGGATTGCATTGAACTTATAAATTACTTTGGGTAGTATACTCATTTTCACAATATTTATTCTTCCAATCCATGAACACGGTATATTTCTCCATCTATTAGTGTCCTCTTTGATTACTTTCACCAGTGTTTTATAGTTTTCTATGTACAAGTCTTTTGTTTCCTTAGGTAGATATATCCCTAAGTATTTAATTCTTTTCGTTGCAACAGTGAATGGAATAGTTTCCTTAATTTCTCTTTCTATTTTCTCATTATTAGTGTATGGGAATGCAAGGGATTTCTGTGTGTTGATTTTATATCCTGCAACTTTACTGTATTCATTGACTAGCTCCAGTAGTTTTCTGGTAGAGTCTCTAGGGTTTTCTGTGTAGAGGATCATGTCATCAGCGAACAGGGAAAGTTTTACTTCTTCTTTTCCAATTTGGATTCCTTTTATGTCTTTTTCTGCTCTGATTGCTGTGGCCAAAACTTCCAAAACCATGTTGAATAGTAGTGGTGAGAGTGGGCACCCTTGTCTTGTTCCTGACTTTAGGGGAAACGCTTTCAGGTTTTCACCGTTGAGGATAATGTTTGCTGTGGGTTTGTCATATATAGCTTTTATTATGTTGAGATATGTCCCTTCTATTCCCACTTTCTGGAGGGTTTTTATCATAAATGGATGTTGAATTTTGTCGAAGGCTTTTTCTGCATCTATTGAGATAATCATATGATTTTTATTTTTCAGTTTGTTAATGTGGTGTATTACGTTGATTGATTTGCGGATATTGACGAATCCTTGCATTTCTGGGATAAAGCCCACTTGGTCATGATGTATGATCTTCTTAATGGGTTGTTGGATTCTGATTGCTAGACTTTTGTTAAGGATTTTTGCATCTATGTTCATCAGTGATATTGGCCTGTAATTTTCTTTTTTTTGTGGGATCTTTACCAGGTTTTGGGATTAGGGTGATGGTGGCCTCATAGAATGAGTTTGGAAGTTTCCCTTCCTCAGCAATTTTCTGGAAGAGTTTGAGTAGAATAGGTGTTAGCTCTTCTCTAAATTTTTGGTAGAATTCAGCTGTGAAGCCGTCTGGACCCGGGCTTTTGTTTGCTGGAAGATTTCTGATTACAGCCTCTAGTTCCGTGCTTGTGATGGGTCTGTTCAGATTTTCTATTTCTTCCTGGTTCAGGTTTGGAAAGGTGTACTTTTCTAGGATTTTGTCCATTTCTTCCAGGTTATTCATTTTATTGCCATATAGTTGCTGATAGTATTCTCTAATAATCCTTTGTATTTCTGTGTTGTCGGTTGTGATCTCTCCATTTTCATTTCTAATTTTATTGATTTGATTTTTCTCCCTTTGTTTCTTGATGAGTCTGGCTAGTGGTTTGTCAATTTTATTTACCTTCTCAAAGAACCAGCTTTTGGCTTTGCTGATTTTTGTTATGGTCTCTTTTGTTTCTTTTGCATTTATCTCTGCCCTAATTTTTACGATTTCTTTCCTTCTACTAACCCTGGGGTTCTTCATTTCTTCCTTTTCTAGTTTCTTTAGATGTAGAGTTAGGTCTTGTTTCCTGAGGTGTGCCTGTATTGCTATGAACTTCCCCCTTAGAACTGCTTTTACAGTGTCCCAGAGGTTTTGGGTTGTTTTGTTTTTCTTTTCATTCATTTCTATGCATATTTTGATTTCTTCTATGATTTGTTCATTATTCAGCAGTGTGTTGTTCAGCCTCCATATGTTGGCATTTTTAATAGTTTTTCTCCCATAATTGAGATCTAATCTTACTGCATTGTGGTCAGAAAAGCAGATGCAATTTTTAAGTGTAGTCAGATCTATACTTCTTTCATTTAAGCCTTCCCAAGGTCGTTTTAATTCAAAGAAAAGCCTTTCCAGTTCTGAGCTTCTTGAAAAGTCTCTTGGGGTTTCTTTTTTACTTTCACGGATTCGGTGTCTTCAATTAAATTTTTGAACGTTTGGGTATTTCTGCTGGTATAAAGTCTGAGATTTGTATCGAGCCTTATTTTTTCCAGTTGGAAACACTCTTGGTGCACTCTTTTCATTGTATAAACATAGAGGTTAGTCTTTCAGAGGAAATCATGAAATGTCACTTTATTGAGTACTAGCTAGAAGTCTCCTTTGTTTCATTTAGGTTTCTGATAGTTGTGAAGAAGCAAAAGATCTGTTGCACGAAAGCCACATGCTGCAGGATGAAATTGCCATGCTAAAACTGGAGATAGATGCAGTGAAAAATCAGAACCAGGAAAAGGAAAAGAAATATTTTGAGGACAAGGTCTGATGCTGCAGGAGAGAAGCAAGGAGTTAATCAAGGAATGGAATCATTTAAAAGAGAGAACGTATCAGTACAAAAATGAGAAAGCAGAAAGAGAAGTGAGTATCCAGAAGAAGAAATTCTCAGACTTCCTGAAAGAAAGTTCAAAGTGATTCTTGATTCTGGCTAAATGTTGAATCTAGTTGAATATAAAACTACATAGGCTGGGAATCTATGGTCTTTAAACCAGCCTAAAAGCACACCTGTATCCAGCAAATAAAAATTAGACCCAAGAGATGCTTTACTTTGAGTAGAGACATCGTATTGCTTATGAAATGTTAAGAGATTCAGTTCCAAATTATTAACATAGATAGTGTTAGTAATTTACTCTTTTACTATTATTATAATCATTTTAATCGTTATGTTATCACATTTCAGTATCATGATGAAGCAGATAAATGAAATGCTCAAACCTAAAATGAATATTTTGAAATTAAGCTTCAGTTACATGGATTATCTTGCCACTCAGTTCCAGGTTTCCCAGATGCTATATTTGATATATTGTACTTTGGCTTCAGTAGTTTGTCATACCTTTTTGTCATATTTGTTGGTATAATTTTAGTTTTATTCATGCCAATCTGAATTAATTTGGGAAAATTTCAGCCTTGATCATTTTTTCTTATGGCCTCTCCACTCTTTAAAGGCATCTATTTGTCACTGAATCATAATTTGGGACTCAAGTGGTGAGCTTTAGCCAAATTATTCCTGATTTAATCTTCCACTGCTATTTATGCTATTTACTTAGAGCATTTTAACAAACACTTTGCTCATAATTCTCATTTTAAGGATCAATTCGTATCATTTGAATACAGGTTTGTCCACTAAGCCTCTTGATGAAAGTGAACGAGGAGAGTGAAAAAGTTGGCTTGAAGCTCAACATTCAGAAAACTAAGATCATGGCATCTGGTCCCATCACTTCATGGCAAATAGATGGGGAAAGAGTGTCAGACTTTATTTTGGGGGGCTCCAAAATCACTGCGGATGCTGATTGCAGCCCAGAAATTAAAAGACGCTTACTCCTTGGAAGGAAAGTTATGACCAACCTAGATAGCATATTAAAAAGCAGAGACATGACTTTGCCAACCAAGGTCTGTCTAGTCAAGGCTATGGTTTTTCCCTGGTCATGTATGGATGTGAGAGTTGGACTGTGAAGAAAGCTGAGTGCCGAAGAATTGATGCTTTTGAACTGTGGTGTTGGAGAAGACTCTTGAGAACCCCTTGAACTGCAAGGAGATCCAACCAGTCCATTCTAAAGGAGATCAGTTCTGGGCGTTCATTGGAAGGACTGATGCTAAAGCTGAAACTTCAATACTTTGGCCACCTCACGTGAAGAGCTGACTCACTGGAAAAGACTCTGATGCTGGGAGGGATTGGGGGCAGGAGGAGAAGGGGCGACAGAGAACGAGATGGCTGGATGGCATCACCGACTCGATGGACATGAGTTTGAGTGAACTCCGGGAGTTGGTGATGGACAGGGAGGCCTGGCGTGCTGGGATTCATGGGGTCGCAGAGTCGGACACGACTGAGCGACTGAACTGAATATTTCCATGGCAGTGACTTCACTCTGATGGTCATGTAAGTTCTGTACCACTCCATCCAGGAGGTGCTATTTGCATATTAACCCGTGGTTGTTTTCCACTGAGACTGATGCTGAAGCTGAAACTGCAATACTTTGGCCACCTCATGCGGCGAGTTGACTCACTGGAAAAGACTCTGATGCTGGGAAAGGTTGGGGGCGGGAGGAGAAGGGGACGACGGAGAATGAGATGGCTGGATGGCATCACCGGCTCTGTGGACATGAGTTTCAGTGTACTCCGGGAGTTGGTGACAGACAGGGAGGCCTGGCGTGCTGTGATTCATGGGGTCGCGGAGAGTCGGACACGACTTAGCGACTGAACTGAACTGAACTGAACTGAATACGTAGAGGAAGTAAGTTGCAAATTATGATACGTGGAGAATACTGCTACTTGGTTAGTGGAGTCAGTGAACATTTTTGAAGTACTGGATACATATGTTTTGGGCCTCATGCTCCCCCTTACTGCCACTTGCAATGGGATGGAGAGTGATTTCAGTGTGACTTGTGTTGAAGACCACTTCTGTTGGCATGACATCTGCCTGATATATCAAATTGTTTTGGAGATAAAATCCAGCGACTGTAATAAGGCCAATTACAAACAGTTCTTATTCTGTGCCACGTCCTCTTCTAAATAGTTTATGTATGTGGTTAGTCACTCAGTCATGTCCAGTTCTTTGTGACCTCATGAACAGCCACACACCAGGCTCCTCTGTCCATGGGATTCTCCAGCAAGAATACTGGAGTGGGTTTCTTTCTGGCAATACTGGACCCATTTCCTTCTCCAAAGTACATTATGGAAACTCCGCAGTATAATCTTCCAAAGATTCCACTGAGATTGTTGCTACCATTATCTCCATTTTATGGATGGAGAAACTGAGATACAGAAAGGTTAAGTGATTAGCTCCAGGACACACAGCTCAGAACTGATGGAACTGTGACACAGGCCCACGCATTCTGGCTCCCGTGTAGCTACTGCCTCTCACACTAGTTCCTGAAGCATCCGGTTGTCACCAACAGCAGTGTTAGCTCTCTTAACCACTGGAAGATCTGTGGTCATTTAGATATGTGGATATTTAAAGTGATGGCAGATGTGGAGCCTGGATTTAAAAAAAAAAATTGTTTACCATAAGGTAGTTTTCTGTCTTTCCCCATTTGAGTAGTTTACAAATGTGTGTGTTCATTTGAGAAAATCTGATTTAAAGCATGGATGATATTGTGTTTGAGTGCTAGAGGAGAGGTCAGTAACCTGTAGAGGGCAGACAGGAAATATTTTCACTTTGTGAACTGCAAAGTGTCTGCTGTAACAACTCATTTCTGCTGTATGTCAGGAAAGCAGCTGTTTACCACATGCAGACAAAAGAGACAAAAACCAATGATGGTGGATTTACTAGGTTACTAGTAGTTAAAACAGTTGTTTTTTCTTTTTTAGTTGCAAGAAGTGCAGGATCAACTTACAGAGGCTGTGAGATGTGCTGAGAAAACACAGGATCACGTCGAAAAGTATGATTTAAAGCAGCGTAGAAAATAAGTATAAAGCAGATAAACAGTATAATATGAGAATAGATCAATAGTGATAATAGACACATTATCGTGAAGCTGTGTAACGTTTCAGCTTTGAGCTGTTTTGAGATCGATAATTTCCTCCCATTATTTCCATATTTTGCACGTTATCCACAAGTGAAAAGTGAAGGTGTTAATTGCTCAGTCATGTCTGACTTTTCATAGCCCCATGGACTACAGCACTCCAGGCTCCTTTGTCCATGGAATTCTCCAGGCAAGAATCCTGGAGTGGGTTGCCATTCCTTTCTCCAGGGGATCTTCCTGACTCAGGGATCAAACCTGGGTCTCCTGTGTTGCCAGCAGATTCTTTACCATCTGAGCCACCAGGGAAGGCGATTAGTCACAAATAGAAAAACAGTACAGTTGCCAAATCATCTACTTTTCAAAATGCTAAGAACCTGTGTAATTGAACCAGCAGATATTTGTTCAAAAACAGTGTGGTATTTTAAAAATCTATGTGTGAAGGAATGCCATGACAGTCCAGGGGTTAAAACTATGCCTTCCAGGGTTTGATCCCTGGTTAGGGAGCTAGGACCCCATGTGCCTCACAGCCAAAAAAACCAAAACATGAAACAGAAGCAATATAATAGTCAATTCAATAAGGACTTTTAAAATGGTCTATATATTAAAAAAAAACACTTAAAAAAAACCCATGTGTAAGAATAATTATTTTAAAATCTGCATTTTAGGCTTGAAATGGAAAATGTCGAGTTAGAAACTACAGTCAAAAAGCAAGAGGGCAAAATTGAACAGCTTCAGAAAAACCTGTTAAGTACAAGATTGGTAAATCAACCTCTTAATTTCTGTCATACTGAGAAAGGATTTTAATTTTTTTACTAGTAATATATAAGACTATTTTGGACAATATGAAAAGTCTCATTGATTAGCTTATAGTGTTTTTTTATTGATACTGCTTGCTACTAGTACTGTGATTCCTCTTTATAGAAGAAGTCGACTGAATTCATAAAATTAATGATTTTTATAGTAAGATTTTAATTTAAAAAATTGTGACAGTCCAAAAGCAATATTTTATATAGACCACATTTTGTTTGTTCACTCCTCTGTCAATGGAATTCCACCTTCTGATTACTGTTAATAATGCTGCTTTGAACATTGGTACACAGACATCTATTTGAGTCCAGAAATTTGAGTAATGATTTGATTAAGAATTTTGAGTTTCTTTTGTAATCCAAATCTTTCTGTGACATTTTTGAGAATGAATCATTTTAAATATTGTAGTTTGTTCTCTTCATTAAGAATGAATACTCCATCTGCACAGAACCATTTTTCTGAACGAATGTATTTTTCATTTGTTGGATTTTTTTTTTTAAAGAGATGGGGGTTGCCTGGGAATTTTTCAAAGATTATTTTACTAAGATGTGACTTAACAAAACCTGGAATATCTTGAACCATTGATGAAAATTATTTTAGAGCATCTCTAGTAAGTAAAATGTAAATATAGGCACTCTTTTAAAAACTTTCATTAACATTTAGTATTTTAAGTGTAAAAGTCTCTGTTTTTAACCAAAAAATGTTGGGAATTTAAATTCCAGAAAAATGATGAAATGAAAAATCATTTTAAGTTGTTTTAAGAAAAGTCATCCATTTTGAAATCTGTTATTGGCATCAACTAGGTTTAAAAACTATGTTTACTCTAAATTCATATTAACTTGTGAACTCATGAGAAACAATATTTTTAAGAAAGAATAAGTCTCTCTAGGTGTTTACAAATAATTTTCTTAAATTTTTCTTCTGAGTCTGAGGACAAAAAGGAACAATTAGAGAAATATATTGAATTAAAACAATCACTGGAAAACAGCTTGGACCAAGAAAAGAAGAAAAATAGTGAGTATAGAAAAAGAGATTACTGGGTAAGGTTTTAATACTTCTGATAATCTCAACTGTTAATTAAAGTATAATTTTATTTTATTAAAACCTTAGACACAAGCTTATTTTTTATGTGTATTTTCATAATTAAACACATTATCCTATTTCAAAGTCTACTGTGGAATGTCAGCACAATCTGAAATGTTTTTGAGTGCAGCAGTGTTATACTTATCTGTAATGGTTTCTAAAACCGTAACAGCCGTGCCTCTGCATATAGTAATGTCACTGTGTTCCTCATCATCTACGCTGAATTTTTACTTCTGCAAACTATCTTTGTTCTTTTTGGTAATCCTGCCTTCTTTTAATTGTGTTCCTTCCCTTCATCATTCAAGTAATTTATTATCTAAAAGCCTACCTGTGTTATTGTTGAACAATATTAAACAGTATCTTGATTTGGCTTATATTTTCTTTTTGCCCCCAAATTTTAGTTGTAAAATGTACATACAAAAATCTATGTGTAACTTAAAGAATAATAAAATTAGTGACCATGTTTTGATCAGTAAGATAAAAAGCTGCTTCTGTTTTTTTGCTGAGTAAGTTAACCCTCATCATCTACAGATTCAGCCAACCCAAGATCAAAAGTATTCAGGGAAAAAAATTGGAGAAAGTTCCAAAAAGCAAAACTTGGATTGGTCTGAAGCTGACGACTGTTTCCTTAGTGTTTACATTGTATTTATAACTATTTACAAAGCGTTTACATTGTATTAGTTAATGTGAGTGATCCAGGGATGACTGAAAGTATAGGGAAGATGTGCGTAGGGAGACTTGCGCATTCGTGGATTTTGTATCCACGGAGTGTTGGGGGATTTTTGAACCAATCCTCTGTGGATGCCAAGGGATGATTATTCAAAGGGTTCTTCTCTGATTCTCATTAATATTTTTCTTTTAATTTTCTCTACATTGCTTTGCATTTTGTTAACAATGTGCTGGGCAAGATTTCTACATCTCTTAAAACAGTCTCGAAGAGACTGGGACACTCTCTCTCTCTTCTGATTTCCTTCCTTCTAAAACTCTCATCCTGGGTTATTTCCCACTTAACTCAGGCTCCAAAGACTTTTCGTTTCTTTTTCAATTTTGACTGAGAATCTTGTTGGATTTTTGTATCTGCTTTCTTTTCTTTTTGTAGAGGCTGTGGTCAGTAGGAACAAACGTGTCTTGTGTCTTTTCAAAAAACATTCATATATCATATCTCTTCTGAATACTTTTCTCTGGTTTATAACTAATATTTAATAACAATATTTCACACTAGCATACTAAAAATTGACGTTAACTTATTTATAAGAACTCATACTTTACATATATCACACACAGTATATTTAAATGTGACAAAACTTTTCTTCATAATATGTATCTAAGATTAGAATTTATGCTTTCAAGGAATATTAAATTTGAACAATGAGAAAGGATTATAATTTATAGATTTATTTGTTTTATCTGATAGAACATATATCTGTTTATTAAATATCTGCTCTTAAAGAACTTACTCATTCTATACATTTCTACAGATTTAAGAAACTCTTAAAAATGACAAGAAGGAAGTTAAATGAATATGAAAATGGAGAGCTTAGTTTCCATGGAGATTTAAAAACCAGTCCAACTGAAATGGCTATTCAAATTAATATGCTAAAACATAAGGTAATTTTTAATCAGTTTTAGAACCCCCAAATCACTTAATTTGGGGAAATGTAAATCATTCCATGCTTTGAGCAGTGAAACACAGATTTGTCTACTAATTTTTTAGGTTGGACATCATTGAAAAAGACAGCTTTTCCCTATACCATTTTTAGATAAAAAGGGCACACTCTTGACTCTCTCTGTCTTGAACCCTGGCTGGTGGTCTGAAGCTGAGGAGGACAGCATTAATGACCCCAAATCATCCGTTGTTTTTGGTGACAGGGTTCTTGAAATCTAATGAACATACCATGAGGTTCATTCATTTAAACTCTACAGTTCAGTAGCTGTTGTGTTTAAAGAGTTGAACAGGCATTACCACATTAGAACATTTTCATCACCCTCCAAAGAAACCTGACAGATTTTCGTAATCACCCTGTGTAAGTTTTCCCTTCCTGATCTTCCCAGCCTGAGGGAAGCATGACTCCACTCCCTGACTGTGTAGATGTCCCTTTTCTGGACATTTTGTGTCAGTGAATCACACAGTATGGGATCCTTTGTGACTGCCTTCTTTCATTTAGCATAATAGTTTCAAGGTACATCTAACATGTATCAGTGTTTCCTTGCTTTTTATTGCTCAGTAATATTCTATTGTATGGGTGTACCACATTTTATTTATCCATTCATCATCTGATGGACCTTTGGGGGGGGGGGGTTTCTACTTTTTGCTTATGTCAGTAATGTTGCTGTGAACATTTATGTCTAGGTTTTCATGTGAATATATTTTTTCATTTCTTTTGGGAATACAGTTATGAATAGAATTGCTGTATTGCACAGCAACTCTGTTTAACCTTTTGAGGACCTGCCATACTGTTTTCCAGCATGGCTGCATCATTTTATGTTTTTATGCAAAGTATGCAAAACGTTCCAATTTCTATACATTCCTGTCAACACTAGTCATTACTTGTCTCTGTGAGTACAGCCATCCTAGCAAGTATGAAGTGGCATCTCGTGGTATTTTATTTCTCTGAGGAGAGGACCATTTTAAACACCCCAACATCCGAATCACAGGAGTCCCAGAAGAGGAAGACAAGAAGAAAGACCATGCGAAAATATTTGAGGAGATAATAGTTGAAAATTTCCCTAAAATGGGGAAGGAAATAATCACCCAAGTCCAAGAATCCCAGAGAGTCCCAAACAGGATAAACCCAGGGCGAAATACCCCAAGACACATATTAATCAAAGTAACAAAGATCAAACACAAAGAACAAATATTAAAAGCAACAAGGGAAAAGCAACAAATAACACACAAGGGGATCCCCATAAGGATAATAGCTGACCTTTCAATAGAAACTCTTCAGGCCAGGAGGGAATGGCAGGGCATACTTAAAGTGATGAAAGAAAATAACCTACAGCCCAGATTACTGTACCCAGCAAGGATCTCATTCAAATATGATGGAGAAATCAAAAGCTTTACAGACAGGCAAAAGCTGAGAGAATTCAGCATCACCAAACCAGCTCTCCAACAAATGCTAAAGGACCTTCTCTAGACAGGAAACACAGAATGAGTGTATAAACTTGAACCCAAAACAATAAAGAAAATGGCAACAGGGTCATTTTTATCAATAATTACCTTAAATGTAAATGGGTTGAACGCACCAACCAAAAGACAAAGACTGGCTGAATGGATACAAAAACAAGACCCCTATATATGTTGTCTACAAGAGACCCACCTCAAAACGAAGGACACATACAGATTGAAAGTGAAGGGCTGGAAAAAGATATTCCACGCAAATAGAGACCAAAAGAAAGCAGGAGTAGCAATACTCATATCTGATAAAATAGACTTTAAGACAAAGGCTGTGAAAAGAGACAATGAAGGACACTACATAATGATCAAAGGCTCAATCCAAGAAGAAGATATAACAATTATAAATATATATGCACCCAACATAGGAGCACCACAATATGTAAGACTAATGCTAACAAGTATGAAAGGGGAAATCAACAATAACACAATAATAGTGGGAGACTTTAATACCCCACTCACGCCTATGGATAGATCAACTAAACAGAGAATTAATAAGGAAACACAAAAGTTAAACGATACAATAGACCAGTTAGACCTAATAGATCTCTATTGGACATTTCACCCCAAAACAATGAATTTCACCTTCTTCTCAAGCGCACACAGAACCTTCTCCAGGATAGATCACATCCTGGGCCATAAATCTAGCCTTGGTAAATTCAAAAAAAATTGAAATCATTCCAAGCATCTTTTCTGACCACAATGCAGTAAGACTAGGTCTCAATTACAGGAGAAAAACTATTAAAAATTCCAACATATGGAGGCTGAATAACGAACAAATCATTGAGGAAATAAAGAAATCAAAATATGCATAGAAATGAATGAAAACACAACAACGCAAAACCTGTGGGACACTGTAAAAGCAGTGCTAAGGGGAAGGTTCATAGCAATACAGGCATACCTCAAGAAACAACAAAAAAGCCAACCAAATAACCTAACTCTACACCTAAAGCAACTAGAAAAGGAAGAAATGAAGAACCCTAGGGTCAGTAGAAGGAAAGAGATCTTAAAAATTAGGGCAGAAATAAATACAAAAGAAACAAAAGAGACCATAGCAAAAATCAGCAAAGCCAAAAGCTGGTTCTTTGAGAGGGTAAATAAAATGGACAAACCACTAGCCAGACTCATCAAGAAACAGAGGGAGAAAAACAAATCCATAAAATTAGAAATGAAAAGGGAGAGATCACAACAGACAATACAGAAATACAAAGGATTATTAGAGAATACTATCAGCAATTATATGCCAATAAAATGGACAACTTGCAAGAAATGGACAAATTCTTAGAAAAGTGTAACTTTCCAAAACTGAACCAGGAAGATATAGAAAATCTTAACAGACCCATCACAAGCATGGAAATTGAAACTGTAATCAGAAATCTTCCAGCAAACAAAAGCCCAGGTCCAGACGGCTTCACAGCTGAATTCCACCAAAAATTTAGAGAAGAGCTAACACCTATCCTACTCAAACTCTTCCAGAAAATTGCAGAGGAGGGTAAGCTTCCTAACTCATTCTATGAGGCCACCATCATCCTAATAGCCAAACCTAACAAAGATGCCACAAAAAAAGAGAACTTCAGGCCAATACGACTGATGAACATAGATGCAAAAATCCTTAACAAAATTCTAGCAATCAGAAGCTAACAGCACATTAGAAAGATCATACATCATGACCAAGTGGGCTTTATCCCAGGGATGCAAGGATTCTTCAATATCTGCAAATCAATCAATGTAATACACCACATTAATAAATTGAAAAATAAAAACCATGTGATTATTTCAATCGATGCAGAGAAAGCCTTTGACAAAATTCAACATCCATTCGTGATCAAAACCCTCCAGAAGGCGGGAATAGAAGGAACATTCCTCAACGTAATAAAAGCTATATATGACAAACCCACAGCAAACATTATCCTCAATGGTGAAAACCTGAAAGTGTTTCCCCTAAAGTCAGGAACAAGACAAGGGTGCCCACTCTCACCATTACTATTCAACACAGTTTTGGAAGTTTTGGCCACAGCAGTCAGAGCAGAAAAAGACATAAAAGGAATTCAAATTGGAAACGAAGAAGTAAAACTCTCACTGTTTGCAGATGACATGATCCTCTACACAGAAAACCCTAAAGACTCTACCAGAAAACTACTAGAGCTAATCAATGAATATAGTAAAGTTGCAGGATATAAAGTCAACACACAGAAATCCCTTGCATTCCTATAGACTAATAATGAGAAAATAGAAAGAGAAATTAAGGAAACAATTCCATTCACCGTTGCAACGAAAAGAATAAAATACTTAGGAATGTATCTACCTAAAGAAACAAAAGACCTATAAATAGAAAACTGTAAAACATTAGTGAAAGAAATCAGAGAGGACACTAATAGATGGAGAAATATACCGTGTTCATGGATTGGAAGAATAAATATTGTAAAAATGAGTATACTACCCAAAGTAATTTATAAGTTCAATGCAATCACTATCAAGCTACCAACGGTGTTTTTCACAGAGCTAGAACAAATAATTTCACAATTTGTATGGAAATACAAAAAACCTCGCATAGCCAAAGCAATCTTGAGAAAGAAGAATGGAACTGGGGGAATCAACCTGCCGGACTTCAGGCTCTACTACAAAGCCACAGTCACCAAGACAGTATGGTACTGGCATAGAGACAGAAATATAGATCAATGGAACCAAATAGAAAGCCCAGAGATAAATCCATGCACCTATGGACACCTTATCTTTGATAAGGGAGGCAAGAATATTCAATGGAGAAAAGACAATCTCTTTAACAAATGGTGCTGGGAAAACTGGTCAACCACTTGTAAAAGAATGAAACTAGAACACTCCCTAACACCATACACAAAAATTAACTCAAAATGGATTAAAGATCTAAATGTAAGACTAGAAACTATAAAACTCCTAGAGGAGAACATCGGCAAAACACTCTACGACATAAAGCACAGCAGGATCCTCCATGACCCACCTCCCAGAATATTGGAAATAGAAGCAAAAATAAACAAATGGGACCTAATTAAAATCAAAAGCTTCTGCACAGCAAAGGAAACTGTAAGCAAGGTGAAAAGACAGCCTTCAGAATGGGAGAAAATAATAGCAAGTGAATCAACTGATAAAGGATTAATCTCAAAAATATACAAGCAACTCCTGCAGCTCAATTCCAGAAAAATAAACGACCCAATCAAAAAATGGGCCAAAGAACTAAACAGACATTTCTCCAAAGAAGACATAAAGATGGCTAGCAAACACATGAAAAGATGCTCAACATCACTCATCATCAGAGAAATGCAAATTAAAACCACAATGAGGTACCATTTCACGCCAGTCAGAATGGCTGCTATCCAAAAGTCTGCAAGCAATAGATGCTGGAGAGGGTGTGGAGAAAAGGGAACCCTCTTACACTGTTGGTGGGAATGCAAACTAGTACAACCACTATGGAGAACAGTGTGGAGATCCCACTGCTGGGCATCCCACAGAAATCCCACTGCTGGGCATACATACCGAGGAAACCAGAATTGAAAGAGACACATGTACTCCAATGTTCATTGCAGCAGCGTTTATTATAGCCAGGACATGGAAGCAACCTAGATGTCCATCTGCAGATGAATGGATAAGAAAGCTGTGGTACATTTACACAATGGAGTACTACTCAGCAATTAAAAAGAATACATTTGAATTAGTTCTAATGAGGTGGATGAAACTGGAGCCTATTATACAGAGTGAAGTAAGTCAGAAAGAAAAACACCTACAGTATATTAACACAAATATATGGAATATAGCAAGAGGATAACGATAACCCTGTATACGAGACAACAGCAGAGACACAGATGTGTGGAGCAGTCTTTTGGACTCTGTGGGAGATGGCGAGGGTGGGATAATTTGGGAGAATGGATTGAAACATGTACATTATCATATGTGAAACGAATCTGACGTTGTTGAGGGCTCCCCACCTCAACACTCTGTGGATTTAAGAGGCCGTTCCTTCCAGAAGTGTATAAATTAGCCTGGGATAGAACCTGCATGCTGAATTTACTAATTAAGAAATGAGAAACCAGAACTATAAAGGTGGCAGAGAAATACAAGGAACTATTCTTAAGTAATCTTTTAAAACTTTGAACAGAGTTACAGATTTTACCATTTGTTATAAACTGGTATATATAATTTAACCAGAACCAAAAGAAAATTAGTATTGTGTGAATTCTGAAGCACTTTCAACATGTTGTAGGAATAATGTGGACTTTCTTGAGTTTCACACATTCATAAGTAAATGGTCTGTGTCTCGCGCCTTTGTTGGTTTTCTGTGAGCTGTAGTTTCTGGG
Organism: Moschus berezovskii; assembly: GCF_049115385.1. NCBI lineage: Eukaryota > Metazoa > Chordata > Mammalia > Artiodactyla > Moschidae > Moschus > Moschus berezovskii. The sequence goes on from NC_142474.1 coordinate 85,842,893, forward strand.
AAGTGAGCAGCTCTCATTCCTGTAACTCTTGTAATCCAGTCATTCGTGTGCCTCCCTCATGAGGATTCACTGCGGCTGTGGTGCTGTAATCCCTCTGATAGGAACTCTAACTCGGTATGAAGCCCCAAAGGTCTGTTACTTATTTTTATTCTATAGTGTACTATATTTTATTTACAGTGTTGTGTTTGTTTTAGGTGTATAGTAAAGTGATACAGTCATACGTATATATATGAATTAACAAAAGCAGTTCCCGTCTTTTGATGGGGTGCTCATAGTTTATAACTAAAATGGCATTGTTTTGAGAGAGGGATAACTTAGGTATGGCACTGGGGTTTTTTTTCTTTTTGCAGCTTGAGGCAGTTGTAAAATAACTTAATGTAGCTTTTTACAACTGTGTACTCTATAGCATTTTTTCATTTGGTGAAATTTTAACTGTTAATGTTTTTGGCATTGTGCTTTGTACCATTTATTAAATAAAAATTTAAAAAAAGAAACCTAAATAAAACATATTAAATTAAAGGGATACTCCACAGTCTTCAGTTCCATTTCGAGTGCTCTGAGAGTGAGTTCAAGTTTCTGTTTCATTTCAACTTCTTTACTATATTGGTCTTCTTTTCTTCTTAACTGCTCCCTAATTTTTTCATACAACATATCAGCATCTCTTCTCTGCTCTTCTTCTTGCTTTAAGGTGAATCTTCAAAATTTATACAGCTCTTCTTAGAAAATCACGAGATTATTCCCTGCTGCAATAACTTTCATTCCGTCTGCATAATGTTTAAAATAGTAATATAGGGGAAAATATAATGAGAAACACTTAATAATTCTCACAGTTTTCATGCAGAGGGTTAAGAATAAAACTGCATAAACTTTTTTTTTTTTTCTGTCTTGAGAAAAATGACTACTCTATACATCTGTGTGTGGGAATGTAAAGTAATATAAATTTCTTTAAGAGTAGTTTAGAAATAGAGATCAAAGACCTTTTTAAGTTCCCATACTTTGACCAAATAATACGATATTATTAAAGAAAATGCATTCAAAATAATTAGAAAGGTTTAAATGAATTTATAGAAAAAACGTTTCTTGTAGTACTCACTATAATAGAGAAAAGTGAAAAACAACTGAAAATCAATTTTCTAAATAATTAATAAGGTTTCCATTATGGTGGACTTCAGTATGGACATGAAAATGATGATTTTGAAAATTATACGTTAAGTTATTAGAAGCATTCACTGTGAAGAACTTGCTATACTATTTCCAAGAAAATCACACTCCACGATACTAATGACGTTTTCTCCCCTGTAAAATCCCAGAGGGCAAATTAGTAATTATAACACATCTATGTCGCTGCAGTATTAAAGTAAGTAGCAGTTCAACTATTTCTTTAAAAGCGAGATGTACAGTACCTCAGGCTGCCGAGCTCTCGTTCCCACTCCCCTTTCTGATGCTCTATGATTTCACTTCTTTTGTTTCTGACCGCTCTTTCTGTAGCCCACTAACGTTACTTTCCATTTTTTTAATCTTTCCTCTAAGCAGTCCACAGTGGTTTTTTTTAAGTTCTACTAATCTTTCATGTGAAAGAACGTATCCCGGATTTTCAACAAGCTAACATAATCTACATGATGAAGAAAACAAAGAGAAAAACAACAAAAAAAATTATGTGAGTAATTTTAGTATAAAGGACTGTGCCTTTCACGTTCATGCACCCACGCACTGAACAAGCATTAAGTGTCTATAATGTGGAAGACATTATTCTAAGCTCTGCAGATAAACAGACGCCCCTGGCTCTTGTTTACCTTGAAGTCTAGTAGAAGAGAAAGATAAATAAAATAATTATGAACTCAGAAGGATACTCCAAGAAAAGAGAGTTCTAAGATCACATAACAGAACTTGACACAGACTGGGTCCAGGAAAGATTTCCCTGGGGAAGAGATGTCACACTGAGAAATGAAGGAGGAGTAGGAAGTAGTAAGCGGAGCAGGAGGAACAACCCTGTGGACAGTCTCCAGCTGCCATATGTTTCTAACCAAGACAGAGGGAACAGCTACCGATTTACCTTCCTGAGTGCAGCGAGCAAACACAACGCCGACAAAAGACATTAAACAATGATTTTCATGACAAAGGACTTCAGGGACTGAAGGACAATGATCCTGGAAACACAGGAGGTTAACCTAAGGAACGCTCCAGCTCACTGCCTGGAGAGAATTTCCAGGCCCCAACACGGGGAGAAGGAACAGAAGCTGAGTCAGCCAGACTCCCTGACAGGAGGTGATGAAGCTGACAGTCTGGTGAAACCAAAGTGGGCAGAGATCACAGATCAGAACCGCGGAGAGGAGAGAGTGGAACAGGAAAAAAGACCCTGGAGATCTGAGGAGGAGCCCCTCGGGTATTCAGCAGAGGAGCGAACAGCGCCCATCTGGGAGAAACCACCTGAGACCATCTGAAAAGACCACAGGAACCTGTGCCTGGTGCCCACTTAGTCCCAGGAATTCTATCTATTCTCATGAGCCGGGCTGGAAAAACATCTCCTTACAGTAGAACGAACAAGGTAGTCAGTAAGGTCTTGCCTCCAAGGCAGGAAATAATCAGCCCTAGCCCCAGGGTCCCTCTGGATGCACCTAACAAATCATAAGAAGCAAGAGCACAGAAGGATCTCTGGAAAACTCTCAATATTTGGAAACGAAACCACACGGATCTAAATAACCCTTGGATCAAAGAGGTAATGAAAAGAAGAATTACAAAGTATTTTGAACTGAATGAAAACGAAAACGTAAGACCAGCAGACATTTTAGGAAACTGACACGCTGATTCTAAAATTCCTGCGGAAAGAAGGGTAAAAAATAAAACAAGATGAAGCTAGACAATTATGACCTTTAACCATGAAGCAAAGAGAAGCAACAGCTGGGCTTTAAGCAAAGGGGTAACATGATGAGATCTGAATTTTTAAAAATAGATAATAATTATAGTTGCTGTGTGGACTGAAGTCCCGGGAGGTAGAACGGCAGGGAAAGAAGTTCTGAGATTATTTCAGTTATTCTAGGAGGAAAGTGATGCTAACCTGACCTTGGGTGAAGGCACAGGAAAGAAGAGTCAACAGAAGTTTCAGTGAGTGAGAAGGATCATGGGTCGGTGGCTCAGAGTATACACGCACTTTCATGTTCTTTTAATACAGAACCTACTTCTGAGATGCATAGCAGTATCACGTATCCGTGGCTCTAGACAAGGTGGACATATATTACTAGTACACCATACACAAACAGGCACTGTATTTATATTTACACTGCAGTCCTACCTTTACACCCCATGTCAAGTTGTTCAATTAGCAACATGGACTTCTTACAGTAAAGCAACTCGCCATCCTCGGAAGCTGTTTCAGATGACTGAGTTAAGTCATCAAGGTCATCCACAGAATTAATCTGTTCTTTGACCTACACGTAAATAATACTATTTCATAATGTCCTTAAAATATTTACAGAACATACTAATTGTACAAAGGTGATAAATATCTCTTCATTAAAGCAAAAACACACTTTTTAAGAGGACAGATGTTTTTATCAAAAGGATAACCTTATCAATAGTGTTTCTAAATTAAGTTGTCAAAGCATATGTCTCTACAACAAAGGAAGATTTTATATTTTGCGACTATTCCTTTTACAAAGTATTTTTTGCTAGGGAAATATTTTTTATAGTTAACTTTTTGACTCTACCCTGTTATTTTCATTAGATGTTTTCTTTGCAGGCCTGAAAAAGCAAATGATTCTTTTCAGGCTAATATTAAATACTTAAAAATACAAATACCTAAACTTTGTTTTTTATATAAAACCTTTGCGTTTGCATTGGTAAGTAATTTTTTATAAAAGGATTAAAACATTAAAGGACAAAGAAAATATATTTATAATAATAAAGCATTGAATTTAGATCAAAGAAAAGGAAAAACATAGCATTACTTGCAGTTGTCATTTTCAATAGGAACTATGTTTTACAGCAATAAAACCTATCTGGGAAGTATTCCTTAAGTCCTTTGAAGAAAGAAACCCATGTTTAATAACCATGATATTAGCCTTCTGAGGACTTCCTTTGCAACTGCTATGCATTATTATAAGCACTTTATATGTCTTAACGGCATTTTAATCCTCACAAACATTCTGGGAGATGGGTAATACATTAGGTCCTCTACATGGGAAGAAATGGAGCACTGAAAGGCTGAGTAAGTTGCCCAAGCCCACACAGCAGGTCACCAACAGACCCAGAGTTCAAACTCAGGAAATCTGGTTTCAACACTGCAGTTCCAAAATATGCTGAGAAAGTAACATTTAAATAAGTCTTCTTAAGTAATATGATGGCAAATGAATCTATATTATTATTCCATGTCCAGTTATAACTATAAATAATAATTTGTGAATCTTAACACGTCTCTCAAAATATAAAAAGACTTTAGAGGTAGGCAATATTGGAAATCTACTTTCACTAAAGGCTTGCTTTTGTAAAGAAATTTATCAGCAGGCATTCATTCAACCATTCTGCTGTTTATTCATGAATCTGATATACACTTATTAAGCACACGATACGTGTTAATAACACTCTTACTATGGGAAGCATAGTTTGTCTACTTTAGAACTTTATAAACCAAAATTAATAATTTGTGAAAGATTGTTAGTAGTTTTTTTTTCTATTGAATATAAACAGAAATTTTCCCTTTTCCTTGGAATCTATAAACAGCTATGAAGCTGATATGATGTAATGTTTCAGAGTACCTTACAAAATCATAGCTACTCACGATGTGACTATCAACTAGAATCACCAAGGAATGAACAGATCCTATTCAGTATAGCCTAAGTGCTTGTAAGTTCACGATTATATAGTTTTTTTAAATCTACGTAGGATAGAATTAACTGAACTAATCATCGACACATGCAGTTACATAGGAATATTACACTTCAGCACCAACAAACAAGCCCTTACCATAAAACGATATATGAACAGAAGTATTATGTACAATTAGTTTACTGTCATAGTTTAAAGATAATGTCAAACAATCAATAAGCTTTCTAATAGTGGAAATGCAAACAAGATTAAACTCAATAAGCACATCCTCTGCTGGCTCATTTCTAACAGCATACATACTCTAAAAGCTCCCATCTTAACATACAACAAGAAACTCCTTTGAACTCCACATTTCTCTTCAGTTACCATCTAGTTCTCTATTGTCTGTCCCAGCAAATATTCCTTACAGGGCTGTTTACATGTATTCACTACAGTTCAGCTTTCAAGGAGACTATTTACTGAAACGATTTCTGGCCAAAGGCACTGGTCCTCACTTTAATCTTCCAGCAGTGTTTGTCCACTATAGTTGAGGAATCTCTTGGCTTGGCCTGTACACTATATTATGCTGCTTTATTTCCAGAAGAAGTATTCAGTGCTTATTTCTTCCTCTAGAAAATAAAGAAGTTGTAGATATTACCTGTCATCATCCCGATCCACTTCACTTAAAATGCTGTCATCAAGAAAATGCAGCAGACCACCAGTCAGTGAATCGGTCTTTTCAAATATTGGTGCAATCACACATTTTTCTGGTGTCCATTTGCCATTGTCCTTTTTCTTTATTTCCTTCCTCTGCACGCCAGGATCGCTACTTTTAAAAAATCCACAAAAAAGCCAATGTTTTCTAATAATTAAACTGATAAAGAATAAAAAAACAATTCTTGTAAAATTCCAACTCTTGCCCATCTTAAATCATTGATTAATTCACAAAATGGTTATGAAGTACCAACCATATGCAAGAAAACACAAATTCTTGCCTCAAAGACAGATAGATATACAATTATGATATGATGTGATATGTAAGAGTTGATATATGAAAGCTCTCAGTGAAATAAGGAAGGCTTTACAGAAGAAGTGAAGAGAGAAGGTTACAAAGAAGAAAAAAGGGAGAAAATCATTCTACTTGGAGATTAGAATATGAGCACAAAGATCAGGTACGTGGCATCTAGGTTATTTCCTAGGAACCTGGAAGGAAAAATACGAAACACATGAAAGAAAGCAGAGAGATGCATCTTTGGAAAGACATTGGGAAGAACCTCAAGGGCTACACTGGAAACCTGGAGTTAACTGCCTAAACACAATGACTCTTACCCATGGGAGTCATAATTAGATTTACACTATATTTCCTGTTTTGCTTTCAAATACAATAATGCTTAATTTAGGGATTTCCCTGGTGGTCCAGTCCTTAGGAGTCTGCCTGCCAATGAGGGGCAGTGGTTTGATCCCTGGTCCAGGAAGATCCCACATGCCATGGGGCAACTAAACCCGTGCTGCACAACTACTGAAGCCAGCTCACTAGAGCCTGTGCTCAGCATCAAGAGAAGCCACCACGATGAGAAGCCCAAGCATGGCAGCAGCAAAGAACCAGCACAGCCAAAAGGAAAAAAAAAAAACAACTCAAAGAAAAGAGTAACGCTTAATTTGGATGACTTTTTAAATGACATGAGGCTCATATACCATGAAAGAAAAAATCAAGGAAATATTTAGTGGCGGGGGGCGGGGGGGCAGCGAGGCAGCTTACTTTTAAACCACCCACATGATGGGGTGATTTCAGCATTACGGCTGAAAGACCAGTACCTCATCTGTCCCCCCACCAACGATAACAATTTGGCTTCCATCCATGGACATATTCAAAACGATATGAGGGAAACACTTGCCAACCAAGAATACTCTATCCAGAAAATTTATGTTTCAGAAATGAAGGAGAAATAAAAAATTTCCCAGAGAAACCAGAGCTGAGGGAGTTCCTCACCACTAGACCTGTCTCATAAGAAATGCTGAAGGAAGTCCTCAGACTGAAATGAAAAGATGTTAAGTAGTGACATAAAATATATTTAAATATACCACACACTGGTAAAGGCAAGTAGGCAGTCAAATGCAGAATACTCTAATACTGTAATATGGTTTGTATGATGGCTAAAGGACAAAAGAATACAAATAACTATATCCCTAGCAAAATGTAACATGTGATAATCACAACCATTAGCTCAGCTCAGTTCAGTTCAGTTTCTCAGTCGCGTCTGACTCTTTGCGACGCCATTAACCTCAGCACGCCAGGCCTCTGTGTCCGTGACCAACTCCTGGAGTTTATCCAAACTCATGTCCATTGAGTCACTGATGCCATCCAACCATCTCATCCTCTGTCGTCCCCTTCTCCTCCTGCCCTCAATCTTTCCCAGCATCAAGCCCTTTTCCAATGAGTCAGCTCTTCGCATCAGGTGGCCAAAGTATTGGAGTTTCAGCTTCAATATCATTCCTTCCAATGAACACCCAGGACTGATGTCCTTTAGGATGGACTTGTTGGATCTCCTCGCAGTCCAAGGGACTCTCAAGAGTCTTCTCCAACACCACAGTTCAGAAGCATCAATTCTTCGGCGCTCAGCTTTCTTCACAGGCCAACTCTCACATCCATACATGACCACTGGAAAAAACATAGCCTTGATTAGACGGACCTTTGTTGGTAAATATGCTATCGAGGTTGGTCATAACTTTCCTTCCAAGAGGTAAGGATCTTTTAATTTCATGGCTGCAATCACCATCTGCGGTGATCTTGGAGCCCCCCAAAATAAAGTCTGACAGTGTTTCCACTGTTTCTCCATCTATTTCCCATGAAGTGATGGGACCAGATGCCATGATCTTAGTTTTCTGAAGGTTGAGCTTTAAACCAATTTTTTCGCTTTCCTCTTTCACTTTCATCAAGAGGCTCTTTAGTTCCTCTTCACTTTCTGCCATAAGGGTGGTATCATCTGCATATCTGAGGTTATTGTTATTTCTCCCGGCAATCTTGATTCTAGCTTGTGCTTCTTCCAGCTCAGCATTCCTCATGATGTACTCTGCATAGAAGTTAAATAAGCATGGTGACAATATACAGCCTTGACATACTCCTTTTCCTATTTGGAACCAGTCTGTTGTCCCGTGTCCAGTTCTAACTGTTGCTTCCTGACCTGCATATAGGATTCTCCACTGCTGCCCTGTAAATAAAGTCTTCAGTACTGTTTTCCTAGATTCCATATATATGTGTTAGAACACAATATTTATCTTTCTCTTTCTGACTTACTTCACTCTATATAATAGGTTCTAGGTTCATCCACCTCATTAGAACTGACTCAAGTGCGTACCTTTTCGTGGCTGAGTAATATTCCATTGTGTATAGGAACCACAACTTCTTTATCCATTCTTCTATTGATGGACATCTAAGTTGCTTCCATGTTCTAACTATTACAGCAGTGCTGCAGTGAATGATGGGATACATGTGTCTTTTTCAATTGTGGTTTCCTCAGGGTATATGCCTAGGAGTGGGATTGCTAGGTCATATGGTAGTTTTATTCCTAGTTTTTAAGGAGTTCTCCATACAGTCTTCCATAGTGACTGGATCAATTTACTTTCCCACCAACAGTGCAAGCGTGTTCCCTTTTCTCCACACCCTCTCCAGCATTTATTGCTTGTAGACTTTTGGATGATGGCCATTCTGACTGGTGGGAGGTTATATCTCATTGTAGTTTTGATTTGTGTTTCTCTAATAATGAACTGAATAATGAGCGATGTTGAGCATCTTTTCATGTGTTTGTTAGCCATCTGTATGTTGTCTTTGGAGAAATGTCTATTTAGGTCTTTTTCCCACTTTTTCATTGGATTGTTTTTCTGCTACTGAGTTGTATGAGTTGCTTGTATATTTTGGAAATTAATCCTTTGTCAGTTGTTTCATTTGCTATTATTTTCTCCCATTCTTAGGGTTTCTTTTCACCTTGCTTATAGTTTCCTTTGCTGTGCAAAAGCTTTTTTAAGTTTAATCAGGTCACACTTGTTTACTTTTGTTTTTATTTCCAATACTCTAAGAGGTGGGTCACAGATGATCTTGCTTTGATTTCTGTCAGCGAGTGTTCTGCCTATGTTTTCCTCTAAGAGTTCTATAGTTTCTAGTCTTACATTTAGGTCTTTAATCCATTTTAATCCAATCGAGCTGGAGAAATCAACCTTCCTGACTTCAGATTATCCTACAAAGCTACAGTCACAAAGACAGTATGGTCCTGGCACAAAAACAGAAATATAGACCAATGGAACAAGACTGAAAGCTGAGAAACAAACCCATGCACCTATAGGTACCTTATTTTTGACCAAGGAGGCAAGAATATACAATGGGGCAAAGACAGCCTCTTCAATAAATGGTGCTGGGAAAACTGGACAGCTACACGTAAAAGAATGAAATTAGAACCCTTATTAACATCATACACAAAGATAAACTAAATGATTTCTTCAAAGCCCCTAAAGTGGCATTCCCTAGCATTTTATCGCACCAAAAGAGATGATAAAATTCTGTAACCTTGAATCTGATAAATTACCAAATGAATTCATCAAATGAATCAGATAAGTTAAAAGCGTGACTTTGCCCAAGTAATTTAATGCCTTAGCTGGGGATAGGGCTGATCTCCTTTTTCTTTTAAAGGAGAATACCTACAGATTTTTGTCTGTTGTTAAAACTCAGTCAAGGCACCTCTTACACAAAAGAGCAAACAAGCAAACAAAGAAATTTAAAAATGTATTACTGGAAGGAAGAAAAATCTCACAGCATCTCAATACTCAGTTTTCTCCTTTGGAGAGAAGACTTAATTTTTGAGGGCTCGGAGTTTATACTACCTACGTGACAAAATCACATGTGTCAAAACATACTACATTTTAGTCAACAACATAATGGAAAAGTCTGTCTCAAAAGAAACATCTGCAAGTGATGGTTAAAGAATATGTGGGAGTATATGTGAAAGTTAAAGTGAAAGCCACTCAGTTGTGTCCAACTCTTTGCAACCCTATGGGCTATATGGACCATGGAGTTCCCCAGGCCAGAATACTGGAGTGGATAGTCTTTTCTTTCTCTAGGGGATCTTCCCAACCCAGGAATCGAGCCCAGGTCTCCTGCACTGCAGGCAAATTCTTTACCAGCTGAGTCACAGGGAAGCCTTATACATGTATTGAGAAGGGAGTACATGTATTTGTTATTAAAATTTTTATTTTTTTAATTTGTTCTGTATTCTTTATTCTATTGTTTATTTTATGTATTGTTATTAAATTTGTTATTAAATACATAAAGGGAAGGGAGTACATGTATTTGTCATTAAAAATATCCTGAAGTGTCCATGTTGGAAATCTAAAATTTATTAAAATTTAACTCTTAAACTTCTTAATCTATGCTTAGCTACTCACCAATGACCGGATCACAAGTAAGAAGTGAAAAATAACTTGCCTTAGCCTAGTTCAGTTCAGTTCAGTCGCTCAGTCGTGTCCGACTCTCTGCGACCCCATGAATCACAGCAGACCAGGCCTCCCTGTCCATCAACAACTCCCGGAGTTCACCCAAACTCATGTCCATCGAGTCGGTGATGCCATCCAGCCATCTCATTCTCTGTCGTCCCCTTCTCCTCCCGCCCCCAACCTTTGCCAGCATCAGAGTCTTTTCCAGTGAGTCAACTCATCGCATGAGGTGGCCAAAGTATTGGAGTTTCAGCTTTAGCATCAGTCCTTCCAATGAACACCCAGGATTGATCTCCTCTAGAATGGACTGGGTGGATCTCCTTGCAGTCCAAGGGACTCTCAAGAGTCTTCTCCAGCACCACAGTTCAAAAGCATCAATTCTTTGGCGATCAGCCTTCTTCATAGTCCAACTCTCACATCCATACACGACCACGGGAAAAACCATAGCCTTGACTAGATGGACCTTGGTTGGCAAAGTAATGTCTCTGCTTTTTAATATACTATCTAGGTTGGTCATAACTTTCCTTCCAAGGAGTAAGCGTCTTTTAATTTCATGGCTGCAATCACCATCTGCAGTGATTTTGGAGCCCCCAAAAATAAAGTCTGACACTGTCTCCACTGTTTTTCCATCTATTTCCCATGAAGTGATGGGACCAGATGCTGTGATCTTTGTTTTCTGAATGTTGAGCTTCAAGCCAACCTTTTCACTCTCCTCTTTCACTTTCATCAAGAGGCTTTTGAGCTCCTCTTCACTTTCTGCCATAACCTAAAATAGGGGAAAAACATGAACTCACAAACCCAATTTTGTCACTGTTTGAATTAAGTAATTCATATATGTTAAATCTACTAAAAATTAATTAGATGATTTTTAATGTTATAAAGGCGTCCTCACTTAAAAATAGTTCACCTCACTATATCTTAAATAGGGAGTTTGTAAGATTTTTTTAAGGACTAATACGTGCAAAACAGACAAACTTTATATTCAGTTCAGTTCAGTTCACTCACTCAGTCGCGTCCGACTCTTTTCGACCCCATGAATGACAGCACACCAGGCCTCCCTGTCCATCACCAACTCCCGGAGTTCACCCAAACTCATGTCCATCGAGTCGGTGATGCCATCCAGCCATCTCATTCTCTGCCGTCCCCGTCTCCTCCCACCCCCAATCTCTCCTAGCATCAGACTCTTTTCCAGTGAGTCAACTCATCGCATGCGGTGGCCAAAGTATTGGAGCTTCAGCTTCAGCATCAGTCCTTCCAATGAACACCCAGGATTGATCTCCTTTAGAATGGACTGGTTGGATCTCCTTGCAGTCCAAGGGACTCTCAAGAGTCTTCTCCAACACCACAGTTCAAAAGCATCAATTCTTCGGCGATCAGCCTTCTTCACAGTCCAACTCTCACATCCATACATGACCACAGGAAAAACCATAGCCTTGACTAGACAGACCTTGGTTGGCAAAGTAATGTCTCTGCTTTTACTAGGAGCCAAAATCAAATTAACAACAATCAGAAAGAGGAACAAATCCCTAAATTTTAATGTAAATTATATATTATGATATTGTTATTCATCAACACATATTACCTGCTTACATTCAGTTATGTGTGTGCTCAGTCATGTCTGACTCTTTCCATCCCTAAGGACTGTAGCCCGCCAGGCTCCTCTGTCCACGGGGATTCTCCAGGCAAGAATCCTGGAGTAGGTTGCCATGCCCTCCTCCAGGGGATCTTCCCAACCCAGGGATTAAACCTAGGTCTCCCACATTACAGGTGGATTCTTTACCATCTGAGCCACCGGGGAAGCCCAACAATACTGGAGTGGGTAGCCGAACCCTTCTCCAGGGGAATTTCCTGACTCAGGAAATGAACGGGGTTCTCCTGCATTGCAGGTGGATTCTTTACCAGCTGAGCTACCAAGGACGCCCCTACATTCCGTTATATTATATTCTAATATCTACCAATGAAAGTGGATAAAGCGTTTTTAGTAATATTTACTGATTTCTCACCCCCAAATGAGATAAACTAGAAAGTTATTACTTGTGCCCTAACAACAAAGATTCAATCTGGAAGCTTCGATTCTCTCAATAGGTAACTGGGTTGACTCTATGACCCCACTCTCTCCCTGAATGTACATTCCTAATCAATTACGCCGAGATCACAGACAGAATGAATCTTTCATCTTGGCATCACTGTGACTGGCTAATTCAATGGAAAACCTTGAACCATGGCGAATGACTTCTCTCTACATGTATCTAGGTCAGGGATCATCATTGTCATATTGTTCATAATTTCAACTGTTTACTCTTGCAATTCAGTATTTGATATCACCTTCATAATCATGTAATGAAGTTATAAAAATGGAAGAAGTAAACAGTAGTCAGGAAATTTTTTTTCACTCAATTCCAAAAACAAACTATAAATATAATAGATTCTAACAATATTTGAAGTCTTATAGTTAAGGTGCCATCAAAACTATTAAATTATTTTCTATTGACTCTAAACGGCTAATTTTGAAAGGTAATTTTATTTGTTATGACCTCTGTTACACACTGTATTATGCTGTTGAAGCATAGGAAACAGTATTAAACCAGAAATTTAAATTTACATTTTTACCTAGCTGGGAATGGTTATTTTCATCTCCAACAGGTCTTTCTTCTTCTTCCTATGATGTCATTTCTAAGTCTAGCTCTGCCGACAAATCTGTATGTTTAGTTAAAATTACTTAGCATATTTAGGTAAAAGACATAATTTTGATTTAAAACATAGATTTAAAACACTGTATCAAGTGACATCTTAAATCAATCTTAATCTTCAGCTGAATATTTACTTCTTTAAGAAATACTTCCAATGATCTAACATGTCAACAAACAATTTGGAAAACACTAGATGTCACCAGGATACAGGCACACAAACAGCTCAAAGATTCATTCACAAAATCATCCAAACGTCAATGAACAAAACAATCAGAAACCAAACAAAATTTCAAAATACAGGACAGACATATAAAGTCACAATGCATTCTCTTCTCCACTTCATAACAGTACCTTTTTAACAACATGCCAAGCTTCAACTGCAGCATTATTCATGGCTTACAAAATTCCTCTTACTTTTTATGCTTTTATCCACTCCTTAATCTGAAATGCTACCCTGTACTCTTCTGACAAATTACTTTTCATCTTTTAAGACTCAACCTGCTTTGGGAAGTTGTCCTTGATTACAGCTGTCTTTCCCCAGATAAACAGCTATCCCTTTCCTTGTAGCTACCTTAGTACTTTATAGATTTTTCGAGTGTATCTTCATCACCTGAATTGTAAATCATTTCTTCACATGTCTCTCTTCTTGGTTCCTTAACTGCACAGGACAAGCTCTTAAAAATCACTTTTGTATAAATAGTCCTTATTCATTTTATTCAGTAATTATTTATCAGCTTTCTGCTCTGTACTAGACACTGGAGCTTAAAGAAAAATGTAGATAAAAGATGTCAGGGAATGCTTTTCTAGAGATAATGCCTGAGCGGAGACTTACACAGTTCACGGGAAGGAGAGGGAAGGCATGCAAGGCTGTAACAAGACAGAAGACAAGAGAGAAGCACACACACAACAGGGTAAATATCTGTCGAAAGGACAGAGACAGGTCAGGAGGGCATCACCAGCAATTCAGAATTCCATAGCAAACGACAGAAAGGGCGAGAGACGCAGAGTCAGGCAGAAATCAGATTATGAAAGCCTCACGTGTCACTTTATGATGCCTGGACATTAATGTGATTTGAAGAGTGGTTCACAGTCACACTTGCTTTTGAGAGAGGTGACTCTAAATGCTACAAGAGGAATCAACTCTTGTATACAAGGGCATACAAACAAATGGAGGGAGATGAATCTGAAGGCATTATTAATGGAAAAAAACAAAGGTGATGCAGGCCTGAACTGGGGGAGCATTTCCAGAAATATTTAGGATATAAAATGTTCTGAGTCCAATATAGAATAAATCTTTATGAAATGAATAAATGTACAAATCCGGGGACCCCGAAGGAGTAGACTCTGCTGGTTACCTTATAAAAGGTATCATCTGAGATGAGAAACGATCTACATGAATGGTCTGAAGTTGCTTCTATTTATTTGTAGTTTTCCTATTTCACATCTTCCTCTGTTGAAGGGACTGGATAGGTTTTATCTGAATTTGTGTTTTGTGGACATACCAAGCTAATGGAGAAATAAGGGCAAACAAGTCACTTCCATAGATTAAAAGAAACAAAACACTTCAAGTTGATAGCTTGTAGTCACTATTCTAGGAAATAACAGAATCTTTTGTAAATGCAAAGTTAACCTTATAGGTGAGGAAAGGAAAGAAAAAACTAGGAGTGAAAAAAAGAAACAGTATATGATTTCTTACTATATCTCTGGCCATATGACTGATTAAAGGTGCTAAATTAGTTGGTATTTATGGACAACACATATTAGACATGGTTACTCAATAGACTGGGCATCCTAGTAGAATCAGAATTGACTTTCTATATACTGCTTTTCAATGATACAGCACTCTTTCAGTATTGCTATGAAGTTACATGTTGAGAAGGCATTCTCTAAGATGTCTCCCAACTAGTCCCAGAGTTCTAAACATAATCCTGCTACCCACTCTCAGGGGTATGCTAAATACCAGGCTAAACAAACTTACTTTCTCCTAACTCTCTTTGTATTTGTTGTATTACCATGGTCAGAGGGAGACTGCACACACCTCACTAAAAGGTACTGCTTGGCTGTAGGTTGCATAAAAGGAGTCAGCGCAAGGTGGGTTTTGCCGCAAAATCTAATCTGGAACCACCAGAATAACGGTTAGGCCGTGCCCAGGTGGCGCACGGCTGAGTGCCCTGGGCCTCTACATTACCTTGTTTGCTTTTTCTGTTTTCTGGCAGCTGAGACTGGCACAGGTCATGGAGCATGTAATTCCCTACCAGAAACACCGCTCCAATAGTCATATTTTATCTATTACAGTCATCTGTCCACATTCTGTGGATGCTGACTGATTTTTGGTCATTGATTATGACACCAGTGGACACTGATCAACTTTTAAATGCCCCGCTCTTTGATAAGTCTCATTGTTGAGGCTCAAACTAGGAGAATCGGAATCTGAAAAATCTGAAAACAAAGCTTCCATGTATTAGAATGTCAGTAAGAATACTACTCTACCTAGCTTGTACAGTCTTTCTTCAGAGAATCAGTTCCATGTCCTCCTCTCCCCTCAAACTCACTTGTCCTTCAGAGTTTATTATATCTTACACTTCACTGCCATTCATGAAGGGACCTTAACTAGTGTCTCATTTTTCCTACTTGCTAATTTTCTAGTATTACTTACTTTGATTCACTCAATCTCTATTACATATTCTGTATTCCATAAGAACTTTATTAATAATTATTTTTCTTCAACATACAAATATTTTATTAACAACATTTATGGCATTTATTTTACATTTAATTATGCATGACAATATTGTGTGTTCTAGAGACCATGGTTTTAAATACACTCTAAATGAATGGTACTGCCTTAATTAATGGTACAAACCAAGACAATGTATTAAAAAGCAAAGACATCACTTTGCCGACAAAGGTCTGTACAGTCAAAGCTATGGTTTTTGCAGTAGTCACCGAGGGATGTGAGAGTTGGACCGTAAAGAAGGCTGAGTGCCAAAGAACTGATGCTTTCAAACTGTGGTGCTAGAGAAGGCTCTTGAGAGTCCCTGGAGAGCAAAGAGATCAAACCAGTCAATCCCAAGGGAAATGAACCCTGAATACACACTGGAAGGACTGATGCTGAAACTGAAGCTCCAATATTTTGGACACCTGATGTGAAGAGCCAACTCACTGGAAAAGACCCTGATGCTGGGAAAGACTGAGGGGAGGAGAGGGGGACAGCAGAGGGTGAGATGGTTGGATAGCATCACTGATTCAGTGGACATGACTAGGTGAACTCAGGGAGACGGTGAGGGACAGGGAGGCCTGGTGTGCTAGTCCACAGGGTCACAAAGAGTTGTACACGATTTAGCGGCTGACCACCACCAACAACAACTACTTTAATTACAATGAGACAGCCTTTTCTCCTTGTATCAATATCTTCAGAGCCCATTTTGTAAGCCTTGGATAAACATCATAAACATATAAGAAATGATAGGTTTGTGTGTGACTAATTGTTTCCACGAGAAAATAAGATAAGTCCAGGACCACACTTGATCCAAAGAGCACAGAGCCTGAGACAAGAATGAATGCAACACAGAAATATTTGCTTCAAAAACAAAAAGCTGTCAGGTCTAAATTTCTTAAGAGAAGGCAAAGAAACAAGCAAGAAATGCAAAAGTGAAACTTAAAACCCTGTTTCAGCTCAGTTCAGTTCAGTTCAGTTCAGTCGCTCAGTCGTGACCGACTCTTTGCGACCCCATGAATCCCAGCATGCCAGGCCTCCCTGTCCATCACCAACTCCCGGAGTTCACTCAAACTCATGTCCATCGAGTCGGTGATGCCATCCAGCCACCTCATTCTCTGTCGTCCCCTTCTCCTCCCGTCCCCCTCAAGGCCCCCTTTATTATTTCACATCTAACCACTTCAACAGTTTAAAACTGTGGTTCTCAAGTGTGCCCTGAGAATCCCTGAAGTCCAGAGACCCATCGGATCAGGGGGTCCAAGAAATCAGAACTATTTTCACAACAACACTAAATGTTACTTCCATTCTCATTCTCTTCTGAGTGCACAGTGGAGTTCTTCACAGACACAATATGCGATATTATAACTCTAATGACAAATGGAATCAGCCATTATGATTCTGTGTTCCTGTATTTTAAGTTTTTCAGCTTTGTTTTCCAATACAGTGAACATCAATAAATACAACCTACTTAAACAAAAGTTCCGTGGCAGTCTCAATGATTTTTAGAAGTATAAAATGATCCTAAAGCCAAAACTTTCAGAATCACTGCTTTAAAAGATTATATCTATCAGAAAGTTATTAAAGTATGAGTACTTCCCCTACTTCTAATAATCAAAGACACCACAAACCCAATAGACACACAAAGTCCGCTAAACAGAACATCTGGTTGGCCTACATTCATCTGTGTAACAACACTAAAACGAAATAATGATAAGCTTAAATACAACTGACATATTAGTAAGAGAAGCTTTTCTCTAGGTAAAGAAAGGTCAGAGTCAAATAAGCATTTCTGGACACTGGAAAAATCTTAGGATCTAATAATTTCTGAGAATCCCTAAGAAGCATACAGATTCCAAACTGAGAACTTCAGAGTATCGAAACATATAAAGAAACATATTGAGTTCAAGTTTCCATTTTAAAAATTTCTTGTTCTTGTGCTTGCACATATCTTTTTTCCCAAAACGTGGATACCAATAATAACATTTGCCTTATGTATGTAAAATGCTTTAATTAAATTTGCGAAAAAAAAAAAAAAAAACAAACTTAGCAGTATGAAGACTGAGCATTTCAAATACTTCAGTGTCCCCCCTCTTTTCTGAGTTACGTGTGTATTGCAAAATTTACCTGAAGTGGATGTTTGTAAATCCTTAATTCCGACTATTTTATTAGGAACAGAGTCTTTCACTAAGACTGTAGGCTGCATGGGTTTGGAAATAAGTTCATTAATAAATAATGTACACTTGATACAATCCACAGTTCATAATTCAAGATAAAAACATAAACATTTTTACATTCACGTTAGGATATTTCTCAGGAGACTCTAAAAGGCAAAAGGGACATAGAGTTAATTACATGTAAATATGAAAACCAGCTGTACATTCATGCAGAGTTAGTACCGAGAAGAATCCTCGCACTCGGCCTTGGCACAGAATACATTCAGCTTTAGTGTCTTCTTTTGAGGGGGGTCTTAGGACTCTGGTAAGACAGACATATGACTCCATTATAGATAGTGAAGAAAAATAGGAATACAGGTTCACCAAAACATGCAGTAAGATTTCAAAAGTAACATCGTGTTTTCAATGACTTTAGAAAATACCAAAGAGCACACAGACCGATGTGAACATGCTGACAGATGAGGAAAAAATGGATCTTAATCCGAGGAACAAACCATGACCCCAAGAAGACAAATGTGAAAGCTGACGGTAAAATGCAACAGCACATCCTGAATGCAACACAGCAGTTATCATTTCCACCATTATACGCTAAGTATTTCTCGTGATCTTCAATCTGTCCAGTCATATAAGAAGTGCACAGTGGGGATGACAGGTCACCAGAATGTATAATACATTTCTCATCAAAGACAGAGTAATGAACTGATTAGCCTGGATATGCACTTGTAGAAAAATGGCTCATAAAATATTCATTTTTTTCCCATATCCATGTGGCCTACTGGTATGCCTACATGTCTGGCTCCTCTAGTCTAGCCGTCTTAAAGTTTCTCAATCCACTCATGCAAGAAGGTATATAAGACACATCTAGGAAATAATGTATAATAAATTGTACAATAATTTGTATAATAATAAATAATGTATAATAAAAAAAGGAAATAGTACATTTAATTGCTACAGAATTATTAGAAAGTAAAAATCCTTCAGGTTTCAAAATCAGTATAGTATTTATTAAAAGTATTTCTAGCCTTTAGGGAATGAACCCTATTAATCTGTTTGGCTTCAAACTTTAGTTTGCTTTGGTACATCACGCTAATGCTTCAAAGGATTTCTATGAAACAACTTTCAAAAAATCAGCTATCTTAAAAAAAAAAAAAAAAAGGCAATGCCTCCTTTTTCAAATTAATCTAATTTGAATAACAAATACCGGTACAACATATATATCTTTGATGCCTAAGAGCTACTCGGAGGGGCTGCGGTTTCCCCATTTCGAGCACCCCATCCCACCTCCAGGATTCTCTGGGGCAATAATGATCTTATCTCTTTTCAGGGTAAATACGCTGAAGCCACCTAGAAGGAGTTCTCTCAAGTGTCCTCATCACCTCCAAAATCGCCTCCCGAAGGCCTCGCTTTCCCCCTTTGTCCTTTCACTAGTCTCTCCTCTCTAAAGGGGAATCTCTGGATCTGCGGACTTAAATCTTCCCCCTTGACATCCTTTCTGTGGATCATCCCCACCACTTCTTTCTCCCTCTTTGCTTAGCAAACTGCTACTTCAACTCCTTGCTTCCCTCTGGCTATAAACACGCTCAGAAAGAAACACAAAATAACGCTTTTCCTTGATCCTGTTAGGTCGTGCACTAGCCAATGCTCTTCTTCCAGATTTCTCTAAATGCAAGGCTACACCCTTGCTACTCGGAGAGCTTGTTAGAAATGCAGAATCTCAGACCTCCTGCTCAGCATGAGAAAAGCTGGTCTACAGGGAGTCTGCTTCTACATGACTTCATCTTAATTCATTCTCCGGAAATCTCAGCCTCCGTTTCCTCATGCGAACACATCCCCCGAAACTGAAATGGCAGTAGAAGTTGGAAACCTTCCAGTGGACTCTCTATGAGGCTATGGGTTCCTTGGTCTCCCCGTCACGCCCTCTGCTCTCTCCTTCTTTCCAGTTCTCTTGTTTTGTCCCATGGGACACCATCCTGGAAAGCAGCAACACTTCATAGGACACCAACTTGCACACATTTACAACTGAGCACCTATGCCCACGCTCCCCCAGAGGATGACAACCTCTCTGCACGCCCAGGGACCGCAGTTCTAAATGTCTTCCTGAGAATGAGCAAAACAGGAAGAGGGGAGAACTTTGCTGTTCTTCTCTGACAAGTTTTGGTGCCAGAAGCTCACTTCAAATTCATCGTCCATGTCAAATACTCTCCCTTTATCTAAAGACCTTCATTACTTATTGCCCCCTTCCCCCACAGACCTGTGCTTCCTTTTCTTCATTCCCTCCCTGTACCCTCTGCCTCTCTCATCCTTCATTCCCTCTTGCCTCTTATTTCTTGACCTCCCTTAGGTTGTAGAGTATCTGGAAACAGAACTAATAATTTGTTTTCGGTCATGTGTCACATGGAATCTTAATTCCCTGAGCAGGGATCGAAACTGCACCACCTGCATTGGAGAGTCTTAACCGGACAAAGTCTTAAGCATTGGACTGCAAAGTAAGTCTAAGAACTAATAACTTAGTTCTTTAAACTGGATTCTCAATGTAATCTGTGGTAGACACCTGATAAGATGCATAAGTGCCCTCTTTTTCTCATCTTTTTTCTCACTACCCATCCCACAGGTGATTTTCTTTGCCTATTAGAATATATCAACATTCCCATTTTCAATCAACGTGCAGTCAAATGATTTTTCTCTAAAACAGAGTTCTTACCTTCTACTTTCTCATTTAATGTCTTTTGTCCTCTTTGACCAGCAGTTCCAGGTAAATGATCCACATATTTCTGTGGGAGGCTCTCAGAGACACTCCGCTAGAATGAATGATAACCATGAGTTGCATGAAGGGTTCCTAATCCCTTTGGAAGAAAGTACCCTACTTTTAACCTGGGTAAGGCAGGTTTTGCCAAGATCCCACAGTGGCTATGTGACAGAACCAGGATGCTGAATTCAAACAAACATGATGCTGCATCACCAAGCAGGGGCTGCCGCATCTAAGAGATCAGGCCCTTCTTATCTCCTTCCATAGCTGCCTCCTTCAAACAGGGCACCGTTACTTTACATTACTTCAAGTACGGCTGCCATAAAGGTACTCTGCACGTGCTACTTAAGCTATCCAAAATGGTTTGCACTTACTAAAACATCACTAAAGCTAACTGCCGTTATTATAGCCCCACATATTGATTACCATTTCCCATACTTTCCTTTCTCTTGAAATGTTCCTTGCAGATCAACCAGACAATCCAAATGTAGCTTCAAGCACTATCTGGTCAACGTCGATGTGGTAAAAAAACCACAATCGAAATGAAAATCAAAACTACAATGAGGTACCACCTCACACAAGTCAGAATGGCCATCATCCAAAAGTCTGCTATTGCTGCTGCTCTTCAGTCGCTTCAGTCGTGTCTGACTCTGTGCGACCCTAAGGACTGAAGCCGGCCAGGCTCCCCTGTCCATTGGCTTCTCCAGGCAAGAATACTGGAGTGGGTTGCCATGCCCTCCTTCCCGACTCAGGGATCAAACCCAGGTCTCCCGCTGAAGGCAGATTCTTTACGGCTCAGCCACAACGAGATACCACCTCACACCAGTCAGAATGACCATCATCAAAAAGGCATAAAAAGCATTTAAATTGCAACAAAGGAAGTAAAGCTATCTCTGTTCTCAGATGTCATGATTCTATATGCAAAAAACCCTGAAGACTTCACACACAAAAGGATTAGGATACATGTATCCAATCAAGTTGCAGGATACAAATCCACATGCCAAAAAACGCAAAAAAGCAGTTTTATTTGTTTACACCACCAACAGTCTATCTGAAAAGGAAATGAGGAAAACAATCCGATCTATAATAGCACCTAGTAGAACACAATACCTAGGAACAAATTCAACCAAGGAAGTGAACCATCTTTGCACTGAAAACTTTATGAGATTGATGAGAAAGACAAAGGTCAATGGAGAGATATCCATATCCATGGACTGGAAGAACTAATACTGTTAAAAATGCCCACATTACCTACAGTGATCTAGAAATTCAAAGCAATCGTTATTAAAATTTCAGTGGCATTTTACACAGAAATGGAAAAAAAAAATCTAAACTTTGTGTGAACTGCAAAAGATGCTGAATAGCCAAAGAACCTCCAAAAAAGAACAAAGCTGGAGGCATCACTGTGCCTGATTTCAAATTATATTAAAAGGTATAGTAATGAAAACAGCATGGTACAGACATGAAAACCAATGAGCAGTGGTACAGAATCGAGATTCCAGAAATAAATACACACTTTTACAGCCAAATAATCTCCACTAAAGCTTCCAAGAACATACAATGGGGAAGATTAGCTTAATGAATTATGTTGGGAAAACGGTATTCACATGCAGATGAATGAAACTGACCTTATTTCACACCATATGCAAAAACTAACTCAAAGTAAAGATTTTAGGTAAGACCTGAATCAAGAAAACAGAGAAAACAAAAACAAAAAAACCAAACGACTTGACACTGGTGTGGGCAATTATTTTCTAGAGAGGACCCTAAAAAGACAGGCAACAAAAGGGAAAATTGATAAATTGGATTACACCAAAATTAAAAGCTTTTGTGCAGCAAGTTCAGTTCAGTCGCTGAGTTGTGTCCAACTCTTTGCGACCGCATGGACTGCAGCACACCAGGCCTCCCTGTCCATCACCACTCCCGGAGCTTACTCAAACTCATGTCCGTTGAGTGGGTGATGCCATCCAACCATCTCATCCTCTGTCTTCCCCTCCTCCACCTTCACTCAATCTTTCCCCGCATCAGGGTCTTTTCAAATGAGTTAGCTCCTCGCATCAGGTGGTCAGTGAACACCCAGGAACACCCAGGACTGATCTCCTTTAGGATGGGCTGGCTGGATTTCCTTGCAGTCCAAGGGACTCTCAAGAGTCTTCTCCAACACCACAGTTCAAAAGCATCAATTCTTCGGCGCTCAGCCTCCTTTACATTCCAAATCTCACATCCATACGTGACTACTGGAAAAACCACAGCCTTGATGAGACGGACCTTTGTTGGCAAAGTAATGTCTCTGCTTTTTAATATGCTGTCTAGGGTGGTCATAACAGGAAACAATAAAATGAAAGGGCGACCTATGGCCTGAGAGGAAATAATTTGCAAGCCATCAATCCGGTCCAAAATATATAGGGAACTCGTACAAGTAAACAGCAAAACAACCTGATTATTGAAAAACAGGTGAAGCTTCTGAACAGACATACAAGATGACCAGCTCACCATCAAGGAAATGCAAACCAAAGCCGTAATCGGATAGCACCTCCTGCCTGTTACTATGGCTGTATGACTGTGGTAGTCACTCAGTCCTGTCTGACTTTGTGTCCGCATGGACTGTAGCCCACTAGGTTCCTCTCTCCCTGGAATTCTCCAGGCAAGAATACTGGAATTGATAGCTATTCTCTTCTCCAGGGGATCTCCGGGACCCAGGGGTCAAATCCGGGTCTCCTGCATTGCAGGTAGATTCTTTACTGTCTGAACTACCAGGGAAGCGTGTTACTATGGCTGTGATCCAATAAATGAAAGATAATATGTGTTAGAAAGGATCTGGAGAAAAGAGAACACTTGCGCATCATTGGTGGGAATGGCAACTGGGAGTCATTATGGGCAACAGTACAAATGCAGGACCCTCAAAAAATTAAAAATAGAACGACCATCCAGAAAACCCTCTTCTGAGTATATATACAAACAAAATGATATCAGGGCCTCTAAGAAATCAGTACCGTGTTCACTGAATCATGAATCACAAAAGCCAAGACATGGAAACAACCTGTATCCATCAACAAAAGAAGAAAAATGAGGCATATGTATTAATACACAGAATGGAATATTATTCGGCCACAGGAAAGAAGGAAATCCTGCCATTTGTGACAACACAGGTGAACCCTGAAAACAGCGCATTTAGTGATATGAGTCAGAAAAAGACAAAGACTGTCCGGTCGCACTCACAGGTAGAATTATTTCTAAGCCCACACTGAGACTGCACCACACACAGATTAGAATATCCAGTTGTTTAAAACTGACAATACCGAGTACAGATGAGCATGAAGAACAACTGGACACCTCACACAAGGCTAATGCAAATGCAAAAGGGTAGAGTCACCTTGGAAAATAGTTTTGCATTATCTTATAAAGGCAAACAGATACTTACGATCGAGCAAACCCATCCAAGGTATTTACCCAAGAGAAATAAAACCTAGATAAAGGACGACAACATTAAAAAAAAAAAAAAAAAGCAAGATACATGATTCTATTCACATGCCATTCTGGAAAATGCGAAACTAGTTGGAGAACCCATTCAGGGGTCCCCAGGAGTTCATCACAATGGATAAACCTCGAAAACATGACACCAAATGAGAAAAGTTAATCCCAAGGGAGCACAGATGGTATGATTCCATTTATGCAAAATACCCAGAACAGGCACGTCTCCAGAGACGGATAATAGATTGGGGGGGGTGCTTGGGACTGAGGAAGATGGGGCGGAGCATAGGTGGTGGCTACAGGATGCAGGGTTTCTGTAGGGGGCTGATGGAAGTGTTCTAAAATTGACCGTGGTCACAGGTGACACCCATCTAGACTAAGAGATACTGAACTACACATGTTGAGGGGGTGAATTCCATGATACCTGAATTATACCTCAGCAGCTTTTTAAAAAAAATTCAGTGGCAGGATCTAGATAATCTTCTTAATTCTCCAGTTTGAATGAAGGTAATATACACCATCTGAGTACCTCCATGCCTTTACAGTATATCTAAAATGAAAAGAAAGGAAGGCAATGCCTGATATCAACTGCTTTGTTTAAAACGCTTTGTGCACAAGTTATTCTTAATGGCACAAAATAAATAGACACAGAATTCTGCAGCCTTTCACAACAGTGAAGACGCGAAATGACAGTTTTCTGGAACATTTCATTAAACATTATCCTCTGATTTTATCTGGCTTGCCTCATCACAGTTACTCTAAAAAAAGTCTATCAACTTCTGTGAAGAATGACGCACAATTCCCAACTTTTCTAAGGGTATCTAATCTAAGAAAAAAAGATACAGTGCAAATGGCAGAATGAAAGTCAGAGTTTAAGAAACAAGTGCATTTAAAGATAATAAAACTGTAGTAAATTACTTGTAATGAAAATACAAAAGAAAGTTGTCCATGAAAATCCGTGTCTTAAAACACTTTATCCTATGTGTTGACCGCTGACACATCAAATTTCACACCTACCTGACTTGCGAGTTGAAGTCAGCTGTTCCTTAAACCCTGTGCCTCAACTTCTAAGTCAGCACAGTAACGTGACGTGACCTCCAGTGACGCCTCTGAAATAGACTGCTTTCTTCTGGTGTCTGCCAGTTCTTGTCGGCGTTGTCTCACAACTGCCTAATGAGATGCTCTGTCACTGAGTTTATCAAATCACTTTACTATTACGTTATGTTACTAATACACAATGCCAACATATTTACTTTGATTTCATCCCACACGCTAGCAAAGCGATGCTCAAAATTCTCCAAGCCAGGCTTCAACAGTACATGAACCGAGACCTTCCAGATGTTCAAGCTGGATTGAGAAAAGGCAGAGGAGCCAGAGATCAAATTGCCAACATCCACTGGATCATAGAAAAAGCAAGAGAGTTCCAGGAAAACATCTACTTCTGCTTTATTGACTGGGTCAAACCCTTTGACTCTGTGAATCACAACAAAGTGTGGAAAATTCTTCAAGAGATGGGAATACTAGATCACCATACCTGCCTCCAGGAAAATCTGTATGCAGGTCAAGAAGCAACAGTTAGAACCAGACATGGAACAACAGACTGGTTCCAAGTTGGGAAAAGAGTACATCAAGGCTATACGTTGTCACCCCGCTTATTTAACGTAGATCAGAGGACATCATGCCGAAGCCGGGCTGGAGGAAGCACAGGCAGAAATCAAGATTTTCGGGAGAAATATCAGTAACCTCAGATATGCAGATGACCACACCCTTAGGGCAGAAAGCAAAGAGGAACGAAAGAGCCTCTTAATGAAAGTGAAAGAAGATAGTGAAAAAGCTGGCTTGCAACTCAACATTGAAAAAACTAAGATCATGGCATCCGGTCCCATCACTTCATGGCAAATAGATG
This sequence comes from Moschus berezovskii, assembly GCF_049115385.1. NCBI lineage: Eukaryota > Metazoa > Chordata > Mammalia > Artiodactyla > Moschidae > Moschus > Moschus berezovskii. The sequence continues at coordinate 85,868,877 of NC_142474.1, forward strand.
GAGAAACAGTGAAAACAGTGACAGACTTGATTTTCTTGGGCTCCAAGTCAACGCAGATGGTGACTGCAGCCATGAAATTAAGATGCTTGCTTCTTCCAAGAAAACTATGACAAACCTAGACAGCATTATTAAAAAGCAGAGACATTACTTCATTGACAAAGGACCATCTAGTAAAACCTATGGTTTTTCCAGTAGTCATGTATGGATGTGAGAGTTGTGTCATCAAGAAAGTTGAGCACCAAAGAACTGCTGCTTTTGAACAGTGGTGTTGGAGAAGACTCCTGAGAGTCCCTTGGACTGCAAGGAGATGCCACCAGTCAGTCCTAAAGGAAATCAGTCCTGAATATTCATTGGAAGGGCTGATGGTGAAGGTCCAATACTTTGGCCACCTGAGGCGAAGAATTGACTCATGGAAAAGACCCTGATGCTGGGAAAGACTGAAGGCAGGAGAAAAAGGGGATGACAGAGGATGAGAGGGCTGGATGGCATCACTGACTCTATGGACGTGAGTTTGAGCAAGCTCCTGGAGTTGGTGATGGACAGGGAGGCCTGATGTGCTGCATACAGTCCAGGGGTTGCAGACAGTCAAGGCATGACTGAGCGACAACTAAACTGAACTGATGGACTTTGAAAACAATCACCACAGACATCTCCTCACCTTCTTTCCCTCCTCACTGAAGCTGGTTACAGACACAGAAGGGGCCACCCTCCGGCCTTCCCGATATTAAGTTACTCAGAAAAAAGATGCAGACCCGGTGTCCACACCCTGCCCCTCCCTATAAATCTGCAGAGCTTCACCACCTCATGTCCAGAAAGAAATAGGTGTGAATGTGGGACAAGTGGTGGGAAATTCCACGCTGTGGAACATTGTGCCCTTCTTATTAGAGGTGTGATTAACTTCAGAGATGGTCACATATTCTATCCAGTGCTCAGACCTTTCCAACAGATTCATATCTCAGCAAAAAAATGAGGCCATTCCCTTGTAGCTTATCTAGTCATGTGTCTCTGCTAATCCCAGACTCCTGATCTATCCCTCCTCCCCACCTTTGCCCTTGGATAACCACAAGGACCAGCATAGCACAGGGAACTCTACTCAATATTCTGTAGTCACCTACATGGGAAAAAGGATCTAAACAAGATGGGATATATGCATACAAATAACTGAATCAACTTGCTGTACATCAGAAACTAACACAAATTTGCAAATCATGTACATTCCAACATAAAAGAAAAATGAAATTTAAAAAATGAGGTTTCTCCCATGGCCTTCAAGAAGCTTCGATAACCTGGCCTCCACCTCCCTCTGGACTGCAGCCCCTTCAGCCCACTCCCTGACTCACTCCATCCCTGCTGCTCTCAAATCCTGCCGCCCTTCATTCTTAGTGGACACGCGCGTATCCAAACGATAGTTATTCATCCTTCAAATGAGCATTCTCCAAGCCAGGCTTCAAACTACGTGAAACGTGAACTTCCAGATGTTCAACTGGCTGTAGAAAAGGCAGAGGAACCAGAGATCAAATTGCCAACATCCGTTGGATCACTGAAAAAGCAAGAGAGTTCCAGAAAACATCTACTTCTGCTTTCAGTTCAGTTGCTCAGTCGTGTCCGACTCTTTGCGACCCCATGAATCACAGCACACCAGGCCTCCCTGCCTGCCTGGAGCCAGCGAGGGAAATCCTACCCATGGCAAAGGTCAATTGGGGAAGAGGCCTGACGGGCAAAGGCTAATCAGGACTCGAGGAACCCCCTGGACTTACCTGAGCATCTACCCCAAAGAAAACCGGAGTCTGACTGCCTTACTATCTTACGTCTCTTACCAAGTCCTCTAATACTTATGGGGGATTCCCCCCCAACCACCTTTCTCTGAAAACATTAATTCAGAGCTGTAGTTAAAAAGTTCTCCTCGGCTTAATAGGAGTGTTCCAATCCAAGCCCCTCCGATAGCTTTCTAACTTTCCTGACAAGTTTGTCCGGGCTCTTACAACTACGAATGTGACTGTTTACAGCCTCCCAGCCATGTAAGGACAGAAAGCCTAATATTCTAAAACACAGGAATTTGTTGAAGAAGTACTAAAAAAGATTTCATTGTTGAATCAATGCTTGCTGCAAAGTTTCCATATTTTCTATTTTATCCTTGGAAATATATTAATCACATATAGAGAAAATAAGTAGTAGCCTCTGATTTAACCACATCAGATCTTAAGTTAACAAATTCCTTTCTTGTAGCTCACTACACCCTTGCCTTATAGGAATGTAACCTTGTCATGTTTCTTTGGAGAATAGCTCCTGACTTAGGAAAATCACCTTGAAAGAATATAAGCCTTTTTCTAGCTAACTAACCTTTGTTAGGAGAGAGGGCCATAAACTTTTAGCAGGCCTCCTGGCCAGAAGATGATGTAAACCACCTAAAACTTTTGTGTATCATGACACATACCAAAATAAGCCCTGATCGTGATAAGGGTCAAGATTACTGATCCCACGTGATTTTGGCGTGATTCTATACCTCTCTTTCACTATTTTTTATGTGCACAACTTAGGGTATAAAAGCAGCACTGGAAAATAAAGTTTTCGGCCTTGCTCACTGAAGCTTGGTCTCCCCGTGTCGTTTTTTCTCTTTTTCCATCCTTTTGTCTATTCTCCTTTTTCTGGTTGAGATCCTTGGAGCACTGGGCCCTCTGCGTTTACTTATCTGCCTGGGTTTCTAAGACCCACTCAAGGGGGTGCCCTGGTGGGGTGCCTCCAGTGATTCGAGAGGGCGTCTGCAGCCTACGTAAACAGAGCAAACCCTGTGCTGGGGTTTTATTGGTTTCCTGCGTAAACCAAGGAATTATCAGCCCCTTTCTCTCTCTCTCTCTCGCTGACGCCGACACCGTTCATCTCAAGGATACCCTGGGTCCATATCGAGGCATGTCGCCGATAAGTGATGCCCGAACAGTCCGATACCTGTCCATCACCAACTCCTGGAGTTCACTCAAATCCACCTCCATTGAGTCGGTGATGCCATCCAGCCATCTCATCCTCTGTCGTCCCCTTCTCCTCCCGACCCCAATCCTTCCCAGAATCAGTCTTTTCCAGTGAGTCAACTCTTTGCATGAGTTGGCCAAAGTATTGGAGTTTCAGCTTTAGCAACAGTCCTTCCAACGAACACCCAGGATTGATCTCCTTTAGAATGGACTGGGTGGATCTCCTTGCAGTCCAAAGGACTCTCAAGTGTCTTCTCCAACATCACAGTTCAAAAGCATCAATTCTTCGGTTATCAGCTTTCTTCACAGTCCAACTCTCACATCCATACATGACCACGGGAAAAACCATAGCCTTGACTAGACGGACCTTGGTTGGCAAAGTCATGTCTCTGCTTTTTAATATGCTATCGAGGTTGGTCATAACTTTCCTTCCAAGGAGTTCAGTTCAGTTCAGTTCAGTCGCTCAGTCGTGTCCGACTCTCCGCGACCCCATGAATCAAAGCACGCCAGGCCTCCCTGTCCATCACCAACTCCCGGAGTACACTCAAACTCATGTTCACAGAGTCGGTGATGCCATCCAGCCATCTCATTCTCCGTCGTCCCCTTCTCCTCCCTCCCCCAACCTTTCCCAGCATCAGAGTCTTTTCCAGTGAGTCAACTCGTCTCATGAGGTGGCCAAAGAATTGGAGTTTCAGCTTTAGCATCAGTCCCTCCAATGAACATCCAGGATTGATCTCTTTTAGAATGGACTGGTTGGATCTCCTTGCAGTATAAGGGACTCTCAAGAGTCTTCTCCAACACCACAGTTCAAAAGCATCGATTCTTCGGCGATCAGCCTTCTTCACAGTCCAACTCTCACATCCATACATGACCACGGGAAAAACCATTGCCTTGACTAGACGGACCTTGGTCGGCAAAGTAATGTCTCTGCTTTTTAATATACTATCAAGGTTGGTCATAACTTTCCTTCCAAGGAGTAAGCGTCTTTTAATTTCATGGCTGCAATCAGCATCTGCAGTGATTTTGGAGCCCAAAAAAACAAAGTCTGACACTGTTTCCATTGTTTTTCCATCTATTTCCCATGAAGTGATGGGACCAGATGCCATGATCTTTGTTTTCTGAATGTTGAGCTTCAAGCCAACCTTTTCACTCTCCTCTTTCACTTTCATCAAGAGGCTTTTGAGTTCCTCTTCACGTTCTGCCATAAGGGTAGTGTCATCTGCATATCTGAGGTTATTGATATTTCTCCCAGCAATCTTGATTCCAGCTTGTGCTTCTTCCAGCCCAGCGTTCCTCATGATGTACTCTGCATAGAAGTTAAATAAGCAAGGTGACAATATACAACCTTGACGTACACCTTTTCCTATTTGGAACCAGTCTGTTGTTCCATGACCGGTTCTAACTGTTGCTTCCTGACCTGCATACAGGTTTCTCAAGAGGCAGGTCAGGTGGTCTGGGATTCCCATCTCTTTCAGAATGTTTCACAGTTTATTGTGATCCACACAGTCAAAGGCTTTGGCATAGTCAATGAAGCAGAAATAGATGTTTTTCTGAAACTCTCTTGCTTTCTCCATGATCCAGCGGATGTTGGCAATTTGATCTCTGGTGCCTCTGCCTTTTCTAAAACCTGCTTGAACATCTGGGATTTCACGGTTTACATACTGCTGAAGCCTGGCTTGGAGAATTTTGAGCATGACTTTACTAGCGTGTGAGATGAGTGCAACTGTGCGGTAGTTTGAGCATTCTTTGGCATTGCCTTTCTTTGGGATTGGAATGAAGACTGACCTCTTCCAGTCCTGTGGCCACTGCTGAGTTTTCCAAATCTGCTGGCATATTGAGTGCAGCACTTTCACAGCATCATCTTTCAAGACTTGAAATAGCTCAACTGGAATTCCATCACCTCCACTAGCTTTGTTCGTAGTGATGCTTTCTAAGGCCCACTTGACTTCACATTCCAAGATGTCTGGCTCTAGGTCAGTGATCACATTATCGTGACTATCTTGGTCGTGAAGATCTTTTTTGTACAGTTCTTCTGTGTATTCCTGCCACCTCTTCTTAATATCTTCTGCTTCTGTTAGGTCCATACCATTTCTGTCCTTTATCGAGCCCATCTTTGCATGAAAAGTTCCCTTGGAATCTAAGCGTCTTTTAATGTCTTTGCTGCAATCAGCATCCGCAGTCATTTTGGAGCCCAAAAAATAAAGTCTGACACTGTTTCCACTGTTTCCCTATCTATTCCTCATGAAATGATGGGACCAGATGCCATGATCTTAGTACTTCTGCTTTATTGACTATGATAAATCCTTTGACTGTGTGGATCACCACAAACTGTGGAAAATTCTTAAAGTGATGGGAAGAGCAGACCACCTGACCGGCCTCTTGAGAAATCTGTGTGCAGGTTGGGAAGCAACAGTTAGAACTGGACAAGGAACAAAAGACTGGGTCCAAATTGGGAAAGGAGTACAGCACGGCTGTATATTGCCACCGTGCTTATTGAACTTAGATGCAGAATACATCATTAGACATGCTGGGCTGCATGAAGCACAAGCTGGAAACAAGATTGCTGGAAGAAATATTAACAACTCAGATATGCAGATGACACCACCCTTATGGCAGAAAGTGAAGAACTAAAGAGCCTGTAGATGAAAGTGAAAGAAGAGAGTGAAAAGGTTGGCTAAAGCACAACATTCAGAAAACGAAGATCATGGCATCCGGGCCCATCACTTCATGGCAACTAGATGGGGAAATAGTGGCTGACTTTAATTTTTCGGGCTCCAATATCACTGCAGATGGTGATTGCAGCCATGAAATGAAAAGATGGCTTACTCCTTGGCAGGAAAGTTATGACCAACCTAGACAGCATATTACAAAGCAGAGACATTACACTGCCAACAAAGGTCCGTCTAGTCAAGGCTATGGTTTTACCAGTAGTCATGTACGGATGTGAGAGTTGGAGTATAAAGAAAGGGAAGCGTAGAAAAATCGATGCTTTTGAGCTGTAGTGTTGGAGAAGACTCCTGAGAGTCCCCTGGACTCCAAGGAGCTCCAACCAGTCCATCCTAAAGGAAATCGGTCCTGAACATTCATTGCAAGGATTGATGCTGAAGCTGAAACTCCAATACTCTGGTCACCTGATGCGAAGAGCTGACCCATTGGAAAAGAGCCTGAAACTGGGAAAGATTGAGGGCAGGAGGAGAAGGGGACGACAGAGGATGAGATGGTTGGATGACATCATCGACTCGATAGACATGGGTTTGGGTGGATGCCGGGAGTTGGTTATGGACAGGGAGGCCTGGTGTGCTGCGGTTCGTGGGCTCACAAAGAGTCAGACACGACTGAGTGACTGAACTGAACTGATGCTGGGAAAGATTGAGGGTAGGAGGAGAAAGGGATGACAGAGGATGAGATGGTTGGATGGCATCACCAACTCAATGGACATGAGTTTGAATAAACTCCAACTGTTGGTGCCGGACAGGGATGCCTGGCGTGCCGCAGTCCGTGGGGTCGTGAAGAGTCGGACACAACTGAGTGACTGAACTGAACTGAACTGATTGAATTGAAAATCACAATTATGAGCAAATTGTTTGCAAAAATGTTCTAAGTAAATCATAAGTAGCAGATGGAAGAGTAAATCAAGAAGTGTTTGAGTCAAGCTCACCACTTGAATCCCTAATTATGAGTGAATGACAAGTAGATGCCTTTAAACAGTTGACAGGCCATAGAGTAAATGATTCAAGGCTGAAATATTTCCCAGATTAAATTGACATGAAGAAAAATAAACATCCCAAGAAATATCAAAAATACCTCCAATAAACACCACCACTTGCTAGCTTTAAAAAAAAATACATCTGATACCTAACCTATACAGCTACCCCAAAGTAAGAGCCTTAGCTCTGTACATAGCTAAACAGATTAAAGTTTGTAAAAAAATTTTTCTTGAGAATATGCTACCGTTCTAACATTGTAATAGTCCACTAATAGAATTATACCTATTGATAGCTGCACTAAGCACTTCTGCTGCTAAGTCACTTCAGTCGTGTCCGACTCTGTGTGACCCCATAGACGGAAGCCCACCAGGCTCTCCCGTCCCTGGGATTCTCCAGGCAAGAACACTGGAGTGGGTTGCCATTTCCTTCTCCAGCACTTCTACAAACATCAATTAACTCGTTAGCTATAATGATTCTGGAAAGGAAGAAGTTAGAAATATAAGTAAACTGCAGGCTTTTCACCAGGTCTTCTGACCCTACTAGTCCTCTTACATCAAACCACAGTCACTTCTCTAGTACAAACACATCAATACAAAACAAGCCTCCACCTTCACTCACGGTGCAGACACTCATGGTAGATGGGTAAAATTTAGAGAGCTCTTCCTAGACAAGTATGAGATTATTTGCTGCTTCCGTAACTTTCAATACATTTTTGTAATGTTTAAAATAGTAAGACAGGGCGAAAGACAACGAAAAACACTTACTAATGATCACTAAATACATGTTATGTCACATCCATCATTGTTTCCAAAAGTTCCTTGTACTGAAATAGGACACTACAGAAAGCACAGTGTTGATTTTCTCACGAGAACGGCATCCACAGCACAGTCTCTGAACTGCACAGACGCTCCTCCTCACCATCAGTGGAAGTCATAAACCACCCTAATTATCCATCAAGGAAGGGAAATCACTGCCAGAAACTAAGAGCATCTATTGCTAGTAGCACGAGGTATAGTTTTTCTTGGGGGGCGGGGAGCAGAGGAGGCAGGACTAGTATAAGTTTATTCTGAAGAAGTTACTTTTTAAAGTGTTAAAAAATGCTTTTACATCTGATCTTGCAGTTTTTACAGATTGGAAAACTGTAAATGATATGCAAAGGTCATTGACAGGGCATTGGCTAAAGAAATGACAGTGGTGCCAAGAACGGACGCTGGGTTAGACACTGAAGGTGAGGACGTTCACGGAGTGACCCACACGCTCACTGCAAAGCAGAGGGACTAGGTGTGGAGCGCGGTCAATGGGGGAGCACACGCCGTCTTCCTGGCCTAAAGTGCAATTGGAGGAGGGTGCCGGCTCCTCCGATATAGTTGCAATAATTTTGAGATCACTTCCTATGGAAAATATTAAAGGCCTCTCCTTGGATGAGCTCATTGTATGTCCCTACCTGACTGCTGTAGACAAATGGATCGGAATTACAAATGTTACTTTATCCGACACATGAAAAATGTCATCCGTCCTCAAAATATAGATGTATAGGCTTTCACAAGCCTCTATACTTTCTACGGTACATACTCTTCCTTTATAAAATATATACGTACACAGATACATACACACATACATGACTACAGAAAATACCTGAGTTCATTTCCTTATTAGCCATTTCTTTCTGCTTTTGTTTGGCAAGCTGATTGGTCAGGATTCCCTCCTGTAAGATTTTGGCATTCTGGTCTCCAGAAAGCTGCTTCTAAGTGTCATATGTTGCTCTTCCAAAACCTGCAGAGACACTATATGAAGTTTTGGGACCCATATCATTAAAAGAAAAAAAAAAAACAGTTAAAAGCTTAGAAGAAGAATATAAAATGAAATAAAACTGTTGAAAGTCAGTAGCCTTTTAAAACAAGGATCTGGAATAGAAGGGACATATCTCAACATAATAAAACCTATATATGAGAAACCCACAGCAAACATTATCCTCAATGGTGAAAACCTGAAAGTGTTTCCCCTAAAGTCAGGAACAAGACAAGGGTGCCCACTCTCACCACTACTATTCAACATAGTTTTGGAAGTTTTGGCCACAGCAATCAGAGCAGAAAAAGACATAAAAGGAATTCAAATTGGAAACGAAGAAGTAAAACTCTCACTGTTTGCAGATGACATGATCCTCTACGCAGAAAACCCTAAAGACTCTACCAAAAAATTACTAGAGCTAATCAATGAATATGGTAAAGTTGTAGGATATAAAATCAACACACAGAAATCCCTTGCATTCCTATACACTAATAATGAGAAAATAGGGTAATTAAGGAAACAATTCCATTCACCGTTGCAATGAAAAGAAGAAAATACTTAGGAATATATCTACCTGAAGAAACAAAAGACCTATATATAGAAAACTATAAAACATTGGTGAAAGAAATCAGAGAGGACACCAATAGATGGAGAAATATATCATGTTCATGGATTTGAAGAGTCAGAGAACGATTCAGATCATTCTCAGTGTTCAGTTCCATCTAGTGCTCTGAGAGTGAGTTCAAGTTGCTGTTTCAACTTCTTTACTATATTGGTCTTCCTTTCTTCTTAACTGCTCCCTAATTTTTTCATATAACATATCAGCATTGCTTCTATTCTCCTCTTCTTGCTTGAAGGTCAATCTGCAAAATTTATAGAGCTCTTCTTAAAAAAAACATGAGACTATTCGCTGCTGCAGTAACTTTCATTCCCTCTTCATAATGTTTAAAATAGTAACATGGGGGGAAATACAATGAAGAACACTTAAGAATGATCAGTGCTTTCATGAAGATGGTTGAGAATGAAACAGCATACATTTTTTGTTCTTTTCTGTCTTGAGAAAAATGGCCACTTCATACTTCCGTGGGAGCGAATGAAAAGTTATCTAAACTTTCTTAAAAATATTTTAGAAATATGGATCAAAGAACGCTTCCAAACGTTCTCATACTTTAACCAAATAATACACTATTATTAAAGAAAATGAATTCAAAATAATTAGAAATGTAGAAATGAATCTGTAGAAAAGATGTTCCTTATAGTATTAAACATGAGACAGAAAAGTGAAAAACAACCGAAAGTCAATCTGTTGAATCATGAATGAGGTTTCTGTTATGATGGACTTCTGTAAGATCATGAAAATGAAGATTTGAAAAAATATACATTAAGTCATTAGAAGCATTCACTGTTAAGAACTTATATTAATTCCACGAATTTCACACTCCACAATACTAAGGACGTATTCTCCCCTGTAAAATCCCAGAGGGTAAGTTAAAAATTATAACACAGCTACATCTCTGCAGTATTAAAGGAAATAACAGTTCAAATATTTCTTTAAGACTAGGATGTGCAATACCTCAAGCTGCCGAGCTCTCGTTGCCACTCCACTTTCTGATGCCCTGTGATTCCCTTCTTTTCTTTCGGACAGTTCTTTCTGTAGCTCACCAACCTTATTCTCCAGTTTTTTAATTTCTCCTCTAAGTAGTTCAGCTATTTCAAATCCTGAAAGATGATGCTGTAAAAGTGCTACACTCAATATGCCAGTAAATTTGGAAAACTCAGCAGTGGCCACAGGACTGGAAAAGATCAGTCTTCATTCCAATCCCAAAGAAAGGCAATGCCAAAGAATGCTCAAACTACCGCACAATTGCACTCATCTCACACGCTAGTAAAGTCATGCTCAAAATTCTCCAAGCCAGGCTTCAGCAGTACATGAACTGTGAACTTCCAGATGTTCAAGCAGGTTTTAGAAAAGGCAGAGGCACCAGAGATCAAATTGCCAACTTTCACTGGAACATGGAGAAAGCAAGAGAGTTTCAGAAAAACATCTATTTCTGCTTCATTGACTATGCCAAAGCCTTTGACTGTGTGGATCACAATAAACTTGGAACATTCTGAAAGAGATGGAAATCCCAGACCACCTGACCTGCCTCTTGAGAAACCTGTATGCAGGTCAGGAAGCAACAGTTAGAACTGGACATGGAAGAACAGACTGGTTCCAAATAGGAAAAGGAGTACGTCAAGCTTGTGTATTGTCACCCTGCTTATTTAACTTCTATGAAAGAGTACATCATGAGGAACACTGGGCTGGAAGAAGCACAGGCTAGAATTAAGATTGCCAGGAGAGATATCAATAACCTCAGATATGCAGATGACACCACCCTTATGGCAGAAAGTGAAGAGGAACTCAAAAGCTTCTTGATGAAAGTGAAAGAAGAGAGTGAAAAGGTTGGCTTGAAGCTCAACATTCAGAAAACGAAGATCATGGCATCTGGCCCCATCACTTCATGGGAAATAGATGGGGAACAGTAGAAACAACGTCAGACTTTATTTTTTTGGGCTCCAAAATCACTGCGGATGCTGACTGCAGCCAAGAAATTAAAAGACGCTTACTCCTTGGAAGGAAAGTTATGACCAACCTCGATAGCATATTAAAAAGCAGAGACATGACTTTGCCAACTAAGGTCCGTCTAGTCAAGGTTATGGTTTTTCCCGTGGTCATGTATGGATGTCGAAGAAAGCTGATCGCTGAAGAATTGATGCTTTTGAACTGTGGTGCTGGAGAAGACTCTTGAGAGTCCCTTGGACTGCAAGGAGATCCAACCAGTCCATTCTAAAGGAGATCGATCCTGGGTGTTCATTGGAAGGACTGATGCTAAAGCTGAAACTGCAATACTTTGGCCACCTCATGCGACGAGTTGACTCACTGGAAAAGACTCTGATGCTGGAGGGATTGGGGGCAGGAAGAGAAGGGGATGACAGAGAATGAGATTGCTGGGTGGCATCACCAACTCGATGGAGGGGAGTTTGAGTGAACTCTGGGAGTTGGTGATGGACAAGGAGGCCTGGCGTGCTGTGATTCATGGGGTCGCAAAGAATCAGACACGACTCAGCGACTGAACTGAACTGAACTGAACTGAAGTAGTTCACAGTGGCTTTTTTAAAGTTCCATTTATCTTTCACACCAAAGAATTGCCCCCCGAATTTTCAACAAGATGTCACACAGGGTCGGACACGATGGAGTCGACTTAGTAGCAGCAGCAACACAATCTGCAGCAAGAAGAAAACACACAGAAATAGAAACCCACTGATGTGAGCAATCTCTGCACATAAAGGATGCGCCTTTCATGGTCACGCCTCCATACACTGAACAAACACTGAGTGTGGATCACGTGGAAGACAGTATTGGAAGCTCTCCAGATAAAACAGACGACCCTGGCTCTTGCTGAGCTTGCAGTCTAGTAGAAGAGAAAGAGAAATAAAATAATTACATACCTATATATATAATCATTATAAATTCAGGTACAGCAAGAATGATCAGAGGCTCAGCGGATACACTCAATGTCACTGGCTCAGCGGATACACTCACTGTCACTGTCTTTCACCACAAAACATATTTCCAAGATGCACAGCACCGTATTATATCCGTAGCTCTAGAGCAGTGCTAGACAAGGTGAGCATGCATTACTACACTATACACAAACAGGCTCTGTATTGATATTCACACCACGGTCCTAGCTTTACACCTCAAGCCCAGTGGTTCTACTTGCAACATGGAATTCTTAGAGTAAAGACATCACCATCCTGGGAAGCACTTTCAGATGACTGAGTGAAGTCATTCAGGTAGCTCACGGCATTAATCTGTGCTTTGACCTACACATAAATAATCCTGTTTCACAGTGTCCTTAAACAATTGATAAAATATACGAACTGTAGAAAGGTGATAAATAACTCGTCGTTAAATGAAAAACAGACACTTCTTAAAAGGACAGATTTTTATCAAAACGATAATGTGATCAATAGTGTTTCTAAATTAAGTTCTCCAAGTGTATGTCTCTATAACAAATGAAGATTTTCTGTTTTGCCACTATTCCTTTTACAAAATATTTTTTACTAGGATAATATTCTTTAGAATTAACTTTTTTTAATTATACCTTGTTCTTTTCATTAGATGTTTTCTTTGCAGCCCTAAAATGACAAATGATTCTTCTCAGGCTAATATTAAATACTTAAAAATACAAACAATACCTAAACTTTGGATTTTTCCATAAAACCGTTGCACTGGGAAGTAATTTTTTACTGAAGGATTAAGCAATAAATAAGAGTAGCATTAATGGGGAGAAGGCAATGGCAACCCACTCCAGTACTCTTGCCTGGAAAATCCCATGGGCGGAGGAGCCTGGTAGGCTGCAGTCCACGGGGTCGCACAGAGTTGGTCACCACTGAAGCGACTTAGCAGCAGCATTAATGGATAAAGAAAATATATGAATAATACTAATAAAGCATTGAATTTAGATCAAAGGAAAAGGAAAAACGTAACGTTACTTGTGTTATTTGATAGGAAGCAGTATACCAGGGGTTTTGGCAGTTGTCATCTTCAATAAGAACTACCTTTTATGGCAATAAAACCTATTTGGGAGGTATTCCTTAATTCCTCATAAGTAAGAAACCCATTTTTAGGAAAACCATAGTAACCATGATATTAGCCTTCTGAGGACTTCCTATGCAACTGCTACGCATTATTATAAGCACTTGACATGTCTTAAGGCGTTTTTAGTCCTCACAATAATTCTTGGAGATAGGTAATACATTAGCTCTTCTACATAGGGAGAAATGGAGCACGGAAAGGCTGAGGATCTTGCCCTCACAGCAGGTCACCAGCAGACCCAGAATTCAAACCCAGGAAATCTGGCCTCAATACTGCGGTTCCAAAACACGCTGAGAACGTAAGATTTAATAAGTCTTTGCAACTAATATGATAGCAAATGAATCTATATTATTACCGCATGTCTACCAATAACTAAAAATAACTATTTCTGACTCTTTACGTATTTCTAAAACAATCAAACATCTTTCCATGGAGGCAATATTGGAAATCTACTTGCAATAAAGACTTGCTTTTTGTAAAGAAATTCATCAATAGGCATTCATGGAACCATTCTGCAGTTTCTTCATGCATCTGACATGCACTTATTGATCAGACAACATGTGTTAACGACACTCTGAGTGTGGGAAAGATGGTTTTAGTCATTTAGAACTTTATGATCCAAAAATAATAATTAATGAAACATTGCCAATAGCTTTTTCTACTGAATATAAACAAGAATTTCCCCTTTTCCCAGGAATCCAGAAACAACATGAAGTTAATATGCTGTGATGTTTCAGAGTACCTTACAAAACCCTAGCTACTCACGATGATACGATCATCTAGAATCATCAAGGAATGATTCGATCCTATTCAGTGCTTGTATATACATGATTCTATAATTTTTAAAAATCTAGGTATGATAGAATTAGTTGAAGTAATCATCTGCATATTCAATTACACAAGAATATTACACTTTGGAACCAAAGAACAAGCCCTTACCATAAAATTATAGATGAACAGAAGTATTATGTACAATTAGTTTACTGTAATAGTTTAAAGATAATGTCATACAATCAATAAGCTTTCCAATATTGGAAACGGAAACAAGAGTCAACTCAATAAACACATCCTCTGCTGGCTCATTTCCAACAGCATATATACGCTAAAAGCTCCCCTCTGAATATAAAACAAGAAACTCCTCTGAACTCCCCATTCCTCTTCACATACCATCCAGTTCTCCATTGCCTGTCCCAGGAAAGAGAGAGAGACAGAGACAGTGCACTCACGCATGGGAGACAGACCCCCGGCCCTTTGACCCCTCTTTTCACAAGTTATTTTCCTCCCCCTGGGCTTGCCCCATGTAAACTGGGCTAGCCAGGAGTGCTGTTTGTTCCACCTGAGGTCCTCACTCCAGTCCTCGGACCTTCCTTTGGTCTATCTTTGCGGGCTCGGCCCTTCCTTGTCTTTTAGCCACCGCCATTCTGGACTCTCTTTTTTCCTATTCTAACTACCTAACAAGGCCATCTGTCCCAGTTCTGTGGATGCCGACTGATTTTTGGTCACTGATTGTGAAATCAACAGATACTGATCATCAACTTGCAAATGCCTGGCTCTTTAACAAGTCTCACTACTGAGGCTCAAACTAGTAGAATCCCAACGTGAAAAACCTGAAAACAGAGTCTCTATTTATTAAATATGAGGAAGAACACAACTCTGACTACCTCCTACAAACTCTTATTTCAGAGAATCACTTCCACGTCCTCTCCCCTCAAACTCACTACTCCTTCACAGCTTATTGTGTCTTACACGTCACTGCCATTCATGAAGAGATGCCAACTGGTGTGTCTCATTTTTTCTGCTTTTACTTTTCTAGTATTACTTACATGGATTCACTCAATCTGTTCCCTATTCTGTATTCTACAAGAACTTTATGAATAATTTAATTGCCACAGAATTGTTAGGTATTAAAAATCTTGCATGTTTCAAAATCAGTGTAGTATTTATTGATAATAACTATTCTAGCATTTGGGGGATGAACCCTATTAATCTGTTTTGTTTCCAAAGTTTGGTTTGCTACATCATGCTAATGCTTCAAACCATTTCTGGGAAACAACTGCCAAAAAAACAGCTATCTTAAAATAGAAAAAACAGTCAATGCCTTCCATATTCAAATTAATCTACCTCGAATAACAAATACCAGTACAACACACAGGTGATGCCTGAGAGTTGCTTGGAGTGGCTGGGGTTTCCCCTACTTCTAGCACCACAACCCTTCTCCCCCACCCCCAGGATTCTCTGGAGCAACAAGGATCTTCTCTCTTTTCAGTGTAAATACACTGAAGCCATCGAAAAGGAATTCTCTCAAGTGTCCTCATCAACTCCTATTCACCGCCCTAAGGACTTACTTTCCTCCCTTCCTCCTTTCACCAGATTCTCTCCTCTCCAAAGGGTAATCTCTGGATCTGTGGTCTGAATTCTTCCCCCTTTACATTCTTTCTTTGGATAATCTCTCCACTTCTTTCTCCCTCTTTGCTTAGCAATGGTATCTTACACCTGTAATTGCTACTTCAACTCCTTGCTTCCCTCTGGCTATAAACACTCTCAGAAAGAAACACAAAATAAGGCTTTTCCTTGACCCTGTTCTGTCCTGCACTATCCAATGCTCCTCTTCCAGATTTCTCTAAAGGCAAGGCTACACCCTTGCTACACAGAGAGCTTGTTACAAACATGGAATCTCAGACCTCCTACTCAGCAAGTGCACGTCCCACAAGGTCCCCAGGCAACTAATTCAAATGTGAGAAACTCTGGTCTACACGGCATCCTCTTCTACATGACTTCAACTTAATTTATTCTTGTAAAATCTTAGCCTCAACTTACCCTCCGGAGAAGGCAATGGCAAGCCACTCCAGTACTCTTGCCTGGGACTCTTAGCAGCTAAGTCACGTCAGTCGTGTCCGATTCTGTGTGACCCCATAGACGGAAGCCCACCAGGCTCCCCCGTCCCTGGGATTCTCCAGGCAAGAACACTGGAGTGGGTTGCCATTTCCTTCTCCAATGTGTGAAAGTGAAAAGTGAAAGTGAAGTCGCTCAGTCATGTCCGACCCTTAGTGACCCCACGGACTGCAGCCTACCAGGCTCCCCCATCCATGGGATTTTCTAGGCAAGAGTACTGGAGTGGCTTGCCATTGCCTTCTCCAGGAACCTACCTTCACTCTACCCTCAATTGGGAGACACACCCTCCAAACTGAAACTGCATTAGAAGTTGGAAACCTTCCAGTGGACACTGTATCACGCTGTAGGTTCCTTGATCTCCCCATCACGGCCCCTGCTTTCTCCGTCTTTCCAGTTCTCTTGTTTTGGCCTACAGGACACCATCCTATAAAGCAGCAGCATCTCATGTGACATCAATCTGCACACATTTACAGCTGAGTACCTATGCCCGTGATCCTGCACAGAGGCTAACACAGCTCTGCGTGCCCAGGGACCTCAATCCTGAATGCCTTCTAACAGCCAGGAAAACAAGAAGACGGGGAATATTCTGCTGTTCTTCTCAGACAAGCTCACTTCAAATTCATCGCCCATGCAAATACTCTCCCTTTTTCTAAAGACCTATCTTGTTTCTTGCCACCTTCCCCCATAGACCCGTGCTTCCTGTTCCTTCATTTCTTCCCTGTGCCCTATGCCTCTCTCATCCTTCATTCCCTCTTTCCTCTTATTTCTCAACCTTCCTGACGTTGTAGAGTATCTTGAAACAGAACTAATCATTTTTTTTTCTTTCGGCCATGGATCACACTGACCAGGGATCGAAACTGCACCCCCTGCATGGGAAACCGCACAGAGTCTTAACCATCGGACCAGACCTCCAAGGAAGTCCAGGAACTCATAATTTAGCTGCTCAAATGGCATTCTTAATTTAATCTGTGGTTGACACATGATAAGATACACTACTTCCCTCCTCGTAGTTTTCGTCATTAGGCATCCAACAGGTGATTTGCTTTGGCTATTAGAATAGGTCTGCAGTCCCCTCTTAATTCAACGTTCTGTCAAGTGACTTTTCTATCAAATCCAGTTCTTACCTTCTACTTGTCCATTTAATGTATTTTTTCCTCTTTGACCAGCAGCTCCAGATAAACGATCCATATACTTTTGTGGAAGGCTCGCAGAGATACTCCGTTAAAATTAATACTGAGTTGCATGAAGAGTTCCTAAACCCTTTCTAAGAAAATATCCTACTTTCAAAAACTGCCCACGTTTACCCCAGTTACGACAGGTTTTGCCAAGATCCCACAGCCGCTAAGTGTCAGAACCAGGATGCTGACTTCAGGCACCGTGCTGGATCACCAGGCAGCAGCCGCCTGCAACGAAGAGAGCAGGCCCTTCCTATCTCCTTCCATCGGGGCCACTTTCAAACAGGGCACCCTTACTCTCTGTTACTTCAGGTTCGGCTGCCATAAGCCGTACTCTGCACGTCCAAAATGCTTTGCGTTATTAGCGTCAAAGTGAAAGTCGCTCAGTCCTGTCCAACTCTTTGCCACCCCATGCACTGTATAGTCCATGGAACTCTCCAGCCCAGAATACTGGAGTGGGTAGCCTTTTCCTTCTCCAGGGGATCTTCCCGACCCAGGAATCGAACCGGGGTCTCCTGCATTGCAGGCGGATTCTTTACCAACTGAGTGATCAGCGAAGCCCTTGGTAAAACATCACTAAAGCAAACTGCTGTTGTCAAAAGCCCACATATTTCCCGCTATCTGCCATGCTCTTGCGTCTCTTGAAATGTTCCTTGCAGATCAACTTGACAAGCCAAACACACTAATACTTTCAGGTTTCGAGAACTATCTTTTTCAAGGCCGAAATGGTAAAAAACAACCACAATTCACCCTGTTTCTCTCTGACGCTCTCTAGCAGTTTTACACACACACAGGTACCAAAGAAACATAGATTTGGTTGGGAGACTGGGACTGACACACACACACTATGCACTATTGTGTATGAAATAGATAACTAATGAGGACCAACTGTATAGCACATGGAGCTCAACATTCTGTAACAGCCCATATGCAAAAAAAATGCTTTTAAAAAGAGCGGATATACATATACACACATAACTGATTCACTTTGCGGCATACCTGGCACTAACACAATACTGTAAATCAACTGTGCTCCAATAAAAACCGAGGGGAGAACGGAAGGAAGAGACACAAACTTTTGGCTATAGACTCACCTGCAATAATGCAGCAATGTTTAGATAACTGTCACTTCAGAACCCAAAGTGTTGGGTAGAAAAATCAGGATATTGGCATTATCCTCAAATTAAAAACAATTAGTAATAATAAACACTTCGTCTTTTTGTATTGCTTTTTTTTTATCACAATAATAGAAATATAACATCATATATCACTGTAAAACACATTTCCACATAAATGCTGATAAGCACAAAATATTTTTCATCATTTACATTTTAACTGTAATAATGTATGGCAGAATTAAAGCTGCATCCATCATGTGTCTAACTCACCTTGCTGTAATGAATTTTTAAATGTAATGGTTTCTGTCCCAAAGTAAAATCGTACATAATGTCTAGTGACACAGTACGCTGGTGGATGGGTGGATTTGGAAAATGGAAATGCAACTTCATTTTTAATTAGATTTATAAAACATGAAAAAAAAAAGAAATAAATGGTTTTGCAGCACTGAAGAGATTATAGAAAGAAATAAGCTAGATCAGACCTGTTTTATGTAGTAATTTTATAGTTTATTTTAATTATTTCAGTTGTAAAATATTGTTATACTGTTAAATAGTTCTGATTGTTCATATTAAACTATTGTAATGCAAATAAATAAATAAATAAATAAAATTAAAAAAAAAATAAAATAAAAACAATTAGGAGCCCAGTGGTGGCGGGACGCACGCACTGGCCAAGCCCACCGCTGGCACCTCGCGGGTTTCTCCAGGCTCCCCGCAGGCCCCACGCGGAGGGGGCCCGGGTTCGACCACCAGTTGCCCTCCCCTCAGGCCAGACTGCAGTCCGTGAGGTCGTTAAGGGTCGGACACGACTGAGCGACTTCACTTTCACTTTTCACTTTCCACTTTCACACATTGGAGAAGGAAATGGCAACCCACTCCACTGTTCTTGCCTGGAGAATCCCAGGGACGGGGGAGCTTGGTATGCTTACGTCTATGGGGGTCACACAGAGTCGGACACGACTGAAGTGACTTAGCAGCAGCAGCAACAGCAGCAGGCCAGACTGTGACCGCCCGCCCTCGCGGCTCACAGGGCCCTGTGCGCGGCTCACAGGGTCCTGGGGCGCCGGCGCGCGTTTCCCACCCTCAGGCCCCATTTCCGGCTCACACGCCCCCTGCGCGCTGCCCGCCCTCGCAGGGGCCCGGCCTAAGCTCTCCGCCCCGCGCGGCCGAGGGAAGGCTGCCTGAGGCGGGGCGCCGTGAGGGCGGGGGCGGGCGGCGCCTCCCCTCCCGGGGCCGCTGCTCTGGGGCTGCACAGCCGCGAGAGGGACGGCGGGTGTGCCTGTGGATCCCCCTCCGTGGCTGCGGGCAGGTGGGTTTCGGCGGCTTCCCGCGCGGGGGGTCGCCGCCACTTCCTCAGCGCCGCCCGCCGCCCCGCGCCCTCGAAGCCTCTGCGCGCGCGGGCTGCGCGGTGGGCGACTCGCCCCGGTGATGCGCGGAGAGACCGGGAGACGGGCGGCTGGAGCTCAGGTGCGCGTTACACAGGGGAGGTGGGGACGGGGTCGCCCGGGCGTGAGGGCCGCGTTGAGTGTAGCCCCACCGGGGAGCCGGCCATGCAAACACAGTCCCGTCCCCGCCGGAGAAGGGCGGGCAGCAAGGGGGCTCTGGCGCGGGAAGCTCGCTCTTCACTCACAAGGCATTTCAGAGGCGCCAGGGGATTGCTCTGTGTTTAGATAGCTGTGGCAGCGCTGGTGGCTCATGTGCCTGCAATGGCGAGACCTGGGTTCAATCCCTGGGTTGGGAAGATCCCCTGGAGAAGGGAAAGGCTACCCACTCCAGTGTGCTGGCATGGACTCTCGCAACGAGTCAGCCTGAGCGACATTCACTGCAGCAATTAAGGGGCTTCCCCACTAATCAAGGGGCTTCCCTCATAGCTCAGTCGGTAAAGAATCTGCCTGCAGTGCAGGAGACCCGGAATCCATTCTTGGGTTTGAAGATCCTCTGGAGAAGGATATGGCAACCCACTCCAGATTCCTGCCTGGAGACTCCCATGGCCAGAGGAGCCTGGCAGTCTACAGTCCATGGGATTGCAAGAGTCGGAGACGATTTAGGGACTAAACCACCACGCAGCCCTTTGGGGAATGGATCGGATAGAAGAAAGACTGGTTCTGAGTGGGTTATAATAGACAGCAGGAGAGATGGATGCGGTCCACAGCCCGGTCGGGGGTCGCTGAACACCGCGACCTGAGGCGACAGGACTTGTCGGTACAAGGACAGGGGTGGAGAGGAGAGGAGTAGCCTGGGAGGGGAGGGGACCGCGTCTCTGGAGGCTTCTCTCAGGAGCAGAGTAAACATCTGGGGGTCAGCAGGAAGAGCATTTGGGTGAGTAAGTTTTGTTTTGAAACTTCAAGAGCACTTAGTCTGACTCTTGGGCCATTTAACAGATGGGGAAGCTGAGCCACTGGAATTAGGGATCACGTTAAAGGGCTTGTCTGAACTTGCAGCTGTTGGAAGCGGAGCCCCCACTTGAACAGTCTTCTTCGGTTCCAGTCCGTTATTCTTGCAGCTTCAGGCAGTTACCTTATCTAAAAAGTTAGGAGACCACGGTGGGAGGTTCACTAGAGACGCAGAACTCAGAAGGGTTGCCGTTGTTCAGTCCCTAAGTCATGCCCCAGTCTTTATGACGGCATTTACTGAGGCACGATGCCAGGCTTCCCAGTCCTTCCCTGTCTCCCTGATTTTGCGGATATTCATGTCCATTGGGTCAGTGATGTCATCCACCGTCTCACCCTCTGTCGCCCCCTTCTCCTTGGTCATATCCTCAATCTTTCCCAGCATCAGGGTCTTTTCCAATGAGTCAGGACTTTGCTTCAGGTGGCCAAAGTATTGGAGCTTCAGCATCAGCATTGGTCCTTCCAAGGAATATTCAGGGTTGGTTTCCTTTAGGATTGACTGGATTGATTTCCTTGCTGTCCAAGGGACTCTCAAGAGCCTTCTCTAACACTACAGTTCAAAAGCATCAGTTCTTTGGTGCTCAGCCTTCTTTATGCTCCAACTCTCATATGCGTTATGACTACTGGAAAAACCATAGCTTTGACTATAGGGATTTTTGTCTGCAAAGTGGTATCTCTGCTTTTCAAAACGCTCTCTAGGCTTGTGATAGCTTTTCTTCCAAGGAGCCAGGGTCTTTAAATTTCATGGCTGCAGTCACCATCCGCAATGATTTAGGAGCCCAAGAAAATAAATTCTGCCACTGTTTTCATTTTTTCCCCATCTATTTGCCATGAAGCGATGGGACCGGATACCATGATCTTAGTTTTTGAATGCTGAGTTTTAAGCCAGATGTTTGAGAGGGATGGAGGCTTTCCAATAAGTCCCCACAAGGTTGGGAAGACTAGGTGGCTACAGGGGAAGAAAGGAGTCCAAAGGCACAGACAGTGCCCACAGGTGCTGGCTTTTCAGACTGTGAGTCCAGCTGTCTATTTCGCTCAGACCTGAAGTGTTGGTTTCCCACTTTGGGAAGCGGCAGGGTGGAAGGGGGTTAACAGGAGTGAACTTAGACGTGTAACATCACTGCACCTTTTCTTGCAGTCCTGGCTGCCTTTGGGGGCTGGCCACTGGGACAGCTGAGCTGGGTTAGACTAAGAATTGGTCTTGATCTGATCGACCCCTCACACCCTGGACGCACACATGCTTTCGAGAATCATTCCTCCCTGGCAGATGGTAGCTGGGTTAGAGCAGGGACTCTGCCTTTTTCATTCCAGAATCCCTCATGGTTAGGTGCTGTGTTTGACAAATCGGAATGATGCACTTTGTATCTGGAGAACTGCTAATCGTTTGAGTCTTTAGGAAAATTATCTTGAGTTCCCAGGGGCTTACAGCTGGAGGTGGGAGCACAAAATGATGCAATTCCCAGTGTAAATTTTAAAAAATTAAGTCTTAAAAGAATAAATAAATATTTAAATCTGAAAACTCAGTTGTATCTTTACAAGTTTATTTCATACTAGTCTTTTGTATACCTGCCGGTCTCCTAATCGTGCAAGAGTTTCATCTGTGCCTTAAAATAATATTTGGGATAAAAGGAATATTTAAGTGAATTCTAGTAAATCAAACTGTTCCATGATATCTTTTTAACCAGTTGATGAAAGAGTAGGTAGAAGTCATGCTTTCTTTTTTCATTAGAAATCATTTCTTCCATCCAAGCAACATTAAATAGTGTAATTTTGTAGATATACCCGTACTGTTAATGCATTTATTTTGGCTCTGACAGTAGATTGCCAGGGTCTAGCCTCAGCAGAGCCCAGGGATACCCTCAGGATGAGTGGCGTCGGCCAGAAAAGAAAGAAAACAAGGCGAGTCGAGTCTTGGTTGAGTGCAGAATCAAGGCTGCTTTATTTTTTTACCTCAGTGCTTATTTATATACCCTAAAACTGGCAATACTAAAAAGGGAGGAGGGATTGTCTTGATACAATTGTGTCAGGAATGCAGTTATAGACCATCTTTTAGAACAGTCAGAACCTTCACGCATAACTCTTAAACAATGGGCTTTTAAGACGTCAAGGGCACAAGGCATGAGAAAATGGCTTTATCTGTGTAGCAGTTCCGTTCTGTTCCGTCACTCAGTCGTGTCCGACTCTTTGTGACCCCGTGGACTGTAGCCTACCAGGCTTCTCCGTCCATGGGATTCTCCAGGCGAGTATACTGGAGTGGGTTACCGTTTCCTTCTCCAGGGGATCTTCCCGACCCAGGGATCGAACCCAGGTCTCCCGCATTGGAGGCAGACGCTTTAACCTCTGGGCCACCAGTTAGTCAACTGTAAAAACTATTAGCAAGCCTTATCTTGGGAGTCTCAGTTCTGCGCAGACTTTGTGATTCCCTAGGTAGCATGGTATCTGTTTTTGGGCTCTACCCCCAATACATCTGCAGAGACAATTTCTTATACTAATACTATATGCTTATTTATTTCGTTATAAACCTTTATCTCTATGTTTTCTTTTAGTGTACTCCCAGGCACACCATGTTCAGGGGGCAGGGAGACACATCAGCAAGCACTGGTATGTGACCTTAAAGGCCAAGAGTCTCATGAGCTCCCTCTAGATTTTACTCTTTAAGGGGCCCTTCTAAACTCATGAAAAGCTTTGTATCTATTTTGCTTGTGGAATGTTTAGGCCTATTGTTAGCAAACTTAGTTTTCTGCCGGGGGCTCTTTATGCAGTCCTGAGCATTCCAAATTCTAAATTGACAATTATAACCCCAACAGGGCCAGAAGGATTAAGATGTTCTGTGTAAAAATATTTTCTTCGTTCCTGGCCTATTTATAAGGCTCATATTACTGCCACACAAAGGCTTCAAAGGGGATATTTGAGCAAGAGTCAAAAAAAATTCTTAAAAAGCACAGAGGACTACCAAGCATCAGAAGAATAAAAGACGGAGGCCCGGGAGTAGATGATGGGGTGGCCCCAAAAAATCCCTGGAGGTCTGGACGGCCTTGCGTGCCAGCTCCTCAAGCCAAGACCGTGGGCTGGGTCTCTCATGCTGGCTCCTGACAGTAGATGGGTTGCTTACCATTGTTTTGAGGGTTTTATTTTTTATTTTTTGGTTGTCATTGTTATAGCATTATTGGGTTTTCTTTGGTAAAAATTTTAATTGAAATATAGTTTATTTACAGCGTTTCAGGTGTAGGGGTTGCTTGTTGACAGACATTGTGTAGCATTTATGGATTTTATAATTCTAATGTTTTTATCCTTCCAAGGGAAATTTTTTAAATAAATTTGCCAAAGTAGAAATGCGGAAAAACTCCTTTGACCTTTCTGTTTTCTATCCTCGCAGTGTGTAGGGTTTTTTTTGTTTTTAGTAGTAACTTTTAAGATCCTTTTCCAATAAAAAATAAGTTATTTACATGCTTTTGTCATGTGTTCCTACTTCTGTAGGCTATTGGGTTTTTGTCATTAGTTTTATAGAGGTATAATTTATGTACAACACAATACACATTTTAAGAGTTTTGACAAGTGTATACAATCCTTGTAACCAGCAACCCAAGATTCCTGCTATCCCAGGGATTCCCTTTTCTCTTCTGTGGCACTGGCTACCTCCCATCTACAGCCATAGGCAGCCAAGGAGTTTTTTTCCCCCTACAGATTATATTTGTCTTTTTTATTGTATTTCTGGAGTCAGCATGTCAGCAATTGCACACTTTTCTGTACAGGGCCAGTTAGAAGCATACAGTGTGTACTCCTTTCTGTCTGACTTCTCAGAACAGTGTCTTAAAGATTATCCTTAATGACTATGTTGATTGTGTATTTTGTTGGTAATTCACTCCTTTTTATTTTATTAAATTGTGGTAAACGATACAAAACTTAACCGGTGCCATTTCTAACCATTCTTCCGTGTCCATGTCAGTGGCATTAATTCTATTCCCACCGTTGTGCAACCATCACCTCTATTTCCAAAGCTTTTTCATAACCCCAGATAAACTCTATAGCTTTTAATCAGTAACTACCCACTCTTCTCCCCCCTCAGCCTGGTAGCCTCTAATCCGCTTTGTTTCTATGAGTTTGCCTATTCTAGACATTTCAGATGAGTGGCATCATACAATAACTGCCCTTTTAAGGTGTCTGGCTTATTTCACTAAGCGGTGTTTTCAAAGTTCTTGTTGTTGTATGTATCAGCACTTTTTTTGGACTGAGTACTATTCCATTGAATAGACATACTTTGTATGAACATAGGTTTTCAGTTCTCGAGTGTATCCCTAGAAGAGGAATTGTGGATAGGATGGGACTTCGGAATCTGACTTTTTTGGACTCACAAGGCTGTTTTCTATAGGGCTGTGCCATTTTATGTTTCTCCCTGCATTGGACAAGGGTTCCAGTTTCTCCCCATCCTCTTCAACACTTGTCATTAGAGCCATCTTAGTAGGTGTGGAAGGACTACTGGTTTTTCATAAGGTACATAAGCATCGAGTATGGCTATGAACTTGGTGGGGGAATTATGAGTGTAATTTTATATGTTCCAGGAGGATGGACTGAGGCAATTTCTAGAGGAGATGAAAGCCTTATAGGAACAAAACCTACCTGATATGTAAGTTGGTAAGTTCATATTTTAAAACAGTTTAAGAAATATGATATTGATGTCAGATCACCTTAACATTAGTTTTCAGATATGATTTGTTTTTTTTTTTAATTCTCTGTGAGCCTGATCATCCCCTAGCTATACAGAAGTAGAAGGATTTGTGTTAATGATTGTTATGTCTCTAGGGACGAAAACAGTGCTTGGCTCATGGTAAATGTTCGATAAATACTTCTCGTTTTACTGGTATGTCTTGAAAGGAATTAGGGTGGATGCAAAAGAGATGACCCCGGAGCAATAACAGACCTAACGAGTGAAGTGTATGGTTTCCGCTGCTTGTTTTCCTCAGGTGAGGCCTTAGTGGGTTTAAAGGGAGAACAGGCGGTTTGCAAAATTAGCAGGAGCTGCAGTGACTTCCAAAAGCTTGACTGAAGTTGGCTGGGAACTCGTGCTGCAGGACACTACTGCTTGGTAGGCTAGAGGGTTCTGGAGTTGCAGAGTGTTTAAAGCCTAACAGGGTAGTTGGCACAGAGAAGAATTTGAGCTGAATGACAGACTTCAGAGGATCCTGTGATTGGGTGAAGAACAAGACACAAGACTCCTGACTTCTGGAGAAAACGGAGTTATTGGGAGCTCATCCTGGAGAAAAGTATGTCTGCAACTTGAGATTTCGTCCCTGGCCTTGTTAGGCAGTGTTTCCATCAGTTAGTTGGGCATAGAAATCAGTAGTGTGCTGTTAGGGTGTGTGGAGTACACAGAACAGTAGGGACACTTTGCAGTGACTGGGTTTAAGGATAGATACTGATGAGCGAGGAACTCATCTGCAAGAGGTCTGCAGTGAATGTAAGGGAAATGGAAAGTCCTGCCCTCAGGTTCCCAAGTCCTTCATTTGTTCATGCAGCAGATATGCACTCAGCAGTTACGAGCTGATAACGGGCTCTGGTGTTCCAACTGTAAACAGCAGAATCCAGAGGTTTGCCCCTGTGGCCCTCAAGAGTGTCATGCAGAAGGCAGATGTTAAATGGAGGTACACCAGGCCAGAGTACCTGCTGTGAAGGAAAACACCACACTGGGGGAGAGAGTCATGCACTGAAAGTATTGGTAGATGAGAAATCCTGGAAATTCTCTCCGAGAAAGAGCCTCTTCAGCTGGAGCCTTAGGAAGTGGGTTTTAGCGAGGAAGTAACTGTGGGCAGAAAGCATTCTCGTTGGAGGAAACAGCATGTTCAAAGGCCCTGAATCTTGAAAGAGGGTGGCATGCCCAGGGACCTGGTCATTCCCGAAGGCCAGTGTGGCTGGAAGTTAGTGAGCAGGCCGAGGGCGACACCAGGGGAGATTTCTGAGCATGTGGGGCCGGTGGTGGCATGTTTGTGTTCTGAGGACCACCACGGCCCCTTGTGGATACCTAAGGCTGAGTCCCTTAGCTGTGCACCAGAAACTGTCACAATATTGCTAATGGGCAACACTACAACAGGCTCTAGAAAACAGGTGAGAAAAACCAAACATCGACCACAAAGGGAAAAAAAAAAACCGATAGGCAGGTTGCAGAGTAGATCTCCTTTCCCACCAAGTGTGGTATGATGCAGAAACACCCCTTCTCTACAAAATCAGTGAAAACTCCTGGACAAAATCGGCCTAAATAGTTTTTCAATGCTTCAGCAGGATGCTGGGAAGAAGAGCTGAGTAAAGAAAATAAAGTAACGAGATTCAAATTTTTCATGTAATGAGATAGGCAAAATGTAGCTGAAAATAATATGTCCAAGCGTAAGTCTTGAGGAATACAACTCTCTTTATTAGTCTAACTTTTACTTAGACTAATCTTCCTCCTTTGGTTTCAAATTGTCCTGATCCTCTTCTTAAGATATTAACTCTCTACGCCCTTCATGTGTGGATAGTTTTAACTTTTAAAAGCAGCTGGACGAAATAAATATGGATCTGTGAAGAACAGGTTATATACATAATAAATATGCCATGTCAAGTTTTCCTACCATTTACTGACTTGTTAACTGTCCTTTTAAAAAAAATGGTACAGTTGGCACCAGAACACTGAAAAAACAAGGAGATGACATTGCTGAGTCTGAGCATGGGTCTTCAGGCTTCTCATCCTTTATAACTCCTCTGAAGGTCATTAACAAGATTATTCTTTTACTCGCTGGCCATGCTTTGCCACTCTGCATCTTTACTGGAGGTTTGTGAATGTTCATAATCTCCTTGCTTAACAACTATCATAGGAAGCAAATTCTGTTCACCTCAAATATCCTGTTCACTCCCCATCAGTCAGGGCCCAGGCCATGTCCCAGCCCCTCCCAGAGCTGTCCTTCTCTCCCGACCATACTGGCTCACATCCACACACCGTCTCCTAAATTCCTGAAACTCTCTCTTTGGTATCACTGAAAATTCAAAACTTACCACTTGACATTGTCATGTATATATACGTATTAAAAGCAAACATATATAAAGTAGGTAAGTGATATGTAAAATATACTATATAAAAAGTATAGAGAGTCCCACGGAATGAAGAATTCCATTGAATTGATTTCAGATGACTTGGTGTATTTTTTCTTGTCCTCTACCTGTATGATATTCATCTGAAATTCAATTGCTATTATTAGAACTACAAGAAATAGACGAATAGGATCTTACCTCCTGGAGTTCCCTGTCAGTACTTTAACCCATGTTCCCTGGTCTCCTGCTCCCTTGAGCTCTTTCTCTTTTGTCTCCAAATTTTTATTCTTTTTATAAGTTTTTCTCCAGTATTTTCACTTTACCTTTTATTCTGAACTATGTTTCATTACTTCCATTCTTTACTTGTATAATCTTTCTCAGAAGCACAAGTACACACACACAAGTTCCCACATCAGTTCTGTGTTTAGGTGCTGTTTACTGGGCTGTCTCTGTGTTTGACTTCTATTTTCATATTCCACAATGTTACAACATGCCAGGAGAGGCAACTATTTTCCTGTCTGCTTCTCATTTTGACCCACATCACACAAAAATGTAGCAGAAGAAAGGGGAGCAGACAGACCATATGAATGGTTTAAGATGCTATCCTTTTCTAGAACTACCTTGAACAAATTGTTTCCTGCTGTCAAAATAACTATCCTACCCAAAGCAATCTGCAGATTGAATGCATCACCTTCCCAATGGTGTTTTTCACAGAACTAGAACAAAAACTTTTACAGTGTGAATGGGAAAAAAAGACTGCAAACACCCAAGCAATCTTGAGGGAAAAAAAGCAAGAGCTGACAGAATCAGGTTCCCTGACTTCAGACTACATGCTAAAGTAGTCTGGCACAAAAACAGAAATATATTGCATAGAGCAATGGAACAAGATACAAAGTCCAGAGAGAAACCAATGCACCTAGGGTCAAGTAATCTAGGACAAAGGAGGCAAGACTATACAATGGAGAAAAGACAGCCTCTTCAGTAAGTGGTGCTGATAAAAATGGACAGCTACAAGCATAAGAATGAAATCAGAATACTCCCTAACACCATACACAAAAATAAACTCAAAGTAAAGACCTAAATATAAGGACAGATGCCACAATACTATTAGAGGAGAACATAGCCAGAGCACTCTCTGACATAAACCACAGCGGTATCTTTTTTGACCCACCTCTTAGAGGAATGAAAATAATAGCAAAAATAAGCCAATGGGATCTAATTAAACTTTGCTTCTTCACAGCACAGGTAATCATAAACAAGACAGACGAGAACCCACAGAATGGGGGACAGTATTGGGAAATGATGCAAATGACAAAGGAGTAATCTCAAAAATATTCAATCAGCTCAGGGAGCTACATATCAAAATACAACAACCCAATCAGTAAATGAGTTTAAGATCTAAGTAGATTTTTCTGTATGGAATACTGACAGATGATCATAAAGCACATGAGCGGATGCTCAGAAAGGATGCTCCACATCACTAATAATTAGAGAAATGCAGAAATACTGCAATGAGGTATCATTTCACACCATTCAGAATAGCCACCATCAAAAAATCTACAAATAATAAATGCTGGCGAGAGTGTGGAGAAAAGGGAACCCTCCTACACAGCTTATGGAATGTAACTAGGTACACCCACTGTGGAGAACTCTATGGAAGTTTCTTTAAAAACTAAATATACTTGTGCCATATGATTCAGCAGTCCCACTCCTGGGCATATATGCAGTTCATTTCAGTCCAGTTCAGTTCAGTCGCTCAGTCGTGTCTGACTCTCCGCGACCCCCTGAATCACAGCACGCCAGGCCTCCCTATCCATCACCAACTTCCGGAGTACACTCAAACTCATGTCCACAGAGTCGGTGATGCAATCCAGCCATCTCATTCTCCGTCGTCCCCTTCTCCTCCCGCCCCCCAACCTTTCCCAGCATATGAGTCTTTTCCAGTGAGTCAACTCGTCGCATGAGGTGGCCAAAGTATTGCAGTTTCAGCTTTAGCATCAGTCCCTCCAATGAACATCCAGGATTGATCTCCTTTAAAATAGACTGGTTGGATCTCCTTGCAGTATAAGGGACTCTCGAGTCTTCTCCAACACCACAGTTCAAAAGCATCGATTCTTCGGCGATCAGCCTTCTTCACAGTCGAACTCTCACATCCATACATGACCATGGGAAAAACCATTCCCTTGACTAGACGGACCTTGGTTGACAAAGTAATGTCTCTGCTTTTTAATATACTATCAAGGTTGATCATAACTTTCCTTCCAAGAGCAAGCGTCTTTTAATTTCATGGCTACAATCAGCATCTGCAGTGATTTTGGAGCCCAGAAAAATTAAGTCTGACACTGTTTCCACTGTTTTTCCATCTGTTTCACATGAAGTGATGGGACCAGATGCCATGATCTTTGTTTTCTGAATGTTGAGCTTCAAGCCAACCTTTTCACTCTCCTCTTTCACTTTCATTAAGAGGCTTTTGAGTTCCTCTTCACTTTCTGCCATAAGGGTAGTGTCATCTGCATATCTGAGGTTATCGATATTTCTCCCACAACCTTGATTCCAGCTTGTGCTTCTTCCAGCCCAGCGTTCCTCATGATGTACTCTGCATATAAGTTAAATAAGCAAGGTGACAATATACAACCTTGACGTACACTTTTTCCTATTTGGAGCCAGTCTGTTGTTCCATGTCCAGTTCTAACTGTTGCCTCCTGACCTGCATACAGGTTTCTCAAGAGGCAGGTCAGGTGGTCTGGGATTCCCATCTCTTTCAGAATGTTCCACAGTTTATTGTGATCCACACAGTCAAAGACTTTGGCATAGTCAATGAAGCAGAAATTGATGTTTTTCTGAAACTCTCTTGCTTTCTCCATGATCCAGCGGATGTTGGCAATTTGATCTCTGGTGCCTCTGCCTTTTCTAAAACCTGCTTGAACATCTGGGATTTCACGGTTTACATACTGCTGAAGCCTGGCTTGGAGAATCTTGAGCATGACTTTACTAGCGTGTGAGATGAGTGCAATTGTGCGGTAGTTTGAGCATTCTTTGGCATTGCCTTTCTTTGGGATTGGAATGAAGACTGACCTCTTCCAGTCCTGTGGCCACTGCTGAGTTTTCCAAATCTGCTGGCATATTGAGTGCAGCACTTTCACAGCATCATCTTTCAAGACTTGAAATAGCTCACCTGGAATTCCATCACGTCCACTAGCTTTGTTCGTAGTGATGCTTTCTAAGGCCCACTTGACTTCACATTCCAAGATGTCTGGCTCTAGGTCAGTGATCACGTTATCGTGACTATCTTCGTCGTGAAGATCTTTTGTGTACAGTTCTTCTGTGTATTCCTGCCACCTCTTCTTAATATCTTCTGCTTCTGTTAGCTCCATACCATTTCTGTCCTTTATCGAGCCCATCTTTGCATGAAATGTTCCCTTGGAATCTCTAATTTTCTTGAAGAGGTCTCTTGTTTTTCCTATTCTGTTGTTTTCCTCTATTTCTTTGCATTGATTGCTGAGGAAGTCTTTCTTATCTCTCCTTGCTATTCTTTGGAATTCTGCATTCAGATGCTTATATCTTTCCTTTTCTCCTTTGCTTTTCGCCTCTCTTCTTTTCACAGCTATTTGTAAGGCCTCCTCAGACATCCATTTCGCTCTTCTGCATTTCTTTTCCATGGGGATGGTCTTGGTCCCTGTCTCCTGTACAGTGTCACGAACCTCCGTCCAGAGTTCATCAGGCACTCTATCTATCAGATCTAGTCCCTTAAATCTATTTCTCACTTCCACTGTATAATCATAAGGGATTTGATTGAGGTCATATCTGAATGATCTAGTGGTTTTCCCTACTTTCTTCAATTTAAGTCTGAATTTCGCAGTAAGGAGTTCATGATCTGAGCCACAGTCAGCTCCTGGTCTTGTTTTCGCTAACTGTATACAGCTTCTCCATCTTTGGTTGCAAAGAATATAATCAATCTGATTTCGGTGTTGACCATCTGGTGATGTCCATGTGTAGAGTCTTCTCTTGTGTTGTTGGAAGAGGGTGTTTGCTATGACCAGTGCATTCTCTTGACAAAACTCTATTAGCCTTTGCCCTGCTTCATTCCATGCTCCAAGGCCAAATCTGCCTGTTACTCCAGGTGTTTCTTGACTTCCTACTCTTGTAAGTCTTTATAGAACCGATTAACTTCGGCTTCTTCAGCATTACTGTTTGGGGCATAGGCCTGGATTACTGTAATATTGAATGGTTTGCCTTGGAAACGAACAGAAATCATTCTGTCATTTTTAAGATTGCATCCAAGTACTGCATTTTGGACTCTTTTGTTGACCATGATGGCTACTCCATTTCTTCTAAGGGATTCCTGCCCACAGTAGTAGATATAATGGTCATCCGAGTTAAATTCACCCATTCCAGTCCATTTCAATTCACTAATTCCTAGAATGTCGACGTTCACTCTTGCCATCTCCCGTTTGACCACTTCCAATTTGCCTTGATTCATGGACCTAACATTCCAGGTTCCTATGCAATATTGCTCTTTACAGCACCGGACCTTGCTTCTATCACTGGTCACATCCACAACTGGGTATTGGTTTTGCTTTTGCTCCATCCCTTTATTCCTTCTATAGTTATTTCTCCTCTGAGCTCCTGTAGGATACTGGGCACCTACCGACCTGGGGAATTCTTCATTCAGTATCCTATCATTTTGCCCTTTGTTACTGTTCATGGGGTTCTCGAGGCAAGTATACTGAAGTGGTTTGCCATTCCCTTCTCTAGTTGAGCACATTCGGCTGTGGTCCCTGTGATCAGATCGGCTAGTTTCCTGTGATTATGATTTCAGTTTGTCTGCCCTCTGATGCCCCCTAGCAATGCCTACCGTCTTATTTGGGTTTCTCTTACCTTGGTCGTGGAAAATCTCTTCACAGCCGCTTCAGCAAATTGCAGCCGCTGTACCTTACCTTGGACGAGTAGTATCTCCTCAAGGCCGCCCCTCCTGACCTTGAACACGGAGTAGCTCCTCTCAGCCCTCCTGCGCCCATGCAGCCACCGCCTGTTGGACGTGGGGTAGCTCCTCTCGGCCACCGGCCCTGGCCTCAGGCGTGGGGTAGCTCCTCACGGCCGCACCTCTTTGTGTGGTTCGTTGGCATATATCCAGAGAAAACCATAATTTCAAAAGATGCAAGCACCTCAATGTTCCAAATTGGGAAAGAAGCACATCAAGGCTGTGCATTGTCACCCTGCTTATTGAACTTCTATGCAGTGTACATTTTGCCAAATGCCAGACTGGAGGAAGCACATGTTGGGTTCAGGATTGCGGTGAGAAATATCAGTAACCTCAGATACTCAGATGACACCATCCTTATGGCAGACAGTGAAGAACAAAAGAGACTTGATGAAAATGAAAGAGGAGAGTGGAAAAGTTGATTAAAACTCAACGTTCAAAAAACTAAGATCATGGCGCAGTGACAACCAGTAACAACCAACAAGAAAGGAGAAGCCACATTTTGTTTGTTTTTGCATCTGTAACATCCAGCGCAGAGACAAGACTCTGAAATTGGTTGGCTTTGGTTGTGTGGCTTTTGAAGGACATGATACACACTGAATATCTGAGATGGGGGAATATGACACACAGATTATTTCAAGAAGAGCGATTTTTTTTTCAACATTTAAATTATGTTTTTTTTTTTTAAGTTTTAAAATGGAACTATAGTTGGTTTAAAATATTGTGTTAGTGTCAGTTCTACAGCATAGTGATTCAGTATTTTTGCAGATTTTACTCCAATACAGTTTATTATAAATACGGGTATAATTCCTTGTACACAGTGTATCTTCATTGCTTATCTATTTTATACCTAGTAGTTTGAACCTGTTAATCCCATACTCCTAATTTTTGTAGACTTCTCAGCCTAGGTGAGATAGGAGTGAAAAGCTCCTAACCAGGCACCTTCCCTCCGCCGCTTGAATCTTAAAAATAAAGGAGGACACACTAAAAAGAAGAACTAATGGGAATGGAGTTGGACCCTGTGGGTTCCTCCCCGTGGCCCCTCCCACTTGTTTGTAGAAAAGCTTTAGCCTCCAAGGCTTTGCCAGAGTCCCAAAGAGCAAACGTAATCAAAGAAGAGAGAAGATGCTGAAACAAATGAAAACAGTGGAGCGAGACAAAATAACAAGCTAAACCTTCAACCAAAGTCAAGGACCTTTGATTCTTCCTCAAGGGCTGCAGAGAACTTCCTGAGCCATATCCGTGAGTTCTTCTGCAGATACTGACACCCGCACCAGGTAGAAGAAGTTAACTGCATGTTGGCTACACCTATGCTGACCCCAGACCAGTTGAAACCTGGTCACGGTTGATGATACTGACTCCTAAAACCACCCAGTTAGCTCACCACCAACCAGTCCAGAAGGAGGTACACCAGCTGTCGGGCACCTCACACCCGTACCCCTAACGTTGCCTTTCAAAGCCCTCCCCTGATTTGGGAGAGAAGAGATCCATGTGTGAATATGGCGGAGTCACTCGCTGCGTAATTATCACTGCTGAAACTATCACCCTTTCGTCCACTGGCTCTACTCCAACAGAAAATAAGTATTTTGAAAAATGGGTCTGTCCTTAGGAAACCTAAATCGCATATTTTTCTTCATTGTACGTTATCAAGAACTGCATTTATTTTTTCAAAAATACTCTATCGGGAAAAGTTTAAGATTTTGTTAATTCTCTCATAAACCAGCCTACCCTCCTTGGAAAGAAAACATTAACTGTTTAACATAAAACTTGGGGACATATTTTTCTATACTGCTATCTGTATGGAGAAGGCAATGGCAAGCCACTCCAGTACTCTTGCCTAGAAAATCCCATGGATGGAGGAGCCTGGTAGGCTGCAGTCCGTGAGGTCGCTAAGGGTCGGGGACATGACTGAGCGACTTCACTTTCACTTTTCACTTTCCACTTTCACACATTGGAGAAGGAAATGGCAACCCACTCCAGTGTTCTTGCCTGGAGAATCCCAGGGATGGGGGAGCCTGGTGGGCTTCCGTCTATGGGGTCACACAGAGTCGGACACGACTGAAGTGACTTAGCAGCAGCAGCAGCAGCTATCTCTATACCTACTCCTGTGTGTGAGTTTATGTGTGTCTATATCTAGCTGTTTATCCCTACTGCAAATACGCTGTGCAACATTTTGAAGCTTGCCCTGCTTTAACAATAAGTCACTGACATTAAAAACATCATCAACGGCAACAATAAAACCCTTCCCTGGAAGCCATCAGAGAGCTTGTGTCTTTGGAGAAGGAGCCCTCTGTTCTCCTTGCCTGTCCCCGCATTGGGCACCTTGGAATAAACACCACAATTTCCTTCATCACAACCTGGTGTCAGCAGATTGGTCTGACTGTGCATTGGGCAAATGGACTCGAGTTTGGTTGGGTAACAAACTCTAACCAAGTCCTGCAGAAAGACAGGAGGCAACGTATAAGTTATGTGCTAGGTTCTCCACAAAACCCAGCCAAGCACTGGAGAAACACTAGACGATTTCAATATTCTCCTTAAGATTGAGAGTTAAAATAACTGGCTAGTGTGAGGGTTAATTTATGTGTCGATTTGGTTCTTATGACCCCAGCTGTTTGGTCAAATATCAGTTTTGATGTTTTTCTGAAGATATATTTCAGATATGATTAGTATTTAAATCTGTAACTGAAAGGAAAAAAAAGTGCAATTCAAGAAAGAGATTCAGGTTAAATATGAAAGTCTTCTGAGAAAGAGAAGCGAGGGCTTACAGAGACAAAAAGCCACAGGTTGTCAAAAACTGCCTGATGAGAAAGAACTGTGATGCTCATACGAGTCAGGAAATATTTGGCCTTACGGAATCACAAGATATACAGGGCAGGGGTGGTCCGAGAAGTAGCTTGAATTTCTGGCAGATGTTCTGGAGGACTTCAAAGTGGAAAATAAATGATCTGAAGCTCAGACTCCCTCCAGGCTGAGACGTGCATGTGTCACCCTCCTTAATGGCCTCCTGGCTCTGTTTCAGAGAGCTCTTTAGGGAGCACTGCTGTCATCCCGTCACTAAGTCATGTCCACCTCTTTGCAACTACATGGACTGCAGTGCACCAGGCTATCCTGTCCATCACTATCTCATGGAGTTTGCTCAAATTATGGAGGATTACTGACCCCATTTGGAACCAGTCTGTTGTTCCATGTAGAGTTCTGACTGTTGCTTCCTGACCTGCATACAGGTTTCTCAAGAGGCAGGTCAGGTGGTCTGGGATTCCCATCTCTTTCAGAATGTTCCACAGTTTATTTTGATCCACACAGTCAAAGCCTTTGGCATAGTCAAGAAGCAGAAATAGATGTTTTTCTGGAAATCTCTTGCTTTCTCCATGATCCAGCGGATGTCGGCAATTTGATCTCTGGTGCCTCTGCCTTTTCTAAAACCTGCCTGAACATCTGGGATTTCACGGCTCACATATTGCTGAAGCCTGGCTTGGAGAATTTTGAGCATGACTTTACTAGCGTGGGAGATGAGTGCAATTGTGCGGCAGTTTGATCATTCTTTGGCATTGCCTTTCTTTGGAATTGGAATGATGACTGACCTTTTCCGGTCCTGTGGCAACTGCTGAGTTTTCCAAATTTGCTGGCATATTGAGTGCAGCACTTTCACAGCATCATTTTTCAAGATTTGAAATAGCTCAACTGGAATTCCATCACCTCCACTAGCTTTGTTCGTACTGATGCTTTCTAAGGCGCACTTGACTTCACATTCCAAGATGTTTGGCTCTAGGTCAGTGATCACGTTATTGTGACTCTCTTGGTCGTGAAGATCTTTTTTGTACAGTTCTTCTGTGTATTCTTGCCACCTCTTCTTAATATCTTCTGCTTCTGTTAGCTCCATACCATTTCTGTCCTTTATCGAGCCCATCTTTGCATGAAATGTTCCCTTGGAATCTCTAATTTTCTTGAAGAGATCTATTTTTCCTATTCTTTTGTTTTCCTCTATTTCTTTGCATTGATCACTGAGGAAGGCTTTCTTATCTCTCCTTGCTATTCTTTGGAATTCTGCATTCAGATGCTTTTATCTTTCCTTTTCTCCTTTGCTTTTCGCTTCTCTTCTTTCACAGCTATTTGTAAGGCCTTCTCAGACAGCAATTTTGCTCTTTTGCATTTCTTTTCCATGGGAATGGTCTTGGTCCCTGTCTCCTGTACAATGTCACGAAACTCCGTCCAGAGTTCATCAGTCACTCTATCAGATCTAGTCCCTTAAATCTATTCCTCACTTCCACTGTGTAATCATAAGGGATTTGATTTAGGTCATATCTGAATGGTCTAGCGGTTTTCCCTACTTTCTTCAATTTAAGTCTGAATTTGGCAATAGGTTCCAAATAGGAAAAGGAGTACGTCAAGGCTGTATATTGTCACCTTGCTTATTTATCTTATATGCAGAGTACATCATGAGGAACGCTGGGCTGGAAGAAACACAAGCTTGAATCAAGATTGCTGGGAGAAATATCAATAACCTCAGATATGCAGATGACACTACCCTTATGGCAGAAAGTGAAGAGGAACTCCAAAGCCTCTTGATGAAAGTGAAAAAGGAGAGTGAAAAGGTTGGCTTGAAGCTCAACATTCAGAAAACAAAGATCATGGCATCTGGTCCCATCACTTCTTGGGAAATAGATGGAGAAACAGTGGAAACCGTGTCAGACTTTATTTTTTTGGGCTCCAAAATCACTGCAGATGCTGATCGCAGCCATGAAATTAAAAGACGCTTACTCCTTGGAAGGAAAGTTATGACCAACCTAGATAGCATATTAAAAAGCAGAGACATTACTTTGCCAACCAAGTTCCGTCCAGTCAAGGCAATGGTTTTTCCCATGGTCATGTATGGATGTGAGTGTTGGACTGTGAAGAAAGCTGATCGCCGAAGAATTGATGCGTTTGAACTGTGGTGTTGAAGACTCTTGAGAGTCCCTTGTACTGCAAGGAGATCCACCCAGTCCATTCTAGAGGAGATCAATCCTGGGTGTTCATTGGAAGGACATCTGTATTGAAACTGCAATACTTTTGCCACGTCATGCAACGAGTTGACTCACTGGAAAAATCTCTGATGCTGGGTAAGGTTGGGGGCGGGAGGAGAAGGGGTCGACAGAGAATGAGATGGCTGGATGGCATCACCGACTCTGTGGACATGAGTTTGAGTGAACTCCAGGAGTTGGTGATGGACAGGGAGGCCTGGCGTGCTGTGATTCATGGGGTCGCGGAGAGTCGAACACGACTGAGCGACTGAACTGAACTGAACTGGACTGACTCCATGATTTTTATTCAACGGAAGGCACTATGAAACCTGTCTCTGACTTCTTCTGGAGTGAACAACTGTAACAGGGAAGACCCTTCTGTGTTCTCTTACGCGTGCACCACTACAGGGCTGTTGTCTGTGAGCTTCAATCACACACAGCGGCTCAGCACTGGGAGCCCCGCTTCCCACACAATGAGCATTAAGATAAAGCACCTGTGTTTAGCTCCGAGGAAACATCCTGACCAAGCCCGGCTGTTGCTGGTGCCAGCCGGCAAAGAGAACAGGTCTGGACCGCAACGACGTAGAAGCCTGAGAAAAGAATGAAGGAGTAAAGAATGGGGTCGAGAGGACTGAATGCTCGTGAGGCAAATCAGCGACTTTATTGAAAAGGGCCAGGGTTTTATACAAAGTGAGACTGGGAACAGGGTACATAAAAATACCAAGCCATTTACCAGGTTAGTTATTGCATCTATAGAAGATTACAAAGGCTTGTTTGCTTTCTAAGACAAGCTTGGCATTTAGACTAATGCTCACGAGATAAGAAAATCTAGTGTGCAGGCTATAAAGATTAGGAGTACATTCTTAATCTATTTTAAGAGATAAGGAAAACATACCTACATAAATCTGGGGGAAAAAACAAGAAACCTAGCCAAGGGTTATTTGCTGTGTTTTTCTCAAGGAAGAACAAATAAGGCCTGGTAAACATTTTATGACTCTCTTAAGGGGTGGCGGGACAGGGAACAGCACTTACAAGGCATTCCCAGGGCCAACATTTGGGGCCTTGTTCAGGCCGGCTCCCCGCATCTCTCCCTTTTTTTTTTTTTTTTTATTAAGAAAAGAAAAAAGACCAGCCTCTTTGTTTTATTTTATGACAAAAGGCAGTCATTTTTTAGTAATATGTGAAAATATCATGATTTTTTTAGTAACTAAATTTATAATACATTGCAGGAAACATGGTCTACAACAAAGGAGACAAAGTATAATTACACATATTATAAGTAAGGTTTTTTACCAATTACTATGGAACCAGGATTTAACTTGTTTCCAAAAGGGGGGAGAGGGATCTTGCATAGATCTGATCTGATGCTGTAAGTCATCAACAGCATCAGATATATTGGAGGACAGATCAGGAATATAAACACAGCACTCTACTTTTATAACAGCACAGGTCTCTCCCTGAGCAGCTTTAAGAATATCTAGGGCCATTTGGTTTTGTAGAACAGCCTTACGCATTTGTTTTTGTTTTTTATTTAATGTTTTTATAGTCTTTTTTTGTGTCTAGTAACGCCTGCTGTGTAAAATTTGTTAAAGCGTCTACATGGGCCGTTATATCTGTTGTTTTAATAGAAGGGACAAATACTGCCGCTAAATAATCATACCAGTGGAACACAGCTCGAGACCAACGTGTTTTTAAAAGGGGAAGATTAGCGGGGTTTTTTATAGGAGAGCGAGTGATTTGGCTAGGAGCAAATACAAATCCAAGGCTACAGTGTCCCACTCAACCAATGGGAAGCCAGGGCCAAACATTAGAGCCACAAATTCATTTTGTCCCGTTAGGAGCCACCCATTTTATACCGGGACTGTTTTTTCAGTCGGATCTTGGCCAGAGGGTGGGAGCATTATAATTAAAGGTTACATTAGTCACCTGACTATACATAGAAATAGGGGTAATACCCAAATGTTTTAACAAATGTTTGCCAAAATCTTTTTTCCCAAAACGGGGTTGATGTTTTTGTTGTTTTCAGCAAATGTCCACTTGTCTCAGTAACTGTCTTTTTTTGGGGGTCATCTAAAAGTACTCAAGTGCAGCCGCTGTACCTTACCTTGGACCGCCTGTTGGACGTGGGGTGGCTCCTCTCGGCCGCCAGCCCTGGCCTCAGGCTTGGGGTAGCTCCTCACGGCCGCACCTCTTTGCGTGGTTCGTTGCGCCGGGGCCAGCGTCTCTCGTGTCACGTCTGCGCCGCCGGGGCTGGCGTCTCTTGCGTCGCGTCTGCGCCGCCGGGGCCGGCGTCTAGCGGCTGCACTTTGCTGGAGCGTCTGTGAAGAGATTTTCCACGACCAAGGTAAGAGAAACCCAAATAAGACGGTAGGTATTGCTAGGGGGCATCAGAGGTCAGACGCACTGAAATCATAATCACAGGAAACTAGCCGATCTGTTCACAGGGACCACAGCCGAATGTGGTCCACTGGAGAAGGGAATGGCAAACCACTTCAGTATACTTGCCTTGAGAACCCCATGAACAGTAACAAAGGGCAAAATGATAGGATACTGAATGAAGAATTCCCCAGGTCGGTAGGTGCCCAGTATGCTACTGGAGCTCAGAGGAGAAATGACTATAGAAGGAATAAAGGGATGGAGCAAAAGCAAAACCAATACCCAGTTGTGGATGTGACCAGTGATAGAAGCAAGGTCCGGTGCTGTAAAGAGCAATATTGCATAGGAACCTGGAATGTTAGGTCCATGAATCAAGGCAAATTGGAAGTGGTCAAACAGGAGATGGCAAGAGTGAACGTCGACATTCTAGGAATCAGTGAATTAAAATGGACTGGA
This sequence comes from Moschus berezovskii, assembly GCF_049115385.1. Lineage (NCBI taxonomy): Eukaryota > Metazoa > Chordata > Mammalia > Artiodactyla > Moschidae > Moschus > Moschus berezovskii. The sequence continues at coordinate 85,909,424 of NC_142474.1, forward strand.
ATGGGTGAATTTAACTCGGATGACCATTATATCAACTACTGTGGGCAAGAATCCCTTAGAAGAAATGGAGTAGCCATCATGGTCAACAAAAGAGTCCGAAATGCAGTACTTGGATGCAATCTTAAAAATGACAGAATGATTTCTGTTCGTTTCCATGGCAAACCATTCAATATTACAGTAATCCAGGCCTATGCCCCAAACAGTAATGCTGAAGAAGCCGAAGTTAATCGGTTCTATGAAGAACTACAAGACCTTTTAGAACTATCACCCAGAAAAGATGTCCTTTTCATTATAGGGGACTAGAATGCAAAAGTAGGAAGTCAAGAAACACCTGGAGTAACAGGCAAATTTGGCCTTGGAGCACGGAATGAAGCAGGGCAAAGGCTAATAGAGTTTTGTCAAGAGAATGCACTGGTCATAGCAAACACCCTCTTCCAACAACACAAGAGAAGACTCTACACATGGACATCACCAGATGGTCAACACTGAAATCAGATTGATTATATTCTTTGCAACCAAAGATGGAGAAGCTGTATACAGTTAGCGAAAACAAGACCAGGAGCTGACTGTGGCTCAGATCATGAACTATTTATTGTGAAATTCAGACTTAAGTTGAAGAAAGTAGGGAAAACCACTAGATCATTCAGATATAACCTCAATCAAATCCCTTATGATTATACAGTGGAAGTGAGAAATAGATTTAAGGGACTAGATCTGATTGATAGAGTGCCTGATGAACTCTGGACGGAGGTTCGTGACATTGTACAGGAGACAGGGACCAAGACCATCCCCATGGAAAAGAAATGCAGAAGAGCGAAATGGCTGTCTGAGGAGGCCTTACAAATAGCTGTGAAAAGAAGAGAGGCGAAAAGCAAAGGAGAAAAGGAAAGACATAAGAATCTGAATGCAGAGTTCCAAAGAATAGCAAGGAGAGATAAGAAAGACTTCCTCAGCGATCAATGCAAAGAAATAGAGGAAAACAACAGAATAGGAAAAACAAGAGACCTCTTCAAGAAAATTAGAGATTCCAAGGGAACATTTCATGCAAAGATGGGCTCGATAAAGGACAGAAATGGTATGGAGCTAACAGAAGCAGAAGATATTAAGAAGAGGTGGCAGGAATACACAGAAGAACTGTACACAAAAGATCTTCACGACCAAGATAGTCACAATAACGTGATCACTGACCTAGAGCCAGACATCTTGGAATGTGAAGTCAAGTGGGCCTTAGAAAGCATCACTACGAACAAAGCTAGTGGAGGTGATGGAATTCCAGGTGAGCTATTTCAAGTCTTGAAAGATGATGCTGTGAAAGTGCTGCACTCAATATGCCAGCAGATTTGGAAAACTCAGCAGTGGCCACAGGACTGGAAGAGGTCAGTCTTCATTCCAATCCCAAAGAAAGGCAATGCCAAAGAATGCTCAAACTACCGCACAATTGCACTCATCTCACACGCTAGTAAAGTCATGCTCAAGATTCTCCAAGCCAGGCTTCAGCAGTATGTAAACCGTGAAATCCCAGATGTTCAAGCAGGTTTTAGAAAAGGCAGAGGCACCAGAGATCAAATTGCCAATATCCGCTGGATCATGGAGAAAGCAAGAGAGTTTCAGAAAAACATCAATTTCTGCTTCATTGACTATGCCAAAGCCTTTGACTGTGTGGATCACAATAAACTGTGGAACATTCTGAAAGAGATGGGAATCCCAGACCACCTGACCTGCCTCTTGAGAAACCTGTATGCAGGTCAGGAGGCAACAGTTGGAACTGGACATGGAACAACAGACTGGTTCCAAATAGGAAAAGGTGTACGTCAAGGTTGTATATTGTCACCTTGCTTATTTAACTTATATGCAGAGTACATCATGAGGAACGCTGGGCTGGAAGAAGCACAAGCTGGATTCAAGATTGCCAGGAGAAATATCAATAACCTCAGATATGCAGATGACACTACCCTTATGGCAGAAAGTGAAGAGGAACTCAAAAGCCTCTTGATGAAAGTGAAAGAGGAGAGTGAAAAGATTGGCTTGAAGCTCAACATTCAGAAAACAAAGATCATGGCATCTGGTCCCATCACTTCTTGGGAAACAGATGGAAAAACAGTGGAAACAGTGTCAGACTTAATTTTTCTGGGCTCCAAAATCACTGCAGATGCTGATTGTAGCCATGAAATTAAAAGACGCTTGGTCCTTGGAAGGAAAGTTATGACCAACCTTGATAGTATATTAAAAAGCAGAGACATTACTTTGCCAACCAAGGTCCGTCTAATCAAGGCAATTTTTTTTCCCGTGGTCATGTTTGGATGTGAGAGTTGGACTGTGAAGAAAGCTGATCGCCGAAGAATCGATGCTTTTGAACTGTGGTGTTGGAGAAGACTCTTGAGAGTCCCTTATACTGCAAGGAGATCCAACCAGTCCATTGTAAAGGAGATCAATCCTGGGTGTTCATTGGAAGGACTGATGCTGAAGCTGAAACTGCAATACTTTGGCCACCTCATGCGACGAGCTGACTCACTGGAAAAGACTCTGATGCTGGGAAATGTTGGGGGCGGGAGGAGAAGGAGACGATCGAGAATGAGATGGCTGGATGGCATCACCGACTCTGTGGACATGAGTTTGAGTGTACTCCGGGAGTTGGTGATGGACAGGGAGGCCTGGCGTGCTGTAATTCATTGGGTCGCGGAGGGTCGGACACGACTGAGCAACTGAACTGAACTGAAAAGTACTCATTTCAGATCTGATAATAATTTCTAAAAAATCGACTCGTACGAGTCTTATTTTTGTTGGTATTAGAATAAGTGCGGTATGTATCTTCAACAGCCTTATAACTCGCATTAACGTTGAACTGTAGCGAGGAACTCGCCTTTTGATTACCCGTGTCGTTACACTCGGGAAGGGCAGAGATATTTAGAGTGTTGAGACTTTTGTGAGTTTGTTTATACTGGGTTAAAATGTCACAGACTGCAGGAAAATGTATTTGCTGTATAGGGGATACCCACCAAGGAAACCCATGGACTACAGACAAAGGCATAGCAGTACAAACCCAGCAGGCGGAGCTGTTGTGAAAATCAGCATAAGAATGAGCCCAGGATAGAAAAACATTTTTTTCAGCTCGGGGAAATGCTTGATTTATTACTGCACAGGCTAGTGCAAGCACCAAATAGGATAGAGAAACGTGTGGTTGGGTTGTATTAACTGTAATACGCCTTGCTTGCTCTACAAATTTATGTAATTGTTGATTTCTCGGCAGGACGTTTTTTTTTTTCCTATTTGTAGCCACCTCATCTGAGCCGTCAGGTGTGTTTTTCGCCTAGCGTACCAACCTCTCTGGGAGCCAGCGTGGCGCTTTGGCATCTTGTGGAAAAATATAAACATGCCCCCGTCCCCATATTAAAACAGGATCGGGGCCATGCCATTGTTTAGAAATGGGGTCTTTCCATTTTACGAGGGGTTTGTTGTAGGTCATGGGCGTCCAAAATCATTGTGCTGCGTTTTTTTTTTTTTAATCTAAAATTTAAAAATTAAGAATGAAAAGAGCATGATGCAAATAATTATAAGGTGTCAGGGGGTACAATTCCCCCTTTTCTAATTTTAAAAGTTGATGTTTTAGAGTCTGATGGGCGCATTCTACTATGCCTTATCCTTGAGGATTGTAGGGAATACCTGTTTTTAGAGAAATGGACAAACGAGAACAAAAATTAAGAAACGTTTGCGAAACTTAGCCAGGTCTATTGTCTGTTTTTATGAATTAAGTAGTGTCCATAACAGAAAAAGCCACAAAGCAATGTGCAATACAATGTCGAGCAGCTTTTTTAGTCTGTAAGGAAGCAAAAATGTAACCAGAAAAGGTATCAATATTAACATGTACATATTTTAATTTTTCAAACGATAGGACATGCATAACATCTATTTGCCAGAGGTGATTAGGCAGAAGTCCCCGGGGGTTAACGCCGTAGTGAGGGACAGAAAGAAACTGAGGACAGACAGGACAGCGTTTAACAATTTGTCTGGCTGTCTCTCAGGGGATTTTAAATTGTAACCTGAGGGTATGACTGTTTTGATGATGAAGCCGATGAGACTGTTTTGCCTTTGTGTTTGGGAAAGAAAGATATGATTAGCAGAATCAGCCAGTTTATTTTCTGACGTCAGGGGTCCAGGCAAGCCAGAATGAGTTCTGATGTGGCCAAAAAAACATTTGTAAGTCCTATGCTGTAAAAGGATTTGAATATCTCGAAAGAGCTATTGAATTACAGAATTAACAGTGTGTATGAATGGAACAGTTTTTACTTGATTAAGTGCCTGAACGACATAGTGACTGTCAGAAAAAACATTTAAAGGTTCAGAATGAAATTGTTGCAAAACAGCAAATACGGCACAAAGTTTTACTTTTTGTACAGAAGTACAGCCTGTAAACCAAGAGGTAATTTGTTTACTGACAACATATGTAGCTTTTTTATTTGAAGATCTATCAGTAAACACAGTTACACCGTCTGCAAGAGGTTGATTAACAACGGTGGAGGGAAAAACAAACTCATGTTGGTTAGCAAACAAACTCATGTTGGGAAATGATTTTTTAGGCGACCAGCAAAATGAGCCAGGGCAGCATTTTAAGCATCACTAAACTGGTGGCTCAGAGGTTAAAGCGTCTGCCTCCAATGCGGGAGACCCGGGTTCGATCCCTGGGTCGGGAAGATCCCCTGGAGAAGGAAATGGTAACCCACTCCAGTATTCTTGCCTGGAGAATCCCATGGACGGAGAAGCCTGGTAGGCTACAGTCCACGGGGTCGCAAAGAGTCGGACACGACTGAGCGACTGAACAGAACAGAACAGAACAAACTGGAATAACCAGTTTTGTTGCTCTTTAGTATAAGGCAGGCAGATAAAATGAGGGTCTCTACCAAGTAATTTCCGAGACTCTTGTCGACCTTTGGCGATGAGGGAATTGATTGAGTCGAAATAAGGAGTTAGTACTCGGGCGGGGGAGGCAGGCAAATGTATCTAATACACTGGGGAATCTTGGAAAAGAACAGCAGTAGGGGAGTGTTTGGAAGGAAAAATATATAATCTCCATTTTTTGGTGTAATTATAACGGGAACTGTTTTGAGAGGCTAAAGCCTCTTTTACTATCTGTAATGCTTTGCGTCCCTCATCAGTTAATGATCTGTGGGAGGTCGGATCTGCTGGTCCTTTAAGGTTTTAGTTTCCTTGTAGTAATTTTTAAATAAGGTCGAATCTAATTAATGTCTCCTAGTAATTTTTGAAAATCATTAAGTGTTTTTAGATTATCTTATTGAAGTTCTAATTTTTGAGCTTTAAAACTTTCCCCCTCCAGCCGGAATCCCAGATAGGAATATGGAGGACTACGCTGAATTTTTTTGGGTGCTATTTGAAGACCATAATGTTGCAAATCTGCTTGTAAACCAGAAAAGGCAGATAATAAAACACTTTCATTATCATGGGCTAACAAGATGTCATCCATATAATGAACCATATACAGTGAGGGATATTTTAAACGTGTGGGTTTTTAAATCTTTGGCAACAAATTTTTGACATAAAGTAGGGCTATTAGCCATGCCCTGAGGAAGAACTTTTTAATGATAACGCTTCATGGGTTGCTGGAAGTTATTAGAGGGAACGTTAAACGCGAACTGGGGGCAGTCTTGGGGTGCTAGGGGAATAGTATACAAACAATCTTTTAAGTCGATAATTAATTTAAATGTCCCTTTTGGGATAGCAATGGGGTAAGGTAAACCAGGCTGTAAAGGACCCATAACAACCATAGTTTTATTAACTTTTTTGAGATCTTGTAACAGCCTCCATTTTTTAGATTTTTTTTTTATAACAAAAATAGGAGAGTTTCAGGGGGAGTTAGAGCTCTCAATGTGACCAAGTGCCAATTGTTATTGCACCAATTTTTTAGCGGCCATGATTTTTTTTTTTTTTTTTGTAAGAGGCCATTGATTGACCCACATGGGGACGTCACTTTTTCAAGCGATTGCATCTGCATGAGCCGCAGGAGATGCAATGGCCTCTCTTAAAAATACCCAAGACCTGATCGATGAGGCAAGGACTTAATTTGATCATGCAATGGATTTCTTTTTCCGTTTTTTTTTAATCCCTGCTTTGGCAATAAACCTTGATCCATTGGCATCCGACCTACTGTGTCATTAGGTGTAAAAATATAGACTCCCATTTGTTTTATAACATCTCGCCCCCATAAATTAACCGGGATATTGGGTAAAATATAGGGCTATATATGTCCTTCATGTCCCTCAGCATCTTTCCACAGAAGCAACTCAGAGCTTTGTTTAGGATTATGGGATTTACCTATTCTTCATAAAGTGGATATAGTTACCTGTTTTGCCCAATTTTTTGGCCAGTCATCTAAAGAAATCACTGAGACATTGGCCCCAGTATCTAGAATTCTAATAAATTTATGACCATTAATAATAAGTTCCAGTTCAGGACGTGTTTCTTTTATATTTTGAATCCAATATACATCTGAGGAACCAAAACAAGCACCCTCTCTAGGCTGAGCTGTTTTAATTTTGTCAATAGGTATAGTTAGTAGTATGATTAATTGAGCTATGAGCTATTTGCTGTCCTGAGGGGATACTGATGATATTTTGGGGGCGCAGGCCATTATTTTTATTTTTCTTGTGAAATCCGAATCAATTACTCCGGGGGCAATCTGCAAACCTTTCATAGTCTAGCTGCTTTTTTCTAATAATAACCCTATTGCATTTTGAGGCAGCGGCCCATGAACTCCGGTGGGCAAGGCTTGCATGCCCATTTCTGGAGTTAATACTGTATAGGAGGAGGAACAGAGGTCCAATCCTGCGCTGCCTGAGGTAGCTCTGTGGAGGTCTCTAACTCTAGGTTTGCCATCATCTCTAGGTGATTTTTCTGGAGTGCCCCATAGCATTGTTTTGGGACCTGGGGCTGGCCCCTCACCCAGTTACCCGACATAGGCTCCAGAGTTTTTCCATTGATATCAGTTTTAGACCTGCAATCTCTAGCATAATGACGACCTTTTTTACATCTCGGGCAAATTTTGGGACCTTCATTTTCTTGTCAAGTATCCCCTTTTGTTGTTGGGGGCATTGTATGGCTCGATGTCCCATCTTACCACAAGAAAAACAACTCCTGGGGGGGCCCATTAATTCTATTTTTGATTCTTCCTTTTGCAGCTTGTTGGTATAAGATTTCTTTTACCGTCTTTCCCTGCAAAGCAGCTGCAATGGTTAAGCCTTGCATATAAGATGGCCCAATATCGGCACAAATTCGAATGTAGTTGGCTATTCCCCCTTTTTTCTGGTAAGGCCTCAAAGCCGCTTGACAAGCAGAATTAGCATTGTTATAGGCCAATTGTCGAGTTATTACCATACCGGCTTTTTCATCTCTTATGACTTGTGAGACTGATTTTAGCAGTCGAGCCACGAAATCTTGATAGGGTTTATCGGGGCCCTGCCTTATTTTTGAGAAATCTTTTGATTTTTTATTAGATGTGGGCAGTTTTTTAGGCAATTAACGCTGCTTTATTAATCTGGGGATATGCCTCAGGGGGGTAATTTAATTGTTGATTAGTGACCCTATATACCCCTTTTCTCATAAGCATTTTAAAGCTTATCTGTAACCCATTTTTTTTTGTTTTTGTTTTTGCCAAAATCCCACATTGTTTTCCAGATTTTGAATTCCATAAGAGATAATCTCCTCCTGTGAGACAGGCTCGAGATACTTGTGTCCAATCATTGGGCGGCAAGTATTGGCTATTTAAAGCTTCAATGATGGACACTGTAAAAGGGGCAGTTGGCCCATACTGAGCACAGGCTTGTTTTAATTTCTTTATCTGTTTAAATGGTAGAGGCTCATAATATCTCTTCTGTTGAGCATCCTCAAGGACAGGGAATAAAATAGGAAAACCTTTTAACGTCTGTCCATGCTGTCTCGCCTGCTGAACGGTGAGCTGTAAAGGGGAGAGAGTCTGGGTAATAGGGGCCGGATTTTTGTTAGTGGGAACCAAAAAAGGAGCTTCTGGTTCCTTAATTAAACCCATTGATGGTGGAGCTAATCCTGCTGTGACTGAAGGAGGCTGTGGGGGCGCAGGATCAGAGAGGAACGTAGGTTGGGGGGGATAATTAAAACTGAGGGTATCAAGACGTTTAGTTATAGTGGTAAGCAATTTTTTAATCTCTGAGAAAGGGGATGTATTTATGGTGTTTTCAGCTGTGAATACTTCCCATGGGTTTTTTTCAGAGTGATGGGCCACAGCTTCTTTTAAATCTGCCTGATTGGCAGATTTTGACTCCGAGATGGAGCCAGAAAGGGATGGAGCAAGAGGTTTTTTAGGTGTATCATTAATATGCTCCAAGGCGGGGGGGGGGGGGGCAGTGGGCAAAGTTGTAGGCCTGTTGAAAATGACCTTTAATGTGGCCTCTAGTTTTTTACTCTCATGTTTAGGATTTAAGCAATCTCGAATTAAGGTCCACAGAGATTAAGCATCCAAAGGTACATTATCAGCTCCATGTAAAGAATAATATTGCTGAATTTGTTCCCCCACCTTTTTTCAGGTCTCAATATTAACAGTACCATCTTCTGGGAACCAGGGGCAAACTTTTTCCACAAATGATAGAAACTTTTCTAATTTGTTTTTAGCGACAGTTATCCCTCTAACTTTTAGCATGGTTTTAAGCATAGCTACAAAATGTTGTCTACTATTACCTTGACCCATAGTTTATACTCTCGACTGAAACCCTCTCCGCCCTTTACAAAAACTTTTAACTTTACCTCTTTTTATTTTATGTTCCGGGATCCCCTGGTACTCATGGTTCGCGCGGCTGTGACTACGTAGTCCGAGCAAGTCCCTGTTCGGGCGCCACCTGCCGGTGCCAGCCGGCAAAGAGAACAGGTCCGGACCGCAACGACGTAGAAGCCTGAGAACAGAATTAAGGAGTAAAGAATGGGGTCGAGAGGACTGAATGCTCGTGAGGCAAATCAGCGGCTTTATTGAAAAGGGCCAGGGTTTTTATACAAAGTGAGACAGGGAACAGGGTACATAAAAATACCAAGTCATTTACCAGGTTAGTTATTGCATCGATAGAAGATTACAAAGGCTTGTTTGCTTTCTAAGACAAGCTTGGCATTTAAACTAATGCTCACGAGATAAGAAAATCTAGTGTGCAGGCTATAAAGATTAGGGAGTACATTCTTAATCTATTTTAAGAGATAAGGAAAACATACCTACATAAATCTGGGGGAAAAAGCAAGAAACCTAGCCAAGGGTTATTTGCTGTGTTTTTCTCAAGGAAGAACAAATAAGGCCTGGTAAACATTTTATGACTCTCTTAAGGGGTGGTGGGACAGGAAACAGCACTTACAAGGCATTCCCAGGGCCAACATTTGGGGCCTTGTTCAGGCCGGCTACCCGCAGGCTGTCAGTGACTGCAGCAAGGGAAGTAACACAACACCTTCAGAGGCTGATGGGAACCAAGAAGGGTTTGACTTTACTCTTTCCCCTTTTAGTGTAAAACAAGCCTGAATTCTAACCCAGCGACGATGGTTCTTGGGGACATGAGTCCACCATTTTACCTTGATCTACCAGCTTTCCAAACAAAGTTGCTATTGCTTGCCCCAACAACTCATCTCCTGATTTAGCGGCCTATCCTGCAGGAAGCGGTGCGGCTGGGTAACACAATGACCCGACCTATGTCTAAGGCCTTCAGGTGAGCATCAGCTCACTGGCTGGTGCTGCTGTATGGATCACAGTTTGCCAGAGATCTCTTCCTTGCAGACGAGACAAAGCCTGTGCCAGCTGTAAATTAGCATAGCTCCCTGGACTCAGGTGTGTGCGCTGTTGAGGAGGGCAAAAACTTCACCCTTCTAGATTCATCTGGTGAATTAAGAATCAACTTAACATGAGACAGATTAACAGGAAGAAAAGCAAACAAAAGGTTAACAACATATATACTTCTGTACATATGGGTGAGTCCCAGAAAACCTGAGTAACTCATCAGAATGGTTGAAACCCTCACCTTCAATGCCATCTTCAGTTAGAGACAAAGGAGGATGTTGTGGGTAGTGGTTTGGGAATTCAAAGTGGAGGAAGGTGATTCACACGGAGATGGAAAAGCAAGTGTTTGGAGCTCTCTGGAAAGATCTGCAGTTCCCCTGACCACCGCTGGCCCACATCCTTTTCTCGGTATCTCTGGTAGCTCTCTTCCTGGGCCAGCCGCTTTATCTAAACTATTCAACAGTTAGGAAGGTAGTCAAAAGAAAGACTTTGAGGCTTTTGCTTCTTAAAAATACTCTGACTAGAGTCATCCTCTTGACAAAGAGACACATTTTGGGGTGACAAATTTTGCTTCGTTACAATGCCCTGGATGCGGTAGAAAAGGTTAATACGGAACCCCAAGGAGGAAGCCACCTGCTTCCTAAAATAGTCCTGAAAGTTTTGGGGGACTTGCTTAGATGCCTGAATCTAAGACTTGGGGGACTTTAGCTGAGACCAATTTCTTTTGCTAGATAAGGGTCTTGCTGATAAAATGTTGCCTCAGTTCAGTTCAGTTGCTCAGTCGTGTCCGACTCTTTGCGACCCCATGAATCACAGCACGCCAGGCATCCCTGTCCATCACCAACTCCCGGAGTTCATTCAAACTCATGTCCATCGAGTCGGTGATGCCATCCAGCCATCTCATTCTCTGTCGTCCCCATCTTCTCCCACCCCCAATCCTTCCTAGCATCAGACTCTTTGCCGAAGACAAGCCAAAAGGATTTGGTGCCCATCAACTTCAAGTTTCCTTGGACTGGTTACAGTGGCTGAATTGCAGCCTAAAACTCTTCTCGGAACAAGGGGGGAAATTGTGGGAAAATAAACTTCCCTGGGATTTCTCAGAGGCTCTTTGTCTCTCACATCTCCAGCCACTCATCTCATTAATTGCTCCAACCTGAAAGGATTCATAGTCTCATCTCCCCAAGGAGACTAAATATTATAGTTTAGGGTAGGTCCCCCGAAGGCGCTCCGTCTCATTAAGAATTTATATTCAAGGAGGGATGAGGCCAAGATCTAGCTCCTTGAGAGTATTTGTTACCAGAAAAGTCTATGAACAGTTACCAGGTTTAATAAAAATAAAAGGAAAGAAAAAAACCAACTTAGGAATAAAAATACTAACCTCCTTTCCCTTGTGCTTAGGTTTCTCTTGCTCACAGGGTGATACCTGCAGAGGCCTTGCTCCCAGCCCTTCAAAGACCGCAGTTCCTGGTGTGCACCTGCTTGGCCGACGCTCCTGCTTGGGGGAGAGGGGCCGTGTGCATAGACGCTGCACTGGACACCTTAATGCAAGATGGCAACGAGCCCTGTGAGCCCCCTTACCTGGAGCAGCTGCGCCTGTCTCTGCTCCCAGAGTGCTCCGACTCCACCCCCGCCCTACTGAGGAAAGCCCTGTGGAGCAGCCCCGCCCGAGTCCTATTGGAGAGCATGGGCTGTACAGCAGAGCTCCCACCTTTCAGTTCCTTTGCTTCTCAACACAACTCATTCCATTGGCAGAGCGACACTGGGCAGAAGGACCCTTTTGGGGTGGGTAACAGCTTTACTTATATATCAAAGGCCGAGTAACGAGGAAGAGATCCTACCCAGGAGAGGAAAAGGCCCTGCAGAAGCATCAAGGACAAGGTTTCCTGCCGTCCTGCACCTGCTGGTGTGGAACAACTGACCTGCTCTCAACACACGGCCCCAGGTGCAGTCCTGGGCGAGGGGGCAACACCTGTATGTTTACTGTGAGATACTTAATAAGCACTGTCTCTGATCGCAATAACCTGTCCGTGCCTTCAGGATAAAAGGAATGAATACTGAAAGTCCAGCCAAAAGAGTGTCTCAAAGAGGTGAGTGACAGTGAACGCCAAGAGGAAGGAGAAATTCAGACAAACAAGGACTGGAAAGGTGTGGCTTTGATTCAGCGACGTGGAGGTCATCAGTGACTTGGGAGCCGTTCTGAGGGAAAGAAAGGGAAGACAGTCTAGAGTTGCTAGAGATACAGGCAAACCTTTCAAGAAGTTTGTCGTGGGACCTAGATTGTCTGGAACAAGTGAGAGGGGAAGATCAGGGTGAGAAATCTATAGAAAGGAGATTTGAAATCATCATGAGAAGATACAAAGTAACGACATAAAGCAGCAGGAGCACGGGGCAGTGCAGCACCGAGTCGCCTGGAGAGAGTGAGGGGGAAGGATCAGCAGTCTCACATGAAACTGGAGTTCTGCCAAGTCAGACACTGAGGGGACAGAAGGAAAAGGGGATCAGGATTAAGTGAGCATTGGTAACTTGTCAGCTCTTGGAATTGTGGAGGAAAACACTTCCTCCACCCTCTTAGGTTCAGTGTTCGGGAATCTGCAAATTAAATTGTTAAAAGCAGATAACCATGAGAAAAAACACTTAATAGCTTTCTAGCAGTCATGTACACATGTGACATTTGGACCATAAGGCTGAGCACAGAAGAATTCATGCTTTCAAACTGTGGTGTTGGAGAAGACTCCTGAGAGTCCCTTGAACATCAAGGAGAACGAACCAGTCAATCTTAAACCAACCCTGAATATTTTCATTGGAAGGACTGATGCTGAAGCTCCTATACTTTGGCCACCTGATGTAAAGAGTCGACTTGTTGGAAGAGACTCTGATGCTGGGAAAGATTGAGGGCCGGAGGAAAAGTGGGCGACAAAGAATGAGACGGTTCGATGACATCTTCGACTCAGTGGACATGAATATGAGCAAACTCTGGGACATGGTGACAGACAGGGAATCCTGGCGTGTTGCAGTCCACGCGGTCACAAAGAGTTGGACACAACTGATCGACTGGACAATTACAACAACATGCAAAGCTTCATACAGAAATGTGACTTGAAGGGGAGGCTACAAGTGGGAGTTGCTATACTACTCAATAAAAGACAGGGAGTAAGAGGTAAAGGCATCTTCTGGAAAACAGGTGACGTGGGGGAGGAGGGGCACTTATGGGAGAACAAATAACATTTCGGAAAGATAAATGGTACTTTAGGAGGATATACGGGAGATAGGGGAGTTTTGTGAAAATGTTTGTCTGGCGCTTGGAATTTTTCTCTAATTTTAAGACTGTTTCCAAACTCAAACAAAAATAGATAGGTTGATAGGTAAAGAAAAGGTGAAAAGGAACTTTTCTCTAATTTTAAGACTCTTTCCAAAAGTAAATCAAAAGTCAATTAGCACTGACTCAAATGCATTCCTTTTTAGAGCTGAATAATACACAACTTCTTTATCCATTCATCTGTTGATGGACATTTAGGTTGCTTCCATGCCGTAGCTATTGTAAATGCTAGGAAATACATAGAACGAAAAGAATGAAAGAAATCAATAGACATTTCAGATTTTTTTAAAGCTATGGACATAACTGCAATGAACACTGGGGTACATGTGTTTTGTTTTTTTTTTTTGGAATTTGCTGTATGATGCAGAGAACCCAAAGCCGGTGGTTTGTGACAAATTAGAGGGCGGAGAAGGCAATGGCAAGCCACTCCAGTACTATTGCCTAGAAAATCCCATGGATGGAGGAGCCTGGTTGGCTGTAGTCCGTGGGGTTGCTAAGGGTCAGACACGACTGAGCGACTTCACTTTCACTTTTCACTTTCACACACTGGAGAAGGAAATGGCAACCCACTCCAGTGTTCTTGCCTGGAGAATCCCAGGGACGGGGGAGCCTGGTGGGCTTCCGTCTATGGGGGTCGCACAGAGTCGGACACGACTGAAGTGACTTAGCAGCAGAGGGCTGGAATCCGGAGGGAGGTGGGAGGGTGGTTCAGGAAGGAGGGTTCATATGTATATCTATAGCTGATTCAGACTGATGTATGGCAGAAACCATCACAATATTGTAAAGTAATTATCCTCTGATTAAAAATAAAAAATTAGGAAAAGTTAATTCATTTAAAAGGCAAAAACTCAGGCAAATCTTATTTCCCCAAGAGGAAAGATCTATGAATCAGTGTTTAAAGGTACATATAGTAAGTTTTATGCCACTATTAACAGTTATACCTCAAAACATTGACAGTAGGCATAACAGCAGTAGCTAAATCTTTAGGTCTATCAGTTCAGTTCAGTTCAGTTCAGTTCATTTCAGTCGCTCAGTCATGTCCGACTCTTTGCGACCCCATGAATCACAGCACGCTAGGCCTTCTTGTCCATCACCAACTCCCAGGGTTCACTCAAACCCACCTCCATCGTGTCAGTGATGCCATCCAGCCATCTCATTCTCTGTCGTCCCTTTCTCCTCCTGCCCCCAATCCCTCCCAGCATCAGAGTCTTTTCCAGTGAGTCAACTCTTCCATGAAAACGGAAAATACAAAAAAGCTATCAATCAACACCACTAAATAGTAATGACAAGTTTGGTTTTTTGGGTGCTGTTTAAACAGCTGGTATTAGTGCTCACTTTGAGTTTGTAAAGGGCGTCTCTGGTGGCTCTTACGGTAAACAATCCAACTGCAATGCAGGTGACTCCAGCTGATCCCCGGGTCGGGAAGATCCCCTGGAGAAGGGAATGGCTCCCCAATCCATTATTCTTGCCTAGAGAATTCCAGGGACATAGGAGCCAGGTGGGCTACAGTCCATGGGCTCGCAAAGGGTCACGACACCTTCACTTTGAACATGGAAAACTCAACACTGCTGATGTTTCTGCTTAAAAGTAAGTTAGATGCAGAGAAACATGGCTTAAAATGCCATCTAAATTTTCATGATACACACATAATACAAAAAGAGTTTCCTTTAATAAAGATTTTCTCATCATGTTTAACAGGAAACAACTAAAATCTCATGAAAACAGTCCAGTAGGGAAATTTTTACTATTGAGTTTTCAAACCATATATTTTTTTTCTTCAAAATCTGTATATATTATTTGATGTTTTCACAGGTAGGTCCTGATACAGATTTGATCCAGTTCAGTTCAGTTCAGTCGCTCAGTCATGTCCGACTCTCCGCGACCCCATGAATCACAGCACGCCAGGCCTCCCTGTCCATCACCAACTCCCGGAGTTCACTCAAACTCATGTCCACAGAGTCGGTGATGCCATCCAGCCATCTCATTCTCTGTCGTCCTCTTCTCCTCCTGCTCCCAACCTTTCCCAGCATCAGAGTCTTTTCCAGTGAGTCAACTCGTCGCATGAGGTGGCCAAAGTATTGCAGTTTCAGCTTTAGCATCAGTCCAGATTTGATCCACCTCTAGCTAATAGAGAGGAAAATCTAGAGAATTCATATTCACATTCAGCAGCACCTGGAAAGAGACAGAAGTATATTGTTTATCTAAAATTCTTGAGTTAGCAAAGTGTTAGCTAAAACAAAACAAAAAACACCTGAGACCTTTCCTAGTGTTCTGAAGAATGAAACATATCTATACATGACATGACACAAAACACAAGAGGGCTGCATTATCTGCCCACGGTTGAACGTGTGGCTGAGCATCTGAGCTGCTGGCTTTCTCACTCTTCACTCATTCACTCAGTAACTATGCGCAAAGGTGCTGTGACAAGCACTGGAAGTACACGATGAAGGTGACCCAGTGCACCCTGAAAACGATAGGCTATCAAGTGGAAAAATAGATGAACAGGCAATTTCCATACAGAGTCATAAGTACTAAGACATACAAAAGATGGCACAAGGAACACTAGAAGGGACAGCCAGTTTTTGTCAATCCTGCCAGCATTTTGGTGGAGGTGCTGTGGAAGTAGGTACCTGAAGGACAGGAGAAAGCACAGGAGATGGAGGGGAGAAGCGATACAAAGACCGGCGGTGAGGAAGCGCACGTGTGGGATCCTACACAGTCTGGCTGCTTAGATGCAGAGCTAAGAGGCAGAGGATGGTGGTAAGGAGATAAGGCCACCTACTTTGGCAGGACCCAAACTGATGTGGGTGTTTGGAGTTTTTCCTGAGGGCAAAAGATAAACTAGTGAGAAAGTGAATGACAGGGAAATTTTAAAGGCACTCACCAAGTGACAGCTACACAAACGGGATTGCTTGAGTCTGGGTTTCCTAGCCTTAACCACTACCAGACACGAGACGTTGATGAACTCCACGTTTTCTGAGAATAGTGTCAGGGTGCAGGCTGACAGTTCCACAGGGATGGCAGAAGTAGAGGAAGGACACAGCCAGAAATGAAAAGAAATACACAGACCTTTCCAGGTTTTTTTAAAGCTCTGGAACATAGTAAATAAATAAGGAATAAGGATATTTTTCACTATGATTGCTCATGTTTTCACATTTTTCATTAGCTATGTATAAGGAAAAGTATATAACATAGCATTTGTTATACAAGCAATGAAAAGAGATGCCACTTACTCTTTACAGTATTTCAGAAATCAATGTCTAAATTTAATTCATACGTTTTAGCAACTTACCTTCTTCTAGTTCTCTAATAATACTCTCCATCAACTTCTGCAGCGTCTGAAATAAGTCAAATATTATTTACGCTTAAGTTAAACAAGAGATGTTATCAGAGAAATGATACACAACTTAATACATGTGACATTTAAATAATACTTTTAGAGACTAGACCTAACTTGAAGACTACGTAGCAGAAAATGATCACATAAATAGAAGAAAATGAATTCCTACTTACTCTGCTTTTAGATACCAGAGAACATATACATGGAATGCTATTTAGATTAATTTCATAAAAGTACAATAAATGTCAGTCTATCGAGTACACATCATTTCAGAGGTTACGGAAATACCCATAATCCTAAGAACGACTCACAAGATCACTAAATTCTCTTCTAACAGCTCTTGCCCTAAATATGTACTTCCGAGACCTTTATTTCAATTTCTAGGTGAGCGTCGTGTTGAAATGGAGGAAGTAGTTTGAAGTTGAATGTTAACAAGGAGAACACATCTGCAGTTTTCTGTAAACTTTTCCATTTAACGAAAACACAGACAGGTGAGAAGATTATACACAAGCAAACAATGTACCAGCAAGATTTAATTCTGAACACGTTTAGTGAGAAGGATTCTCTCACAAGTGCTAGTTTCCGAACTATGTCCCACAGAGGGAGAAGGTCCCACAGGGGTCACTGCAGCGCTTAGGAACAGAAGTCACAGCTGCATGTGCTCTGAATGCTCCTTATCTAAAGGGCTCTATACTTGTCTCCGTTTTATGTAATATGGTTCCACACAACAGTTTTTGTTGTTTTAAAGAAAGGTTGTCTATTTTGAAAAAAAAAAAAAATTTTAAGGTATGAGAGTCATTGATTTAGTCAAAGTTCCAAACTCTACAAAAGTAGTAACAAAGCCAATGGCCTTCTTACTGAGTCCAGAGTCCTATGCCAACTACTTCCTCATATTAAGAAAAAAACACATAAATTCTAACTAAAATATAGAGAAAATGAATATGTAAAACCTTATTATATAGTTCAATAATGCTTGTGGCATGACATGACATAGTAGCTTTCTAACTAAATTATATGTTTTAAAGGCATGAACAAGAATAAATTTTTATCGAACTCCTATTTGTAGCAGTCGATATAGTTAATTTATACAGCATAACAGTTTTTTAAACAGAGGACAGGGAACTTGAAGCAGAAAATCTTTAGTTGAATCAAGCAGGCCAAAACTGAAGACATTCATTCATAAAAGGATGTTCATCTCCTCCAGATTAAAAAAAAACAAAAACAAAACCTGGCTTATTAAAATTTGTCAACAAATGAATTTTCCACATTTTGCATTATTTAGGACAAAATATAAAACCCAAAACAGATCTCTCTTTACTGTCTAATATACTTCTATCCAAGCTGTCATCATTAGTTCAGTTCAGTTCAGTTCAGTCCCTCAGTCGTGTCCGACTCTCCGCGACCCCATGAATCACAGCACGCCAGGCCTCCCTGTCTATCACCAACTCCCGGAGTACACTCAAACTCATGTCCACAGAGTCGGTGATGCCATCCAGCCATCTCATTCTCCGACGTCCCCTTCTCCTCCCGCCCCCAAACTTTCCCAGCATCAGAGTCTTTTCCAGTGAGTCAACTCGTCTCATGAGGTGGCCAAAGTATTGCAGTTTCAGCTTCAGCATCAGTCCCTCCAAAGAACATCCAGGATTGATCTCCTTTAGAATGGACTGGTTGGATCTCCTTGCAGTATAAGGGACTCTCAAGAGTCTTCTCCAACACCACAGTTCAAAAGCATCATTAGTTAGTATATACAAAAATGTATGAGCATAATTTCAACTATAATCTAAATCCAGTCAGAAACTGCAGTTGAACTTCATTCCCTCAGCCTGGAGTTTCAAGAGGATGACTTATACTCCTACCCTCCTCATGAGAAGAGAGGAGATTTACTTAATGGGTGAGTTTGGGAGAAGGAACGAAGAAGTGCTTGCTTGGTTCCCAATCTCCTCTTTGAAAAGATGTATGTGCCCACAGCACCGAGAACTTGGGTCTGCAGTAGGCAGCCTGCCCCAGGGACAGGGATCACCCATTTGCTTCCTCCTCTTAGGCCTGCGTGGGGAGGTGTCTGACTTGGGGTGAAGTGTTTGGAGGCCCGCTGTGACTGCACAGCTAAAGCACGTCCTCCAGGTTCACGGCTCTGAAGAACTAAGACCCAACATAGCCGAAGTGCTATCAAAGAATCCTCAGGTTGCTCTTCAATGATGGCAAGAAGCCAAAAGAGAAAACAGTTTGAGACTGCATTTAACAAGGGCTCCTTTTCTCTGGATGTGAGAGTTGGACTATAAAGAAAGCTGAGCGCCAAAGAATTGATGCTTTTGAACTGTGGTGTTGGAGAAAACTCTTGAGAGTCCCTTGGATTGCACAGAGATCTAACGAGTCCATCCGAAAGAAAATCAGTCCTGAATATTCACTGGAAGGACTGATGCTGAAGCTGAAACTCCAAAACTTTGGCCACTTGATGTGAAGAACCGATGCACTGGAAAAGACCCTGATGCTGGGAAAGATTGAAGACGGGAGGAGAGAGAATGGGACGACAGAGGATGAGATGGTTGGAAGGCCTCACCAGCTCGATGGACGTGAGTCTGGTTAAGCACCGGGAGTTGGTGATGGACAGGGAAGCCTGGCGTGCTGCAGTCCATGGGGTCGCAAAAGTCAGACACGACTGAGTGACTGAACTGAACTGAACTTTTCTCTGCATCACCAACATCATGAAAACACCATCCAAACCATAAATCCGTGTGCTCTGACTGGATATTTTAATCACAATGATTACACGATGAAAACTACTTCCAATCTAAAGACTCCCCGTCATTACTATCTTAGTCATCATTCATCCAGGTGATGTCAAGACAGAGACAAAAGTGAGCTCCATTTACAAGTTTTAAATATTTGATTTAACTACAAACTTAGAAACATTCTACAACTGCTCACCAAGATATGTTTTAGAATTTAAATCAAAATTCTGTCAGTAAAATAGCAATTAAAGATGTAAGAAAATGACAAAAAATGATAACCTAAAACTAGAAATTAATCTTTTGATTTAGTATTACAAGTTTGTTTAATTCACAAGAAGGATTTATCTAGGATTCCTTCAAATAAAAAATCACCCATGTGGCCTAGTGTTTAGATGCCAGTCATTCACTTAGGCTTAAGGGCAAAAAAACTGTGGTGGGTGCAGCAGAGGTCAGAAATGATTATGAACCACTGCCAAAGTGAAATCAATTAGAAAGTAAGTCAAACATCTGGAAGTATACTTTTGGTTACTTGGCAATAAGATTTCATTTCTATAGTAGAATTTAAATCCAGATTTTCAAGAAATTTAAGAAGTTAATAAGTATCTCTCAAAAATGAGACATCTAGGAGAAAAAACAATCAAAATATTTAATAATTATGGTTTTTACTTGGTGTGCATAAGTCAAATAAACAACTCAGTAGTTCAAATTAAAACCAAGAATCATTCATATAAGAAATCTAAAACCCAAGGAAAAGAAAATAATAGAACTAACCTCGAGCAAGTGAGTCACCATGCTGTGATTTGAAGGGACTGGAACTGAGCTGGAAAACTCTACGTTTGCTCTTGGACAAAGATTTGAATTGAATTTTACGGTATTCCTGAAGTTTCCACTGCAAGGCGGCTCCAGGACTGGCCTCCTGCTATGAGTACTGAGTACAGATCTGTTCTGCTGTTTCTCCACCTCACGTTTGGTGCTCATCTCTGCCAGCCTCTCAAGAGTCCTGCCGAAGATGGAAAACGCCGGTTTCATTCATGCTTCCCTAAATTATTTGCATTTGTTAAGTTTCCGAACAGTAAATGGAATGTCCCATTAAACTGTTTGAACCCAGAAAGCACAGAGCAGAGCTCCTGTAAACAATGATAGCTGTATCCTAGTTCTAAAGAGGCACACACGCGTCTGGGGCGCCTCACGTAACAAGTCGCGGTTGGGAGAGGAGAGAAAGGGCGTCAGAGAGAAAGGGAGGTGGCCTCACAGTGACACCTGCTGCCTCTGGGACACACCTGCCTCCAGGAAAAAGTTCAGGGGTGAAGAGACACGCCATCCCACAAAGTCACGTTCAAGTGTTTCCTGTCACCACCCTGTACATACGTTTCATTCATGACCTCGGAGACATTAAGCATTTGGCTCTGAGGAATCACCTAGAGCCACAATCTCGAGGGGAGGACGAGAAAGTCAGTGGGTGACAAAAGGGCTAAAACACCCCAGGAACAATGGCAAGTATCCCCCGCTTTTCCAAAGTTCATTTTATGTCTACGAAGGGCCTATATCGGCCCCTGTATTTCATAATAAAAAAAAAAAAATCTGAAGAGAATTTTTGGTTTCATTTCAAAAAGCAAAAACTCTAAACAGCGTTCAGTATATGTCTTTACAGTGAGAGGCATCGCGCTCCCCAAGCAGGGAGACCGGCCCCACCGAGCTCCTTCCCTGGGAGCCACACCCCACATCCCAGCATCAAGTCTCCACAGCCCTGAACCCTGTCTGAGCACCTGTGCTTCCCATGTGTACACTTATTTTAGGCATCGACTAGCACCACGTGTCCTCGGGTACCTGCTTCTTTGCTGTATGCTGTTTTCACTTAATGAAAGGCCTCCTAGGAGTGCTCTGCTTTGGCGGGGAAACCTGGACTCGGCACTGCAGGTTGAATCTCCCCTTTCCAGCCTCCACACCCCGCCTCCGTCAGGTCACCATGTTAGTCTCAGACACTTTGTCAATCACCCTGCCTTTCACCCCCGTGTGAATATTCCCCTAGTTCACAAGCATGCTTTTACTTACATGGAGAAGTAAGGAAAACTTACAAGGATATAGTATTATTACTCATTTTTCTTAGGGTGCCCTCTAGCAGTGACTATCGCGTTAGCTTTCACTTCCTACTAATCTCAGGAAACAAGCTGTATAAAAATTAGGCTTCAGAGACAAATTAATGGACTAAATTTATTTTCTGTGATTCTGGGTTTTGACTTACTTGTCTAGTTTACTTTCCAGTCCCTTTCTAACTTTCAGTTCCTCTAGGTAGAGTTTCTTATATTTTTCCAACTCCGCTTTATCAGAATCTTGAGAAGTTTTCATCTTGGAGAGTTTCGATTCCAAGTCTTTAATTCTGAGTTCCATGGGACTTCTTATGGAAGCAATATGCTCCTCTTGGAACTGCTGTAAGTTTTCTTGAGATGCTGCTTGTATCTAAGTCAAATTTTAAAAGATACATTTTTTTAAGGATTATAACCTGAATAATTATATTTGTTACATTTAGTTTTGACTCAGTAATTCAGAGAGCGATTTTATTTTTTTTAATTTACTTAATTGGAGGCTAATTACTTTATATTATTGTATTGGTTTTGCATACATTGACATGAATCTGCCCCGGGTGTACATGTGTTCCCCATCTTGAAACCCCCCTCCCCATCCCATCCCTCTGGGTCATCCCAGTACACCAACCCCAAGCATCCTGTATCGTACATCGAACCTGGACTGGCGATTCGTTTCACATATGATAACATACATGTTTCAATGCCAGTCTCCCAAACCATCCCACCCTCGCCCTCTCCCACAGAGTCCAAAAGACTGTTCTATACATCTGTGTCTCTTTTGCTGTCAGAGAGCGATTTTACATGTGAAAATAAGAAAAGCGGAACTTTAAAATAATCATCAATGTGACATGAATTAAATCTGAATTATAAAATTAATGTGGAATCAATGTTACAGTAGTACTTAAGGAACCGGATAATTCAAAGACTAAGAGGATGAAGTGAAAATTTAGAAACTGAACAAGACAACTTAAGAATAATTCAAGAGGATGGTGCCAGTCCTAAACCACATTTTCTTTTCCTCCTCATAGTCCTGTTTTATACCAACCAACTGGTCTTATAAGTAAAAGGATTCTAAGTGAGAAGCATTCTGAGATCAACTGTGATGGAAACTGAAATTTTTACAAGGAGAAACAAGTGCCCCCTTCCTTCCAGAAATCTATAAAACACACTGCTCTAAGGGAAGTAGAGGAACGACATAACCTGTATACACCCAAAATGTAATTTACAGTGAAGTGAATTCAAGTACATGACAGGTCAGCAAATTAAGCTGCAAAAATAGGTTGGCTTCTTTTAGTTTCTCTACGAGATCCTGTCTTGCTGTTTCTTCAGTCTCCCGTCTATACTGCTCAACTTGAGTGTGTTCTATCATATTCAGTTCTATATGAGTTTTGAGTCTCACTACCTCTTGCTCCAACTTCCTGTTCTCTTTCTCTCATTTCTCACATTTCCTTTGCCTTCCTTTCATTGACAATAACTGCTGTTGAAGAATTTGATTTTTTGCATCCAGGTGCAGACATTGTGAACATGCAGTTTCCAGCTCTGTTGGAAGGTGATCAATCTGCAAGAATAAAACAATACCATTTGTTTTCAAGATTTTGGATCATTTTCACTATCATTATTAGAAAAGGGAACCCTCTTACACTGTTGGTGGGAATGCAAACTAGTACAGCCACTGTGGAGAACAGTGTGGAGATTCCTTAAAAAACTGGAAATACTGCCATATGACCCAGCAATCCCACTGCTGGGCATACACACCGAGGAAACAGAATTGAAAGAGACACATGTACCCCAACATTCATCGCAGCACTGTTTATAATAGCCAGGACACGGAAGCAACCTAGATGTCCATCAGCAGATGAATGGATAAGAAAGCTGTGGTACATATACACAATGGAGTATTACTCAGCAATTAAAAAGAATACATGTGAATCAGTTCTAATGAGGTGGATGGAACGGGAGCCTATTATACAGAGTGAAGTAAGCCAGAAGGAAAAACACCAATACAGTATACTAACGCATATACATGGAATTTAGAAACATGGTAACGATAACCCTGTATGCGAGACAGCAAAAGAGACACAGGTGTACTGAACAGTCTTTTGGACCCTGTGGGAGAGGGCGAGGGTGGCATGATTTGGGAGAATGGCACTGAAACATGTATATTTTCATATGTGAAACGAATCGCCAGTCCAGGTTCGATGCATGATACAGGATGCTTGGGGCTGGTGCACTGGGATGACCCAGAGGGATGGGATGGGGAAGGAGGTGGGAGGGGGGTTCAAGAAGGGGAACACCTGTACACCCGGGGCAGACTCATGTCAACGTATGGCAAAACCAATACAATATTGTAAAGTAATTAGTCTCCAATTAAAATTAAAAAGAAAGAAAGAACAGCAACAACAAAAAACAATACCATTTGGTTCTGAGGGAAGTGGACTGAGCACAGCCTAACTCAAACCAAGGATCTGATACATACGATGGTGTTTGTATTGTAGAATGCAGGACCTGGAATAACCCAGAGGATCAAGAAAGAAGTTCAAACCACCAAGGGTCACACAATACACTCTTCACTACCACCTTAGTCTCACGATATCTGCACTCGATTGCACACGCCTTCATTGTTCCACAGTAATGCTTTTCTATCTTTCCTCCGTAGAATGACTGCAAGTCACCTCCTAGCAGAATGTCTCTTATTCCTTCCCCCCATCTTGTCCCATGGTTTTTAAAGAAGTTTGAGGTATCTTGTATTGAGTTGTCTAGGGCTGAGTTAATAAATGCTTCCCAAAAGAAGATTGTGAAAGTAAGACTCTAATTACTAAATCTTGTAAATATGGATTTTAATCCAATAAGCCTTTTTCTGAACTACAAACAGTTTCTGCTAATTAGAATTGCATTCCAAACAGAAATGATTCACAAGGTTAAAGAAATCCCATCTCCTAAGAGTTTAGTGAGGTGATCCATACATTTTTCTGAACAACAACAACAAAAATACCTCATTCTTGTAACCCTTTGTTACTTTCCACAGAAGAAGAGAACATACCAAAGAAAGGAAACAAAAAATATTTCCTGAACGATCAGTGACAGTGAGTTGGAAAGAACTTTCCTTTAGACAGAATGATTACTCTTTAAGTCGACGTGAGTGGAGCTGGTTGTTTTCAAACATGTCTACAAATTCTTTGACACTTTTCTCATGAAATTCCCTCTCCTCAAGTATGTGCTAGTCCTAGTAACCGATTCCTCCTGGACAGTGTCTGGGGAAACTGCTGTGTGAGTTTTAAAGCTAAATAGCTTCTGAATTTTGCTCTGTGGGGAAGCCAACTCTTTTGCTGTGCAGAAGCACAGCCCACATACTGAGCACATGTCAGTGTCCCCACTGACCGCCCCCACCTAATGTCCTCTCCAAAAGCCAGCTCCAACTGCCAGACGTGTGCATGAACAAGTCTTCAAATGACTCTGGTTCCCCCCTTCACGACATCCTGGCTGATGCGACTGGAGAAGAAATGAGCTGGGCCCACTCACTGAGCCTTGCCCCAACGCAGACTTGTGAACAAAGGAAATGCTGTTTTGAGTCACTAGGCTTTGAGGTGGTTTCTAACGCAATTTGTTAACAATAAATAACTGGTACAGCTACTGATATTAAAAATGGGGTTCAGTTCAGTCACTCAGTCATGTCTGACTCTTTGTGACCCCATGGACTGCAGCACGCCAGGCTGCCCTGTCCACCATCAACTCCCAGAGCTTGCTCAAACTCATGTCCATCGAGTCGGTGGTGCCCCCAGTGAGGTACTGCCATTAAAAAAGAGCTGAAACATGTCAGAATGCCTTTGAACCTGAAGGTCGGTGGCAATTGAATGGCTGCAGAGAAAGAAATGTAAACCCAATGGGCTTGATGACACTGTACACAGAAGCCTGACGGTCCTTGAAGAGGCTGCCGGTGACGACTTCTAGGCAAGAGAAGAAAATGACACTGAAACATGGGGGGCAGAGACTCTTGCTATGAAGCAGCTGAAAGTAAATCAATGAGAGGGATAAGCTATCAAAAAAATTAAAAAGTGCTACTAAATATAAAGGAACCAAGACTCACTGGGTTCAATATCTGTATCCCCTTTACAGCATCTCCACATGCCCAATTGTCACATGATGCCAAAGGACAGAAATGGCTTCTGGGCTAAGATCAAATCTAGGGTGCTGCCAGGAAAACATGGTCTAAAGGTAAAACCTGTAGACTGTAAGTGTAAGACCCTGGAAAGACTTAAGGTGGTGCCTCAGATTCCTTTAAGGATCTTAAGAGCAAAAGAACGTTAAAGGTGTCATCCTGCAAAGTTTCACAGAAAGCCCAAGGTGCAGTGCTTCCTTCAAAAAAGATTTTTGAGGGTAACTTTTCCAATGGCATGAACCCCAGTCAAATTCATAGGACACTAGAAGCTTTAAAGAGAACCTTGGCAGCAAAAACCCTGCTTGTTTGTTTGACCTAACAGAGACCCAGTGTGAGTTGCGCAGTCATGTCTGACTCTGTGACCCCATCTTCTGAAGCCCACCAGGCTCTTCTGTCCACGGGATTCTCTGGGAAAGAACCCTGGAGTGGGTTGCCATTTCCTTCTCCAGGGGATAGGGCTTCCCTGATAGCTCAGTTGGTAAAGTATCCGCCTGCGGTACAAGAGATTTCTGGTTTGATCCCTGGGTCAGGAAGATCCACTGGAGAAGGGATAGTCTACCCACTCCAGTATTCTTGGGCTTCCCTTGTGGCTCAGCTGTTCAAGAATCTGCCCACAATGCAGGAGACCTGGGTTCGATCCCTGGGTTGCGAAGGTCCCCTAGAGAAGGGAAAGGCTACTCACTCCAGTATTCTGCCCTGGAAAATTCCATGGACTGTATGGTTCATGGGGTCTCAAAGAGTCAGACACGACTGAGCCACATTCATTTTCACTTTCTCCAGGGGATGTTCCCAACCCAGCGATCAAACCTGTGTCTCCTGCATTGCAGGCAGATTCTCTGCTGTCTGAGACACCAGGGAAGTCCAACCGAGAGACCAAGACATACAAAAGGAGAAGAGGCCATGGGATTTTTTTAGAAGTTCGATAAAGAGGAACCTGGCTTAGGAAACATGACTCACCTAAGGACAGAGATCATTTCTGTTTGTAATTGGCGTTATTACGGTCACTCTATTTTGCCTGCAAAACAATTTGGTATTTCAGGCAGATGGCATGCCAGCAGAAGTGGTCATCTACACAAGTCACAGGGAACTCACTCTCCATACCGTTGCAAGGGGCAGTAATGGGGAGCATGAGGCCCAAAACACACGTGTCCAGTACTTCAAAAACGTTCACTGACTCCACTAACCAACTAGTACTTTTGTACTTTTCTCCACTTACAATAATTTGTAACTTACTTCCTCTCTGTACTACGCAGTGGACAATGACCATCGGTTAATATGCAAATAGCACCTCCTGGACAGAGTGGTACAGAACATTACACGACCGTCAGAAGAAGGGTGAGGTCACTGCCATGGAAATATTACCCGACTGCTAAATGAAAGTTCTGAATCAATTCATTCCCAGCAACTGTTAATGCCAAGAAAGTACTCGGATGAGAAGATGAAGGTTACCAGATATGCATATCAGAGAAGTCATCTCCAGAACCTGAGGCTGGGAAGATTAGAAATCCACTGGGGCCTGAAAGGCAAGATAGCCGTAAATCAAACTTCTGTCTGCATAATGAAGGAAGGCAAATTTACATTTTACTACCAGAATCAGGGCATTAGATCTCGTTTCTCACTTTCAGCCTGAAGCTTTCTCACGATCTGCTGAAACTGGTCTCGGATGCTAATGACCGTCTTCTCTTTACTGTTGGCTCTGTTTCATGCATCATCCAGCTGCTGTTGGAGCAACATGTTTTCACGCTGGAGTTGAGATAATCTCTCTTCTAAGGATTCCTGCTTTCCAAGGTATTCATTCACTTTGCCTTGTTTGCTCTGATACATGTGCTCGATATCCTGCTTTTGACACTCTGCTTGGCATAAGTCTGTCTGGACACGTTCTAACATCAAAGTCTTTTCTCGGAGATTATCTCTCGTCTGATGCAGCTTGATTTTTAGCTTATCGAATTTATTTTTCACTTTAGAAAGTTGCTGGGAAAGCATCTCATTGTTACTTTTCAGCTTAGCCATACTGAACTCCCTTCTGGGAGGCAAGTTCCAGGTCTCTTTGTGATGTCTGACCTTGATGATGATCGTGCCTGGCAGCAGCCAGTCTAGAATGGTAGGATTCCACTTCTGTTTCCAGGCTTTGTGTGCTTTGTTTTGCGTTCTCCAGCTCAGAGTTTAGCACTGTATTTTCAGCTATCGGAACGTTAAACTGGCCGGTATGCTGGAATGTGGTAATTGTCAGCGCTTCCTTGTTCAATTTTATTGCCTTTTGAGGATAATCATTCTCTCCTTTTACAGTTTCAATGTCCTCAAAAGATTTCTTTTCTTTTTCCTGGTTTTGGTTTTTCACTGTGTCTCTTTCTAGTCTTGGCATGGCAATTTCATCCTGCCTGTGGTTTTTGCGCAACAGAACTTTTGCTTTTCTACCACTATCAGAAACCTAAGTGAGACAAAGGAGAGTTTCAGTTAGTACTCAATAAAATGACAGTCCATCATTTCCTCTGAAATGAAAGACTAACCTGTATGTTTATCCAGTGAAAAGACTGCACCAAGTGGATCTCCAAATGGAAAAAATAAGGTTCGATACCAACCTCAGACCTTATACAAGCAGAAATTCCCAAAGGTCCAAAAATTTATTTGAAGACAATGAATCCATGAAAGGAAAAAGAAAGCCCAAGGGACTTTTCAAGCAGCTCAGAACTGGAAAGGCTTTTCTCTGAATTACAACAAACCCAGAAAGCTTAAAATAAAAGATTTATAGATCTGACTACACTGAAAAATTGCATCTGATGTGGTCTACTTATATAATGGAAAACTACGAAGCCATAAAAAAGAATAATAATGCTGTTTGCAGCAACAAAGATGGACCTAGAGCTGATCACACTAAGTGAAGTCAGTCAGACCAAGACAAGTCATACCGCTTCCATGTGGAATCGAAAATGAACTTACTCACAAAACAGAAACAGACCCACAGACATAGGAAACAAGCTGAGTCACTGGACGGGAAAGGGGGTAGGGGAAGGGATTAATCAGGAGGTTGGTTTAACATACACCATTTTATATAGACAAGTGTGTATAAAATAACCAGTAAGGATCTACTGTACAACATAAGGAATTACATTTAACATTCTACAAGAAGAATCTAAAAAGGAGTGTGTGTGTGTGTGTGTGTGTGTGTGTGTGTTAGTCAGCCATGTCCAACTCTTTGCGACCACATGGACTGTAGCCTGCCAGGCTCCACTGGATTCTCCAGGCAAGAATACTGGAGTGGGTTGCCATTTCCTCCTCCAAGGGATCTTCCCGACCCAAGGATCAAACCCAGGTCTCCTGCATTGCAGGTGGATTCTTTACTGTCTGAGCCAGCAGGGAAGCCCCATTTATATAATATACACACACATACACATATATCTCTGAATCACTGCGCTGCACACCTGAAACTAACACAATATTGTAAATCAACGATAATTCCATTACACCACCATTCGCTCCCTTTAAAAACACTGCATCTGATACCTCCTATACAGCTACTTCACAAGAGCCTTAGCTCTGTATATACTTAAATAGATGAAAT
The DNA here is from genome assembly GCF_049115385.1 of Moschus berezovskii. Lineage (NCBI taxonomy): Eukaryota > Metazoa > Chordata > Mammalia > Artiodactyla > Moschidae > Moschus > Moschus berezovskii. Next base: position 85,938,395 of record NC_142474.1, read on the forward strand.
TTCATACAAAAATTGTTTTCCTGAGAATACGCTACCTCTCTAACATTTTAATAGGCAATTGCAAGGCTTATACCTATTGACAGCTGCACTAAGCACTTCTACAAACATCAGTTAACACATTAGCTATAATGATTCTGGGAAGGAAGAAGTTACAATCATGTAAGTACACTGCAGGCTTTTCACCAGGTCTCTGCCTCGACTAGTCCTCTTACATCAAACCACAGGCACTTCTCTAGAACAAACATATCAGTACAAACAAGCCTCCTATTTCATTCTTGGTGCAGACACTCATAGCAAATAAGGAAAGGTTTAGAGAGCTCTTCATAGAGAATCATGAGATTATTTGCTGCTGCGGTAACTTTCATTACCTCTTCATACTGCTTAAAATAGTAAGATGGGGGAAACATAATGAGAAACACAATAATTATCACTGAAGGTCTACGATGGCGTATCTATCACTGTTCTCAAAAGTTCCCTGTACTGACACAGGACACTCCACAGAGCAGAGGGTCATTTTCTCACAGGCACAAGAATGACTTCCAAAGCATGGTCTCTGAACTGCCCACAGTTCCCGCCTTACCTTCCGTGGAAGTGATAAACTAACCTAATCATCCACCAAGGAAGGGAAATCACTACCAAATACCAGAATAGCTACCGTTAGTAGCGAGAGATTTTACTTTTTTTTCCCTTGGTGGGAGGGGGACTTTTATAAGTTTATTCTAAAGAAACTACTTTTTAAAGTGTACAAAACTATTTTTACAACGGATGTCGCAGTATTTACGAATTGACAAACTGTAAGTGATATGAAAAGGCGGTTGATAGGGTACTGGTTACAAAAGTGACAGTGGAGTCAAGAACAGACTCTGATTTAAACACTGAAGATGATGACATACGTGGTGTGACCGACACGCTCACTCCAGAGCAGAGGGACTTGGTCGGGTATCGCAGTCGTCGGTGGAGCTCATACGGTCTGCCTGGCCTAAGCCATAATTAGGGCCCCGGCTCTGCGAGACAGTCGCAAAAATTTTGAGATCAATTTCTATGGAAAATATTAAAGCTTTCACTCTCCTTGAGTGAGGCCATGGTGTGTCCCTACCCGACTGCTGTAGACAAATGGATTTGAATTACAAATACTACTTTCCCAGTTCTTCCCAAGAGCTTTTCGTTGTGGCAGATCTGCGACTAGGAACTCGGGGATGGGACCCAGGCCGTGTTTGAGAGGGACATCGGTTGGGGGAGTGAACTCCTCTGCTCTGAGATGCCACTCGAGAACTCTGCAGAATGAAGGACAATCAACTTCAAGACTGTCTGGCTTCTACCAACTGCTGGAAAAAATCCACGGGGAGCATTCCTGCACCTCTCCAGGATGCCAGTTAACCACACCCGGCCTGGAGGACTCTACTGTGAGGGAGAACTCAGCTGGGAAAGCTGGAGCCAGCTCTGAGCTGTTCACGGGGCAGGTGGACTGGAGGGCTGACGGGCACAGAGGGAGGGGTGCACGACCCTCAGCCACCTGCCAGATGGCAACGGGGAATTTTTAGAGGAAAGCATGTCGCCATCCTCGGAAGCAGTTTCAGATGACTGAGTTAAATCATCAAGGGAATTCAGGTGATGACTTTGTTCTTTGACCTACACATGAACAATACTGTTTCACAATGCCCTTAAAATATGTATAAAATACACCCAGTGTACAAAGGTGATAAATCCCTTTATCAAAGCAAAAGCAGAGGCTTCTTAAAAGAACAGGTTTTATCAAAAGGATAACTTCATCAAAAGAGTTTCTAAATCATGTTTTCAAAGTAAATGTCTCTTCAACAAAGGAAGATTTTCTCTTTTGCCACTATTCCTTTTACGAAGTATTTTTTAGAGAATAATATACGTTAAAAGTTAATTTTTTTCATTTTACTATACCTTCTTCTTTTCATATGCTGTTTCCCTTGCAGGCCTAAAAAAACAACAACAAATGATTCTTTTCAGGCTAAAATTTAATAACTCAAAAACACAAGCAATAACTGAATGTTTGTTTTTTATATAACATCCTTGCATTCATAAGTAATTTCTATAAAAGGATGAAACAATAAAAAAGAGTAGCATTACAGGACAAAGAAAATATATTTGTAATATTAATAAAACATTAAATTTAGATCAAAGGAAAAGGAAAATCCTAACATTACTTGCGTTATGTGATAGAAGTAGTATACCAGGGTTTTTTTGCAGTTGTCATTTTTAATAAGAACTAACTTTTATGGCAATAAAACCTATCTTGGAAGTATTCCCTATGTCCTTATAAGAAAGAAACCCATTTTTGATCACGATGTTATTAGCTTTTTGAGGGCTTATTTTGCAATGGCTATGCATTATTACAAGCATTTGACATGCCTTAAAGGCATTTTAAGCCTCACGGTCATTCTGGGAGATAGGTAATATATTAGATCTTTTAGCTAGGAAGAAACGGAGCAAAGAAAGGCTGAGGCACTTGCCCAAGACCAAACAGCAGTTCACCAACACCCCTGAATTCAAACCCAGGAAATCTGGCCTGAATGCTGCTGTTTCAAAATATGCTGAGAAAGTGATACTGAAAATTCTTTTTATTTATTTATTTAATTGGCTTGAGCTTGAACTTTTATTTTTTTGGAGGCTAATTACTTTACAATATTATATTGGTTTTGCCATACATTGATATGAACCCGCCCCGGGTGTACATGTGTTCCCCTTCTTGAACCCCCCTCCCACCTCCCTCCTCCCCCTATCCTCCCTCCGGGCCAAGTCTTTTTAAGTAATATGATACCACATGAATCTATATTATTATCTCATGTCTAGCTATAACTACAAATGATAACTCTGAATCTAAAAACATATTTCTAACAAAACAAAAAGACTCTAGATGTAGGCAATATTGGAAATCGACTTTGAATAAAGATTTGCTTTTTGTAAAGAAATTCATCAATACACATCCATTCAAGCATTCTGCTATTTCTTTACACTTCCGACATACACTTGTGGAGCACACAGTATGTGTTAACGACTCTTTCAGTACAGGAAGCATGGTTTTTCTCATTTAGATCTTTATCATCTGAAGTAATAAAGTGTACAAGATTGTTAATTGCTTCTACTGAAAATAAAAAAAATCCTCCCCTTTTGAAAGAAGTTAACATGATGTGATGTTTCACAGTACCTTACAAAATCGGAGCTACCCTCGATGATACTATCAACTAGAATCATCAAGGAATGATTAAATCCTATTCAGTATAACCTAAGTATTTGTAAATTCATGATTGTATAATTTTAAAAAATCTATGTATGATAGAATGAACTTAAGTAATCATCTACATATTCATTTACATAAGAATATTATGCTTCAGAGCCAATGAACAAGCCCTTCCCCAAAACTACATAGGTACAGAAGTACATATGTACATAATAAAGCATGTACAATAATAATAATGTACAGTTAATTTATTGTCATAGTTTAAAGACAATGTCATACAATCAATAGGCTTTCTAATATTAGAAATGCAAACAAGATTAAACTCAATAAACACTTCCTCCGCTGCCTCATTTCCAACAGCATACACACTCTACCAGCTCCCCTCTTAATATAAAACAAGAAAATCCTTTGAACTCCACATTTCTCTTCAATTACCATCCAGTTCTTCATTGCCTGCCCCAGTAAATATTCCCTACGGAGCTGTTCACGTGTATTCACTACAGTCCAGCTTCCAAGTGGGCTATTTACTGAAACAACTTCCGGCCAAAGGCACAGGTCCTCTCCGTAACCTTTCTGTGGTGTTCATCCAGTAGAGTTGAAGATTCTCGTCTCTTGGCCTGTATACTATATTATGCTGCTCTATTTCCAGAAGAAGTATTCAGTGCTAATATTTCTTCCCCTAGAAATAAAGAATCTGTCCGTGTTACCTGCCATCCTCTCGATCCACTTTCCTCAAAATGCTCTCATCATTCACATGCAGCAGACCACCAGTCAGTGAATCGGTCTTTCCAAATATTGGTGCAATCACACATTCTTCCTGTGTCCAGTTGCCATTGTTCTTTTTCTCTATTTCCTTCCTGGGTACGCCAGGATCGCTACTTTAAAAAATCCACAAAAAAGCCAATGTTTTCAAATAATTCAACTAATAAAGAATAAGAAAACAATTCTTGTAAAATTCCAACTCTTACACATCTGAAGTCATTAATTAATTCACAAAACAGTTATGAAGTACCAACCATATGCAAGAAAACAAATTCTTCCTTCAAACACAGATATACAATTATGATACAATATGATATGTTAGAGTTGACATATGAAAGTCATAAGTGGAATAAGGAAGGATTCACAGAAGAAGTGAAGAGAAGAGGCCAAAAGGAAGAGAAAAGCGAGAAATCATTCCACTGGGAGATTAGAATGTGAGCACACAGGTCAGGCACACGACATCTAGGTTGTTTCCTAGAAACCTGGAAGGAAAAGTACAAAACACATGAAAGAAAGTAGAGAGATGTATCTGGAAAAACATTGGGAAGAACCTCAAGGGCTACACTGAAAACCTGGAGTCCACTGGCTAAACACAATGATTCTTAGATGAGGGGCCATAACTAGATTTACACTATATTTTTTTGTTTTGCTTTTAAATACGGTAATGTTTAATTTCAGAATTTCCCTGGTTCTCCAGTGCTGAGGAATCTGCCTGCTAGTGCAGGGGGCACAGGTTCGATCCCTGGTGAGAGAACATAGCACATGCCATGGAGCAATGAATCCTGTGCTCCACAACCACTGAAGCCAGCACCCTAGAGTCCATGCTCAGCATCAAGAGAAGCCACCACAATGAGAAACCCAAGCACTGCAGCTGCAAAGACCCAGCGCAGCCAAATAAATTAAAAAAAAAAAAAAACCCTCAAAGAGAAAAGTAAAAATTTAGATGATTTTTAGCATGACATGTGGCACAACCACCATGAAAGAAGAAATCAAATTTAGCGGGGTGGGAGTCAGTTTACTTGTAAACCACCCACATGGGTGATGTCAGCATCAGGGATGAAAGGCAGGTGCCTCGTCAGTTCTCCTGCCACCAACAACAGTTTGGCCTCCATCCATGGACACACTCAAAGTGCTAGGAGAAAGCTGCCAAACAAGAGCACTCTGTCCAGAAAAGCTGTGTTTCAGATGAAGGAGAAATAAAAACTTTCCCAGACAAAGCAAACCCGAGGGAGCTCATCACCACTAGTCCCGCCTCATAAGAAATGCTGAAAGAAGTCCCCAAACTGAAATGAAAGGATGTTCATTAGTGACACGAAATAAATTTAAACATACAACACACTGGTTAAGGCAAGTATGCAGTCAAATCCAGAATACTCTACTACTGTAACATGGTGATATGTTAACAAAGTAACTAGTATTAAGGCTAAAGGATGAGAGGATTCAATATAACCATCTCTCTAGTAAAATATAAAATTCGTCAATCACAAGCATTAGCTCAAGTTAGAAATGATTTTACAGGAAAATAACAAATGACCTACTGTTGCATATTGATAGAGGCTTCCCTATCAGAACCTTCATTCTGCATGGCAGGAAACTCCTGCTTGTGGTTTCCTCCACTCTTTTGCTGCTGAATCCATCGACTCTCTGCAGCAGCATCGCACACGCTGTCTGATACTTCCACTTCACTACTTCTGTGCTTCTTTTCTTCTTCAACCTTTAATGAAAGTTTGACACTAAGAACAGTTGTTGTGACTTAATTCTAAAGATTCTGTTTTCAATTTATTATTTGACTCAGCATTTGCCCTGATGTTAAGTGATAAAGATATTTTTGTGCTTACATTAATTTTATCACTTACAAGTCTCTGAAATTTTTGTAAAACGTGCTTCTTTCTGTTTGAGGGAAAGAAAGGAAATTCCCAAAATTTCAACAAAGGCATTCTTAATAAGATACAATTATTCACATCCAGTCTTCCCTATCTGAATGGCAGAGATAGAGACATAAACACACACAACATCTATCCTCTTCGGTCTTTTCCACCTGGATTTTCCATGAAACAGTCAGATGTAGAGGATGTGACACCTTAGTGCCTCAGAGACAAAAAGGAATCTTTCTACTTTCTGTACTAAAGCTATTCCTTTCCCACTGCCTTTTTCATTTCTTTTTTCTTTGGGATCCAGGCGATAGCAATAACCTGATGGTGTTCACTGAGATATACGAACCAAAGCTTACCAAAACACAAGGAGCAGAATGAAACTGAGGAGGTCTTAGTTAGTGTGGAATTCTGGAATATAAGTAATGCTTCCCAACTCCACATTCAATAACCATCAAATTTTATAGCTTGCCCTACTATTTACCAATAACAGCTTTAAAATAAAAAATGGTTAAATGATTTGTTCAAAGCCCCTAAACTGGCATTCCCTAACATTATATGGCACCAAAAGAGATGATACAATTCTGTAATCTTGAATCCGATAAAATTACCAAACGAATTCCTCAAATGAATCACGTAAGTGAAAAGCGTGATTTTGCCAAAGTAATTTAATTCGTAAGTTGGGGGTAGGGTTTATTCTCTTTTTTCTTTAAAGGAGAATAGCTACATTTTCCTGTTTTTTTGTCTTACACGAAAGAGCAAGCAAGTTTAAAAATCTGTTATGGAAGAAAGAAATATCTCACAGCATCTCAAACATCCGTTCTGTTTTTTTTTTTTTTTGGAGATAAATATTTGATTTTTTTTCTTTTTTTGGTGAGGGTTGATACTACCTTGGGCTTCCCTGGTGGCTCAGATGTTAAAGAATCTGCTTTCAATGCAGGAGACCTGGCTTCGATCCCTGGGTTGGGACGATCCCGCGGAGAAGGGAATGGCTATCCACTCCAATGATATTCTGACCTGGAGAAATCCATGGACAGGGGAGCCTGGCCAGCTACAGTCCATGGGGTCACAAAGAATCAGAGACGAATGACCAACTCTCACACACACATATACTACCTATGTGACAAAATCACACATGTCAAAACTTACTATATTTTAGTAAACAACATAGTGAAGAGGACTCTCTCAAAAGAGACATCTGAGAGTGGTGATTAACGCATAGGTGGGAGCACATGTACTGGTTATTACAAACATCTTGAAGTGGCCATGTTGGATATCTAAGTGCCCAGGGACTGAGGAAAGCAGAGAAGGTCACGCATATTCAACCACAATGAAGAGATTAGTGGAAATGTGTGTTTCTGTCCCTTCTTGCAGTTTCTGCTTTCTTCCCATTCTGTGGAAATGCAACTTATATTTAAGCCAACAAAGTTAAAAAGAAAAGATAAAAACACTGCAAAACCCTAGTTGATCACTGTCCTTAAACACTTTCCTCGGTGCTTATTCTGGCTCAGGACGTTACGTGGTGTGTAGCTACACGAGTTTACCAGTCCATATGAAAGACTGACAGAGACAGAATTAGACTGAATGAAAGACTAAAATTGAAGAAAGTAGGGGAAACCACTAGACCATTCAGATATGACCTAAATCAAATACCTTATGATTATACAGTAGAAGTGAGGAATAGATTTAAGGGACTAGATCTGATAGATAGAGTGCCTGATGAACTCTGGACGGAGGTTTGTGACATTGTACAGGAGACAGGGACCAAGACCTTTCCCATGGAAAAGAAATGCAAAAAAGCAAAATGGCTGTCTGAGGAGGCCTTACAAATAGCTGTGAAAAGAAGAGAAGCGAAAAGCAAAGGAGAAAAGGAAAGATATAAGCATTAGAATGCAGAGTTCCAAAGAATAGCAAGGAGAGATAAGAAAGACTTTCTCAGTGATCAATGCAAAGAAATAGAGGAAAACAACAGAATAGGAAAAACAAGAGACCTCTTCAAGAAAATTAGAGATTCCAAGGGAACATTTCATGCAAAGATGGGCTCGATAAAGGACAGAAATGGTATGGAGCTAACAGAAGCAGAAGATATTAGGAAGAGGTGGCAGGAATACACAGAAGAACTGTACAAAAAAGATCTTCACGACCAAGATAGTCACGATAACGTGATCACTGACCTAGAGCCAGACATCTTGGAATGTGAAGTCAAGTGGGCCTTAGAAAGCATCACTACGAACAAAGTTAGTGGAGGTGATGGAATTCCAGTTGAGCTATTTCAAGTCTTGAAAGATGATGTTGTGAAAGTGCTGCACTCAATATGCCAGCAGATTTCGAAAACTCAGCGTTGGCCACAGGACTGGAAGAGGTCAGTCTTCATTCCAATCACAAAGAAAGGCAATGCCAAAGAATGCTCAAACTACCGCACGATTGCACTCATCTCACACGCTAGTAAGGTCATGCTCAAAATTCTCCAAGCCAGGCTTCAGCAGTATGTAAACCGTGAACTCCCAGATGTTCAAGCAGGTTTTAGAAAAGGCAGAGGCACCAGAGATCAAATTGCCAACATCCGCTGGATCATGGAGAAAGCAAGAGAGTTTCAGAAAAACATCAATTTCTGCTTCATTGACTATGCCAAAGCCTTTGACTGTGTCGATCACAATAAACTGTGGAACATTCTGAAAGAGATGGGAATACCAGACCACCTGACCTGCCTCTTGAGAAACCTGTATGCAGGTCAGGAAGCAACAGGTAGAACTGGACATGGAACAACAGACTGGTTCCAAATAGGAAAAGGTGTACGTCAAGGTTGTATATTGTCACCTTGCTTATTTAACTTCTATGCAGAGTACATCATGAGGAACGCTGGGCTGGAAGAAGCACAAGCTGGATTCAAGATTGCTGGGAGAAATATCGATAACCTCAGATATGCAGATGACACTACCCTTATGGCAGAAAGTGAAGAGGAACTCAAAAGCCTCTTGATGAAAGTGAAAGAGGAGAGTGAAAAGGTTGGCTTGAAGATCAACATTCAGAAAACAAAGATCATGGCATCTGGTCCCATCACTTCATGGGAAATAGATGGAAAAACAGTGGAAACCGTGTCTGACTTTATTTTTTTGGGCTCCAAAATCACTGCAGATGCTGATTGCAGCCAGGAAATTAAAAGACGCTTGCTTCTTGGAAGGAAAGTTATGACCAACCTAGATAGTATATTAAAAATCAGAGACATTACTTTGCCAACCAAGGTCCGTCTAGTCAAGGCAATGGTTTTCCCCGTGGTCATGTATGGATGTGAGAGTTGGACTGTGAAGAAAGCTGATCGCCGAAGAATCGATGCTTTTGAACTGTGGTGTTGGAGAAGACTTTTGAGATTCCCTTATACTGCAAGGAGATCCAACCAGTCCATTGTAAAGGAGATCAGTCCTGGGTGTTCATTGGAAGGACTGATGCTAAAGCTGAAACTGCAGTACTTTGGCCACCTCGTGCGACAAGTTGACTCACTGGAAAAGACTCTGATGCTGGGAAAGGTTGGGGGCGGGAGGAGAAGGGGACGACGGAGAATGAGATGGCTGGATGGCATCACCGACTCTGTGGACATGAGTTTGAGTGAACTCCGGGAGTTGTTGCTGGACAGGGAGGCCTGGTGTGCTGTAATTCATGGGGTCGCGGAGATCGTACACGACTGAGCGACTGAACTGAACTGAACTGAACCGTTATCTTTGTGACTTTTCTAAGCTATTTTTGCAAAGTGTGTTCTGTTTTGTGCATGGTGACTGAAGTTTCCATCCTGCTATGTCTGCACTCAGTCAGTGACCTGACAAAGGTCTCCCCCGCAACGTCTTGCAGTTTGTCTTAGCCTTCAAGATGCTCTGAGGGCTTCCCTTGTGACTCAGTGATAAAGACCCCACCTGCCAATGAAGGAGACACAGGTCCCCTGGGTCAGGAAGATCCCCTGGAGAGGGAAATGGCCACCCACTCTAGTATTCTTGCCAGGAAAATCCCATAGGCAGAAGAGCCTGGCAGACTACAGTCCATGGGGTCACAAAGAGTCGGACATGACTGAGTGACAAAACAGCAATAACAGAGATGCTCTGAGGGAAGCTATTGTAGCCCAAGGAAGCCGGCCCCAAGGCCAGAATCTGCTCCAGGTCCTCAGTCACCAACAAAACACATAGTCCCAGATTTTGGGTGACATGATCCAGATTGCCCGCTCTGGCTCCAGCCAAAGGACTCTGGGCCGCTGTCCTCATGGCTTCGGTTCCCACGGCGTCGAGAGTAGTGACTGGCTCCTGCTCTCTTACAAAGATCAGCAGCCTGTTTTCATCACGTTGCTGTGTCTGATCTGGTTCTAGAGTTACAAATAGTTCCTTCCAGTCCCTCTTTATGGCTCAATTTTGCTCTGGTGGAGTTTCCTCCCCTGCCACTTTGCATGACGTCACCATTCCCCACTGTTTCTCATTTAAACGTCTTTTTTTTTTTTTTATGGCCTTGCTATGTGGCTTGTGCCCCCTACATTAGGAGTCTTAGCCCCTAGACCACCAGGGAAGTCCCCCCCCAACAACTGTTTTTAATCATACATTGGTGATCTGTACCCTATCCGCTATGACACGAGGGATTCAAAGTTGTATTCCAGTTCTGTCATTTCTTTTACACTGTTACTGGCTATTTTTAGTAAAGAAGAGAAACTATTGCTTTCTTTATGGTATAATTTTCTAGTAGAATCTAAGGTAGAAGCTGATACTGATACTGAGAGTAAGGTCTTCTGTATTTGCATACATACAGTGATGCACATAGAGAAGCTCATTTTTATATGTGGGACCTTATGTGGATAACTTCATGTATATAACCAACTAATCATGTAGATGTTGTATAACCACTGGGCCTATGGCTATAATCCCAGCACGAATATAAGTACATGTGATTATAAAAATCTTTAGGGAGACTTCCCTGGTGGTCCAGTGGCTAAGACTCTGCTCCCAGGTCCAGGGTGCCTGAGTTCGGTCCCTGGTCAGGGAACTAGATCCCAAATGCTGCAATTAACAGTTCCCACGTGCCACAACTAATACCTGGTGCAGCATTTAAAAAAAAATCTTGAGGAAGCGTGAAGGTTTTGTCCAGTCTAAATGGCTACTTTGTAGGAAGAGCAGAGACTACGTTAATCGCCAGTTAAACGATGCATCAGCCTATTTTTATATTGTTGGGATTGGAAAATCCCTTTGATACAAGTGATGGCCTCTCAAGCTTTATCACTGAGATAGGGCTGACCTTGGCAAAGTAAGTAAATAGTATACGTTTTGAAAAATAAGGGAAAAAATCCATGAAAACAGCTAATGCAGAGATTAATCCTTAAAGCTCAGAACTGCTGAAGTGTGAAGTTTGATTACCAATCCTGAGGCTATTTGACATGGTGCCCAGACCTGCTCTTCTGGAACCCAAGGCTGGGCTTCAGTACTTAGTCAGAGTTGTAACATTTTTCCAGATACACAACATACCATCTAGAATGCGACCTCGGTGCTGCTTGTTCTGGGTCAGCATGCTTTTACAGGGTGGAAAACCTTGTTTTACAGGGTGGAGGACTTTGTTTGGAGTTGTTCTGGGTTGCGGTGCTCTGGTTCCACACAGCACACCCAGCTGCTTGTGAGAGGCCATAGTCCTTCTCCCAGTCTTGATACCCAGCAGGTTTCCAGGGCCATGGATTCAATTCCTTCATCGCTATGCATCAGTTAGATGCAAACCTACACCTTCCCTTGTGGCCTCCAGAGGGCTGCATGGTCCTGCAGAGCACTGGTCAACCACGTTTGTTTCTTGACCGGTAATTCAGTTTGTTTGAGGGCAGGTTTCTCTCCCCAGGATGAAAACAGGGTTTTGCCTCACCTGATAGCAAAGTTTATGCTCCAATTTTAAAGTTTTATAGCATTCAAATTACTGAGAATCTACAGATTCCAACTTCAAAAGAATCAAACCATGATAAGACAAGGGCTCCTCTTTATCTGGAACATTGAATGTGGCTGGGCTTTCTGGCGGTTTCCATGTGCGGACATTTATGTATTTGTAGAATCCAGAAAGGATTAAATACTTTAATTTGGGTGAAGAGAGAAACTGAAGAGGGCCTTGGACGTTTTATTATTTATAATGACCACTTGGCTGTGAGGCCTACACTTCACGGGTGAGTAGGCCTAGGTGCCAAGGGTGGGCAGTGCAGGACACCGGACCCTGCCTGAGGGTTCCCTCTGTCTCCCTCCCAGGGTCCTGCGTGGGGATTCTAGGGGACAGCGTTCTCTGCCCCCATACACAGGCTGGAGAGTTGGAACAGAATTGGGGTTAATATACTCCTGGCTCCCTGCTGGGAGGGACAGGGTAAAGCCCTTCTCCTCACCTTCTTGTTCTGTGTTTGGATTGATCCCTTTTCCCCATCGGGAGGCAGGGAGGGGAAACATTTTTGGAAATAGGATTTGAGCACCTGGGAACCTGGGGAGCCATGTGCAGGATGGTGATTCTGCTGTCATTCGTGGTGTGATGAGCACAGTAGAAAAGATGTCATAGTTTCAAGGTGTTCAGAGTGTCCAGTGACTTGTCCAGCCGTTTTCTGGGACTCGCGAGTCCTGGGGAGGCCAGGGGCATCAGCGTGGTTGTGGTGCAGACCTGAGCCCCGGTGTATATCCCAGGTGGAGGCACTCTTTCAGTTTTTCCAAACCTTCCTGGCCCATCTCAGCGCTGAGGTTTGCCATGTTGAATCTTGGCTGAAAAATGACCCCCATCCTGGGGCGGAAGGAAGGCTCCCATGACCAGAAGCAGCGACTCCTTTCTGCCAGTATTTTCCCCAGCGTTTTGAAAGCAGTATTGTGCTGTGCTTAAGTCACTTCAGTTGTGTCTGACTCTTTGTGGCCCCTTGGACTGTATGTAGCATGCCAGTCTCCTCTGTCCATGGGGATTCTCCAGGCAAGAATGATGGAGTGGGTAGCCATTTCCTTCTCCAGGGGATCTCCTCAACCCAATACACATCTCATAATTATATCTCCTGCATTGGCAGGCGGGTTCTTTACCATTAGCGTCACCTGGGAAGCCTAAAGCGAGCATAAGGAGCCGGGCAGTGGCACCCCACGAAGCGAGGAAGCAGGGAGGCGATCACCAGGAACCCAGCTGACCTTCCCGGCCTGCAGCGAGGACAGTTGATCGCCCACGCTCGGTCCCTCGAGGGGCGCAGCACGCTGTGGGGGCGTGGAGGGACGAGGAGGTGTCCCCCTTCACAGATCCCCTCCCCGGCAGCCGGGGAGCAGGGCCAGGACACCAGCCGGTCTGGCCCTTATCTTGGGTGGAGGTTAGGAAGTGTCCTAGCTGAGGGCACCTGGAAGATCTTTTGTGCCTGACCTGTAGAATGCTGGTCTGAATCGCACCGCTGGTGTATGCCTGGATGGCCGAAGACAAAGCACCTGCTCTTTTGGGTCAGGGTCTCAGTTTCCTAGGGATGAGGGAAAGGAGAGGAAAAGAAGTGTTTCTGAATGGCCAGGACTCAACTGTGACGGGCAAAGCTGGCATGCCCAGGGTGGCAGTGGGCCAAGGGTGGGGGCCCTCGCCCCTGAATCAGCCTTTGAGTGGAACTGGGAGGGGGCTGCATTCCAGCAAGCTCTCCCAGGATGGGGCTGGCCTGTCACTGCTCTTGAGAGGGCCTTCGGTGCCCTCTGACCTCCAGCCCCACACCTGAGTTCTGCCCAAGCCTGGAATCCTAGGGCAGGAGTGGCAGGCATCCAGCAGGTCCTGTGTGTAAGTGCATAGAGGAAAAAATAGACTGACTATTTGCCAAAATAGTAATAATGATATTTTTTTAGCTGATGAAATTTCAGATGACTTTGGTCCTCTTTATACTTACCTGTTTTTTTTTTTTTTTTCTGATTATTCTATATCAGGTACTTTCTTTTTTTAAAACAGAACAAAGCAATTCTGGTTTTTCAAGCCAGTAAAGGAGGACGGGTTCCCTGTGAACACGTTTCTAGCCTCACTGACTTCCTCCAGCCTCACATACCCTGAAAGGACCCTGGTGCCCACACCCCAGCTCCTACCCTGCCCTGGACCACACCGCCCGGCACCTCGGGACAGTGCAGGGAGGCCAGGGTCAGTCCGACGGTGCGGCGTCTCCCTGTCCTCCATGCGGCCTGTGATGGGATGGACACAGAGGAGGAGGACCACTACGTTTCGCAACTTAAGGACATCTACAGCAGCTGTGACTCCACGGGGACAGGCCTCCTGGACCGGGAGGAGTTGACCCAGCTCTGCCTGAAGCTCCATCTGGAAAAACAGCTGCCTGTCCTTCTGCATACACTTCTCGGAAACAACCAGTTTGCCAGGGTGGGTACTGGACTTCATTCTCGCAGAGAAAAGCATGGAGAGCCTGTGGTGACAGCTGTGGGCACCTGAGAAACACCAGTTGACTAGAGATACTCATCAAAGGAAAGTTAGGAGGAAATGGGATGCTGTTTTTCCTTCTATGGAACTCCTGTGTTGTAGAAAGAGGTTTCTTGAGATTGCCCTTTTTTAAGCGTAGTAACTTCCAGAGATTTGTTTGTGTTCCGTTTTTCCAAAAAGATGTTTAACGGCTGATTTGTCCGGGGAGTGGAAGTTTGGTGTGGATGATTCAAAAAACACAGGGTTCTGTGTAGCTCACGTGTTGGGTCATTCAGCGGCAGCTTCGAAGTACCTCGAAGGCAGATTGTCTCATAACATTGCCCAGCATGAATTTCGTCCAGCAGCTGGACAAAACATCACACATTGCTGTTTCAGGAACCAAGGATCCCTGCCTTCAGAGGTGCCCTCTGAGTGCATCTGTCCCAGATAGGAAGAAAAGTGTGCGCAGAGTTCTTTTCTCTAGGAAGTTCAAGGTAGCCTCGAAAGGTCATCTGGAGCCTGGACCACGTCTTGCTTTCCTGACAGGAACACTGAGAAGCTGCTTAGTGTTCCTGTTTCTTAAATGTGTCCAGATGTAAGATATTCATTCAGTGCTTTCAGTTAATGAAGTTTTTTAGGGGTTGCCCTCAGTCGTTGCTGCGTGTAGGCCTTCTCCAGCTGCAGCAAGTGGGGGCTGTTCTCCGCTCCTCACTGCAGGGACTTCCCTTTGGCAGAGGCCAGGCTCGAGGGTGTAGGCTCATTAGTCGTGGTGGTTGGGCTTATCGCTCCGCAGCCTGAGGGGTCTGCCCAGACCAGGGATCGAACCCCATGTCCATTCCATTGGCAGGCGGATTCTTAACCACTAGACCACCAGGGAGGTACACATGTTCACTTTAAACACAGTGCCTGGGAATTCCCTAGTGGTCCAGTAATTAGGAATCTGGGCTTTCACTGCCAGGGGCCCGGGTTCAATCACTGGTTTGGAAATTAAGATCCCACAAACTGCAAAAAGAAACAGAAACAAAAAAGCAGTGCCCATAATTGTGTTGGTCATCTTACCTTTGAAGGAAGAGTATTTTTCCCCCCACAGAACTCAATAAAACTGGTCTCATTTTGAATGAGAAAAAAAAAATCTATCCTGGAAAGATTCCTGAGTTGGTTCTTCAGTTCAGTTGCTTAGTCGTGTCTGACTCTTTGCGACCCCATGAATCACAAGATGCCAGGCTTCCCTGTCCATCACCAACTCCCAGAGTTCACTCAAACTCATGTCCATTGAGTTGGTGATGCCATCCACCATCTCGTCCTCTGTCGTTCCCTTCTCCTCCTGCCCCCAATCCCTCCCAACAGCAGGGTCTTTTCCAGTGAGTCAGCTCTTCGCATGAGGTGGCCAAAGTATTGGAGTTTCAGCTTTAGCATCAGTCCTTCCAGTGAACACCCAGGACTGATGAATGGACTGGTTGGTTCTTGGGCAGAAACAAATGAAGAAGAACTTAAAACCCCTCCATGCTGGCCCCTGGGGAGCTTCTCTGTGAATCTGACTCCTGTTACTTCCCCCAGAACCCGTGTGGCCGGTGCTGTCAGCAGAGCTTCTTCTGCAGCGAGGAAGAGTCTGCCTCACACACCCACCTCACCCAGCTCGGTCACTGTCCCCTCTACTGAGTTTTCTCTATAGACCTAAGACTCAGGTGTGGGAAATTCCCTCGTGGTCCAGTGGTTAAGACTCCGTGCTTCCACTGCAGGGGGAACTTGTTGCATCCCTGGCTGGTGAACTAAGATGCCACATGCCATTCGTGGTGTGGCCAGAAAAAAAATCGGGTGTGATTTTGATCATTCATGTCCTAGCCCCTCTTGATATCACCTGGAATTGTATTTGAGGGCTAGTGAGCAAAAGGCACATTTGTGAAAATCAACACTGGTTAAAACAGCTTAAACAGGATATCTGGTTTCCTTGATGTTTTTTATCCTGGCCCTTGCTCCTTCTGTGAGCTGTGATGGGAGAGGACACAGAGACACAGTCAAATGGTATCAGATAAAACAGCAGCACACTCAGCCATCAGATTCCCTCCTGGTTTTCTTTGTTGGTTTGTTTGTTTGTTTTGGTAACGCTACACAGCTTGTGGGATCTTAGTTCCCCAGCCAGGGATTGAACCTGGGCTCTTGGCTGTGAGAGTGCAGAGTCCAAACCACTGAACCACCACACAATTCTCAAATCCCCTCCTGTTTGATGGCTCAGAAGAAAGCTGGTAAGTATTATCAAAGACACAAAAGAAATCTGAAATTGGATCAAATAAAATGGCCATTTCATTCTGCTCCCATATAGTCAACAAGTTGTTTTTTTTTTTTTTTTAATATTTATTTATTTAGCTGGACCAGTCTTCCCTGCGATGTGTGGCATCTTTAGTTGTGGCGTTCGAACTCTTAGCCGCGGCACGTGGGATCTAATTCCCTGACCAGCAGTGGAGCTGGGTCCCCTGCATTGGGAGCTTAGAGTCTTAGCCACTGGGCTACCAGGGAAGTCCCTCAATAAGTATTTTTGAGCACTTATTTTGTGCTAGGCAACATCTAGAAGCTTGGGATGTAAAATGAAAGCAGTACAGTATCTCTGTGAAATGAAAGCTATGCAAGAATATTCTTTCTAGGATGATCCACATGGCAAAAGTCTGGACACAGCCTTTTCAATATAAGATTAGTTAAGGTCCATATAGTCAAAGCAGTGGTTTTTCCAGCAGACATATATGGATGTGAGAGTTGGATCATAAAGAAGGCTGAGTGCCAAAGAATTGATGCTTTTGAATTGTGCTGGAGAAGATTTTTGAGTCAAAAGGAGATCAAACCAGTCAATCGTAAAGGAAATCAACCTTGAGTATTCATTGGAAGGACTGATGCTGAAGCTGAAGCTCCAATACTCTGGCCACTGATGGGAAGAGCCAACTCATTGGAAAAGGCTCCGATGCTGGGTAAGGGTGGGGAGGAGAAGCAGACAACAGAGAATGAGATGGTCAGATGTCATCACCGACATGACATGAACTAGGGCAAACTCTGGGAGATGGTGAGGGACAGGGGAAGCCTGGTGTGTTGCAGTCCATGGGGTCGCAAAAAGTTGGATATGACTTGTGACTGAACAACAATAAATTAATAGATCCACCTGATTGAAATTGATGCATCATTCTAAAAAAGAGAGAAGAGGCTTCAGACATTGTCCTATGAGCAGTTTAGCAAATGCACGCCCATCTTCCAATGAGGGCTAGTAGAATGGTAAGCCCATACAGCACAAGGAAGAGTAGCCCCCACTGGCCACAAATAGAGAAAGCGTGCATGCAGCAATGAAGACCCAGCACAGCCAAAAATAAAGAAGTAGGTTTTTTTTTTTTTTTAAAGAAGAAAGGTGAGAGAATGTCTCCTTGAGAAGGTGATCTGCTCAGTTTTGAAAGGACATGGAGGCCAACATATCCAATAGACATTTGTTGGGTATTTACAATGTGTCAGCCATGAGACCACGTGCTAGCTGGGAGCCAGAAGGTAAACACACATGTTAGTAGTTCACCTCCAAGCCTGACGCATGTGTTACCCAGGCAGAGGTGTTCCACAGGCCGCAGCTGCGTTCAGTGCTCAGAGGCTGCACTAGAAACGTGCTCATTCACGTCCTGTGCCAGTTGTGGGAAGCACGGTTGGACCTACAGCCCCAGGCCTGCTTTCCTGGCACATACCGGTGACATTTTCACCTACAAGGATCTCTTGCGCTGATTTCTTTCTGTGTGCCGCTCAGTGAACATCCATTCCAAGCATACCTGGGCCCCCAGCATCCTGCGTCCCTCCTCAGGTGCCCCTGTGGTCCCTCTGGCTCCAACAGTTACCACTATCTTGATGAGAACAGCATAGGTTTGTTTGCCTGTTTCTGCACTTCATGCAGGTGGATATATACAGCACATGCTCAGTGCATACTCTGGTTCTTTCACTCAGAACTGTGTCTGCAGTCTGCATTCAGATAGTGTAGGTCAGTGTCAATCTTTTGTCTCTGTCAGTGTTTCCTTTCCCCTGTTGTCATCTTTCATTTTCTGACTGAATCACAGTTTCTTTACCCGTTTTCTTTACGTACATCTGGGTCATTTCCAATATTCTTTTAATATGTCATGTCTTTGCTGAAAAAAGAATCAAAGTGAAATTAAAACATTTCAGACATCAGACTAAAAGAGCTTCAGTTCAGTTCAGTTCAGTCACTCAGTCGTGTCTGACTCTTTGCGAGCCCATGAATCACAGCACGCCAGGCCTCCCTGTCCATCACCAACTCCCGGAGTTCACTCAAACTCGTGTCCATCGAGTCGGTGATGCCATCCAGCCATCTCACTCTCTCTCGTCCCCTTCTCCTCCTGCCCGCAGTCCTTCCCAGCATCAGACTCTTTTCCAGTGAGTCAACTCATCGCATGAGGTGGCCAAAGTATTGGAGTTTCAGTTTTAGCATCAGTCCTTCCAATGAACACCCAGGATCAATCTCCTTTAGAATGGACTGGTTGGATCTCCTTGCAGTCCAAGGGACTCTCAAGAGTATTCTCCAGCACCACAGTTCAAAAGCATCAATTCTTCTGCTCTCAGCTTTCTTCACAGTCCAACTCTCACATCCATACATGACCCCAGGAAAAACCATAGCCTTAACTAGACGGACCTTTGTCAGCAAAGTAATGTCTCTGCGTTTTAATATGCTATCTAGGTTGGTCATAACTTTCCTTCCAAGGAGTAAGCGTCCTTTAATTTCTGGGCTGCACTCAGCATCTGCAGTGATTTTGGAGCCCCCCAAAATAAAGTCTGACACTTTTTCCACACCTTCCCCATCTATTTCCCATGAAGTAATGGGACCAAATGCCATGATCTTTGTCTTCTGAATGTTCAGCTTCAAGGCAATCTTTTCACTCTCCTCTTTCACTTTCTTCAAGAGGCTTTTGAGTTCCTTTTCACTTTCTGCCATAAGGGTGGTGTCATCTGCATATCTGAGACTATTGATATTTCTCCCGGCAATCTTGATTCCAGCTTGTGCTTCTTCCAGCCCAGCGTTCCTCATGATGTACTCTGCATGTAAGTTAAATAAGCAGGGTGACAATATACAGCATTGACATACTCAAGAGCTTAGCACCAGCATACTTAAGAAAAATGTAAGTCTCAAAGATCTATCTCAAATAGATGGAAAATTATCCCAGGCAGAAGATTAGAAATGAAGGAAGAAATGAAAAACGAAGTGGCAAATATTTGAATAATTCTAAATGAACATTGGCTATATAAATGATAACAAAGGCACAAAGTATCAGACAGGCTTTGTGTTGTGCTTGAAGAGGGTAAAACTGGTTGTTATGAAACTTTTAAGGTTCATAAGAAAGCTGGTCTCTAGAGTAAAAAGCATTACTGAACTGAAGAGGGTCAGCATTGTATAGTGACAAAAGATTCAATTTACCAAGAGGATATAAATCTATATTCTGTGACCCAGCAATCCTATTCTCAGGAACGTATACTCCAGAGAAACTCTTAGGACATATGTGAGACTGTTCATAGCTTTTTTTCCCCCCCAATGTAGGGGCGGGGGATTTAATCAGGAAAGGAACCTGGGTGGAGGACTAGCCTAGGTGCTGGCATGTTCTTTCTTGGTAGGTAGTGAAGGCATGGATATTTCTTTATGTGTTAAGGTTTGTGGTCATCAGACACCTCCTTTCTGCACTGTTTTCTACTATGTTGTCTAACTTCATTTATGGAGTTGTTAATAGTGTTTTGTTGTGAAGGGCTTATGATTCACTCTTCATTGCCTTACTATATCTTCAGTGTTTTAAAACCTTAAGTAAATATTTGAAAAAATAAATGTCCTCAGTGCTGAAGGCAACATAAGGTCTTCCATCTAAGAAAACCCCAAAGGACAGTGTGTTACGTATGTGGCCTGTAGAAAGCAGTGTTGACCGCTTTTCTAAAATTCACAGGTTAACTTCAAGGAATTTAAGGACGGTTTTGTGGCTGTGTTGTCATCACAGGCTGGTCTTGCCTCCTCACATGAAGATAGCGGGTCTTTGGAGTCAGGTAAGAGGCCTTTCTGGTCTTCTTTTTGTCTCTTTCCGTGATTCTGTGACTTCTGGAGTATGGTGTTGTCCCTGAACAATGCAGCAATTCTGTGTTCCCCAGCTGCATGGCCTGGGACCAGCACCTGGGTTTCCCTTCTCTGGCCTCCTTATTTGTTCAGTGGCTCTGGGGAAACTCTTGTATTCTCCTCTGCGGTGCACAGAATCCTCTGAATACCCTGCACTTCTGGTCACTAGATCTGTCTAGTTTCCCCCGCACCAGGCCAGTTTGCAGCACCAGCTGGGTGCCCTGCAGTTCAACTCCATTCTGACACTGTCTGCCTGGACACAGCTGCAGACCCCACAGGCTAAGACCGCACTGCCTTCAGACAACAATCTCAAGTCCAGCTTCTTGTCCTTGTGCTTCTGTCCCACTGGCTAAAGATCGGAGGTACCCACGGCCTCCTCAGGTTCAGTTAATTTGCTAGAGCAGCTCAGGGAAACCCATTACTGGATCAGCGGTTTATTCCAAAAGGTTGTGACTCAGGGTGAGCGATGCATTGGCTTGTGGCAAGAGGCTCAGAGTCCCCACGCCCTCTTCAGGCCTCAGTCTTCCCCAGTCTCCCCGTGTTCACCAACCCAGAAGCTCTCTGAATGCCGTCCTTTTGGGGTTTATGGAGGCTTCATTGCACAATCATGACTGATCCAGTGATGGGGCATCAGTGATTGAACTCAGCATCCAGCCTCTGACCTCCCTAGAGGTTAGGGGTAGGGCTGAAAGTTCCAAGGTCTAATCACATCCTTGGTTTCCCGGGCAACCATCCCATCTCACGGTGTGGTTCTCAAAGTCACCTTATCAGCATAAACTTGGGTGTGGTTGCTCTCATCACTTAGGAAATTCCAGGGTTTTAGAACCTGTGTAAGGGATGGGAGGAAGACCAAATTCACATTTATTATAAGGCACAATCTCACAAATGTCAAGTCATATCTAGTGCTGTCCTTCCAGGGAAGGGTGTAGACAAGATAAAGTGGGTGTGGAGAGGTGGAAGAATTTGATCTTCCAAAGCGCAGTGCAGGTGTCAGGTGCGGGCCAGGCTGGGAGGCTGGTGGAGCAAGCAGGATGCACCAGCTGAGGCAGCCCTCTGCCTGTCTTATGTCTCAGGCAATAGTGCTCTGTGCTCCTCGGACTTGTTAGAATCCTGGTTTCCAGTGGGGCCAGTGGAACAAAGGTACTATTTCAAAGCAAGCGAAGAGGGACTTTGAAACTGGTCAGGAGGTGGAGGGAGAATTGTGGAGGGAGGCCCGCTTGGAGGTATGGACTGTGGGTCCTGTGGAAGGTGATAGCGGACGTGCTCCTTAGAAGATGGGCCAACTCCCTGGCTGGCAGCGCCTGCCGTGCTCTGGCCGGGTGACCGTTCGGGGCTGCATCTGAGTAGTGCTAGGCGGGAGAGTGCAGTGGCCAGCGGGTCCCTCCCTCCCCCACGGGCCAGGGGTTTGAGGCGTCTGCCCCACACAGGCCCCTGGTGTGCTCCCACACACCGGGTGGGGCCTTGGTCAGGAGCAGGTGCGTGACTGGGGCACTGGGTGCCATTGGGAGGTTTGGGGGTTATGTACCTTTCATGTAGATTCCAGTGAGCCCCCCCCCCCCCGCAGCGGCCCCCGCCCCCGAAATCCTGTGGCTGATCCTAGCCATTAATCAGGTGAGATTTTCTAATCTGGAGCTAGGCCCTTGTGGAAGTCCTTGCGGCCTCCCCTGGGGGTGAAATTGGTTGGAGTCCCACCGCCTCCTGCTGGAGCCACGTGGGAGCCCTGACCTGGGAGAGAGGAGTTTGACAGGGGCAGAGTCTGGTCAGGGGGCCAAGGCTGACCGGGGGAGGAGTCTGATAAGGGGGTGGAGTCTGACAGGGGAAGGAGCCTGACGGGGGAGGAGTCTGGTCAAGGGGTGGAATCTGACAGGGGAGGAGCCTGATGGGGATGGAGTCTGACCAGGGGAGGAGTCTGACCAGGGGGAGAAGTCTAGTCAGGGTGAGGCGCCTGATAAGGGGGCCAAGCGTGACCCGGGGAAGAGTCTGATAAAGGGGTGGAGTATGACGGGGGTGGGGTCTGACCAGGGGGAGGATCCTGATGGGTGGAGTCTGATCAGGGGGAGGAGTCTAGCCAGGGGGGGGAGCCAGCTTCTCAAAGGCCACCCTGGGAACTGAAGGGTCCGGTCGTTGGTTGCTTTGTCTCACGTTTCTCTTCCATGAGGTGGGAAGAAGGCCACTTGCCTTTCCCGACTTGGAGTGTGATCGTGTGACCCTGGGCATGAAGGTGCCTGAGAAAGGCCATGCCCGTGTCATCGCTCCCTTTTCTGTGCTGGAACTCCTGAGAGTCGGCAACTTGTGTCCTCTTCGTGACTGGTGCTTTTCCGTTCCAACCCCGGTTTTGTTTTGTATTGTTTTCCAATTCTTTCAATTTTCAGAGCTTTCCTCAATTACCTAGGCAGTTGGTGGTTAGTCATAGGCCTGCCTGAGGTGGCTCGGCCAGGGCCGGTGCACAGAGGCAGCCCCTGTTGTGAGAGGCCAGCAGGCCCTGCTTCCCCGGCCAGTCCACGGCATCCCTGTCTCCGGCTTTCTACTCTGCCTGCTGGTCCTTCCCACCAACTCACGCCACATGACTGAAAATATGTGCTTTGATGCTCCAGGAATGTGCATGGCACCCTGGGGCCAAATGCCTGGGATTTTGAAGAACATTCTGCGTTTCAGTAGTTCTGCTCTTTCAGCGAAGGCCATCACAGAACACATAACCAAACTTTTTTTTTTTTTTCCTTGTTTAATATTTTGGCCATGCCTCTCAGCATGCTGAGATATTAGTTCCCTGACTGGGGATTGAACCTTTGCCCCCAGCATTGGCAGCACAGAGTTCGAACCACAGGACCACCAGGGAGATCCTAAACCGACGTACTTTTAGCTTGTAGAGTTTGGCATTCTTTTCGTATGAATAAGTATGCACACACAGGAGGCACAGGGCGCGGCTGACCTTGAGGTCTGCCGGCCATCTGGGCAGCGGATGGGGACTGGCCGTGACCCCTGGAGCTTTCCAGGGAGAGGCCACAGCTCTGTGCTCTGTGGGTGGTGCGACACTGACTCCTCCTGGCCTGATTTGCTGCATGGACACTTTTTCTGGAGACGCATTTCCTCCTGGTGGAGGGAGGAGGTGACACTTTCGGAGAACATTATGAACCGGTCCTAGTGTGTGTGATTTCTGGGCGTCTCGTTGCTCTGAGGAAAGTGCTGAGAAGCCGATAAAATGAAGAAAGTGGGGACCACATCAAGGGCAGGTGGGCCTCCAGTTGCGGGCCGGGGGAATCTCAGGATTTGAGGGGCAGGACCCCAGTCAGGCCAAGGGCGCAGATGTGGTGCTGGCTCACGAACTCCGGTGAGCAGCGAGTGGCTGAGCCCCAGGCAGGGGTCTGCGTGCTGTCAGGCGCACCTGGTTTCCCGAGTGTGTCCCCGCTGACCACTCCCACCTGACATGGCCTTTCTCTTCCCACTGCTCCCCTCTCAGCAACCAGCCTCAGCCCGTGTGTAGACAGAAACCAGAGCAGGCGCGGAGCCTGCGTGCAAGCCCCTGCTCCCTGCATGGGGTGCTCAAGCCTCCCGTTTCCTCCCTGTCAGTGGGAAAGCCCCCTCCTCTCCAGCAGCCCCGGGAGTTCCCACATGGGGAGAGTTTACAGGGCCAGACCCTGCCCATGATAACCTCACAGGGTCCAGGAACACGGTCAGCCTGCCCTAGATGCCCTCTGTCACCGGGAACTCGGCATCTTCCTCCCCAGACTCCTCTCTCGTCCTCAGGTTCTCTGCATCGCCAGCATCCCTGTTTCTCCTGGAGGCCCGGTTGGACCCAGCCTCCTCCTCTGATGCTCCCAAGGTCAGGGGCGGCGGGCCAGTTTCTGGTGAAGAGGAGAGAAGGGAGGTGGTACTCGGTCCCTGGGAGCATGACCCACCTGTGTGAAACGGTCTGTTTCCCTGGCCCGGCCTTGCTTCCTGGGACCCTATGCCTTTCTCTCCAACTGACCCCTTCTGGGAGCTTCCCGTCGAACCCGTGTTCTCTCCTGGTCACAGCCCCGGCCGCACCCCCACTCCCCAGTCTCTCTGGCCAGGCAGATTCCTGCAAAGCCTGTGTCATTTCTTCTCTGCTTGGGGAGTCCCCATTGCTCCACAGATGTGGGCAGGTAAGGAGGGAAGCAGGAAGTGCAGGGGTGTATTAGGGCTTAAGGGAGCCTCATGAATCGCTAGCTGAAGTCCACACCTGCCTCTGCCCCTGAATTTAGACTCGTGCGGAGTCTGAGCCTCCCTGACTGTGCTGAGGTCCTTGCCTCTGTGTCCTGTCCAGGTGGGGTGGGTTCGGGAGGGTGGGAAATGACCTTCTTGTCTGTAGAGCACTTGGATTATTGGAAGGTTATTTCTTTGTGTAAAAAGCTATTTTTTTAAATCAGTTTTCTATCACATAACAAAAGCACATTTTGTTTGGAAACACTGAAACAACAGCGAGAGCTTAGGATGGAAAGTGCTGTCTCCCAGCCTAGCTGTCTCAGCCCCAGCCCCTCGTTGTCCGTTCCCTGTGGTCTTCTGGCATTTTCCTTGTCTGTCCCCGAGAGCCACATCACACCTCCCAATCTGCATCTTTGTAAGCACAAGTGGACCAAGAGTCTGTTTTAAAGAGCCCCACACGCCTCCCATTTTCTTTCTGGTTGCCTCCCAGGCGGGCCCCCAAAGTACGTGAGCGGCTCTAAGTGGTACGGCCATCGGAGCCAGCCTCAGCCCTGTGGCGCTGCAGGTGGAGCCCCAGGTCTCCCGGAGCAGCCGGCCAGACCCCGTGCAAGGAGCCAGCTCCGCCGCTCGGCATCCCTAGAAAGCGTGGAGGTGGGTGGAGCCCCCCTTGGCACCTCCCCAGTCACTGCTCACCTGATATGACACAGGAAGATGGGAGAGGGCATCTCATCGCTGGCAGAGGGGCTATTCGGGGACCTACATTTGGCCTTAAGGGGTCTCTGGGTCTATGTCTGCAGGGAAGCTCTGGCCACAGAGCATCCGCCTTCAGAAAAGGGGGCCTCAGAGCATCCCCTGTTCACCACCACCCTCCCCTGGCCCTGCAGGAGGAGGGGAAGGTTAGCCGGCTGAGGGCGGAAAGGGCAGGTGTGCCACAGCCACGGTCAGCCACATCCAGCACTTGGACCAAGGCTCACCCTGCACAACCTGGCGGGCTCGTGATGATGCCTCCGGGGCCCCTCTGAGACTCCTTGAGCTGTCCACTGCGGGAGCCTTCAGGCTTTGGTGTCAGAAAGGACATCCATGGGGCAGATCCACCCACTGCAGCTTAATCATGGCTGACGTCCTTCTCTTTCTGTTTTTCCAGAGTCTCAAGTCTGATGAAGAAGCCGACAGCATGAAGGAGCCTCAGAATGAATTGTTTGAAGCCCAAGGTAAAGCCTGGCCTTGTGGTGAATGCCCCCTTTGGTCAGTGCTGGGCTGTCAGGCAGCAGGCTGCCAGCGAAAGAGAATTTCCTGGGAGGTGCTCAGTGTGGGTGGTCTCTCTGGGGTGCCCTTCTCCTGGGT
Source organism: Moschus berezovskii (assembly GCF_049115385.1). Classification (NCBI taxonomy): domain Eukaryota; kingdom Metazoa; phylum Chordata; class Mammalia; order Artiodactyla; family Moschidae; genus Moschus; species Moschus berezovskii. Next base: position 85,964,238 of record NC_142474.1, read on the forward strand.
GGTCCCAGCTCTGAGATTCTTGAGGTCAGACCCTTGGGCAGGGGCCGCTGGCTAAGAAAGCAGCTAGTTGGCTAGGGTCACAGTCATCCTCCCGACCGGCAGGCATGGGCCAGGGGACTCCTTCCTAATGTGCCAGGCCTGGGCCAGCAGCCTCCCCACTCAGCAGAGGCCCTGCATGTGCCCCAAGTGGAGGGCGAGACGTGGCTCTGGTCCTGGGAACCTGGCGGAGCACCCGGAAGGCAGTCACAGGTGTGCTTAGCAAAGCTGGGTGCATCAGCATGTGGGTGTGCGGGTTCCTTAAGGACGCCTCTCACCAGCGTGTGTCACAGGGCAGAATGTGCAGGACCATGGCTCCAGCGGGAGACCAGAAGCGACCGAGAGCTGCTCCTGAGCGAGAGGTCTGCACTGGTGCTGAGCATCGTCCAGACTGTGGCCCTTAGGGGCCGAAGCTGTTGTTGGCTCAGCGCTCAGCGTGGGGAAGTCAGGCGAATGAGCCAAGTGTCTGTGCTACTGGATGAAGCAGATGGACCTCTCTGTGTCCAAAAATCACTTCCCAGATTCCCTGGACTCAGAGTCAATCTAGGGGACGAGAGGAAGGGCTCCGGCGAGGTTATTCACTGAGTGATTTTGGGCTCTCTGCCCAGAGACTGCTTGGGTTCTTCTTTCCATCCGGGTTAGAACTGACACTCATGCACAGACACTAACGTCAGACCTCACAGGACTTATTTACCTTCTCTGCCAGCCCTGAGAACACACACACCCTGCTGTCAGAATTGCTTTTCCTTTTGTCTGGTTCCTGCCTTTATTTATTTATTTATTTTTAAATTCAAAATGTATGTATTTGGCTGTGTCAGGTCTCAGTTGTAGCATGCAGGATCTTCATACAGCATTTGGGATCTTTGATCACAGTGCACAGGTTTCTGTCTAGTTGCAGGGCACAGGCTTAGTTGCTCCATGGCACGTGGGATCTGAGTTCCCCAGCCAAGGATCGAACCCGAGTCCCCTGCATTGCAAGGTGGATTCTTAACTATGGGACCATCAGAGAAGTCCCTGTTTTTCCATTTTTCCATAGAACTTTCAGAAGTTTTAAGCTGGAAGGGGTGTTGGAAGTGGCCCTTTCCTTGTGTTTTCCTCAACCCGATATACAGCATCGTTCATGAGCATGGAGGCCTGGCTTTCCTCAGGAAAGGACTTTCTGATTATTGGTTGGGTTATCACAGTAAACGCCAAGATGACTCCTCTCTGGAGAGCTCCAGACCACTGACCGCGTGAGCCGGAGTCTGGTCAGGTGCAGGTGACCCTCGTCCTGCGTCGGGCAGGGTGGTGCAGTCTGGGCATGGAGGGAGCTCTGCTTTGAAGCCTTGCTTATCTAAAGAGAGCTCTTTGTGGGCACCCCAAGGTGCCCAAACACTCTCCCAAATGGTGTTTCTCTGGAAAAGCTTCAGAAACCTCAGTAAGCCACCTGGCTAACCTGGCCGTCTGTCACCCAGACTCGCTGCTGAGTCTGCATCTCAAAGACCCCTGTGGCTCCTGATGTGAGGCGGAATGGAAAACAGCCCACCTTGAGTCGTTTTTGCTGGGAAAAAAAGAAAAAAGATGACACTCAACCTGCATCCAAACTAGCCTTTGGTGCTCAGTTCCAGTTTCCAGGAGATGTTAGGGATGGAAGGGCAGGAGGGCGGGGACTGGAGGGCGGGCGGGAGCTGACCCAGCGACTCGGGGGGAGTAGCCACACGCCCAGGGAGGACTCTGCATTGATGCTGAGTTGAAGAAATCAGCCGTCAGAAGACTTGGGACAGAACTGGGATGTCGTTGTTGGATTGTAGGGCCATCGTCGCACTGGGGTCAGGAGTGCATACGAAACACTCAGGGGTGAGAACACGGCAGCTGGGATTTGCCTTCAAATACTTGGGCCGGGGACTTCTGTGGTGATTTACTGTCTAGGACTCCGCACTCCCATTGCAGGGTCCCGGGTTCCAACCCTTGTCTGAGAACTAGAGCCCCCATGCTGTAACTAAGAGTTTGCATGCCACAACTAAAAAGATCTCACATGCAGCGAGCGACCAAGCCCCAGAGCAGCCAAATAAATATCACAGAAACAGAAAAGACGTGGGGAAGCACACACAGGGGCAGATGAAGCCAGGGCGAGAGGCTGCCCAAGGGACAGGTCATTGGCCTCTGCGAGACGTGCTCTGAGCTTTGGGCAGGTTTGAAGACCTTCTAGACATTAACTTTTCAAGCCGGGCCTTTTGCTTCTAAGCACGAAGCTTGCAGGTATGTTCCTAGTGCTGCAGCTTCTGGAGGCTCCCTTCAGACATGGCACCTTGGTTGTGGCGGGCTGGCTTCTGGATTCCCTGTTCCGTGGAGCAGAGGTGGTGCTGGCCTCCCCAGGGGCGGAGCCTCAGGGGGACGCGTGGACCCGCCGTTCCCATTGCGGCTGCGATCCCAGGCTGGGCTCGGGCGCAGTGGACCATCGAGGCCACATCAGGCCCAGGCAGACTCGGGGGCCTTCAGTGTGGGAGCAGCCCAGTGGCCGCACGCCCTCTCTGCCGTCTGTCTCGGGCACTTCCCTGTGGACAGGCACAGGAGCCCAGTGCTGTCTTAGTCCTGCACCCAGCCCCTGGGCCCGGCGGGCTGTGCTGATCCTCTCTGCTTCTCCTGACTTGCAGCACACCTTGGCTTGTTGGCCCCACGGCTAACGTCACAGTTCAAGTCTCAGTGGTGTCTGGATCACTGGACAGGGTTTCCTGGGCACCTGGCACGTGCTGTCATAGCCGGGGCTGCAGCCGGGAGTGAGACAGGTGTTTTCACCCTTCAGCCCCAGGTGGGTGGGTGGAGAAGGCTCCATTGTCCAGCATCTGTAACCCTTATTGCAGGTCTGTTCAGGTCTTATGTTTCCTCCTGGGTCTGTCCTGGTAGACTGTTTCAAGGCATTTGGACATGGACGATTTTCAAAACTCCAGACTGGGCGTTTTACTGAATGCTCCTCAGCTTGGATGGCTGGTTAGGTGCCTTCTTTATGGGACCATCTTCTTTACTGTGATGTGTGGCCTTTCGTGAAACTGTCTTTGGAGTACATTCCCTCAGTTTTTGTTTATCTGAAAATGTCTCAGCTTCTCTCCCATTTCTGAAGGCTGGTCTTCCTAGAAGCACAAACTGTGATGCGCAGTTGAAGGGTGCCCTCTGCCCTCTGACTTGGGCAGGCTACTCTGTGTGAGCATCCATTTTCCATTGCTGCGATGATGAGTTACCAGGAAGGCATAGGCTTAAAGCATCACAACTGAGGATTTCACGGTGCTTGAGCCTGGAAATCAGAAGTGGCTACTACTGGGCGGGAGTCTCAGGGTTGGCAGCCGCCTTCCCTTCTGGACGCTTGGGAGGAAACCTGCAGGCCTCCCATTCTTGACCCACACCTTCCTCCTCTAGCGCCAGCAGTGACGGGCTGATCCTCCTCGCGCTGCATTCTGACTCCCAGTCTTCTGCCTGCTCTTCCACAGTGGAGGGCCCTCGTGGACAGTCTGGGATGCTCTTTCCATCTGAGGGCAGTGGATTAGCAGCTTTCCTTTTGTTTGTTGCATTGGTCCCCCTTTGCTATGGAAGAGCACATTTGCAGGTTCTGGGTGCAGATGTCTTTCAGGGGCTGTTGTTCTGTTCCCACAGCAGGCGATCTGAGTTGTGTCCTCAGGTTGTTGTGAGCTCCTCCATCTTTTGTGCGTTTCTCTGGGGTGTTCAGGTGTGTGTTTGTTTCATTTTACCTTGTTATTGAAGTGTTACATGCAGACACACAATGCACGCGTGTGTACAGTCGGCAGCATTGCTGATGCATTGTACATGCCTGTGGTGCCGGCACCCGTCACACGGTCGCTGCTCCGCGTCGGGATGGTGCTCGCCCCTGGGGCTCTGGGAGCCCATTTTTGTTCTCCATGCTGGTGCACCTGAGGCTGGCGTTGCTGAGCCGCAGGGCACAGGGGCGGCTTCCTGTTCACTTACTGTGCTCAGAAACATTACGCCTGCTGAATGCATGGATTTGTGTTCCATGAAAGTCTTTCAGCCATTCTTTGTAAAATGTTGCCTCTCCCCTCAGTGGCCTTTTCAGGTGTATGTATGGTACTAGATCTTTTCACTTTTCCTCCTTTTCCTAACCTCTCTTTCATTTCTTCCAGCTTCTTGTCTGTACATGGCACGTTCTGGGTACTTTCCCATATCTCTGTGGTCCAGGTCAGTGATTCTTTCTTCAGCTATATATAATCTACCAGTGAGCATTTATTCTGATATTGATTTTTTTTTTTTTCAAATTCAAACATTCTATTTGGTTCTGCCTGATCGTTTCTGATATCTTCTTGTGGCTTGCTTGTCCCTTTTTTAATTTCCATCTTTTAATTAACTAAACATTTAATAATATATATCCCAAGTCTGTGGCGGACAGTTCCAATATCTGGGATCTAATTCTGTTGTTTTGGCTTCTGACTGTCATAAGTGGTCCTTTCCCACATACGTTGTGGTGACCTTTGATTGTGAGCTCATGTTCACATGAAGTTTATCTCTAGGAATCCTGAGGGCTGTCGTAGAGCATTCTCCCTGCAGAAAGGATGTGTTTTGCTTTTGCCAAGACGACTTGGGAGCCTCTTAATCTGAGACCACTTTAACCTATTCCAGGGAACCAGCCCAGGACACGCACCCCTGGTGTGGTTTCTCCACACTGATGTATGTGTTGGCCTCAGGGTAACGCCGTCTTTGTGTTGCTTAATGCTCAAAGTTTTGGTTTCAGCATTGGGGCCCCTGGTGGTTTCTTTAACCTTCTGTGATGACACCACACGTTAGATGATCAGCTTTGCATAGGCTCTGGTTATCTGGTGAATGTGGAGGACTGGGATAAGGCAACCACCATCTTATTCGAGGTCCAGGAAACTGGAAACAGAACTCCCCACACCACCCACCCACACACACACACACACCTACATCGAATCAATTTGGTTTTCCAAATTGACCTCATTTGTGATCACTCTCTTCCTTGAAACCCTTCCCATCTTTTGAAATTCCGTTGACTTCTATGTCTTCATTTTTCTCTTTAGTTGCTCATGAGAAAAATGAAATCGTACTTATGCCTATGAAGGAGATACTTATGCTTGATATTATAAGAATAACACATTAAACATATGAGGTCATGTGCTTTGAGTACTTTTGATTGAAAAAACTAGAAGTTAATGCCAGGTAGAGACCTAATGTTTACGGGAATAAATGTCAGTGAGACCAACACATACTAAGGATAGATTTTCTGGGCAGCAGGTGTGCGTTTCAAGCTGTCTCCCCGTGACTTTTATTGGCCAGTGGCTCATCCGTTGCACATCAATGGAGTTACCTTCCAGGGAGACTCTTAAGAGCACCGGAAGCCAAGATTCCAGGCAGACTGGTCCAGGGCAGCCTCTGTCAGTACTTGTTTTTCCCTCCTGAAGGTTCCACACTGCATCAGATCACCCTCCGTCTGCTAATGTGGGCGTCTTTCCAGTTTGCTCCAGTGCCGACCTCAGGCTGTGGGATAGGGGGCACTCCCCATAGGATTCAGCTTCCCGAGTCCTTGTGTTCCTCAGCTTTGTGCTCGGAGTCCCCGGGGGTGGGGATTTCCTTGCAACAACTCCGTGAGGACTCTCATCCAGCATCTTGCATTGGTGCCAGCTGTGAGCACGCTGACATTTCAGTGAAGGTAAGGAGATGCAGGAACAGGCCAGCTGTAAACACAGAGAACCAAGGTTCTGAATATGCTAGTCACTGGCTCTTTTAGGAGCTAAGAAAGCTTTGTTTTTCTGTAGCTTATCTCTTGGGAGATGGAAACCAGAGCAGGTTCACACTGGATACAGGGAAGGAATTGGTGCCCTGTGTCCCCATCCAGGGAAGGAAAGTGTGGCTGGGGGTCATTACAAGACCAGACTCAGTCAGGTGACCAGCTCCTGGAATTCCCACTCTTCTTTCTTTTTAAAATTTGTTATCCAGAATTGAGTTGGAAAAGCTTTCTGAAGAAAACACACTTTTGAAAAATGAGCTGGGGAGGATCCAACAGGAGCTTGAAGCTTCAGAAAGGACAGAGACTGCACAGAGGTAAGGGCCGGCTCAGTGGTCCCACCCCAACCACCCATCCTGGACACGGTTTGCTCATTGTAGAAGCAGCTCAGAGGGCATTACTGTAGAAAGTGGGATGTGTTCACAGATAACCCACGTTCCAGGAACAGTCAGCAGAGAACTGTGCTGCCCTCTGACCAGCCTTGATGGACACAGGAGGGCTCAGGCATCCTACAGAATACTCCATAGCGTGCTCAAGGGTCAGAGGAGGCATCCTGTGGTCCTGTAGGGGCAAGAGGGCCTCTGACAACCTTCCTGGGCCAGTAGAATCTGTTTGTTCTTGTCCTGATAATGGTTTCAGCTGTGCTTTTGTCCAAGGTTCATTCCTGGTCTGTGGATTTCAGTGTGTCAGAGTCAGGGGTCTAGGGCAGGGGCCTGAGCACTGAGGCAGGAGCCGTGTGTATTGTGGAGGGATACTTGTCGGTAGATTTCTGCTTTCACTGTGAGAGCCTTATCTCAGAAGGGTTTGGCTTTTCTTTTCTTTTTTTTTTTTTTAATTTAAATGAGCTCAGCTCTAAACTGCCGAGAATGTGGTATTGATTTGATAAAAGTGCCTGACGATTAAAGTGTGGAATCCAGAGTGGATGGTCACCCAGCGATCACTACTCCGTTACAGCAATTATGCAATCCGAAAGGTTTCTTCCCTCCAGGAACCATTTTCCCTAAGTTTGGTGCTGGGACCCTTTTGACAGCAGACGTCAGCAAATGTAAGGCTGTGTTCATGGTTATGCTTCTGGGTATGAAGAGCACTCCCACTTGCTTTAGAGAGATTAACACGTGCTGTGCGGCTGAGTAATGTCGTGGAGGGTTTGTTCTTAGTGCTGGCAGGGTTCCTCTGGTTCCCAGGCTGGGATCCAATTGGACCAGTAACAGTCACAGTGCAGGACACTGACAGACCAGTGGCCGTAGGGTATCGAGAACAGATGCACAAACCAGCCACCATGGTGACCGTGAGCAATGACTGGTCAATGATTCTGTTAACTTTGCTTCTTCAACAGGAAGGAAATTGAGGTTTTAAAGAGAGACAAGGAAAAGGCCTGCTCTGAGAAGCAAGAGCTCTGCACACAGGTTAAGTATTGACCCCTGGCGTGAAACGGATGCCACCCTCCCTTTTCCATTGTTTTGAAATAATCTCAAACTTACAGAAAGGAAACACAGAACATCCGTTGCTGGCCCATCAGCCCCTCCCACTCCAAGTTGGGAAATCAGTGTGGATATGATGGGTTGTGGCCCCATCAGCCACAACTGGGACCTTGTGTGGCTTCAGTCTGCCTGTCCTTGTTCTTAGGACCTGGTGCCTTTGAAGGTTATAAGCAGTTGTTTTGGTGTGTCTAGAACTTGCTTATAATTGGATTCAGATTATGTGGGACTATCCCCTTCTCATTCCATCCTGTCCGGGGAGGCAAGCTTTAGTGACGTCCTTCGACTCGTGGTCAGGTGGTGCTGGCCAGGCTTCTTCACAGAGTTACTTTCCCCTTGGTGATTCCTGAGCGTTTTATGGGAAAATCCCTTGGTAGGATGTGAGTGTCTTGCTCTTCATCAGACTCTCACCCAGTTGTCCTCCCCGTTTATTCAATGGGTTATAATATGTTGCCATCAGTGTTTGTTTTCATGCTCAATTGTCCCAGATTTGGCTAAAAAGAGCCCCCTCAGGGTGAGTTCTGGGCCCTCCAGAGAGGTCCTGGTCATTATTTGAGCACTTCCTTACTTTCTAGTGTCCCACGATAGTCCAGGTTCATCTGGTACTTCCCTTGCCCCAGCCCTGGAAGCAGCCACTTCTCCGAGGAATCCTGGGTGACTTTTAGCTCAGAATGGTACTTGGAGACCAAGATTTGGGTACTGGGAGTGCTCACAGCTCCTGGGACGTCACTGTGTCCAAATGCAGTTAGTGCATGGAACTAGGGAGTGTATATTTATTACGCTCACATGTGCATGGTTTCAGGTATATTTATTTATACACCTCTCTACCAGAAATCATAAATTCAAACTCTGCAGTTCCCATATCACAGGGATGATCCTAGCTTTCTCTCTTTCTGTGTGTATAACTTAGGCCTCTAGCAATGAAAAGCCTGGTTTCCATCATCCTCAATGGATGAACTTACTGTTTGATTGTTGGGGTCCTTTAATGGACCGGGACCTGGTGGTCTGGAGGCGACGATAAGAGAGTGAAAGAGAGAAAGAGGCTGATACTCCCTAGTTTACGCAGAAAACCAATAAAGTCCTTGGCACAGGACTTGCGTCTCCCACGAAGGCACTGGGCGCCTTCTCGAGAGAGTCCTAGAAGCCCGGGCAGGAGAGTGGGCAAGACGGGTCTCTACGCTCTAAGGAGTCAGCCGAGGAGAGAGAAAGAGAGAGAGAGAAAGAAGGAAAGACAGACACGGGGACCCAAGCTCTGATGGAGCAAAGGTGCTTTAATGGTTTCTCTGTGAGTATATATAGGCTGTGCGGAACAAGAATTTTCTTTCAACAACGATAAAGATCAAAAATCCAAGCGTATAGTAACCGTTACCAAGGAAACCAGGGGTTAGTAATGGTCACAAGGTCAGGAGACCATCCATATCTCAAGAAAGAGGATCAAAACTAAGCAGTTTTGTTATAGAGAGAATGTTTACTAAAGGAGACTCAAGCCTGTCTCACACAATGACCTTAGTTCCTGGAAACAGTGTGCTATTCCACTTAAAAAGAAACAAAGGACTTGTGAGAAACAGCAGGCAGGAATCCTCCTGTTAAACATTCCCTGACATTTGATCAGTCCCCTTTAGCCTGCACGTGAATGCCCTTCTCACTGTGTTTCAGCCCTGACCACCACACTGGTCTCCCTTTTCCCCATGAATAAATGTTTTCTGTACTTGGTCTCACTTACTGGCTTTTGTACCGAAGCACACAGCTTGGAGGACTTCCCTTGTGACTCAGCTGCTAAAGAATCCACCTGTGGTGCGGGAGACCTGGGTTTGGTCCCTGGGTTGGGAAGATCCCCTGGAGAAGGGAAAGTTTACCCGCTCCAGTATGCTGGCCTAGAGAATTCCATGAACTATATAGTCCATGGGGTCACAAAGAGTTGGACACGACTGAGCTTCTTTCACTTCACTTCACAAAGCTTGGATGTGTCATTCTTTTTTTTTTTTTTTAATTGAAATTATTGCTGATAATTGCAGGCTCTCGCAGGGTTATAAAACATATATTACAGAGAAATACACTTTGTCCAGTTTCCCCCAGTGGTCATGTTTTATGAAACTTTAGATCTGTGTTAGTTTGCTAGGGCTGCCATAACAAAGCACCACAGCCTGAGGAGGTTATACAACAGAAGTTTGTTTCCTCACAGTCCTTAGAATTAGAAGTTCAAGGTCAGGGCTTCTGAGGCCTCTCTCTTTGGTTTGTATGCAGCTGTCCTCCCTGTGTCCGCACAGGGTCCACCTTCAGATGAGTCTGGGTCGTCATTTGTTATTAGGGCACCATCATACTGCATTCATGTCACCTCGCTTTACCTTAATCACTCTTTCGAGACCCCATCTCCAACTGCAGTCCCTCTGTGCAGTACTCCAGTACAATATTGGCGGTTTGGGCTTCAGCATGTGAATTGGGGTGTGAGGGCAAGCCCTTAATGAGCATCACAGTCAAGCTGTTGACATTGATGCAATCTGTAGGTCTTACTTCCCCAGTTTTGGCGGGGGGGGGGGTTGTTCTTTTCCTTGGGGGAGGGGCTTTGTTGCCCCATGGCACGTGGCATCTTAGTTCCCCAACCAGGGATGGAACCCGAGTGTCCTGCCTTGGAAGGCCGATTCTTAACCACAGGACCACCCAGAAGGTCCACTTGCTTCCGGAGCTTTACTTATGTACCCATGTGGGTGTCAGATCTACACGGTTTTATTCCCTGTGCAGGTTCATGTCTCCACAACCCAGCTCCACAAGGTCCTTCATATTGTTCATTCATAACTACATCCGCCATCTGTCTTTCTGCCCATCTATCCCAGCCCTAACACCACCCTTACGGCAGAAGACAAAGAGGAACTGCAGAGCCTCTTGATGAAAGTGAAAGAGGACAGCCAAAATTGTATCAGTTCACAAGTGACACAAAAGGAATCATACAGAATGAGCTCTTTGGGATTGCCTTTCCTCACATAGCATGATTCCCTGCTGTGCGTCCACAAGTTTCTTCCTGTCACTGGATGGTATTCCAAGGCGTTGATGTCCCACAGCTTGTCTTCAGTTCAGTTCAGTCGCTCAGTCGTGTCCGACTCTTTGCGACCCTATGGACTGTGGCACGCCAAGCTTCCCTGTCCATCACCAACTCCCGGGGCTTGCTCAAACTCATGCCTGTTGCGTTGGTCATGCCATCCAACCATCTCACCCTCTGTTGTCCCCTTCTCCTCGTGCCTTCAGTCTTTCCCAGCATCAGGGTCTTTTCCAATCAGTCAGTTCTTCCCATCAGGTGGCCAAAGTACTGGAGCTTCAGCTTCAGCATCAGTCCTTCCAGTGAATATTCAGGACTGATTTCCTTTAGGGTGGACTGGCTGGATCTCCTTGCAGTCCAAGGGACTCTCAAGAGTCTTCTCCAACACCATAGTTCAAAAGCATCAGTTCTTCGGTGCTCAACTTTCTTTATGGTCCAACTCTCACATCCATACATGACTACTAGGAAAACCATACCCTTGACTAGATGGACCTTTGTCAGCTTTTTAACATGCTGTCTCGGTTGGTCATAGCTTTTCTTCCAAGGAGCATGCGCCTTTTAATTTCATGGCTACAGTCACCATCTGCAGTGATTTTGGAGCCCAAGAAAATATAGTCTGTCACTGTTTCCATTGTTTCCCCATCTATTTGCCATGAAGTGATGGGACCGGATGCCATGATCTTAGTTTTTTGAATGTTGAGCTTTAAGCCAACTTTTTCACTCTCCTCTTTCCCTTTCATCAAGAGGCGTTTTAGTTTCTTTTCTCTTTCTGCTGTAAGGGTGGTGTCATCTGCATATCTGAGGTTGTTGATATTTCTCCTGGCAATCTTGATTCCAGCTTGTGCTTCATGCAACCTGACATTTCACGTGATGTACTCTGCATATAAGTTAAATAATCAGGGTGACAATATACAACCTTGACGTACTCCTTTCCCAATATGGAACCAGCTTGTCCTAATGCTCACCTTTTAAAGGATGGCTGGGCGGATTCCAGTTTCGGGCTGTCACAGAAGCTGCAGTGAACATTCCTAGGCAGGTCTTTGTGGGAATGGTCTTCGTTTCACGGGTAGATGCCCAAGAGAGCAATTGCTGACCTGTACAGCAGTTGCGTGTCTAGTTCTATATGAAGTTGCCCAGCTGTTCTCCAGAGCGGCTGCTAACGGTTTGTGTTCCCACCAGCAGTGTTTGCTGGTCCATTTGCCCCACATCCTTGTGCACACTTGGTGTTGTCACTCTTATTTTAGCCACTCCAGTAGGTGAGTGACACTGAGTCAGAGCAGCTAGAGGGGGCTCCACTTGGCTATTGCCTTCCCCTCGCTGATTCTGGTAAAGAATGCGGTTTCCCTTGAGGACAGAGAGCAGAATGCTCTGTGTACTTCAAACCAGTCGCAGTCCTAGTCTGCTCAGGCTCCATACGGAATGCCACATGCAGGCGACTTAAACTACAGGAGTTTGTTGTCCCAAGGTTCTCAAGGCGGGGCTGGCTTGGTTCCCGTGAGGCTCTCCCAGGCTTGTGGGGAGCCCCCTCTCACTGTGTCTCCTTATAAAGTCACTGTCCCATTGGATTAGGACCCCACCTTGCGAGCACACGTACCCTTAATTACCTGCTGCCAGCCTTGTCTCCAGACAGTGGGGACTTTGTGGACCTGGTTCTACCCACAGCAGCCACTCTGTGTAGGCCTCCAGCCTTTGGTTCCTGGTGAGCGGTGACGCTCTTCACCTGTTTTTCTTTCTGGTTTTCAGAGCATTGGTTTGCCCTGTGACTTCAGTTCTCTGATGGGCCTCAGAAGAGTTGTTGACTTTCAGTTACTCAGCTTTTTCCTTTGTTCTTGTTTGGAGGGTGGGAGTGACGACCTCCAAGCTCTTTCCAGGCCAGAGCGGAAATGGTGTTTTTTGTTTTTCACGTGGGTTTCTACACGTTCACTGTCAGGACATAGAAGCATAGTAGATTTTCACCTGCATACCTTGTGTCCTTGCTGAGTTCCCACTCATTCTGGGAGTGCTTTTGTTGCCTCTGGCTTCTCAGTCACCTTCTGTACCCTGGAGAGACCCGCAGTTCCCATCTGCCTCTTCCCACTACTGCCTGCCTCCCCGAGCCTGGCTGGTAAGGTGGGAACACCCACCCTCGGGCAACAGTGATGCATCCGCATAGCTGTGCGTGAACCCTGCTCTGAGGCACAGAGGGCTTCAGACCCTCAGCCTCCGGAGCAATTCTAGGGAAAAGCAGAGGAGCAAAACAAGGTTTGTGTAAAGGCATGTGACCCACGGTTGGAGATAACGAGCTTCCTCGTGTCACCTGCTGGCTGCTGCTTATCTCAGGCCGCACCGCCGGAGTTCAGCATCCACGGTCTGCCAAGAGGGGTATTGCATCAGTGTGCTGTGTTTAACGAAAGAGCAGATTGTTTAAGAGAATCACGTGCCTCAGGTGTAGCCAGGGTTTGGGTTTTTTTTTTTTTTTTTCTTCAACTTGTGTAAGATAATGTCAGAAATAACCGTGAGAGAAATGAGAAAATCATGCCAGCTCTCCAGAGCGATGATGGAATGTTGATGGGGTGCAAGCACTCCTGGTGTGCAGCATTTGGTTCTTGGGGGATGGATCAGAGTTCATCCTCCGCCCAGTGGCCTGAGAGCCCATCACTCTGGGGACACTGAGCAAGCGCCTCACCCACTAGTGGCTAATAGCAACCCCACCCCCAACTGTGATATGACCAAAATGGTCTCCAAAGATTGCCAAGCATCACCTGGGGAGAAGGGTGTCCCTGACTGAGAACCCCTAGAAGGTGTCTGGCTTAAAAAAATAACTTGTCTACCCATGTTTTCTTCCTTTTCATTCCAGAGTCAGAAGTGTAGGGATGAACTGTCCCAGCTCAACCACAGGGTCCTGCAGCTTGGAGACGAGGCCTCTACCCACCAGGCCCAAAGCGAGAAGAATCAGGTCACCGTCCAGCTGCTGACACACAGACTGGAGGAGGCTGTACTCCGGGAGGAGCTGCAGGTGAATGGCGGGGCGGGCAGCCTGGCCTAAAACAGACCAGGGACAGCCCTGACGTGCCTGGACGTAAAGCGAGGGGCTTCACAAGGAAGCCCTGAAAAGTGTGTGAACTTTAGCAGCTTTTGCAAAGCCTGGTATCTCTAGAGAAAGTAGCAGAAAGGAATTAAATCCTGATGATAGGAGCCTAAATTGGGATGACCTCTTTAGAGGTCGTTATGGCAAAACATACATCAAGAGCGGTCAAGAACGTTGGTGTGCTCTGGCTTCATGATTCTGCTGTGGGAACTTTACTGAGCATTGTGGATGGACTTAGCTGAACCTATTTTAATCGCTCTGGTGCTTATAACAGCAGCAGAATTGGAATCAGCTTTGAATCATCAACTGTATTGACTCAGTAAATTATGGTGCTGCCATTGAAAGCCACATTTTTGAATAGTGTCTAATGCTGTAGACATTATAAGAGAGAAAGCAAGGCCTACGATGTCTGGTGACAGCACGCGTGTGTGTGGAGGAAGGGCCAGGAGATACAACACGTTGGGTGTGTGCTGTGATCACGTGCTGTGATCACGGCTGACTTAAATTTTGTAATTCTTGCTTTTCTGAAGTTTCTGCATTAAACACGTATCACGTTGCTAACGTTCTTATACTTGTGAAACCGACATTTAAAAACAGGGTAACCAAATCCTAAAACTAGATCTTGAACTTGACCGCGTGACTCAGGAACGTCAGAGCCTGAGACTGGCACGGTCACATCTGAGAGAGGCCCTTGAAGAGAGTCGGGACCAGGTGGGTGTGCACGGCGGTCCCGGGCTGAGAGGGGTCAGCCTCGCCTCTGACCGCCTGCGTGGGACTAGTCCGGCCAAGGGCGTTACGGGGCTGGCTGAGGCCACACAGCTAGGGGGCGCCCTCCAGGCCGAGCACGCAGTCAGGCCCCGTCCAGGGTCAGGTGGAACGCCAGTGGACCGTGTGAAGGGCTGTGCCTCACGAGGGCAGGCGGCCATAGCAGCACCTCTGGGTGTGCCCTCTGCGGGTGGAGAAGCCAGGGAACACGGCAGGTGGCCTCCAAGGTCCAGGCCACGGGCGGAGCAACCCCCGAGGGCACCAGCTCCTCGCCCACGGTGGAGCCCGGGTGTCACCACCCTGTGGCATGTGTGTGGCAGTGCCGCCCACTGCCCTGCCCTGCACTTGTCCGGCGCCTGCCAGGCTTAGAGGTGCGGTGGGGAGGCAAGGAGCCCGCGGGCTAGGACACACAGATGTGAGCAGAGCGGGCCCAGGAAGGGTGGCGGGTGCCTGCCAGCATGAGGCGCTGGGATGCAGGGCTGGTTCTTCCGAGGAGCTTGAGCAGGAGGAGAGGAGGGAGGTGCCGGTGTGAGGTACCCTGAGAGCCTCAGGCCCTGTGGACTCAGAGAAGGGGTGCGCTTGGAGGGCCAGGGTCTGCGGGGGGAAGGGGCTGTGAGAGAGGGTCTCTAAGCCTTGTGTCTCTGCTCAGCCTGGCATCAGGTTCCCCACCTGGCCCTGGTCTGACCCCTGGACTTAGCTGTGGACACCTGGTGTGAGAGGTCACTTCTCAGATGGCCTGGGTTGCAGAAGGGTCTGTCTCCATGTGGGACTCCTCCTTGTCCAGGGTCTTAGGAGGGGCTGGCAGACCCCTGTGGGCCCAGCCCCCCACTGTCAGCAGGCACATTCTCCAAGGTGTCTCTGTGAATTGGGGGCTCCCTTCCCTATGTGTAGTGAAAAGGAACCTTGAGAAATTGCCGGACTGGTTTGAGCCTTTGAGGTGAAGAAGACAGATCCACCCGTGGGCAGCAGGGCTGGGCTGCTGGAGGCATCCATGCTCGCTGGGGTGGGGGATGCCCAGCACTCGACCACTGTCACGGGCAGGAGCAGCTGCTGGCATCACCTTTGGTGAGTTAGATGAGGACCTCCCGAAACACGCCTGGATGAAAGTGTGCAGAGGGGTGTAAGGCGCTTATAGGGCATCTAGGAACACTCAGTGGGGTGCAGAGGTGAGGGTGCCTCCAGAGCCGTGGGGAGGGAGTGATCCTGAGGTCACGGGGCCAGCAGAGGAGCCAGGAATCGAAGAGGGCTCTCACATGGGTGGTGTTCTGGCGTGCTGTGGGCGGGATCACCTGCACCGGCCTCTCTGTGGCATCGGGTCCATGAGATGTGGCAACCAAGCACCCAGGAAGGGCAGACAAGCATCCAGGCTCCTGAGCACTGTGCCAAGGGGTTCCTTAGCATCACTGCCCCACATTTGGCCAGGCCAGCCTGGATTCAGGGTGGAGAGGTCTGCCGTCCTCTTGAGGGGTTCACTGTCCCACCCCAGCACCCAGAACACGGAGGCCCTGGATTCCTGGCTGCAGTGGCCTCGCTTCTCTTTCGGGGAGTTCTGCCTTCTCACGTGGCAGTCGAACAGGGCTTTCTGGAGCGGGCCCACCCTCCATCCATGCCTTGCTTTACAAGGAGGGCCTCGGGGCACTCAGCTGGGCCGTGCTGAGGAGAGTGGACGGCGAGGCCTGTGGTCAGGCTTCAGGCTTAGCACAGCATTGGCTGCAGGAGGCGGCAAGGTGCCCAGGCAGGTGTGCGGGACTCAGACATGGGCTGGATTGACTGCATAGTGATCATCCGAAACTCTAAAGCTGCTGGGAGGACGCTGCCTCTAGTGGAGGGTGTGTGAGAACCTTCCTCGCCTCTCTTCATCCCAGGAGCGGGGCGGCTGCTCCGCTGGACCCATGTGTATGGAGAGCCTCTGGGGGTCTGTCCAGGGAAACTGCCCAGGGTGGCCCTTCAGACCCGCCCTGACACAGGGCAGTGAGGGAGTGGGGCTGTGGCTCAAAGTTTCACCCCTGCCTGGAGTGGCCAGTGCCCTCCTCCCCGGCCTGCCCTCAGCAGGGGCCCTGGTGGAGCCGCCACCTCTCCCCTCCACGGGGTCTCAGAGGGCAGTTCTGTGTGCTCCAGAGGAGGCCACCGGAGCCCTAGATGGCCTCCTGGGCGCTCCATTCAGGGAAAGCGGCCAGGCCCTGGAGAGCCTGATGCCAGCGATCCCGTGGGTTCTGTGCCCAGGGAGCAGGTGGCCGAGTCTGTCCACATCCACGCCCCGCCAGACACTGTGCAACCACCTCCGGGGCCCTGGCCACAGCCCGTCTCAGGAGCGTGAGCTCTACACTTAGAGGTAGGCTGCTGTACATGGGTGGTGTGGGTCCCTTTATTGAAGGAATTAAACCCAGCGAAGAACCCAGGAGGTAAACAGGACAGAATAACTTGATCCTTCCAGGATCCGGCACGAGGTCACAGGGAGGGCTGCAGGGAGGCCTTCCAGGCGCTCAGGGTGCAGAAGCGCCCCTGAATGGACTTGTGTTACTCGCTCAGTCCTATCTGATTCTTTGCAACCCCATGGACTTTAGCCTGCCAAGCTCCTTTGTCTGTGGGACTCTCCAGGCAAGAATACTGACTGGAGTGGGTTGCCATGCCCTTCTCCAGGGCATCTTCCCAACTGAGGGACCAAATCCACGTATCCTGTGTCTCCTGTATTGCAGGCGGATTCTTTACCGTCTGAACTACCAGGGAATGGAGTGTGGGCATCAGATAAACGGACTCTTTAGAGATTGTGGGCTTTGCTGGACACGCCCTTCCTCTCTGAGGTGGCCTACCACGTAGAGATACAGTTTTGTGTGTCTGGTGGTGACCCTGAAGCTGTGGGCAGTCACCCCACAACCGCTGTGCCTTTTCCCTGGCAGCTGTATGGAGCCACCCAGAGACGGCGGCTGGCCAGGTCCCAGCATGCCCAGCGGGTGCGGCAGCTGCAGGAGGAGATGGCACAGCTCGTGCCCGCAGGCCATGTGGCTGAGTTGCAACAGCTACTGGAAGGGGAGCAGCAGGCAGCTCGGCGGCTCCAGGAGAAGGCCCGGGTGAGTGGGGACAGTGCGCAGGGGCCAACTGAGGGTGACGGGGAGGGTGAGTAGGATCTCGGGTGACTTAGCCACAAGCTGCCCAGGTGTCAAGTGGAGTACGGCCCGACAGCCCTCCCATCATGTGGGATGTTTGTGGAAGTCACGGGACCTGGCTTCCGCTGGGAACTGGTGGGTGTTGAGCAGCCGACCCTGAAGTCCCCCAGCCTGTTTTCTGGGCCGTTTATATCTGCAGCCAGCCATACACATGACCTGCGTCCAGGTCTGAAAGGTGGTGATAGAAGGGCCACAAGAGACGGATGTGCAGGGTCCCTGTCTGTATAGCTATTCAGGAGTGTAGGCAGGTGCAAAGGTCCTGAGGTGGGCTGTGCTTGGCATGTTTAAAAGTAGCAAGGGGTGGGGATTACTGGTTGTACATGAGGTCAGCATGGACTTGGGGAGGCCTGCTGTGTGCCAAGCTCTCATGTAGAAACAGTTGCTGCCTTAAAAGAGCAGCAGAACAGTGGCTCAGTGTGCTCTGCAGGGGACTGGATCCTGGCTCCACCACTTGAGCCAAGTGATTTAACTGAGTGAGTGATTTAACTCTCCGTGTTTCCACTTCTTTCAACCTCTGGAGGCAGTGGTTCCCACCTCAGAGCAGTCTCTCAGGCATCAGTGAGTCAGCACCTCAAAGTGTGAGCCAGGAAGCACATTTGGGTCCTCAAAGTTCATGGGTCAGTGGGAGGGTGAGGAGGGGCAGATGGCCAAATGCCTTCGTGAGGAAAGAAGCTGTGCAAGGTTGGAAAGGTGGGTAAAATCTGACATTTGTAAAACACAAATTCTAACAGAGAACAGCCTTATAGCATTATGCAAACACATTGGGCTGGAGAGACATTTAAGCTAGGACAGATTATTGACAAAGGAAATTTAGTCAGAGATCCTCTAGGAAGACTACCATGTTTAGGGAAACTCAACTTTGAGTCACCTAGGATTAAAATCGTAGGACAAAGCGTCTCTTATCTGCTCACACTACAGTGAGAAATGCAGCTTTGTGGCTTGTGAGACATTTCTAAGCATCCCTCCCTATGGATGAAAGGTTAGCCAGATGCTCGGATTTTGTACACTTCAGCAGATTTCCACTGTAAAGTAAATAACCCTGAGATGATTCTTTTTAAAATGTACCGTGTTGATCTCTAACCTCCTCTTGTTCAGGAAGCACATGAAACACAGCTGAAGGCAACAGAAGAGCTGGTGGAGGAGGTGGAGATGATTTTGAAGAATATGGAAGCGCTCCTCCAAGAGAAAGTGGGAGAGCTGAAGGAACAGGTGAGTCAGGGACGCCGCCTGTGGGCATCCGGGTAACTGATGAGGGAGACAGGCCCCAAGAGAACCTTGTGTCCTGGGGAAGTGCTGAGGAGGGCAGGGAGAGGGGAGACAGGCCTTGCTGTCCTATGAGGACTGCCTAGTGCTCCAGGAAGTGAAATGTCAGCGTCTGTGGAAATAGCTTCTCTTCCACAGTGACCGAAAGGGGTTTAGCTACAGCACCCTGAGCCGTGGGGCCCCAGTTTGAGTCACTCCATGCAGGCTGCCCACTCCAGACTCCACTGCCCACCTGTGTAGCCCCTGCCCTGCGGGCACCACCACCCTCCAACCTTTTCGGTCCCGGGTCCTCACTTCCCTTCCCAGCTGTCAAACTCTTGGTGGCCCCCCTACCCCCCAAGTCACTCTTGGCAAAACCTCAACCCCAAGTAAATCCTGAGGCTCCTGCATGCTAGGGGGGCGGGTAGGGGTGGACTGTCCCAATCGCCGCCTTTCCCCCACACCCCTCTCTTGGGGGCCCTTGCGCTCTGCCTCCGACCCCCAGGCCCTCTCCCCTCCTCTCAGTTGGGACTTGGGCTTGTGTCCCTGTAAGACCAGAAGGTCCCAGAGAAATGGCTGTGTCCTCAGCTTCCGCCGCCCCAGCTCCGGTCTCCTCTGCACCGCCCTCCGGAGCTCTGGTCCTCCCAGCACGTTCTCTGTGGCCTTGACGCACCGCTTCTGACCTGTCTGCTCCCATCCGCCCGCCCGCCCAGGGGCCTGTCTCACTCTGCAGCGCGGCCCTCGGTGCAGAGCAGAGCTCCCATCGCCCGCCTCGCGCCCCGCCTTTTGGCTCCTGGCAGCTGGGCTCCACGTCTCCTCTGCCAGCCCCTCAGCACAGCAGTCATCCTTAGACACGCTGGAGCTGCCGGCCTTCCTCAGAGTAGACAGCGGCTTCTCCGGGGGCCTGGAGATTCTGCAGGACCTGGTCCCCTCCCCTTGGCCCTTTGCCTCGCCGGCATGGCAGCTCTGCCTTTCTCAGAGGCCTCCTGGCCATTCCTGCCACCCTCGCATGTGCCGGCCTCTGCCCGGGAGGTTTGCGCCAGGCAGCCTCCGCCAAGGCCCCCATGCTTCTTTCAGGTCTCTCTGTTCACCTCAGGTTCAGCCGTGTGTCCCCCGCCTGGGTTCTCTGTTCACACGCCACCGGACACTGCATGCTCTGCTGGCTCCTCCCGTTAGGACACGTGCCTGTGGGAGTAGGGCCGTGGCCGGGCAGCAATGGCCGGCAGAGCTGCACAGTGAGTGTCCTCAGCGCGGACTTTCAAAGCCCAAAGCCGGGACCCCTGCATCTTTGCATCTTGACTAGTGTATCCTGTGTCCCCATTTCTCAAGCCCCTGTCGGTGTCAT
Organism: Moschus berezovskii; assembly: GCF_049115385.1. Taxonomy (NCBI): domain Eukaryota; kingdom Metazoa; phylum Chordata; class Mammalia; order Artiodactyla; family Moschidae; genus Moschus; species Moschus berezovskii. The sequence goes on from NC_142474.1 coordinate 85,984,106, forward strand.
GTGGGTGGTGCCCAAGGTGCCTCGGTGCGTCCTGGCTGACATGGTGGGCCTGCAGAGCACACTGAGATAAGCCAAACATTTTGGGTACTCTTGACCGTTTCCTGACTGTCTTTTGGAGGCCTCCAGATATGGGTCTTCTTGTCTTCATTTCGTGGTAAATCAACTTGTACAAAGGTGGCTTCGATTTTCTCTACCACATAGTTCGTCAGTTTCCTCTCTTGTGCCAGGATGACAAAACCTGTCATTACATCCAACATGTCTCTGATTTGTAAGGTTGCCCAAACTAGTCTGAACGCGTGTGGAGGAATAGGAAGGGAGAGCTGGTGGCGTGGCGTGGCTGCATTAGACGTGCAGTACACTGTGGCTTTCTCCCTTCTCCAGTTTGAAAAGAACACCCGATCTGATCTGCTGCTCAAGGAGATCTATGTGGAAAATGCTCACCTGACAAAAGCGCTTCAAGTCACTGAAGAGAAACAATGAGGTGCCGAGAAAAAATCCCGATGCTTGGAAGAAAAAGTTAGAGCTCTCAACAAACTATTCATTAAGATCGCTACAGCATCCCTCGCTGTGTAGACTGCTTTTCTTCCTGGAATCATTTTGAAAGAACATCTTTTAAAGTAAACCACTGTGACGCTGTAACTTACTATGGCTCCGTTCTGTCGCTCAGTAGTGTCCGACTCTTTGCGACTCCGTGAAATGTAGCCTACCAGGCTTCTCCGTCCATGGGATTCTCCAGGCAAGAATACTGGAGTGGGTTACCGTTTTCTTCTCCAGGGGATCTTCCCGACCCAGGGATTGAACCCGGGTCTCCCGCATTGGAGGCAGATGCTTTAACCTCTGAGCCATCAGGGAAGCCCACTGTGGCTCACTGGCTGTATATCCCTGGATAGACGAGGATTGTGATTATGTTTACCCCACAAGCATTTAATGAAGGTCTGTGTGCCAGATGCTGGAGAAACAGGTTGGAAAAGACTGCTTTTTTTTTTTTAGTGGTCCTTGGGTATCTTCCAGAGTGAAATTCCTAATTTTGCTACTGACAAGCAAAACAGATTATGGGGTTCTCAGCAAGGTAAATGGTAAAATAAAGCAAGTTTAATGTTGCACTTCTGATCTTGGCTACAGAGATTCAAATGCAAAGTCAGAGCTCTATAGTTTTACCATTGCATCGTTAGTCACTAGCATTCTCGATGCTGGATCAATATAAACACTCCAGAAACGTTGCACTTTCTGTGACTTTCAACTGGCGATAAGGGATAGAGGAAGGAAGCCTTTTTGTCAGGACCTGTTCCACCACGAGGGAGTCTCCACAGTGCTGGTATTTTAGGGCTGTGAACTCAGGGAGGATGGTATCCATTATGAATGCAATCTTTTCCTCAGTGAAATGTCGTCACACTGGTAAGTGTATGATATGTTTTTTTTTTAAAAAAGGAAAAATGTATAGTTTTATATCCAGGATATACATAAATTATGGTCATTTAGTTTATCAGAATAAACTACTGTAATATGAAGTCACTGTATGTGCAATAAAATCCATTTCTATTAAAACTGATTAACTTCTAAGTATTTTTTAAACTAAAATATTTCAAAGATATAGAAAAATAGTTCTATAGGAGGCATTCATATGTATTACGTAAACATGCAGATGTGTTAAGGACATTGTTACAGCATCTTGGACAGAAGCCCAGTCCCTGTTCTACTGCAGCCAACCTTTTCCCCTTCCTGGTGGCAACCTCCCTCCTGAAGCTGCTGCATGCTCCCTCCCCTCCATCTGTCTGCACATTTACTGTACGTGCTTGAATGAGAAAAACGTTAAACCGCTAGAATAGATGGAAAGGTCAGATATGGGGTAGCAGGACTCAACTACATAGAGTGGATTCTTCTCTCCATGCACCTATGGGTCGCTTAACCTATGACAAAGGAGGCAAGGATAGACTGTGGAGAAAACCCTCTTCAATAAATGGTGCTGGGAAATCTGGACAGCTACAGTAAAAGAATGAAGTTAGAACATTCTCTGATACCATACACAAAAATATACTCAAAATGCATCAAAGACCTAAATGGAAACTTTTAGAGGAAAACATAGGCTGAACACTCTTTGAGGGAATTCTCTGGGAATCCAAGGGTTAAGACTTGGCACTTTGACTGCTGTGGGCCTGAGTTCAATCCCTAGTCAGGGAACTAGGATCCCATCAGTGGCATGGCACAGCCAAAAATAAAAAAGCACTCTGACATAAATTGCAGAACTATCCTTTTCGATCCATGTCTTTGAGAACTGAAAATAAAAATAAACAAATGGGACTTAATTATGCTTAAAAGCTTTTGCACAGCAAAGGAAACAATAAACAAAATAAAAAACTAACAGAGAGGGAAAAGTATTTTCAAAGGAAGCAACTGACAAGGGATTAATCTCCAAAATATACAGATAGCTCATGTAGCTGTATCTCACAAAAATAAGACACCAAACACCCGATTTTGAAATGGGCAAAACAAATAAATAAAAATAAAAAGTAGAAATGGGCAGAGGACCTTAATAGACAGTTCTCCAAAGGAGACAGACAGATTGCCAGTAGGCGCATGAAATGATGGTCAACATCACTAATTTTCAGAGAAATGCACGACAGAACTTCAATGAGGTATCATATCTCACTGGTCAGAATGGCCATCATCCAAAAGTCTACTAATAATAAAGGCTGGAGAGGGTGTGGAGAAAAGGAAACCCTCCAACGTTATTGGTAAGACTGTGAATCGGTACAGCCCCTATGGAGAACAGTGTGGAAATTCCTTAAAAAGCTGAAAATATAAGAGACCCCCTGTATGATCCAGAAGTCCCACTCTGGGGCATATATCTGGAGAAAACTATAACTCAAAAGGATACACATACTCCAGTGTTCATTCCAAACTCCGTTCCCATCCGCGGTTGCCATATACCATTGAGCAGAGTGGCCCGTGCTATACAGTAGGAAAGACAATTGAGTTTTCAGCCGTGGGTCCATCACTTACTGTCTGAGTGGCTTTGGTGAGGTTACTGAACCTTCCCCGAGGGGAGCAGCTACTCACCTGCTGGAGGAACCAGGGAGATGGGTTCCCCTCTGTCCCCTCCCCAGAAGCGCATTCCTTGGCCCTGGTCCACTGGGACTTCGTCTTGTCCAGGCAGATGTGTTTTGGCCTGAGTCCTGCTCCTCTTCAGTCAAGAACCTTCCTCATTAGCCTTCCTCTACTCACCACCCTGGGGTCTGGGGCCTGGTGCCCTCCTGTCCCAGGCCCACTGCCTCCTGGCCTCCTGCCCACTCTCCAGAGCAGCTGGACCCCTCCTTCCTCCCCAGCCTTGCCTTGATTATACCTGATGCCCACCCTTACGAGACTAGCGTTCCACCTAGTGACAGTGCATCCGTGATTCTGCAGAAACAGTGACAACGCACAAATTAACAAGAGTAATGACCGCTGCCACGTGTACGCTTAACAAAATGCCCCTTCACTCTACGTGATAACCTCAAACACCCACAACTTCATAAAGCTGGATGAGACAATTGAGGCTGAGGGTTTAAACTTAGTATTTGAGCTGGGGTTTGTACATGCACAGCCTTCCAGCCACCAAAATCTGACTCTTTTCTGCTGCACCCCTTGGTTTTTCTTTATCACTGTGGGAGTTAGTTTATATTAGTGCCAAATCAGTACTGGAACGGCCTTGCTGGGTGAGAGCTATCCCTCTTCTTCCTCAGGCAAACAGTTTAATTTGCAGGCTGAGATCACAGTAGACAGAAGACAGACACACTGATCGATAGACAAGCTGGAGGAAATAAATCGGTTGAAACATCTGAGGTTCATTTAGGGGCAGAGCCAGAGTAGTAATTCAAAAGGATTCCAGCATCCCGAGCTTTGTCTTATCCACATACGACTATGATCTCTCTTCTCAAAGCTGAGGGCCCAGACATGGCCCTTGAGTTCTGCCCTCCTACAGATGTGGTTTATTCAAGCATCTGAACGCCAGCATCCCACTTTCCTTTAGACAGATTTCTTGTGCTCTGACAGCTTCAGAAACTAACCAGGGAGCAGATGTGGACACAGTGGCCCAAACACTGCTTGCTGCCGGCTGCACTTGCCTGGATCCTGGAGAAATAGTTCTCCCATCCCTCAGCCTCATTCACGGGCTGAAAACAGCCCCAGGACCCATCCGTGTCTCTGATAAAGAATCTTCTCTCTCAGCCCCGCACACACCTAGGTTCAGACCTGGGCCAATTTCACCACCTTTCAGCTTGGCTGTTGCCTGTCCTGCGGGATCAGAAATGATCGGTTGACGCTACACTGTGAGTTTGGATGAGAATGTGCTCTTGAGCAAATGTGTGCTTCCTGCTTCTTCCCAGCCTCAGCCACTACCTGGGAAGAGAAAAAAGCTCATTGCGCTTTCCTAGGAGCCAGGCTGAGGCAGGTTGAACATGCGCTCCAGCTGTTCTCCACTCCTGGGATACCTTTAATCAGAGCACAGGGTGTCAGGCACACAGACACAGGGCAGGAGTCCCCTCCCCGCCGGGAAGTGATAACAGCCCGTGACTGCATGCATGTCACCCCGCCCCCCACCCATCGATGGGGACAGATCAGTGCTGAGGGTCTTGAGCTCTTTTTCTCTCCAGTGAGGATCCAGCTCGTGGCCTCTCCATGTGATGTTTATACCTTGGTAACGTCACTGGCAGCTTTCTCTGAACCTTACCGTCTAGCACCCATGACCTGAAGTGCTGCGAGCTCTCTCTCCCCCCTTCACCTGCAGGCAAGCCGTTGGCTTTCCGCTCCTCTCCACTCCGGTGGCAGAGAGGACAATTCCACAGAGTGGGGAGCAGAATCGAAGCTGTGGCGAGGAGGACAGCGTGGGGGAGGGGGGCGTTGGCAGCTCCTTCACTGTGTTTGGTTGTGGGTTGAGCACCGTTGAGACTGCAGGGGAAGGGGGCAGCATAGTTGAGGGAGAGGTGCTTTTGTTTTTTGTAATTTATAACTGAAGGATAATTGCTTTACCGTATTGTGTTAGTTTCTGCCAAACATCAGCATGAATCAGCCACAGGACAGAGGGCTTTTTTGTTTTGAAAGATGGTAGCCATCCTGGTCAAAGCTTCTTGGTCCCTGATGTTCCTACTATCAGACGCTGTTTTCCCATGTAGACTAGCTTCCCTGTTAGCTCAGTTGGTAAAGAATCCACCTGCAATGCAGGAGACCCCAGTTTGATTCCTGGGTCAGGAAGAAGGGATCGGCTGTCTACCCACTCCAGTGTTCTTGGGATTCCTTGGTGCTCAGCTGGTAAAGAATCTGCCTGCGTTGCAAGAGACCTAGGCTCTATCTCTGTGTTGGGAAGATCCACCTGGAGAAGGGCAAGGCTACCCACTCCAGTATTCTGGCCTAGATAATTTGATGGACTGTATAGTCCATGGCATAGCAAAGAGTCAGACACGACTGAGCGACTATCACTTTCACTTTTCGTGCTTTTCATAAATGGCTTTTATTGTATTGAGGAAATTTTTTGCTATTTAATTGAATTTTTTTTTTTTATCATGAATGGGTTTTGAATTTTGTCAAGTGTTTTTTATGCATACTCTTGCTTTTAATTCTTACTTGAATTTTGGTAGAGTTGAGCTTTGAATCCATTTGGTCCTAAGCTTTTAGCTTTGGGGAGGTTTTTTTGTTTTTGTTTTATTTTTTTTAATATTTAAATCTCCTTGTTACTGGAGTGTTAAGTTTTTCTATTTTTTCTTGTTTTAGTCTTGACAGAGTGTATGTTTCTCAGAATTTATCTCTTTCCTCTAGGTTTTCCAATTTGTAATTGTTCATCAATAATAATGGTTTCTTATGATTATGCTTCTTTACTTCTGAGGTATCTGTTGTAATGTCACTTTCCTTTCTGTTTATTGCAGTTTCCTCTATTTCCTTCTTACCTTAGGCAAGGGTTTATTGATATTATTTGTTTCTTTCGAAAAATGCACTTCCAGTTCTTGCATATGCACACCGGGCATTCTGGCACCCGGGCAGTTTAGAGGTGTCGCTTAGCAACAATCATTCTGGGATGAAAGATTCCAAACCGTTGAGCTTCCCAGCTGGGAGGTTGTGGCGGGACGGCTCTCGCTTACCTATAGTGCTCGTGTTGGGTTTAGGGGACTGTGAAGAGCCGAGGGGGAGGTGAAGTGTGTTTGGAGCCCATAGGCTCTGTGATGAAGAAGATTTGGGGCTTCAGGAGTAAGAAGGGCATGTGGCCCTTTGGCTTCTCCATCAGAGGAGGTGATCATGGAACCAACTTCAAGCCCGGGTACCACATCCGAAACAAGGACCTCGGAAAGGTCCACAAAGCTGCCAGCGTAGGCAACGTAGCCAAAGTGCAGCAGGTTCTGCTGCTCGGAAAGAATGGCCTACACGACAGGGACAAGATGAACAGGTAATTGGGGAGGAAGGGCCTGGCAGGGGTCCCTCCTGTGAGTTTTCCCCCCAAGGCTCGCAGATACCTTTGTGGGACCCAGCGCCCCACAGACTTGATAGGCTGCAAAAGCCTTAGCTGGTTTCGGACCCGCCTATTATTCCCCTTTGAGAGCACTTTACTGGACGTTTTAAAGGTATTTAACTGAATGTCAGTAATCACAGAACTGAAATAAAAGATAAATAGCATCTTTGTTTCTTCTTCTTCCTCCACCTTTTCATTTGTCATTATGCATGCGTTAACGTGATGTACTCATGAGTAAGAGGTTTCAAGCTCTGTAGCCCTCAAGAAATCTTCTGGAACTCCCTGGCTCTCACATTGTTTTTCTCATGTGATTGATGAAAACTCTTCTTCAAGGATCGTCCATTGTGGATATTGGCAGTGGACAGACTTTTGATGTTGTCGGCATCTTATTTTTAATGTACACATTTTTATACCATAATGTTATATATTACAGAAAACTGCATAGTGAGAAAAATAATCCCCATGACAGGTCAACTTCTGGGTTAAAAATGCTTCAAGTACAATTCAATATCCATTTTATATCAGTGTAAACTTTTGTGTTTATGTTCCTTGCTGAAGGACCTTAGAAGACAGTTTTGAAGTAGGAAGCTGGCTGTGTCTTTGAATCAATTCAGTTCAGTCGCTCAGTCGTGTCTGACTCTCCGCGACCCCATGAATCACAGCACGCCAGGCCTCCCTGTCCATCACCAACTCCCGGAGTACACTCAAACTCATGCCCACAGAGTCGGTGATGCCATCCAGGCATCTCATTCTCGGTCTTCCCCCTCTCCTCCCGCCCCCAACATTTCCCAGCATCAGAGTCTTTTCCAGTGAGTCAACTCGTCGCATGAGGTGGCCAAAGTATTGCACTTTCAGCTTTAGCATCAGTCCCTCCAATGAACATCCACGATTGATCTCCTTTAGAATGGACTGGTTGGATCTCCTTGCAGTATAAGGGACTCTCAAGAGTCTTCTCCAACACCCACAGTTAAAAAGCATCGATTCTTCGGCGATCAGCTTTCTTCACAGTCCAACTCTCACATCCATACATGACCACGGGGAAAACCATTGCCTTGACTAGACGGACCTTGGTTGGCAAAGTAATGTCTCTGATTTTTAATATACTATCAAGGTTGGTCATAACTTTCCTTCAAAGGAACAAGCGTCTTTTAATTTCATGGCTGCAATCAGCATCTGCAGTGATTTTGGAGCCCAAAAAAATAAAGTCAGACACTGTTTCCACTGTTTCTCCATTTCCCATGAAGTGATGGGACCAGATGCCATGATCTTTGTTTTCTGAATGTTGAGCTTCCAGCCAATCTTTTCACTCTCCTCTTTCACTTTCATCAAGAGGCTTTTGAGTTCCTCTTAACTTTCTGCCATAAGGGTGGTGTCATCTGCATATCTGAGATTATTGACATTTCTCCCGGCAATCTTAATTCCTGCTTGTGCTTCTTCCAGCCCAGCGTTCCTCATCATGTACTCTGCATAGAAGTTAAATAAGCAAGGTGACAATACACAACCTTGACGTACACCTTTTCCTATTTGGAACCAGTCTGTTTTTCCATGTCCAGTTCTGACTGTTGCTTCCTGACCTGCATACAGGTTTCTCAAGAGACAGGTCAGGTGGTCTGCGATTCCCATCTCTTTCAGAATGTTCCACAGTTTATTGTGATCCACACAGTCAAAGGCTTTGGCATAGTCAATGAAGCAGAAATTGATGTTTTTCTGAAGCTCTCTTGCTTTCTCCATGATCCAGTGGATGTTGGCAATTTGATCTCTGGTGCCTCTGCCTTTTCTAAAACCTGCTTGAACATCTGGGAGTTCACGTTTTACATACTGCTGAAGCCTGGCTTGGAGAATCTTGAGCATGACTTTACTAGCGTGTGAGATAAGTGCAATTGTGCGGTAGTTTGAGCATTCTTTGGCATTGCCTTTCTTTGGGATTGGAATGAAGACTGACCCCTTCCAGTCCTGTGGCCACTGCTGAGTTTTCCAAATCTGCTGGCATATTGAGTGCAGCACTTTCACAGCATCATCTTTCAAGACTTGAAATAGCTCACCTGGAATTCCATCACCTCCACTAGCTTTGTTCGTAGTGATGCTTTCTAAGGCCCACTTGACTTCACATTCCAAGATGTCTGGCTCTAGGTCAGTGATCACGTTATCGTGACTATCTTGGTCGTGAAGATCTTTTTTGTACAGTTCTTCTGTGTATTCCTGCCACCTCTTCTTAATATCTTCTGCTTCTGTTAGCTCCATACCATTTCTGTCCTTTATCGAGCCCATCTTTGCATGAAATGTTCCCTTGAAAGCTCTAATTTTCTTGAAGAGGTCTCTTGTTTTTCCTATTCTGTTGTTTTCCTCTATTTCTTTGCATTGATCACTGAGGAAGGCTTTCTTATCTCTCCTTGCTATTCTTTGGAACTCTGCATTCAGATGCTTATATCTTTCCATTTCTCCTTTGTTTTTCGCCTCTCTTCTTTTCACAGCTCTTTGTAAGGCCTCCTCAGACAGCCATTTCGCTCTTTTGCATTTATTTTCCATTGGGATGGTCTTGTTCCCTGTCTCCTGTACAATGTCTCGAACCTCCGTCCAGAGTTCATCAGGCACTCTATCAATCAGATCTAGTCCCTTAAATCTATTTCTCACTTCCACTGTATAATCATAAGGGATTTGATTGAGGTCATATCTGAATGGTCTAGTGATTTTCCCTACTTTTTTCAATTTAAGTCTGAATTTGGAAATAAGGAGTTCACGATCTGAGCCACAGTCAGCTCCTGGTCTTGTTTTCGCTAACTGTATACAGCTTCTCCATCTTTGGTTGCAAAGAATATAATCAATCTGATTTCGGTGTTGACCATCTGGTGATGTCCATGTGTCTTTGAATAGGAAGACATTTTCTTAGGATATATGGTCTTTCCATATTTAAACCAAATAAACATATCGTGATTTTGAAGATTTTGGGTTACACATGCTGTCTTTAATTTTTTGTGATGAAAGTTTTGTATAGTAGACAAGATTTGCCCTTTTAGATGTCAAAATTTGCTGGATGACATTTTCTATCAGAAAAGATAAATTATGTGTAGATGGTGGAGAAATAACCTGGTAACTATTTAGAGAAAAGTAACTGGATTTTTATCACCAAAAAGTTTCAAATGGAGTATGGATCAAAAATTTTAAATACACAGGGTGAAAAAAGTATCAGAAGGAAAATGAAATTACTATCTATACATTTTCTGTGTGCTGACAAAGACCTTCTTTTTTTTCTGGTTCTACTGTTTATTAACCTTAATTTTTTTTTAATTGGATGGTAATTGCTTTACCATGTTCTGTTGGTTTCTGCTGTACAACATCATAAATCAGTTATCAGTTCAGTTCAGTTCAGTCGCTCAGTCGTATCCGACTCTCCGCGACCCCATGAATCACAGCACGCCAGGCCTCCCTGTCCATAAGTATACATATATCCCACCCCAGAGACCTTTCTAAGAATGATTTCAAAGGCAAGAATTCTGGAGTTTCCTGGGTTTTGGCACCCAAAAAAAAAAAAAATCTGATAGCAACCCCCCAAAATTTAAAAATCTCTGTAGATCAACCTATCTGTAGGGAAGTCGGATGAGCAGACAGGGCTTGTCTTTCTGTCACTAATAGGAATGTGGCACAGATACAAATAATTTGTCACTTTCAATTTAATTTGGAAGTTTGTGTAAGGGTTGGTATCCTGTGACAACTTTCAGCCTTATCAGAAGTCAAGGGAATCTTGGGAATTTCCTGGCCGTTGAGTGGTTAAGACTCACTGCTCTGGGCCCAGGGATCGATCTCTGGTGAGGGAACTAAAATCCTGCAAGCTACAAGGATATATTGTCCAACATGGGGAATATAGCTCATACTTTATAGTCACTTTAATGCAGTCTAACCTTTCACAATTGTGGCTCACTGTGTTGTGCACCTGTTTTATATCATAATATATAACATACATCATCTCTAAAGCAACCTTAGGCGAAAACACCTCATGGGAATTAGACCAACAGGAAAAATGAGAAATGAACAAACAAAAATGCTACAATTTATAGTTGTAAAGACTGTGAGTTTTAAATTATATTCCAATGTCAGAGACGTTCAAATGTGAGAAAATGAGCATATTAGAATCCTCAAAGTACAGTGTTGTCTCTAATCCTCAAAACAGGTCTGCAAAGGAGGTGTAATATCCTTTGACTTCATTTAGATGTTGTCCTTGTAAGAGAGTAGTAACAGTAGTAAGTATGGTAATATAATTTAACAGTTACTAGCTGTTATCTGTGCGAGGAACCGTTCTGAACCCTGTGCATGGATCTCAGTGAGGCATCGCAGCGGTGTCCTGTGAGATAACTGCTACTCTCTCTCCATTTTGCTGATGAGGAAACTGAGGCACAGAGAGGCTGAGTGGCATCTACTGAGTGACAGAGTGAAAGTCAAGGTCAGACCCGCATCGAGCTGAGTCTCCAGGTCTTGCACATTCCATTCAAGTAGACTGTTCTTTCATTACTGTGTAAGGGGAGCTAAAGCTAATATATGCTGCTCTTTCTCCAGAAGAAAACGAAATATTTATTTAGAGGGAAGGGAGTACCATGCTGCTGAGTGTTTTCAATCACATGAAGAGTTGTTTGTTTTGGAACAGTTACACGGCAGTTTCCTGAAAACTGCTCTTGCTCTCGTAGGACGGCGCTTCACTTGGCCTTTGCCAATGGTCATGCAGCGGTGGTAGCTCTCCTCCTGGAGAGAAAATGCCTGCTGAACCTCTGTAACGCTGAAAACAAGACCGCGCTGATGAAGGTATGGGGCAGCGAACTATATCCCCGTGAGGGGGATGTGATTTAACTACTGAGACTAAAAATGAATTTATATCATTGAAATATAGGGAACTGGTGAAGCTTGTGGACTGTTTCCTTTGAATTCCTAGAATTTACACTCTCTTTCTTGGCACGACACTGACAGGCCATAGAATGCCAACAGGAGGAGTGTGCGACTCTTCTGCTGGAGCATGGTGCCAACCCGAATGTCGTGGACGTCTATGGCAACACCGCTCTCCACTACGCTGTCCTTTACCAGAATGTCTCACTTGCAGCAAAGCTGCTTTCCTATGACGCCAATATAGAAGCCAGGAACGAGGTATAGCTCAACTAACTTTACTGACCAAATATTTGCCAAGCATTTTTTTAAACTCGATGTGTTTTACTGATAACAGTATGTAAATAGGTAGACTGAGTAGTGTCCAGCAGGCCCTGTTACCATGGAAACAACTCCAAAGCCAAGTCGGGGTGGGTGGAAAATGTCAGAGCCCACAGAAAGGGCCAAGTGCTCTTTCTCAGCCACCCTTCTACCCCAGAAGGAAGATTTTCCCACTAGAACGTGCTCAGGAGTGGGTGGTAGGCTCAAGTCCAACAAAAAGTGAAGGCCTCGGGGGAGTGCAGTGACGTGGTGGGTGGCTGCTTCCAGAGGCTCAGGGAATGGGTGCAGCTGCTTGGGGAGGTATGGGGGTGGGAGGAAGGAGACCCAGCACCCAAGCTGGGGCAGCGCAAGTGGGCGGGGGAGGCAGCGGGCCTGCAGCCCTGAGCCCTCCAGGACCCCGGTTCTGAGATCCGGTCAAGTGGCTCAGGTCACGTGTGACATCCAGCAAGGGCAGTCACTTGTGCTGGTGACCACTTGGCTTGCCAGGGACACACCTCGGGTCTCCCACGCTCAGCCCTGGGAGGCTGCTTGGTGGGGTTGCAGCTGAGTGAGGGGAGCTGGTGATGGTGAAGCTGCCCCTCCCGGTCTTTCTCCTGTGGCTGCAGCCCCGCCAGGAGCTGCAGAGAGAGCTCCCCCACTCTCACAGGTGGGCTCAGTTTTCACTGTGTGGAAGCTCCAGCCTTCCCTGAGTGAAAATACTTCGGAAGCACTTGATTGTCTAACATGTCACTTTAAATCACGATATTACTCAAGAAGCATTAGAGAGTAAAGCGTTCTTTTTTGTGTTTATGGCACATATCTGTGATAACACTGCACTTGTTAAAGGAAAAACTTTTTCCAAGTATTTTTCCCTTACTGAAAAAAATTGCTTTTTTTCTAATTAGTCTAAAATAACACAGTAAAGCAAAATTTGCCTTAGAAATAGACTTTGTCTTAAAACTCAAACACGCATTTGACAACATCATAGAAATCTTGCTGCTGTTAACACATTCCAATTTTATGAAAAAATGATTTATATAAAAGTGATTTCTCTCGCATTGCTCAAGGCTTCCGAGGCTAAAAGGACAGGCAAAGGAGCAAGCAGGTGAAAAATGCAGATCAAGGTGGAATTTTGGCAGTTGGGGTATGCCAAGAAGAGGTTTGTTTTTTTTTTTTAGCTAATTTTTTAAAAATTTATTCATTTCAATATTTATTTGGCTGTGCTAGGTCTTGGCTTCAGCATGCAGGATCTAGTTCCCTACCAGGGATGGAACCCAGACCCCCTACACTGTGAGCACTGAGACCCAGACACTGGACCACCACAGAAGTCCTGAGTTGTTGGTTTTTGTTTTTGTTTTTTTTTCCCCTTCACTTTATATATTTTGGTAAGGTGCTTTTCAGTGTCAGGGATAATAGTTGTTATTTTGAGAAAGAGATTGAGTGAATTGGAGACTTGCCTAGGTATCAATTTTAGGAAGACTCTGCAGAAATCAGATCAGCAGTGAAAAGGTGGTGATTAAGTTGGAAAGAAGAGAGAAGAACAAATATTTAACAGAAATATCATCCTATTCTGGCAGAAACACCCAGTTAGATAAGAGTCTAGACTCTGCTCTCAATCTGGGTCTGGATAGAAAGTAAGGGGTTTATAAACAATGAGATCAGGTTGCCTTTTGTGTTTACTAGTCCCTGTTCTACCACTATTTACCCAGGAAAATTTAATGCAGTTTTGATGACTCTTATGTCTCACGCTTTTCTTTTTTCTTCAAATCCTCAAGTAAGAGAAGGAATTGGCCATGTGGGTGAGAGATGAGACTGGAATGTTTACTGCGCTAATTCTCAGCTAGATTGTGATGGTGAAAACCACAGTCACTTGGGAAAGCTTATAAAAACATTTATAAGCCTAGGCTGTTCCCTGAAGGTTTTGATGGAATAAATCGAGGAAGGCCTGGACGTGTGTCTTTAGAAATATTTCCATGAGATTCTGATACTATCCTTGGTGAAGAACTATGGAGTGATTAAGTATAATTTATAAGTGCACCTATCTCTAAAATAAGTAATCTATAGAAGAGTTGGAGTTTGATCAGTGCCAGCTACTTCCATCAGCTCCCTCCTCTGCAACAATATTAGCCTGACTTTTTCCTCTGCCTCTGTGATGGAGAAGTTAAAAGGAATATTTTTGGCAATATCTATTGGCTTGAATGATATAACTCCTTTGCCTTCCAACCACTAATTATTCAGTGACACGCCAAGAGTCTTTAGAGGTTTGGTCATGGCGAAGTTACTTCATCTGGAGTCTGACCCTTTAAGACTTTTGCACCTTCTGTTATCAACCAGGTCATTAGGTCAACAGATGTTTGTTACCAACAGGGTTTTCCTGAGTGCAGTAACAGTAATTCACGAGCCTTCTTTTGGTGTCAGCAGGACAGACTCTTGCAGTGAGTCTGCTAGATTTGCTGAGCCCTGGCATAAGCAAGATGATAGCTTTAAACATCAGAACCCATGAAGTTAGTACAGATGGGTATTGTTTTAGTCATTTAGTTTCAGCAGTCTCAGGAACTCATTATCCATTTGGTTAATAATCTGGGAGAATCCTAGAAACAGAGTGTATTTTTAACAAGCAGTGGAAACATTCTTCAAGTGGGAATTTTGAGTCTTGTTTTTTAAATTTATTTTAACAGAATTATGAGTCCAGAGCAACTTTTATTACATACTGAGACCCACTTTTCTTGTGAAACACATGATACTAAGGAAAGGAAAGCTTTCACATACAAATATTTGCTTTATACCCACCTGTTTGGAAACAGCAGAATGTAAAACCACAAGTGGGCTACAGACCAAATGTGGTCCTTGCATATGTTTCGCTTACCTACCTCCACAAACTGAGTCAGCATTAAAAATTTAGCAACCTCATGCAGAAGTCTGCATTTCAGGCTTCTCAGAGAACTAAATCTGGTCCCCGCTGAGCCCATTCTACTGTTTGGTCTGCATGTGGCGGCCTCCCCTTCTGTACGGGGCGTGTGTTTGCTGGTTTGCCAGCCTCACCTGGCTTTTTCACTTACTCACGTCACCAGCTTTCCCTCCATAAGCATTTGAGTTTCCAATTCTTGTTTTATAGTTTATTTTGATAACTCTTTCAAGGTTTTAAAGACAGTCTAGTTAATCTATAATTGATTTCATATTTTAAAAGAATCTCTTAAGGATGGGATTGAATTTTTCAAATTAGAATTTTTAAGTTGGTTGTGGCGGTTTCACACTGAATGAGCCTCCCAAACACACAGGATTATGAGAGAGCGCAGGGAGAGTTCATGGAAGAGCAAATCCCCGAGAAAACGCTGAGTGCATATTTATTGGTAGCTCACCTCGTAATCTTTAAGGAAGAGCAGTAAAGCAAGACAGAGACCAGAACTCTGGGATTAAGGCAGCTTCCTCCTGGAGGTCTGGAGGTAATCACGTGAGTCCTCAAGAAAGGTCTTTGAAGATAAGCGGTGTTGTTCTGCGTCAAAATGGCGTCTAACTAATGCTGACCCGTCAGTTTAACTTAAGGGCGGGGGAAGGAACAAGCAAGGGAGAACGAGTAAGATTAAATTTCAGGAGACTTTGCTGAGAAAGCCGAAAAACACGGTGCCCACAGTTGGTGTTTTGGAAGAAAAAAAAAAAAAACAAAATAACTTTTCTCTTTGCATGTTCATGTAGAGGATAATATTCCCACTGGAATGTCTGTAACCTCCTGAGGTTACTCTTGGTCATCCTTGGACAGGTTATGCATGCTACAGATAATATTATATATTCCTGCCTCAGCACTGTTCCTAAAATATGTAGTTGATTTAGTAGGTAATTGATTTTCTCTGGAGGAGTGTTGAGACTAGTAATAGAGCAAGTAAATACTACAATATTCCTGAGAAATATTATGATAGAAGGAAAGATCCTTGGAACCAGTAAATGTTGAAAGTGAGTTTTAGAGAATGACTCTGTGGTTCATCTTTAGAAGAGGTAGAGGAGGAGCATTTTATTATTTATTTTTTCAAGGGACGTATTTGGCTGCACTGGGTCTAGTTGTGGCACGTGGGATCTTTAGTTTCGGCACGTGGGATCTTTAGTTTCGGCACGTGGGATCTAGTTCTCTGCCCAGGGATGGAACCTGGACCCCCTGCCTTGGGAGCTCAGGTCTTAGCCCCTGGACCCCCAGGGAAGGCCAGAAGGAGGAGCCTCTTGAAGAGATAGAAGGTGCCCCAGGGGATGAGGAGGAAGGGCTCCTTTTTTTTTTTTTTTTTTACTTTCTGAGTTGTATGTTTAAGTTCAGAGAATCTGTTGCATGATTTTCAGTTCAGCTTAGAAATAGGTTAACTATGTACATTAGAAATGGTTTTTCCCGTTTTACAGGATGACCTCACACCACTCTTATTTGGCATAAGTGAAGGGAAACAGCAAATAGTGGAATTTTTAGTAAACAAAGAAGCAGAAATACACGCAGTTGATAACATGAAAAGGTACAGTTGTTCTTTTTCTTTTTAAAAACCTTAGTGCCTTTCTCTGGTGCTAACATCAAGATTAAATTAATAAGAGGTTTCATTTGTGATCAACACTTCATCAGTTAGGTAGAAAATCAATTATTCTGACCGGGAATCGTGAAAAACTATATAGCAGAAATATATAGCAGGATTCATATTCCTTTTTAATATTGAATGATGTCATATGCAACCTGTTCCTGTTTCTGGTTGATCTTGGAGTAGCTGAGGGATTTCATACTAGTTTCATTAGCTTTATAAAATATGGATTCTGCTTTTTAGTTTACCTTATGACGGTATCGAGTTTCTTAATGCTTTTATAATGATTGTTTCACCTCTACTTCGTATCTGTTTTTCCTTAAAAGATGCATACTAAACATAAAGGACTTGATTTTGTCTTTTGGGTGACTCTTTGCTTTCAGTTACTTTCTCTGAAAGATACTGATGTTATTAAATTGAAGAAAAGTCCTTCACAGTTTAGTGACTAAACAACAACAAAACAGTGATTAGTAATCACTGTCCCCAGACACTGTGGGGTCATCAGTTTTTATCCTTTTTCATTTCTAGTACATTTTGATGTTTTCATTTTCAGTGAATGTAGAAGGAAGAATGATAGGTTTAATTGGATAAACCGTTCCTTTAACAATGATAAGTCAGAGGTGGATGATGCAGATGAAAATGATGGGCTTTAGATTCAGACTGGGTTCAACTCCTAGCTTTCCTACCTGTTAGGGTTATGACCTTCTGCACACAACTCATCATCAGCAAATAAGTTTCCTGACACAAAAAGGCAAATAGTAACACATCCTTCAAAAGTGGCTGTGTGTATATATAGTATTTCCTTTAGTGAAGAGCACATGCTTGTCAACATCAATAAGTGCCATGGTGACTATTTTTATTTCCATTATTGTTAATATTTTTGTTTTAAGCCTGCAAATAGCCTTTGCTTAACCCAACCTCTAGCTGACTTTGAAATATAATGTATCAGACTAAGGAGGAAATGGGGGATTCGTCCCTTAAATACTCACCTGCCTCAGATAAGCGACCTCAGCATAGTTTCTCGTCCATCAAGGACTTTGTTACTATTTTTTAAAAGCACTTATTTATTTGACTGCGTGGGGTCCGAGCTGTGGAAACTCTCAGTTGCGGCATGTGGGATGAAGTTCCATGTCCAGGGATGGAACCTGGGCCCCCTGCATTGGGAGCCTGGAGTCGTAGCCCCTAGTCCACCAGGGGAGTCCTCATCAGGGACTTTTGAAATAGTAAATGCTGCTACGTACCATCGCAGTGGGACAGGAGGCTTCTTTTCCATCCCTTCATTTTAACCTTGGAAGTAATTTACGATGGTGTACACTTGAACATGTAAATGGTCCGCTCTTCATGGAAGGGCAAGATGTTAACTTGGCAAAGCATGTCAAATGAGCTGTTTCTGGAAGTTAACTCAACTTCCTGAGAGTGACGTTATCTCACTGTTGTTTTAGAACCGCCCTCATGGTTGCTGTCAATTCTGAATGTATGGATGTAGTCCTTCTTCTCCTTCAGCGAGGTGCTGACGTCTTTTCTCGAGATCTCTTTGGATGGACCGCAGAAGAATAAGCTGCTATGAGTGGTTTTAAAATGTAAGTGTTCACATTAAAATGCCAGTTCTCACTAAAGTGCAGCCAAAAAAGAATTTTAACTGTTACTTGTTCCATGACCAGTGAGAGTTGTCTGTTTGGTGCAGGCAGCTTCTATCCTGTGGGGGCACCTTTCCTTAGGTCATAGGTTCCCTGTCATCCTTTCCAGAGTAGTGGGTGTCAGCTTGCCTGAGATTCCATAGTTACAGTTGGCCCCCTTATGGGATCTGTTTCCTGTAATAATGAAAATCTTCCAAAGGATTTATCTGCCTCAACTGTAAATGTTTTCTGAGTCTGCCCCATTCACCAGAAATCCTTAAATCTCACGTAAGTTAGTTCAGAGAGGAATTTGGAGAGGTAAGCCCTGCCTAGGACTTGCCAGCATCCATTGTAAGAGTAGGGTTATGTCTTCCAAGTGAATCGGAGATGCACATGGAGATTAAGCATCACTGTCAGAAAGATCTGCTGGTTGAGAGTTTGAGTAGGTGGAGAAGGGTGAGTAGTGGTCCAGGCCAGGTCTTGATTGTGATTAGTTTTCTGAACTTGGTGTAATTACCTGCAGTAATGGGGGATAATTATGTTCTCTAGTGTAGTGAGTTCATATCTTATAAATTTAGGTACCAATTATATAAGGGCTGAGATTCCCTAAACAACAAACCACAAAGAACAACTAGTCACCGTAATTAGTCACAGTTTCCTGCAACCCTTGAATGCTAAACATAGAAGAAAACAGACATTGGCTTTGTTGGGATTTCAAAGTAGTTCCAGCAATAAAGTTCAAGAACCATTCCTTTCTTTGGCTGTCTCTGCAAGCATTTGGGGATATATTGCCTCAATGAGTCCTCTTAATCCCCTTGTGAAATAAGGCAGAGGAAGACTCTGAACTCAAGAGAAGCAGCTTCTCCAGGAACACAGAGCAGCTGGTTGCAGAGCGGGGCTTTGCGAGTCTGAAAGGGTGTTCGTGCGCCAAGCCAAACCCAGTGAATCCACTGAGCTGTATGGCCCTCAGTGGATGACTGCTGCCTCTGCCTTTCCTTCCTCCTCTAAATCCATGGTGAGTGAAACGCTGTAGAACTTAGAAACGTGAAATGTAGGGCACAGTTGTAGTTTTGACATTATCGCTGACATTGTCTGTCTGAAATAATCTAAGAATTTAACATATTTGGTAGTTGTTCTTCATATTAGTGTTAAAATATTATTTATCACATTTTTAACACATAGCATTTGCAAACTGATCTCTGAGTATAAAGAAAAGAGGCCTAAAACTGCTCCCGAAAAGAGCAACCCAGGTACGTCATCTGATAATAATGAATTACTCTTGGTGATTCTACCATAGATAAACTAGGAGTGAGGAAGTTTCAATAATGAAAGAACTATGATAAAGTTAGTGTAAATTGCATGTGTGTTTTATTTTTAAATTAATTTCTTAATAGTCTAGTATTCAGAATTGTTAAAGAAGTTAATTGTGTAATTTAACATCAGAGACAGTATTGTCTGGAAAAAATTCCATGTTTTTAATCACGGCCCCTAAAATCCTGTGTTAGATTTTGGTGTAAATCAGAAAAAAATGTTTGTTAGCATGATATATATTTCGTCTATAATCATATTATAGCAAATTGGACTTCTTATAAAAGTGGAACTTTAATTTTTATAGTTTGCATTTAGTGAATGAATAGTTATTAGTTACTGTGTAGTGATTAGTCTCATTGAAAAAGCTACCGTAGTTTAAACTGGGAACCTCACTCAACAATCCCTTCCTGGTAGGATAACTAATGATAAACAATAAGAACTGCCATACTTACCCATTCATAAGTGAATGGTCTGTATCTCGTGCCTTTGTTGGTTTTCTGTGAGCTGTAGTTTCTGGGAAATCAGCAGCTCTCATATTTGTAACTCTTGTAACCCCGTCATTCGTGTGCCTTCTTTATGAGGATTCAGTGTGGTTATGGTGCTGTTATCCCCCTGATAGGAACTCTAACTCAGAGTAAAGCCCCAAAGATGTGTTACTTATTTTTATTTTATAATGTACTATATTTTATTTATAGTGTTGTGTTTGTTTCAGGTGTATAGCAAAGTGATACAGTCATATACATATATATATATATGAATTAACAAAAGCAGTTCCCGTCTTTTGATGGGGAGCTCATGGTTTATAATATAAATGGCATTATTTTGAGAGAGGGATAACTTAGGGAAGGCATTGGGTTTTTTTTTTCTTTTTGCAGCTTGAGACAGTTGTAAAATAACTTAATGTAGCTTTTTGCAACTGTGTATTCTATAGTACTTTTTTATTTGGTGATATTTTAACTGTTAATGTTTATGGCACTGTGCTAACTATTTATAATAATTAGTAAAAAAAAAAAAAAAACAAAAAGAACTACCATGCTGAGCCAGTGTGCAGCATACCAGGAAGAGATTACTTTTGAAAAATACCTTCTAATACTACAGATCAGAAAAGCAATGCCTAGTTGAGAAGCACCGGTTATTTTGCCTGTTGTACCAACAAGGTCTCTATTGCCAACTTTATTCCTCACAGATCCAAAAAGAGTGAGATAGGTTGACTTTATTAGACCCAAATGTTTTCTTCTGTGTGTTGCATAACTGTCATGATAGTATAGTTTTGTAAGAACAACATGTTCTGTTGCCATTATTTAAAAGAGTATCATAATAGATTTTCAAATAGATCAACTTGGGACTCTGTAGATTCTAGTAAAAGAGTGCAAACACTTCACATTAGCAAAAACACCACTATGTCCGCTTGATGTGGCATCTCGCACATTGTACGAGGTGTCTGAGAACACCTTTCAACTTAGTAGACCTCTATCTCATCAAAGGGGGCTTCCCAGGGGGCTCAGTAGTAAAGAATCCGCCTGCCAATGCCTGAGATACTGGTTTGATCCCTGGATCGGGAAGATCCCCTGGAGAAGGAAATGGCAACCCACTCCAGTATTCTTGCCTGGGGAATCGAATGGACGGAAGAGCCGGGTAAGCTGCATTACATTCGGAAAGAAGACCAGGAAGACTTTGTTTCCTATGTTTTACCACGCTCTGAAGTTCAGCGCCTGTAGACCAGGCTTCCTTGTGATAGGGCGTTTTCATCCTGAACTGAGGAGCCAGAGAATTTGTGTCATGTCCCAGCAAGACACCTGCAGGCTCTGTTCTCTGCTCAGGGAATGGGAGTCCAGAAACATTGTGCTGTTCACGTGTGCCCTTGTCAGCTGACAGTGCTGATTCTAATGGTGTCGTGTCATTTTCTGTCCGTCTTCTGGAGTTTGGTTAGGGTTATGGTCATTGTCCACAGCAGGTCTGTCCTTTTTTCTGTTCTACATTTGATGACTGTAAAGGAGAGGAATGGTTCTTAGGCATTCATGGCCCATGAGTGTAGTACAATCAGTATTCCCTCTAGTGTGGGCTCCAGGTGTGGTCCTAAAGGAATACTTTTAAACACAACATCGGTCTTGAGGTTTTAATAGTCTGTATGTTTCTTTTGTTGATTTAAAATGTGTCTTACTTTTTTATTTAATAGTGGATAAGAGTTCTGAAGAAGACTGTTTAAGCAGGTAGGATTTGACAGATTTTTAAAAATTGCATGAGTTACTAAGAGAACACGCAGAGAAGAGAAGCTGATGTTTGCTGAGTGTTCTACCCTCGGTTAGAGACTGCATTATGTGCTTACCATTTGTGACCGCATGGAGTCATCGGAGCAGCTTTGGAAAGTAACTGTGTCCTACTTTTACTTAATTAGGCAACTGTGGTTCGGGGAGGTTGATGAATTGACCCATGATTCCATGGTTAAAATGAGTTGACCTGTGATTTGACAGCTGGCCTGCCTGGCTGCAACATCCACGCTCGTGTCCCTCAGCAGAGACTGAGAGGTACCCGTGCAGCATATCAGTGAAACATATAAATTAGTTCTTTGACCTGTGTCCATTTTAAGTTTCAGACATTGCGGGGCACTCCTGTACTCCCTCTACAGTAAAGGGGAGGAATGGGGCCTTCTCCATAAGTGATTTCCCTGCTGAAGGACCAAGACTGCCATTCTTGTTGAACTCAGATTAGTCTCTGAACCAGGGACAGGCAATGGAGAAGGAGCAGCATGTCCTCCTGCTTTAAGTCATCAGGTTTATTCCACTTTGGGCAAGCAAAAGTTATGTCAGTCCATCAATTAGATTTTCAGTTCAGCTATTAGGACTTGGTGAAAACATATTATTTTCAGGCTCTGCCAATATATTGGAGAAGGAAATTGCAACCCACTTCAGTGTTCTTGCCTGGATAATTCCAGGGATGGCAGAGCCTGGTGCGCTGCCGTCTATGGGGTCGCACAGAGTCGGACACGACTGGAGCGACTTAGCAGCAGCAGCAGCAGCCAATATATTGGCTGTCAGTCTTTGTTATGGAAACTAAGAATGAGTCTTAAACCTACATATGTCCTAGGCTGGGAGAGACGGAAGTAGAAATAGGTAACTAAAATCTGTTTTGGAGACTTCCCTGGTGGTGCAGTGATAAGATTGTTAATAAGACTTCTCCTTTCAATGCAGGTGGTGTGGGTTCAATCTCCTGTCGGTGGAGCCGAGATCCCACATGCTTTGGGGTCAAAAAGCCAAAACATAAAACAGAAGCAACATGGCAAGAAATTCAATGAAGACTTTAAAAATGGTCCACATCAAAATATCTTAAAATGTCTTAAAGCAGGTCAAATTTTAATTATGTCAAGAAACTTTGTTTACTACATAGATAGCCAGACTTGCTTTTTTTTTTTTTTTTTTTTCGTTTAAAGAAATGAACTCACTCATTTTTGTTGTATGTTTTTGCTCTAAAGGCTTTCCAGCAAACCTCGTGTTGGTTCAAGGCTTACATCAAATGATGAAGTCTTAGATTTTGAAACCAAGGTAAAGTGCACTCTTCTGAAGTTACTTTTCGTGCTCTGAATTTAGTTTCATGTAGTATTTACTCTTAAATTCAGCAGTGGTATCCGTCTTACTGTTTTAGTTTGTAATGGAAAGTCCTTCAGAGCAAACTATTTTATAAAAATATGACTAGTTGATTTTTTGAATTTTTAACTTTGGTAAATACTGAAGGTGGGGTGAAGAAAACAATGGGCTGGAAAATATAGTGACAGGAAAATGTTATTGGGAAAGGTTTTCCCACAATAAAGGAAATAGGAATTTTGGTCAAGGATAAAGAGTCGTCCTGTGAATTTTAAACCATAAGGACATGACTTTTGCAATACTCATAGTGATATCTTTAGTGGATATAATTACTTATTTTAATAATCTTGGAATCTTCCTGGAGCCTTTCAGTTCCAAAACTATATAGCATATATTATCCAGTTTTGCCCCCTACCCATGACCCCCGGACTTTATTTTCGTTTCTTAGAGTTGTTAGGAGGGCCTTTTTTTTTTTTTTTTTTTGTCTTTCTCTGTTTCTGTCGTGGCTCTACATTAAGACTAAAATAAAAGTTGAAATTATGGAGATTTAGAAATTTAAATTCTGTTTCTGCAAAATCCATATTATAAAGGGATTCCACTGTGTTTTCTCAAGCATTCCATTAAGAGTATATTCACAGTTCTTCATCTCGCTGAAGAATACATGTTTGCCTGAAATAATCACCAGCTATAGAAGCAGCTTCTCTTGTGGCTCAGACAGTAAAGAATCTGCCTGCAATGCGGGAGACCCGGGTTCAATCTCTGGCATGGGAAGATCCCCTGGAGAAGGAAACAGCTACCCACTCCAGTATTCTGGCCTGGAGAATGCCATGGACCGTATACTCCTTGGCGTTGCAAATAGTCGGACACGACTGAGTGACTTTCACTTCATAAAAGCAGAGACTTTTAGTAACCATAAGATAAAACTTACAACTTGAGATTTTTTTTTCTATTGTAGTTTAAAAAAAACCTACTCCAAGTCCTTGTGTCACATTCTAAAACTTCAGATTTCAGACATTTTCTATTACTGTGATTTAAGTATTCATCTTACAGCCCCGTATCAGTGTAAGCTAGTGGAGTTCAGGAAACAATTGTGCACTCCTGGAGCATGTAGCATAGGATTCGAGTGTAAGAACCATGTTAATAGTTTTTGAATGTGAATAAATGAATAGACAAATGGTATCCTATATAATGTTACAGGTAACAGTTCAGTTGAGTTATGTTGAGGAAGGGGGTCCTGAATAACAAGGAAATAAAGAAGAAATACGTGAAAAGTAAAGGGTTGCAGTATTTTTTTCAGTGTCCACCAATTGTGAGATGAGAATTTTAGGTTAAAATTTTTTACCTTTTTAGCCCCATCTTGTGTTCCGTTAAATGTTTCTTTTCAAGCCATATGTCCTCCTCAGAATTTTGATTACCAGTTATTTTCCCAGTGAATAGTTAAAAATATTTGTTAATCAATTTTTCTCTCTCTCAAGTAATACTTTACAACATTCAGGTACAGACTGATGACCATGTGGGTCCAATCGAGTGACATTGTTTATAGTGGCAAAATTCCATTCTAATGCAGTAGTGTTTACAAACAAAAACTTTCAGAGTAATACAGATCGGTATACAAGGGCTATATTATGAACCAAAGCCTCTGTCTTAAATATGTTTCATGTAAATGTATGTTGATATTTTCATGAAATTTGAAGAACATTATAGATGCATAATTTATATATTAATAAAAGCATATAAAATATGCTCCCGCCCCCAATTCTTCCTAGCATCAGAGTCTTTTCCATTGAGTCAACTCGTCGCATGAGGTGGCCAAAGTATTGGAGTTTCAGCTTTAGCATCAGTCCTTCCAATGAACACCCAGGATTGATCTCCTTTAGAATGGACTGATTGTATCTCCTTGCAGTCCAAGGGATTCCCAAGAGTCTTCTCCAGCACCACAGTTCAAAAACATCAATTCTTCGGCGATCAGCCTTCTTCACAGTCCAACTCTCACATCCATACACGACCACGGGAAAAACCATAGCCTTGACAAGACAGACCTTGGTTGGCAAAGTAATGTCTCTGCTTTCTAATATACTATCTAGGTTGGTCTTAGAAGTGCTTTTACTGAATCCCATAGGTTTTGGGTGGTCGTGTTTCCCTTGTCATTTGTTTCTAGGAATCTTTTGATTTCCCTTCTTATTTCTTCAATATCCTTTTCGTTATTTAGTAATGAATTGTTTAATCTCCATGAGTTTGTGTTTTTTGTCATTTCTTTCTTGTAGTTGATCTCTGTTCTCATAGTGTTGTGGCCAGAGAAGATACGTGATATATTTTCAGTTTTTAAAATTTCCTGAGGCTTGATTTGTGGCCCAAGATGCAGTCTATCCTGGAGAATGTTCCATGTGCAGTTGAGAACAAAGTGTATTCTTCTGCATTTGGATGGAAAGTCGTGAAGATATCAGTTAGGTCCATTGGGTCTAATGTTTCATTGAAGTTTTGGGTTTCCTTATTGATTCTCTGTTTGGATGATCTGTCCATTGGTGTAAGGGTGGGTGTTAAAGTGCCCCACTATGACTGTGTTGCTTTTGAATTCCCCTCTTATGCCTGTTAGTGTTTGCCTTGTGCATTGAGGTGCTTCTATGTTGGGGGCATAAATATTTCCAGTTGTTATGTCTTCTTCTTGGATTGATCCTTTGGTCATTATGTAGTGTCCTTCTTTGTCTCTTATAATATTCTTTATTTTAAAGTCTATTTTGTGTGAAATAAGGATTGCCACACTGGCTTTCTTTTGGTTACCATTCAAATGGAATATCTTTTTCCATCCATTTACTTTCGGTCTGTATGTGTCTCTAGGTCTGAAGCGGGTCTCTTGTGGGCAGTATATATTTGGCTGTCGATTTTGTATTCATTCAGCTATTCTATATCTTTTGGTTGGTGCATTGAATCCACTTACATTAAAGTAATAATCAATATATGTGTTCCTGTTGACATTTTCTGAATTGTTTCGGGTTTGCTTTTGTAGGTCTTTCCTTTCTTGAGTTTACTGGCTGTAAATCCCTTTAGTGTTTGTTGTGAGGCTAGTGTGAAAGTGAAAGTCACACAGTCGTGTCCGACTCTTTGTGACCCCATGGACTGTCCATGGAATCCTCTAGACAAGAATACTGGAGTGGGCAGCCTTTCTCTTCTCCAGGGGATCTTCCCAACCCAGGGATTGAACCCAGGTCTCCTGCATTGCAGGCAGATTCTTTACCAGCTGAGCCACAAAGGCTGGTTTGGCGGTGCTCATTTCTCTTAATTTTTGCTTTGTCTGTAAAGCTTTTGATTTCTCCCTCCATTTTGAATGGGATCTTTTCAAATAGGCTTTCTATTTCTTTCTTATGTCATAGTAGCACTTTAAACTGCCTCATAATTCCATCCTCACATAAGCATTTCTCTTCGACAAATTAAAACTTGTCTTTTAAAGTCAATTTTAAAAGAGTGTCTTCTTGTCACATCTTGAATTGGTGTTGTACAATTAAACCTTTTCATTAAACTTAAAAATGCTTATTATGGTAATATAACAGAAACAAGTATTTGCATATATTTATAACAGTATATTTTTATATCCTTGAAACATGTTGTAATATATAATTGACAATTAGCCTCACAGATTTCTTCCCCTGGTATTGTTTTATTTTCAAAAGTTCAGAATTCTGCCTAGGTTTGCATTAATTATACCAGGTTAGTATCTTTTACAAATAATTATCTTTACAGTATATGTTTTACGTGAATAAGTTTATCTATGTCTAATTCAAATGTATTTACCCAACTCCTTTCTTCTGAGTCCCTTGCACGCCTCAAAGTAATTTATTACACCCCAAACTGAAGGCAATGTCCCTGACGCTTCCGTCATCCCTGACTCTTTGTAAGCTATCCCTTCATCTGTCCTCCCCATCCTAGTAGACAGCATCACAGCAGGAAAAATCCTGGACTGCAAACTTCCTTGAAAATACCACCTCCAGTCACTCAGGAAGTTCAGTATTTTCTGCCTGCTTATCATTTGTCATATCTTATTGGCATAACTCACTGTCTCCCCTATAATCTTTAAATATTCCTTTCTAGTTTTGCTACCCTGAAGTTCTTTTTTACGTTGCTGCCAGAGTAACCTTTGTAAAATATACTTGTCAATCTTTTCATTCCTCCTGGCTCTGCAGTTTATTTTAGAATGACTGTTACCATTTTTATTTGGCTGTTTTTAAAGCCAAATTTGCCTTTTAATTCCAGTTTCATGGACACTTTGGGTGATGTACAGGGTCTAGTGTGCTTACTGTCCACTCTGGAGCATTGCTTATAGGTTTTTTTTAATTGTATTTTTAATGCTCTCTTGTAAAATACGGTCATATTTTGTACTTCCTTCAATCTCAGTCTGAATTTGGCTCTAAGGAGTTCATGGTCTGAGCCACAGTCAGCTCCCGGTCTTGTTTTTGCTGACTGTGTAGAACTTCTCCATCTTTGGCTGCAAAGAATATAATCAACCTGACTTCGGTACTGACCATCTGGTGATGTCCATGTGTAGAATCTTCTCTTCTGTTCTTGGAAGAGGGTGTTTGCTATGACCAGTGCGATCTCTTGGCAGAACTCTATGAGCCTTTGCCCTGCTTCATTCTGTACTCCAAGGCCAAATATCCAAATCGGGAAAGGGGTACATCAAGGCTGTTTATTGTCACCCTGCTTATTTAACTTATACTCAGAGTAGTATATCATGAGAAATTCTGGGCTGGATGAAACACAAGCTGGAATTAAGATTGCCAGGAGAAATATGAATAACTTCAGATATGCAGATGACACCACCCTTATGGCAGAAGGCAAAGAGGAACTGAAGATCGTCTTGATGAAAGTGAAAATGGAGAGTCAAAAAGCTGGCTTAAAACTCGACATTCAGAAAACTAACATCATGGCACCCGGTCCCAACACTTCATGGGAAATAGATGGGGAAACAGAGGAAACAATGACAAGCTATATTTTCTTGGGCTCCAAAATCACTGCAGATGGTGACTGCAGCCATGAAATTAAAAGACACTTGCTCCCTGGAAGAAAAGTTACGACCAATCTAGACAGCACATTAAAAAGCAGAGACATTACTTGGCCAACAAAAGTCCATCTAGCCAAAGCTATGATTTTTCCAGTAGTCATGTATGGATATGAGAGTTGGACTATAAAGACAGCTGAGCGCCAAAGAATTGATGCTTTTGAAGTGTGGTGTTGGAGAAGACTCTTGAGAGTCCCGTGAACTGCAAGGAGACCCAACCAGTCCATCCGAAAGGAAATCAGTCCCGAATATTCATTGGAAGGACTGAGGCTGAAGCTGAAACTTTGGCCACCTGATGCGAAGAGCTGACTCATTCGGAAAGACCCTGATGCTGGGAAAGATTGAAGGCAGGAAGAGAAGGGGACGACAGAGGATGAGATGGTTGGATGGCATCACCGACTCAACAGACCTGAGTTTGAGTAAACTTTGGGAGTTGGCGATGGTCAGGGAGGCCTGGCGTGCTGCAGTCCATGGGGTCACAGAGAATCGGACACAACTGAATGACTGAACTAAACTGAACTTGCTACTTCCTAGTGCAGTGGAGTCTTTCCCGTCATTTGAATAAAAGCGTGGCACCACCGAAAATAAAATATGTTTGTGATGATGTGATGCCTTGTTTAGTAGATCCCTGTCACCGGAAGGAAGAAGATGACACTTGCTTTTTCCTGTTTGAACCTGGTCCTCCAGTTTTGTCTCTATTCAGTTCCCAGTACCTGTGATCTGGTTTTCCACGTGACTTGTTAACGTTGTTGCGCACCTCATCTGTTGGCTCGGGCCGCCCTTCTAGAATCCCCTCACCCCCCCGGCTCTACACTCTCCATCTTCTGAGACACAGTCCTTTGTCACAGCAGTCCTTGAGCTCGCAGGTACACCTGCCTCCTCTCTCCTTGGTGCCCTTCCTGTGCTCTGTCCGCTTCAGCTGCAGAGCTTTCGGAGGATACTCTTCTCCTCTTTTTGTTTCCATATGTCTCTGCCTCGCCTAGACACAGAGCAGAATCCTTCTTTTCTTTACAATTCTAACTTCTCCCAGGACACCCGACAGGACGTCGTAGACACAGTGATTGTTTGTCGTCTCACTGACAGCGTGAAGGACCGAATGAATATGTTTTCTGAAGCTGGGTTTTTGTTTTATGTTGTCTTGTTTTTATAGGAAGGAGCCACAAAGCCAAAACTTGTTGAAAAAGAAAGTGATGCTGATATTATTGAAAGGGCTCCCCAAGAGCAAGCAAATCATGACCATTTGACTTCTGTTGATAGAGCACACAAAAATAATAGAAGTGGTAAGTCAGTGAATGCCTGTGAATGTTTTCTATACTTAAAAACAAATATAAAGACATGTAAAGGGTATAGATCCAAATGCGATATCCATTTCATTTTAAGTACATTCCTATTGCTCTCTTTCTTCAGAAGTGTCCCACCTACCACCAAGTTTTTCTTCCTGAAAATGCTTCAACCCTCTGAAATTCTTTTCCACTGCTTTATTTTATGGGAATATTTGTGGATAGAGATAGACTTATACGTGTCTTTAAAATTCGTAGTATTGACTGTTGTCATTAATGTATCTGTGACTGCATTTTACAGACATGATGTCAGCCGTAGGACTGGGAGGCGAGAAAGATATAGAATCACCTTGGGATTCTGAGGTACTGTCTTCTATTATTATTTTGAAATGTAAGCCCTGAGTAATGTAAGAACATGAAAACGGGAGATGCTGTGACTTCTCACCTTTGCATTTCCCCATCGAAACTCTTTTCTTACTTTTAACCTATATTAAGTAAAATACTTCTGTGCTAAATACTAGCACATAGTATACTTTTGTTCATTTGCAAGGTTCACCTAATGAAGTCAGCGTAGTACAGAAACCAAGGCTTAGAGATCATATGGAATCCATTGAAGTTATATTTATTTGAAAATTGAAACACTATTTCAGGTCAGTCCATGGCCAAATGTATCTTTGTTTTATATCTCTGTGTGTGTGTATGGGTGTGTGTATTGCCTCTTTTTTATTGTGTGTGTGTGTATGTATATTTGTGTGTGTGTGTGTGTGGCCTCTGTTTTAGATTCTTTCCCATATGGGCCATTGCAGAATTTTGAGTAGTATTCCCTGTGCTATACAGTAGGTCTTCATTAGTTATCTATTTCATACACAATAGTCTGCAGTGTGTTTCTGTCAGTCCACGTCTCCCAACCAAATGTATGGACATGTGCACGTGTAAAACTGCTAGAGAGGGTCGGAGAGAAACAGGTTGAAAATTGGTTTTTTATCACTTGTAGCTTGCAAGATAGTGCTTGACACTGGAAAGTGTTACTGTGTGTGGATTGTCAGGTTAATCTGGAAGAAACATTTAAAGAGACGCAAAAGCATGGGGAATAGTGATAAATACGTGGGGTTATAATAACAGTTGCTTTCAGTTCAGTTCATTCGCTCAGTCATGTTTGACTCTCCGCGACACCATGAATCACAGCACGCCAGGCCTCCCTGTCCATCACCAACTCCCGGAGTACACTCAAACTCATGTCCACAGAGTCGGTGATGTCATCCAGCCATCTCATTCTCTGTCGTCCCCTTCTCCTCCCGCCCCCAACCTTTCCTAGCATCAGAATCTTTTCCAGTGAGTCAACTCGTCGCATGAGGTGGCCAAAGTATTGCAGTTTCAGCTTTAGCATCAGTCCTTCCAATGAACACCCAGGATTGATCTCCTTTAGAATGGACTGGTTGGATCTCCTTGCAGTATAAGGAACTCTCAAGAGTCTTCTACAGCACCACAGTTCAAAAGCATCGATTCTTCGGCGATCAGCTTTCTTCACAGTCCAACTCTCACATCCATACATGACCACGGGAAAAACAATAGCCTTGACTAGACGGACCTTGGTTGGCAAAGTAATGTCTCTGCTTTTTAATATACTATCAAGGTTGGTCATAACTTTCCTTCCAAGGAGCAAGCGTCTTTTAATTTCATGGCTGCAATCAGCATCTGCAGTGATTTTGGAGCCCAAAAAAATAAAGTCTGACACTGTCTCCACTGTTTTTCCATCTATTTCCCATGAAATGATGGGACCAGATGCCATGATCTTTGTTTTCTGAATGTTGAGCTTCAAGCCAACAATTTCACTCTCCTCTTTCACTTTCATCAACAGGCTTTTCAGTTCCTCTTCACTTTCTGCCATAAGGGTAGTGTCATCTGCATATCTGAGGTTATTGATATTTCTCCCAGCAATCTTGATTCCAGCTTGTGCTTCTTCCAGCCCAGCGTTCCTCATGATGTACTCTGCATATATGTTAAATAAGCAAGGTGACAATATACAGCCTTGACGCACTCCTTTTCCTATTTGGAACCAGTCGGTTGTTCCATGTACAGTTCTGACTGTTGCTTCCTGACCTGCACAGGTTTCTCAAGAGGCAGGTCAGGTCGTCTGGGATTCCCATCTCTTTCAGAATCTTCCACAGTTTATTGTGATCCACACAGTCAAAGGCTTTGGCATAGTCAATGAAGCGGAAATAGATGGTTTCCTGGAACTCTCTTTCTTTCTCCATGATCCAGCGAATGTCGGCAATTTGATCTCTGGTGCCTCTGCCTTTTCTAAAACCTGCTTGAACATCTGGGAGTTCACGGATCACATATTGCTGAAGCCTGGCTTGGAGAATTTTGAGCATGTCTTTACTAGTGTGGGAGATGAGTGCAATTGTGCGGTAGTTTGAGCATTCTTTGGCATTGCCTTTCTTTGGGATTGGAATGAAGACTGACCTTTTCCAGTCCTGTGGCCACTGCTGAGTTTTCCAAATTTACTGGCATTTTGAGTGCAGCACTTTCACAGCATCATCTTTCAAAATTTGAAATAGCTCAACTGGAATTCTATCACCACCACTAGCTTTGTTCGTAGTGATGCTTTCTAAGGCCCACTTGACTTCACATTCCAAGATGTCTGGCACTAGGTCAGTGATCATGTTATCGTGATTATCTTGGTCATGAAGATCTTTTTTGTACAGTTCTTCTGTGTATTCTTGCCACCTTTTCTTAATATCTTCTGCTTCTTTTAGGTCCCTTCTATTTCTATCCTTTATCGATCCCATCTTTACATGAAATATTCCCTTGGAATCTCTAATTTTCTTGAAGAGATCTCTTGTTTTTCCTATTCTGTTTTTTTCCTCTATTTCTTTGCATTGATCACTGAGGAAGGCTTTCTTATCTCTCCTTGCTATTCTTTGGAACTCTGCATTCAGATGCTTATATCTTTCTTTTTCTCCTTTGCTTTTCGCTTCTCCAACCAATTTCACCCCCAGGGGAGGCCGCAAGGACTTCCACAAGGGCCTAGCTCCAGATTAGAAAATCTCACCTGACTAATGGCTAGAATCAGCCACAGGATTTCGGGGGCAGGGGCCGCTGTGGGGGGGGCGGGGCTCACTGGAATCTACATGAAAGGTACATAACCCCCAAACCTCCCAATGGCACCCACTGCCCCAGTCACGCACCTGCTCCTGACCAAGGCACCACCCGGTTTGTGGGAGCAGACCAGGGGCCTGTGTGGGGCACACCCCTCGAACCCCTGGCCCGTGGGGGAGGGAGGGACCCGCTGGCCACTGCACTCTCCCGCCTAGCACTACTCAGATGCAGCCCCGAACGGTCACCCGGCCAGAGCACGGAAGGCGCTGCCAGCCCGGGAGTTGGCCCATTTTCTAAGGAGCACGTCCGCTATCACCTTCCACAGGACCCACAGTCCATACCTCCAAGTGGGTCTCCCTCCACAATTCTCCCTCCACCTCCTGACCAGTTTCAAAGCCCCTCTTCGCTTGCTTTGAAATAGTACCTTTGTTCCACTGGCCCCACTGGAAACCAGGATTCTAACAAGTCCGAGGAGCACAGAGCACTATTGCCTGAGAAAGAAGACAGGCAGAGGGCTGCCTCAGCTGGTGCATCCTGCTTGCTCCACCAGCCTCCCAGCCTGGCCCGCACCTGACACCTGCACTGCGCTTTGGAAGATCAAATTCTTCCACCTCTCCACACCCACTTTATCTTGTCTACACCCTTCCCTGGAAGGACAGCACTAGATATGACTTGACATTTGTGAGATTGTGCCTTATAATAAATGTGAATTTGGTCTTCCTCCCATCCCTTACACAGGTTCTAAAACCCTGGAATTTCCTAAGTGATGAGAGCAACCACACCCAAGTTTATGCTGATAAGGTGACTTTGAGAACCACACCGTGAGATGGGATGGTTGCCCGGGAAACCAAGGATGTGATTAGACCTTGGAACTTTCAGCCCTACCCCTAACCTCTAGGGAGGTCAGAGGCTGGATGCTGAGTTCAATCACTGATGCCCCATCACTGGATCAGTCATGATTGTGCAATGAAGCCTCCATAAACCCCAAAAGGACGGCATTCAGAGAGCTTCTGGGTTGGTGAACACGGGGAGACTGGGGAAGACTGAGGCCTGAAGAGGGCGTGGGGACTCTGAGCCTCTTGCCACAAGCCAATGCATCGCTCACCCTGAGTCACATCCTTTTGGAATAAACCGCTGATCCAGTAATGGGTTTCCCTGAGCTGCTCTAGCAAATTAACTGAACCTGAGGAGGCCGTGGGCACCTCCGATCTTTAGCCAGTGGGACAGAAGCACAAGGACAAGAAGCTGGACTTGAGATTGTTGTCTGAAGGCAGTGCGGTCTTAGCCTGTGGGGTCTGCAGCTGTGTCCAGGCAGACAGTGTCAGAATGGAGTTGAACTGCAGGGCACCCAGCTGGTGCTGCAAACTGGCCTGGTGCGGGGGAAACTAGACAGATCTAGTGACCAGAAGTGCAGGGTATTCAGAGGATTCTGTGCACCGCAGAGGAGAATACAAGAGTTTCCCCAGAGCCACTGAACAAATAAGGAGGCCAGAGAAGGGAAACCCAGGTGCTGGTCCCAGGCCATGCAGCTGGGGAACACAGAATTGCTGCATTGTTCAGGGACAACACCATACTCCAGAAGTCACAGAATCACGGAAAGAGACAAAAAGAAGACCAGAAAGGCCTCTTACCTGACTCCAAAGACCCGCTATCTTCATGTGAGGAGGCAAGACCAGCCTGTGATGACAACACAGCCACAAAACCGTCCTTAAATTCCTTGAAGTTAACCTGTGAATTTTAGAAAAGCGGTCAACACTGCTTTCTACAGGCCACATACGTAACACACTGTCCTTTGGGGTTTTCTTAGATGGAAGACCTTATGTTGCCTTCAGCACTGAGGACATTTATTTTTTCAAATATTTACTTAAGGTTTTAAAACACTGAAGATATAGTAAGGCAATGAAGAGTGAATCATAAGCCCTTCACAACAAAACACTATTAACAACTCCATAAATGAAGTTAGACAACATAGTAGAAAACAGTGCAGAAAGGAGGTGTCTGATGACCACAAACCTTAACACATAAAGAAATATCCATGCCTTCACTACCTACCAAGAAAGAACATGCCAGCACCTAGGCTAGTCCTCCACCCAGGTTCCTTTCCTGATTAAATCCCCCGCCCCTACATTGGGGGGGAAAAAAAGCTATGAACAGTCTCACATATGTCCTAAGAGTTTCTCTGGAGTATACGTTCCTGAGAATAGGATTGCTGGGTCACAGAATATAGATTTATATCCTCTTGGTAAATTGAATCTTTTGTCACTATACAATGCTGACCCTCTTCAGTTCAGTAATGCTTTTTACTCTAGAGACCAGCTTTCTTATGAACCTTAAAAGTTTCATAACAACCAGTTTTACCCTCTTCAAGCACAACACAAAGCCTGTCTGATACTTTGTGCCTTTGTTATCATTTATATAGCCAATGTTCATTTAGAATTATTCAAATATTTGCCACTTCGTTTTTCATTTCTTCCTTCATTTCTAATCTTCTGCCTGGGATAATTTTCCATCTATTTGAGATAGATCTTTGAGACTTACATTTTTCTTAAGTATGCTGGTGCTAAGCTCTTGAGTATGTCAATGCTGTATATTGTCACCCTGCTTATTTAACTTACATGCAGAGTACATCATGAGGAACGCTGGGCTGGAAGAAGCACAAGCTGGAATCAAGATTGCCGGGAGAAATATCAATAGTCTCAGATATGCAGATGACACCACCCTTATGGCAGAAAGTGAAAAGGAACTCAAAAGCCTCTTGAAGAAAGTGAAAGAGGAGAGTGAAAAGATTGCCTTGAAGCTGAACATTCAGAAGACAAAGATCATGGCATTTGGTCCCATTACTTCATGGGAAATAGATGGGGAAGGTGTGGAAAAAGTGTCAGACTTTATTTTGGGGGGCTCCAAAATCACTGCAGATGCTGAGTGCAGCCCAGAAATTAAAGGACGCTTACTCCTTGGAAGGAAAGTTATGACCAACCTAGATAGCATATTAAAACGCAGAGACATTACTTTGCTGACAAAGGTCCGTCTAGTTAAGGCTATGGTTTTTCCTGGGGTCATGTATGGATGTGAGAGTTGGACTGTGAAGAAAGCTGAGAGCAGAAGAATTGATGCTTTTGAACTGTGGTGCTGGAGAATACTCTTGAGAGTCCCTTGGACTGCAAGGAGATCCAACCAGTCCATTCTAAAGGAGATTGATCCTGGGTGTTCATTGGAAGGACTGATGCTAAAACTGAAACTCCAATACTTTGGCCACCTCATGCGATGAGTTGACTCACTGGAAAAGAGTCTGATGCTGGGAAGGACTGCGGGCAGGAGGAGAAGGGGACGAGAGAGAGTGAGATGGCTGGATGGCATCACCGACTCGATGGACACGAGTTTGAGTGAACTCCGGGAGTTGGTGATGGACAGGGAGGCCTGGCGTGCTGTGATTCATGGGCTCGCAAAGAGTCAGACACGACTGAGTGACTGAACTGAACTGAACTGAAGCTCTTTTAGTCTGATGTCTGAAATGTTTTAATTTCACTTTGATTCTTTTTTCAGCAAAGACATGACATATTAAAAGAATATTGGAAATGACCCAGATGTACGTAAAGAAAACGGGTAAAGAAACTGTGATTCAGTCAGAAAATGAAAGATGACAACAGGGGAAAGGAAACACTGACAGAGACAAAAGATTGACACTGACCTACACTATCTGAATGCAGACTGCAGACACAGTTCTGAGTGAAAGAACCAGAGTATGCACTGAGCATGTGCTGTATATATCCACCTGCATGAAGTGCAGAAACAGGCAAACAAACCTATGCTGTTCTCATCAAGATAGTGGTAACTGTTGGAGCCAGAGGGACCACAGGGACACCTGAGGAGGGACGCAGGATGCTGGGGGCCCAGGTATGCTTGGAATGGATGTTCACTGAGCGGCACACAGAAAGAAATCAGCGCAAGAGATCCTTGTAGGTGAAAATGTCACCGGTATGTGCCAGGAAAGCAGGCCTGGGGCTGTAGGTCCAACCGTGCTTCCCACAACTGGCACAGGACGTGAATGAGCACGTTTCTAGTGCAGCCTCTGAGCACTGAACGCAGCTGCGGCCTGTGGAACACCTCTGCCTGGGTAACACATGCGTCAGGCTTGGAGGTGAACTACTAACATGTGTGTTTACCTTCTGGCTCCCAGCTAGCACGTGGTCTCATGGCTGACACATTGTAAATACCCAACAAATGTCTATTGGATATGTTGGCCTCCATGTCCTTTCAAAACTGAGCAGATCACCTTCTCAAGGAGACATTCTCTCACCTTTCTTCTTTAAAAAAAAAAAAAAAACCTACTTCTTTATTTTTGGCTGTGCTGGGTCTTCATTGCTGCATGCACGCTTTCTCTATTTGTGGCCAGTGGGGGCTACTCTTCCTTGTGCTGTATGGGCTTACCATTCTACTAGCCCTCATTGGAAGATGGGCGTGCATTTGCTAAACTGCTCATAGGACAATGTCTGAAGCCTCTTCTCTCTTTTTTAGAGTGATGCATCAATTTCAATCAGGTGGATCTATTAATTTATTGTTGTTCAGTCACAAGTCATATCCAACTTTTTGCGACCCCATGGACTGCAACACACCAGGCTTCCCCTGTCCCTCACCATCTCCCAGAGTTTGCCCTAGTTCATGTCATGTCGGTGATGACATCTGACCATCTCATTCTCTGTTATCTGCTTCTCCTCCCCACCCTTACCCAGCATCGGAGCCTTTTCCAATGAGTTGGCTCTTCCCATCAGTGGCCAGAGTATTGGAGCTTCAGCTTCAGCATCAGTCCTTCCAATGAATACTCAAGGTTGATTTCCTTTACGATTGACTGGTTTGATCTCCTTTTGACTCAAAAATCTTCTCCAGCACAATTCAAAAGCATCAATTCTTTGGCACTCAGCCTTCTTTATGATCCAACTCTCACATCCATATATGTCTGCTGGAAAAACCACTGCTTTGACTATATGGACCTTAACTAATCTTATATTGAAAAGGCTGTGTCCAGACTTTTGCCATGTGGATCATCCTAGAAAGAATATTCTTGCATAGCTTTCATTTCACAGAGATACTGTACTGCTTTCATTTTACATCCCAAGCTTCTAGATGTTGCCTAGCACAAAATAAGTGCTCAAAAATACTTATTGAGGGACTTCCCTGGTAGCCCAGTGGCTAAGACTCTAAGCTCCCAATGCAGGGGACCCAGCTCCACTGCTGGTCAGGGAATTAGATCCCACGTGCCGCGGCTAAGAGTTCGAACGCCACAACTAAAGATGCCACACATCGCAGGGAAGACTGGTCCAGCTAAATAAATAAATATTAAAAAAAAAAAAAAAACAACTTGTTGACTATATGGGAGCAGAATGAAATGGCCATTTTATTTGATCCAATTTCAGATTTCTTTTGTGTCTTTGATAATACTTACCAGCTTTCTTCTGAGCCATCAAACAGGAGGGGATTTGAGAATTGTGTGGTGGTTCAGTGGTTTGGACTCTGCACTCTCACAGCCAAGAGCCCAGGTTCAATCCCTGGCTGGGGAACTAAGATCCCACAAGCTGTGTAGCGTTACCAAAACAAACAAACAAACCAACAAAGAAAACCAGGAGGGAATCTGATGGCTGAGTGTGCTGCTGTTTTATCTGATACCATTTGACTGTGTCTCTGTGTCCTCTCCCATCACAGCTCACAGAAGGAGCAAGGGCCAGGATAAAAAACATCAAGGAAACCAGATATCCTGTTTAAGCTGTTTTAACCAGTGTTGATTTTCACAAATGTGCCTTTTGCTCACTAGCCCTCAAATACAATTCCAGGTGATATCAAGAGGGGCTAGGACATGAATGATCAAAATCACACCCGATTTTTTTTCTGGCCACACCACGAATGGCATGTGGCATCTTAGTTCACCAGCCAGGGATGCAACAAGTTCCCCCTGCAGTGGAAGCACGGAGTCTTAACCACTGGACCACGAGGGAATTTCCCACACCTGAGTCTTAGGTCTATAGAGAAAACTCAGTAGAGGGGACAGTGACCGAGCTGGGTGAGGTGGGTGTGTGAGGCAGACTCTTCCTCGCTGCAGAAGAAGCTCTGCTGACAGCACCGGCCACACGGGTTCTGGGGGAAGTAACAGGAGTCAGATTCACAGAGAAGCTCCCCAGGGGCCAGCATGGAGGGGTTTTAAGTTCTTCTTCATTTGTTTCTGCCCAAGAACCAACCAGTCCATTCATCAGTCCTGGGTGTTCACTGGAAGGACTGATGCTAAAGCTGAAACTCCAATACTTTGGCCACCTCATGCGAAGAGCTGACTCACTGGAAAAGACCCTGCTGTTGGGAGGGATTGGGGGCAGGAGGAGAAGGGAACGACAGAGGACGAGATGGTGGATGGCATCACCAACTCAATGGACATGAGTTTGAGTGAACTCTGGGAGTTGGTGATGGACAGGGAAGCCTGGCATCTTGTGATTCATGGGGTCGCAAAGAGTCAGACACGACTAAGCAACTGAACTGAAGAACCAACTCAGGAATCTTTCCAGGATAGATTTTTTTTTTCTCATTCAAAATGAGACCAGTTTTATTGAGTTCTGTGGGGGGAAAAATACTCTTCCTTCAAAGGTAAGATGACCAACACAATTATGGGCACTGCTTTTTTGTTTCTGTTTCTTTTTGCAGTTTGTGGGATCTTAATTTCCAAACCAGTGATTGAACCCGGGCCCCTGGCAGTGAAAGCCCAGATTCCTAATTACTGGACCACTAGGGAATTCCCAGGCACTGTGTTTAAAGTGAACATGTGTACCTCCCTGGTGGTCTAGTGGTTAAGAATCCGCCTGCCAATGGAATGGACATGGGGTTCGATCCCTGGTCTGGGCAGACCCCTCAGGCTGCGGAGCGATAAGCCCAACCACCACGACTAATGAGCCTACACCCTCGAGCCTGGCCTCTGCCAAAGGGAAGTCCCTGCAGTGAGGAGCGGAGAACAGCCCCCACTTGCTGCAGCTGGAGAAGGCCTACACGCAGCAACGACTGAGGGCAACCCCTAAAAAACTTCATTAACTGAAAGCACTGAATGAATATCTTACATCTGGACACATTTAAGAAACAGGAACACTAAGCAGCTTCTCAGTGTTCCTGTCAGGAAAGCAAGACGTGGTCCAGGCTCCAGATGACCTTTCGAGGCTACCTTGAACTTCCTAGAGAAAAGAACTCTGCGCACACTTTTCTTCCTATCTGGGACAGATGCACTCAGAGGGCACCTCTGAAGGCAGGGATCCTTGGTTCCTGAAACAGCAATGTGTGATGTTTTGTCCAGCTGCTGGACGAAATTCATGCTGGGCAATGTTATGAGACAATCTGCCTTCGAGGTACTTCGAAGCTGCCGCTGAATGACCCAACACGTGAGCTACACAGAACCCTGTGTTTTTTGAATCATCCACACCAAACTTCCACTCCCCGGACAAATCAGCCGTTAAACATCTTTTTGGAAAAACGGAACACAAACAAATCTCTGGAAGTTACTACGCTTAAAAAAGGGCAATCTCAAGAAACCTCTTTCTACAACACAGGAGTTCCATAGAAGGAAAAACAGCATCCCATTTCCTCCTAACTTTCCTTTGATGAGTATCTCTAGTCAACTGGTGTTTCTCAGGTGCCCACAGCTGTCACCACAGGCTCTCCATGCTTTTCTCTGCGAGAATGAAGTCCAGTACCCACCCTGGCAAACTGGTTGTTTCCGAGAAGTGTATGCAGAAGGACAGGCAGCTGTTTTTCCAGATGGAGCTTCAGGCAGAGCTGGGTCAACTCCTCCCGGTCCAGGAGGCCTGTCCCCGTGGAGTCACAGCTGCTGTAGATGTCCTTAAGTTGCGAAACGTAGTGGTCCTCCTCCTCTGTGTCCATCCCATCACAGGCCGCATGGAGGACAGGGAGACGCCGCACCGTCGGACTGACCCTGGCCTCCCTGCACTGTCCCGAGGTGCCGGGCGGTGTGGTCCAGGGCAGGGTAGGAGCTGGGGTGTGGGCACCAGGGTCCTTTCAGGGTATGTGAGGCTGGAGGAAGTCAGTGAGGCTAGAAACGTGTTCACAGGGAACCCGTCCTCCTTTACTGGCTTGAAAAACCAGAATTGCTTTGTTCTGTTTTAAAAAAAGAAAGTACCTGATATAGAATAATCAGAAAAAAAAAAAAAAAAACAGGTAAGTATAAAGAGGACCAAAGTCATCTGAAATTTCATCAGCTAAAAAAATATCATTATTACTATTTTGGCAAATAGTCAGTCTATTTTTTCCTCTATGCACTTACACACAGGACCTGCTGGATGCCTGCCACTCCTGCCCTAGGATTCCAGGCTTGGGCAGAACTCAGGTGTGGGGCTGGAGGTCAGAGGGCACCGAAGGCCCTCTCAAGAGCAGTGACAGGCCAGCCCCATCCTGGGAGAGCTTGCTGGAATGCAGCCCCCTCCCAGTTCCACTCAAAGGCTGATTCAGGGGCGAGGGCCCCCACCCTTGGCCCACTGCCACCCTGGGCATGCCAGCTTTGCCCGTCACAGTTGAGTCCTGGCCATTCAGAAACACTTCTTTTCCTCTCCTTTCCCTCATCCCTAGGAAACTGAGACCCTGACCCAAAAGAGCAGGTGCTTTGTCTTCGGCCATCCAGGCATACACCAGCGGTGCGATTCAGACCAGCATTCTACAGGTCAGGCACAAAAGATCTTCCAGGTGCCCTCAGCTAG
Source organism: Moschus berezovskii (assembly GCF_049115385.1). NCBI lineage: Eukaryota > Metazoa > Chordata > Mammalia > Artiodactyla > Moschidae > Moschus > Moschus berezovskii. The sequence goes on from NC_142474.1 coordinate 86,024,957, forward strand.
GACACTTCCTAACCTCCACCCAAGATAAGGGCCAGACCGGCTGGTGTCCTGGCCCTGCTCCCCGGCTGCCGGGGAGGGGATCTGTGAAGGGGGACACCTCCTCGTCCCTCCACGCCCCCACAGCGTGCTGCGCCCCTCGAGGGACCGAGCGTGGGCGATCAACTGTCCTCGCTGCAGGCCGGGAAGGTCAGCTGGGTTCCTGGTGATCGCCTCCCTGCTTCCTCGCTTCGTGGGGTGCCACTGCCCGGCTCCTTATGCTCGCTTTAGGCTTCCCAGGTGACGCTAATGGTAAAGAACCCGCCTGCCAATGCAGGAGATATAATTATGAGATGTGTATTGGGTTGAGGAGATCCCCTGGAGAAGGAAATGGCTACCCACTCCATCATTCTTGCCTGGAGAATCCCCATGGACAGAGGAGACTGGCATGCTACATACAGTCCAAGGGGCCACAAAGAGTCAGACACAACTGAAGTGACTTAAGCACAGCACAATACTGCTTTCAAAACGCTGGGGAAAATACTGGCAGAAAGGAGTCGCTGCTTCTGGTCATGGGAGCCTTCCTTCCGCCCCAGGATGGGGGTCATTTTTCAGCCAAGATTCAACATGGCAAACCTCAGCGCTGAGATGGGCCAGGAAGGTTTGGAAAAACTGAAAGAGTGCCTCCACCTGGGATATACACCGGGGCTCAGGTCTGCACCACAACCACGCTGATGCCCCTGGCCTCCCCAGGACTCGCGAGTCCCAGAAAACGGCTGGACAAGTCACTGGACACTCTGAACACCTTGAAACTATGACATCTTTTCTACTGTGCTCATCACACCACGAATGACAGCAGAATCACCATCCTGCACATGGCTCCCCAGGTTCCCAGGTGCTCAAATCCTATTTCCAAAAATGTTTCCCCTCCCTGCCTCCCGATGGGGAAAAGGGATCAATCCAAACACAGAACAAGAAGGTGAGGAGAAGGGCTTTACCCTGTCCCTCCCAGCAGGGAGCCAGGAGTATATTAACCCCAATTCTGTTCCAACTCTCCAGCCTGTGTATGGGGGCAGAGAACGCTGTCCCCTAGAATCCCCACGCAGGACCCTGGGAGGGAGACAGAGGGAACCCTCAGGCAGGGTCCGGTGTCCTGCACTGCCCACCCTTGGCACCTAGGCCTACTCACCCGTGAAGTGTAGGCCTCACAGCCAAGTGGTCATTATAAATAATAAAACGTCCAAGGCCCTCTTCAGTTTCTCTCTTCACCCAAATTAAAGTATTTAATCCTTTCTGGATTCTACAAATACATAAATGTCCGCACATGGAAACCGCCAGAAAGCCCAGCCACATTCAATGTTCCAGATAAAGAGGAGCCCTTGTCTTATCATGGTTTGATTCTTTTGAAGTTGGAATCTGTAGATTCTCAGTAATTTGAATGCTATAAAACTTTAAAATTGGAGCATAAACTTTGCTATCAGGTGAGGCAAAACCCTGTTTTCATCCTGGGGAGAGAAACCTGCCCTCAAACAAACTGAATTACCGGTCAAGAAACAAACGTGGTTGACCAGTGCTCTGCAGGACCATGCAGCCCTCTGGAGGCCACAAGGGAAGGTGTAGGTTTGCATCTAACTGATGCATAGCGATGAAGGAATTGAATCCATGGCCCTGGAAACCTGCTGGGTATCAAGACTGGGAGAAGGACTATGGCCTCTCACAAGCAGCTGGGTGTGCTGTGTGGAACCAGAGCACCGCAACCCAGAACAACTCCAAACAAAGTCCTCCACCCTGTAAAACAAGGTTTTCCACCCTGTAAAAGCATGCTGACCCAGAACAAGCAGCACCGAGGTCGCATTCTAGATGGTATGTTGTGTATCTGGAAAAATGTTACAACTCTGACTAAGTACTGAAGCCCAGCCTTGGGTTCCAGAAGAGCAGGTCTGGGCACCATGTCAAATAGCCTCAGGATTGGTAATCAAACTTCACACTTCAGCAGTTCTGAGCTTTAAGGATTAATCTCTGCATTAGCTGTTTTCATGGATTTTTTCCCTTATTTTTCAAAACGTATACTATTTACTTACTTTGCCAAGGTCAGCCCTATCTCAGTGATAAAGCTTGAGAGGCCATCACTTGTATCAAAGGGATTTTCCAATCCCAACAATATAAAAATAGGCTGATGCATCGTTTAACTGGCGATTAACGTAGTCTCTGCTCTTCCTACAAAGTAGCCATTTAGACTGGACAAAACCTTCACGCTTCCTCAAGATTTTTTTTTAAATGCTGCACCAGGTATTAGTTGTGGCACGTGGGAACTGTTAATTGCAGCATTTGGGATCTAGTTCCCTGACCAGGGACCGAACTCAGGCACCCTGGACCTGGGAGCAGAGTCTTAGCCACTGGACCACCAGGGAAGTCTCCCTAAAGATTTTTATAATCACATGTACTTATATTCGTGCTGGGATTATAGCCATAGGCCCAGTGGTTATACAACATCTACATGATTAGTTGGTTATATACATGAAGTTATCCACATAAGGTCCCACATATAAAAATGAGCTTCTCTATGTGCATCACTGTATGTATGCAAATACAGAAGACCTTACTCTCAGTATCAGTATCAGCTTCTACCTTAGATTCTACTAGAAAATTATAGCATAAAGAAAGCAATAGTTTCTCTTCTTTACTAAAAATAGCCAGTAACAGTGTAAAAGAAATGACAGAACTGGAATACAACTTTGAATCCCTCGTGTCATAGCGGATAGGGTACAGATCACCAATGTATGATTAAAAACAGTTGTTGGGGGGGGACTTCCCTGGTGGTCTAGGGGCTAAGACTCCTAATGTAGGGGGCACAAGCCACATAGCAAGGCCATAAAAAAAAAAAAAAAAGACGTTTAAATGAGAAACAGTGGGGAATGGTGACGTCATGCAAAGTGGCAGGGGAGGAAACTCCACCAGAGCAAAATTGATCCATAAAGAGGGACTGGAAGGAACTATTTGTAACTCTAGAACCAGATCAGACACAGCAACGTGATGAAAACAGGCTGCTGATCTTTGTAAGAGAGCAGGAGCCAGTCACTACTCTCGACGCCGTGGGAACCGAAGCCATGAGGACAGCGGCCCAGAGTCCTTTGGCTGGAGCCAGAGCGGGCAATCTGGATCATGTCACCCAAAATCTGGGACTATGTGTTTTGTTGGTGACTGAGGACCTGGAGCAGATTCTGGCCTTGGGGCCGGCTTCCTTGGGCTACAATAGCTTCCCTCAGAGCATCTCTGTTATTGCTGTTTTGTCACTCAGTCATGTCCGACTCTTTGTGACCCCATGGACTGTAGTCTGCCAGGCTCTTCTGCCTATGGGATTTTCCTGGCAAGAATACTAGAGTGGGTGGCCATTTCCCTCTCCAGGGGATCTTCCTGACCCAGGGGACCTGTGTCTCCTTCATTGGCAGGTGGGGTCTTTATCACTGAGTCACAAGGGAAGCCCTCAGAGCATCTTGAAGGCTAAGACAAACTGCAAGACGTTGCGGGGGAGACCTTTGTCAGGTCACTGACTGAGTGCAGACATAGCAGGATGGAAACTTCAGTCACCATGCACAAAACAGAACACACTTTGCAAAAATAGCTTAGAAAAGTCACAAAGATAACGGTTCAGTTCAGTTCAGTTCAGTCGCTCAGTCGTGTACGATCTCCGCGACCCCATGAATTACAGCACACCAGGCCTCCCTGTCCAGCAACAACTCCCGGAGTTCACTCAAACTCATGTCCACAGAGTCGGTGATGCCATCCAGCCATCTCATTCTCCGTCGTCCCCTTCTCCTCCCGCCCCCAACCTTTCCCAGCATCAGAGTCTTTTCCAGTGAGTCAACTTGTCGCACGAGGTGGCCAAAGTACTGCAGTTTCAGCTTTAGCATCAGTCCTTCCAATGAACACCCAGGACTGATCTCCTTTACAATGGACTGGTTGGATCTCCTTGCAGTATAAGGGAATCTCAAAAGTCTTCTCCAACACCACAGTTCAAAAGCATCGATTCTTCGGCGATCAGCTTTCTTCACAGTCCAACTCTCACATCCATACATGACCACGGGGAAAACCATTGCCTTGACTAGACGGACCTTGGTTGGCAAAGTAATGTCTCTGATTTTTAATATACTATCTAGGTTGGTCATAACTTTCCTTCCAAGAAGCAAGCGTCTTTTAATTTCCTGGCTGCAATCAGCATCTGCAGTGATTTTGGAGCCCAAAAAAATAAAGTCAGACACGGTTTCCACTGTTTTTCCATCTATTTCCCATGAAGTGATGGGACCAGATGCCATGATCTTTGTTTTCTGAATGTTGATCTTCAAGCCAACCTTTTCACTCTCCTCTTTCACTTTCATCAAGAGGCTTTTGAGTTCCTCTTCACTTTCTGCCATAAGGGTAGTGTCATCTGCATATCTGAGGTTATCGATATTTCTCCCAGCAATCTTGAATCCAGCTTGTGCTTCTTCCAGCCCAGCGTTCCTCATGATGTACTCTGCATAGAAGTTAAATAAGCAAGGTGACAATATACAACCTTGACGTACACCTTTTCCTATTTGGAACCAGTCTGTTGTTCCATGTCCAGTTCTACCTGTTGCTTCCTGACCTGCATACAGGTTTCTCAAGAGGCAGGTCAGGTGGTCTGGTATTCCCATCTCTTTCAGAATGTTCCACAGTTTATTGTGATCGACACAGTCAAAGGCTTTGGCATAGTCAATGAAGCAGAAATTGATGTTTTTCTGAAACTCTCTTGCTTTCTCCATGATCCAGCGGATGTTGGCAATTTGATCTCTGGTGCCTCTGCCTTTTCTAAAACCTGCTTGAACATCTGGGAGTTCACGGTTTACATACTGCTGAAGCCTGGCTTGGAGAATTTTGAGCATGACCTTACTAGCGTGTGAGATGAGTGCAATCGTGCGGTAGTTTGAGCATTCTTTGGCATTGCCTTTCTTTGTGATTGGAATGAAGACTGACCTCTTCCAGTCCTGTGGCCAACGCTGAGTTTTCGAAATCTGCTGGCATATTGAGTGCAGCACTTTCACAACATCATCTTTCAAGACTTGAAATAGCTCAACTGGAATTCCATCACCTCCACTAACTTTGTTCGTAGTGATGCTTTCTAAGGCCCACTTGACTTCACATTCCAAGATGTCTGGCTCTAGGTCAGTGATCACGTTATCGTGACTATCTTGGTTGTGAAGATCTTTTTTGTACAGTTCTTCTGTGTATTCCTGCCACCTCTTCTTAATATCTTCTGTTTCTGTTAGCTCCATACCATTTCTGTCCTTTATCGAGCCCATCTTTGCATGAAATGTTCCCTTGGAATCTCTAATTTTCTTGAAGAGGTCTCTTGTTTTTCCTATTCTGTTGTTTTCCTCTATTTCTTTGCATTGATCACTGAGAAAGTCTTTCTTATCTCTCCTTGCTATTCTTTGGAACTCTGCATTCTAATGCTTATATCTTTCCTTTTCTCCTTTGCTTTTCGCTTCTCTTCTTTTCACAGCTATTTGTAAGGCCTCCTCAGACAGCCATTTTGCTTTTTTGCATTTCTTTTCCATGGGAAAGGTCTTGGTCCCTGTCTCCTGTACAATGTCACAAACCTCCGTCCAGAGTTCATCAGGCACTCTATCTATCAGATCTAGTCCCTTAAATCTATTCCTCACTTCTACTGTATAATCATAAGGTATTTGATTTAGGTCATATCTGAATGGTCTAGTGGTTTCCCCTACTTTCTTCAATTTTAGTCTTTCATTCAGTCTAATTCTGTCTCTGTCAGTCTTTCATATGGACTGGTAAACTCGTGTAGCTACACACCACGTAACGTCCTGAGCCAGAATAAGCACCGAGGAAAGTGTTTAAGGACAGTGATCAACTAGGGTTTTGCAGTGTTTTTATCTTTTCTTTTTAACTTTGTTGGCTTAAATATAAGTTGCATTTCCACAGAATGGGAAGAAAGCAGAAACTGCAAGAAGGGACAGAAACACACATTTCCACTAATCTCTTCATTGTGGTTGAATATGCGTGACCTTCTCTGCTTTCCTCAGTCCCTGGGCACTTAGATATCCAACATGGCCACTTCAAGATGTTTGTAATAACCAGTACATGTGCTCCCACCTATGCGTTAATCACCACTCTCAGATGTCTCTTTTGAGAGAGTCCTCTTCACTATGTTGTTTACTAAAATATAGTAAGTTTTGACATGTGTGATTTTGTCACATAGGTAGTATATGTGTGTGTGAGAGTTGGTCATTCGTCTCTGATTCTTTGTGACCCCATGGACTGTAGCTGGCCAGGCTCCCCTGTCCATGGATTTCTCCAGGTCAGAATATCATTGGAGTGGATAGCCATTCCCTTCTCCGCGGGATCGTCCCAACCCAGGGATCGAAGCCAGGTCTCCTGCATTGAAAGCAGATTCTTTAACATCTGAGCCACCAGGGAAGCCCAAGGTAGTATCAACCCTCACCAAAAAAAGAAAAAAAATCAAATATTTATCTCCAAAAAAAAAAAAAAACAGAACGGATGTTTGAGATGCTGTGAGATATTTCTTTCTTCCATAACAGATTTTTAAACTTGCTTGCTCTTTCGTGTAAGACAAAAAAACAGGAAAATGTAGCTATTCTCCTTTAAAGAAAAAAGAGAATAAACCCTACCCCCAACTTACGAATTAAATTACTTTGGCAAAATCACGCTTTTCACTTACGTGATTCATTTGAGGAATTCGTTTGGTAATTTTATCGGATTCAAGATTACAGAATTGTATCATCTCTTTTGGTGCCATATAATGTTAGGGAATGCCAGTTTAGGGGCTTTGAACAAATCATTTAACCATTTTTTATTTTAAAGCTGTTATTGGTAAATAGTAGGGCAAGCTATAAAATTTGATGGTTATTGAATGTGGAGTTGGGAAGCATTACTTATATTCCAGAATTCCACACTAACTAAGACCTCCTCAGTTTCATTCTGCTCCTTGTGTTTTGGTAAGCTTTGGTTCGTATATCTCAGTGAACACCATCAGGTTATTGCTATCGCCTGGATCCCAAAGAAAAAAGAAATGAAAAAGGCAGTGGGAAAGGAATAGCTTTAGTACAGAAAGTAGAAAGATTCCTTTTTGTCTCTGAGGCACTAAGGTGTCACATCCTCTACATCTGACTGTTTCATGGAAAATCCAGGTGGAAAAGACCGAAGAGGATAGATGTTGTGTGTGTTTATGTCTCTATCTCTGCCATTCAGATAGGGAAGACTGGATGTGAATAATTGTATCTTATTAAGAATGCCTTTGTTGAAATTTTGGGAATTTCCTTTCTTTCCCTCAAACAGAAAGAAGCACGTTTTACAAAAATTTCAGAGACTTGTAAGTGATAAAATTAATGTAAGCACAAAAATATCTTTATCACTTAACATCAGGGCAAATGCTGAGTCAAATAATAAATTGAAAACAGAATCTTTAGAATTAAGTCACAACAACTGTTCTTAGTGTCAAACTTTCATTAAAGGTTGAAGAAGAAAAGAAGCACAGAAGTAGTGAAGTGGAAGTATCAGACAGCGTGTGCGATGCTGCTGCAGAGAGTCGATGGATTCAGCAGCAAAAGAGTGGAGGAAACCACAAGCAGGAGTTTCCTGCCATGCAGAATGAAGGTTCTGATAGGGAAGCCTCTATCAATATGCAACAGTAGGTCATTTGTTATTTTCCTGTAAAATCATTTCTAACTTGAGCTAATGCTTGTGATTGACGAATTTTATATTTTACTAGAGAGATGGTTATATTGAATCCTCTCATCCTTTAGCCTTAATACTAGTTACTTTGTTAACATATCACCATGTTACAGTAGTAGAGTATTCTGGATTTGACTGCATACTTGCCTTAACCAGTGTGTTGTATGTTTAAATTTATTTCGTGTCACTAATGAACATCCTTTCATTTCAGTTTGGGGACTTCTTTCAGCATTTCTTATGAGGCGGGACTAGTGGTGATGAGCTCCCTCGGGTTTGCTTTGTCTGGGAAAGTTTTTATTTCTCCTTCATCTGAAACACAGCTTTTCTGGACAGAGTGCTCTTGTTTGGCAGCTTTCTCCTAGCACTTTGAGTGTGTCCATGGATGGAGGCCAAACTGTTGTTGGTGGCAGGAGAACTGACGAGGCACCTGCCTTTCATCCCTGATGCTGACATCACCCATGTGGGTGGTTTACAAGTAAACTGACTCCCACCCCGCTAAATTTGATTTCTTCTTTCATGGTGGTTGTGCCACATGTCATGCTAAAAATCATCTAAATTTTTACTTTTCTCTTTGAGGGTTTTTTTTTTTTTTTAATTTATTTGGCTGCGCTGGGTCTTTGCAGCTGCAGTGCTTGGGTTTCTCATTGTGGTGGCTTCTCTTGATGCTGAGCATGGACTCTAGGGTGCTGGCTTCAGTGGTTGTGGAGCACAGGATTCATTGCTCCATGGCATGTGCTATGTTCTCTCACCAGGGATCGAACCTGTGCCCCCTGCACTAGCAGGCAGATTCCTCAGCACTGGAGAACCAGGGAAATTCTGAAATTAAACATTACCGTATTTAAAAGCAAAACAAAAAAATATAGTGTAAATCTAGTTATGGCCCCTCATCTAAGAATCATTGTGTTTAGCCAGTGGACTCCAGGTTTTCAGTGTAGCCCTTGAGGTTCTTCCCAATGTTTTTCCAGATACATCTCTCTACTTTCTTTCATGTGTTTTGTACTTTTCCTTCCAGGTTTCTAGGAAACAACCTAGATGTCGTGTGCCTGACCTGTGTGCTCACATTCTAATCTCCCAGTGGAATGATTTCTCGCTTTTCTCTTCCTTTTGGCCTCTTCTCTTCACTTCTTCTGTGAATCCTTCCTTATTCCACTTATGACTTTCATATGTCAACTCTAACATATCATATTGTATCATAATTGTATATCTGTGTTTGAAGGAAGAATTTGTTTTCTTGCATATGGTTGGTACTTCATAACTGTTTTGTGAATTAATTAATGACTTCAGATGTGTAAGAGTTGGAATTTTACAAGAATTGTTTTCTTATTCTTTATTAGTTGAATTATTTGAAAACATTGGCTTTTTTGTGGATTTTTTAAAGTAGCGATCCTGGCGTACCCAGGAAGGAAATAGAGAAAAAGAACAATGGCAACTGGACACAGGAAGAATGTGTGATTGCACCAATATTTGGAAAGACCGATTCACTGACTGGTGGTCTGCTGCATGTGAATGATGAGAGCATTTTGAGGAAAGTGGATCGAGAGGATGGCAGGTAACACGGACAGATTCTTTATTTCTAGGGGAAGAAATATTAGCACTGAATACTTCTTCTGGAAATAGAGCAGCATAATATAGTATACAGGCCAAGAGACGAGAATCTTCAACTCTACTGGATGAACACCACAGAAAGGTTACGGAGAGGACCTGTGCCTTTGGCCGGAAGTTGTTTCAGTAAATAGCCCACTTGGAAGCTGGACTGTAGTGAATACACGTGAACAGCTCCGTAGGGAATATTTACTGGGGCAGGCAATGAAGAACTGGATGGTAATTGAAGAGAAATGTGGAGTTCAAAGGATTTTCTTGTTTTATATTAAGAGGGGAGCTGGTAGAGTGTGTATGCTGTTGGAAATGAGGCAGCGGAGGAAGTGTTTATTGAGTTTAATCTTGTTTGCATTTCTAATATTAGAAAGCCTATTGATTGTATGACATTGTCTTTAAACTATGACAATAAATTAACTGTACATTATTATTATTGTACATGCTTTATTATGTACATATGTACTTCTGTACCTATGTAGTTTTGGGGAAGGGCTTGTTCATTGGCTCTGAAGCATAATATTCTTATGTAAATGAATATGTAGATGATTACTTAAGTTCATTCTATCATACATAGATTTTTTAAAATTATACAATCATGAATTTACAAATACTTAGGTTATACTGAATAGGATTTAATCATTCCTTGATGATTCTAGTTGATAGTATCATCGAGGGTAGCTCCGATTTTGTAAGGTACTGTGAAACATCACATCATGTTAACTTCTTTCAAAAGGGGAGGATTTTTTTTATTTTCAGTAGAAGCAATTAACAATCTTGTACACTTTATTACTTCAGATGATAAAGATCTAAATGAGAAAAACCATGCTTCCTGTACTGAAAGAGTCGTTAACACATACTGTGTGCTCCACAAGTGTATGTCGGAAGTGTAAAGAAATAGCAGAATGCTTGAATGGATGTGTATTGATGAATTTCTTTACAAAAAGCAAATCTTTATTCAAAGTCGATTTCCAATATTGCCTACATCTAGAGTCTTTTTGTTTTGTTAGAAATATGTTTTTAGATTCAGAGTTATCATTTGTAGTTATAGCTAGACATGAGATAATAATATAGATTCATGTGGTATCATATTACTTAAAAAGACTTGGCCCGGAGGGAGGATAGGGGGAGGAGGGAGGTGGGAGGGGGGTTCAAGAAGGGGAACACATGTACACCCGGGGCGGGTTCATATCAATGTATGGCAAAACCAATATAATATTGTAAAGTAATTAGCCTCCAAAAAAATAAAAGTTCAAGCTCAAGCCAATTAAATAAATAAATAAAAAGAATTTTCAGTATCACTTTCTCAGCATATTTTGAAACAGCAGCATTCAGGCCAGATTTCCTGGGTTTGAATTCAGGGGTGTTGGTGAACTGCTGTTTGGTCTTGGGCAAGTGCCTCAGCCTTTCTTTGCTCCGTTTCTTCCTAGCTAAAAGATCTAATATATTACCTATCTCCCAGAATGACCGTGAGGCTTAAAATGCCTTTAAGGCATGTCAAATGCTTGTAATAATGCATAGCCATTGCAAAATAAGCCCTCAAAAAGCTAATAACATCGTGATCAAAAATGGGTTTCTTTCTTATAAGGACATAGGGAATACTTCCAAGATAGGTTTTATTGCCATAAAAGTTAGTTCTTATTAAAAATGACAACTGCAAAAAAACCCTGGTATACTACTTCTATCACATAACGCAAGTAATGTTAGGATTTTCCTTTTCCTTTGATCTAAATTTAATGTTTTATTAATATTACAAATATATTTTCTTTGTCCTGTAATGCTACTCTTTTTTATTGTTTCATCCTTTTATAGAAATTACTTATGAATGCAAGGATGTTATATAAAAAACAAACATTCAGTTATTGCTTGTGTTTTTGAGTTATTAAATTTTAGCCTGAAAAGAATCATTTGTTGTTGTTTTTTTAGGCCTGCAAGGGAAACAGCATATGAAAAGAAGAAGGTATAGTAAAATGAAAAAAATTAACTTTTAACGTATATTATTCTCTAAAAAATACTTCGTAAAAGGAATAGTGGCAAAAGAGAAAATCTTCCTTTGTTGAAGAGACATTTACTTTGAAAACATGATTTAGAAACTCTTTTGATGAAGTTATCCTTTTGATAAAACCTGTTCTTTTAAGAAGCCTCTGCTTTTGCTTTGATAAAGGGATTTATCACCTTTGTACACTGGGTGTATTTTATACATATTTTAAGGGCATTGTGAAACAGTATTGTTCATGTGTAGGTCAAAGAACAAAGTCATCACCTGAATTCCCTTGATGATTTAACTCAGTCATCTGAAACTGCTTCCGAGGATGGCGACATGCTTTCCTCTAAAAATTCCCCGTTGCCATCTGGCAGGTGGCTGAGGGTCGTGCACCCCTCCCTCTGTGCCCGTCAGCCCTCCAGTCCACCTGCCCCGTGAACAGCTCAGAGCTGGCTCCAGCTTTCCCAGCTGAGTTCTCCCTCACAGTAGAGTCCTCCAGGCCGGGTGTGGTTAACTGGCATCCTGGAGAGGTGCAGGAATGCTCCCCGTGGATTTTTTCCAGCAGTTGGTAGAAGCCAGACAGTCTTGAAGTTGATTGTCCTTCATTCTGCAGAGTTCTCGAGTGGCATCTCAGAGCAGAGGAGTTCACTCCCCCAACCGATGTCCCTCTCAAACACGGCCTGGGTCCCATCCCCGAGTTCCTAGTCGCAGATCTGCCACAACGAAAAGCTCTTGGGAAGAACTGGGAAAGTAGTATTTGTAATTCAAATCCATTTGTCTACAGCAGTCGGGTAGGGACACACCATGGCCTCACTCAAGGAGAGTGAAAGCTTTAATATTTTCCATAGAAATTGATCTCAAAATTTTTGCGACTGTCTCGCAGAGCCGGGGCCCTAATTATGGCTTAGGCCAGGCAGACCGTATGAGCTCCACCGACGACTGCGATACCCGACCAAGTCCCTCTGCTCTGGAGTGAGCGTGTCGGTCACACCACGTATGTCATCATCTTCAGTGTTTAAATCAGAGTCTGTTCTTGACTCCACTGTCACTTTTGTAACCAGTACCCTATCAACCGCCTTTTCATATCACTTACAGTTTGTCAATTCGTAAATACTGCGACATCCGTTGTAAAAATAGTTTTGTACACTTTAAAAAGTAGTTTCTTTAGAATAAACTTATAAAAGTCCCCCTCCCACCAAGGGAAAAAAAAGTAAAATCTCTCGCTACTAACGGTAGCTATTCTGGTATTTGGTAGTGATTTCCCTTCCTTGGTGGATGATTAGGTTAGTTTATCACTTCCACGGAAGGTAAGGCGGGAACTGTGGGCAGTTCAGAGACCATGCTTTGGAAGTCATTCTTGTGCCTGTGAGAAAATGACCCTCTGCTCTGTGGAGTGTCCTGTGTCAGTACAGGGAACTTTTGAGAACAGTGATAGATACGCCATCGTAGACCTTCAGTGATAATTATTGTGTTTCTCATTATGTTTCCCCCATCTTACTATTTTAAGCAGTATGAAGAGGTAATGAAAGTTACCGCAGCAGCAAATAATCTCATGATTCTCTATGAAGAGCTCTCTAAACCTTTCCTTATTTGCTATGAGTGTCTGCACCAAGAATGAAATAGGAGGCTTGTTTGTACTGATATGTTTGTTCTAGAGAAGTGCCTGTGGTTTGATGTAAGAGGACTAGTCGAGGCAGAGACCTGGTGAAAAGCCTGCAGTGTACTTACATGATTGTAACTTCTTCCTTCCCAGAATCATTATAGCTAATGTGTTAACTGATGTTTGTAGAAGTGCTTAGTGCAGCTGTCAATAGGTATAAGCCTTGCAATTGCCTATTAAAATGTTAGAGAGGTAGCGTATTCTCAGGAAAACAATTTTTGTATGAAATTTCATCTATTTAAGTATATACAGAGCTAAGGCTCTTGTGAAGTAGCTGTATAGGAGGTATCAGATGCAGTGTTTTTAAAGGGAGCGAATGGTGGTGTAATGGAATTATCGTTGATTTACAATATTGTGTTAGTTTCAGGTGTGCAGCGCAGTGATTCAGAGATATATGTGTATGTGTGTGTATATTATATAAATGGGGCTTCCCTGCTGGCTCAGACAGTAAAGAATCCACCTGCAATGCAGGAGACCTGGGTTTGATCCTTGGGTCGGGAAGATCCCTTGGAGGAGGAAATGGCAACCCACTCCAGTATTCTTGCCTGGAGAATCCAGTGGAGCCTGGCAGGCTACAGTCCATGTGGTCGCAAAGAGTTGGACATGGCTGACTAACACACACACACACACACACACACACACACACACACACTCCTTTTTAGATTCTTCTTGTAGAATGTTAAATGTAATTCCTTATGTTGTACAGTAGATCCTTACTGGTTATTTTATACACACTTGTCTATATAAAATGGTGTATGTTAAACCAACCTCCTGATTAATCCCTTCCCCTACCCCCTTTCCCGTCCAGTGACTCAGCTTGTTTCCTATGTCTGTGGGTCTGTTTCTGTTTTGTGAGTAAGTTCATTTTCGATTCCACATGGAAGCGGTATGACTTGTCTTGGTCTGACTGACTTCACTTAGTGTGATCAGCTCTAGGTCCATCTTTGTTGCTGCAAACAGCATTATTATTCTTTTTTATGGCTTCGTAGTTTTCCATTATATAAGTAGACCACATCAGATGCAATTTTTCAGTGTAGTCAGATCTATAAATCTTTTATTTTAAGCTTTCTGGGTTTGTTGTAATTCAGAGAAAAGCCTTTCCAGTTCTGAGCTGCTTGAAAAGTCCCTTGGGCTTTCTTTTTCCTTTCATGGATTCATTGTCTTCAAATAAATTTTTGGACCTTTGGGAATTTCTGCTTGTATAAGGTCTGAGGTTGGTATCGAACCTTATTTTTTCCATTTGGAGATCCACTTGGTGCAGTCTTTTCACTGGATAAACATACAGGTTAGTCTTTCATTTCAGAGGAAATGATGGACTGTCATTTTATTGAGTACTAACTGAAACTCTCCTTTGTCTCACTTAGGTTTCTGATAGTGGTAGAAAAGCAAAAGTTCTGTTGCGCAAAAACCACAGGCAGGATGAAATTGCCATGCCAAGACTAGAAAGAGACACAGTGAAAAACCAAAACCAGGAAAAAGAAAAGAAATCTTTTGAGGACATTGAAACTGTAAAAGGAGAGAATGATTATCCTCAAAAGGCAATAAAATTGAACAAGGAAGCGCTGACAATTACCACATTCCAGCATACCGGCCAGTTTAACGTTCCGATAGCTGAAAATACAGTGCTAAACTCTGAGCTGGAGAACGCAAAACAAAGCACACAAAGCCTGGAAACAGAAGTGGAATCCTACCATTCTAGACTGGCTGCTGCCAGGCACGATCATCATCAAGGTCAGACATCACAAAGAGACCTGGAACTTGCCTCCCAGAAGGGAGTTCAGTATGGCTAAGCTGAAAAGTAACAATGAGATGCTTTCCCAGCAACTTTCTAAAGTGAAAAATAAATTCGATAAGCTAAAAATCAAGCTGCATCAGACGAGAGATAATCTCCGAGAAAAGACTTTGATGTTAGAACGTGTCCAGACAGACTTATGCCAAGCAGAGTGTCAAAAGCAGGATATCGAGCACATGTATCAGAGCAAACAAGGCAAAGTGAATGAATACCTTGGAAAGCAGGAATCCTTAGAAGAGAGATTATCTCAACTCCAGCGTGAAAACATGTTGCTCCAACAGCAGCTGGATGATGCACGAAACAGAGCCAACAGTAAAGAGAAGACGGTCATTAGCATCCGAGACCAGTTTCAGCAGATCGTGAGAAAGCTTCAGGCTGAAAGTGAGAAACGAGATCTAATGCCCTGATTCTGGTAGTAAAATGTAAATTTGCCTTCCTTCATTATGCAGACAGAAGTTTGATTTACGGCTATCTTGCCTTTCAGGCCCCAGTGGATTTCTAATCTTCCCAGCCTCAGGTTCTGGAGATGACTTCTCTGATATGCATATCTGGTAACCTTCATCTTCTCATCCGAGTACTTTCTTGGCATTAACAGTTGCTGGGAATGAATTGATTCAGAACTTTCATTTAGCAGTCGGGTAATATTTCCATGGCAGTGACCTCACCCTTCTTCTGACGGTCGTGTAATGTTCTGTACCACTCTGTCCAGGAGGTGCTATTTGCATATTAACCGATGGTCATTGTCCACTGCGTAGTACAGAGAGGAAGTAAGTTACAAATTATTGTAAGTGGAGAAAAGTACAAAAGTACTAGTTGGTTAGTGGAGTCAGTGAACGTTTTTGAAGTACTGGACACGTGTGTTTTGGGCCTCATGCTCCCCATTACTGCCCCTTGCAACGGTATGGAGAGTGAGTTCCCTGTGACTTGTGTAGATGACCACTTCTGCTGGCATGCCATCTGCCTGAAATACCAAATTGTTTTGCAGGCAAAATAGAGTGACCGTAATAACGCCAATTACAAACAGAAATGATCTCTGTCCTTAGGTGAGTCATGTTTCCTAAGCCAGGTTCCTCTTTATCGAACTTCTAAAAAAATCCCATGGCCTCTTCTCCTTTTGTATGTCTTGGTCTCTCGGTTGGACTTCCCTGGTGTCTCAGACAGCAGAGAATCTGCCTGCAATGCAGGAGACACAGGTTTGATCGCTGGGTTGGGAACATCCCCTGGAGAAAGTGAAAATGAATGTGGCTCAGTCGTGTCTGACTCTTTGAGACCCCATGAACCATACAGTCCATGGAATTTTCCAGGGCAGAATACTGGAGTGAGTAGCCTTTCCCTTCTCTAGGGGACCTTCGCAACCCAGGGATCGAACCCAGGTCTCCTGCATTGTGGGCAGATTCTTGAACAGCTGAGCCACAAGGGAAGCCCAAGAATACTGGAGTGGGTAGACTATCCCTTCTCCAGTGGATCTTCCTGACCCAGGGATCAAACCAGAAATCTCTTGTACCGCAGGCGGATACTTTACCAACTGAGCTATCAGGGAAGCCCTATCCCCTGGAGAAGGAAATGGCAACCCACTCCAGGGTTCTTTCCCAGAGAATCCCGTGGACAGAAGAGCCTGGTGGGCTTCAGAAGATGGGGTCACAGAGTCAGACATGACTGCGCAACTCACACTGGGTCTCTGTTAGGTCAAACAAACAAGCAGGGTTTTTGCTGCCAAGGTTCTCTTTAAAGCTTCTAGTGTCCTATGAATTTGACTGGGGTTCATGCCATTGGAAAAGTTACCCTCAAAAATCTTTTTTGAAGGAAGCACTGCACCTTGGGCTTTCTGTGAAACTTTGCAGGATGACACCTTTAACGTTCTTTTGCTCTTAAGATCCTTAAAGGAATCTGAGGCACCACCTTAAGTCTTTCCAGGGTCTTACACTTACAGTCTACAGGTTTTACCTTTAGACCATGTTTTCCTGGCAGCACCCTAGATTTGATCTTAGCCCAGAAGCCATTTCTGTCCTTTGGCATCATGTGACAATTGGGCATGTGGAGATGCTGTAAAGGGGATACAGATATTGAACCCAGTGAGTCTTGGTTCCTTTATATTTAGTAGCACTTTTTAATTTTTTTGATAGCTTATCCCTCTCATTGATTTACTTTCAGCTGCTTCATAGCAAGAGTCTCTGCCCCCCATGTTTCAGTGTCATTTTCTTCTCTTGCCTAGAAGTCGTCACCGGCAGCCTCTTCAAGGACCGTCAGGCTTCTGTGTACAGTGTCATCAAGCCCATTGGGTTTACATTTCTTTCTCTGCAGCCATTCAATTGCCACCGACCTTCAGGTTCAAAGGCATTCTGACATGTTTCAGCTCTTTTTTAATGGCAGTACCTCACTGGGGGCACCACCGACTCGATGGACATGAGTTTGAGCAAGCTCTGGGAGTTGATGGTGGACAGGGCAGCCTGGCGTGCTGCAGTCCATGGGGTCACAAAGAGTCAGACATGACTGAGTGACTGAACTGAACCCCATTTTTAATATCAGTAGCTGTACCAGTTATTTATTGTTAACAAATTGCGTTAGAAACCACCTCAAAGCCTAGTGACTCAAAACAGCATTTCCTTTGTTCACAAGTCTGCGTTGGGGCAAGGCTCAGTGAGTGGGCCCAGCTCATTTCTTCTCCAGTCGCATCAGCCAGGATGTCGTGAAGGGGGGAACCAGAGTCATTTGAAGACTTGTTCATGCACACGTCTGGCAGTTGGAGCTGGCTTTTGGAGAGGACATTAGGTGGGGGCGGTCAGTGGGGACACTGACATGTGCTCAGTATGTGGGCTGTGCTTCTGCACAGCAAAAGAGTTGGCTTCCCCACAGAGCAAAATTCAGAAGCTATTTAGCTTTAAAACTCACACAGCAGTTTCCCCAGACACTGTCCAGGAGGAATCGGTTACTAGGACTAGCACATACTTGAGGAGAGGGAATTTCATGAGAAAAGTGTCAAAGAATTTGTAGACATGTTTGAAAACAACCAGCTCCACTCACGTCGACTTAAAGAGTAATCATTCTGTCTAAAGGAAAGTTCTTTCCAACTCACTGTCACTGATCGTTCAGGAAATATTTTTTGTTTCCTTTCTTTGGTATGTTCTCTTCTTCTGTGGAAAGTAACAAAGGGTTACAAGAATGAGGTATTTTTGTTGTTGTTGTTCAGAAAAATGTATGGATCACCTCACTAAACTCTTAGGAGATGGGATTTCTTTAACCTTGTGAATCATTTCTGTTTGGAATGCAATTCTAATTAGCAGAAACTGTTTGTAGTTCAGAAAAAGGCTTATTGGATTAAAATCCATATTTACAAGATTTAGTAATTAGAGTCTTACTTTCACAATCTTCTTTTGGGAAGCATTTATTAACTCAGCCCTAGACAACTCAATACAAGATACCTCAAACTTCTTTAAAAACCATGGGACAAGATGGGGGGAAGGAATAAGAGACATTCTGCTAGGAGGTGACTTGCAGTCATTCTACGGAGGAAAGATAGAAAAGCATTACTGTGGAACAATGAAGGCGTGTGCAATCGAGTGCAGATATCGTGAGACTAAGGTGGTAGTGAAGAGTGTATTGTGTGACCCTTGGTGGTTTGAACTTCTTTCTTGATCCTCTGGGTTATTCCAGGTCCTGCATTCTACAATACAAACACCATCGTATGTATCAGATCCTTGGTTTGAGTTAGGCTGTGCTCAGTCCACTTCCCTCAGAACCAAATGGTATTGTTTTTTGTTGTTGCTGTTCTTTCTTTCTTTTTAATTTTAATTGGAGACTAATTACTTTACAATATTGTATTGGTTTTGCCATACGTTGACATGAGTCTGCCCCGGGTGTACAGGTGTTCCCCTTCTTGAACCCCCCTCCCACCTCCTTCCCCATCCCATCCCTCTGGGTCATCCCAGTGCACCAGCCCCAAGCATCCTGTATCATGCATCGAACCTGGACTGGCGATTCGTTTCACATATGAAAATATACATGTTTCAGTGCCATTCTCCCAAATCATGCCACCCTCGCCCTCTCCCACAGGGTCCAAAAGACTGTTCAGTACACCTGTGTCTCTTTTGCTGTCTCGCATACAGGGTTATCGTTACCATGTTTCTAAATTCCATGTATATGCGTTAGTATACTGTATTGGTGTTTTTCCTTCTGGCTTACTTCACTCTGTATAATAGGCTCCCGTTCCATCCACCTCATTAGAACTGATTCACATGTATTCTTTTTAATTGCTGAGTAATACTCCATTGTGTATATGTACCACAGCTTTCTTATCCATTCATCTGCTGATGGACATCTAGGTTGCTTCCGTGTCCTGGCTATTATAAACAGTGCTGCGATGAATGTTGGGGTACATGTGTCTCTTTCAATTCTGTTTCCTCGGTGTGTATGCCCAGCAGTGGGATTGCTGGGTCATATGGCAGTATTTCCAGTTTTTTAAGGAATCTCCACACTGTTCTCCACAGTGGCTGTACTAGTTTGCATTCCCACCAACAGTGTAAGAGGGTTCCCTTTTCTAATAATGATAGTGAAAATGATCCAAAATCTTGAAAACAAATGGTATTGTTTTATTCTTGCAGATTGATCACCTTCCAACAGAGCTGGAAACTGCATGTTCACAATGTCTGCACCTGGATGCAAAAAATCAAATTCTTCAACAGCAGTTATTGTCAATGAAAGGAAGGCAAAGGAAATGTGAGAAATGAGAGAAAGAGAACAGGAAGTTGGAGCAAGAGGTAGTGAGACTCAAAACTCATATAGAACTGAATATGATAGAACACACTCAAGTTGAGCAGTATAGACGGGAGACTGAAGAAACAGCAAGACAGGATCTCGTAGAGAAACTAAAAGAAGCCAACCTATTTTTGCAGCTTAATTTGCTGACCTGTCATGTACTTGAATTCACTTCACTGTAAATTACATTTTGGGTGTATACAGGTTATGTCGTTCCTCTACTTCCCTTAGAGCAGTGTGTTTTATAGATTTCTGGAAGGAAGGGGGCACTTGTTTCTCCTTGTAAAAATTTCAGTTTCCATCACAGTTGATCTCAGAATGCTTCTCACTTAGAATCCTTTTACTTATAAGACCAGTTGGTTGGTATAAAACAGGACTATGAGGAGGAAAAGAAAATGTGGTTTAGGACTGGCACCATCCTCTTGAATTATTCTTAAGTTGTCTTGTTCAGTTTCTAAATTTTCACTTCATCCTCTTAGTCTTTGAATTATCCGGTTCCTTAAGTACTACTGTAACATTGATTCCACATTAATTTTATAATTCAGATTTAATTCATGTCACATTGATGATTATTTTAAAGTTCCGCTTTTCTTATTTTCACATGTAAAATCGCTCTCTGACAGCAAAAGAGACACAGATGTATAGAACAGTCTTTTGGACTCTGTGGGAGAGGGCGAGGGTGGGATGGTTTGGGAGACTGGCATTGAAACATGTATGTTATCATATGTGAAACGAATCGCCAGTCCAGGTTCGATGTACGATACAGGATGCTTGGGGTTGGTGTACTGGGATGACCCAGAGGGATGGGATGGGGAGGGGGGTTTCAAGATGGGGAACACATGTACACCCGGGGCAGATTCATGTCAATGTATGCAAAACCAATACAATAATATAAAGTAATTAGCCTCCAATTAAGTAAATTAAAAAAAATAAAATCGCTCTCTGAATTACTGAGTCAAAACTAAATGTAACAAATATAATTATTCAGGTTATAATCCTTAAAAAAATGTATCTTTTAAAATTTGACTTAGATACAAGCAGCATCTCAAGAAAACTTACAGCAGTTCCAAGAGGAGCATATTGCTTCCATAAGAAGTCCCATGGAACTCAGAATTAAAGACTTGGAATCGAAACTCTCCAAGATGAAAACTTCTCAAGATTCTGATAAAGCGGAGTTGGAAAAATATAAGAAACTCTACCTAGAGGAACTGAAAGTTAGAAAGGGACTGGAAAGTAAACTAGACAAGTAAGTCAAAACCCAGAATCACAGAAAATAAATTTAGTCCATTAATTTGTCTCTGAAGCCTAATTTTTATACAGCTTGTTTCCTGAGATTAGTAGGAAGTGAAAGCTAACGCGATAGTCACTGCTAGAGGGCACCCTAAGAAAAATGAGTAATAATACTATATCCTTGTAAGTTTTCCTTACTTCTCCATGTAAGTAAAAGCATGCTTGTGAACTAGGGGAATATTCACACGGGGGTGAAAGGCAGGGTGATTGACAAAGTGTCTGAGACTAACATGGTGACCTGACGGAGGCGGGGTGTGGAGGCTGGAAAGGGGAGATTCAACCTGCAGTGCCGAGTCCAGGTTTCCCCGCCAAAGCAGAGCACTCCTAGGAGGCCTTTCATTAAGTGAAAACAGCATACAGCAAAGAAGCAGGTACCCGAGGACACGTGGTGCTAGTCGATGCCTAAAATAAGTGTACACATGGGAAGCACAGGTGCTCAGACAGGGTTCAGGGCTGTGGAGACTTGATGCTGGGATGTGGGGTGTGGCTCCCAGGGAAGGAGCTCGGTGGGGCCGGTCTCCCTGCTTGGGGAGCGCGATGCCTCTCACTGTAAAGACATATACTGAACGCTGTTTAGAGTTTTTGCTTTTTGAAATGAAACCAAAAATTCTCTTCAGATTTTTTTTTTTTTATTATGAAATACAGGGGCCGATATAGGCCCTTCGTAGACATAAAATGAACTTTGGAAAAGCGGGGGATACTTGCCATTGTTCCTGGGGTGTTTTAGCCCTTTTGTCACCCACTGACTTTCTCGTCCTCCCCTCGAGATTGTGGCTCTAGGTGATTCCTCAGAGCCAAATGCTTAATGTCTCCGAGGTCATGAATGAAACGTATGTACAGGGTGGTGACAGGAAACACTTGAACGTGACTTTGTGGGATGGCGTGTCTCTTCACCCCTGAACTTTTTCCTGGAGGCAGGTGTGTCCCAGAGGCAGCAGGTGTCACTGTGAGGCCACCTCCCTTTCTCTCTGACGCCCTTTCTCTCCTCTCCCAACCGCGACTTGTTACGTGAGGCGCCCCAGACGCGTGTGTGCCTCTTTAGAACTAGGATACAGCTATCATTGTTTACAGGAGCTCTGCTCTGTGCTTTCTGGGTTCAAACAGTTTAATGGGACATTCCATTTACTGTTCGGAAACTTAACAAATGCAAATAATTTAGGGAAGCATGAATGAAACCGGCGTTTTCCATCTTCGGCAGGACTCTTGAGAGGCTGGCAGAGATGAGCACCAAACGTGAGGTGGAGAAACAGCAGAACAGATCTGTACTCAGTACTCATAGCAGGAGGCCAGTCCTGGAGCCGCCTTGCAGTGGAAACTTCAGGAATACCGTAAAATTCAATTCAAATCTTTGTCCAAGAGCAAACGTAGAGTTTTCCAGCTCAGTTCCAGTCCCTTCAAATCACAGCATGGTGACTCACTTGCTCGAGGTTAGTTCTATTATTTTCTTTTCCTTGGGTTTTAGATTTCTTATATGAATGATTCTTGGTTTTAATTTGAACTACTGAGTTGTTTATTTGACTTATGCACACCAAGTAAAAACCATAATTATTAAATATTTTGATTGTTTTTTCTCCTAGATGTCTCATTTTTGAGAGATACTTATTAACTTCTTAAATTTCTTGAAAATCTGGATTTAAATTCTACTATAGAAATGAAATCTTATTGCCAAGTAACCAAAAGTATACTTCCAGATGTTTGACTTACTTTCTAATTGATTTCACTTTGGCAGTGGTTCATAATCATTTCTGACCTCTGCTGCACCCACCACAGTTTTTTTGCCCTTAAGCCTAAGTGAATGACTGGCATCTAAACACTAGGCCACATGGGTGATTTTTTATTTGAAGGAATCCTAGATAAATCCTTCTTGTGAATTAAACAAACTTGTAATACTAAATCAAAAGATTAATTTCTAGTTTTAGGTTATCATTTTTTGTCATTTTCTTACATCTTTAATTGCTATTTTACTGACAGAATTTTGATTTAAATTCTAAAACATATCTTGGTGAGCAGTTGTAGAATGTTTCTAAGTTTGTAGTTAAATCAAATATTTAAAACTTGTAAATGGAGCTCACTTTTGTCTCTGTCTTGACATCACCTGGATGAATGATGACTAAGATAGTAATGACGGGGAGTCTTTAGATTGGAAGTAGTTTTCATCGTGTAATCATTGTGATTAAAATATCCAGTCAGAGCACACGGATTTATGGTTTGGATGGTGTTTTCATGATGTTGGTGATGCAGAGAAAAGTTCAGTTCAGTTCAGTCACTCAGTCGTGTCTGACTTTTGCGACCCCATGGACTGCAGCACGCCAGGCTTCCCTGTCCATCACCAACTCCCGGTGCTTAACCAGACTCACGTCCATCGAGCTGGTGAGGCCTTCCAACCATCTCATCCTCTGTCGTCCCATTCTCTCTCCTCCCGTCTTCAATCTTTCCCAGCATCAGGGTCTTTTCCAGTGCATCGGTTCTTCACATCAGGTGGCCAAAGTTTTGGAGTTTCAGCTTCAGCATCAGTCCTTCCAGTGAATATTCAGGACTGATTTTCTTTCGGATGGACTCGTTAGATCTCTGTGCAATCCAAGGGACTCTCAAGAGTTTTCTCCAACACCACAGTTCAAAAGCATCAATTCTTTGGCGCTCAGCTTTCTTTATAGTCCAACTCTCACATCCAGAGAAAAGGAGCCCTTGTTAAATGCAGTCTCAAACTGTTTTCTCTTTTGGCTTCTTGCCATCATTGAAGAGCAACCTGAGGATTCTTTGATAGCACTTCGGCTATGTTGGGTCTTAGTTCTTCAGAGCCGTGAACCTGGAGGACGTGCTTTAGCTGTGCAGTCACAGCGGGCCTCCAAACACTTCACCCCAAGTCAGACACCTCCCCACGCAGGCCTAAGAGGAGGAAGCAAATGGGTGATCCCTGTCCCTGGGGCAGGCTGCCTACTGCAGACCCAAGTTCTCGGTGCTGTGGGCACATACATCTTTTCAAAGAGGAGATTGGGAACCAAGCAAGCACTTCTTCGTTCCTTCTCCCAAACTCACCCATTAAGTAAATCTCCTCTCTTCTCATGAGGAGGGTAGGAGTATAAGTCATCCTCTTGAAACTCCAGGCTGAGGGAATGAAGTTCAACTGCAGTTTCTGACTGGATTTAGATTATAGTTGAAATTATGCTCATACATTTTTGTATATACTAACTAATGATGCTTTTGAACTGTGGTGTTGGAGAAGACTCTTGAGAGTCCCTTATACTGCAAGGAGATCCAACCAGTCCATTCTAAAGGAGATCAATCCTGGATGTTCTTTGGAGGGACTGATGCTGAAGCTGAAACTGCAATACTTTGGCCACCTCATGAGACGAGTTGACTCACTGGAAAAGACTCTGATGCTGGGAAAGTTTGGGGGCGGGAGGAGAAGGGGACGTCGGAGAATGAGATGGCTGGATGGCATCACCGACTCTGTGGACATGAGTTTGAGTGTACTCCGGGAGTTGGTGATAGACAGGGAGGCCTGGCGTGCTGTGATTCATGGGGTCGCGGAGAGTCGGACACGACTGAGGGACTGAACTGAACTGAACTGAACTAATGATGACAGCTTGGATAGAAGTATATTAGACAGTAAAGAGAGATCTGTTTTGGGTTTTATATTTTGTCCTAAATAATGCAAAATGTGGAAAATTCATTTGTTGACAAATTTTAATAAGCCAGGTTTTGTTTTTGTTTTTTTTTAATCTGGAGGAGATGAACATCCTTTTATGAATGAATGTCTTCAGTTTTGGCCTGCTTGATTCAACTAAAGATTTTCTGCTTCAAGTTCCCTGTCCTCTGTTTAAAAAACTGTTATGCTGTATAAATTAACTATATCGACTGCTACAAATAGGAGTTCGATAAAAATTTATTCTTGTTCATGCCTTTAAAACATATAATTTAGTTAGAAAGCTACTATGTCATGTCATGCCACAAGCATTATTGAACTATATAATAAGGTTTTACATATTCATTTTCTCTATATTTTAGTTAGAATTTATGTGTTTTTTTCTTAATATGAGGAAGTAGTTGGCATAGGACTCTGGACTCAGTAAGAAGGCCATTGGCTTTGTTACTACTTTTGTAGAGTTTGGAACTTTGACTAAATCAATGACTCTCATACCTTAAAATTTTTTTTTTTTTTCAAAATAGACAACCTTTCTTTAAAACAACAAAAACTGTTGTGTGGAACCATATTACATAAAACGGAGACAAGTATAGAGCCCTTTAGATAAGGAGCATTCAGAGCACATGCAGCTGTGACTTCTGTTCCTAAGCGCTGCAGTGACCCCTGTGGGACCTTCTCCCTCTGTGGGACATAGTTCGGAAACTAGCACTTGTGAGAGAATCCTTCTCACTAAACGTGTTCAGAATTAAATCTTGCTGGTACATTGTTTGCTTGTGTATAATCTTCTCACCTGTCTGTGTTTTCGTTAAATGGAAAAGTTTACAGAAAACTGCAGATGTGTTCTCCTTGTTAACATTCAACTTCAAACTACTTCCTCCATTTCAACACGACGCTCACCTAGAAATTGAAATAAAGGTCTCGGAAGTACATATTTAGGGCAAGAGCTGTTAGAAGAGAATTTAGTGATCTTGTGAGTCGTTCTTAGGATTATGGGTATTTCCGTAACCTCTGAAATGATGTGTACTCGATAGACTGACATTTATTGTACTTTTATGAAATTAATCTAAATAGCATTCCATGTATATGTTCTCTGGTATCTAAAAGCAGAGTAAGTAGGAATTCATTTTCTTCTATTTATGTGATCATTTTCTGCTACGTAGTCTTCAAGTTAGGTCTAGTCTCTAAAAGTATTATTTAAATGTCACATGTATTAAGTTGTGTATCATTTCTCTGATAACATCTCTTGTTTAACTTAAGCGTAAATAATATTTGACTTATTTCAGACGCTGCAGAAGTTGATGGAGAGTATTATTAGAGAACTAGAAGAAGGTAAGTTGCTAAAACGTATGAATTAAATTTAGACATTGATTTCTGAAATACTGTAAAGAGTAAGTGGCATCTCTTTTCATTGCTTGTATAACAAATGCTATGTTATATACTTTTCCTTATACATAGCTAATGAAAAATGTGAAAACATGAGCAATCATAGTGAAAAATATCCTTATTCCTTATTTATTTACTATGTTCCAGAGCTTTAAAAAAACCTGGAAAGGTCTGTGTATTTCTTTTCATTTCTGGCTGTGTCCTTCCTCTACTTCTGCCATCCCTGTGGAACTGTCAGCCTGCACCCTGACACTATTCTCAGAAAACGTGGAGTTCATCAACGTCTCGTGTCTGGTAGTGGTTAAGGCTAGGAAACCCAGACTCAAGCAATCCCGTTTGTGTAGCTGTCACTTGGTGAGTGCCTTTAAAATTTCCCTGTCATTCACTTTCTCACTAGTTTATCTTTTGCCCTCAGGAAAAACTCCAAACACCCACATCAGTTTGGGTCCTGCCAAAGTAGGCGGCCTTATCTCCTTACCACCATCCTCTGCCTCTTAGCTCTGCATCTAAGCAGCCAGACTGTGTAGGATCCCACACGTGCGCTTCCTCACCGCCGGTCTTTGTATCGCTTCTCCCCTCCATCTCCTGTGCTTTCTCCTGTCCTTCAGGTACCTACTTCCACAGCACCTCCACCAAAATGCTGGCAGGATTGACAAAAACTGGCTGTCCCTTCTAGTGTTCCTTGTGCCATCTTTTGTATGTCTTAGTACTTATGACTCTGTATGGAAATTGCCTGTTCATCTATTTTTCCACTTGATAGCCTATCGTTTTCAGGGTGCACTGGGTCACCTTCATCGTGTACTTCCAGTGCTTGTCACAGCACCTTTGCGCATAGTTACTGAGTGAATGAGTGAAGAGTGAGAAAGCCAGCAGCTCAGATGCTCAGCCACACGTTCAACCGTGGGCAGATAATGCAGCCCTCTTGTGTTTTGTGTCATGTCATGTATAGATATGTTTCATTCTTCAGAACACTAGGAAAGGTCTCAGGTGTTTTTTGTTTTGTTTTAGCTAACACTTTGCTAACTCAAGAATTTTAGATAAACAATATACTTCTGTCTCTTTCCAGGTGCTGCTGAATGTGAATATGAATTCTCTAGATTTTCCTCTCTATTAGCTAGAGGTGGATCAAATCTGGACTGATGCTAAAGCTGAAACTGCAATACTTTGGCCACCTCATGCGACGAGTTGACTCACTGGAAAAGACTCTGATGCTGGGAAAGGTTGGGAGCGGGAGGAGAAGAGGACGACAGAGAATGAGATGGCTGGATGGCATCACCGACTCTGTGGACATGAGTTTGAGTGAACTCCGGGAGTTGGTGATGGACAGGGAGGCCTGGCGTGCTGTGATTCATGGGGTCGCGGAGAGTCGGACACGACTGAGCGACTGAACTGAACTGAACTGGATCAAATCTGTATCAGGACCTACCTGTGAAAACATCAAATAATATATACAGATTTTGAAGAAAAAAAATATATGATTTGAAAACTCAATAGTAAAAATTTCCCTACTGGACTGTTTTCATGAGATTTTAGTTGTTTCCTGTTAAACATGATGAGAAAATCTTTATTAAAGGAAACTCTTTTTGTATTATGTGTGTATCATGAAAATTTAGATGGCATTTTAAGCCATGTTTCTCTGCATCTAACTTACTTTTAAGCAGAAACATCAGCAGTGTTGAGTTTTCCATGTTCAAAGTGAAGGTGTCGTGACCCTTTGCGAGCCCATGGACTGTAGCCCACCTGGCTCCTATGTCCCTGGAATTCTCTAGGCAAGAATAATGGATTGGGGAGCCATTCCCTTCTCCAGGGGATCTTCCCGACCCGGGGATCAGCTGGAGTCACCTGCATTGCAGTTGGATTGTTTACCGTAAGAGCCACCAGAGACGCCCTTTACAAACTCAAAGTGAGCACTAATACCAGCTGTTTAAACAGCACCCAAAAAACCAAACTTGTCATTACTATTTAGTGGTGTTGATTGATAGCTTTTTTGTATTTTCCGTTTTCATGGAAGAGTTGACTCACTGGAAAAGACTCTGATGCTGGGAGGGATTGGGGGCAGGAGGAGAAAGGGACGACAGAGAATGAGATGGCTGGATGGCATCACTGACACGATGGAGGTGGGTTTGAGTGAACCCTGGGAGTTGGTGATGGACAAGAAGGCCTAGCGTGCTGTGATTCATGGGGTCGCAAAGAGTCGGACATGACTGAGCGACTGAAATGAACTGAACTGAACTGAACTGAACTGATAGACCTAAAGATTTAGCTACTGCTGTTATGCCTACTGTCAATGTTTTGAGGTATAACTGTTAATAGTGGCATAAAACTTACTATATGTACCTTTAAACACTGATTCATAGATCTTTCCTCTTGGGGAAATAAGATTTGCCTGAGTTTTTGCCTTTTAAATGAATTAACTTTTCCTAATTTTTTATTTTTAATCAGAGGATAATTACTTTACAATATTGTGATGGTTTCTGCCATACATCAGTCTGAATCAGCTATAGATATACATATGAACCCTCCTTCCTGAACCACCCTCCCACCTCCCTCCGGATTCCAGCCCTCTGCTGCTAAGTCACTTCAGTCGTGTCCGACTCTGTGCGACCCCCATAGACGGAAGCCCACCAGGCTCCCCCGTCCCTGGGATTCTCCAGGCAAGAACACTGGAGTGGGTTGCCATTTCCTTCTCCAGTGTGTGAAAGTGAAAAGTGAAAGTGAAGTCGCTCAGTCGTGTCTGACCCTTAGCAACCCCACGGACTACAGCCAACCAGGCTCCTCCATCCATGGGATTTTCTAGGCAATAGTACTGGAGTGGCTTGCCATTGCCTTCTCCGCCCTCTAATTTGTCACAAACCACCGGCTTTGGGTTCTCTGCATCATACAGCAAATTCCAAAAAAAAAAAACAAAACACATGTACCCCAGTGTTCATTGCAGTTATGTCCATAGCTTTAAAAAAATCTGAAATGTCTATTGATTTCTTTCATTCTTTTCGTTCTATGTATTTCCTAGCATTTACAATAGCTACAGCATGGAAGCAACCTAAATGTCCATCAACAGATGAATGGATAAAGAAGTTGTGTATTATTCAGCTCTAAAAAGGAATGCATTTGAGTCAGTGCTAATTGACTTTTGATTTACTTTTGGAAAGAGTCTTAAAATTAGAGAAAAGTTCCTTTTCACCTTTTCTTTACCTATCAACCTATCTATTTTTGTTTGAGTTTGGAAACAGTCTTAAAATTAGAGAAAAATTCCAAGCGCCAGACAAACATTTTCACAAAACTCCCCTATCTCCCGTATATCCTCCTAAAGTACCATTTATCTTTCCGAAATGTTATTTGTTCTCCCATAAGTGCCCCTCCTCCCCCACGTCACCTGTTTTCCAGAAGATGCCTTTACCTCTTACTCCCTGTCTTTTATTGAGTAGTATAGCAACTCCCACTTGTAGCCTCCCCTTCAAGTCACATTTCTGTATGAAGCTTTGCATGTTGTTGTAATTGTCCAGTCGATCAGTTGTGTCCAACTCTTTGTGACCGCGTGGACTGCAACACGCCAGGATTCCCTGTCTGTCACCATGTCCCAGAGTTTGCTCATATTCATGTCCACTGAGTCGAAGATGTCATCGAACCGTCTCATTCTTTGTCGCCCACTTTTCCTCCGGCCCTCAATCTTTCCCAGCATCAGAGTCTCTTCCAACAAGTCGACTCTTTACATCAGGTGGCCAAAGTATAGGAGCTTCAGCATCAGTCCTTCCAATGAAAATATTCAGGGTTGGTTTAAGATTGACTGGTTCGTTCTCCTTGATGTTCAAGGGACTCTCAGGAGTCTTCTCCAACACCACAGTTTGAAAGCATGAATTCTTCTGTGCTCAGCCTTATGGTCCAAATGTCACATGTGTACATGACTGCTAGAAAGCTATTAAGTGTTTTTTCTCATGGTTATCTGCTTTTAACAATTTAATTTGCAGATTCCCGAACACTGAACCTAAGAGGGTGGAGGAAGTGTTTTCCTCCACAATTCCAAGAGCTGACAAGTTACCAATGCTCACTTAATCCTGATCCCCTTTTCCTTCTGTCCCCTCAGTGTCTGACTTGGCAGAACTCCAGTTTCATGTGAGACTGCTGATCCTTCCCCCTCACTCTCTCCAGGCGACTCGGTGCTGCACTGCCCCGTGCTCCTGCTGCTTTATGTCGTTACTTTGTATCTTCTCATGATGATTTCAAATCTCCTTTCTATAGATTTCTCACCCTGATCT
Organism: Moschus berezovskii; assembly: GCF_049115385.1. Classification (NCBI taxonomy): domain Eukaryota; kingdom Metazoa; phylum Chordata; class Mammalia; order Artiodactyla; family Moschidae; genus Moschus; species Moschus berezovskii. The sequence continues at coordinate 86,055,017 of NC_142474.1, forward strand.
TCCCCTCTCACTTGTTCCAGACAATCTAGGTCCCACGACAAACTTCTTGAAAGGTTTGCCTGTATCTCTAGCAACTCTAGACTGTCTTCCCTTTCTTTCCCTCAGAACGGCTCCCAAGTCACTGATGACCTCCACGTCGCTGAATCAAAGCCACACCTTTCCAGTCCTTGTTTGTCTGAATTTCTCCTTCCTCTTGGCGTTCACTGTCACTCACCTCTTTGAGACACTCTTTTGGCTGGACTTTCAGTATTCATTCCTTTTATCCTGAAGGCACGGACAGGTTATTGCGATCAGAGACAGTGCTTATTAAGTATCTCACAGTAAACATACAGGTGTTGCCCCCTCGCCCAGGACTGCACCTGGGGCCGTGTGTTGAGAGCAGGTCAGTTGTTCCACACCAGCAGGTGCAGGACGGCAGGAAACCTTGTCCTTGATGCTTCTGCAGGGCCTTTTCCTCTCCTGGGTAGGATCTCTTCCTCGTTACTCGGCCTTTGATATATAAGTAAAGCTGTTACCCACCCCAAAAGGGTCCTTCTGCCCAGTGTCGCTCTGCCAATGGAATGAGTTGTGTTGAGAAGCAAAGGAACTGAAAGGTGGGAGCTCTGCTGTACAGCCCATGCTCTCCAATAGGACTCGGGCGGGGCTGCTCCACAGGGCTTTCCTCAGTAGGGCGGGGGTGGAGTCGGAGCACTCTGGGAGCAGAGACAGGCGCAGCTGCTCCAGGTAAGGGGGCTCACAGGGCTCGTTGCCATCTTGCATTAAGGTGTCCAGTGCAGCGTCTATGCACACGGCCCCTCTCCCCCAAGCAGGAGCGTCGGCCAAGCAGGTGCACACCAGGAACTGCGGTCTTTGAAGGGCTGGGAGCAAGGCCTCTGCAGGTATCACCCTGTGAGCAAGAGAAACCTAAGCACAAGGGAAAGGAGGTTAGTATTTTTATTCCTAAGTTGGTTTTTTTCTTTCCTTTTATTTTTATTAAACCTGGTAACTGTTCATAGACTTTTCTGGTAACAAATACTCTCAAGGAGCTAGATCTTGGCCTCATCCCTCCTTGAATATAAATTCTTAATGAGACGGAGCGCCTTCGGGGGACCTACCCTAAACTATAATATTTAGTCTCCTTGGGGAGATGAGACTATGAATCCTTTCAGGTTGGAGCAATTAATGAGATGAGTGGCTGGAGATGTGAGAGACAAAGAGCCTCTGAGAAATCCCAGGGAAGTTTATTTTCCCACAATTTCCCCCCTTGTTCCGAGAAGAGTTTTAGGCTGCAATTCAGCCACTGTAACCAGTCCAAGGAAACTTGAAGTTGATGGGCACCAAATCCTTTTGGCTTGTCTTCGGCAAAGAGTCTGATGCTAGGAAGGATTGGGGGTGGGAGAAGATGGGGACGACAGAGAATGAGATGGCTGGATGGCATCACCGACTCGATGGACATGAGTTTGAATGAACTCCGGGAGTTGGTGATGGACAGGGATGCCTGGCGTGCTGTGATTCATGGGGTCGCAAAGAGTCGGACACGACTGAGCAACTGAACTGAACTGAGGCAACATTTTATCAGCAAGACCCTTATCTAGCAAAAGAAATTGGTCTCAGCTAAAGTCCCCCAAGTCTTAGATTCAGGCATCTAAGCAAGTCCCCCAAAACTTTCAGGACTATTTTAGGAAGCAGGTGGCTTCCTCCTTGGGGTTCCGTATTAACCTTTTCTACCGCATCCAGGGCATTGTAACGAAGCAAAATTTGTCACCCCAAAATGTGTCTCTTTGTCAAGAGGATGACTCTAGTCAGAGTATTTTTAAGAAGCAAAAGCCTCAAAGTCTTTCTTTTGACTACCTTCCTAACTGTTGAATAGTTTAGATAAAGCGGCTGGCCCAGGAAGAGAGCTACCAGAGATACCGAGAAAAGGATGTGGGCCAGCGGTGGTCAGGGGAACTGCAGATCTTTCCAGAGAGCTCCAAACACTTGCTTTTCCATCTCCGTGTGAATCACCTTCCTCCACTTTGAATTCCCAAACCACTACCCACAACATCCTCCTTTGTCTCTAACTGAAGATGGCATTGAAGGTGAGGGTTTCAACCATTCTGATGAGTTACTCAGGTTTTCTGGGACTCACCCATATGTACAGAAGTATATATGTTGTTAACCTTTTGTTTGCTTTTCTTCCTGTTAATCTGTCTCATGTTAAGTTGATTCTTAATTCACCAGATGAATCTAGAAGGGTGAAGTTTTTGCCCTCCTCAACAGCGCACACACCTGAGTCCAGGGAGCTATGCTAATTTACAGCTGGCACAGGCTTTGTCTCGTCTGCAAGGAAGAGATCTCTGGCAAACTGTGATCCATACAGCAGCACCAGCCAGTGAGCTGATGCTCACCTGAAGGCCTTAGACATAGGTCGGGTCATTGTGTTACCCAGCCGCACCGCTTCCTGCAGGATAGGCCGCTAAATCAGGAGATGAGTTGTTGGGGCAAGCAATAGCAACTTTGTTTGGAAAGCTGGTAGATCAAGGTAAAATGGTGGACTCATGTCCCCAAGAACCATCGTCGCTGGGTTAGAATTCAGGCTTGTTTTACACTAAAAGGGGAAAGAGTAAAGTCAAACCCTTCTTGGTTCCCATCAGCCTCTGAAGGTGTTGTGTTACTTCCCTTGCTGCAGTCACTGACAGCCTGCGGGTAGCCGGCCTGAACAAGGCCCCAAATGTTGGCCCTGGGAATGCCTTGTAAGTGCTGTTTCCTGTCCCACCACCCCTTAAGAGAGTCATAAAATGTTTACCAGGCCTTATTTGTTCTTCCTTGAGAAAAACACAGCAAATAACCCTTGGCTAGGTTTCTTGCTTTTTCCCCCAGATTTATGTAGGTATGTTTTCCTTATCTCTTAAAATAGATTAAGAATGTACTCCCTAATCTTTATAGCCTGCACACTAGATTTTCTTATCTCGTGAGCATTAGTTTAAATGCCAAGCTTGTCTTAGAAAGCAAACAAGCCTTTGTAATCTTCTATCGATGCAATAACTAACCTGGTAAATGACTTGGTATTTTTATGTACCCTGTTCCCTGTCTCACTTTGTATAAAAACCCTGGCCCTTTTCAATAAAGCCGCTGATTTGCCTCACGAGCATTCAGTCCTCTCGACCCCATTCTTTACTCCTTAATTCTGTTCTCAGGCTTCTACGTCGTTGCGGTCCGGACCTGTTCTCTTTGCCGGCTGGCACCGGCAGGTGGCGCCCGAACAGGGACTTGCTCGGACTACGTAGTCACAGCCGCGCGAACCATGAGTACCAGGGGATCCCGGAACATAAAATAAAAAGAGGTAAAGTTAAAAGTTTTTGTAAAGGGCGGAGAGGGTTTCAGTCGAGAGTATAAACTATGGGTCAAGGTAATAGTAGACAACATTTTGTAGCTATGCTTAAAACCATGCTAAAAGTTAGAGGGATAACTGTCGCTAAAAACAAATTAGAAAAGTTTCTATCATTTGTGGAAAAAGTTTGCCCCTGGTTCCCAGAAGATGGTACTGTTAATATTGAGACCTGAAAAAAGGTGGGGGAACAAATTCAGCAATATTATTCTTTACATGGAGCTGATAATGTACCTTTGGATGCTTAATCTCTGTGGACCTTAATTCGAGATTGCTTAAATCCTAAACATGAGAGTAAAAAACTAGAGGCCACATTAAAGGTCATTTTCAACAGGCCTACAACTTTGCCCACTGCCCCCCCCCCCCCCCCCCGCCTTGGAGCATATTAATGATACACCTAAAAAACCTCTTGCTCCATCCCTTTCTGGCTCCATCTCGGAGTCAAAATCTGCCAATCAGGCAGATTTAAAAGAAGCTGTGGCCCATCACTCTGAAAAAAACCCATGGGAAGTATTCACAGCTGAAAACACCATAAATACATCCCCTTTCTCAGAGATTAAAAAATTGCTTACCACTATAACTAAACGTCTTGATACCCTCAGTTTTAATTATCCCCCCCAACCTACGTTCCTCTCTGATCCTGCGCCCCCACAGCCTCCTTCAGTCACAGCAGGATTAGCTCCACCATCAATGGGTTTAATTAAGGAACCAGAAGCTCCTTTTTTGGTTCCCACTAACAAAAATCCGGCCCCTATTACCCAGACTCTCTCCCCTTTACAGCTCACCGTTCAGCAGGCGAGACAGCATGGACAGACGTTAAAAGGTTTTCCTATTTTATTCCCTGTCCTTGAGGATGCTCAACAGAAGAGATATTATGAGCCTCTACCATTTAAACAGATAAAGAAATTAAAACAAGCCTGTGCTCAGTATGGGCCAACTGCCCCTTTTACAGTGTCCATCATTGAAGCTTTAAATAGCCAATACTTGCCGCCCAATGATTGGACACAAGTATCTCGAGCCTGTCTCACAGGAGGAGATTATCTCTTATGGAATTCAAAATCTGGAAAACAATGTGGGATTTTGGCAAAAACAAAAACAAAAAAAAATGGGTTACAGATAAGCTTTAAAATGCTTATGAGAAAAGGGGTATATAGGGTCACTAATCAACAATTAAATTACCCCCCTGAGGCATATCCCCAGATTAATAAAGCAGCGTTAATTGCCTAAAAAACTGCCCACATCTAATAAAAAATCAAAAGATTTCTCAAAAATAAGGCAGGGCCCCGATAAACCCTATCAAGATTTCGTGGCTCGACTGCTAAAATCAGTCTCACAAGTCATAAGAGATGAAAAAGCCGGTATGGTAATAACTCGACAATTGGCCTATAACAATGCTAATTCTGCTTGTCAAGCGGCTTTGAGGCCTTACCAGAAAAAAGGGGGAATAGCCAACTACATTCGAATTTGTGCCGATATTGGGCCATCTTATATGCAAGGCTTAACCATTGCAGCTGCTTTGCAGGGAAAGACGGTAAAAGAAATCTTATACCAACAAGCTGCAAAAGGAAGAATCAAAAATAGAATTAATGGGCCCCCCCAGGAGTTGTTTTTCTTGTGGTAAGATGGGACATCGAGCCATACAATGCCCCCAACAACAAAAGGGGATACTTGACAAGAAAATGAAGGTCCCAAAATTTGCCCGAGATGTAAAAAAGGTCGTCATTATGCTAGAGATTGCAGGTCTAAAACTGATATCAATGGAAAAACTCTGGAGCCTATGTCGGGTAACTGGGTGAGGGGCCAGCCCCAGGTCCCAAAACAATGCTATGGGGCACTCCAGAAAAATCACCTAGAGATGATGGCAAACCTAGAGTTAGAGACCTCCACAGAGCTACCTCAGGCAGCGCAGGATTGGACCTCTGTTCCTCCTCCTATACAGTATTAACTCCAGAAATGGGCATGCAAGCCTTGCCCACCGGAGTTCATGGGCCGCTGCCTCAAAATGCAATAGGGTTATTATTAGAAAAAAGCAGCTAGACTATGAAAGGTTTGCAGATTGCCCCCGGAGTAATTGATTCGGATTTCACAAGAAAAATAAAAATAATGGCCTGCGCCCCCAAAATATCATCAGTATCCCCTCAGGACAGCAAATAGCTCATAGCTCAATTAATCATACTACTAACTATACCTATTGACAAAATTAAAACAGCTCAGCCTAGAGAGGGTGCTTGTTTTGGTTCCTCAGATGTATATTGGATTCAAAATATAAAAGAAACACGTCCTGAACTGGAACTTATTATTAATGGTCATAAATTTATTAGAATTCTAGATACTGGGGCCAATGTCTCAGTGATTTCTTTAGATGACTGGCCAAAAAATTGGGCAAAACAGGTAACTATATCCACTTTATGAAGAATAGGTAAATCCCATAATCCTAAACAAAGCTCTGAGTTGCTTCTGTGGAAAGATGCTGAGGGACATGAAGGACATATATAGCCCTATATTTTACCCAATATCCCGGTTAATTTATGGGGGCGAGATGTTATAAAACAAATGGGAGTCTATATTTTTACACCTAATGACACAGTAGGTCGGATGCCAATGGATCAAGGTTTATTGCCAAAGCAGGGATTAAAAAAAAACGGAAAAAGAAATCCATTGCATGATCAAATTAAGTCCTTGCCTCATCGATCAGGTCTTGGGTATTTTTAAGAGAGGCCATTGCATCTCCTGCGGCTCATGCAGATGCAATCGCTTGAAAAAGTGACGTCCCCATGTGGGTCAATCAATGGCCTCTTACAAAAAAAAAAAAAAAAATCATGGCCGCTAAAAAATTGGTGCAATAACAATTGGCACTTGGTCACATTGAGAGCTCTAACTCCCCCTGAAACTCTCCTATTTTTGTTATAAAAAAAAAATCTAAAAAATGGAGGCTGTTACAAGATCTCAAAAAAGTTAATAAAACTATGGTTGTTATGGGTCCTTTACAGCCTGGTTTACCTTACCCCATTGCTATCCCAAAAGGGACATTTAAATTAATTATCGACTTAAAAGATTGTTTGTATACTATTCCCCTAGCACCCCAAGACTGCCCCCAGTTCGCGTTTAACGTTCCCTCTAATAACTTCCAGCAACCCATGAAGCGTTATCATTAAAAAGTTCTTCCTCAGGGCATGGCTAATAGCCCTACTTTATGTCAAAAATTTGTTGCCAAAGATTTAAAAACCCACACGTTTAAAATATCCCTCACTGTATATGGTTCATTATATGGATGACATCTTGTTAGCCCATGATAATGAAAGTGTTTTATTATCTGCCTTTTCTGGTTTACAAGCAGATTTGCAACATTATGGTCTTCAAATAGCACCCAAAAAAATTCAGCGTAGTCCTCCATATTCCTATCTGGGATTCCGGCTGGAGGGGGAATGTTTTAAAGCTCAAAAATTAGAACTTCAATAAGATAATCTAAAAACACTTAATGATTTTCAAAAATTACTAGGAGACATTAATTAGATTCGACCTTATTTAAAAATTACTACAAGGAAACTAAAACCTTAAAGGACCAGCAGATCCGACCTCCCACAGATCATTAACTGATGAGGGACGCAAAGCATTACAGATAGTAAAAGAGGCTTTAGCCTCTCAAAACAGTTCCCGTTATAATTACACCAAAAAATGGAGATTATATATTTTTCCTTCCAAACACTCCCCTACTGCTGTTCTTTTCCAAGATTCCCCAGTGTATTAGATACATTTGCCTGCCTCCCCCGCCCGAGTACTAACTCCTTATTTCGACTCAATCAATTCCCTCATCGCCAAAGGTCGACAAGAGTCTCGGAAATTACTTGGTAGAGACCCTCATTTTATCTGCCTGCCTTATACTAAAGAGCAACAAAACTGGTTATTCCAGTTTGTTCTGTTCTGTTCTGTTCAGTCGCTCAGTCGTGTCCGACTCTTTGCGACCCCGTGGACTGTAGCCTACCAGGCTTCTCCGTCCATGGGATTCTCCAGGCAAGAATACTGGAGTGGGTTACCATTTCCTTCTCCAGGGGATCTTCCCGACCCAGGGATCGAACCCGGGTCTCCCGCATTGGAGGCAGACGCTTTAACCTCTGAGCCACCAGTTTAGTGATGCTTAAAATGCTGCCCTGGCTCATTTTGCTGGTCGCCTAAAAAATCATTTCCCAACATGAGTTTGTTTGCTAACCAACATGAGTTTGTTTTTCCCTCCACCGTTGTTAATCAACCTCTTGCAGACGGTGTAACTGTGTTTACTGATAGATCTTCAAATAAAAAAGCTACATATGTTGTCAGTAAACAAATTACCTCTTGGTTTACAGGCTGTACTTCTGTACAAAAAGTAAAACTTTGTGCCGTATTTGCTGTTTTGCAACAATTTCATTCTGAACCTTTAAATGTTTTTTCTGACAGTCACTATGTTGTTCAGGCACTTAATCAAGTAAAAACTGTTCCATTCATACACACTGTTAATTCTGTAATTCAATAGCTCTTTCGAGATATTCAAATCCTTTTACAGCATAGGACTTACAAATGTTTTTTTGGCCACATCAGAACTCATTCTGGCTTGCCTGGACCCCTGACGTCAGAAAATAAACTGGCTGATTCTGCTAATCATATCTTTCTTTCCCAAACACAAAAGGCAAAACAGTCTCATCGGCTTCATCATCAAAACAGTCATACCCTCAGGTTACAATTTAAAATCCCCTGAGAGACAGCCAGACAAATTGTTAAACGCTGTCCTGTCTGTCCTCAGTTTCTTTCTGTCCCTCACTACGGCGTTAACCCCCGGGGACTTCTGCCTAATCACCTCTGGCAAATAGATGTTATGCATGTCCTATCGTTTGAAAAATTAAAATATGTACATGTTAATATTGATACCTTTTCTGGTTACATTTTTGCTTCCTTACAGACTAAAAAAGCTGCTCGACATTGTATTGCACATTGCTTTGTGGCTTTTTCTGTTATGGACACTACTTAATTCATAAAAACAGACAATAGACCTGGCTAAGTTTCGCAAACGTTTCTTAATTTTTGTTCTCGTTTGTCCATTTCTCTAAAAACAGGTATTCCCTACAATCCTCAAGGATAAGGCATAGTAGAATGCGCCCATCAGACTCTAAAACATCAACTTTTAAAATTAGAAAAGGGGGAATTGTACCCCCTGACACCTTATAATTATTTGCATCATGCTCTTTTCATTCTTAATTTTTAAATTTTAGATTAAAAAAAAAAAAACGCAGCACAATGATTTTGGACGCCCATGACCTACAACAAACCCCTCGTAAAATGGAAAGACCCCATTTCTAAACAATGGCATGGCCCCGATCCTGTTTTAATATGGGGACGGGGGCATGTTTATATTTTTCCACAAGATGCCAAAGCGCCGCGCTGGCTCCCAGAGAGGTTGGTACGCTAGGCGAAAAACACACCTGACGGCTCAGATGAGGTGGCTACAAATAGGAAAAAAAAAAACGTCCTGCCGAGAAATCAACAATTACATAAATTTGTAGAGCAAGCAAGGCGTATTACAGTTAATACAACCCAACCACACGTTTCTCTATCCTATTTGGTGCTTGCACTAGCCTGTGCAGTAATAAATCAAGCATTTCCCCGAGCTGAAAAAAATGTTTTTCTATCCTGGGCTCATTCTTATGCTGATTTTCACAACAGCTCCGCCTGCTGGGTTTGTACTGCTATGCCTTTGTCTGTAGTCCATGGGTTTCCTTGGTGGGTATCCCCTATACAGCAAATACATTTTCCTGCAGTCTGTGACATTTTAACCCAGTATAAACAAACTCACAAAAGTCTCAACACTCTAAATATCTCTGCCCTTCCCGAGTGTAACGACACGGGTAATCAAAAGGCGAGTTCCTCGCTACAGTTCAACGTTAATGCGAGTTATAAGGCTGTTGAAGATACATACCGCACTTATTCTAATACCAACAAAAATAAGACTCGTACGAGTCGATTTTTTAGAAATTATTATCAGATCTGAAATGAGTACTTTTCAGTTCAGTTCAGTTGCTCAGTCGTGTCCGACCCTCCGCGACCCAATGAATTACAGCACGCCAGGCCTCCCTGTCCATCACCAACTCCCGGAGTACACTCAAACTCATGTCCACAGAGTCGGTGATGCCATCCAGCCATCTCATTCTCGATCGTCTCCTTCTCCTCCCGCCCCCAACATTTCCCAGCATCAGAGTCTTTTCCAGTGAGTCAGCTCGTCGCATGAGGTGGCCAAAGTATTGCAGTTTCAGCTTCAGCATCAGTCCTTCCAATGAACACCCAGGATTGATCTCCTTTACAATGGACTGGTTGGATCTCCTTGCAGTATAAGGGACTCTCAAGAGTCTTCTCCAACACCACAGTTCAAAAGCATCGATTCTTCGGCGATCAGCTTTCTTCACAGTCCAACTCTCACATCCAAACATGACCACGGGAAAAAAAATTGCCTTGATTAGACGGACCTTGGTTGGCAAAGTAATGTCTCTGCTTTTTAATATACTATCAAGGTTGGTCATAACTTTCCTTCCAAGGACCAAGCGTCTTTTAATTTCATGGCTACAATCAGCATCTGCAGTGATTTTGGAGCCCAGAAAAATTAAGTCTGACACTGTTTCCACTGTTTTTCCATCTGTTTCCCAAGAAGTGATGGGACCAGATGCCATGATCTTTGTTTTCTGAATGTTGAGCTTCAAGCCAATCTTTTCACTCTCCTCTTTCACTTTCATCAAGAGGCTTTTGAGTTCCTCTTCACTTTCTGCCATAAGGGTAGTGTCATCTGCATATCTGAGGTTATTGATATTTCTCCTGGCAATCTTGAATCCAGCTTGTGCTTCTTCCAGCCCAGCGTTCCTCATGATGTACTCTGCATAGAAGTTAAATAAGCAAGGTGACAATATACAACCTTGACGTACACCTTTTCCTATTTGGAACCAGTCTGTTGTTCCATGTCCAGTTCTAACTGTTGCCTCCTGACCTGCATACAGGTTTCTCAAGAGGCAGGTCAGGTGGTCTGGGATTCCCATCTCTTTCAGAATGTTCCACAGTTTATTGTGATCCACACAGTCAAAGGCTTTGGCATAGTCAATGAAGCAGAAATAGATGTTTTTCTGAAACTCTCTTGCTTTCTCCATGATCCAGCGGATGTTGACAATTTGATCTCTGGTGCCTCTGCCTTTTCTAAAACCTGCTTGAACATCTGGGATTTCACGGTTTACATACTGCTGAAGCCTGGCTTGGAGAATCTTGAGCATGACTTTACTAGCGTGTGAGATGAGTGCAATTGTGCGGTAGTTTGAGCATTCTTTGGCATTGCCTTTCTTTGGGATTGGAATGAAGACTGACCTCTTCCAGTCCTGTGGCCACTGCTGAGTTTTCCAAATCTGCTGGCATATTGAGTGCAGCACTTTCACAGCATCATCTTTCAAGACTTGAAATAGCTCACCTGGAATTCCATCACCTCCACTAGCTTTGTTCGTAGTGATGCTTTCTAAGGCCCACTTGACTTCACATTCCAAGATGTCTGGCTCTAGGTCAGTGATCACGTTATTGTGACTATCTTGGTCGTGAAGATCTTTTGTGTACAGTTCTTCTGTGTATTCCTGCCACCTCTTCTTAATATCTTCTGCTTCTGTTAGCTCCATACCATTTCTGTCCTTTATCGAGCCCATCTTTGCATGAAATGTTCCCTTGGAATCTCTAATTTTCTTGAAGAGGTCTCTTGTTTTTCCTATTCTGTTGTTTTCCTCTATTTCTTTGCATTGATCGCTGAGGAAGTCTTTCTTATCTCTCCTTGCTATTCTTTGGAACTCTGCATTCAGATTCTTATGTCTTTCCTTTTCTCCTTTGCTTTTCGCCTCTCTTCTTTTCACAGCTATTTGTAAGGCCTCCTCAGACAGCCATTTCGCTCTTCTGCATTTCTTTTCCATGGGGATGGTCTTGGTCCCTGTCTCCTGTACAATGTCACGAACCTCCGTCCAGAGTTCATCAGGCACTCTATCAATCAGATCTAGTCCCTTAAATCTATTTCTCACTTCCACTGTATAATCATAAGGGATTTGATTGAGGTTATATCTGAATGATCTAGTGGTTTTCCCTACTTTCTTCAACTTAAGTCTGAATTTCACAATAAATAGTTCATGATCTGAGCCACAGTCAGCTCCTGGTCTTGTTTTCGCTAACTGTATACAGCTTCTCCATCTTTGGTTGCAAAGAATATAATCAATCTGATTTCAGTGTTGACCATCTGGTGATGTCCATGTGTAGAGTCTTCTCTTGTGTTGTTGGAAGAGGGTGTTTGCTATGACCAGTGCATTCTCTTGACAAAACTCTATTAGCCTTTGCCCTGCTTCATTCCGTGCTCCAAGGCCAAATTTGCCTGTTACTCCAGGTGTTTCTTGACTTCCTACTTTTGCATTCTAGTCCCCTATAATGAAAAGGACATCTTTTCTGGGTGATAGTTCTAAAAGGTCTTGTAGTTCTTCATAGAACCGATTAACTTCGGCTTCTTCAGCATTACTGTTTGGGGCATAGGCCTGGATTACTGTAATATTGAATGGTTTGCCATGGAAACGAACAGAAATCATTCTGTCATTTTTAAGATTGCATCCAAGTACTGCATTTCGGACTCTTTTGTTGACCATGATGGCTACTCCATTTCTTCTAAGGGATTCTTGCCCACAGTAGTTGATATAATGGTCATCCGAGTTAAATTCACCCATTCCAGTCCATTTTAATTCACTGATTCCTAGAATGTCGACGTTCACTCTTGCCATCTCCTGTTTGACCACTTCCAATTTGCCTTGATTCATGGACCTAACATTCCAGGTTCCTATGCAATATTGCTCTTTACAGCACCGGACCTTGCTTCTATCACTGGTCACATCCACAACTGGGTATTGGTTTTGCTTTTGCTCCATCCCTTTATTCCTTCTATAGTCATTTCTCCTCTGAGCTCCAGTAGCATACTGGGCACCTACCGACCTGGGGAATTCTTCATTCAGTATCCTATCATTTTGCCCTTTGTTACTGTTCATGGGGTTCTCAAGGCAAGTATACTGAAGTGGTTTGCCATTCCCTTCTCCAGTGGACCACATTCGGCTGTGGTCCCTGTGAACAGATCGGCTAGTTTCCTGTGATTATGATTTCAGTGCGTCTGACCTCTGATGCCCCCTAGCAATACCTACCGTCTTATTTGGGTTTCTCTTACCTTGGTCGTGGAAAATCTCTTCACAGACGCTCCAGCAAAGTGCAGCCGCTAGACGCCGGCCCCGGCGGCGCAGACGCGACGCAAGAGACGCCAGCCCCGGCGGCGCAGACGTGACACGAGAGACGCTGGCCCCGGCGCAACGAACCACGCAAAGAGGTGCGGCCGTGAGGAGCTACCCCAAGCCTGAGGCCAGGGCTGGCGGCCGAGAGGAGCCACCCCACGTCCAACAGGCGGTCCAAGGTAAGGTACAGCGGCTGCACTTGAGTACTTTTAGATGACCCCCAAAAAAAGACAGTTACTGAGACAAGTGGACATTTGCTGAAAACAACAAAAACATCAACCCCGTTTTGGGAAAAAAGATTTTGGCAAACATTTGTTAAAACATTTGGGTATTACCCCTATTTCTATGTATAGTCAGGTGACTAATGTAACCTTTAATTATAATGCTCCCACCCTCTGGCCAAGATCCGACTGAAAAAACAGTCCCGGTATAAAATGGGTGGCTCCTAACGGGACAAAATGAATTTGTGGCTCTAATGTTTGGCCCTGGCTTCCCATTGGTTGAGTGGGACACTGTAGCCTTGGATTTGTATTTGCTCCTAGCCAAATCACTCGCTCTCCTATAAAAAACCCCGCTAATCTTCCCCTTTTAAAAACACGTTGGTCTCGAGCTGTGTTCCACTGGTATGATTATTTAGCGGCAGTATTTGTCCCTTCTATTAAAACAACAGATATAACGGCCCATGTAGACGCTTTAACAAATTTTACACAGCAGGCGTTACTAGACACAAAAAAAGACTATAAAAACATTAAATAAAAAACAAAAACAAATGCGTAAGGCTGTTCTACAAAACCAAATGGCCCTAGATATTCTTAAAGCTGCTCAGGGAGAGACCTGTGCTGTTATAAAAGTAGAGTGCTGTGTTTATATTCCTGATCTGTCCTCCAATATATCTGATGCTGTTGATGACTTACAGCATCAGATCAGATCTATGCAAGATCCCTCTCCCCCCTTTTGGAAACAAGTTAAATCCTGGTTCCATAGTAATTGGTAAAAAACCTTACTTATAATATGTGTAATTATACTTTGTCTCCTTTGTTGTAGACCATGTTTCCTGCAATGTATTATAAATTTAGTTACTAAAAAAATCATGATATTTTCACATATTACTAAAAAATGACTGCCTTTTGTCATAAAATAAAACAAAGAGGCTGGTCTTTTTTCTTTTCTTAATAAAAAAAAAAAAAAAAAAGGGAGAGATGCGGGGAGCCGGCCTGAACAAGGCCCCAAATGTTGGCCCTGGGAATGCCTTGTAAGTGCTGTTCCCTGTCCCGCCACCCCTTAAGAGAGTCATAAAATGTTTACCAGGCCTTATTTGTTCTTCCTTGAGAAAAACACAGCAAATAACCCTTGGCTAGGTTTCTTGTTTTTTCCCCCAGATTTATGTAGGTATGTTTTCCTTATCTCTTAAAATAGATTAAGAATGTACTCCTAATCTTTATAGCCTGCACACTAGATTTTCTTATCTCGTGAGCATTAGTCTAAATGCCAAGCTTGTCTTAGAAAGCAAACAAGCCTTTGTAATCTTCTATAGATGCAATAACTAACCTGGTAAATGGCTTGGTATTTTTATGTACCCTGTTCCCAGTCTCACTTTGTATAAAACCCTGGCCCTTTTCAATAAAGTCGCTGATTTGCCTCACGAGCATTCAGTCCTCTCGACCCCATTCTTTACTCCTTCATTCTTTTCTCAGGCTTCTACGTCGTTGCGGTCCAGACCTGTTCTCTTTGCCGGCTGGCACCAGCAACAGCCGGGCTTGGTCAGGATGTTTCCTCGGAGCTAAACACAGGTGCTTTATCTTAATGCTCATTGTGTGGGAAGCGGGGCTCCCAGTGCTGAGCCGCTGTGTGTGATTGAAGCTCACAGACAACAGCCCTGTAGTGGTGCACGCGTAAGAGAACACAGAAGGGTCTTCCCTGTTACAGTTGTTCACTCCAGAAGAAGTCAGAGACAGGTTTCATAGTGCCTTCCGTTGAATAAAAATCATGGAGTCAGTCCAGTTCAGTTCAGTTCAGTCGCTCAGTCGTGTTCGACTCTCCGCGACCCCATGAATCACAGCACGCCAGGCCTCCCTGTCCATCACCAACTCCTGGAGTTCACTCAAACTCATGTCCACAGAGTCGGTGATGCCATCCAGCCATCTCATTCTCTGTCGACCCCTTCTCCTCCCGCCCCCAACCTTACCCAGCATCAGAGATTTTTCCAGTGAGTCAACTCGTTGCATGACGTGGCAAAAGTATTGCAGTTTCAATACAGATGTCCTTCCAGTGAACACCCAGGATTGATCTCCTCTAGAATGGACTGGGTGGATCTCCTTGCAGTACAAGGGACTCTCAAGAGTCTTCAACACCACAGTTCAAACGCATCAATTCTTCGGCGATCAGCTTTCTTCACAGTCCAACACTCACATCCATACATGACCATGGGAAAAACCATTGCCTTGACTGGACGGACCTTGGTTGGCAAAGTAATGTCTCTGCTTTTTAATATGCTATCTAGGTTGGTCATAACTTTCCTTCCAAGGAGTAAGCGTCTTTTAATTTCATGGCTGCGATCAGCATCTGCAGTGATTTTGGAGCCCAAAAAAATAAAGTCTGACACGGTTTCCACTGTTTCTCCATCTATTTCCCAAGAAGTGATGGGACCAGATGCCATGATCTTTGTTTTCTGAATGTTGAGCTTCAAGCCAACCTTTTCACTCTCCTCTTTCACTTTCATCAAGAGGCTTTGGAGTTCCTCTTCACTTTCTGCCATAAGGGTAGTGTCATCTGCATATCTGAGGTTATTGATATTTCTCCCAGCAATCTTGATTCTAGCTTGTGTTTCTTCCAGCCCAGCGTTCCTCATGATGTACTCTGCATATAAGATAAATAAGCAAGGTGACAATATACAGCCTTGACGTACTCCTTTTCCTATTTGGAACCTATTGCCAAATTCAGACTTAAATTGAAGAAAGTAGGGAAAACCGCTAGACCATTCAGATATGACCTAAATCAAATCCCATATGATTACACAGTGGAAGTGAGGAATAGATTTAAGGGACTAGATCTGATAGAGTGACTGATGAACTCTGGACGGAGTTTCGTGACATTGTACAGGAGACAGGGACCAAGACCATTCCCATGGAAAAGAAATGCAAAAGAGCAAAATTGCTGTCTGAGAAGGCCTTACAAATAGCTGTGAAAGAAGAGAAGCGAAAAGCAAAGGAGAAAAGGAAAGATAAAAGCATCTGAATGTAGAATTCCAAAGAATAGCAAGGAGAGATAAGAAAGCCTTCCTCAGTGATCAATGCAAAGAAATAGAGGAAAACAAAAGAATAGGAAAAATAGATCTCTTCAAGAAAATTAGAGATTCCAAGGGAACATTTCATGCAAAGATGGGCTCGATAAAGGACAGAAATGGTATGGAGCTAACAGAAGCAGAAGATATTAAGAAGAGGTGGCAAGAATACACAGAAGAACTGTACAAAAAAGATCTTCACGACCAAGAGAGTCACAATAACGTGATCACTGACCTAGAGCCAGACATCTTGGAATGTGAAGTCAAGTGCGCCTTAGAAAGCATCAGTACGAACAAAGCTAGTGGAGGTGATGGAATTCCAGTTGAGCTATTTCAAATCTTGAAAAATGATGCTGTGAAAGTGCTGCACTCAATATGCCAGCAAATTTGGAAAACTCAGCAGTTGCCACAGGACCGGAAAAGGTCAGTCATCATTCCAATTCCAAAGAAAGGCAATGCCAAAGAATGATCAAACTGCCGCACAATTGCACTCATCTCCCACGCTAGTAAAGTCATGCTCAAAATTCTCCAAGCCAGGCTTCAGCAATATGTGAGCCGTGAAATCCCAGATGTTCAGGCAGGTTTTAGAAAAGGCAGAGGCACCAGAGATCAAATTGCCGACATCCGCTGGATCATGGAGAAAGCAAGAGATTTCCAGAAAAACATCTATTTCTGCTTCTTGACTATGCCAAAGGCTTTGACTGTGTGGATCAAAATAAACTGTGGAACATTCTGAAAGAGATGGGAATCCCAGACCACCTGACCTGCCTCTTGAGAAACCTGTATGCAGGTCAGGAAGCAACAGTCAGAACTCTACATGGAACAACAGACTGGTTCCAAATGGGGTCAGTAATCCTCCATAATTTGAGCAAACTCCATGAGATAGTGATGGACAGGATAGCCTGGTGCACTGCAGTCCATGTAGTTGCAAAGAGGTGGACATGACTTAGTGACGGGATGACAGCAGTGCTCCCTAAAGAGCTCTCTGAAACAGAGCCAGGAGGCCATTAAGGAGGGTGACACATGCACGTCTCAGCCTGGAGGGAGTCTGAGCTTCAGATCATTTATTTTCCACTTTGAAGTCCTCCAGAACATCTGCCAGAAATTCAAGCTACTTCTCGGACCACCCCTGCCCTGTATATCTTGTGATTCCGTAAGGCCAAATATTTCCTGACTCGTATGAGCATCACAGTTCTTTCTCATCAGGCAGTTTTTGACAACCTGTGGCTTTTTGTCTCTGTAAGCCCTCGCTTCTCTTTCTCAGAAGACTTTCATATTTAACCTGAATCTCTTTCTTGAATTGCACTTTTTTTTCATTTCAGTTACAGATTTAAATACTAATCATATCTGAAATATATCTTCAGAAAAACATCAAAACTGATATTTGACCAAACAGCTGGGGTCATAAGAACCAAATCGACACATAAATTAACCCTCACACTAGCCAGTTATTTTAACTCTCAATCTTAAGGAGAATATTGAAATCGTCTAGTGTTTCTCCAGTGCTTGGCTGGGTTTTGTGGAGAACCTAGCACATAACTTATACGTTGCCTCCTGTCTTTCTGCAGGACTTGGTTAGAGTTTGTTACCCAACCAAACTCGAGTCCATTTGCCCAATGCACAGTCAGACCAATCTGCTGACACCAGGTTGTGATGAAGGAAATTGTGGTGTTTATTCCAAGGTGCCCAATGCGGGGACAGGCAAGGAGAACAGAGGGCTCCTTCTCCAAAGACACAAGCTCTCTGATGGCTTCCAGGGAAGGGTTTTATTGTTGCCGTTGATGATGTTTTTAATGTCAGTGACTTATTGTTAAAGCAGGGCAAGCTTCAAAATGTTGCACAGCGTATTTGCAGTAGGGATAAACAGCTAGATATAGACACACATAAACTCACACACAGGAGTAGGTATAGAGATAGCTGCTGCTGCTGCTGCTAAGTCACTTCAGTCGTGTCCGACTCTGTGTGACCCCATAGACGGAAGCCCACCAGGCTCCCCCATCCCTGGGATTCTCCAGGCAAGAACACTGGAGTGGGTTGCCATTTCCTTCTCCAATGTGTGAAAGTGGAAAGTGAAAAGTGAAAGTGAAGTCGCTCAGTCATGTCCCCGACCCTTAGCGACCTCACGGACTGCAGCCTACCAGGCTCCTCCATCCATGGGATTTTCTAGGCAAGAGTACTGGAGTGGCTTGCCATTGCCTTCTCCATACAGATAGCAGTATAGAAAAATATGTCCCCAAGTTTTATGTTAAACAGTTAATGTTTTCTTTCCAAGGAGGGTAGGCTGGTTTATGAGAGAATTAGCAAAATCTTAAACCTTTCCCGATAGAGTATTTTTGAAAAAATAAATGCAGTTCTTGATAACGTACAATGAAGAAAAATATGCGATTTAGGTTTCCTAAGGACAGACCCATTTTTCAAAATACTTATTTTCTGTTGGAGTAGAGCCAGTGGACGAAAGGGTGATAGTTTCAGCAGTGATAATTACGCAGCGAGTGACTCCGCCATATTCACACATGGATCTCTTCTCTCCCAAATCAGGGGAGGGCTTTGAAAGGCAACGTTAGGGGTACGGGTGTGAGGTGCCCGACAGCTGGTGTACCTCCTTCTGGACTGGTTGGTGGTGAGCTAACTGGGTGGTTTTAGGAGTCAGTATCATCAACCGTGACCAGGTTTCAACTGGTCTGGGGTCAGCATAGGTGTAGCCAACATGCAGTTAACTTCTTCTACCTGGTGTGGGTGTCAGTATCTGCAGAAGAACTCACGGATATGGCTCAGGAAGTTCTCTGCAGCCCTTGAGGAAGAATCAAAGGTCCTTGACTTTGGTTGAAGGTTTAGCTTGTTATTTTGTCTCGCTCCACTGTTTTCATTTGTTTCAGCATCTTCTCTCTTCTTTGATTACGTTTGCTCTTTGGGACTCTGGCAAAGCCTTGGAGGCTAAAGCTTTTCTACAAACAAGTGGGAGGGGCCATGGGGAGGAACCCACAGGGTCCAACTCCATTCCCATTAGTTCTTCTTTTTAGTGTGTCCTCCTTTATTTTTAAGATTCAAGCGGCGGAGGGAAGGTGCCTGGTTAGGAGCTTTTCACTCCTATCTCACCTAGGCTGAGAAGTCTACAAAAATTAGGAGTATGGGATTAACAGGTTCAAACTACTAGGTATAAAATAGATAAGCAATGAAGATACACTGTGTACAAGGAATTATACCCGTATTTATAATAAACTGTATTGGAGTAAAATCTGCAAAAATACTGAATCACTATGCTGTAGAACTGACACTAACACAATATTTTAAACCAACTATAGTTCCATTTTAAAACTTAAAAAAAAAAACACATAATTTAAATGTTGAAAAAAAAATCTCTCTTCTTGAAATAATCTGTGTGTCATATTCCCCCATCTCAGATATTCAGTGTGTATCATGTCCTTCAAAAGCCACACAACCAAAGCCAACCAATTTCAGAGTCTTGTCTCTGCGCTGGATGTTACAGATGCAAAAACAAACAAAATGTGGCTTCTCCTTTCTTGTTGGTTGTTACTGGTTGTCACTGCGCCATGATCTTAGTTTTTTGAACGTTGAGTTTTAATCAACTTTTCCACTCTCCTCTTTCATTTTCATCAAGTCTCTTTTGTTCTTCACTGTCTGCCATAAGGATGGTGTCATCTGAGTATCTGAGGTTACTGATATTTCTCACCGCAATCCTGAACCCAACATGTGCTTCCTCCAGTCTGGCATTTGGCAAAATGTACACTGCATAGAAGTTCAATAAGCAGGGTGACAATGCACAGCCTTGATGTGCTTCTTTCCCAATTTGGAACATTGAGGTGCTTGCATCTTTTGAAATTATGGTTTTCTCTGGATATATGCCAACGAACCACACAAAGAGGTGCGGCCGTGAGGAGCTACCCCACGCCTGAGGCCAGGGCCGGTGGCCGAGAGGAGCTACCCCACGTCCAACAGGCGGTGGCTGCGTGGGCGCAGGAGGGCTGAGAGGAGCTACTCCGTGTTCAAGGTCAGGAGGGGCGGCCTTGAGGAGATACTACTCGTCCAAGGTAAGGTACAGCGGCTGCAATTTGCTGAAGCGGCTGTGAAGAGATTTTCCACGACCAAGGTAAGAGAAACCCAAATAAGACGGTAGGCATTGCTAGGGGGCATCAGAGGGCAGACAAACTGAAATCATAATCACAGGAAACTAGCCGATCTGATCACAGGGACCACAGCCGAATGTGCTCAACTAGAGAAGGGAATGGCAAACCACTTCAGTATACTTGCCTCGAGAACCCCATGAACAGTAACAAAGGGCAAAATGATAGGATACTGAATGAAGAATTCCCCAGGTCGGTAGGTGCCCAGTATCTTACAGGAGCTCAGAGGAGAAATAACTATAGAAGGAATAAAGGGATGGAGCAAAAGCAAAACCAATACCCAGTTGTGGATGTGACCAGTGATAGAAGCAAGGTCCGGTGCTGTAAAGAGCAATATTGCATAGGAACCTGGAATGTTAGGTCCATGAATCAAGGCAAATTGGAAGTGGTCAAACGGGAGATGGCAAGAGTGAACGTCGACATTCTAGGAATTAGTGAATTAAAATGGACTGGAATGGGTGAATTTAACTCGGATGACCATTATATCTAATACTGTGGGCAGGAATCCCTTAGAAGAAATGGAGTAGCCATCATGGTCAACAAAAGAGTCCAAAATGCAGTACTTGGATGCAATCTTAAAAATGACAGAATGATTTCTGTTCGTTTCCAAGGCAAACCATTCAATATTACAGTAATCCAGGCCTATGCCCCAAACAGTAATGCTGAAGAAGCCGAAGTTAATCGGTTCTATAAAGACTTACAAGAGTAGGAAGTCAAGAAACACCTGGAGTAACAGGCAGATTTGGCCTTGGAGCATGGAATGAAGCAGGGCAAAGGCTAATAAAGTTTTGTCAAGAGAATGCACTGGTCATAGCAAACACCCTCTTCCAACAACACAAGAGAAGACTCTACACATGGACATCACCAGATGGTCAACACCGAAATCAGATTGATTATATTCTTTGCAACCAAAGATGGAGAAGCTGTATACAGTTAGCGAAAACAAGACCAGGAGCTGACTGTGGCTCAGATCATGAACTCCTTACTGCGAAATTCAGACTTAAATTGAAGAAAGTAGGGAAAACCACTAGACCAGTCAGATATGACCTCAATCAAATCCCTTATGATTATACAGTGGAAGTGAGAAATAGATTTAAGGGACTAGATCTGATAGATAGAGTGCCTGATGAACTCTGGACGGAGGTTCGTGACACTGTACAGGAGACAGGGACCAAGACCATCCCCATGGAAAAGAAATGCAGAAGAGCGAAATGGCTGTCTGAGGAGGCCTTACAAATAGCTGTGAAAAGAAGAGAGGCGAAAAGCAAAGGAGAAAAGGAAAGATATAAGCATCTGAATGCAGAATTCCAAAGAATAGCAAGGAGAGATAAGAAAGACTTCCTCAGCAATCAATGCAAAGAAAAAGAGGAAAACAACAGAATAGGAAAAACAAGAGACCTCTTCAAGAAAATTAGAGATTCCAGGGGAACATTTCATGCAAAGATGGGCTCGATAAAGGACAGAAATGGTATGGAGCTAACAGAAGCAGAAGATATTAAGAAGAGGTGGCAGGAATACACAGAAGAACTGTACAAAAAAGATCTTCACGACCAAGATAGTCACGATAACGTGATCACTGACCTAGAGCCAGACATCTTGGAATGTGAAGTCAAGTGGGCCTTAGAAAGCATCACTACGAACAAAGCTAGTGGAGGTGATGGAATTCCAGGTGAGCTATTTCAAGTCTTGAAAGATGATGCTGTGAAAGTGCTGCACTCAATATGCCAGCAGATTTGGAAAACTCAGCGCTGGCCACAGGACTGGAAGAGGTCAGTCTTCATTCCAATCCCAAAGAAAGGCAATGTCAAAGAATGCTCAAACTACCGCACAATTGCACTCATCTCACACGCTAGTAAAGTCATGCTCAAGATTCTCCAAGCCAGGCTTCAGCAGTATGTAAACCGTGAAATCCCAGATGTTCAAGCAGGTTTTAGAAAAGGCAGAGGCACCAGAGATCAAATTGCCAACATCCGCTGGATCATGGAGAAAGCAAGAGAGTTTCAGAAATACATCAATTTCTGCTTCATTGACTATGCCAAAGCCTTTGACTGTGTGGATCACAATAAACTGTGGAACATTCTGAAAGAGATGGGAATCCCAGACCACCTGACCTGCCTCTTGAGAAACCTGTATGCAGGTCAGGAGGCAACAGTTAGAACTGGACATGGAACAACAGACTGGTTCCAAATAGGAAAAGGTGTACGTCAAGGTTGTATATTGTCACCTTGCTTATTTAACTTATATGCAGAGTACATCATGAGGAACGCTGGGCTGGAAGAAGCACAAGCTGGAATCAAGATTGTGGGAGAAATATCGATAACCTCAGATATGCAGATGACACTACCCTTATGGCAGAAAGTGAAGAGGAACTCAAAAGCCTCTTAATGAAAGTGAAAGAGGAGAGTGAAAAGGTTGGCTTGAAGCTCAACATTCAGAAAACAAAGATCATGGCATCTGGTCCCATCACTTCATGTGAAACAGACGGAAAAACAGTGGAAACAGTGTCAGACTTAATTTTTCTGGGCTCCAAAATCACTGCAGATGCTGATTGTAGCCATGAAATTAATAGACGCTTGCTCTTGGAAGGAAAGTTATGATCAACCTTGATAGTATATTAAAAAGCAGAGACATTACTTTGTCAACCAAGGTCCGTCTAGTCAAGGCAATTGTTTTTCCCATGGTCATGTATGGATGTGAAAGTTGGACTGTGAAGAAGGCTGATCGCCGAAGAATCGATGCTTTTGAACTGTGGCGTTGGAGAAGACTCGAGAGTCCCTTATACTGCAAGGAGATCCAACCAGTCTATTCTAAAGGAGATCAATCCTGGATGTTCATTGGAGGGACTGATGCTAAAGCTGAAACTGCAATACTTTGGCCACCTCATGCGACGAGTTGACTCACTGGAAAAGACTCATATGCTGGGAAAGGTTGGGGGGCGGGAGGAGAAGGGGACGACGGAGAATGAGATGGCTGGATTGCATCACCGACTCTGTGGACATGAGTTTGAGTGTACTCCGGAAGTTGGTGATGGATAGGGAGGCCTGGCGTGCTGTGATTCAGGGGGTCGCGGAGAGTCAGACACGACTGAGCGACTGAACTGAACTGGACTGAAATGAACTGCATATATGCCCAGGAGTGGGACTGCTGAATCATATGGCACAAGTATATTTAGTTTTTAAAGAAACTTCCATAGAGTTCTCCACAGTGGGTGTACCTAGTTACATTCCATAAGCTGTGTAGGAGGGTTCCCTTTTCTCCACACTCTCGCCAGCATTTATTATTTGTAGATTTTTTGATGGTGGCTATTCTGAATGGTGTGAAATGATACCTCATTGCAGTATTTCTGCATTTCTCTAATTATTAGTGATGTGGAGCATCCTTTCTGAGCATCCGCTCATGTGCTTTATGATCATCTGTCAGTATTCCATACAGAAAAATCTACTTAGATCTTAAACTCATTTACTGATTGGGTTGTTGTATTTTGATATGTAGCTCCCTGAGCTGATTGAATATTTTTGAGATTACTCCTTTGTCATTTGCATCATTTCCCAATACTGTCCCCCATTCTGTGGGTTCTCGTCTGTCTTGTTTATGATTACCTGTGCTGTGAAGAAGCAAAGTTTAATTAGATCCCATTGGCTTATTTTTGCTATTATTTTCATTCCTCTAAGAGGTGGGTCAAAAAAGATACCGCTGTGGTTTATGTCAGAGAGTGCTCTGGCTATGTTCTCCTCTAATAGTATTGTGGCATCTGTCCTTATATTTAGGTCTTTACTTTGAGTTTATTTTTGTGTATGGTGTTAGGGAGTA
The DNA here is from genome assembly GCF_049115385.1 of Moschus berezovskii. Lineage (NCBI taxonomy): Eukaryota > Metazoa > Chordata > Mammalia > Artiodactyla > Moschidae > Moschus > Moschus berezovskii. The sequence goes on from NC_142474.1 coordinate 86,078,891, forward strand.
TTCTGATTTCATTCTTATGCTTGTAGCTGTCCATTTTTATCAGCACCACTTACTGAAGAGGCTGTCTTTTCTCCATTGTATAGTCTTGCCTCCTTTGTCCTAGATTACTTGACCCTAGGTGCATTGGTTTCTCTCTGGACTTTGTATCTTGTTCCATTGCTCTATGCAATATATTTCTGTTTTTGTGCCAGACTACTTTAGCATGTAGTCTGAAGTCAGGGAACCTGATTCTGTCAGCTCTTGCTTTTTTTTCCTCAAGATTGCTTGGGTGTTTGCAGTCTTTTTTTCCCATTCACACTGTAAAAGTTTTTGTTCTAGTTCTGTGAAAAACACCATTGGGAAGGTGATGCATTCAATCTGCAGATTGCTTTGGGTAGGATAGTTATTTTGACAGCAGGAAACAATTTGTTCAAGGTAGTTCTAGAAAAGGATAGCATCTTAAACCATTCATATGGTCTGTCTGCTCCCCTTTCTTTTGCTACATTTTTGTGTGATGTGGGTCAAAATGAGAAGCAGACAGGAAAATAGTTGCCTCTCCTGGTATGTTGTAACATTGTGGAATATGAAAATATAAGTCAAACACAGAGACAGCCCAGTAAACAGCACCTAAACACAGAACTGATGTGGGAACTTGTGTGTGTGTACTTGTGCTTCTGAGAAAGATTATACAAGTAAAGAATGGAAGTAATGAAACATAGTTCAGAAAAAAAGGTAAAGTGAAAATACTGGAGAAAAACTTATAAAAAGAATAAAAATTTGGAGACAAAAGAGAAAGAGCTCAAGGGAGCAGGAGACCAGGGAACATGGGTTAAAGTACTGACAGGGAACTCCAGGAGGTAAGATCCTATTCGTCTATTTCTTGTAGTTCTAATAATAGCAATTGAATTTCAGATGAATATCATACAGGTAGAGGACAAGAAAAAATACACCAAGTCATCTGAAATCAATTCAATGGAATTCTTCATTCCGTGGGACTCTCTATACTTTTTATATAGTATATTTTACATATCACTTACCTACTTTATATATGTTTGCTTTTAATACGTATATATACATGACAATGTCAAGTGGTAAGTTTTGAATTTTCAGTGATACCAAAGAGAGAGTTTCAGGAATTTAGGAGACGGTGTGTGGATGTGAGCCAGTATGGTCGGGAGAGAAGGACAGCTCTGGGAGGGGCTGGGACATGGCCTGGGCCCTGACTGATGGGGAGTGAACAGAATTTGCTTCCTATGATAGTTGTTAAGCAAGGAGATTATGAACATTCACAAACCTCCAGTAAAGATGCAGAGTGGCAAAGCATGGCCAGCGAGTAAAAGAATAATCTTGTTAATGACCTTCAGAGGAGTTATAAAGGATGAGAAGCCTGAAGACTCATGCTCAGACTCAGCAATGTCATCTCCTTGTTTTTTCAGTGTTCTGGTGCCAACTGTACCATTTTTTTTAAAAGGACAGTTAACAAGTCAGTAAATGGTAGGAAAACTTGACATGGCATATTTATTATGTATATAACCTGTTCTTCACAGATCCATATTTATTTCGTCCAGCTGCTTTTAAAAGTTAAAACTATCCACACATGAAGGGCGTAGAGAGTTAATATCTTAAGAAGAGGATCAGGACAATTTGAAACCAAAGGAGGAAGATTAGTCTAAGTAAAAGTTAGACTAATAAAGAGAGTTGTATTCCTCAAGACTTACGCTTGGACATATTATTTTCAGCTACATTTTGCCTATCTCATTACATGAAAAATTTGAATCTCGTTACTTTATTTTCTTTACTCAGCTCTTCTTCCCAGCATCCTGCTGAAGCATTGAAAAACTATTTAGGCCGATTTTGTCCAGGAGTTTTCACTGATTTTGTAGAGAAGGGGTGTTTCTGCATCATACCACACTTGGTGGGAAAGGAGATCTACTCTGCAACCTGCCTATCGGTTTTTTTTTTTCCCTTTGTGGTCGATGTTTGGTTTTTCTCACCTGTTTTCTAGAGCCTGTTGTAGTGTTGCCCATTAGCAATATTGTGACAGTTTCTGGTGCACAGCTAAGGGACTCAGCCTTAGGTATCCACAAGGGGGCGTGGTGGTCCTCAGAACACAAACATGCCACCACCGGCCCCACATGCTCAGAAATCTCCCCTGGTGTCGCCCTCGGCCTGCTCACTAACTTCCAGCAACACTGGCCTTTGGGAATGACCAGGTCCCTGGGCATGCCACCCTCTTTCAAGATTCAGGGCCTTTGAACATGCTGTTTCCTCCAACGAGAATGCTTTCTGCCCACAGTTACTTCCTCGCTAAAACCCACTTCCTAAGGCTCCAGCTGAAGAGGCTCTTTCTCGGAGAGAATTTCCAGGATTTCTCATCTACCAATACTTTCAGTGCATGACTCTCTCCCCCAGTGTGGTGTTTTCCTTCACAGCAGGTACTCTGGCCTGGTTTACCTCCATTTAACATCTGCCTTCTGCATGACACTGTTGAGGGCCACAGGGGCAAACCTCTGGATTCTGCTGTTTACAGTTGGAACACCAGAGCCCGTTATCAGCTCGTAACTGCTGAGTGCATATCTGCTGCATGAACAAATGAAGGACTTGGGAACCTGAGGGCAGGACTTTCCATTTCCCTTACATTCACTGCAGACCTCTTGCAGATGAGTTCCTCGCTCATCAGTATCTATCCTTAAACCCAGTCACTGCAAAGTGTCCCTACTGTTCTGTGTACTCCACACACCCTAACAGCACGCTACTGATTTCTATGCCCAACTAACTGATGGAAACACTGCCTAACAAGGCCAGGGACGAAATCTCAAGTTGCAGACATACTTTTCTCCAGGATGAGCTCCCAATAACTCCGTTTTCTCCAGAAGTCAGGAGTCTTGTGTCTTGTTCTTCACCCAATCACAGGATCCTCTGAAGTCTGTCATTCAGCTCAAATTCTTCTCTGTGCCAACTACCCTGTTAGGCTTTAAACACTCTGCAACTCCAGAACCCTCTAGCCTACCAAGCAGTAGTGTCCTGCAGCACGAGTTCCCAGCCAACTTCAGTCAAGCTTTTGGAAGTCACTGCAGCTCCTGCTAATTTTGCAAACCGCCTGTTCTCCCTTTAAACCCACTAAGGCCTCACCTGAGGAAAACAAGCAGCGGAAACCATACACTTCACTCGTTAGGTCTGTTATTGCTCCGGGGTCATCTCTTTTGCATCCACCCTAATTCCTTTCAAGACATACCAGTAAAACGAGAAGTATTTATCGAACATTTACCATGAGCCAAGCACTGTTTTCGTCCCTAGAGACATAACAATCATTAACACAAATCCTTCTACTTCTGTATAGCTAGGGGATGATCAGGCTCACAGAGAATTAAAAAAAAAAAACAAATCATATCTGAAAACTAATGTTAAGGTGATCTGACATCAATATCATATTTCTTAAACTGTTTTAAAATATGAACTTACCAACTTACATATCAGGTAGGTTTTGTTCCTATAAGGCTTTCATCTCCTCTAGAACTTGCCTCAGTCCATCCTCCTGGAACATATAAAATTACACTCATAATTCCCCCACCAAGTTCATAGCCATACTCGATGCTTATGTACCTTATGAAAAACCAGTAGTCCTTCCACACCTACTAAGATGGCTCTAATGACAAGTGTTGAAGAGGATGGGGAGAAACTGGAACCCTTGTCCAATTCAGGGAGGAACATAAAATGGCACAGCCCTATAGAAAACAGCCTTGTGAGTCCAAAAAAGTCAGATTCCGAAGTCCCATCCTATCCACAATTCCTCTTCTAGGGATACACTCGAGAACTGAAAACCTATGTTCATACAAAGTATGTCTATTCAATGGAATAGTACTCAGTCCAAAAAAAGTGCTGATACATACAACAACAAGAACTTTGAAAACACCGCTTAGTGAAATAAGCCAGACACCTTAAAATGGCAGTTATTGTATGATGCCACTCATCTGAAATGTCTAGAATAGGCAAACGCATAGAAACAAAGCGGATTAGAGGCTACCAGGCTGAGGGGGGAGAAGAGTGGGTAGTTACTGCTTAAAAGCTATAGAGTTTATCTGGGGTTATGAAAAAGCTTTGGAAATAGAGGTGATGGTTGCACAACGGTGGGAATAGAATTAATGCCACTGACATGGACACGGAAGAATGGTTAGAAATGGCACCGGTTAAGTTTTGTATCGTTTACCACAATTTAATAAAATAAAAAGGAGTGAATTACCAACAAAATACACAATCAACATAGTCATTAAGGATAATCTTTAAGACACTGTTCTGAGAAGTCAGACAGAAAGGAGTACACACTGTATGCTTCTAACTGGCCCTGTACAGAAAAGTGTGCAATTGCTGACATGCTGACTCCAGAAATACAATAAAAAAGACAAATATAATCTGTAGGGGGAAAAAAACTCCTTGGCTGCCTATGGCTGTAGATGGGAGGTAGCCAGTGCCACAGAAGAGAAAAGGGAATCCCTGGGATAGCAGGAATCTTGGGTTGCTGGTTACAAGGATTGTATACACTTGTCAAAACTCTTAAAATGTGTATTGTGTTGTACATAAATTATACCTCTATAAAACTAATGACAAAAACCCAATAGCCTACAGAAGTAGTAACACATGACAAAAGCATGTAAATAACTTATTTTTTATTGGAAAAGGATCTTAAAAGTTACTACTAAAAACAAAAAAAACCCTACACACTGCGAGGATAGAAAACAGAAAGGTCAAAGGAGTTTTTCCGCATTTCTACTTTGGCAAATTTATTTAAAAAATTTCCCTTGGAAGGATAAAAACATTAGAATTATAAAATCCATAAATGCTACACAATGTCTGTCAACAAGCAACCCCTACACCTGAAACGCTGTAAATAAACTATATTTCAATTAAAATTTTTACCAAAGAAAACCCAATAATGCTATAACAATGACAACCAAAAAATAAAAAATAAAACCCTCAAAACAATGGTAAGCAACCCATCTACTGTCAGGAGCCAGCATGAGAGACCCAGCCCATGGTCTTGGCTTGAGGAGCTGGCACGCAAGGCCGTCCAGACCTCCAGGGATTTTTTGGGGCCGCCCCATCATCTACTCCTGGGCCTCCGTCTTTTATTCTTCTGATGCTTGGTAGTCCTCTGTGCTTTTTAAGAATTTTTTTTGACTCTTGCTCAAATATCCCCTTTGAAGCCTTTGTGTGGCAGTAATATGAGCCTTATAAATAGGCCAGGAACGAAGAAAATATTTTTACACAGAACATCTTAATCCTTCTGGCCCTGTTGGGGTTATAATTGTCAATTTAGAATTTGGAATGCTCAGGACTGCATAAAGAGCCCCCGGCAGAAAACTAAGTTTGCTAACAATAGGCCTAAACATTCCACAAGCAAAATAGATACAAAGCCTTTCATGAGTTTAGAAGGGCCCCTTAAAGAGTAAAATCTAGAGGGAGCTCATGAGACTCTTGGCCTTTAAGGTCACATACCAGTGCTTGCTGATGTGTCTCCCTGCCCCCTGAACATGGTGTGCCTGGGAGTACACTAAAAGAAAACATAGAGATAAAGGTTTATAACGAAATAAATAAGCATATAGTATTAGTATAAGAAATTGTCTCTGCAGATGTATTGGGGGTAGAGCCCAAAAACAGATACCATGCTACCTAGGGAATCACAAAGTCTGCGCAGAACTGAGACTCCCAAGATAAGGCTTGCTAATAGTTTTTACAGTTGACTAACTGGTGGCTCAGAGGTTAAAGCGTCTGCCTCCAATGCGGGAGACCTGGGTTCGATCCCTGGGTCGGGAAGATCCCCTGGAGAAGGAAACGGTAACCCACTCCAGTATTCACGCCTGGAGAATCCCATGGACGGAGAAGCCTGGTAGGCTACAGTCCACGGGGTCCCAAAGAGTCGGACACGACTGAGTGACGGAACGGAATGGAACTGCTACACAGATAAAGCCATTTTCTCATGCCTTGTGCCCTTGACGTCTTAAAAGCCCATTGTTTAAGAATTATGCGTGAAGGTGCTGACTGTTCTAAAAGATGGTCTATGACTGCATTCCTGACACAATTGTATCAAGACAATCCCTCCTCCCTTTTTAGTATTGCCAGTTTTAGGGTATATAAATAAGCACTGAGGTAAAAAAATAAAGCAGCCTTGATTCTGCACTCAACCAAGACTCGACTCGCCTTGTTTTCTTTCTTTTCTGGCCGACGCCACTCATCCTGAGGGTATCCCTGGGCTCTGCTGAGGCTAGACCCTGGCAATCTACTGTCAGAGCCAAAATAAATGCATTAACAGTACGGGTATAACTACAAAATTACACTATTTAATGCTGCTTGGATGGAAGAAATGATTTCTAATGAAAAAAGAAAGCATGACTTCTACCTACTCTTTCATCAACTGGTTAAAAAGATATCATGGAACAGTTTGATTTACTAGAATTCACTTAAATATTCCTTTTATCCCAAATATTATTTTAAGGCACAGATGAAACTCTTGCACGATTAGGAGACCGGCAGGTATACAAAAGACTAGTATGAAATAAACTTGTAAAGATACAACTGAGTTTTCAGATTTAAATATTTATTTATTCTTTTAAGACTTAATTTTTTAAAATTTACACTGGGAATTGCATCATTTTGTGCTCCCACCTCCAGCTGTAAGCCCCTGGGAACTCAAGATAATTTTCCTAAAGACTCAAACGATTAGCAGTTCTCCAGATACAAAGTGCATCATTCCGATTTGTCAAACACAGCACCTAACCATGAGGGATTCTGGAATGAAAAAGGCAGAGTCCCTGCTCTAACCCAGCTACCATCTGCCAGGGAGGAATGATTCTCGAAAGCATGTGTGCGTCCAGGGTGTGAGGGGTCGATCAGATCAAGACCAATTCTTAGTCTAACCCAGCTCAGCTGTCCCAGTGGCCAGCCCCCAAAGGCAGCCAGGACTGCAAGAAAAGGTGCAGTGATGTTACACGTCTAAGTTCACTCCTGTTAACCCCCTTCCACCCTGCCGCTTCCCAAAGTGGGAAACCAACACTTCAGGTCTGAGCGAAATAGACAGCTGGACTCACAGTCTGAAAAGCCAGCACCTGTGGGCACTGTCTGTGCCTTTGGACTCCTTTCTTCCCCTGTAGCCACCTAGTCTTCCCAACCTTGTGGGGACTTATTGGAAAGCCTCCATCCCTCTCAAACATCTGGCTTAAAACTCAGCATTCAAAAACTAAGATCATGGTATCCGGTCCCATCGCTTCATGGCAAATAGATGGGGAAAAAATGAAAACAGTGGCAGAATTTATTTTCTTGGGCTCCTAAATCATTGCGGATGGTGACTGCAGCCATGAAATTTAAAGACCCTGGCTCCTTGGAAGAAAAGCTATCACAAGCCTAGAGAGCGTTTTGAAAAGCAGAGATACCACTTTGCAGACAAAAATCCCTATAGTCAAAGCTATGGTTTTTCCAGTAGTCATAACGCATATGAGAGTTGGAGCATAAAGAAGGCTGAGCACCAAAGAACTGATGCTTTTGAACTGTAGTGTTAGAGAAGGCTCTTGAGAGTCCCTTGGACAGCAAGGAAATCAATCCAGTCAATCCTAAAGGAAACCAACCCTGAATATTCCTTGGAAGGACCAATGCTGATGCTGAAGCTCCAATACTTTGGCCACCTGAAGCAAAGTCCTGACTCATTGGAAAAGACCCTGATGCTGGGAAAGATTGAGGATATGACCAAGGAGAAGGGGGCGACAGAGGGTGAGACGGTGGATGACATCACTGACCCAATGGACATGAATATCCGCAAAATCAGGGAGATAGGGAAGGACAGGGAAGCCTGGCATCGTGCCTCAGTACATGCCGTCATAAAGACTGGGGCATGACTTAGGGACTGAACAACGGCAACCCTTCTGAGTTCTGCGTCTCTAGTGAACCTCCCACCGTGGTCTCCTAACTTTTTAGATAAGGTAACTGCCTGAAGTTGCAAGAATAACGGACCGGAACCGAAGAAGACTGTTCAAGTGGGGGCTCCGCTTCCAACAGCTGCAAGTTCAGACAAGCCCTTTAACGTGATCCCTAATTCCAGTGGCTCAGCTTCCCTATCTGTTAAATGGCCCAAGAGTCAGACTAAGTGCTCTTGAAGTTTCAAAACAAAACTTACTCACCCAAAGGCTCTTCCTGCTGACCCCCAGATGTTTACTCTGCTCCTGAGAGAAGCCTCCAGAGACGCGGTCCCCTCCCCTCCCAGGCTACTCCTCTCCTCTCCACCCCTGTCCTTGTACCGACAAGTCCTGTCGCCTCAGGTCGCGGTGTTCAGCGACCCCCGACCGGGCTGTGGACCGCATCCATCTCTCCTGCTGTCTATTATAACCCACTCAGAACCAGTCTTTCTTCTATCCGATCCATTCCCCAAAGGGCTGCGTGGTGGTTTAGTCCCTAAATCGTCTCCGACTCTTGCAATCCCATGGACTGTAGACTGCCAGGCTCCTCTGGCCATGGGAGTCTCCAGGCAGGAATCTGGAGTGGGTTGCCATATCCTTCTCCAGAGGATCTTCAAACCCAAGAATGGATTCCGGGTCTCCTGCACTGCAGGCAGATTCTTTACCGACTGAGCTATGAGGGAAGCCCCTTGATTAGTGGGGAAGCCCCTTAATTGCTGCAGTGAATGTCGCTCAGGCTGACTCGTTGCGAGAGTCCATGCCAGCACACTGGAGTGGGTAGCCTTTCCCTTCTCCAGGGGATCTTCCCAACCCAGGGATTGAACCCAGGTCTCGCCATTGCAGGCACATGAGCCACCAGCGCTGCCACAGCTATCTAAACACAGAGCAATCCCCTGGCGCCTCTGAAATGCCTTGTGAGTGAAGAGCGAGCTTCCCGCGCCAGAGCCCCCTTGCTGCCCGCCCTTCTCCGGCGGGGACGGGACTGTGTTTGCATGGCCGGCTCCCCGGTGGGGCTACACTCAACGCGGCCCTCACGCCCGGGCGACCCCGTCCCCACCTCCCCGGTGTAACGCGCACCTGAGCTCCAGCCGCCCGTCTCCCGGTCTCTCCGCGCATCACCGGGGCGAGTCGCCCACCGCGCAGCCCGCGCGCGCAGAGGCTTCGAGGGCGCGGGGCGGCGGGCGGCGCTGAGGAAGTGGCGGCGACCCCCCGCGCGGGAAGCCGCCGAAACCCACCTGCCCGCAGCCACGGAGGGGGATCCACAGGCACACCCGCCGTCCCTCTCGCGGCTGTGCAGCCCCAGAGCAGCGGCCCCGGGAGGGGAGGCGCCGCCCGCCCCCGCCCTCACGGCGCCCCGCCTCAGGCAGCCTTCCCTCGGCCGCGCGGGGCGGAGAGCTTAGGCCGGGCCCCTGCGAGGGCGGGCAGCGCGCAGGGGGCGTGTGAGCCGGAAATGGGGCCTGAGGGTGGGAAACGCGCGCCGGCGCCCCAGGACCCTGTGAGCCGCGCACAGGGCCCTGTGAGCCGCGAGGGCGGGCGGTCACAGTCTGGCCTGCTGCTGTTGCTGCTGCTGCTAAGTCACTTCAGTCGTGTCCGACTCTGTGTGACCCCCATAGACGTAAGCACACCAAGCTCCCCCGTCCCTGGGATTCTCCAGGCAAGAACAGTGGAGTGGGTTGCCATTTCCTTCTCCAATGTGTGAAAGTGGAAAGTGAAAAGTGAAAGTGAAGTCGCTCAGTCGTGTCCGACCCTTAGCGACCTCACGGACTGCAGTCTGGCCTGAGGGGAGGGCAACTGGTGGTCGAACCCGGGCCCCCTCCGCGTGGGGCCTGCGGGGAGCCTGGAGAAACCCGCGAGGCGCCAGCGGTGGGCTTGGCCAGTGCGTGCGTCCCGCCACCACTGGGCTCCTAATTGTTTTTATTTTATTTTTTTTTTTAATTTTATTTATTTATTTATTTTTTTGCATTACAATAGTTTAATATGAACAATCAGAACTATTTAACAGTATAACAATATTTTACAACTGAAATAATTAAAATAAACTATAAAATTACTACATAAAACAGGTCTGATCTAGCTTATTTCTTTCTATAATCTCTTCAGTGCTGCAAAACCATTTATTTCTTTTTTTTTTCATGTTTTATAAATCTAATTAAAAATGAAGTTGCATTTCCATTTTCCAAATCCACCCATCCACCAGCGTACTGTGTCACGAGACATTATGTACGATTTTACTTTGCGACAGAAACCATTACATTTAAAAATTCATTACAGCAAGGTGAGTTAGACACATGATGGATGCAGCTTTAATTCTGCCATACATTATTACAGTTAAAATGTAAATGATGAAAAATATTTTGTGCTTATCAGCATTTATGTGGAAATGTGTTTTACAGTGATATATGATGTTATATTTCTATTATTGTGATAAAAAAAAAAGCAATACAAAAAGACGAAGTGTTTATTATTACTAATTGTTTTTAATTTGAGGATAATGCCAATATCCTGATTTTTCTACCCAACACTTTGGGTTCTGAAGTGACAGTTATCTAAACATTGCTGCATTATTGCAGGTGAGTCTATAGCCAAAAGTTTGTGTCTCTTCCTTCCGTTCTCCCCTCGGTTTTTATTGGAGCGCAGTTGATTTACAGTATTGTGTTAGTGCCAGGTATGCCGCAAAGTGAATCAGTTATGTGTGTATATGTATATCTGCTCTTTTTAAAAGCATTTTTTTGCATATGGGCTGTTAGAGAATGTTGAGCTCCATGTGCTATACAGTTGGTCCTCATTAGTTATCTATTTCATACACAATAGTGCATAGTGTGTGTGTGTCAGTCCCAGTCTCCCAACCAAATCTATGTTTCTTTGGTACCTGTGTGTGTGTAAAACTGCTAGAGAGCGTCAGAGAGAAACAGGGTGAATTGTGGTTGTTTTTTTACCATTTCGGCCTTGAAAAAGATAGTTCTCGAAACCTGAAAGTATTAGTGTGTTTGGCTTGTCAAGTTGATCTGCAAGGAACATTTCAAGAGACGCAAGAGCATGGCAGATAGCGGGAAATATGTGGGCTTTTGACAACAGCAGTTTGCTTTAGTGATGTTTTACCAAGGGCTTCGCTGATCACTCAGTTGGTAAAGAATCCGCCTGCAATGCAGGAGACCCCGGTTCGATTCCTGGGTCGGGAAGATCCCCTGGAGAAGGAAAAGGCTACCCACTCCAGTATTCTGGGCTGGAGAGTTCCATGGACTATACAGTGCATGGGGTGGCAAAGAGTTGGACAGGACTGAGCGACTTTCACTTTGACGCTAATAACGCAAAGCATTTTGGACGTGCAGAGTACGGCTTATGGCAGCCGAACCTGAAGTAACAGAGAGTAAGGGTGCCCTGTTTGAAAGTGGCCCCGATGGAAGGAGATAGGAAGGGCCTGCTCTCTTCGTTGCAGGCGGCTGCTGCCTGGTGATCCAGCACGGTGCCTGAAGTCAGCATCCTGGTTCTGACACTTAGCGGCTGTGGGATCTTGGCAAAACCTGTCGTAACTGGGGTAAATGTGGGCAGTTTTTGAAAGTAGGATATTTTCTTAGAAAGGGTTTAGGAACTCTTCATGCAACTCAGTATTAATTTTAACGGAGTATCTCTGCGAGCCTTCCACAAAAGTATATGGATCGTTTATCTGGAGCTGCTGGTCAAAGAGGAAAAAATACATTAAATGGACAAGTAGAAAGTAAGAACTGGATTTGATAGAAAAGTCACTTGACAGAACGTTGAATTAAGAGGAGACTGCAGACCTATTCTAATAGCCAAAGCAAATCACCTGTTGGATGCCTAATGACGAAAACTACGAGGAGGGAAGTAGTGTATCTTATCATGTGTCAACCACAGATTAAAATGAGAATGCCATTTGAGCAGCTAAATTATGAGTTCCTGGACTTCCTTGGAGGTCTGGTCCGATGGTTAAGACTCTGTGCGGTTTCCCATGCAGGGGGTGCAGTTTCGATCCCTGGTCAGTGTGATCCATGGCCGAAAGAAAAAAAAATGATTAGTTCTGTTTCAAGATACTCTACAACGTCAGGAAGGTTGAGAAATAAGAGGAAAGAGGGAATGAAGGATGAGAGAGGCATAGGGTACAGGGAAGAAATGAAGGAACAGGAAGCACGGGTCTATGGGGGAAGGTGGCAAGAAACAAGATAGGTCTTTAGAAAAAGGGAGAGTATTTGCATGGGCGATGAATTTGAAGTGAGCTTGTCTGAGAAGAACAGCAGAATATTCCCCGTCTTCTTGTTTTCCTGGCTGTTAGAAGGCATTCAGGATTGAGGTCCCTGGGCACGCAGAGCTGTGTTAGCCTCTGTGCAGGATCACGGGCATAGGTACTCAGCTGTAAATGTGTGCAGATTGATGTCACATGAGATGCTGCTGCTTTATAGGATGGTGTCCTGTAGGCCAAAACAAGAGAACTGGAAAGACGGAGAAAGCAGGGGCCGTGATGGGGAGATCAAGGAACCTACAGCGTGATAGTGTCCACTGGAAGGTTTCCAACTTCTAATGCAGTTTCAGTTTGGAGGGTGTGTCTCCCAATTGAGGGTAGAGTGAAGGTAGGTTCCTGGAGAAGGCAATGGCAAGCCACTCCAGTACTCTTGCCTAGAAAATCCCATGGATGGGGGAGCCTGGTAGGCTGCAGTCCGTGGGGTCACTAAGGGTCGGACATGACTGAGCGACTTCACTTTCACTTTTCACTTTCACACATTGGAGAAGGAAATGGCAACCCACTCCAGTGTTCTTGCCTGGAGAATCCCAGGGACGGAGGAGCCTGGTGGGCTTCCGTCTATGGGGTCACACAGAATCGGACACGACTGACGTGACTTAGCTGCTAAGAGTCCCAGGCAAGAGTACTGGAGTGGCTTGCCATTGCCTTCTCCGGAGGGTAAGTTGAGGCTAAGATTTTACAAGAATAAATTAAGTTGAAGTCATGTAGAAGAGGATGCCGTGTAGACCAGAGTTTCTCACATTTGAATTAGTTGCCTGGGGACCTTGTGGGACGTGCACTTGCTGAGTAGGAGGTCTGAGATTCCATGTTTGTAACAAGCTCTCTGTGTAGCAAGGGTGTAGCCTTGCCTTTAGAGAAATCTGGAAGAGGAGCATTGGATAGTGCAGGACAGAACAGGGTCAAGGAAAAGCCTTATTTTGTGTTTCTTTCTGAGAGTGTTTATAGCCAGAGGGAAGCAAGGAGTTGAAGTAGCAATTACAGGTGTAAGATACCATTGCTAAGCAAAGAGGGAGAAAGAAGTGGAGAGATTATCCAAAGAAAGAATGTAAAGGGGGAAGAATTCAGACCACAGATCCAGAGATTACCCTTTGGAGAGGAGAGAATCTGGTGAAAGGAGGAAGGGAGGAAAGTAAGTCCTTAGGGCGGTGAATAGGAGTTGATGAGGACACTTGAGAGAATTCCTTTTCGATGGCTTCAGTGTATTTACACTGAAAAGAGAGAAGATCCTTGTTGCTCCAGAGAATCCTGGGGGTGGGGGAGAAGGGTTGTGGTGCTAGAAGTAGGGGAAACCCCAGCCACTCCAAGCAACTCTCAGGCATCACCTGTGTGTTGTACTGGTATTTGTTATTCGAGGTAGATTAATTTGAATATGGAAGGCATTGACTGTTTTTTCTATTTTAAGATAGCTGTTTTTTTGGCAGTTGTTTCCCAGAAATGGTTTGAAGCATTAGCATGATGTAGCAAACCAAACTTTGGAAACAAAACAGATTAATAGGGTTCATCCCCCAAATGCTAGAATAGTTATTATCAATAAATACTACACTGATTTTGAAACATGCAAGATTTTTAATACCTAACAATTCTGTGGCAATTAAATTATTCATAAAGTTCTTGTAGAATACAGAATAGGGAACAGATTGAGTGAATCCATGTAAGTAATACTAGAAAAGTAAAAGCAGAAAAAATGAGACACACCAGTTGGCATCTCTTCATGAATGGCAGTGACGTGTAAGACACAATAAGCTGTGAAGGAGTAGTGAGTTTGAGGGGAGAGGACGTGGAAGTGATTCTCTGAAATAAGAGTTTGTAGGAGGTAGTCAGAGTTGTGTTCTTCCTCATATTTAATAAATAGAGACTCTGTTTTCAGGTTTTTCACGTTGGGATTCTACTAGTTTGAGCCTCAGTAGTGAGACTTGTTAAAGAGCCAGGCATTTGCAAGTTGATGATCAGTATCTGTTGATTTCACAATCAGTGACCAAAAATCAGTCGGCATCCACAGAACTGGGACAGATGGCCTTGTTAGGTAGTTAGAATAGGAAAAAAGAGAGTCCAGAATGGCGGTGGCTAAAAGACAAGGAAGGGCCGAGCCCGCAAAGATAGACCAAAGGAAGGTCCGAGGACTGGAGTGAGGACCTCAGGTGGAACAAACAGCACTCCTGGCTAGCCCAGTTTACATGGGGCAAGCCCAGGGGGAGGAAAATAACTTGTGAAAAGAGGGGTCAAAGGGCCGGGGGTCTGTCTCCCATGCGTGAGTGCACTGTCTCTGTCTCTCTCTCTTTCCTGGGACAGGCAATGGAGAACTGGATGGTATGTGAAGAGGAATGGGGAGTTCAGAGGAGTTTCTTGTTTTATATTCAGAGGGGAGCTTTTAGCGTATATATGCTGTTGGAAATGAGCCAGCAGAGGATGTGTTTATTGAGTTGACTCTTGTTTCCGTTTCCAATATTGGAAAGCTTATTGATTGTATGACATTATCTTTAAACTATTACAGTAAACTAATTGTACATAATACTTCTGTTCATCTATAATTTTATGGTAAGGGCTTGTTCTTTGGTTCCAAAGTGTAATATTCTTGTGTAATTGAATATGCAGATGATTACTTCAACTAATTCTATCATACCTAGATTTTTAAAAATTATAGAATCATGTATATACAAGCACTGAATAGGATCGAATCATTCCTTGATGATTCTAGATGATCGTATCATCGTGAGTAGCTAGGGTTTTGTAAGGTACTCTGAAACATCACAGCATATTAACTTCATGTTGTTTCTGGATTCCTGGGAAAAGGGGAAATTCTTGTTTATATTCAGTAGAAAAAGCTATTGGCAATGTTTCATTAATTATTATTTTTGGATCATAAAGTTCTAAATGACTAAAACCATCTTTCCCACACTCAGAGTGTCGTTAACACATGTTGTCTGATCAATAAGTGCATGTCAGATGCATGAAGAAACTGCAGAATGGTTCCATGAATGCCTATTGATGAATTTCTTTACAAAAAGCAAGTCTTTATTGCAAGTAGATTTCCAATATTGCCTCCATGGAAAGATGTTTGATTGTTTTAGAAATACGTAAAGAGTCAGAAATAGTTATTTTTAGTTATTGGTAGACATGCGGTAATAATATAGATTCATTTGCTATCATATTAGTTGCAAAGACTTATTAAATCTTACGTTCTCAGCGTGTTTTGGAACCGCAGTATTGAGGCCAGATTTCCTGGGTTTGAATTCTGGGTCTGCTGGTGACCTGCTGTGAGGGCAAGATCCTCAGCCTTTCCGTGCTCCATTTCTCCCTATGTAGAAGAGCTAATGTATTACCTATCTCCAAGAATTATTGTGAGGACTAAAAACGCCTTAAGACATGTCAAGTGCTTATAATAATGCGTAGCAGTTGCATAGGAAGTCCTCAGAAGGCTAATATCATGGTTACTATGGTTTTCCTAAAAATGGGTTTCTTACTTATGAGGAATTAAGGAATACCTCCCAAATAGGTTTTATTGCCATAAAAGGTAGTTCTTATTGAAGATGACAACTGCCAAAACCCCTGGTATACTGCTTCCTATCAAATAACACAAGTAACGTTACGTTTTTCCTTTTCCTTTGATCTAAATTCAATGCTTTATTAGTATTATTCATATATTTTCTTTATCCATTAATGCTGCTGCTAAGTCGCTTCAGTGGTGACCAACTCTGTGCGACCCCGTGGACTGCAGCCTACCAGGCTCCTCCGCCCATGGGATTTTCCAGGCAAGAGTACTGGAGTGGGTTGCCATTGCCTTCTCCCCATTAATGCTACTCTTATTTATTGCTTAATCCTTCAGTAAAAAATTACTTCCCAGTGCAACGGTTTTATGGAAAAATCCAAAGTTTAGGTATTGTTTGTATTTTTAAGTATTTAATATTAGCCTGAGAAGAATCATTTGTCATTTTAGGGCTGCAAAGAAAACATCTAATGAAAAGAACAAGGTATAATTAAAAAAAGTTAATTCTAAAGAATATTATCCTAGTAAAAAATATTTTGTAAAAGGAATAGTGGCAAAACAGAAAATCTTCATTTGTTATAGAGACATACACTTGGAGAACTTAATTTAGAAACACTATTGATCACATTATCGTTTTGATAAAAATCTGTCCTTTTAAGAAGTGTCTGTTTTTCATTTAACGACGAGTTATTTATCACCTTTCTACAGTTCGTATATTTTATCAATTGTTTAAGGACACTGTGAAACAGGATTATTTATGTGTAGGTCAAAGCACAGATTAATGCCGTGAGCTACCTGAATGACTTCACTCAGTCATCTGAAAGTGCTTCCCAGGATGGTGATGTCTTTACTCTAAGAATTCCATGTTGCAAGTAGAACCACTGGGCTTGAGGTGTAAAGCTAGGACCGTGGTGTGAATATCAATACAGAGCCTGTTTGTGTATAGTGTAGTAATGCATGCTCACCTTGTCTAGCACTGCTCTAGAGCTACGGATATAATACGGTGCTGTGCATCTTGGAAATATGTTTTGTGGTGAAAGACAGTGACAGTGAGTGTATCCGCTGAGCCAGTGACATTGAGTGTATCCGCTGAGCCTCTGATCATTCTTGCTGTACCTGAATTTATAATGATTATATATATAGGTATGTAATTATTTTATTTCTCTTTCTCTTCTACTAGACTGCAAGCTCAGCAAGAGCCAGGGTCGTCTGTTTTATCTGGAGAGCTTCCAATACTGTCTTCCACGTGATCCACACTCAGTGTTTGTTCAGTGTATGGAGGCGTGACCATGAAAGGCGCATCCTTTATGTGCAGAGATTGCTCACATCAGTGGGTTTCTATTTCTGTGTGTTTTCTTCTTGCTGCAGATTGTGTTGCTGCTGCTACTAAGTCGACTCCATCGTGTCCGACCCTGTGTGACATCTTGTTGAAAATTCGGGGGGCAATTCTTTGGTGTGAAAGATAAATGGAACTTTAAAAAAGCCACTGTGAACTACTTCAGTTCAGTTCAGTTCAGTTCAGTCGCTGAGTCGTGTCTGATTCTTTGCGACCCCATGAATCACAGCACGCCAGGCCTCCTTGTCCATCACCAACTCCCAGAGTTCACTCAAACTCCCCTCCATCGAGTTGGTGATGCCACCCAGCAATCTCATTCTCTGTCATCCCCTTCTCTTCCTGCCCCCAATCCCTCCAGCATCAGAGTCTTTTCCAGTGAGTCAACTCGTCGCATGAGGTGGCCAAAGTATTGCAGTTTCAGCTTTAGCATCAGTCCTTCCAATGAACACCCAGGATCGATCTCCTTTAGAATGGACTGGTTGGATCTCCTTGCAGTCCAAGGGACTCTCAAGAGTCTTCTCCAGCACCACAGTTCAAAAGCATCAATTCTTCAGCGATCAGCTTTCTTCGACATCCATACATGACCACGGGAAAAACCATAACCTTGACTAGACGGACCTTAGTTGGCAAAGTCATGTCTCTGCTTTTTAATATGCTATCGAGGTTGGTCATAACTTTCCTTCCAAGGAGTAAGCGTCTTTTAATTTCTTGGCTGCAGTCAGCATCCGCAGTGATTTTGGAGCCCAAAAAAATAAAGTCTGACGTTGTTTCTACTGTTCCCCATCTATTTCCCATGAAGTGATGGGGCCAGATGCCATGATCTTCGTTTTCTGAATGTTGAGCTTCAAGCCAACCTTTTCACTCTCTTCTTTCACTTTCATCAAGAAGCTTTTGAGTTCCTCTTCACTTTCTGCCATAAGGGTGGTGTCATCTGCATATCTGAGGTTATTGATATCTCTCCTGGCAATCTTAATTCTAGCCTGTGCTTCTTCCAGCCCAGTGTTCCTCATGATGTACTCTTTCATAGAAGTTAAATAAGCAGGGTGACAATACACAAGCTTGACGTACTCCTTTTCCTATTTGGAACCAGTCTGTTCTTCCATGTCCAGTTCTAACTGTTGCTTCCTGACCTGCATACAGGTTTCTCAAGAGGCAGGTCAGGTGGTCTGGGATTTCCATCTCTTTCAGAATGTTCCAAGTTTATTGTGATCCACACAGTCAAAGGCTTTGGCATAGTCAATGAAGCAGAAATAGATGTTTTTCTGAAACTCTCTTGCTTTCTCCATGTTCCAGTGAAAGTTGGCAATTTGATCTCTGGTGCCTCTGCCTTTTCTAAAACCTGCTTGAACATCTGGAAGTTCACAGTTCATGTACTGCTGAAGCCTGGCTTGGAGAATTTTGAGCATGACTTTACTAGCGTGTGAGATGAGTGCAATTGTGCGGTAGTTTGAGCATTCTTTGGCATTGCCTTTCTTTGGGATTGGAATGAAGACTGATCTTTTCCAGTCCTGTGGCCACTGCTGAGTTTTCCAAATTTACTGGCATATTGAGTGTAGCACTTTTACAGCATCATCTTTCAGGATTTGAAATAGCTGAACTACTTAGAGGAGAAATTAAAAAACTGGAGAATAAGGTTGGTGAGCTACAGAAAGAACTGTCCGAAAGAAAAGAAGGGAATCACAGGGCATCAGAAAGTGGAGTGGCAACGAGAGCTCGGCAGCTTGAGGTATTGCACATCCTAGTCTTAAAGAAATATTTGAACTGTTATTTCCTTTAATACTGCAGAGATGTAGCTGTGTTATAATTTTTAACTTACCCTCTGGGATTTTACAGGGGAGAATACGTCCTTAGTATTGTGGAGTGTGAAATTCGTGGAATTAATATAAGTTCTTAACAGTGAATGCTTCTAATGACTTAATGTATATTTTTTCAAATCTTCATTTTCATGATCTTACAGAAGTCCATCATAACAGAAACCTCATTCATGATTCAACAGATTGACTTTCGGTTGTTTTTCACTTTTCTGTCTCATGTTTAATACTATAAGGAACATCTTTTCTACAGATTCATTTCTACATTTCTAATTATTTTGAATTCATTTTCTTTAATAATAGTGTATTATTTGGTTAAAGTATGAGAACGTTTGGAAGCGTTCTTTGATCCATATTTCTAAAATATTTTTAAGAAAGTTTAGATAACTTTTCATTCGCTCCCACGGAAGTATGAAGTGGCCATTTTTCTCAAGACAGAAAAGAACAAAAAATGTATGCTGTTTCATTCTCAACCATCTTCATGAAAGCACTGATCATTCTTAAGTGTTCTTCATTGTATTTCCCCCCATGTTACTATTTTAAACATTATGAAGAGGGAATGAAAGTTACTGCAGCAGCGAATAGTCTCATGTTTTTTTTAAGAAGAGCTCTATAAATTTTGCAGATTGACCTTCAAGCAAGAAGAGGAGAATAGAAGCAATGCTGATATGTTATATGAAAAAATTAGGGAGCAGTTAAGAAGAAAGGAAGACCAATATAGTAAAGAAGTTGAAACAGCAACTTGAACTCACTCTCAGAGCACTAGATGGAACTGAACACTGAGAATGATCTGAATCGTTCTCTGACTCTTCAAATCCATGAACATGATATATTTCTCCATCTATTGGTGTCCTCTCTGATTTCTTTCACCAATGTTTTATAGTTTTCTATATATAGGTCTTTTGTTTCTTTAGGTAGATATATTCCTAAGTATTTTCTTCTTTTCATTGCAACGGTGAATGGAATTGTTTCCTTAATTACCCTATTTTCTCATTATTAGTGTATAGGAATGCAAGGGATTTCTGTGTGTTGATTTTATATCCTACAACTTTACCATATTCATTGATTAGCTCTAGTAATTTTTTGGTAGAGTCTTTAGGGTTTTCTGCGTAGAGGATCATGTCATCTGCAAACAGTGAGAGTTTTACTTCTTCGTTTCCAATTTGAATTCCTTTTATGTCTTTTTCTGCTCTGATTGCTGTGGCCAAAACTTCCAAAACTATGTTGAATAGTAGTGGTGAGAGTGGGCACCCTTGTCTTGTTCCTGACTTTAGGGGAAACACTTTCAGGTTTTCACCATTGAGGATAATGTTTGCTGTGGGTTTCTCATATATAGGTTTTATTATGTTGAGATATGTCCCTTCTATTCCAGATCCTTGTTTTAAAAGGCTACTGACTTTCAACAGTTTTATTTCATTTTATATTCTTCTTCTAAGCTTTTAACTGTTTTTTTTTTTTTTTCTTTTAATGATATGGGTCCCAAAACTTCATATAGTGTCTCTGCAGGTTTTGGAAGAGCAACATATGACACTTAGAAGCAGCTTTCTGGAGACCAGAATGCCAAAATCTTACAGGAGGGAATCCTGACCAATCAGCTTGCCAAACAAAAGCAGAAAGAAATGGCTAATAAGGAAATGAACTCAGGTATTTTCTGTAGTCATGTATGTGTGTATGTATCTGTGTACGTATATATTTTATAAAGGAAGAGTATGTACCGTAGAAAGTATAGAGGCTTGTGAAAGCCTATACATCTATATTTTGAGGACGGATGACATTTTTCATGTGTCGGATAAAGTAACATTTGTAATTCCGATCCATTTGTCTACAGCAGTCAGGTAGGGACATACAATGAGCTCATCCAAGGAGAGGCCTTTAATATTTTCCATAGGAAGTGATCTCAAAATTATTGCAACTATATCGGAGGAGCCGGCACCCTCCTCCAATTGCACTTTAGGCCAGGAAGACGGCGTGTGCTCCCCCATTGACCGCGTTCCACACCTAGTCCCTCTGCTTTGCAGTGAGCGTGTGGGTCACTCCGTGAACGTCCTCACCTTCAGTGTCTAACCCAGCGTCCGTTCTTGGCACCACTGTCATTTCTTTAGCCAATGCCCTGTCAATGACCTTTGCATATCATTTACAGTTTTCCAATCTGTAAAAACTGCAAGATCAGATGTAAAAGCATTTTTGAACACTTTAAAAAGTAACTTCTTCAGAATAAACTTATACTAGTCCTGCCTCCTCTGCTCCCCGCCCCCCAAGAAAAACTATACCTCGTGCTACTAGCAATAGATGCTCTTAGTTTCTGGCAGTGATTTCCCTTCCTTGATGGATAATTAGGGTGGTTTATGACTTCCACTGATGGTGAGGAGGAGCGTCTGTGCAGTTCAGAGACTGTGCTGTGGATGCCGTTCTCGTGAGAAAATCAACACTGTGCTTTCTGTAGTGTCCTATTTCAGTACAAGGAACTTTTGGAAACAATGATGGATGTGACATAACATGTATTTAGTGATCATTAGTAAGTGTTTTTCGTTGTCTTTCGCCCTGTCTTACTATTTTAAACATTACAAAAATGTATTGAAAGTTACGGAAGCAGCAAATAATCTCATACTTGTCTAGGAAGAGCTCTCTAAATTTTACCCATCTACCATGAGTGTCTGCACCGTGAGTGAAGGTGGAGGCTTGTTTTGTATTGATGTGTTTGTACTAGAGAAGTGACTGTGGTTTGATGTAAGAGGACTAGTAGGGTCAGAAGACCTGGTGAAAAGCCTGCAGTTTACTTATATTTCTAACTTCTTCCTTTCCAGAATCATTATAGCTAACGAGTTAATTGATGTTTGTAGAAGTGCTGGAGAAGGAAATGGCAACCCACTCCAGTGTTCTTGCCTGGAGAATCCCAGGGACGGGAGAGCCTGGTGGGCTTCCGTCTATGGGGTCACACAGAGTCGGACACGACTGAAGTGACTTAGCAGCAGAAGTGCTTAGTGCAGCTATCAATAGGTATAATTCTATTAGTGGACTATTACAATGTTAGAACGGTAGCATATTCTCAAGAAAAATTTTTTTACAAACTTTAATCTGTTTAGCTATGTACAGAGCTAAGGCTCTTACTTTGGGGTAGCTGTATAGGTTAGGTATCAGATGTATTTTTTTTTAAAGCTAGCAAGTGGTGGTGTTTATTGGAGGTATTTTTGATATTTCTTGGGATGTTTATTTTTCTTCATGTCAATTTAATCTGGGAAATATTTCAGCCTTGAATCATTTACTCTATGGCCTGTCAACTGTTTAAAGGCATCTACTTGTCATTCACTCATAATTAGGGATTCAAGTGGTGAGCTTGACTCAAACACTTCTTGATTTACTCTTCCATCTGCTACTTATGATTTACTTAGAACATTTTTGCAAACAATTTGCTCATAATTGTGATTTTCAATTCAATCAGTTCAGTTCAGTTCAGTCACTCAGTTGTGTCCGACTCTTCACGACCCCACGGACTGCGGCACGCCAGGCATCCCTGTCCGGCACCAACAGTTGGAGTTTATTCAAACTCATGTCCATTGAGTTGGTGATGCCATCCAACCATCTCATCCTCTGTCATCCCTTTCTCCTCCTACCCTCAATCTTTCCCAGCATCAGTTCAGTTCAGTCACTCAGTCGTGTCTGACTCTTTGTGAGCCCACGAACCGCAGCACACCAGGCCTCCCTGTCCATAACCAACTCCCGGCATCCACCCAAACCCATGTCTATCGAGTCGATGATGTCATCCAACCATCTCATCCTCTGTCGTCCCCTTCTCCTCCTGCCCTCAATCTTTCCCAGTTTCAGGCTCTTTTCCAATGGGTCAGCTCTTCGCATCAGGTGACCAGAGTATTGGAGTTTCAGCTTCAGCATCAATCCTTGCAATGAATGTTCAGGACCGATTTCCTTTAGGATGGACTGGTTGGAGCTCCTTGGAGTCCAGGGGACTCTCAGGAGTCTTCTCCAACACTACAGCTCAAAAGCATCGATTTTTCTACGCTTCCCTTTCTTTATACTCCAACTCTCACATCCGTACATGACTACTGGTAAAACCATAGCCTTGACTAGACGGACCTTTGTTGGCAGTGTAATGTCTCTGCTTTGTAATATGCTGTCTAGGTTGGTCATAACTTTCCTGCCAAGGAGTAAGCCATCTTTTCATTTCATGGCTGCAATCACCATCTGCAGTGATATTGGAGCCCGAAAAATTAAAGTCAGCCACTATTTCCCCATCTAGTTGCCATGAAGTGATGGGCCCGGATGCCATGATCTTCGTTTTCTGAATGTTGTGCTTTAGCCAACCTTTTCACTCTCTTCTTTCACTTTCATCTACAGGCTCTTTAGTTCTTCACTTTCTGCCATAAGGGTGGTGTCATCTGCATATCTGAGTTGTTAATATTTCTTCCAGCAATCTTGTTTCCAGCTTGTGCTTCATGCAGCCCAGCATGTCTAATGATGTATTCTGCATCTAAGTTCAATAAGCACGGTGGCAATATACAGCCGTGCTGTACTCCTTTCCCAATTTGGACCCAGTCTTTTGTTCCTTGTCCAGTTCTAACTGTTGCTTCCCAACCTGCACACAGATTTCTCAAGAGGCCGGTCAGGTGGTCTGCTCTTCCCATCACTTTAAGAATTTTCCACAGTTTGTGGTGATCCACACAGTCAAAGGATTTATCATAGTCAATAAAGCAGAAGTACTAAGATCATGGCATCTGGTCCCATCATTTCATGAGGAATAGATAGGGAAACAGTGGAAACAGTGTCAGACTTTATTTTTTGGGCTCCAAAATGACTGCGGATGCTGATTGCAGCAAAGACATTAAAAGACGCTTAGATTCCAAGGGAACTTTTCATGCAAAGATGGGCTCGATAAAGGACAGAAATGGTATGGACCTAACAGAAGCAGAAGATATTAAGAAGAGGTGGCAGGAATACACAGAAGAACTGTACAAAAAAGATCTTCACGACCAAGATAGTCACGATAATGTGATCACTGACCTAGAGCCAGACATCTTGGAATGTGAAGTCAAGTGGGCCTTAGAAAGCATCACTACGAACAAAGCTAGTGGAGGTGATGGAATTCCAGTTGAGCTATTTCAAGTCTTGAAAGATGATGCTGTGAAAGTGCTGCACTCAATATGCCAGCAGATTTGGAAAACTCAGCAGTGGCCACAGGACTGGAAGAGGTCAGTCTTCATTCCAATCCCAAAGAAAGGCAATGCCAAAGAATGCTCAAACTACCGCACAGTTGCACTCATCTCACACGCTAGTAAAGTCATGCTCAAAATTCTCCAAGCCAGGCTTCAGCAGTATGTAAACCGTGAAATCCCAGATGTTCAAGCAGGTTTTAGAAAAGGCAGAGGCACCAGAGATCAAATTGCCAACATCCGCTGGATCATGGAGAAAGCAAGAGAGTTTCAGAAAAACATCTATTTCTGCTTCATTGACTATGCCAAAGCCTTTGACTGTGTGGATCACAATAAACTGTGAAACATTCGGAAAGAGATGGGAATCCCAGACCACCTGACCTGCCTCTTGAGAAACCTGTATGCAGGTCAGGAAGCAACAGTTAGAACCGGTCATGGAACAACAGACTGGTTCCAAATAGGAAAAGGTGTACGTCAAGGTTGTATATTGTCACCTTGCTTATTTAACTTCTATGCAGAGTACATCATGAGGAACGCTGGGCTGGAAGAAGCACAAGCTGGAATCAAGATTGCTGGGAGAAATATCAATAACCTCAGATATGCAGATGACACTACCCTTATGGCAGAACGTGAAGAGGAACTCAAAAGCCTCTTGATGAAAGTGAAAGAGGAGAGTGAAAAGGTTGGCTTGAAGCTCAACATTCAGAAAACAAAGATCATGGCATCTGGTCCCATCACTTCATGGGAAATAGATGGAAAAACAATGGAAACAGTGTCAGACTTTGTTTTTTTGGGCTCCAAAATCACTGCAGATGCTGATTGCAGCCATGAAATTAAAAGACGCTTACTCCTTGGAAGGAAAGTTATGACCAACCTTGATAGTATATTAAAAAGCAGAGACATTACTTTGCCGACCAAGGTCCGTCTAGTCAAGGCAATGGTTTTTCCCGTGGTCATGTATGGATGTGAGAGTTGGACTGTGAAGAAGGCTGATCGCCGAAGAATCGATGCTTTTGAACTGTGGTGTTGGAGAAGACTCTTGAGAGTCCCTTATACTGCAAGGAGATCCAACCAGTCCATTCTAAAAGAGATCAATCCTGGATGTTCATTGGAGGGACTGATGCTAAAGCTGAAACTCCAATTCTTTGGCCACCTCATGAGACGAGTTGACTCACTGGAAAAGACTCTGATGCTGGGAAAGGTTGGGGGAGGGAGGAGAAGGGGACGACGGAGAATGAGATGGCTGGATGGCATCACCGACTCTGTGAACATGAGTTTGAGTGTACTCCGGGAGTTGGTGATGGACAGGGAGGCCTGGCGTGCTTTGATTCATGGGGTCGCGGAGAGTCGGACACGACTGAGCGACTGAACTGAACTGAACTGAACTCCTTGGAAGGAAAGTTATGACCAACCTCGATAGCATATTAAAAAGCAGAGACATGACTTTGCCAACCAAGGTCCGTCTAGTCAAGGCTATGGTTTTTCCCGTGGTCATGTATGGATGTGAGAGTTGGACTGTGAAGAAAGCTGATAACCGAAGAATTGATGCTTTTGAACTGTGATGTTGGAGAAGACACTTGAGAGTCCTTTGGACTGCAAGGAGATCCACCCAGTCCATTCTAAAGGAGATCAATCCTGGGTGTTCGTTGGAAGGACTGTTGCTAAAGCTGAAACTCCAATACTTTGGCCAACTCATGCAAAGAGTTGACTCACTGGAAAAGACTGATTCTGGGAAGGATTGGGGTCGGGAGGAGAAGGGGACGACAGAGGATGAGATGGCTGGATGGCATCACCGACTCAATGGAGGTGGATTTGAGTGAACTCCAGGAGTTGGTGATGGACAGGTATCGGACTGTTCGGGCATCACTTATCGGCGACATGCCTCGATATGGACCCAGGGTATCCTTGAGATGAACGGTGTCGGCGTCAGCGAGAGAGAGAGAGAGAAAGGGGCTGATAATTCCTTGGTTTACGCAGGAAACCAATAAAACCCCAGCACAGGGTTTGCTCTGTTTACGTAGGCTGCAGACGCCCTCTCGAATCACTGGAGGCACCCCACCAGGGCACCCCCTTGAGTGGGTCTTAGAAACCCAGGCAGATAAGTAAACGCAGAGGGCCCAGTGCTCCAAGGATCTCAACCAGAAAAAGGAGAATAGACAAAAGGATGGAAAAAGAGAAAAAACGACACGGGGAGACCAAGCTTCAGTGAGCAAGGCCGAAAACTTTATTTTCCAGTGCTGCTTTTATACCCTAAGTTGTGCACATAAAAAATAGTGAAAGAGAGGTATAGAATCACGCCAAAATCACGTGGGATCAGTAATCTTGACCCTTATCACGATCAGGGCTTATTTTGGTATGTGTCATGATACACAAAAGTTTTAGGTGGTTTACATCATCTTCTGGCCAGGAGGCCTGCTAAAAGTTTATGGCCCTCTCTCCTAACAAAGGTTAGTTAGCTAGAAAAAGGCTTATATTCTTTCAAGGTGATTTTCCTAAGTCAGGAGCTATTCTCCAAAGAAACATGACAAGGTTACATTCCTATAAGGCAAGGGTGTAGTGAGCTACAAGAAAGGAATTTGTTAACTTAAGATCTGATGTGGTTAAATCAGAGGCTACTACTTATTTTCTCTATATGTGATTAATATATTTCCAAGGATAAAATAGAAAATATGGAAACTTTGCAGCAAGCATTGATTCAACAATGAAATCTTTTTTAGTACTTCTTCAACAAATTCCTGTGTTTTAGAATATTAGGCTTTCTGTCCTTACATGGCTGGGAGGCTGTAAACAGTCACATTCGTAGTTGTAAGAGCCCGGACAAACTTGTCAGGAAAGTTAGAAAGCTATCGGAGGGGCTTGGATTGGAACACTCCTATTAAGCCGAGGAGAACTTTTTAACTACAGCTCTGAATTAATGTTTTCAGAGAAAGGTGGTTGGGGGGGAATCCCCCATAAGTATTAGAGGACTTGGTAAGAGACGTAAGATAGTAAGGCAGTCAGACTCCGGTTTTCTTTGGGGTAGATGCTCAGGTAAGTCCAGGGGGTTCCTCGAGTCCTGATTAGCCTTTGCCCGTCAGGCCTCTTCCCCAATTGACCTTTGCCATGGGTAGGATTTCCCTCGCTGGCTCCAGGCAGGCAGGGAGGCCTGGTGTGCTGTGATTCATGGGGTCGCAAAGAGTCGGACACGACTGAGCAACTGAACTGAAAGCAGAAGTAGATGTTTTCTGGAACTCTCTTGCTTTTTCAGTGATCCAACGGATGTTGGCAATTTGATCTCTGGTTCCTCTGCCTTTTCTACAGCCAGTTGAACATCTGGAAGTTCACGTTTCACGTAGTTTGAAGCCTGGCTTGGAGAATGCTCATTTGAAGGATGAATAACTATCGTTTGGATACGCGCGTGTCCACTAAGAATGAAGGGCGGCAGGATTTGAGAGCAGCAGGGATGGAGTGAGTCAGGGAGTGGGCTGAAGGGGCTGCAGTCCAGAGGGAGGTGGAGGCCAGGTTATCGAAGCTTCTTGAAGGCCATGGGAGAAACCTCATTTTTTAAATTTCATTTTTCTTTTATGTTGGAATGTACATGATTTGCAAATTTGTGTTAGTTTCTGATGTACAGCAAGTTGATTCAGTTATTTGTATGCATATATCCCATCTTGTTTAGATCCTTTTTCCCATGTAGGTGACTACAGAATATTGAGTAGAGTTCCCTGTGCTATGCTGGTCCTTGTGGTTATCCAAGGGCAAAGGTGGGGAGGAGGGATAGATCAGGAGTCTGGGATTAGCAGAGACACATGACTAGATAAGCTACAAGGGAATGGCCTCATTTTTTTGCTGAGATATGAATCTGTTGGAAAGGTCTGAGCACTGGATAGAATATGTGACCATCTCTGAAGTTAATCACACCTCTAATAAGAAGGGCACAATGTTCCACAGCGTGGAATTTCCCACCACTTGTCCCACATTCACACCTATTTCTTTCTGGACATGAGGTGGTGAAGCTCTGCAGATTTATAGGGAGGGGCAGGGTGTGGACACCGGGTCTGCATCTTTTTTCTGAGTAACTTAATATCGGGAAGGCCGGAGGGTGGCCCCTTCTGTGTCTGTAACCAGCTTCAGTGAGGAGGGAAAGAAGGTGAGGAGATGTCTGTGGTGATTGTTTTCAAAGTCCATCAGTTCAGTTTAGTTGTCGCTCAGTCATGCCTTGACTGTCTGCAACCCCTGGACTGTATGCAGCACATCAGGCCTCCCTGTCCATCACCAACTCCAGGAGCTTGCTCAAACTCACGTCCATAGAGTCAGTGATGCCATCCAGCCCTCTCATCCTCTGTCATCCCCTTTTTCTCCTGCCTTCAGTCTTTCCCAGCATCAGGGTCTTTTCCATGAGTCAATTCTTCGCCTCAGGTGGCCAAAGTATTGGACCTTCACCATCAGCCCTTCCAATGAATATTCAGGACTGATTTCCTTTAGGACTGACTGGTGGCATCTCCTTGCAGTCCAAGGGACTCTCAGGAGTCTTCTCCAACACCACTGTTCAAAAGCAGCAGTTCTTTGGTGCTCAACTTTCTTGATGACACAACTCTCACATCCATACATGACTACTGGAAAAACCATAGGTTTTACTAGATGGTCCTTTGTCAATGAAGTAATGTCTCTGCTTTTTAATAATGCTGTCTAGGTTTGTCATAGTTTTCTTGGAAGAAGCAAGCATCTTAATTTCATGGCTGCAGTCACCATCTGCGTTGACTTGGAGCCCAAGAAAATCAAGTCTGTCACTGTTTTCACTGTTTCTCCATCTATTTGCCATGAAGTGATGGGACCGGATGCCATGATCTTAGTTTTTTCAATGTTGAGTTGCAAGCCAGCTTTTTCACTATCTTCTTTCACTTTCATTAAGAGGCTCTTTCGTTCCTCTTTGCTTTCTGCCCTAAGGGTGTGGTCATCTGCATATCTGAGGTTACTGATATTTCTCCCGAAAATCTTGATTTCTGCCTGTGCTTCCTCCAGCCCGGCTTCGGCATGATGTCCTCTGATCTACGTTAAATAAGCGGGGTGACAACGTATAGCCTTGATGTACTCTTTTCCCAACTTGGAACCAGTCTGTTGTTCCATGTCTGGTTCTAACTGTTGCTTCTTGACCTGCATACAGATTTTCCTGGAGGCAGGTATGGTGATCTAGTATTCCCATCTCTTGAAGAATTTTCCACACTTTGTTGTGATTCACAGAGTCAAAGGGTTTGACCCAGTCAATAAAGCAGAAGTAGATGTTTTCCTGGAACTCTCTTGCTTTTTCTATGATCCAGTGGATGTTGGCAATTTGATCTCTGGCTCCTCTGCCTTTTCTCAATCCAGCTTGAACATCTGGAAGGTCTCGGTTCATGTACTGTTGAAGCCTGGCTTGGAGAATTTTGAGCATCGCTTTGCTAGCGTGTGGGATGAAATCAAAGTAAATATGTTGGCATTGTGTATTAGTAACATAACGTAATAGTAAAGTGATTTGATAAACTCAGTGACAGAGCATCTCATTAGGCAGTTGTGAGACAACGCCGACAAGAACTGGCAGACACCAGAAGAAAGCAGTCTATTTCAGAGGCGTCACTGGAGGTCACGTCACGTTACTGTGCTGACTTAGAAGTTGAGGCACAGGGTTTAAGGAACAGCTGACTTCAACTCGCAAGTCAGGTAGGTGTGAAATTTGATGTGTCAGCGGTCAACACATAGGATAAAGTGTTTTAAGACACGGATTTTCATGGACAACTTTCTTTTGTATTTTCATTACAAGTAATTTACTACAGTTTTATTATCTTTAAATGCACTTGTTTCTTAAACTCTGACTTTCATTCTGCCATTTGCACTGTATCTTTTTTTCTTAGATTAGATACCCTTAGAAAAGTTGGGAATTGTGCGTCATTCTTCACAGAAGTTGATAGACTTTTTTTAGAGTAACTGTGATGAGGCAAGCCAGATAAAATCAGAGGATAATGTTTAATGAAATGTTCCAGAAAACTGTCATTTCGCGTCTTCACTGTTGTGAAAGGCTGCAGAATTCTGTGTCTATTTATTTTGTGCCATTAAGAATAACTTGTGCACAAAGCGTTTTAAACAAAGCAGTTGATATCAGGCATTGCCTTCCTTTCTTTTCATTTTAGATATACTGTAAAGGCATGGAGGTACTCAGGTGGTGTATATTACCTTCATTCAAACTGGAGAATTAAGAAGATTATCTAGATCCCGCCACTGAATTTTTTTAAAAAAGCTGCTGAGGTATAATTCAGGTATCATGGAATTCACCCCCTCAACATGTGTAGTTCAGTATCTCTTAGTCTAGATGGGTGTCACCTGTGACCACGGTCAATTTTAGAACACTTCCATCAGCCCCCTACAGAAACCCTGCATCCTGTAGCCACCACCTATGCTCCGCCCCATCTTCCTCAGTCCCAAGCACCCCCCCAGTCTATTATCCATCTCTGGAGACGTGCCTGTTCTGGGTATTTTGCATAAATGGAATCATACCATCTGTGCTCCCTTGGGATTAACTTTTCTCATTTGGTGTCATGTTTTCGAGGTTTATCCATTGTGATGAACTCCTGGGGACCCCTGAATGGGTTCTCCAACTAGTTTCGCATTTTCCAGAATGGCATGTGAATAGAATCATGTATCTTGCTTTTTTTTTTTTTTTTTTAATGTTGTCGTCCTTTATCTAGGTTTTATTTCTCTTGGGTAAATACCTTGGATGGGTTTGCTCGATCGTAAGTATCTGTTTGCCTTTATAAGATAATGCAAAACTATTTTCCAAGGTGACTCTACCCTTTTGCATTTGCATTAGCCTTGTGTGAGGTGTCCAGTTGTTCTTCATGCTCATCTGTACTCGGTATTGTCAGTTTTAAACAACTGGATATTCTAATCTGTGTGTGGTGCAGTCTCAGTGTGGGCTTAGAAATAATTCTACCTGTGAGTGCGACCGGACAGTCTTTGTCTTTTTCTGACTCATATCACTAAATGCGCTGTTTTCAGGGTTCACCTGTGTTGTCACAAATGGCAGGATTTCCTTCTTTCCTGTGGCCGAATAATATTCCATTCTGTGTATTAATACATATGCCTCATTTTTCTTCTTTTGTTGATGGATACAGGTTGTTTCCATGTCTTGGCTTTTGTGATTCATGATTCAGTGAACACGGTACTGATTTCTTAGAGGCCCTGATATCATTTTGTTTGTATATATACTCAGAAGAGGGTTTTCTGGATGGTCGTTCTATTTTTAATTTTTTGAGGGTCCTGCATTTGTACTGTTGCCCATAATGACTCCCAGTTGCCATTCCCACCAATGATGCGCAAGTGTTCTCTTTTCTCCAGATCCTTTCTAACACATATTATCTTTCATTTATTGGATCACAGCCATAGTAACACGCTTCCCTGGTAGTTCAGACAGTAAAGAATCTACCTGCAATGCAGGAGACCCGGATTTGACCCCTGGGTCCCGGAGATCCCCTGGAGAAGAGAATAGCTATCAATTCCAGTATTCTTGCCTGGAGAATTCCAGGGAGAGAGGAACCTAGTGGGCTACAGTCCATGCGGACACAAAGTCAGACAGGACTGAGTGACTACCACAGTCATACAGCCATAGTAACAGGCAGGAGGTGCTATCCGATTACGGCTTTGGTTTGCATTTCCTTGATGGTGAGCTGGTCATCTTGTATGTCTGTTCAGAAGCTTCACCTGTTTTTCAATAATCAGGTTGTTTTGCTGTTTACTTGTACGAGTTCCCTATATATTTTGGACCGGATTGATGGCTTGCAAATTATTTCCTCTCAGGCCATAGGTCGCCCTTTCATTTTATTGTTTCCTGTTATGACCACCCTAGACAGCATATTAAAAAGCAGAGACATTACTTTGCCAACAAAGGTCCGTCTCATCAAGGCTGTGGTTTTTCCAGTAGTCACGTATGGATGTGAGATTTGGAATGTAAAGGAGGCTGAGCGCCGAAGAATTGATGCTTTTGAACTGTGGTGTTGGAGAAGACTCTTGAGAGTCCCTTGGACTGCAAGGAAATCCAGCCAGCCCATCCTAAAGGAGATCAGTCCTGGGTGTTCCTGGGTGTTCACTGACCACCTGATGCGAGGAGCTAACTCATTTGAAAAGACCCTGATGCGGGGAAAGATTGAGTGAAGGTGGAGGAGGGGAAGACAGAGGATGAGATGGTTGGATGGCATCACCCACTCAACGGACATGAGTTTGAGTAAGCTCCGGGAGTGGTGATGGACAGGGAGGCCTGGTGTGCTGCAGTCCATGCGGTCGCAAAGAGTTGGACACAACTCAGCGACTGAACTGAACTTGCTGCACAAAAGCTTTTAATTTTGGTGTAATCCAATTTATCAATTTTCCCTTTTGTTGCCTGTCTTTTTAGGGTCCTCTCTAGAAAATAATTGCCCACACCAGTGTCAAGTCGTTTGGTTTTTTTGTTTTTGTTTTCTCTGTTTTCTTGATTCAGGTCTTACCTAAAATCTTTACTTTGAGTTAGTTTTTGCATATGGTGTGAAATAAGGTCAGTTTCATTCATCTGCATGTGAATACCGTTTTCCCAACATAATTCATTAAGCTAATCTTCCCCATTGTATGTTCTTGGAAGCTTTAGTGGAGATTATTTGGCTGTAAAAGTGTGTATTTATTTCTGGAATCTCGATTCTGTACCACTGCTCATTGGTTTTCATGTCTGTACCATGCTGTTTTCATTACTATACCTTTTAATATAATTTGAAATCAGGCACAGTGATGCCTCCAGCTTTGTTCTTTTTTGGAGGTTCTTTGGCTATTCAGCATCTTTTGCAGTTCACACAAAGTTTAGATTTTTTTTTTCCATTTCTGTGTAAAATGCCACTGAAATTTTAATAACGATTGCTTTGAATTTCTAGATCACTGTAGGTAATGTGGGCATTTTTAACAGTATTAGTTCTTCCAGTCCATGGATATGGATATCTCTCCATTGACCTTTGTCTTTCTCATCAATCTCATAAAGTTTTCAGTGCAAAGATGGTTCACTTCCTTGGTTGAATTTGTTCCTAGGTATTGTGTTCTACTAGGTGCTATTATAGATCGGATTGTTTTCCTCATTTCCTTTTCAGATAGACTGTTGGTGGTGTAAACAAATAAAACTGCTTTTTTGCGTTTTTTGGCATGTGGATTTGTATCCTGCAACTTGATTGGATACATGTATCCTAATCCTTTTGTGTGTGAAGTCTTCAGGGTTTTTTGCATATAGAATCATGACATCTGAGAACAGAGATAGCTTTACTTCCTTTGTTGCAATTTAAATGCTTTTTATGCCTTTTTGATGATGGTCATTCTGACTGGTGTGAGGTGGTATCTCGTTGTGGCTGAGCCGTAAAGAATCTGCCTTCAGCGGGAGGCCTGGGTTTGATCCCTGAGTCGGGAAGGAGGGCATGGCAACCCACTCCAGTATTCTTGCCTGGAGAAGCCAATGGACAGGGGAGCCTGGCCGGCTTCAGTCCTTAGGGTCGCACAGAGTCAGACACGACTGAAGCGACTGAAGAGCAGCAGCAATAGCAGACTTTTGGATGATGACCATTCTGACTTGTGTGAGGTGGTACCTCATTGTAGTTTTGATTTTCATTTCGATTGTGGTTTTTTTTACCACATCGACGTTGACCAGATAGTGCTTGAAGCTACATTTGGATTGTCTGGTTGATCTGCAAGGAACATTTCAAGAGAAAGGAAAGTATGGGAAATGGTAATCAATATGTGGGGCTATAATAACAGCAGTTAGCTTTAGTGATGTTTTAGTAAGTGCAAACCATTTTGGATAGCTTAAGTAGCACGTGCAGAGTACCTTTATGGCAGCCGTACTTGAAGTAATGTAAAGTAACGGTGCCCTGTTTGAAGGAGGCAGCTATGGAAGGAGATAAGAAGGGCCTGATCTCTTAGATGCGGCAGCCCCTGCTTGGTGATGCAGCATCGTGTTTGTTTGAATTCAGCATCCTGGTTCTGTCACATAGCCACTGTGGGATCTTGGCAAA
The DNA here is from genome assembly GCF_049115385.1 of Moschus berezovskii. NCBI lineage: Eukaryota > Metazoa > Chordata > Mammalia > Artiodactyla > Moschidae > Moschus > Moschus berezovskii. The sequence continues at coordinate 86,112,883 of NC_142474.1, forward strand.
ACCTGCCTTACCCAGGTTAAAAGTAGGGTACTTTCTTCCAAAGGGATTAGGAACCCTTCATGCAACTCATGGTTATCATTCATTCTAGCGGAGTGTCTCTGAGAGCCTCCCACAGAAATATGTGGATCATTTACCTGGAACTGCTGGTCAAAGAGGACAAAAGACATTAAATGAGAAAGTAGAAGGTAAGAACTCTGTTTTAGAGAAAAATCATTTGACTGCACGTTGATTGAAAATGGGAATGTTGATATATTCTAATAGGCAAAGAAAATCACCTGTGGGATGGGTAGTGAGAAAAAAGATGAGAAAAAGAGGGCACTTTTGCATCTTATCAGGTGTCTACCACAGATTACATTGAGAATCCAGTTTAAAGAACTAAGTTATTAGTTCTTAGACTTACTTTGCAGTCCAATGCTTAAGACTTTGTCCGGTTAAGACTCTCCAATGCAGGTGGTGCAGTTTCGATCCCTGCTCAGGGAATTAAGATTCCATGTGACACATGACCGAAAACAAATTATTAGTTCTGTTTCCAGATACTCTACAACCTAAGGGAGGTCAAGAAATAAGAGGCAAGAGGGAATGAAGGATGAGAGAGGCAGAGGGTACAGGGAGGGAATGAAGAAAAGGAAGCACAGGTCTGTGGGGGAAGGGGGCAATAAGTAATGAAGGTCTTTAGATAAAGGGAGAGTATTTGACATGGACGATGAATTTGAAGTGAGCTTCTGGCACCAAAACTTGTCAGAGAAGAACAGCAAAGTTCTCCCCTCTTCCTGTTTTGCTCATTCTCAGGAAGACATTTAGAACTGCGGTCCCTGGGCGTGCAGAGCGGTTGTCATCCTCTGGGGGAGCGTGGGCATAGGTGCTCAGTTGTAAATGTGTGCAAGTTGGTGTCCTATGAAGTGTTGCTGCTTTCCAGGATGGTGTCCCATGGGACAAAACAAGAGAACTGGAAAGAAGGAGAGAGCAGAGGGCGTGACGGGGAGACCAAGGAACCCACAGCCTCATAGAGAGTCCACTGGAAGGTTTCCAACTTCTACTGCCATTTCAGTTTCGGGGGATGTGTTCGCATGAGGAAACGGAGGCTGAGATTTCCGGAGAATGAATTAAGATGAAGTCATGTAGAAGCAGACTCCCTGTAGACCAGCTTTTCTCATGCTGAGCAGGAGGTCTGAGATTCTGCATTTCTAACAAGCTCTCCGAGTAGCAAGGGTGTAGCCTTGCATTTAGAGAAATCTGGAAGAAGAGCATTGGCTAGTGCACGACCTAACAGGATCAAGGAAAAGCGTTATTTTGTGTTTCTTTCTGAGCGTGTTTATAGCCAGAGGGAAGCAAGGAGTTGAAGTAGCAGTTTGCTAAGCAAAGAGGGAGAAAGAAGTGGTGGGGATGATCCACAGAAAGGATGTCAAGGGGGAAGATTTAAGTCCGCAGATCCAGAGATTCCCCTTTAGAGAGGAGAGACTAGTGAAAGGACAAAGGGGGAAAGCGAGGCCTTCGGGAGGCGATTTTGGAGGTGATGAGGACACTTGAGAGAACTCCTTCTAGGTGGCTTCAGCGTATTTACCCTGAAAAGAGATAAGATCATTATTGCCCCAGAGAATCCTGGAGGTGGGATGGGGTGCTCGAAATGGGGAAACCGCAGCCCCTCCGAGTAGCTCTTAGGCATCAAAGATATATATGTTGTACCGGTATTTGTTATTCAAATTAGATTAATTTGAAAAAGGAGGCATTGCCTTTTTTTTTTTTTTTTTAAGATAGCTGATTTTTTGAAAGTTGTTTCATAGAAATCCTTTGAAGCATTAGCGTGATGTACCAAAGCAAACTAAAGTTTGAAGCCAAACAGATTAATAGGGTTCATTCCCTAAAGGCTAGAAATACTTTTAATAAATACTATACTGATTTTGAAACCTGAAGGATTTTTACTTTCTAATAATTCTGTAGCAATTAAATGTACTATTTCCTTTTTTTATTATACATTATTTATTATTATACAAATTATTGTACAATTTATTATACATTATTTCCTAGATGTGTCTTATATACCTTCTTGCATGAGTGGATTGAGAAACTTTAAGACGGCTAGACTAGAGGAGCCAGACATGTAGGCATACCAGTAGGCCACATGGATATGGGAAAAAAATGAATATTTTATGAGCCATTTTTCTACAAGTGCATATCCAGGCTAATCAGTTCATTACTCTGTCTTTGATGAGAAATGTATTATACATTCTGGTGACCTGTCATCCCCACTGTGCACTTCTTATATGACTGGACAGATTGAAGATCACGAGAAATACTTAGCGTATAATGGTGGAAATGATAACTGCTGTGTTGCATTCAGGATGTGCTGTTGCATTTTACCGTCAGCTTTCACATTTGTCTTCTTGGGGTCATGGTTTGTTCCTCGGATTAAGATCCATTTTTTCCTCATCTGTCAGCATGTTCACATCGGTCTGTGTGCTCTTTGGTATTTTCTAAAGTCATTGAAAACACGATGTTACTTTTGAAATCTTACTGCATGTTTTGGTGAACCTGTATTCCTATTTTTCTTCACTATCTATAATGGAGTCATATGTCTGTCTTACCAGAGTCCTAAGACCCCCCTCAAAAGAAGACACTAAAGCTGAATGTATTCTGTGCCAAGGCCGAGTGCGAGGATTCTTCTCGGTACTAACTCTGCATGAATGTACAGCTGGTTTTCATATTTACATGTAATTAACTCTATGTCCCTTTTGCCTTTTAGAGTCTCCTGAGAAATATCCTAACGTGAATGTAAAAATGTTTATGTTTTTATCTTGAATTATGAACTGTGGATTGTATCAAGTGTACATTATTTATTAATGAACTTATTTCCAAACCCATGCAGCCTACAGTCTTAGTGAAAGACTCTGTTCCTAATAAAATAGTCGGAATTAAGGATTTACAAACATCCACTTCAGGTAAATTTTGCAATACACACGTAACTCAGAAAAGAGGGGGGACACTGAAGTATTTGAAATGCTCAGTCTTCATACTGCTAAGTTTGTTTTTTTTTTTTTTTTCGCAAATTTAATTAAAGCATTTTACATACATAAGGCAAATGTTATTATTGGTATCCACGTTTTGGGAAAAAAGATATGTGCAAGCACAAGAACAAGAAATTTTTAAAATGGAAACTTGAACTCAATATGTTTCTTTATATGTTTCGATACTCTGAAGTTCTCAGTTTGGAATCTGTATGCTTCTTAGGGATTCTCAGAAATTATTAGATCCTAAGATTTTTCCAGTGTCCAGAAATGCTTATTTGACTCTGACCTTTCTTTACCTAGAGAAAAGCTTCTCTTACTAATATGTCAGTTGTATTTAAGCTTATCATTATTTCGTTTTAGTGTTGTTACACAGATGAATGTAGGCCAACCAGATGTTCTGTTTAGCGGACTTTGTGTGTCTATTGGGTTTGTGGTGTCTTTGATTATTAGAAGTAGGGGAAGTACTCATACTTTAATAACTTTCTGATAGATATAATCTTTTAAAGCAGTGATTCTGAAAGTTTTGGCTTTAGGATCATTTTATACTTCTAAAAATCATTGAGACTGCCACGGAACTTTTGTTTAAGTAGGTTGTATTTATTGATGTTCACTGTATTGGAAAACAAAGCTGAAAAACTTAAAATACAGGAACACAGAATCATAATGGCTGATTCCATTTGTCATTAGAGTTATAATATCGCATATTGTGTCTGTGAAGAACTCCACTGTGCACTCAGAAGAGAATGAGAATGGAAGTAACATTTAGTGTTGTTGTGAAAATAGTTCTGATTTCTTGGACCCCCTGATCCGATGGGTCTCTGGACTTCAGGGATTCTCAGGGCACACTTGAGAACCACAGTTTTAAACTGTTGAAGTGGTTAGATGTGAAATAATAAAGGGGGCCTTGAGGGGGACGGGAGGAGAAGGGGACGACAGAGAATGAGGTGGCTGGATGGCATCACCGACTCGATGGACATGAGTTTGAGTGAACTCCGGGAGTTGGTGATGGACAGGGAGGCCTGGCATGCTGGGATTCATGGGGTCGCAAAGAGTCGGTCACGACTGAGCGACTGAACTGAACTGAACTGAACTGAGCTGAAACAGGGTTTTAAGTTTCACTTTTGCATTTCTTGCTTGTTTCTTTGCCTTCTCTTAAGAAATTTAGACCTGACAGCTTTTTGTTTTTGAAGCAAATATTTCTGTGTTGCATTCATTCTTGTCTCAGGCTCTGTGCTCTTTGGATCAAGTGTGGTCCTGGACTTATCTTATTTTCTCGTGGAAACAATTAGTCACACACAAACCTATCATTTCTTATATGTTTATGATGTTTATCCAAGGCTTACAAAATGGGCTCTGAAGATATTGATACAAGGAGAAAAGGCTGTCTCATTGTAATTAAAGTAGTTGTTGTTGGTGGTGGTCAGCCGCTAAATCGTGTACAACTCTTTGTGACCCTGTGGACTAGCACACCAGGCCTCCCTGTCCCTCACCGTCTCCCTGAGTTCACCTAGTCATGTCCACTGAATCAGTGATGCTATCCAACCATCTCACCCTCTGCTGTCCCCCTCTCCTCCCCTCAGTCTTTCCCAGCATCAGGGTCTTTTCCAGTGAGTTGGCTCTTCACATCAGGTGTCCAAAATATTGGAGCTTCAGTTTCAGCATCAGTCCTTCCAGTGTGTATTCAGGGTTCATTTCCCTTGGGATTGACTGGTTTGATCTCTTTGCTCTCCAGGGACTCTCAAGAGCCTTCTCTAGCACCACAGTTTGAAAGCATCAGTTCTTTGGCACTCAGCCTTCTTTACGGTCCAACTCTCACATCCCTCGGTGACTACTGCAAAAACCATAGCTTTGACTGTACAGACCTTTGTCGGCAAAGTGATGTCTTTGCTTTTTAATACATTGTCTTGGTTTGTACCATTAATTAAGGCAGTACCATTCATTTAGAGTGTTTTTAAAACCATGGTCTCTAGAACACACAATATTGTCATGCATAATTAAATGTAAAATAAATGCCATAAATGTTGTTAATAAAATATTTGTATGTTGAAGAAAAATAATTATTAATAAAGTTCTTATGGAATACAGAATATGTAATAGAGATTGAGTGAATCAAAGTAAGTAATACTAGAAAATTAGCAAGTAGGAAAAATGAGACACTAGTTAAGGTCCCTTCATGAATGGCAGTGAAGTGTAAGATATAATAAACTCTGAAGGACAAGTGAGTTTGAGGGGAGAGGAGGACATGGAACTGATTCTCTGAAGAAAGACTGTACAAGCTAGGTAGAGTAGTATTCTTACTGACATTCTAATACATGGAAGCTTTGTTTTCAGATTTTTCAGATTCCGATTCTCCTAGTTTGAGCCTCAACAATGAGACTTATCAAAGAGCGGGGCATTTAAAAGTTGATCAGTGTCCACTGGTGTCATAATCAATGACCAAAAATCAGTCAGCATCCACAGAATGTGGACAGATGACTGTAATAGATAAAATATGACTATTGGAGCGGTGTTTCTGGTAGGGAATTACATGCTCCATGACCTGTGCCAGTCTCAGCTGCCAGAAAACAGAAAAAGCAAACAAGGTAATGTAGAGGCCCAGGGCACTCAGCCGTGCGCCACCTGGGCACGGCCTAACCGTTATTCTGGTGGTTCCAGATTAGATTTTGCGGCAAAACCCACCTTGCGCTGACTCCTTTTATGCAACCTACAGCCAAGCAGTACCTTTTAGTGAGGTGTGTGCAGTCTCCCTCTGACCATGGTAATACAACAAATACAAAGAGAGTTAGGAGAAAGTAAGTTTGTTTAGCCTGGTATTTAGCATACCCCTGAGAGTGGGTAGCAGGATTATGTTTAGAACTCTGGGACTAGTTGGGAGACATCTTAGAGAATGCCTTCTCAACATGTAACTTCATAGCAATACTGAAAGAGTGCTGTATCATTGAAAAGCAGTATATAGAAAGTCAATTCTGATTCTACTAGGATGCCCAGTCTATTGAGTAACCATGTCTAATATGTGTTGTCCATAAATACCAACTAATTTAGCACCTTTAATCAGTCATATGGCCAGAGATATAGTAAGAAATCATATACTGTTTCTTTTTTTCACTCCTAGTTTTTTCTTTCCTTTCCTCACCTATAAGGTTAACTTTGCATTTACAAAAGATTCTGTTATTTCCTAGAATAGTGACTACAAGCTATCAACTTGAAGTGTTTTGTTTCTTTTAATCTATGGAAGTGACTTGTTTGCCCTTATTTCTCCATTAGCTTGGTATGTCCACAAAACACAAATTCAGATAAAACCTATCCAGTCCCTTCAACAGAGGAAGATGTGAAATAGGAAAACTACAAATAAATAGAAGCAACTTCAGACCATTCATGTAGATCGTTTCTCATCTCAGATGATACCTTTTATAAGGTAACCAGCAGAGTCTACTCCTTCGGGGTCCCCGGATTTGTACATTTATTCATTTCATAAAGATTTATTCTATATTGGACTCAGAACATTTTATATCCTAAATATTTCTGGAAATGCTCCCCCAGTTCAGGCCTGCATCACCTTTGTTTTTTTCCATTAATAATGCCTTCAGATTCATCTCCCTCCATTTGTTTGTATGCCCTTGTATACAAGAGTTGATTCCTCTTGTAGCATTTAGAGTCACCTCTCTCAAAAGCAAGTGTGACTGTGAACCACTCTTCAAACCACATTAATGTCCAGGGATCATAAAGTGACACGTGAGGCTTTCATAATCTGATTTCTGCCTGACTCTGCGTCTCTCGCCCTTTCTGTCGTTTGCTATGGAATTCTGAATTGCTGGTGATGCCCTCCTGACCTGTCTCTGTCCTTTCGACAGATATTTACCCTGTTGTGTGTGTGCTTCTCTCTTGTCTTCTGTCTTGTTACAGCCTTGCATGCCTTCCCTCTCCTTCCCGTGAACTGTGTAAGTCTCCGCTCAGGCATTATCTCTAGAAAAGCGTTCCCTGACATCTTTTATCTACATTTTTCTTTAAGCTCCAGTGTCTAGTACAGAGCAGAAAGCTGATAAATAATTACTGAATAAAATGAATAAGGACTATTTATACAAAAGTGATTTTTAAGAGCTTGTCCTGTGCAGTTAAGGAACCAAGAAGAGAGACATGTGAAGAAATGATTTACAATTCAGGTGATGAAGATACACTCGAAAAATCTATAAAGTACTAAGGTAGCTACAAGGAAAGGGATAGCTGTTTATCTGGGGAAAGAGAGCTGTAATCAAGGACAACTTCCCAAAGCAGGTTGAGTCTTAAAAGATGAAAAGTAATTTGTCAGAAGAATACAGGGTAGCATTTCAGATTAAGGAGTGGATAAAAGCATAAAAAGTAAGAGGAATTTTGTAAGCCATGAATAATGCTGCAGTTGAAGCTTGGCATGTTGTTAAAAAGGTACTGTTATGAAGTGGAGAAGAGAATGCATTGTGACTTTATATGTCTGTCCTGTATTTTGAAATTTTGTTTGGTTTCTGATTGTTTTGTTCATTGATGTTTGGATGATTTTGTGAATGAATCTTTGAGCTGTTTGTGTGCCTGTATCCTGGTGACATCTAGTGTTTTCCAAATTGCTTGTTGACATGTTAGATCATTGGAGTATTTCTTAAAGAAGTAAATATTCAGCTGAAGATTAAGATTGATTTAAGATGTCACTTGATACAGTGTTTTAAATCTATGTTTTAAATCAAAATTATGTCTTTTATCTAAATATGCTAAGTAATTTTAACTAAACATACAGATTTGTCGGCAGAGCTAGACTTAGAAATGACATCATAGGAAGAAGAAGAAAGACCTGTTGGAGATGAAAATAACCATTCCCAGCTAGGTAAAAATGTAAATTTAAATTTCTGGTTTAATACTGTTTCCTATGCTTCAACAGCATAATACAGTGTGTAACAGAGGTCATAACAAATAAAATTACCTTTCAAAATTAGCCGTTTAGAGTCAATAGAAAATAATTTAATAGTTTTGATGGCACCTTAACTATAAGACTTCAAATATTGCTAGAATCTATTATATTTATAGTTTGTTTTTGGAATTGAGTGAAAAAAAATTTCCTGACTACTGTTTACTTCTTCCATTTTTATAACTTCATTACATGATTATGAAGGTGATATCAAATACTGAATTGCAAGAGTAAACAGTTGAAATTATGAACAATATGACAATGATGATCCCTGACCTAGATACATGTAGAGAGAAGTCATTCGCCATGGTTCAAGGTTTTCCATTGAATTAGCCAGTCACAGTGATGCCAAGATGAAAGATTCATTCTGTCTGTGATCTCGGCGTAATTGATTAGGAATGTACATTCAGGGAGAGAGTGGGGTCATAGAGTCAACCCAGTTACCTATTGAGAGAATCGAAGCTTCCAGATTGAATCTTTGTTGTTAGGGCACAAGTAATAACTTTCTAGTTTATCTCATTTGGGGGTGAGAAATCAGTAAATATTACTAAAAACGCTTTATCCACTTTCATTGGTAGATATTAGAATATAATATAACGGAATGTAGGGGCGTCCTTGGTAGCTCAGCTGGTAAAGAATCCACCTGCAATGCAGGAGAACCCCGTTCATTTCCTGAGTCAGGAAATTCCCCTGGAGAAGGGTTCGGCTACCCACTCCAGTATTGTTGGGCTTCCCCGGTGGCTCAGATGGTAAAGAATCCACCTGTAATGTGGGAGACCTAGGTTTAATCCCTGGGTTGGGAAGATCCCCTGGAGGAGGGCATGGCAACCTACTCCAGGATTCTTGCCTGGAGAATCCCCGTGGACAGAGGAGCCTGGCGGGCTACGGTCCTTAGGGATGGAAAGAGTCAGACATGACTGAGCACACACATAACTGAATGTAAGCAGGTAATATGTGTTGATGAATAACAATATCATAATATATAATTTACATTAAAATTTAGGGATTTGTTCCTCTTTCTGATTGTTGTTAATTTGATTTTGGCTCCTAGTAAAAGCAGAGACATTACTTTGCCAACCAAGGTCTGTCTAGTCAAGGCTATGGTTTTTCCTGTGGTCATGTATGGATGTGAGAGTTGGACTGTGAAGAAGGCTGATCGCCGAAGAATTGATGCTTTTGAACTGTGGTGTTGGAGAAGACTCTTGAGAGTCCCTTGGACTGCAAGGAGATCCAACCAGTCCATTCTAAAGGAGATCAATCCTGGGTGTTCATTGGAAGGACTGATGCTGAAGCTGAAGCTCCAATACTTTGGCCACCGCATGCGATGAGTTGACTCACTGGAAAAGAGTCTGATGCTAGGAGAGATTGGGGGTGGGAGGAGACGGGGACGGCAGAGAATGAGATGGCTGGATGGCATCACCGACTCGATGGACATGAGTTTGGGTGAACTCCGGGAGTTGGTGATGGACAGGGAGGCCTGGTGTGCTGTCATTCATGGGGTCGAAAAGAGTCGGACGCGACTGAGTGAGTGAACTGAACTGAACTGAATATAAAGTTTGTCTGTTTTGCACGTATTAGTCCTTAAAAAAATCTTACAAACTCCCTATTTAAGATATAGTGAGGTGAACTATTTTTAAGTGAGGACGCCTTTATAACATTAAAAATCATCTAATTAATTTTTAGTAGATTTAACATATATGAATTACTTAATTCAAACAGTGACAAAATTGGGTTTGTGAGTTCATGTTTTTCCCCTATTTTAGGTTATGGCAGAAAGTGAAGAGGAGCTCAAAAGCCTCTTGATGAAAGTGAAAGAGGAGAGTGAAAAGGTTGGCTTGAAGCTCAACATTCAGAAAACAAAGATCACGGCATCTGGTCCCATCACTTCATGGGAAATAGATGGAAAAACAGTGGAGACAGTGTCAGACTTTATTTTTGGGGGCTCCAAAATCACTGCAGATGGTGATTGCAGCCATGAAATTAAAAGACGCTTACTCCTTGGAAGGAAAGTTATGACCAACCTAGATAGTATATTAAAAAGCAGAGACATTACTTTGCCAACCAAGGTCCATCTAGTCAAGGCTATGGTTTTTCCCGTGGTCGTGTATGGATGTGAGAGTTGGACTATGAAGAAGGCTGATCGCCAAAGAATTGATGCTTTTGAACTGTGGTGCTGGAGAAGACTCTTGAGAGTCCCTTGGACTGCAAGGAGATCCACCCAGTCCATTCTAGAGGAGATCAATCCTGGGTGTTCATTGGAAGGACTGATGCTAAAGCTGAAACTCCAATACTTTGGCCACCTCATGCGATGAGTTGACTCACTGGAAAAGACTCTGATGCTGGCAAAGGTTGGGGGCGGGAGGAGAAGGGGACGACAGAGAATGAGATGGCTGGATGGCATCACCGACTCGATGGACATGAGTTTGGGTGAACTCCGGGAGTTGTTGATGGACAGGGAGGCCTGGTCTGCTGTGATTCATGGGGTCGCAGAGAGTCGGACACGACTGAGCGACTGAACTGAACTGAACTAGGCTAAGGCAAGTTATTTTTCACTTCTTACTTGTGATCCGGTCATTGGTGAGTAGCTAAGCATAGATTAAGAAGTTTAAGAGTTAAATTTTAATAAATTTTAGATTTCCAACATGGACACTTCAGGATATTTTTAATGACAAATACATGTACTCCCTTCCCTTTATGTATTTAATAACAAATTTAATAACAATACATAAAATAAACAATAGAATAAAGAATACAGAACAAATTAAAAAAATAAAAATTTTAATAACAAATACATGTACTCCCTTCTCAATACATGTATAAGGCTTCCCTGTGACTCAGCTGGTAAAGAATTTGCCTGCAGTGCAGGAGACCTGGGCTCGATTCCTGGGTTGGGAAGATCCCCTAGAGAAAGAAAAGACTATCCACTCCAGTATTCTGGCCTGGGGAACTCCATGGTCCATATAGCCCATAGGGTTGCAAAGAGTTGGACACAACTGAGTGGCTTTCACTTTAACTTTCACATATACTCCCACATATTCTTTAACCATCACTTGCAGATGTTTCTTTTGAGACAGACTTTTCCATTATGTTGTTGACTAAAATGTAGTATGTTTTGACACATGTGATTTTGTCACGTAGGTAGTATAAACTCCGAGCCCTCAAAAATTAAGTCTTCTCTCCAAAGGAGAAAACTGAGTATTGAGATGCTGTGAGATTTTTCTTCCTTCCAGTAATACATTTTTAAATTTCTTTGTTTGCTTGTTTGCTCTTTTGTGTAAGAGGTGCCTTGACTGAGTTTTAACAACAGACAAAAATCTGTAGGTATTCTCCTTTAAAAGAAAAAGGAGATCAGCCCTATCCCCAGCTAAGGCATTAAATTACTTGGGCAAAGTCACGCTTTTAACTTATCTGATTCATTTGATGAATTCATTTGGTAATTTATCAGATTCAAGGTTACAGAATTTTATCATCTCTTTTGGTGCGATAAAATGCTAGGGAATGCCACTTTAGGGGCTTTGAAGAAATCATTTAGTTTATCTTTGTGTATGATGTTAATAAGGGTTCTAATTTCATTCTTTTACGTGTAGCTGTCCAGTTTTCCCAGCACCATTTATTGAAGAGGCTGTCTTTGCCCCATTGTATATTCTTGCCTCCTTGGTCAAAAATAAGGTACCTATAGGTGCATGGGTTTGTTTCTCAGCTTTCAGTCTTGTTCCATTGGTCTATATTTCTGTTTTTGTGCCAGGACCATACTGTCTTTGTGACTGTAGCTTTGTAGGATAATCTGAAGTCAGGAAGGTTGATTTCTCCAGCTCGATTGGATTAAAATGGATTAAAGACCTAAATGTAAGACTAGAAACTATAGAACTCTTAGAGGAAAACATAGGCAGAACACTCGCTGACAGAAATCAAAGCAAGATCATCTGTGACCCACCTCTTAGAGTATTGGAAATAAAAACAAAAGTAAACAAGTGTGACCTGATTAAACTTAAAAAAGCTTTTGCACAGCAAAGGAAACTATAAGCAAGGTGAAAAGAAACCCTAAGAATGGGAGAAAATAATAGCAAATGAAACAACTGACAAAGGATTAATTTCCAAAATATACAAGCAACTCATACAACTCAGTAGCAGAAAAACAATCCAATGAAAAAGTGGGAAAAAGACCTAAATAGACATTTCTCCAAAGACAACATACAGATGGCTAACAAACACATGAAAAGATGCTCAACATCGCTCATTATTCAGTTCATTATTAGAGAAACACAAATCAAAACTACAATGAGATATAACCTCCCACCAGTCAGAATGGCCATCATCCAAAAGTCTACAAGCAATAAATGCTGGAGAGGGTGTGGAGAAAAGGGAACACGCTTGCACTGTTGGTGGGAAAGTAAATTGATCCAGTCACTATGGAAGACTGTATGGAGAACTCCTTAAAAACTAGGAATAAAACTACCATATGACCTAGCAATCCCACTCCTAGGCATATACCCTGAGGAAACCACAATTGAAAAAGACACATGTATCCCATCATTCACTGCAGCACTGCTGTAATAGTTAGAACATGGAAGCAACTTAGATGTCCATCAATAGAAGAATGGATAAAGAAGTTGTGGTTCCTATACACAATGGAATATTACTCAGCCACGAAAAGGTACGCACTTGAGTCAGTTCTAATGAGGTGGATGAACCTAGAACCTATTATATAGAGTGAAGTAAGTCAGAAAGAGAAAGATAAATATTGTGTTCTAACACATATATATGGAATCTAGGAAAACAGTACTGAAGACTTTATTTACAGGGCAGCAGTGGAGAATCCTATATGCAGGTCAGGAAGCAACAGTTAGAACTGGACACGGGACAACAGACTGGTTCCAAATAGGAAAAGGAGTATGTCAAGGCTGTATATTGTCACCATGCTTATTTAACTTCTATGCAGAGTACATCATGAGGAATGCTGAGCTGGAAGAAGCACAAGCTAGAATCAAGATTGCCGGGAGAAATAACAATAACCTCAGATATGCAGATGATACCACCCTTATGGCAGAAAGTGAAGAGGAACTAAAGAGCCTCTTGATGAAAGTGAAAGAGGAAAGCGAAAAAAATTGGTTTAAAGCTCAACCTTCAGAAAACTAAGATCATGGCATCTGGTCCCATCACTTCATGGGAAATAGATGGAGAAACAGTGGAAACACTGTCAGACTTTATTTTGGGGGGCTCCAAGATCACCGCAGATGGTGATTGCAGCCATGAAATTAAAAGATCCTTACCTCTTGGAAGGAAAGTTATGACCAACCTCGATAGCATATTTACCAACAAAGGTCCGTCTAATCAAGGCTATGTTTTTTCCAGTGGTCATGTATGGATGTGAGAGTTGGCCTGTGAAGAAAGCTGAGCGCCGAAGAGTTGATGCTTTTGAACTGTGGTGTTGGAGAAGACTCTTGAGAGTCCCTTGGACTGCGAGGAGATCCAACAAGTCCATCCTAAAGGACATCAGTCGTGGGTGTTCATTGGAAGGAATGATATTGAAGCTGAAACTCCAATACTTTGGCCACCTGATGCGAAGAGCTGACTCATTGGAAAAGGGCTTGATGCTGGGAAAGATTGAGGGCAGGAGGAGAAGGGGACGACAGAGGATGAGATGGTTGGATGGCATCAGTGACTCAATGGACATGAGTTTGGATAAACTCCAGGAGTTGGTCACGGACACAGAGGCCTGGCGTGCTGAGGTTAATGGCGTCGCAAAGAGTCAGACGCGACTGAGAAACTGAACTGAACTGAGCTGAGCTAATGGTTGTGATTATCACATGTTACATTTTGCTAGGGATATAGTTATTTGTATTCTTTTGTCCTTTAGCCATCATACTAAAGTTAATTTCTTAACATACCACCATATTACAGTATTAGAGTATTCTGCATTTGACTGCCTACTTGCTTTTACCAGTGTGTGGTATATTTAAATATATTTTATGTCACTACTTAACATCTTTTCATTTCAGTTTGAGGACTTCCTTCAGCATTTCTTATGAGACAGGTCTAGTGGTGAGGAACTCCCTCAGCTCTGGTTTCTCTGGGAAATTTTTTATTTCTCCTTCATTTCTGAAACATAAATTTTCTGGATAGAGTATTCTTGGTTGGCAGGTGTTTCCCTCATATCGTTTTGAATATGTCCATGGATGGAAGCCAAATTGTTATCATTGGTGGGGGAACAGATGAGGTACTTGTCTTTCAGCCGTAATGCTGAAATCACCCCATCATGTGGGTGGTTTAAAAGTAAGCTGCCTCGCTGCCCCCCCCGCCCCCCGCCACTAAATATTTCCTTGATTTTTTCTTTCATGGTATATGAGCCTCATGTCATTTAAAAAGTCATCCAAATTAAGCGTTACTCTTTTCTTTGAGTTGTTTTTTTTTTTTTTTCCTTTTGGCTGTGCTGGTTCTTTGCTGCTGCCATGCTTGGGCTTCTCATCGTGGTGGCTTCTCTTGATGCTGAGCACAGGCTCTAGTGAGCTGGCTTCAGTAGTTGTGCAGCACGGGTTTAGTTGCCCCATGGCATGTGGGATCTTCCTGGACCAGGGATCAAACCACTGCCCCTCATTGGCAGGCAGACTCCTAAGGACTGGACCACCAGGGAAATCCCTAAATTAAGCATTATTGTATTTGAAAGCAAAACAGGAAATATAGTGTAAATCTAATTATGACTCCCATGGGTAAGAGTCATTGTGTTTAGGCAGTTAACTCCAGGTTTCCAGTGTAGCCCTTGAGGTTCTTCCCAATGTCTTTCCAAAGATGCATCTCTCTGCTTTCTTTCATGTGTTTCGTATTTTTCCTTCCAGGTTCCTAGGAAATAACCTAGATGCCACGTACCTGATCTTTGTGCTCATATTCTAATCTCCAAGTAGAATGATTTTTTCCCTTTTTTCTTCTTTGTAACCTTCTCTCTTCACTTCTTCTGTAAAGCCTTCCTTATTTCACTGAGAGCTTTCATATATCAACTCTTACATATCACATCATATCATAATTGTATATCTATCTGTCTTTGAGGCAAGAATTTGTGTTTTCTTGCATATGGTTGGTACTTCATAACCATTTTGTGAATTAATCAATGATTTAAGATGGGCAAGAGTTGGAATTTTACAAAAATGGTTTTTTTATTCTTTATCAGTTTAATTATTAGAAAACATTGGCTTTTTTGTGGATTTTTTAAAAGTAGCGATCCTGGCGTGCAGAGGAAGGAAATAAAGAAAAAGGACAATGGCAAATGGACACCAGAAAAATGTGTGATTGCACCAATATTTGAAAAGACCGATTCACTGACTGGTGGTCTGCTGCATTTTCTTGATGACAGCATTTTAAGTGAAGTGGATCGGGATGATGACAGGTAATATCTACAACTTCTTTATTTTCTAGAGGAAGAAATAAGTACTGAATACTTCTTCTGGAAATAAAGCAGCATAATATAGTGTACAGGCCAAGCCAAGAGATTCCTCAACTATAGTGGACAAACACTGCTGGAAGATTGAAGTGAGGACCAGTGCCTTTGGCCAGAAATCGTTTCAGTAAATAGTCTCCTTGAAAGCTGAACTGTAGTGAATACATGTAAACAGCCCTGTAAGGAATATTTGCTGGGACAGACAATAGAGAACTAGATGGTAACTGAAGAGAAATGTGGAGTTCAAAGGAGTTTCTTGTTGTATGTTAAGATGGGAGTTTTTAGAGTATGTATGCTGTTAGAAATGAGCCAGCAGAGGATGTGCTTATTGAGTTTAATCTTGTTTGCATTTCCACTATTAGAAAGCTTATTGATTGTTTGACATTATCTTTAAACTATGACAGTAAACTAATTGTACATAATACTTCTGTTCATATATCGTTTTATGGTAAGGGCTTGTTTGTTGGTGCTGAAGTGTAATATTCCTATGTAACTGCATGTGTCGATGATTAGTTCAGTTAATTCTATCCTACGTAGATTTAAAAAAACTATATAATCGTGAACTTACAAGCACTTAGGCTATACTGAATAGGATCTGTTCATTCCTTGGTGATTCTAGTTGATAGTCACATCGTGAGTAGCTATGATTTTGTAAGGTACTCTGAAACATTACATCATATCAGCTTCATAGCTGTTTATAGATTCCAAGGAAAAGGGAACATTTCTATTTACATTCAATAGAAAAAAAAACTACTAACAATCTTTCACAAATTATTAATTTTGGTTTATAAAGTTCTAAAGTAGACAAACTATGCTTCCCATAGTAAGAGTGTTATTAACACGTATCGTGTGCTTAATAAGTGTATATCAGATTCATGAATAAACAGCAGAATGGTTGAATGAATGTCTGCTGATAAATTTCTTTACAAAAGCAAGTCTTTAGTGAAAGTAGATTTCCAATGTTGCCTACCTCTGAAGTCTTTTCATATTTTGAGAGACGTGTTAAGATTCACAAATTATTATTTATAGTTATAACTGGACATGGAATAATAATATAGATTCATTTGCCATCATATTACTTAAGAAGACTTACTTAAATATTACTTCCTCAGCATATTTTGGAACTGCAGTGTTGAAGCCAGATTTCCTGAGTTTGAACTCTGGGTCTGTTGGTGACCTGCTGTGTGGGCTTGGGCAACTTACTCAGCCTTTCAGTGCTCCATTTCTTCCTATGTAGAGGACCTAATGTATTACCCATCTCCCAGAATGTTTGTGAGGATTAAAATGCCGTTAAGACATATAAAGTGCTTATAATAATGCATAGCAGTTGCAAAGGAAGTCCTCAGAAGGCTAATATCATGGTTATTAAAAATGGGTTTCTTTCTTCAAAGGACTTAAGGAATACTTCCCAGATAGGTTTTATTGCTGTAAAACATAGTTCCTATTGAAAATGACAACTGCAAGTAATGCTATGTTTTTCCTTTTCTTTGATCTAAATTCAATGCTTTATTATTATAAATATATTTTCTTTGTCCTTTAATGTTTTAATCCTTTTATAAAAAATTACTTACCAATGCAAACGCAAAGGTTTTATATAAAAAACAAAGTTTAGGTATTTGTATTTTTAAGTATTTAATATTAGCCTGAAAAGAATCATTTGCTTTTTCAGGCCTGCAAAGAAAACATCTAATGAAAATAACAGGGTAGAGTCAAAAATTTAACTATAAAAAATATTTCCCTAGCAAAAAATACTTTGTAAAGGGAATAGTCGTAAAATATAAAATCTTCCTTTGTTGTAGAGACATATGCTTTGACAACTTAATTTAGAAACACTATTGATAAGGTTATCCTTTTGATAAAAACATCTGTCCTCTTAAAAAGTGTGTTTTTGCTTTAATGAAGAGATATTTATCACCTTTGTACAATTAGTATGTTCTGTAAATATTTTAAGGACATTATGAAATAGTATTATTTACGTGTAGGTCAAAGAACAGATTAATTCTGTGGATGACCTTGATGACTTAACTCAGTCATCTGAAACAGCTTCCGAGGATGGCGAGTTGCTTTACTGTAAGAAGTCCATGTTGCTAATTGAACAACTTGACATGGGGTGTAAAGGTAGGACTGCAGTGTAAATATAAATACAGTGCCTGTTTGTGTATGGTGTACTAGTAATATATGTACAGCTTGTCTAGAGCCACGGATACGTGATACTGCTATGCATCTCAGAAGTAGGTTCTGTATTAAAAGAACATGAAAGTGCGTGTATACTCTGAGCCACCGACCTATGATCCTTCTCACTCACTGAACCTTCTGTTGACTCTTCTTTCCTGTGCCTTCACCCAAGGTCAGGTTAGCATCACTTTCCTCCTAGAATAACTGAAATAATCTCAGAACTTCTTTCCCTGCCGTTCTACCTCCCGGGACTTCAGTCCACACAGCAACTATAATTATTATCTATTTTTAAAAATTCAGATCTCATCATGTTACCCCTTTGCTTAAATCCCAGCTGTTGCTTCTCTTTGCTTCATGGTTAAAGGTCATAATTGTCTAGCTTCATCTTGTTTTATTTTTTACCCTTCTTTCCGCAGGAATTTTAGAATCAGCGTGTCAATTTCCTAAAATGTCTGCTGGTCTTACGTTTTCGTTTTCATTCAGTTCAAAATACTTTCTAATTCTTCTTTTCATTACCTCTTTGATCCAAGGGTTATTTAGATCCGTGTGGTTTCGTTTCCAAATATTGAGAGTTTTCCAGAGATCCTTCTGTGCTCTTGCTTCTTATGATTTGTTAGGTGCATCCAGAGGGACCCTGGGGCTAGGGCTGATTATTTCCTGCCTTGGAGGCAAGACCTTAATGACTACCTTGTTCGTTCTACTGTAAGGAGATGTTTTTCCAGCCCGGCTCATAAGAATAGATAGAATTCCTGGGACTAAGTGAGCACCAGGCACAGGTTCCTGTAGTCTTTTCAGATGGTCTCAGGTGGTTTCTCCCCGATGGGCGCTGTTCGCTCCTCTGCTGAATACCCGAGGGGCTCCTCCTCAGATCTCCAGGGTCTTTTTTCCTGTTCCACTCTCTCCTCTCCGCGGTTCTGATCTGTGATCTCTGCCCACTTTGGTTTCACCAGACTGTCAGCTTCATCACCTCCTGTCAGGGAGTCTGGCTGACTCAGCTTCTGTTCCTTCTCCCCGTGTTGGGGCCTGGAAATTCTCTCCAGGCAGTGAGCTGGAGCGTTCCTTAGGTTAACCTCCTGTGTTTCCAGGATCATTGTCCTTCAGTCCCTGAAGTCCTTTGTCATGAAAATCATTGTTTAATGTCTTTTGTCGGCGTTGTGTTTGCTCGCTGCACTCAGGAAGGTAAATCGGTAGCTGTTCCCTCTGTCTTGGTTAGAAACATATGGCAGCTGGAGACTGTCCACAGGGTTGTTCCTCCTGCTCCACTTACTACTTCCTGCTCCTCCTTCATTTCTCAGTGTGACATCTCTTCCCTAGGGAAATCTTTCCTGGACCCAGTCTGTGTCAAGTTCTGTTATGTGATCATAGAACTCTCTTTTCTTAGAGTATCCTTCTGAGTTCATAATTATTTTATTTATCTTTCTCTTCTACTAGACTTCAAGGTAAACAAGAGCCAGGGGCGTCTGTTTATCTGCAGAGCTTAGAATAATGTCTTCCACATTATAGACACTTAATGTTTGTTCGAGGCGTGGGTGCGTGAACGTGAAAGTCACAGTCCTTTATACTAAAATTACTCACATAAATTTTTTTTTGTTTTTCTCTTTGTTTTCTTCATCATGTGGACTATGTAAGCTTGTTGAAAATCCGGGATACAGTTCTTTCATATGAAAGATTAGTAGAACTTAAAAAAAGCCACTGTGGACTGCTTAGAGGAAAGATTAAAAAAAATGGAAAGTAAGGTTAGTGGGCTACAGAAAGAGCGGTCAGAAACAAAAGAAGTGAAATCATAGAGCATCAGAAAGTGGAGTGGGAACGAGAGCTCGGCAGCCTGAGGTACTGTACATCTCGCTTTTAAAGAAATAGTTGAACTGTTACTTACTTTAATACTGCAGTGACATAGATGTGTTATAATTACTAATTTGCCCTCTGGGATTTTACAGGGGAGAAAACGTCATTAGTATCGTGGAGTGTGATTTTCTTGGAAATAATATAGCAAGTTCTTCACAGTGAATGCTTCTAATAACTTAATGCATAATTTTCAAAATCATCATTTTCATGTCCATACCAAAGTCCACCATAATAGAAACCTTATTAATTATTTAGCAAATTGATTTTCAGTTGTTTTTCACTTTTCTGTATTATAGTGAGTACTACAAGAAACGTTTTTTCTATAAATTCATTTCAACCTTTCTAATTATTTTGAATGCATTTTCTTTAATAATATCGTATTATTTGGTCAAAGTATGAGAACTTAAAAAGGTCTTTGATCTGTATTTCTAAACTACTCTTAAAGAAGTTTATATTACTTTACATTCCCACACACAGATGTATATAGTAGTCATTTTTCTCAAGACAGGAAAAAAAAAATTTATGCAGTTTTATTCTTAACCCTCTGCATGAAAACTTTGAGAATTATTAAGTGTTTTTCATTATATTTTCCCCTAGTTTACTATTTTAAACATTATGTAGAGGGAATGAAAATTATTGCATCAGGGAATAATCTCGTGATTTTCTAAGAAGAGCTGTATAAATTTTGCAGATTCACCTTAAAGCAAGAAGAAGAGCAGAGAAGAGATGCTGATATGTTGTATGAAAAAACAACCCACTCCAGTAATCTCACCTGGAAAATCCCATGGACGGAGGAGCCTGGTGGGCTGCAGTCCATGGGGTCGCTAAGAGTTGGACACAACTGAGCGACTTCACTTTCACTTTTCACTTTCTTGCATTGGAGAAGGAAATGGCAACCCATTCCAGTGTTCTTGCCTGGAGAATCCCAAGGACGGGGGAGCCTGGTGGGCTGCCGTCTATGGGGTCGCACAGAGTCGGACACGACTGAAGTGACTTAGCAGCAGCAGCAGCAAGAAGAAAAGAAGACCAATATAGTAAAGAAGTTGAAATGAAACAGCAACTTGAACTCACTCTCAGAGCACTCGAAATGGAACTGAAGACTGTGAGGAATGATCTGAATCAGGTAGAGCAATCTTTGGTGAAATTTTCAAATTTCTGACAATATTATTTAAAGTATCCCTTTAATTTAATATGCTTTATTTAGGTTTTTTTTTTTTAATTTTTATTTAATAAATGGTACAAAGCACAATGCCAAAAACGTTAACAGTTAAAATTTCACCAAATGAAAAAATGCTATAGAATAAACAGTTGTAAAAAGCTACATTAAGTTATTTTATATGCTGAAAGTGCTTCAGAATTCACACAATACTAATTTTCTTTTTGTTCTGGTTAAATTATATATACCAGTTTATAACAAATGGTAAAATCTGTAACTCTGTTCAAAGTTTTAAAAGATTACTTAAGAATAGTTCTTTGTATTTCTCTGCCACCTTTATAGTTCTGGTTTCTCATTTCTTAATTAGTAAATTCAGCATGCAGGTTCTATCCCAGGCTAATTTATACACTTCTGGAAGGAACGGCCTCTTAAATCCACAGAGTGTTGAGGTGGGGAGCCCCCAACCACGTCAGATTCGTTTCACATATGATAATATACATGTTTCAATCCATTCTCCCAAATTATCCCACCCTCACCCTCTCCCACAGAGTCCAAAATTCTGCTCCACACATCCATGTCTCTGCTGTTGTGTCGTATACAGGGTTATCATTATCCTCTTGCTATATTCCATATATATGTGTTAATATACTGTATTGGTGTTTTTCTTTCTGACTTTCTTCACTCTGTATAATGGGCTCCAGTTTCATCCACCTCATCAGAACTAATTCAAATGTATTCTTTTTAATCGCTGAGTAGTACTCCATTGTGTAAATGTACCACAGCTTTCTTATCCATTCATCTGCAGATGGACATCTAAGTTGCTTCCATGTCCTGGATATAATAAACACTGCTGCAATGAACATTGGATTACGTGTGTCTCTTTCAATTCTGGTTTCCTCGGTGTGTATGCCCAGCAGTGGGATTGCTATGGGATGCCTAGCAGTGGGATGCCCAGCAGTGGGATCTCCACACTGTTCTCCATAGTGGTTGTACTAGTTTGCATTCCCACCAACAGTGTAAGAGGCTTCCCTTTTTTCCACACCCTCTCCAGCATTTATTGCTTGTAGCCTTTTAGATAGCAGCCATTCTGACTGGCATGAAATGGTACCTCATTGTGGTTTTAATTTGCATTTCTCTGATGATGAGTGATGTTGAGCATGTTTTCATGTGTTTGTTAGCCATCTGTATGTCTTCTTTGGAGAAATGTCTGTTTAGTTCTTTGGCCCATTTTTTGATTGGGTCATTTATTTTTCTGGAATTGAGCTGTAGGAGTTGCTTGTATGTTTTTGAGATTAATCATTTATCAGTTGTTCATTTGCTATTATTTTCTCCCATTCTGAAGGCTGTCTTTTCACCTTGTTTATAGTTTCCTTTGCTGTGCAGAAGCTTTTGATTTTAAATAGGTCCCATTTGTTTATTTTTGCTTTTATTTCCAATATTCTGGGAGGTGGGTCATGGAGGATCCTGATGTGATTTATGTCAGAGAGTGTTTTGCCTATATTCTCCTCTAGGAGTTTTATAGTTTCTGGTCTTACATTTAGATCTTTAATCCATTTTGAGTTATTTTTTGTATGGTGTTAGGGAGTGTTCTAGTTTCATTCTTTTACAAGTGGTTGACCAGTTTTCCCAGCACCACTTGTTAAAGAGATTGTCTTTTCTCCATTCAATATTCTTGCCTCCCTTATCAAAGATAAGGTGTCCATACGTGTATGGATTTATCTCTGGGCTTTCTATTTTGTTCCATTGATCTATATGTCTGTCTCTATGCCAGTACCATACTGTCTTGGTGACTGTGGCTTTGTAGTAGAGCCTGAAGTCCGGCAGGTTGATTCCCCCAGTTCCATTCTTCTTTCTCAAGATTGCTTTGGCTATGAGAGGTTTTTTGTATTTCCATACAAATTGTGAAATTATTTGTTCTAGCTCTGTGAAAAACACCGTTGGTAGCTTGATAGGGATTGCATCGAACTTATAAATTACTTTGGGTAGTATATTCATTTTCACAATATTTATTCTTCCAATCCATGGACATGGTATATTTCTCCATCTATTAGTGTCCTCTCTGATTTCTTTCACCAATGTTTTATAGTTTTCTATATATAGGTCTTTTGTTTCTTTTGGTAGATATATTCCTATATATTTTATTCTTTTCGTTGCAACAGTGAATGGAATTGTTTCCTTAATTTCTCTTTCTATTTTCTCATTATTAGTGTATAGGAATGCAAGGGATTTCTGTTTGTTGATTTTATATTCTGCAACTTTACTATATTCATTGATTAGCTCTAGTAATTTTCTAGTAGAGTCTTTAGGGTTTTCTGTGTAGAGGATCATGTCATCTGCAAACAGTGAGAGTTTTACTTCTTTTTTTCCAATTTGGATTCCTTTTATGTCTTTTTCTGCTCTGCTTGCTGTAGCCAAAACTTCCAGAACTATGTTGAATAGTAGTGGTGAGAGCGAGTACCCTTGTCTTGTTCCTGACTTTAGGGGAAACGCTTTCAGTTTTTCACCATTGAGGATAATGTTTGCTGTGGGTTTGTCATATATAGCTTTTTTTACATTGAGGAATGTTCCTTCTATTCCCGCCTTCTGGAGGGTTTTGATCATAAATGGATGTTGAATTTTGTAAAAGGCTTTCTCTGCATCTATTTAAATAATCATATGGTTTTTATTTTTCAATTTGTTCCTGGTGGCTCAGAGGTTAAAGCATCTTCCTCCAATGCGGGAGACCCGGGTTTGATCCCTGGGTCGGGAAGATCCCCTGGAGAAGGAAACGGTAACCCACTCCAGTATTCTTGCCTGGAGAATCCCATGGACGGAGAAGCCTGATAGGCTACAGTCCACAGGGTCGCAAAGAGTCAGACACGACTGAGCGATGGAACAGAACGGAATGGAACAGAATGTGGTGTATTACATTGATTCATTTGCGGATATTGAAGAATCCTTGCATCCCTGGGATAAAGCCTACTTGGTCATGATGTACTATCTTTTTAATGTGTTGTTGGATTCTGATTGCTAGAATTTTGTTAAGGATTTTTGCATCTATGTTCATCAGTGACATTGGCCTGAAGTTCTCTTTTGTTGTGGCATCTTTGTTAGGTTTTGGTATTAGGGTGATAGTGGCCTCTTAGAATGAGTTAGGAAGCTTACCTTCCTCTGAAATTTTCTGGAAGAGTTTGAGTAGGATAGGTGATAGCTCTTCTCTAAATTTTTGGTAGAATTCAGCTGTGAGGCCATCTGGACCTGGGCTTTTGTTTGCTGGAAGATTTCTGATTACAGTTTCAATTTCCATGCTTGTGATGGGTCTTTTAAAATTTTCTATATCTTCCTGGTTCATTTTTGGAAAGTTATACTTTTCTAAGAATTTGTCCATTTCTTGCAAGTTGTCCATTTTATTGGCATATAATTGCTGATAGTAGTCTCTTATGATCCTTTGTATTTCTGTGTTGTCCGTTGTGATCTCTCCCTTTTCATTTCTAATTTTATTGATTTGATTTTTCTCCCTTTGTTTCTTGATGAGTCTGGCTAGTGGTTTGTCAATTTTATTTACCCTCTCAAAGAACCAGCTTTTGGCTTTGTTGATTTTTGCTATGGTCTCTTTTGCTTCTTTTGTATTTATTTCTGCCCTAATTTTTAAGATCTCTTTCCTCCTACTGAATGTAGGGTTCTTCATTTCTTTCTTTTCTAGTTGCTTTAGGTGTAGAGTTAGGTTTTTTAGTCGGCTTTTTTCTTGTTTCTTGAGGTATGCCTGTATTGCTATGAACCTTCCCCTTAGCACCGCTTTTACAGTGTCCCACAGGTTTTGCGTTGTTGTGTTTTCATTCATTTCTATGTATATTTTGATTTCTTTTTTTATTTCCTCAATGATTTGTTGGTTATTCAGCAGTGTGTTGTTCAGCCTCCATATGTTGGAATTTTTAATAGTTTTTCTCCTGTAATTGAGATCTAGTCTTACTGCATTGTGGTCAGAAGAGATGCTTGGAATGATTTCAATTTTTTTGAATTTACCAAGGCTAGATTTATGGCCCAGGATGTGATCTATCCTGGAGAAGGTTCCGTGTGCGCTTGAGAAGAAGGTGAAATTTATTGTTTTGGGGTGAAATGTCCTATAGAGATCTATTAGGTCTAACTGGTCTATTGTATCGTTTAACTTTTGTGTTTCCTTGTTAATTTTCTGTTTAGTTGATCTATCCATAGGTTTGAGTGGGGTATTAAAGCCTCCCACTATTATTGTGTTATTGTTGATTTCCTCTTTCATACTTGTTAGCATTAGTCTTGCATATTGTGGTGCTCCTATGTTGGGTGCATATATATTTATAATTGTTATATCTTCTTCTTGGATTGAGCCTTTGATCATTATGTAGTGTCCTTCATTGTCTCTTTTCACAGCCTTTGTCTTAAAGTCTATTTTATCAGATATGAGTATTGCTACTCCTGCTTTCTTTTGGTCTCTATTTGCGTGGAATATCTTTTTCTAGCCCTTCACTTTCAATCTGTATGTGTCCCTCGTTTTGAGGTGGGTCTCTTGTAGACAACATATACAGGGGTCTTGTTTTTGTATCCATTCAGCCAGTCTTTGTCTTTTGGTTGGTGCGTTCAACCCATTTACATTTAAGGTAATTATTGATAAGTATGATCCTGTTGCCATTTTCTTTGTTGTTTTGGGTTCAAGTTTATACACTCATTCTGTATTTCCTGTCTAGAGAAGGTCCTTTAGCATTTGTTGGAGAACTGGTTTGTTGATGATGAATTCTCTCAGCTTTTGCCTGTCTGTAAAGCTTTTGATTTCTCCTTCATATTTGAATGAGATCCTTGCTGGGTACAGTAATCTGGGCTGTAGGTTATTTTCTTTGATCACTTTAAGTATGCCCTGACATTCCTTCCTGGCCTGAAGAGTTTCTATTGAAAGGTCAGCTATTATCCTTATGGGGATCCCCTTGTGTGTTATTTGTTGCTTTTCCCTTGTTGCTTTTAATATTTGTTCTTGTGTTTGACCTTTGTTAATTTGATTAATATGTGTCTTGGGGTATTTTGCCTTGGGTTTATCCTGTTTGGGACTCTCTGGGATTCTTGGACTTGGGTGATTATTTCTTTCCCCATTTTAGGGAAATTTTCAACTATTATCTCCTCAAATATTTTCTCATGGTCTTTCTTCTTTTCTTCTTCTGGGACTCCTATGATTCGGATGTTGGGGTGTTTAAAATTGTCCCAGAGGTCTCTGAGATTGTCCTCATTTCTTTTAATTCATTTTTCTTTTTTCCTCTCTGCTTCATTTATTACTATCATTCTATCTTCTGTCTCCGTTATTCTACTGTTGGTTCCCTCCAGAGTGTTTTTGATCTCATCTATTGCATTATTCATTGTATATTGACTCTTTTTTATTTCTTCTAGATCCTTATTAAACCTTTCTTGCATCTTCTCAATCCTCGTCTCCAGATTATTTATCTGTAACTCCAATTTGCTTTCAAGATTTTGGATCAATTTCACTATCATTATTTGGAATTCTTTATCAGGTAGATTCCCTATTTCTTCCTTTTTAGTTTGGATTGGTAGGCATTTATCCTGTTCCTTTATTTGCTGGGTGTTTCTTTGCCTCTTCATCTTGCTTATATTGCTGTGTTTGGGGTGGACTTTCCGTCTTCTGGCAGTTTGTGGAGTTCTCTTTATTGTGGAGTTTCCTCGCTATGGGTGAGGTTGGATGTGTGGCTTGTCAAGGTTCCCTGGTTAGGGAAGCTTGTGTCAGTGTTCTGGTGGATGGAGCTGGATTTCTTCTCTCTGGAGTACAATGAAGTGACCAGTAATGAGTTATGAGATGTCAGTAGGTTTGGAATGACTTTGGACAACCTGTATAGTCACTTCCAAGGTGGTTCCCTCTGTTTTAGCTTCTGTTTGCTGGTCTCTTTAGTGTCTAATTTCTGCCTGACAGTAGGGGGTGGTGGTGGACACTTTTTAAGGCTCACTTGTTGAGTCCTATTCTGGGAAGAGAGGAACGCTGCAGAGAAATATCTCCGGCGTCTGTGGGGAGTGCTTGCAGTGTTCTGGCCACACTGGATTTGCCCCCACTCACGGCATGTGTGCTGTCCCCGTCTACACTGCACAGGCTCTAGGTTGCTCTGCCAGTAACTGTCTGAGGCAGGCACTGGGTAGTATGCATTTCCCAGGTCTAAGCCGCTCAAGTTCAGGTTCTCAGGTACTCCACAAAGGTGCAGATTTGGTTGGGCCTGCATTTTGTGCCTTCCCTGGACCGAGCAGCTCAAGTGACCAGGTGTTTGGTGAGTGCAGTTGCTGCAACTTATCACCTCCCTGGTCCCTCCTGCTCGGTTTTCTGTGTATACAACTGGTGCACCTTCTCAGGTGGATGTTAACCAGCCAGAAACCCAAAAAGTTTGGTATCGGATGCCTCTCTGGTGCCGCGATTGCCCCCTTCTGGCTCTGGCTGCCCTCCCCTGCCTGTGTCGGTGGGGGACGGGCCGGACACAGCCAGCTAGCTCTGCTCAGTCCTTTGTTCTGTGAGCAGGGCTGGCGGAGTCCAAAGTTAGGGCTTTTCACCTTTTCGCAGGGTAGCTACCCAACAGTCTGCTCTGCTATCTCCAGTCAGCTCCCCCAGACTGCCCTCGCAGCATTCAGGCCCGGTCCTCCCTCTAAGCAGTTCCGCCGGCTCCTACCTGCCCAGCCCCGACTTGTTAATGGTGGATGAGGGCATCTGCTCTGCTTCTCCGCTGGGAGTTACCGTTGGACTCGAAAGCTGTGAGGTTTAATTATTTATTTCTTTTTCTCCTGGTTGTGTTGCCCTCTGAGGTTCCAAGCCTCGCCAGACTCGCCTGTGAGAGTGTTTCCTGGTGTTCGGAAACTTCTCTCTTTTTATGCCTCCCTTCCCAGGATGGAGCTCCGTCCCTACTTCTTTTGTCTCTCTTTTTATTTTTTATGTTTTTTCCTACCTACTTTTGAAGACAATGGGCTGCTTTTATGGGTGTCTGATGTCTTCTGCTGGCATTCAGAAGTTGTTTTATGGACTTTACTCAGTGTTCAAATGTTCTTTTGATGAATTTGTGGGGGAGAAACTGGTCTCGCTGTCCTATTCCTCCGCCATCTTGTTTCAGCCTCTTATTTAGGTTTAGAACAAAATTGTTATCTCAAGTATGAACTGTGACATTTAGTGCTTAAGTTATTAATTTCTTGCCATGGTTGGCTTCTAATAGATGCTCTCTGTATGTCTGCTGAGTAGAGGAATGGACATAAATCAAGTTTAATCATTAACATAATGATTGACATTTTTGATACAGTAGGCAAAGTAGTATTCTTAATTCCAAACCATGTATTAATTTTGGCTTTTTCATGTTAAAATACAGGCTAACTTGCGTTGACACTGTGAAGAAACTAGTTAAGTGCTTTGTAAAGAAATTTTCCTTCACAGTACTGTCTGCTTATGTTTTTGCTCTGTGATAAATTTAGCAGGCATTTAAATTAATATCTGAGTTATTCATGTGAGAATAAAGATCCTTGTGCTTAAAAAGGCTACTTCCTTTAAACAGTTTTTTTCATTTTAAATTATTCTCCGAAGATTTTAACTTTTTTTTTTTTTTAATGGTATGGGCCCAAAACTTCATAAAATGTCTCTCCAGGTTATAGAAGAGTGAAATGACACTCAGAAGCAGCTTTCTCGAGAACGGAATGCCAGAATCTTACAGGATGGAAGAAACAAAAGGAGAACAAAAGGAGATAGAAATGACTAATAAGGAAATGAACTCTGAGGTATTTTCTGTAGTCATTTTCAAATATGTGTGTATGTCTCTGTGTATGTATATATTTAAAAACCAACACTATATATCATAACAAGTGTAGAGGATTTTGAAAGTCTATGTATCTATGTTTTGAGGAGGGAAACATTTTCCATCTTTTGGATGAAGTAATATTTGTAATTAAAATCCGTTTGTCTGCTGCGGATAGGTAGTGACATAGGATGGCCTCATCCAAGGGAGGCCTTTAATATTTTCCATAGGAATTGATCTCAACATTTTTGTGACTATCTTGGAAGAGCCGGTGACCTGATTGTGGTTTAGGCAAGGAAGACCGTATGTGCTCCACTATCGACTGCGCTACCCGACCAAGTTCCTCTGCTTTGGACTGAACGTGTCTGTCATTCCATGCACGTCATCATCTTCAGTGTCTAAATCAGAGTTCATTCTTGGCGCCACTTTCATTTCTTTAACCGATACCCTATCAAAGATCTTTTCACATCATTTACAGGTTTTCAATTTGTAAAAACTGTGTCATCGTTGTTAAAACACTTTTGAACACCGTAAAAAGTTGTTTCTTTAGAATAAACTTATAAAAGTCTCCCCTCCCCCTCTAAAGAAAACAAACTTTTGCTACTAACAATAGATATGCTGGTTGTTGGTAGTGATGTCATTTCCTCGAAAGATCATTAGGTTAGTTTATCACTTCCCCTGATGGTAAGGAGGAAACTAGGCAGTTCAGAGACCACATTTTGAATGTCATTCTTCTACTTGTGAGAAAATGAGCACTCTGCTCTGTGAGTATCCTATTTCAGTACAGGGAACTTTTGAAAACAGTAATAGATAATGCATAACATATATTAGTGATAATTATTGTGTTTTTCATTGTATTTCCTGCATCTTACTATCTTAAACATTATGGAGAGATAAAGAAAGTTACTGCAGCAGCAAATAATCTCATGATTTTCTGAGACAAGCTCTCTACATTTTACCTATCTACCATTAGTGTTTGCACCGTGAGTGAAGTTAGAGGCTTGTTTTGTATTGATATGTTTGTACTAGAGAAGTGACTGTGGTTTGATGTAAAAGGACTAGTAGAGTCAGAAGACCTGGCGAAAAGCCCGCAGCTTATTTATATTTTTAACTTCTTCCTTTCCAGAAGTATAGCTAATGAGTTAGTTGATGTTTGTAGAAGTGCTTAGTACAGTTATCAATAGGTATAATTCTTCTAATTGACTGTTAAAATGTCAGAAAAGTAGCATAGTCTTAAAGATTTTTTTATGAAATTTAGTCTATTTAAATATATATAGAGCTAAGGCTCTTACTGTGAGGTAGCTGTATAGGTTAGGTATCAGATGCAGTGTTTTTAAAGCTAAAGTGGTGTTGTTTATTAAATTATAGTTGATTTACAGTATTGTGTTGTTTCAGGTATTCAGCACAGTGATTCAGCTATATACGTTTATGTATATGTATGTGTGTGTGTATATACACACACACATATATAGGGCTTCCCTGCTGGCTCATACTATAAAGAATCCGCCTGCAATACAGGAGACCTGGGTTTCATCCTTGGTTTGGGAAGGTCCCCTGGAGAAGGAAATGACTACCCGCTCCAGTATACTTACCGGGAGAATTCCATGGGAAGAGGAGTCTGATGGGCTAGAGTCCATGGGGGTTACAAAGAGTCAGACATGACCAAGTGACTAACACACATGCACAGTATAACACACACACACATATTCCTTTTCAGATTTTTCTTATAGAATATTATGTTTAGTTCCTTATGTTGATCCTTGTTGGTTAGTTTATGTATCAGTTCAGTTTCAGTTCAGTCATGTCTGACTCTTTGTGACCCCATGGACTGCAGCGTGCCAGGCCTCCCTGTCCATCACCAGCTCCCAGAATTGACTCAAACTTATGTCCATTGAGTTGGTGGTGCCATCCAACCATCGCATCCTCTGTCGTCCCCTTCTCCTCTGACCTTCAGTCTTTCCCAGCATCAGGGTCTTTTCAAATAAGTCAGTTCTTTCCATCAGGTGGCCAAAGTATTGGAGTTTCTGCTTTACCATCAGTCCTTCCAATGAACATTCAGGACTGATTTCCTTAAGGATGGACTTGTTGGATCTCCTTGCAGTCCAAGGGACTCTCAAGAGTCTTCTCCAACACAACAGTTCAAAAGCATCAATTCTTATATTTCATATAAACTAGTGTGTATATGTTAATCCCAACATTCTAGTTTCTCCCTTCCCATACCTCCCTTTAGCCTATAGTGACCGTTAGCTTGTTTTCTATGTCTGTGAAGCTCTTTCTGTTGTATAAATAAGTTCATTTTTAGATTCCACATATAAGCAGTATGATATACTTGTCTTTGTCTGACTTAGTCACTTAGTGTGATAATGTCTAGGTCCAACATCCCTGTTGCTACAAATAGCATTTTATTCTTTTTTATGGTGTAGTATTATTTCATTGTATAAATATACCACATCAGATGCAATTTTTTTTAAATTTTTATTGGAGGCTAATTATTTTACAATATTATATTGGTTGGTTTTGCCATACATTGATGTGAATCCGCCCCAGATTGACATGAGTTCCCCCTCCCGAACGCCCCTCCCACCTCACTTCTCCCTTTATCCTCCCTCTGCGTCATCCCCACATACCAGCCCTGAGCATCCTGTAACATGCATCAACCCTAAACTGGTGATTCGTTTCACATATGATAATATACATGTTTCAATGCCATTCTCCCAAACCATCCCACCCTCACCCTTTCCGACAGAGTCCCAAAGACTGTTCTATACATCTGTGTCTCTTATGCTGTCTCGTATACAGGGTTATCATTTGCATCTTTCTAAATTCCATATATATGCGTTAGTATATTGTATTGGTGTTTTTCTTTCTGGCTTACTTCACTCTGTATAATAGGCTCTAGTTTCATCCACCTCATTAGAACTGGTTCAAATGCATTCTTTTTAATGGTTGAGTAATATTCCATTGTGTATATATACCAAAGCTTTCTTATCCATTCGTCTGCAGATGGACATCTAGGATTCTTCCATGTCCTGGCTATTATAAACAGTGCTGCAATGAACATTGGAGTACATGTGTTTCTTTCAATTCTTGTTTCCTTGGTGTGTACGCCCAGGAGTGCGATTGCTGGGTCATATGGCAGTTCTATTTCCAGTTTTTTTTTTTTTTTTTGAGGAATCTCCACACTGTTCTCCATAGTGGCTGTACTACTTTGCATCCCCACCAACAGTGTAAGAGGGTTCCCTTTTCTCCACACCCTCTCCAACATTTATTGCATGTAGACTTTTGGAGAGCAGCCATTCTAACTGGTGTGAAATGGTATCTCATTGTGGTTTTGATTTGCATTTCTCTGATTATGAGGGATGTTGAGCTTTTTTTCATGTGTTTGTTAGCCATCTGTATGTCTTCTTTGGAGAAATGTCTGTTTAGTTCTTTGGCCCATTTTGTGATTGCATCATTTATTTTTCTGGAATTGAGCTGCAGAAGCTGCTTGTATATTTTGGAGATTAATCCTTTATCAGTTGCTTCATTTGCTATTATTTTCTCCCATTCTGAAGGCTGTCTTTTCACGTTACTTATACTTTCCTTTGCTGTGCAGAAGCTTTTGATTTTAATTAGGTCCCATTTGTTTATTTTTGTTTTTATTTCCAATATTCAGGTCAGTAGGTGCCCAGTATGCTACTGGAGCTCAGTGGAGAAATAACTATAGAAGGAATGAAAGGAGGGAGCAAAAGCAAAACCAATACCCAGTTGTGGATGGGACTGTTGATAGAAGCAAGGTCCGGTGCTGTAAAGAGCCATATTGCATAGGAACCTGGAATGTTAGGTCCATGAATCAAGGCAAATTGGAAGTGGTCAAACAGGAGATGGCAAGAGTGAACATAGACATTCTAGGAATCAGTGAACTAAAATGGACTGGAATGGGTGAATTTAACTCAGATGACCATTATATCTAGTACTGTGGGCAGGAATCCCTTAGAAGAAATGGAGTAGCCATCATGGTCAACAAAAGTGTCCGAAATACAGTACTTGGATGCAATCTTAAAAATGACAGAATGATTTCTGTTCGTTTCCAAGGCAAACCATTCAATATTACAGTAAACCAGGCCTTTGCCCCAACCAGTAACACTGAAAAAGCCGAAGTTGAATGGTTCTATGACCTACAAGACCTTTTAGAACTAACACCCAAAAAAGATGTCCTTTTCATTGTAGGAGACTGGAATGCAAAAGTAGGAAGTCAAGAAACACCTGGAATAACAGGCAAATTTGGCCTTGAAGCACAGAATGAAGCAGGGCAAAGGCTAATAGAGTTTTGTCAAGAGAACGCACTGGTCATAGCAAACACCTTCTTCCAACAACAGAAGAGAAGACTCTACACATGGACATCACCAGACGGTCAACACCGAAATCAGATTGATTATATTCTTTGCAACCAAAAATGGAGAAGCTGTATACAGTTAGCAAAAACAAGACCAGGAGCTGACTGTGGCTCAGATCATGAACTCCTTATTGCCAAATTCAGATTTAAATTGAAGAAAGTAGGGAAAACCACTAGACAATTCACATATGACCTAATCAAATCCCTATGATTATACAGTGGAAGTGAGAAATAGATTTAAGGGACTAGATCTGATAGAGTGCTTGATGAACTCTGGACGGAGGTTCGTGACATTGTACAGGAGACAGGGACCAAGACCATCCCCATGGAAAAGAAATGCAAAAAATCAAAATGGCTGTCTGAGGAAGCCTTACAAATAGCAATGAAAAGAAGAGAAGTGAAAAGCAAAGGAGAAAAGGAAAGATATAAGCATCTGAATGCAGAGTTCCAAAGAATATCAAGGAGAGATAAGAAAGCCTTCCTCAGTGATCAATGCAAAGAAATAGAGGAAAACAAAAGAATAGGAAAAACAAGAGATCTCTTCAAGAAAATTAGAGATTCCAAGGGAATATTTCATGCAAAGATGGGCTTGATAAAGGACAGAAATGGTATGGACCTAACAGAAGCAGAAGATATTAAGAAGAGGTGGCAAGAATACACAGAAGATCTGTACAGAAAAGATCTTCACGTCCAAGACAGTCATGATAACGTGATCACTGACCTAGAGCCAGACATCTTGGAATGTGAAGTCAAGTGGGCCTTAGAAAGCATCACTACAAACAAAGCTAGTGGAGGTGATGGAATTCAAGTTGAGCTATTTCAAACCTTGAAAGATGATGCTCTGAAAATGCTACACTCAATATGCCAGCAAATTTGGAAAACTCAGCAGTGGCCACAGGACTGGAAGAGGTCAGTCTTCATTCCAATCCCAAAGAAAGGGAATGCCAAAGAATGCTCAAGCTGTCGCACAATTGCACTCATCTCAATCGCTAGTAAAGTTATGCTCCAAATTCTCCAAGCCAGGCTTCAGCAATATGTGAACCGTGAACTCCCAGATGTTCAGACAGGTTTTAGAAAAGGCAGAGGCACCAGAGATCAAATTGCCAACATCCGCTGGATCATGGAGAAAGCGAGAGAGTTCCAGAAAACCATCAATTTCTGCTTCATTGACTATGCCAAAGCCTTTGACTGTGTCGATCACAATAAACTGTGGAACATTCTGAAAGAGATGGGAATCCAAGACCACCTGACCTGCCTCTTGAGAAACCTGTATGCAGGTCAGGAAGCTACAGTTAGAGCAGGACATGGAACAAGAGACTGGTTTCAAATAGGAAAAGGAGTACGTCAAGGCTGTATATTGTCACCCTGCTTATTTAACTTCTATGCAGAGTACATCATGAGGAACACTGGGCTGGAAGAAGCACAAGCTGGAATCAAGATTGCTGGGAGAAATATCAATAACCTCAGATATGCAGATGACACCACCCTTATGACAGAAAGTGAAGAGGAACTCAAAAGCCTGTTGATGAAAGTGAAAGGGGAGAGTGAAAAGGTTGGCTTGAAGCTCAACATTCAGAAAACAAAGATCATGGCATCTGGTCCCATCACTTCATGGGAAATAGATGGAAAAACAGTGGAGACAGTGTCAGATTTTATTTTTTGGGGCTCGAAAATCACTGCAGATGCGGATTGCAGCCATGAAATTAAAAGACGCTTACTCTTTGGAAGGAAAGTTATAACCAACCTTAATAGTATATTAAAAAGCAGAGACATGACTTTGCCAACCAAGATCAGTCTAGTCAAGGCTATGGTTTTTCCTGTGGTCATGTATGGATGTGAGAGTTGGACTATGAAGAAGGCTGATCGCCGAAGAATTGATGCTTTTGAACTGTAGTGCTGGAGAAAACTCTTGAGAGTCCCTTTTACTGCATGGAGATCCAACCAGTCCATTCTAGAGGAGATCAATCCTGGGTGTTCTTTGGAGGGACTGATGCTAAAGCTGAAACTGCAATACTTTGGCCACCTCATGCGACGAGTTGATTCACTGGAAAAGATTCTGATGCTGGGAAAGGTTGGGGGCGGGAGGAGAAGGGGACGACAGAGAATGAGATGGCTGGATGGCATCACCGACTCGATGGACATGAGTTTGAGTGAACTCCGGGAGTTGGTGATGGACAGGGAGGCCTGGCGTGCTGTGATTCATGGGGTCACGAAGAGTCCGACACGACTGAGCGACTGAACTGAACTGAACTGAGAAGTTTTGGGTTGTTATGTTTTCCTTTTCATTCATTTCTATGCATATTTTGATTTCTTCTATGATTTGTTCATTATTCAGCAGTGTGTTGTTTAGCCTCCATATGTTAGCATTTTTAATAGTTTTTCTCATGTAATTGAAATCTAATCTTACTGCATTGTGGTTAGAAAAGCAGATGCAATTTTTAAGTGTAGTCAGATCTATACATCTTTTATTTAAGTCTTCCCAAGGTCCTTTTAATTCAAAGAAAAGCCTCTCCAGTTCTGAACTTCTTGAAAAGTCTCTTGGGGTTTCTTTTTTACTTTCACGGATTTATTGTCTTCAATTAAATTTTTGAATGGGTATTTGCTGGTATAAAGTCTGAGAATTGTATCGAACCTTATTTTTCCAGTTGGAGACATTCTTGGTGCAGTCTTTCCATTGTATAAACATAGAGGTTAGTCTTTCAGAGGAAATCATGAAATGTCACTTTATTGAGTACTAGCTAGAAGTCTCCTTTGTTTCACTTAGGTTTCTGATAGTTGTGAAGAGGCAAAAGATCTGTTGCTCAAAAGCCACATGTTGCAGGATGAAATTGCCATGCTAAACCTGGAGATAGGTGCAATGAAAAATCAGAACCAGGAAAAGGAAAATAAATATTTTGAAGGCAAGGTCTGATGCTGTAGGAGAGAAGTGAGGAGTTAATCAAGTAATGGAATCATTTAAAAGAGAGAACGTATCAGTACAAAAATGAGAAAGCAGAAAGAGAAGTGAGTATCCAGAAGAAGAAATTCTCAGACTTCCTGAAAGAAAGTTAAAAGTGATTCTTGATTCTGGCTAAATGTTGAATCTAGTTGAATATAAAAAATACATAGGCTGTGAATCTATGGTCTTTAAACCAGTTTAAAAGCACACCTGTATCCAGCAAATAAAAATTAGACCCAAGAGATGCTTTACTTTGAGTAGAGACATCGTATTGCTTATGCAATGTTAAGAGATTCAGTTCTAAATTATTAATATAGATAAAGTGAATGTGAAGTCGCTCAGTAGTGTCTGACTCTTTGCGACCCCCTGGCCTGTAGCCTACGAGGCTTCTCTGTCCACGGGATTTTCCAGGCAAGAACACTGGAGTGGGTTGCCATTTCCAGTGTTAGTAATTTACTCTTCTACTATTATTATAATCATTTTAATATTTATGTTATCACATTTTAATATCATAATGAAGCAGATAAATGAAATGCTCAAACCTAAAATAAATATTTTGAAATTAAGATTCAGTTACATGGATTATCTTGACACTCAATTCCAGGTTTCCCAGATGCTATATTTTATATATTGTACTTTGGCTTCAGTAGCTTGTCATACCTTTTTGTCATATTTGTTGGTATAATTTTAGTTTTATTCATGCCAATTTGAATTAATTTGGGAAAATTTCAGCCTTGATCATTTTTTCTTATGGCCTCTCAACTCTTTAAAGGCATCTATTTGTCACTGAATCATAATTTGGGACTTGAGTGGTGAGCTTTAGCCAAATTATTCCTGATTTAATCTTCCCACTGCTATTTATGCTATTTACTTAGAGCATTTTAACAAACACTTTCCTCATAATTCTCATTTTAAGGATCAATTTGTATCATTTCAATACAGGTTTGTCCACCAAGCCTCTTGATGAAAGTGAACGAGGAGAGTGAAAAAGTTGGCTTGAAGCTCAACATTCAGAAAACTAAGATCATGGCAACTGGTCCCATCACTTCATGGCAAATAGATGGGGAAACAGTGTCAGACTTTATTTTCTGGGGCTCCAAAATCACTGCAGATGCTGATTGCAGCCATGAAATTAAAAGATGCTTACTCCTTGGAAGGAAAGTTATGACCAACCTAGATAGCATATTAAAAAGCAGAGACATGACTTTGCCAACCAAGGTCTGTCTAGTCAAGGCTATGGTTTTTCCAGTGGTCATGTGTGGATGTGAGAGTTGGACTGTGAAGAAAGATGATCGCCAAAGAATTGATGCTTTTGAACTGTGGTGTTGGAGAAGACTCTTGAGAGTCCCTTGGACTGCAAGGAGATCCAACCAGTCCATTCTAAAGGAGATCAGTTCTGGGTGTTCATTGGAAGGACTGATGCTAAAGCTGAAACTCCAATACTTTGGCCACCTCATGTGAAGAGCTGACTCACTGGAAAAGTCTCTGATGCTGGGAGGGGTTGGGGGCAGGAGGAGAAGGGGCGACAGAGAGCGAGATGGCTGGATGGCATAACCGACTCGGTGGACATGAGTTTGAGTGAACTCCGGGAGTTGGTGATGGACAGGGAGGCCTGGCGTGCTGGGATTCATGGGGTCGCAGAGTCGGACATGACTGAGCAACTGAACTGAATATTTCCATGGCAGTGACTTCACTCTGATGGTCATGTAAGTTCTGTACCACTCCATCCAGGAGGTGCTATTTGCATATTAACCCGTGGTTGTTTTCCACTGAGTAATACGTAGAGGAAGTAAGTTGCAAATTATGATAAGTGGAGAATACTGCTACTTGGTTAGTGGAGTCAGTGAACATTTTTGAAGTACTGGATACATATGTTTTGGGCCTCATGCTCCCCCTTACTGCCACTTGCAATGGGATGGAGAGTGATTTCAGTGTGACTTGTGTTGAAGACCACTTCTGTTGGCATGACATCTGCCTGATATATCAAATTGTTTTGGAGATAAAATCCAGCGACTGTAATAAGGCCAATTACAAACAGTTCTTATTCTGTGCCACGTCCTCTTCTAAATAGTTTATGTATGTGGTTAGTCACTCAGTCATGTCCAGTTCTTTGTGACCTCATGAACAGCCACACAATAGGCTCCTCTGTCCATGGGATTCTCCAGCAAGAATACTGGAGTGGGTTTCTTTCTGGCAATACTGGACCCATTTCCTTCTCCAAAGTACATTATGTAAACTTCGCAGTATAATCTTCCAAAGATTCCACTGAGATTGTTGCTACCATTATCTCCATTTTATGGATGGAGAAACTGAGATACAGAAAAGTTAAGTGATTTGCTCCAGGACACACAGCTCAGAACTGATGGAACTGTGACACAGGCCCACGCATTCTGGCTCCTGTGTAGCTACTGCCTCTCACACTAGTTCCTGAAGCATCCGGTTGTCACCAACAGCAGTGTTAGCTCTCTTAACCACTGGAAGATCTGTGGTCATTTAGATATGTGGATATTTAAAGTGATGGCAGATGTGGAGCCTGGATTAAAACAAAATGGTAGTTTTCTGTCTTTCCCCATTTGAGTAGTTTACAAATGTGTGTGTTCATTTGAGAAAATCTGATTTAAAGCATGGATGATATTGTGTTTGAGTGCTAGAGGAGAGGTCAGTAAACTGTAGAGGGCAGACAGGAAATATTTTCACTTTGTGAACTGCAAGGTGTCTGCTGTAACAACTCATTTCTGCTGTATGTCAGGAAAGCAGCTGTTTACCATATGCAGACAAAAGAGACAAAAACCAATGATGGTGGATTTACTAGGTTATTAGTAGTTAAAACAGTTCTTTTTTCTTTTTTTTTTTTAGTTGTAAGAAGTGCAGGATCAACTTACAGAGGCTGTGAGATGTGCTGAGAAAACACAGGATCACGTCGAAAAGTACGATTTAAAGCAGCGTAGAAAATAAGTATAAAGCAGATAAACAGTATAATATGAGAATAGAGCAATAGTGATAATAGACACATTATCGTGAAGCTGTGTAACGTTTCAGCTTTGAGCTGTTTTGAGATCGATAATTTCCCCCCATTATTTCCATATTTTGCACATTATCCACAAGTGAAAAGTGAAGGTGTTAATTGCTCAGTCATGTCTGACTTTTCACAGCCCCATGGACTACAGCATTCCAGGCTCCTTTGTCCATGGAATTCTCCAGGCAAGAATCCTGGAGTGGGTTGCCATTCCTTTCTCCAGGGGATCTTCCTGACTCAGGGATCAAACATGGGTCTCCTGTGTTGTCAGCAGATTCTTTACCATCTGAGCCACCAGGGAAGGCGATTAGTCACAAATAGAAAAACAGTACAGATGCCAAATCATCTACTTTTCAAAATGCTAAGAACCTGTGTAATTGAACCAGCAGATATTTGTTCAAAAACAGTGTGGTATTTTCAAAATCTATGTGTGAAGAAATGCCGTGACAGTCCAGGGGTTAAAACTATGCTTTCCAGGGCAGACGGTGTGTGTTTGATCCCTCGTTGGGGAGCTAGGACCCCATGTGCCTCACAGCCAAAAAAAACCAAAACATGAAACAGAAGCAATATAGTAGTCAATTCAATAAAGACTTTAAAAATGGTCTACATCCAAAAAAAAAAAAATCTTAAAAAAAACCCCTATGTATAAAAATAATTATTTTAAAATATGCATTTTAGGCTTGAAATGGAAAATGTCGAGTTAGAAACTACAGTCAAAAAGCAAGAGGGCAAAATTGAACAGCTTCAGAAAAACCTGTTAAGTACAAGATCGGTAAGTCAACATCTTAATTTCTGTCATACTGAGAAAGGATTTTAATTTTTTTACTAGTAATATATAAGACTATTTTGGACAATGTGAAAAGTCTCATTGATTAGCTTATAGTATTTTTTATTGATACTGCTTGCTACTAGTACTGTGATTCCTCTTTATAGAATAAGTCGACTGAATTCATAAAATTAATGATTTTTATAGTAAGATTTTAATTTAAAAAATTGTGACAGTCCAAAAGCAATATTTTATATAGACCACATTTTGTTTGTTCACTCCTCTGTCAATGGAATTCCACCTTCTGATTACTGTTAATAATGCTGCTTTGAACATTGGTACACAGACATCTATTTGAGTCCAGAAATTTGAGTAATGATTTGATTGAGAATTTTGAGTTTCTTTTGTAATCCAAATCTTTCTGTGACATTTTTGAGAATGAATCATTTTAAATATTGTAGTTTGTTCTCTTCATTAAGAATGAATACTCCATCTGTACAGAACCATTTTTCTGAACGAATGTATTTTTCATTTGTTGGATTTTTTTTTTTTTTTTTAGAGTTGGGGGTTGCATGGGAATTTTTCAAAGATTATTTTACTAAGATGTGACTTAACAAAACCTGGAATATCTTGAACCATTGATGAAAATTATTTTAGAGCATCTCTAGAAAGTAAAATGTAAATATAGGCACTCTTTTAAAAACTTTCATTAACATTTAGTATTTTATGTGTAAAAGTCTCTGTTTTTAACCAAAAAATGTTGGGAATTTAAATTCCAGAAAAATGATGAAATGAAAAATCATTTTAAGTTGTTTTAAGAAAAGTCATCCATTTTGAAATATGTTATTGGCATCAACTAGGTTTAAAAACTATGTTTACTATAAATTCATATTAACTTGTGAACTCATGAGAAATAATATTTTTAAGAAAGAATAAGTCTCTCTAGGTGTTTACAAATAATTTTCTTAAATTTTTTTTCTGACTCTGAGGACAAAAAGGAACAATTAAAGAAATATATTGAATTAAAGCAATCACTGGAAAATAGTTTGGACCAAGAAAAGAAGAAAAATAGTGAGAATAGAAAAAGAGATTACTGGGTAAGGTTTTAATACTTCTGATAATCTCAACTGTTAATTAAAGTATAATTTTATTTTATTAAAACCTTAGACACAAATTTATTTTTTATGTGTATTTTCATAATTAAACACATTATCCTATTTCGAAGTTTACTGTGGAAAGTCAGCACAATCTGAAATGTGTTTGAGTGCAGCAGTGTTATAGTTACCTGTAATGTTTTCTAAAACCGTAACAGCCGTGCCTCTGCATATAGTAATGTCACTGTGTTCCTCATCATCTATGCTGAATTTTTACTTCTGCAAACTATCTTTGTTCTTTTTGGTAATCCTGTCTTCTTTTAATTGTGTTCCTTCCCTTCATCATTCAAGTAATTTATTATCTAAAAACCTACCTGTGTTATTGTTGAACAACATTAAACAGTATCTTGATTTGGCTTATATTTTCTTTTTGCCCCCAAATTTTAGTTGTAAAATGTACATACAGAAATCTATGTGTAACTTAAAGAATAATAAAATTAGTGACCATGTTTTGATCAGTAAGATAAAAAACTGCTTCTGTTTTTTTGCTGAGTAAGTTAACCCTCATCATCTACAGATTCAGCCAACCCAAGATCAAAAGTATTCGGGGAAAAACATTGGAGAAAGTTCCAAAAAGCAAAACTTGGATTGGTCTGAAGCTGGCAACTATTTCCATAGTGTTTACATTGTATTTATAACTATTTACAAAGCGTTTACATTGTATTAGTTAATGTAAGTGATCTAGGGATGACTGAAAGTATAGGGAAGATGTGCGTAGGGAGACTTGCGCATTCGTGGATTTTGTATCCACGGAGTGTTGGGGGATTTTTGAACCAATCCTCTGTGGATGCCAAGGGATGATTATACAAAGGGTTCTTCTCTGATTCTCATTAATATTTTTCTTTTAATTTTCTCTACATTGCTTTGCATTTTGTTAACAATATGCTGGGCAAGATTTCTACATCTCTTAAAACAGTCTTGAAGAGACTGAGACACTCTCTCTCTCTTCTGTTTTCCTTCCTTCTAAAACTCTCATCATGGGTTATTTCCCACTTAACTCAGGCTCCAAAGACTTTTTGTTTCTTTTTCAATTTTGAGTGAGAATCTTGGTGGATTTTTTGTATCTACTCTTTTTTCTTTTTGTAGAGGCTATGGTCAGTAGGAACAAAGGTGTCTTGTGTCTTTTCAAAAAACATTCATATATCATATCTCTTCTGAATACTTCTCTCTGGTTTATAACTAATATTTAATAACAATTAATATTTCACACTAGCATACTAAAAATTGACGTTAACTTATTTATAAGAACTCATACATTACATATATCACACACAGTATATTGAAATGTGACAAAACTTTTCTTCATAATATTTATCTAAGATTAGAATTTAGTTATTATGCTTTCAAGGAATATTAAATTTGAACAATGAGAAAGGATTATAATTTATAGATTTATTTGTTTTATCTGATAGAACATATATCTGTTTAATTATTAAATATCTGCTCTTAAAGAACTTACTCATTTTATACATTTCTACAGATTTAAGAAACTCTTAAAAATGACAAGAAGGAAGTTAAATGAATATGAAAATGGAGAGTTTAGTTTCCATGGAGATTTAAAAACCAGTCCAACTGAAATGGCTATTCAAATTAATATGCTAAAACATAAGGTAATTTTTAATCAGTTTTAGAACCCCAAAATCACTTAATTTGGGGAAATGTAAATCATTCCATGCTTTGAGCAGTGAAACACAGATTTGTCTATTAATTTTTTAGGTTGGACACCAGTGAAAAAGACAGCTTTTCCCTATACCATTTTTAGATAAAAAGGGCACACTCTTGACTCTCTCTGTCTTGAACCCTGGCTGGTGGTCTGAAGCTGAGCAGGACAGCATTAATGACCCCAAATCATCCGTTGTTTTGGTGACAGGTTTGTTGAAATCTAATGAACATACCATGAGGTTCACTCATTTAAACTCTACAGTTCAGTAGCTGTTGTGTTTAAAGAGTTAAACAGGCATTACCACATTAGAACATTTTCCTCACCCTCCAAAGAAACCTTACAGCTTTTCATAATCACTCTGTGCCAGTTTTCCCTTCCTGATCTTCCTAGCCTGAGGGAACCATAACTCCACTCCTTGACTGTGTAGATGTCCCTTTTCTGGACATTTTGTGTCAGTGAATCACACAGTATGGGATCCTTTGTGACTGCCTTCTTTCATTTAGCATAAGTTTCAAGGTACATCTAACATGTATCAGTGTTTGCTTGCTTTTT
Organism: Moschus berezovskii; assembly: GCF_049115385.1. Lineage (NCBI taxonomy): Eukaryota > Metazoa > Chordata > Mammalia > Artiodactyla > Moschidae > Moschus > Moschus berezovskii. The sequence goes on from NC_142474.1 coordinate 86,155,650, forward strand.
ATTGCTCAATAATATTCTATTGTATGGGTGAACCACATTTTATTTATCCATTCATCATCTGATGGACCGTTGGGGTTGTTTCTGCTTTTTGGCTAATGTCAGTAATGTTGCTGTGAACATTTATGTCTAGGTTTTCATGTGAATATATTTTTTCATTTCTTTTGGGAATACAGTTATGAATAGAATTGCTGTATTGCACAGCAACTCTGTTTAACCTTTTGAGGACCTGACATACTGTTTTCCAGCATGGCTGCACCATTTTACATTTTTATGCAAAGTACGTAAAATGTTCCAATTTCTATACATTCCTGTCAACACTAGTCATTACTTGTCTCTATGAGTATAGCCATCCTAGCAAGTATGAAGTGTCATCTCGTGGTGTTTTATTTCTCTGAGGAGAGGACAGTGAAGATTGAGTTCTGGATTAGTAACTACTCAAAGCTACGTAAATCTTTTAGAATTTCAGTAAATTGAGATGAGGTCAAAAGTCTGATTTTGGTAATTAAAGTATTTCTAGTTATTTCTTATAGTTCAAATCATATGTCTCATTGCTTACTAGTCTTCATTGTTTTCAAACTTGAGCAGAAATTCTCAAGTGTCTCAAGGTAGGAGACACAATTCCCAATTTGTAAGAAATTGTAATTGAAGGGAACCCTGAAAAACTTCTTCCTGAATAGTTCTTAAGTCTTTCTTCTAGTTATATGCTTCTTCTCATCAACATTGTTTGTCATTAAAAATCTCACCCTTTATTATATTCCAGTTTATAGGAGAACAGTTTTTATCTGCATTTAAGTTATGCTTCTTTATTTTCTCTTTTTCAAAAATCCATTTTTCTGTTTTTTTCCTAATCAGCTTTAAGTTTAATGACTTCAATAAACAACATTGGTTTCATTCAAAATCTACACTTAGGAAAAGGTGGCCAGGACAGCTGGCTTCTCATCCCCTTGGCTTCAGATGGGGCAGCTTGAGGGCTGGGGGCTGGCATCCGGTGAAGGTGTGTTCATTCCCACGTCTGATAGTTGGTATCTGTGGTTGGCTGGACTTTGGTGAAGGCAGACAAGTGAAACACCTACCCTGGACACCTAGGCTCGCTTTGCAGCCTGGGCTTACTCGCAACATGGAGCCTGGTTCCCAGGTTGAAAGCCAGGCAGAAGCTCTGCTGCCTTGTCTAACCTCACTTCACAGTGCACACAGCATCACTTTCATCATCTTCTGTTCAGTAGGAGCAAGTCGCTTACACTTGGCCTATAGTCTGCCTTTTTTACAGAATAAATTGTTAAAGCTCGTGGGTGCATTGAAACACTAACACAGTGACTCACTGGCCACAGTGTCTATATTCCTTCCAATGAAACATACCCTTCTCCCTACCCATTCCCTCCCAAGTCTCAGTGGTTACAGTGTCAGGCCCAGGCTCAAGTCGAGGTCTTACCATCTTCATCAGGTACAGATGGCACATGGGGATGAGGTTTCTGGGTGTGATTTCTACAGTGTGACCCTGTGAGCACAACCCTGTCAGTACTAAGACTTGAGAAGTAAAGGGACAAGTTATCTGCCACCCACACCCCCACCATTCTGCTGGATGACTAGACTCTCCAGTTCAGAAATGGGAAACGGGAGGCACTGTAGTGCATAGCAGCTCTGAGGTCCAGTTTGATGCTGCCAGCTCTTTGATGAGGACTTGGACCTGCCCATAGGAGTGCTTCTCCTTTGCTCTACCCTCTGAGCTCTGTGTGCTGTCCTTTTCATAAGAAATGACCTGTGTCTGTAGCTGAGTCATGTTTCTTAAGCCAGCTTCCTCCTTATTGAACTTCTAAGAAAATCCCGAAGGTGTATTCTCATTTGTGTGTCTTCATCTCTGTTAGGCAAAGCACTGTTTCTTTGCTGCCAAGGTTCTCTTTAAAGCTTTTGGTGTCCTGTGAATTGGATTGGGTTTCACATCATTGGAGAGGCTACCCTCACAAATCTTTTTTGAGAGAAGCTCTGCGCCTTGGGCTTCTTGTGAAGCTTTGAGGATGATGCCTTTAAAATTCTTTATGCCCTTAAGATCTTTAAAGGAATTTGAGGCACCACCTTAAGTCTTTCCAGGGTCTTAATGAAGGGTTTTACAATCTACAGGCTTCACCTTGAGACAATGTTTTCCTGGCAGCACCCTAGATTTGATCTTAGCCCAGAAGCTGTTGCTCTCTTAGTGCCACGTGACAGCTGGTCATGTGGAGATGCTGTAAAGGAGATACAGATACTGAACCCAAGTATAACTGAGCCTGGCTCCTATGTATTTAATAGTCCTCCCCCCTTTTTTTGATTGCTTATCCCTCTCATTGATGTTACTTTCAGCTGGTTCATAGCAAGAGTCTCCTTTCCCCTGTGTTTCAGTGTCATTTTCTTCTCTTGCTTAGAAGCTGTAACCAGCAGCCTCTTTAAGGGCCATCAGAATTCAGTTTACAATGTCGTGAAGCCCTTTGGGTTTTAATTTATTTCTCTGCATCCATTCAGGTCTCACCTACCTCCAGGTTGAAAGGCATTCTCATATCTTTTACTTCTTTTTATTGGAATTTTTGATATCAGTATCTGTGCCAGGTATTTATTGCCAGCAAATTGTATAATAAACCATGTCAAAGCCTAGTGGCTTAAAACAACATTTACTTTGTTCACAAATTTGTGTTGGGGCAAGGCTCAGTGGGTGAGGCCAGCACGTTTCTTTTCCAGTCGGCATCAGCTGGGGTGTCGTGAAGGTGGGGACGAGACTCATCTGAAGATTAGTTCATGCACAGGTCTGGCAGTTGGAGCTGGCTTTTGGATGGGACATTAGTTGGGGGCAGTCAGTGGGCACACTGACAAGGTGCTCAGTATGTGGTCTGTGCTTCTTCGCAGCGTGGTGACTGATGCTAAGGGTGGGCTTTCCCACGGAGCAAAAGTCAGTTTCCCCAGACTCTGTCCAATAGAAATCAGTTACTGAGGCCAGCACATATTTAAGGGGAGGGAATTTCAGAGAAAATTGTCAAAGAATTTGTAGACAGTTTCAATACCACCACCTCCACTCACCTCAACTTACCGAGTAATCATTCTGTTTAAAGGAAAATTCTTTCCAACTCCGTGTCACTGAAATTCCCGCAAATTTTGTTTGTTGTTTTGTTTGGTATATTCTGTTCTGTGAAAAGTAACAAATGGTTAGAAGAATGAGGCATTTTTTGTTGCTGTTATTCAGAAAAATGTATGGATCATCTCACTAAGCTATTAGGAGATGGGATTTCTTTAACCTTTCAAATTATTTTTCTTTAGAATGCAGTTCAAATTAGCAAAAACTGTTCATAGTTCAGAAAAAGACTTATGGGATTAGAATCTATATTTATAAGATTTATTAATTAGAGACTTATTTTCACAGTCTTCTTTTAGGAAGCATTTATTAACTCAGCCCTAGACAACTCAATACAGTATCCCTCAAACTTCTTTAAAACATGGGGCATTAAGATGGGGGGAAGGAGTAAGAGACATTCTACTAAGAGGTGACCTGTATTCATTTTATGGAGAAACAATAGAAAAGAGTGTGAAATCAGGTACAATTGCTGTGTGACAAAGATGATGACAGTGAAGTATGTCTTTTGTGGCTCTTGGTGGTCTGAACTTCTTTCTGGATTCTCTGAGTAATCCCTGGCCCTTCATTCTACAATACAGACACCATCGTATGTATTTGATCCTGGGCTTGAGTTAGGCTGTGCTCAGTCCACTTGCCTCATTACCAGACAGTATTATTTTATTCTTGAAGATTGATGATCTTACAGCAGAATTGGAAACTGCATCTTCAAAATGTCTGCACCTGGATAGAAAAAAATCAAGTTCTTCGAGAGGAGTTATTATCTATGAAACTCAAGGAGATCCAACCAGTCCATTCTAAAGGAGATCAGTCCTGTATGTCCATTGGAAGGACTGATGCTAAAGCTGAAACTTCAATACTTTGGCCACCTCATGCAAAGAATTGACTCACTGGAAAAGACTCTGATGCTGGGAGGGATTGGGGGCAGGAGGAGATGGGGACGACAGAGAATGAGATGGTGGATGGCATCATCGACTCAGTGGAGGTGAGTGTGAGTGAACTCCGGGAGTTGGTGATGGACAGGGAAGCTTGGCGTGCTGTGATTCATGGGGTCGCAAAGAGTCGGACACGACTGAGCGACTGAACTGAACTGAATTGAATGCAAAAAAATGTGAAAAACTAGAGAAGAATAAAAAGAAATTGGAGCAAGAAGTAGTGACCCTCAAAAGTCATATAGAAATAAATATGGATAGAACACAGTCAAGTAGAGCAGTATAAACGGGAGACTGAAGAAAGAGAGAGACAGGATCTCGTAGAGAAATTAAAAGAAGTTAACCTATTTTTGCAGGTTAATTTGTCCATCTGTCATGTGCTTGAATTCACCTCACTGTAAATTACGTTTTGGATTTTTTTTTTTTTTTGCTGAGACTTTTAGGGAGTCTCAAACTTAACTTTATTTATTTTTTTTTTGAAGGCTAATTATTTTACAATATTATATTGGTTGGTTTTGCCATACATTGACATGAATCCATCCTGGGTGTACATGAGTTCCCCCTCCTGAACCCCCCTCCCACCTCCCTCCTCCCTTTATCCTCCCTCTGGGTCATCCCCACACACCAGCCCCAAGCATCCTGTAACATGCATCGACCCTGAACTGGTGATTCGTTTCACATATGACAACATACATGTTTCAATGCCATTCTCCCAAATCTACTTCCCTTAGAGCAGTTGGTTTGGTGGTTTCCTGAAAGGAAGGAGGCACTTGTTTCTCCTTGTAAATATTTTCGTTTCCATCACAGTTATCAGCAAATTGACCTTTCAGAATGATTCTCACTAGAGAACCCTTTCATTTATCAGACCAATTGGTATAAAAGAAGACTACCAAGAGGAAAAGAAAATATTGTGGTTTAGAACTGGCACCATCCTCTTGAATTGCTTTTAAGTTGTCTTGTTCAATATTTAAAATTTTAAGTTGATCCTCTTATTCTAGGCATCAATATAACAATAATTCCTCTTTAATTTTATAATTCACATTTAATTCACTTCACATTGACGATAATTGTTTTGAACTTCTGCTCTTTTTTTTTTTTTTAATCTTTAAAATAGCTTTCTGAATCACTGACTCAAAACTAAAGGGAGCAAATATCATTTTCCAGGTTAATGTTTATTTTTAAAATGCTATCTTTTTAAATTTCCCTTAGATACAAGCAGCGTCTCAGGAGAACTTAGAGCAGTTACAAGAGAAGAATAATGCTTCCATAAGAAGTCAGCTGGAACTCAGAATTAAAGACTTGGAATCTGAACTCTCCAAGGTGAAAACTTTGCAAGAAGATTCTCATAAGGCAGAGTTAGAAAAATATAAGCAACTCTACCTAGTAGAACTAGAAGTTAGAAAGTCATTGGAAGGTAAACTAGACAAGTAAGTCAAAACACAGAATCACAGAAAGTAAATTTAGTTGGTTAATTTGTCTCTAAAGCCTAATTTTTATAGAGCACAGTTCATGAGCTTAGTAGGAAGTGAACGCTAACTAGATGGTCACTGCTAGAGGGTGCCCTAAGACAAACTATTAATACTGTGTCCTTTTACGTTTTTCTACACCACATAAAGGCATGCTTGTGACATTGGGGGCAATTAACACAGGGGTGAAAGGCAGGATAATTCACAGAGTGGCTAGAAATAGTATGGTGACCTGACTGGGGGGGTGGGGTGTGGAGGATGGAAAGGGCAGATCCCACCTGCAGTGCCGAGTCCAGGTTTCCCCACTGTCTGAAAGCAGAGCATTCCTAGGAAGCCTTTCATAAGCCAAAATAGCATACAGCAAAGGAGCAGGTACCCGAGGACACATGCTGCTAGTCGATGCCTAAAATAAGTGTGCACACGGGGAGCACAGGTGCTCAGAGAGGGTTCAGGGCTGTGAAGTCTTAATGCTGGAATGTGGCCTGTGACTTCCGGAGAAGGAGCTCGGTGCGGCCAGTCTCCCTGCTTGGGGAGCACGAGGCTTCTCGCTGTAGAACGTACACTGAACCTTTTTCTATGAAACCAAAAAGTCTCTTCAAAAAAAAAAATTTTTTTTTTTATTATCAAAAACAGGCCTTTCCTATAAGTGAAGTAACATAAAGTGCACTTTGGAAAAGCAGGGGATGCTTGTCATTGTTCCTGGGCTGTTTTCACTCTTTTCAGTCTAACCCATTCACTGTCTCGTCCTCCCCTTGAGATTGTGGCTCTAGATGATTCCTCAGAGTCAAAAGCTTAATTTGTCCGAGGTCATGAGTGAAACGTATGTACAAGGGTGGTGACAAGAAACACTTGAACGTGACTTTGTGGGATGGCGTGTCTCTTCATCCTTGAACTGTTTCCTGGAGGCAGGTGTGTCCCAGAGGCAGCAGGTGTCAATGTGAGGCCAACTCCCTTTCTCTCTGACGCCCTTTCTCTCCTCTCCCAACTGTGACTTGTTACGTGAGGAGCCCCAGACGCATGTGTGCTTCTTTAGAACAAGGATACAGCTATCATTGTTTACAGGAGGTTTGCTCTGTGCTTTCAGTGTTCAAACAGTGTATTGGGAATTTCATTTACTATATGGCAACTTTAAAAATGCAAATCATTTTGGGAAATACGAATAAAGTCTGTGTTTTGCATCTTCCCCAGGACTCATGGGAGGCTGGCAGTGATCAGCACCAAACTTGAAGTGGAGAAAGAACAGAACAAATCTTTACTCAGCACTCTTAGTACAAGGCCAGTCCTGGAGCCCCCTTGTGTTGGAAATTTCAATAATCCTTTAGTGCTCAATGGAAATATTACTCCAAAAGCAAACGTAGGGCTTTCTACCTCAATTCCACACCCTTCGAATAAAAGCATGGAGACTTACTTGACCGAGGTTAGTTCTATTATGTTTTCTCCACTGGGTTTCAGATTTCTGATGTGATTGATCCTTGTTTTTAATTTGGTGTACTTCTGAGTTGTTTATTTGACTTAATGCACACTAAGTAAAAGTCATAATTAGCTGTGCTAATAAAGGAGACAGAAGTTTTATGATTTTTTTTCCCCAGAGTTCTTGATTTTAAGAAATACTGACTAAATTATTAAATTTCTTGAAAGGCTGCGTTTAAATTCCACTTTAGAAATGAAATCTTATTGGCTAGTATCCAAAAGTATTCTTTCAGATGTTTCATTTCCTTTCTAATTGATTTCAGTTGGCAATGGTTCATAATCATTTCCAAGTTCTACTGTACCCAGTGAAGTTTTTCTACCTCTAAGCATAAGTGAATCACTGGCATCTAAACACTAACCACATATGGGTGCTTTTTGTTTGAAGTAATCCTAGATAAATCCTTTTTATGAATTAAGCTTATAATACTAAACCAAAAAATTAATTTCTAGTTTTAGCTTAACCTTTTTTGTCATTTTCCTACATAAGTTTTGTCATTTCTTACAAAAATAACATTTTTGTCATTTTCTTTAATTGCTGTTTTACCTATAGCATTTTTATTTAAAATTTAAAAAAAATCTTGCTGAGCATTTGTAGACTATTTCTAGATTTGTAGTTAATTCAAACATTTGAAAACTATATATGAAGCTCACTTTATCTTGACATCACCTGGATGAATGATATCTAAGATAGCAATGATGGGGAGTCTTTAAATTGCAACCAGTTTTTACTGTTTAATCATTGTGATTAAAATATCCATTTCAGTCAGTGCACACAGGTTTATGGTTTTGACGGTGTTTTCCTGATGTTTGTGATGCGCAGAAAAGTAGCCCTTGTTAAATGCAGTCTCAACCTGTTTTCTCATTTGACTTCTCTCCATCATAGAATAGCAATCTAAGATTTCTTCCACAGTACCGTGGCTACGTTGGGTCTTAGTATTGAGAGCTGTGAAACTGGAGGACGTGCTTTAGCTATGCAGTCACAACAGGCCTCTGAACACTTCAACCCAGGTTAGATATTTCCCCACGCAGGCCTAAGAGAAAGAAGCAAATGCTTGACCCCATCCCAGGGGCAGGTTGCCTACTGCACACCCAAGTTCACGGTGCTGTGGGCACACACATGTTTTCAAAGAAGAGATTTGGAACTAACCAAGCACTTTGGGAGAACTCCCAAAGTCACCCGTTAGGTAAATCTCCTCACCTCTCATAAGGAGGGTAGGAGTAGAAGTCCTCACCTTGAACCTTTTCTCCTTCAAGTTCCCTGTCATGTGTTTTTAAAAAATTTATACTTTATAAATTAACTATATCAACTGACTGCTACATATAAGAGTTTGACAATAATTTATTCTTGTTCTTGCCTTTAAAACATGATTTAGTTGGAAAGCTACTACGTCATGTCATGCCACAAGCATTATTGAACTATGTAAGAAGATTTTACATATTCATTTTCTCTATGTTATAGTTAAAAATCTATGTGTTTTTTCTTAATCTGAGGAAGTGGTTGGCATAGGACTCTGGACTCAGTAAGAAAGTCATTGCCTTGTTACTTCTTTTGTAGAATTATGAACTTTGCCTAAATCTTGACTCTCATACCTTAAAAAAAGTAGTTTTTTTCTTTTTTCAAAGAAAACACCCTTTCTTTAAAAAAAAACCAAATTTTTGTGTGGAATCATATTATATAAAACGGAGACAAGTATAAAGCCTTTTAGCCAAAGGAGTGGCCAGAGGTCCTGCACTTGTGACTTCTCTGTCCCTCAACCCTGCAGTGACCCCTGTGGGACCTTCCCCTTCTATGGGACATAGTTTGGAAACTAACAGTTATGAGATAATCCTTCTCACTAAACACCTTTAGAATAAAAACTTGCTGGTACATTTTTTTCTTGTGTATAATTTTCTCACCTTTCTGTGTTTTTGTTAAACGGACAAGTTTAAAGAAAAGTGCATATGTGTTCTCCTTATTAACATTCGACTCAAACTACTTCCCCCATGTGAACAGGATCCTCACCTAGAAATCAAAATAAAGGTTTCAGAAGTATGTATTTATGGCAGGAGCTGTTAGTGGGGAGAAGATAGTAATCTTGTGGGTCATTCCGAGGATTATGGGTCATTCTATAATTCTCCGAGATTATGTGTACTCGATAGACTTGTATTTATTGTACTTTTTATCAGATTAAATAATGTTCCATACACATGTTCTCTGTTATCTATAAGCGGAAAAAGTGGGAATTCATTTTCTTTTATTTATGTATTATTTTTCTACTTAAGTAATCTTCAAGTTAGGTCTAGTCTCTAAAAGTATTATTTAAATGTCACATTTAGTAAGCTGTATAACATTCCTATGATAATATCTCTTGCTTAACTTAAAGATAAATAATATTTTATTTATTTCAGATGCAGCAGGAGTTGGCCAGGAGTATAACTAGAGAACTAAGAGAAGGTATGTTGCCAAAATGTATGAATTAAATTTAGACATTGATTTCTGAAATACACTTTAAACAATAAATGGCATCTCTTTCCATTGTTTGGATAACAGATGCTATGTTAAATATTTTTTCTTATACATAGCTAGTGAAAAACGTGGAAGCATTAGCAGTCATAGTGACAAATCTTCTTCTTCTTCATTTATTCATCATGTTCCATAGTTTTAACATAATCTCAAAAAGTCTATGTATTTCTATTTATTTCTGGCTGTATCATTTCTTTACTATTGCCATCGCTATGGAGCTGTCATCTGCACCCTGACACCGTTCTCAGAATGCATGGAGTTCATCAATGTCTCAAGTGTCTGGTAGTGGTTAAGGCTAGAACACCCAGACTCAAGCAGTCATGTTTGTGTAGCTGTCACTCGGTGGGTGACTTGATAATTTCTGTGTCATTGACTTTGTCACTAGTTTATCTCTTGCCCACAGGAAAAGCTCCAAATACCAGCATCAATTTGGGTCCTGCCAAAGTAGGCGGCCTTATCTCTTTACCACCCTCCTCTGCCCCTCAGCTCTGCATCTAACCAACCAGACTGTGTGGGATCCCATAGGTGCGCTTCCTCACTGCCGGTCTTTGTCCGTGCTTCTCCCCTCCATCTCCTGTGCTTTCTCCTGTCCTTCAGATATCTGCTTCCACAGCACCTCCACCAAGAAGCTGGCAGGATTGACACAAAGCCGGCGGTCCCTTCTCAATGTTCCTTGTGCTGTCTTGTATACCTATCTTAGTATTTATGACTCCTGTGGAAATTGTCTGTTCATCTGTTTTTCCAGTTTATGGCATTATCATTTCTCAGGGTAGACTGGGTCACCTTCATCTTGTAATTCCAGTGTTTGTCACAGCACCTTCAGTTCAGTTCAGTTCAGTTCAGTCGCTCAGTCGTGTCTGACTCTCCACGACCGCATGAATCACAGCACCTTAGCAGATAGTTATTGAGTAAATGAATGAAGAATGAGAAAACCAGAAACTCTGATACTCAGCCACATGTGGGACGCTGGGCTGATTATATAATTGTAATGTTGTATTTTGTTTTCTGTCATCTATAGATGCCTTCAATCTTTCCCAGCATGAGGGTCTTCTCTGATGAGTTGGCTCTTCACATCAGGTGGCTGAAGTATTGGAGCTTCAGCCTCAGCATCGGTCCTTCCAATGAATATTCAGGATTGATTTCCTTTAGGATAGACTGGTTTAATCTCTTTGTAGTCCAAGGACTCTCGTGAGTCTCCTCCAACACCACAGTTTAAAAGCATCAATTCTTCAGCCATCAGTCTTCTTTATGGTCCAACTCTCATATATCCGTACATCACTATTGGAATATAGTGTCTGTGTTTTAACCCCCATCTCCTAATTTATCCCTCCCTTCATGTTTGCTCTTTCATAACCACAATTTGATTTTGAGATCTGTGAGTTGGTTTTTGTTTTGTAAATAAGCTTATTTTGATTAGATTCCACACGTAAGTGATGTGATGTTTTTTTCTCTCTGAGTTACTTCACTTAGTATTGGAATTTCGAGATCTTTCTGTGTTGCTGCAAATGGCATTATTTCATTCTTTTTATAGCTGAGTTATATTCAATTTTGTGTGTGGGGTGTGTGTGTGTGTATACACTGCATCTTCTTTATCCATGCTTAAGTTGCTTCCACTTCTTGGCTATTGTCAGTAGTTCTGCAGTGAATATTGGGGTGCATGTACCTATTTGAATTATGGTTTTCTCCAGATATATGCCCAGGACTGGGATTGCTGAATCATATGGCAAGTTTATAGTTAGTTTTTAAAGAAACCTCATCGAGTTCTCTACAGTGGGTGTACTAGCTACATTCCATAAGCCATGTAGGAGGGTTCCCTTTTCTCCTCACTCTCTCCAGCATTTATTGTTCATAGATTTTTTGATGGTGGCTATTCTGACTGGTGTGAAATGATACCTCACTGTAGTATTGCTGCATTTCTCTAATAATTAGTGACGAGGAGCATCCTTTCATGTGCTTTTTGATCATCTGTGGGTGTTGCTTACAGAAATGTTTATTTAGAGCCTACACTCATTTTGTGATGGGGTTGTTTGTTTTTGATATTGAGCTCTTTGAGCTGTTTGAATATGTTGGAGATTACTCCCGTGTCAGTTGCATCATTTGCAAATAGTGTTGCCCATTATGTGGGTTGTCGTCTGTCTTGTTTATGATTCCCTGCACTGTTCCAAAGCTTTTAAGTTTAATTAGATCCCATTTGCTGCTTTCCGTTTTTAATTTTCATTATTCTAAGAGGTGAATGAAAAAAGATAGTGCTGTAATTTAGGTCAGAGAGTGTTGTGCCTATATTCTCCTCTAAGAGTTTTATAGGGCCTGTCCTTATATTTAGGTCTTTAGTCCATTTTGAGTTTATTTTTGTGTATGATGTTAGGGAGTGTTCTGATTTCCTTCTTACACCTGTAGCTGTTGAGTTTTCCCAGCACCACTTATTGAAGAGGCTGTCTTTGTTCCTTTGTACAGTCTTGCCTCCTTTATCCTAGGTTAATTGACCATAGGTGCTTAGGTTTCTCTCTGAACTTTCTGTCTTGTTCCATTGATCATTCAGTATATTTCTGTTTTTGTGCTGGGACCAGTGTTGTGATTACTGAAGCTTGCAGAGTAGGCTGAGGTCCGGGTACCTGATTCTGTCAACTCTTGCTTTTCTTTTTCCAGAGTGCTTTGACAATTGCTTTGGCTTTGCTATTTGGGGTCTTCTGTTTGCATACACACTGTAAAATTTTTCGTTCTAGTTCTATGAAAAATGCCATTGGCAATTGGATAGAAATTGCACTGAATCTGTAGATTGCTTTGGGTAGTACAGTTATTTTGACAGTTATATAGTTTTAATGCTGCTTTGATTTTTGTGTTTATTTCCGTTTCCTGTCTTTCCTTCTTCGTTTAGGTAAGGGTTTATTGATATTGTTTGTTTCTTTCAGAAAATGAACTTACTTTTTTTTTTTTTTATATTCATCTTTGTGTCACCTTTATTTTTTTTTTTAATTTTTATTTTTATTGGAGGCTAATTATTTTACAATATTATATTGGTTGGTTTTGCCATACATTGACATGAATCCGCCCCGGGTGTACATGAGTTCCCCATCCTGAACCCCCCTCCCCCCTCCCTCCTCCCCTTATCCTCCTTCTGGGTCATGCCCACATACCAGCCCCGAGCATCCTGTAACATGCATCGACCCTTGGACATGCACACTTGTCAGGCTGGCTCGCCAAGCCCCTATGTGCATGAGCAATGTGTTTCCAGCTGTTGCTTTAGCAAGCGATCATCCTTGGATGAAAGGTTCTAAACCGTTGAGCTTCCCAGCTGAGAGGTTGTGGCAACTGCTGTAAACTGCCGAGCTGTAAACTGTAAACTATATACTTTCCAACTCCCGCCGCATCTGAAATAACTCAAATATTATTTATGTTTAAGATAAACAAGGGATACTATCATAGGAATGACATAAAACTTACTAAATGTGACTTTTATAGTACTTTTAGAGACTAGACCTAAGTTCAAGATTACTTCAGTAGAAAAAAAATCACATAAATAAAAGAAAATGAATTCCTACTTATTCTGCTTATAGATAATAGAGCATATTTATGGAATGCTATTTCGATTAATCTGATAAAAAGCACAATAAACATCAGGCTATCGAGTACACATAATTTGAAAGAATTACGGAATGACCCATAATCCTAAGAATGACCCACAAGATCACTATCTTCTCCCCTAATAGCTCCTGCCCTAAATATGTATTTCTGAAACCTTTATTTTGATTTCTAGGTGAGGGTCCTGTTCAAACTGTGGAAGTAGTCTGAAGTCGAATGTTAAGAAGGAGAACACATCTATGATTTCCTTTAAACTTTTCCATTTAACAAAAGGACAGAGAGGTGAGAAAATTTACACACAAGAAACAGTGTCCTACAAGTTTCAGTTCTGAAGGTGTTTAGTGAGAGGGAGTCTCTCCTAAGTGTTAGTTTCTGAACTACACCCCACAGAAGGGGAGGATCCCACAGGGGTCACAGCAGGGCTGAGGAACAGAGAAGTCACAGCTGCAGGGCCTCTGGCCACTCTTCAGCCAAAAGGCTCTATACTTGTCTCCGTTTTATATAACACGGTTCCCTGCAGAAGTTTTTTTTTCAGAGAAAGGTTCTTTTCTTTGGGAAAAAAAACAAACTTTTTTTAAAGGTATGAGAGTCATTGATTCAGTCCAAGTTCCTAATTCGACAAAAGAAGTATCAAAGGCCATGTCCTTCTTACTGAGTGAGTCCAGAGTTCTAGGCCAGCTACTTTCTCAGATTAAGAAAGAAACACATAGAGTTTTAACTATAACATAGACAAAATGAACATGCAAAACCTTGTTATTCAGTTGAATAATGCTTGTGGTGTGACATGACTTTCTAAGCAAACTATGTGTTTGAAATACATGAAGAATAAATCAATATCAAATTCCTATTTGTGGCAGTCGATATAGTTAATTTAGAAAGCATACATATTTTTTAAACACAGGGTAGGGAACTTGAAGGAGAGAATCTTTAGTGGAATCAAGCAGGCTAAAAATGAAGAGATTCAACCTTAGAAGGATGTTCAATTCCTCTAGATAAAATCTGGCTTGCTAAAATAACTCAACAATGAATTATTCACATTTTGGGTTATTGAGGACAAAATTTAAAACACACAACAGATCTCTCTTTACTATTTAGCATATTTCTATCCAAGCTCTCATCATTAGTTGGTATATACAAAAAGCATGAGCGTAATCTCAACTATAATCTAAATCTGGTCAGAAATTGCAGTTGAACTTCATTTCCTTAGCCTGAAGTTTCAAGGGGAGGACTTATACTCCTAACCTCCTCATGAGAAGAGAGATTTACCTAACGGGTGAGTTTGGGAGAAGGAACGAAGTGCTTGCTTGGTTCCCAATCTCCTCTTTGAAAAGATGTATGTGCCAACAGCACCGTGAACTTGGGTCTGCAATAGGCAGCCTGACCCAGGGACGAGGATCAAGCATTTGCTTCCTCCTCTTAGGCCTGCATGCGGAAGTGTCTGACTTGGGATGAAGTGTTTGGAGGCCCACTGTGACTGCACAGCTAAAGCATGTCCTCCAGGTTCATGGTTCTCAAGAACTAAGACCCAACATAGCCGCAGTGCTGTCAAAGAAACCTCAGGTTGCTCTTCTGTGATGGCAAGAAGCCAAATGAGAAAACAGGCTGAGACTGCATTGAACAAGGGCTACTTTTCTCTGCATGACCAACATCATAAAAACACCATCAAAACCATAAACCCGTGTGCACTGACTGAAATGGATATTTTAATCACAATGAAAACTAGCTGCAATTTAAAGACTCCCCATCATTGCTATCTCAGTCATCATTCATCCAGGTGATGTCAAGACGGAGACAAAAGTGAGCTTCATTTACAAGTGTTAAATATTTGTTTTAACTACAAACTTAGAAACATTCTACAACTGCTCAGCAAGATATGTTTTAGAAATTTAAATCAAAATTCTGTGAGTAAAATAGCAATTAAAGATGTACTTATGTATAAGAAAATAACAAAAAATGTTAACCAAAAACCAGACATTAATCTTTTGATTAAGTATTACAAGTTTGTTTAATGTATAAAAAAGTATTTATCTAGGATTCCTTCAAATAAAAAACATCCATATGTCGTTAGTGTTTAGGTGCCAGTCAGTCACTTATGCTTAGGGGGAGAAAAACTGCGGTGGGAGCAGCAGAGCCTGGAAATGATTATGAACCACTACTAAATGAAACCAATTGGAAAGTCAATCAAACTTCTGAAAGTACACTTTCGGTTACTAGAGAATAAGATTTCATTTCTAAAGTAGAATTTCAATGCAGCTTTTCAAGAAATTTAAGAATTTAAGAAATATCTCCTAAAAACAAAACATCTAGGACAAAAAAAAAAAATCATTAAATGTCTCCTTGATGATCACAGTTGATTATGGTTTTACTTAGTGTGCATAAGTCAAAAAAACAACTCAGAAGTTCACCACATTAAGAACAAGGATAATTTTTTGATTGCGTCATTTATTTTTCTGGAATTGAGCTGTAGGAGCTGCTTGTATATTTTGGAGATTAATCCTTTATCAGTTGCTTCATTTGTTATTATTTTCTCCCATTCTGAAGGCTGTCTTTTCACCTTGCTTATAGTTTCCTTTGCTGTGCAGGAGCTTTTAATTTTAATTAGGTCCCATTTGTTTATTTTTGCTTTTATTTCCAATATTTTGGGAGGTGGGTCATGGAGGATCCTGCTGTGATTTATGTCGGAGAATGCTTTGCCTATGTTCTCCTCTAGGAGTTTTATAGTTTCTGGTTTTACATTTAGATCTTTAATCCATTTTGAGTTTATTTTTGTGTATGGTGTTCGGAAGTGATCTAGTTTCATTCTTTTACAAGTGGCTGACCAGTTTTCCCAGCACCACTTGTTAAAGAGACTGTCTTTTCTCCATTTTATATTCTCGCCTCCTTTGTCAAAGATAAGGTGTCCATAGGTGTGTGGATTTATCTCTGGGCTTTCTGTTTTGCTCCATTGATCTATATTTCTGTCTTTATGCCAGTACCATACCATCTTGATTACTGTGGTTTTGTAGTAGAGCCTGGAGTCCGGCAGATTAATTCCCCCAGTTCCATTCTTCTTCCTCAAGATTGCTTCGGCTAGAAAAATAAACGACCCAATCAAAAAATGGGCCAAAGAACTAAACAGACATTTCTCCAAAGAAGACATACAGATGGCTAACAAACACATGAAAAAATGCTCAACATCCCTCATAATCAGAGAGATGCAAATCAAAACCACAATGAGATACCATTTCACACCAGTCAGAATGGCTGCTCTCCAAAAGTCTATATGCAATAAATGCTGGAGAGGGTGTGGAGAAAAGGGAACCCTCTTACACTGTTGGTGGGAATGCAAACTAGTATAGCCATTATGGAGAACAGTGTGGAGATTCCTTAAATAGAACTGGATTCCTGGAAATAGAACTGCCATATGACCCAGCAATCACATTCCTGGGCATACACACCGAGGAAACCAGAATTGAAAGAGACGCATGTACTCCAATGTTCATTGCAGCACTGTTTATAATAGCCAGGACATGGAAGAAACCTAGATGTCCATCTGCAGACGAATGGATAAGAAAGCTTTGGCACATATACACAATGAAGTATTATTCAGCCATCAAAAAGAATGCGTTTGAATCAGTTCTAATGAGGTGGATGAAACTGGAGCCTATTATACAGAGTGAAGTAAGCCAGAAAGAAAAGCACCCAATATAGTATACTAACACATATATATGGAATTTAGAAATATGGTAACCTTAACCATGTATACAAGACAGCAAAAGAGACACAGGTGTATAGAACAGTCTTTGGGACTCTGTGGGAGAAGGTGAGGGTGGGATGATTTGGGAGAATGGCATTGAAACATGTATATTATCATATGTGAAACGAATCACCAGTCCAGGCTTGATGCATGATACAGGATGCACGGGGCTAGTGCACTGGGATGAACCAGAAGGATGGCATGGGGAGGGAGGTGGGAGGGGGGTTCAAGATGGGGAACGCATGTACACCTGGGGCAGATTCATGTGAATGTATGGCAAAACCAACCAATATAATATTGTAAAGTAGTTAGCTTCCAATAAAAAAAAAAAAGAACAAGGATCATTTATATCAGAAATCTGAAACCCAATGAAAAAAACAGAATAGAACTAACCTTGGTCAAGTAAGTCTCCATGCTGTCATTTGAAGGGCTTTGAATTGAGGTAGAAAACCCTACGTTTGCTCCTAAAATAAGATTTGCATTGAACCCTGAAGTAGGATTGAAATTTCCAACCAAAGAAGGCTCGAGGACTGGCCTCCTTCTAAGAGTGCTGAGTAAAGGTCTGTTCTGCTGTTTCTCCACCTCAAGTTTGGTGCTCATCTCTGCCAGCCTGTCATGAGTCCTGGGGAAAATGGAAATCACCAATGTCATTCATACTTCCCTAAATGACTTACATTTTTTAAGTTGCCATATAGTAAATGGAATTCCCATTAAACGGTTTGAACACCGAAAACACAGAGCAGACCTACTGTAAACAATAACAGTTGTAATCTTGTTCTCAAGAAGTACACATGTATCTGGGGTCCTCAAGTAACAAGTCACAGTTGTGAGAGGAGAGAAAGGGTATCAGAGAGAAAGGGAGGTGGCCTCACAGTGACACCTGCTGCCTCTGGGACACACTTGCCTCCAGGAAACAGTTAAGGGATGAAGAAACACGCCATCCCACAAAGCCATTCTCAAGTGCTTCCTTTCACTACCCTTGTATATACGTTTCTCTCGGAGAAATTAAGCATTTGGCTCTGAGGAATCACCTAGAGCCACAATCTCGAGGGGAGGACAGGAAGTCAATGGGTGACAAAAGGGCTAAAACAGCCCCAGGAACAATGACAAGTATCCCCTGCTTTTCCAAAGTTCACTTTATGTTACTTCACTTCTACAAAGGGCCTATGTCAGTCAGTACCTGTTTTTGATGATCGGAAAAAAAAAAAAAAATCTGAAGACGATTTCTGGTCTCATTTAAAAACCAAAACTCTAAGCAGCATTCAGTGTACATTTTACAGTGAGAGGCCTCACGCTCCCCAAGCAGGGAGACCAGCCCCACCAAGCTCCTTTCCCGGAAGTCACAGTCCACGTCCCAGCATCAAGTTTCCACAGCTCTGAACCCTCTCTGAGTACCTGTGCTGCCCATGTGTACACTTATTTTAGGCATCGACTAGCACCACGTGTCCTCGGGTACCTGCTTCTTTGCTGTATGCTGTTTTGGCTTAGGCTTTCTAGGAATGCTCTGCTTTCAGACAGTGGGGACACCTGGACTAGGCACTGCAGGTGGGATCTGCCCTTTCCGTCCTCCACACCTCCCCTCAGTCAGGTCACTACATTATCTTTAGCCACTTTCTGATTTACCCTGCCTTTAATCCATGTGTTAATTTCCCCCTATTTCATAAGTATGCCTTTACATAGTGTGGAAAAACTTGATACAGTACGAATAGTTTGTTTTCAGGCGCCCCCTTAGCAGAGACCATCTAGTTAGCTTTCACTTCCTACTAATATCATGTACCCTACTCTATAAAAATTAGGCTTTAGAGACAAATTAATGAACTAAATTTAGTTTCTGTGATTCTGTGTTTTGACTTACTTGTCTAGTTTATCTTGCAATGACTTTCTGACTTCACATTCTACTAGGTAGAGTTGCTTATATTTTTTGAACTCTTCTTTATTAGAATCTTCTTGCAAAGTTTTCATTTTGGAGAGTTCAGATTCCAAGTCTTTAATTCTGAGTTCCATCTGTTGAGATCTAGCTTGTGTCTAAGGCAAAATGAAAAAGATAAAATTTTTAAAATAATCATTAACCTGGAAAATTATACTTGTTCGCTTTAGTTTTGAGTCAGTGATTCAGAGAGTGGGTTTAAAGGTAAAAAAAAAAAAAAAAAGAGCGGGAGTTTAAAGCAATTATCGTCAATGTGAAGTGAATTAAATCTGAATTATAAAGTTAAAGCGGAATCGTTGTCATAGTAGTACTTATATAACCTGACAATTCAAAGAATAAGAGGATCAACTTAAAATTGTAAACACTGAACAACACAACTTAAGAATGATTCAAGAGGATGGTACTAGTCCTAAACCACAGTGTTTTCTTTTCTTCCTAACTGTCTTGTTTGATACCAATTGGTCTTATAAGTAAAAGGATTCTCTAGTGAGAATCATTCTGATAGGTCAATTTAGTGTTAACTGTGATGGAAACTGAAATATTTAAAGGGAAAACAAGTGCCCCTTCCTTCCAGAAATCTACAAAACTAACTGCTGTAAGGGAGGTAGAGGAAACACATAAACTGTATACATCTAAAATGTAATGTACAGTGAAACTGATTTCAAGCACATGACAGATCAACGAATTAACCTGAAAAATAGGTTGACTTCTTTTAATTTCTCTACGAGATCCTGTCTCGCTCTCTCTTCAATCTCCTGTTGATACTGCTCTACTTGACGGTGTTCTATCACACTCATTTCTATATGACTGGTGAGTGTCACAACTTCTTGCTCCAACTTCTTTTTCTTCTCTCTAGTTTTTTACATTTCTTTTGCATTAGTTTCATAGATAATAACTCCTGTTGAAAAACTTGATTTTTTGAATCCAGGTGCAGACATTTTGAAGTTACAGTTTCCAGCTCTTCTGGAAAATCATCAGTCTTCAAGAATAAAACGATCAGTTCAGTTCAGTTCAGTTCAGTCGCTCAGTCGTGTCCGACTCTCCGCGACCCCATGAACCACAGCACGCCAGGACTCACTGTCCATCACCAACTCCCGGAGTACACTCAAACTCATGTCCACAGAGTCGGTGATGCCATCCAGCCATCTCATTCTCCGTCGTCCCCTTCTCCTCCCGCCCCCAACCTTTCCCAGCATCAGAGTCTTTTCCAGTGAGTCTACTCGTCGCATGAGGTGGCCAAAGTATTGCAGTTTCAGCTTCAGCATCAGTCCTTCCAATGAACACCCAGGATTGATCTCCTTTAGAATGGACTGGTTGGATCTCCTTTCAGTATAAGGGACTCTCAAGAGTCTTCTCCAACACCACAGTTCAAAAGCATCGATTCTTGGGCGATCAGCCTTCTTCACAGTCCAACTCTCACATCCATACATGACCACGGGAAAAACCATTGCCTTGACTAGACGGACCTTGGTTGGCAAAGAAATGTCTCTGCTTTTTAAGATACTATCAAGGTTGGTCATAACTTTCCTTCCAAGGAGCAAGTGTCTTTTAATTTCATGGCTGCAATCAGCATCTACAGTGATTTTGGAGCCCAGAAAAATTAAGTCTGACAATGTTTCCACTGTTTTCCCATCTATTTCCCATGAACTGATAGGACCAGATGCCATGATCTTTGTTTTCTGAATGTTGAGCTTCAAGCCAACTTTTTCACTCTCCTCTCTCACTTTCATCAAGAGGCTTTTGAGTTCCTCTTCACTTTCTGCCCTAAGGGTGGTGTCATCTGCATATTTGAGGTTATTAATATTTCTCCTGGCAATCTTGATTCCAGCTTGTGCTTCTTCCAGCCCAGCGTTCCTCACGATGTACTCTGCATAGAAGTTAAATAAGCAAGGTGACAATATACAACCTTGACGTACACCTTTTCCTATTTGGAACCAGTCTGTTGTTCCATGTCCACTTCTAACTGTTGCTTCCTGACCTGCATACAGGTTTCTCAAGAGGCAGGTCAGTTGGTCTGGGAGTCCCATCTCTTTCAGAATGTTCCACAGTTTATTGCGATCCACACAGTCAAAGGCCTTGGCATAGTCAATCAAGCAGAAATAGATGTTTTTCTGGAACTCTCTTGCTTTTTCCATAATCCAGCAGATGTTGGCAATTTGACCTCTGGTGCCTCTGCCTTTTCTAAAACCTGCTTGAACATCTGGAAGTTCACGGTTCACGTATTGCTGAAGCCTAGCTTGGAGAATTTTGAGCATGACTTTACTAGCGTGTGAGATGAGTGCAATTGTGCGGTAGTTTGAGCATTCTTTGGCATTGCCTTTCTTTGGGATTGGAATGAAGACTGACCTTTTCCAGTCCTGTGGCCATTGCTGAGTTTTCCAAATTTGCTGGCATATTGAGTGTAGCACTTTCAAAGCATCATCTTTCAGGATTTGAAATAGCTCAATTGGAATTCCATCACCTCCACTAGCTTTGTTCGTCGTGATGCTCTCTAAGGTCCACTTGACTTCACATACCAAGATGTCAGGTTCCAGGCGAGTGATCACGCCATCGTGATTATCTTCGTCGTGAAGATCTTTTTTGTACAGTTCTTCTGTGTATTCTTGCCACCTCTTCTTAAAATCTTCTGCTTCTGTTAGGTCCATACCATTTCTGTCCTTTATCGAGCCCGTCTTTGCATTAAATGTTCCCTTGATATCTCTAATTTTCTTGAAAATATCTCTTGATTTTCCTATTCTGTTGTTTTCCTCTATTTCTTTGCATTGATCACTGAGGAAGTCTTTCTTATCTCTCCTTGCTATTCTTTGGAACTCTGCATTCAGATGCTTATATCTTTCCTTTCCTCCTTTGCTTTTCGCTTCTCTTCTTTTCACAGCTATTTGTAAGGCCTCCTCAGACAGCCATTTTGCTTTTTTGCATTTCTTTTCCATCGGGATGGTCTTGGTCCCTGTCTCCTGTACAATGTAATTTTACCTAAACATGCAGATTTGTCAGGAGAACTAAACTTGGAAGTGATATTAGAGGAAGAACAAGAAAAAGTTGAAGGAGATGAAAGGAACCATTCACAGGTAAGTAAAAGTATAAATTGAAATTACTGGTTTAATACCATTTTCTCTGCTTTAGCAGCACAATGCAGTGTGTAACAGTGTCCATAACAAGTAAAATGACTTTCAAAATTACCCTTTTAGAATTGCTAGATAATAACTTAATAGTTTTTATAGCACTTTAATTATGTATTCTGTCATCCACTTCTCCTCCTGTCCCCAATCCCTCCCTGCATCATAGACTTTTCCAATGAGTCAATTCTTCACATGAGGTGGCCACCGTATTGGAGTTTCAGCTTTAGCATCAGTCCTTCCAGTGAATACGCAGGATTGATCTGCTTTAGAATGGACTGGGTGGATCCCCTTGCAGTTCAAGGGACTCTCAAGAGTCTTCTCCAGCACCACAGTTCAAAAGCATCAATTCTTCGGCGATCAGCTTTCTTCACAGTCCAACTCTCACATCCATACCTGACCACTGGAAAAACCATAGCCTTGACTCAGACGTTTGTGGGCAAAGTAATGTCTCTACTTTTAAATATATTATCTAGGTTGGTCATAACTTTGCTTCCAAGGAGTAAGCGTCCTGTAATTTCATGGCTGCAGTCAACATCGGCAGTGATTTTGGAGCCCCCAAAATTAAAGTATGACACTGTTTCCCCATCTATTTCCTATGAAGTGATGGGACCAGATGCCATGATCTTAGCTTTCTGAATGTTGAGCTTTAAGCCAACTTTTTCAATGTCCTCTTTCACTTTCATCAAGAGGTTTTTTAGGTCCTCTTCACTTTCTGCCATAAGGGTGGTGTCATCTGCATATTTGAGATTATTGATATTTCTCCCGGCAATCTTGATTCCAGCTTGTGCTTCTTCCAGCCCAGCGTTCCTCATGATGTACTCTGCATAGAAGTTAAATGAGCAGGGTGATAATATACAGCCTTGGCGTACTCCTTTTCCTATTGGAATCAGTCTGTTGTTCCATGTCCAGTTCTAACTGTTGCTCCCTGACCTGCATATAGTTTTCTCAAGAGTCAGCTCAGGTGGTCTTGTATTCCCATTTCTTTCAGAATTTTCCATACTTTATTGTATCCACACAATCAAATGCATAGGCATAATCAATCAAGCAGAAATAGATGTTTTTCTGGAACTCTCTTGCTTTTTCCATGATCCAAAGGATGTTGGCAATTTTATCTCTGGTTCCTCTGCCTTTTCTAAAACCAGCTTGCAGATGTCCATCTGCAGACGAAAGGATAAGAAAGCTGTGGTACATATACACCATGGAGTAGTACTCAGCAATTAAAAAGAATACATTTGAATCAATTCTAATGAGGTGGATGAAACTGGAGTCTATTATACAGAGTGAAGTAAGCCAGAGAGAAAAACACCAATACAGTATAGTAATGCATATATATGGGATTTAGAAAGATGATAACAATAACACTCAACAACCTTTTGCTGTCTTGACGAGACAGCAAAAGAGACACAGATGTATAGAACAGTCTTTTGGACACTGTGGGAGAGGGCAAGGGTGGGTTGATTTGGGAGAATGGCAAAACCAGCTTGAACATCTGGAAGTTCACGGTTCACGTATTGCTGAGGCCTGGCTTACAGAATTTGGAGCATGACTTTACTAGCGTGTGAGATGAGTGCAATAGTTTGGTAGTTTGAGCATTCTTTGGCATTGCCTTTCTTTAGGATTGGAATGATAACTCCCCTTTTCCAGTCCTGTGGCCACTGCTGAGTTTTCCAAATTTGCTGGCATATTGAGTGCAGCACTTGCACAACATCACCTTTCAGGATTTGAAATAGCTCTACTGTAATTCCATCACCTCCACTAGCTTTGTTCGTCGTGATGCTTTCTAAGGCCCACTTGACTTCACAGTCCAAGATGTCTGGCTCTAGGTGAGTGATCACACCATCGTGATTATCTTGGTCGTCAAGATCTTTTTTTTTTTTTTTTTAATTCTTCTGTGTATTCTTGCCATCTCTTCTTAATATCTTCTGCTTCTGTTAGGTCCATACCATTTCTGTCCTTTATCGAGCCCGTCTTTGCATTAAATGTTCCCTTGGTATCTCTAATTTTCTTGAAGAGAACTCTTATCTTTCCTATTCTGTTGTTTTCCTCTATTTCTCTGCATTGATCGCCGAGGAAGACTTTCTTATCTCTCCTTGCTGTTCTTTGGAACTCTTCATTCAGATGCTTATGTCTTTCCTTTTCTCCTTTGCTTTTTGCTTCTCTTCTTTTCATAGCTATTTGTAAGGCCTCCCCAGGCAGCCATTTTGCTTTTTTGCATTTCTTTTTCATGGGGATGGTCTTGATCCCTATCTCCTGTACAATGCCAGGAACCTCCGTCCATAGTTCATCAGGCACTCTATCAGATCTAGTCCCTTAAATCTATTTCTCACTTTCACTGTAGAAACATAAGGGATTTGATTTAGGTCATACCTGAATGGTCTAGTGTTTTTCCCTACTTTCTTCAATTTAAGTCTGAATTTGGCAATAAGGGGTTCGTGATCTGATTCACAGTCAGCTCCTGGTCTTGGTTTTTCTAACTGTATTTAAAAGCAAAACAAAAAATACAGTGTAAATCTAATTTTGGCTCCTACGTCTAAGAATCATTGTGTTTAGCCAGTGGACTCCAGGTTTTCAGTGTAGCCCTTGAGGTTCTTCCCAATGTCTTTCCAGATGCTTCTCTCTACTTTCTTTCATGTGTTTTGTACTTTTCCTTCCAGGTTCCTAGGAAACAACCTAGATGCCCTGTGCCTGACCTGTGTGCTCACATTCTAAGCTCCCAGTGGAATGATTTCTCGCTTTTCTCTTCCTTTTGGCCTCCTCTCTTCACTTCTTCTGTGAATCCTTCCTTATTTCACTTATCACTTTCATATGTCAACTCTTACATATCATATTGTATCATAATTGTATATCTGTTTGAAGGAAGAATTTGTTTTCTTGCATATGGTTGGTACTTCATAACTGTTTTGTGAATTAATCAATGACTTAAGATGGGTAAGATTTGGAATTTTACAAGAATTGTTTTGTTATTCTTTATTAGTTGAACTATTTGAAAACATTGGCTTTTTTGTGGATTTTTTAAAGTAGCGATCCTGGCGTGCCCAGGAAGGAAATAGAGAAAAAGAACAATGGCAAATGGACACAAAAAGAATGTGTGATTGCACCAATATTTGGAAAGACCAATTCACTGACTGGTGGTCTGCTGCATGTGAATGATGACAGCATTTTGAGGAAAGTGGATCAAGATGATGGCAGGTAACACGGACAGATTCTTTATTTCTAAGGGAAGAAATATTAGCACTGAATACTTCTTCTGGAAATAGAGCAGCATAATATAGTATACAGGCCAAGAGAAGAGAATCCTCAACTCTACTGGATAAACACCACAGAAAGGTTATGGAGAGGACCTGTGCTTTCGACCGGAAGTCGTTTCAGTAAATAGCCCACTTGGAAGCTGGACTGTAATGAATACATGTAAGCAGCTCCATAGGGAATATTATTGGGACAGGCAATGAAGAACTGGATGGTAATTGAAGAGGAACGTGGAGTTGAAAGGAGTTTCTTGTTTTATGTTAAGAGGGGAGCTTCTAGATTGTGTATGCTCTTGGAAATGAGCCAGCAGAGGACGTGTTTATTTAATCTTGTTTGCATTTCCAATAGTAGAAAGCTTATTGAATGTATGACATTATCTTTAAACTATTACAGTAAACTAATTGTACATAATACTTGTGCTCATATGTAGTTTTATGGGAAGGGCTTGTTCATTGGTTCTGAAGTGTAATATTCCTATATAATTGAATATGCAGATGACTACTTAAGTTAATTCTATCAGACATAGATTTTCAATAATCACATAATTGTGAATTTACAAACAGGCTATTCTGAAGAGGATTTGATCATTCCTTGATGATTATAGTTGATAGTAACTTCGTGAGTACCTACGATTTTGTAAGGTACTGTGAAACATTACATCATATTAACTTCATTGTTATTTATAGATTCCAGGGAAAAGGGGACGATTTTGTTTATATAAAATAGAAAAAAAATTGATCGCAATCTTTCACAGATTATTCCTTTTGGATGATAAAGATTAAATGACAAAAAACCATGCTTCCTGTACTAAGAGTGTGATTAACACATATTGTGTGCTCTGTAAGTGGATGTCAGATGCGTGAAGAAACAGCAGAATGGGTGAATGGATGCCTATTGATGAATTTCTTTATGAAAAACAAATATTTATTGAAAGTAGATTTCCAGTCTTGCCTACATCTGAAGTCTTTTTATTTTTTGAGAAATACGTTTTAAGATCCAGAAATTATTGTTTATAGTTATAGCTGGACCTGGAATAATGCTATAGATTCATTCGCCATCCTGTTACTTAAAAAGAGTTTCAATATTACTTTCTCAGCATATTTTGGAAGAGCAGTTTTGAAGCCAGATTTCCTGGGTTTGAATCCTGGGTCTCTTGGTGATGTGCTGTGTGGGCTTGGGCAACTTACTCAGCCTTTCTGTGCTCCGTTTCTTCTTATACCTATCTCCCAGAATGACTGTGAGGATTAAAATGCCTTTAAGACATGTCAAGTGCTTATAATAATGCATAGCAGTTGCCTAGGAAGTCCTTAAAAAGCTAATATTATGTTTATTCAAAATGGGTTTATTTCTTAGAAGGACTTAAGGAATATCTCCCAGATAGGTTTTTTTGCCATAAAGGTTAGTTCTTATTGGAAATGACAGGTGTGAAAAACCCTGGTATACTGCTTTCTATCACATAACGCAAGTAACGTTATGTTTTTCATTAGATCTAAATTTAATGCTTTATTACTATTGCTGATATATTTTCTTTGTCGTTTAATGCTCCTCTTACTAATTGTTGCATCCTTTTATAGAGAATTACTTACCAATGCAAAGAGCTTATCTAAAAAAGAAAAGTTTAGGTATTGTTTGTATTTTTGAGTATTTACTATTAGCCTGAAAAGAATCATTTGTTTTTTAGGCCTGCGAGAAAAACACCGTATGAAAAGAAGAAGGTATAGTAAAAAAAAAAAAGAAAAGAAAAATGAACTTCAAAAAATATTATCCTAGTGAAAAATACTTTGTAAAAGGAATAGTGGCAAAATAGAAAATCTTCCTTTGTTGTAGAAAACTTTACTTTGAATATATCATTTAGAAACACTACTGATAAAGTTATCCTTTTGATAAAAATCTGTTCTTTAAAGAAGTGTCTGTTTTTGCTTTGAGAAAGAGATTTATCATCTCTGTACACTTAATATATTTTACATATATTTTAAGGACATTGTGAGACAGTATTATTTCTGTGTAGTTCAAAAAACAAATTAATTACGTGAACAGCCTGGATGACTTAACTCAGTCTTCTGAGACTGTTTCTGAGGAAACATTATGCTTTTATCTTGAATTGTGAACTGTGGATTGTATCATATGTACATTATTTATTAATCAACTTGTTTCCAAACCCAGTCAGCTCACAGTCAGAGTGAAAGATTCTGTTCATAATAAAACAGTCGGAATGAAGGATTAAGAAACATCTCCTTCAGGTAAATTTTGCGATACACACTTAACTCTGGCTCCTGCATTGCAGGCAGATGCTTTACCATTGAGCTATCAGGGAAGTCCCTTCTGAAAGAGGGACACGGAAATATTTGAAATGCTAGCTCTTTGTACTCCTAACTTCTTTTTGCAAATTTAATTAAAGAATTGGACATACATAAGGCAAATGTAATCACAGAAAACTAGTCCATCTGATCACCTGGACCACAGCCGAATGTGGTCCACTGGAGAAGGGAATGGCAAGCCACTTCAGTATACTTGCCTTGAGAACCCCATGAACAGTATCAAAAGGCAAAATGATAGGATACTGAATGAGGATTCCCCCAGGTCGGTAGGTGCCCAGTATGCTACTGGACTGCAAGGAGATCCAACCAGTCCATTCTAAAGGAGATCAATCCTGGGTGTTCATTGGAAGGACTGATGCTAAAGCTGAAACTCCAATACTTTGGCCACCTCATGCAACGAGTTGACTCACTGGAAAAGACTCTGATGCTGGGAGCGATTGGGGGTAGGAGGAGACGGGGACGACAGAGAATGAGATGGCTGGATGGCATCACCGACTCAATGGACATGAGATTGAGTGAACTCCGGAAACTGGTGATGGACAGGGAGGCCTGGCGTGCTGTGGTTCATGGGGTCGCTAAGAGTCAGACGCGACTGAGTGACTGAACTGAACTGAACTTATTATATTTAGATAAAAGCCATAATCTTTATTTAAAACACCGACTTAAATGATTGTATCAAAGGACAGCTTAAGTTCATCTTTGTCTTCAGATGAATATTTACTTCTTTAAGAAATACTCCCGATGATCAAAAACTTCAACAAACCATTTGGGAAATACCAGATGTCACCAGGATACAGGCACAGAAACACCTGAAAGATTCATTCATGAATTCATCCATGCATTTGTGAAAAAAACAATCAGAAACCAAACAAAATTTCAAAATGCAGGACAGACAGATAAAGTCACAGTATATTCTCTTCTCTACTTCATCACAGTACCTTTTGAACAATACGCCAAGCTTCAACTGCATTATTATTCTTAGTTACAAAATTCTGCTTACTTTTTATGCTTTCTTCAGTTCCTTCATCTGAAATGCTTCCCTGTACTCTTCAGACAAATTACTCTTCATCTTTTAAGACTCAACCTGCTTTGTGACGTTGCCCTTGATTACAGCTATGTTTCCCCAGATAAACAGCTGTCCCTTTCCTGTAGCTACCTGAGTACTTTGTAGATTTTTCTAGGGTATCTTTATAGACTTCTCCAGGGATAGATATACACCTGAAGTGTAAATTATTTCTTCACATGTCAATCCTCTTGGGTTCAAGACTGCAGAGGACAAGCTGTTAAAAATCACCTTAGTATAAATATTCTTTATTTTTTTCAATAATTACTTGTCTACCGAGGACTCACAAAGAGTCCCAGAGTTCTAAATATAATCCAGCTACCCACTCTCAGATGTATGCTAAATACTACCCTAAAAGAACTTGCTTCCTCCAAACTCTCTTTGTTATTTATTATATTACTCTGGTCAGACGGAGAATGCAAACACCTTGCTAAGAGGTATTGCTTGGCTGCAGGTTGCATAAAAGGAGTCAGCACAAGGTAGGTTTTGCCACAAATCTAATCCGGAACCGTCAGAAGGACATTAAGGCCAAGCCCAGGTGTCGCATGGCTGAGTGCCCTGGGCTTCTGCATTACCTTCTTTGCTTTCTCTGTTTTCTGGCAGCAGAGACTGGCACGGGTAACGGGGCATGGAATTCTCTACCAGAAACACCGCTGACTTTTTCATCTTTTCTTTATGTGTTACGGTCTTCTGTCCGAGTTCTGTGGGTGCTGACTGATTTTTGGTCAGTGATTGGGACACCAGCAGACGCTGATCATCAACTTTCAAATGCCGGCTCTTTGACAAGTCTCACTATTGAAGCTCGAACTAGTCGAATCTCAATCTGAAAAATGTGAAAACAAAGTCTCCATGTATCAGGATCTGAGTAAGAATACAACACTGACTACCTCGTACAAAGTCTTTCTTCAGAGAATCAGTTCCACGTCCTCCTTCCCCTCAAACTCACTACTCCTTCAGAGGTTACTCCATCTCACATGTCACTGTCATTCATGAAGAAATGTTAACTAGCGTGTCTCATTTGTTCTATGTTTTATTTTCTAGTATTACTTTGATTCACTCAATTTTTATTACATACTCTGTATTTCATTAGAACTTATTATTTTCCTACAACACAAAAATATTTTATTAACAAAATTCATCTCTAATTTATTTTACATTTAATTTTCCATTACAATATTGTGTGTTCTAGAGACCATGGTTTTAAAAACACTTTTAATGAGTAGTACTACTTTAACTAATCGTAGAAACCTAGACAACATATTAAAAAGCAAAGACATCTCTTTGCTAACAAAGGTCCGTACAGGCAAAGCTCTGGTTTTTTCAGTAGTCACATGTAAGAGTTGGACCATGATGAAGATTGAGCAGCAAAGAATTGATGCTTTCAAGTTGTGGTGCTGGAGAGACCCTTGAGAGTCCCCTGTCCCCTAGACAGCAAAGAGATCAAACCAGTCAATCCTAAGGGAGATCCACCCTGAATAGTCATTGGAAGGACTGATGCTGACGCTAAACCTTCAATACTTGGTGCACCTGATGCGAACAGCTGGCTTACTGGAAAAGCACCTGATGCTGGGAAAGACTGAGGGCACGATGAGAAGGGGAGGGCAAGAAGAGAAGGGGGCGGCAGAGGATGAGACGGTTGGACAGCATCACTGATTCAATGGACAGGAACGTGGGCAAACTCCGGGAACTGGTGAGGAACAGAGAGGCCTGGCTGCAGTCCATGGCATCACAGAGAGTCGGGCATGGCTCAGCGACTGAGCACCACCACCACCAACAACCATTTTAATTTCACTGAGACGGTCCTTCCTCAATGGACAAATGTCTTCACTCATTTTTAAAGCCTTGGATAAACATCATAACCTGGAGAAGGAAATGGCAACCCACTCCAGCATTCTTGCCTCTTGCCTGGAAAATCTCTTGGACCGAGGATCCTGGCGGGCTACAGTCCATGAGGTCGCAGTGGTCGAACATGACTTAGCGACTAAACAAAAACGTCATAAACTTATATAAGAAATGATAGCCCGGTGTGTGACTAATTATTTCGTGTGAAAATAGGTAAGTCTAAGACCACACTGGATCCAAAGAGCACAGAAGGCCATGAGACAGGAATGAATACACCACAAAAAACTAAAACTGTCAGATCTAAAATTCTTGAGAAGTCAAAGGAACAAGCAAGAAGTGTAAAAGGGAAACTCAAAACCCTGTGTCAACACAAGGGCCCCTTTATCATGTCACATCCAATCATTTCAATGGTTTAAAACAATGGTTCTCAAGTGTCCCCTCAGAATCGCTGAAGTCCAGAGACCCATAGGGTCGGGGGTCCAAGAGGTCAGAACTATTTTCACAACAACACTAAACATTCCTTCCATTCTCATTCTGTTCTGAGAGCACAGTGGAATACTTCAGAGACACGATATGTGCTATCACATCACTGAGGACTAATGGAATTAGCAACTATGATTGTGTGTGCTTGGATTTTAAGTTTTTCATTTTTATTTTCCAATACAGTGAACAACAATAGACTTAAACAAAGTTCCTTGGAATGCTCAATAATTTTTAGAAGTATAAAAGCATCCTAAAGCCAACAACTTTCAGAATCACTGTTTTAAAAGATTATGTCTATCGAATCTAAAGTATGATTACTTCTCCTACTTCTAATAATCAAAGACACCACACACACACACACACACACACACACACACACAGAGTCTGCTAATCAAAACATCTGATTGGCCTAGATTCATCTGTGTAACAACACTAAAATCAAATTATTATAAGTTGAAATACAGCTGACACGTTAGCAAGTCAAGCTTTAATCGAAGTAAAGGTCAGAGTTCAAATAAGAATTTTTGGACACTGGAAAACTCTCAGGATCTAATAATTAATCTCTGAAAATTCCTGAGAGAATAGAGATTCCAAACTGAGCACGTAAGGGTATCGAATCATATACCAAAACATCTGGAGTTCAAGCTTACATTTTAAAAATTTCTTTTTCATATGCTTGCAAATATCTTTTCTTGCAAAACATGGATACCAACGATAACATTTCCCTTCAGTTCAGTTCAGTTCAGTCTCTCAGTCGTGTCTGACTCTTTGTGACCCCATGAATCACAGCACGCCAGGCCTCCCTGTCCATCACCAACTCCCGGAGTTCACTCAAACTCCTGTCCATCGAGTCAGTGATGCCATCCAGCCATCTCATTCTCTGTCGTCCACTTCTCCTCCCGCCCCCAATCGCTCCCAGCATCAGAGTCTTTTCCAGTGAGTCAACTCCTCGCATGAGGTGGCCAAAGTATTGGAGTTTCAGCTTTAGCATCAGTCCTTCCAATGAACACCCAGGATTGATCTCCTTTAGAATGGACTGGTTGGATCTCCTTGCAGTCCAGTAGCATACTGGGCACCTACCGACCTGGGGGAATCCTCATTCAGTATCCTATCATTTTGCCTTTTGATACTGTTCATGGGGTTCTCAAGGCAAGTATACTGAAGTGGCTTGCCATTCCCTTCTCCAGTGGACCACATTCGGCTGTGGTCCAGGTGATCAGATGGACTAGTTTTCTGTGATTACATTTGCCTTATGTATGTCCAATTCTTTAATTAAATTTGCAAAAAGAAGTTAGGAGTACAAAGTGCTAGCATTTCAAATATTTCCGTGTCCCTCTTTCAGAAGGGACTTCCCTGATAGCTCAATGGTAAAGCATCTGCCTGCAATGCAGGAGCCAGAGTTAAGTGTGTATCGCAAAATTTACCTGAAGGAGATGTTTCTTAATCCTTCATTCCGACTGTTTTATTATGAACAGAATCTTTCACTCCGACTGCGAGCTGAATGGGTTTGGAAACAAGTTGATTAATAAATAATGTACATATGATACAATCCACAGTTCACAATTCAAGATAAAAGCATAAACGTTTTTACCTTCACATTAAGACATTTCTCAGGAGAATCTAAAAGGCAAAAGGGACATAGAGTTAATTACATGTAAATATGAAAGCAACCTGTACATTCATGCAGAGTTAGTACCGAGCAGAATCCTCATGCTCAGCCTTGACATTGAATGCATTTGGTTTCAGTGTCTTGCTTTTAGGGGGATGTTAGGACACCGGCAAGACAGACCTATGAATCCATTATAGATAGTGAAGAAAAATTAGGAATACAGGTTTACCAAAACAGGCAATAAGATTTCAAAAGTAACATCATGTTTTCAATGACTTTAGAAAATATCAAAGAGCACACAGACCGATGTGAACATGCTGACTGATGAGGAGAAAATGGATCTTAATCAGAGGAGCAAACCATGACCCCAAGAAGACAAATGTGAAAGCTGATGGCAAAATGCAACAGTGTATCTTGAATGCAACACAGCAGTACCATTTACACCATTATACTACAGGGATTTAACATGTTCTTCAATCTGTCCAGTCATTTAAGAAGTGCACAGTTGGGATGACATTTCAGCTCAATGTATAATTCATTTCTCATCAGAGAAAGAGTAATGAACTGAGTAGCTCGCATATACACTTGTAGAAAAACGGTTCAAAAAAATATTCATTTTTTTTTCCATACCCATGTGGGCTACTGGTATGCCTGCATGTCTTGGCTCCTCTAGTTTAGCCATCTTAACGTTTCTCGATCCACTCATGCAAGAAGACATAAGACACACCTACGAAATAATGTACAATAAATTCTCAACATTGAAATACAATGATCAAAAAGGAAGCAATCAATTGCCACAGAATTATTAGATGTTAAAAATATTGCATGTTTTAAAATCAGTGTAGGTATTTATTGAAAATAGCAATTCTAGCATTTAGGGAATGAACCCTATCAATCTGTTTTGTTTCAAAACTTAGTTTGGTTGGGTACATCACGCTAATGCTTAAAAGGATTTCTGTGAAACAACTGTCAAAAAATCAGTTATCTTAAAAAAAGTCAATCCCTCCATATTCAAATTAATCTAATTTGAATCACAAATACCAGTACAACATACATCTTTGATGTCTATAGTTACTTGGAGTAGCTGGGGTTGACCCTACTTCTAGCACCCCCTCCTGCCTCCCGTAGTATTGTCAGGAGCAACAGTGATCTTATCTCTTTTCAGTGCAAATACACGGAAGCCTCTGGAAGTTTTCTCAAGGTTCCTCATCAACTCCAAACTCACCTGAGGCCTTGCTTCCCACCTTTTTCCTTTCATTAGATCCTTTCTCTGTGAAGTGGAATCTCTGGTTCCGTGGTCTGAATTCTTCCCCTTTACACTTATCCTGTGGATCATCCCCACCACTGCTTTCTCCCTCTCTGCTTAGGGATGGTAGCTCACGCCTATAATGCTACTTCAATTCTTTGCTTCCCTCTGGCTATAGACATGCTCTGAAAGAAACACAAAACAATGCTTTTCCTTGATCCTGTTAGGCCTGCACTAGCCAATGCTCTTCTTCCAGATTTCTCTAAACGCAAGGCTACACCCTTGCTACTCATACAGCTTTTTAGAAATGCAAACTCTCAGACCTCCTGCTCAGCATGTGCATTTCCCACAAGGTCCCCAGACTATTTAAAATTTGAGAAACTCTGGTCTATACGGAGTCTGCTTCTACATGACTTCCACTTAATTCATTCTTCTGAAATTCAGCCTCCATTTTCTCACACGAACACATCCCCCCAAACTGAAATGGCATTAGAAGTTGGAAACCTTTCAGTGGACTTTCTATGAGGCTGTGGGTGCCTTGGTCTCCCCATCACACCCCCTGCATTCTCCTTCTTTCCAGCTCTCTTGTTTTGTCCCATGTGACCCCATCCTGGAAAGCAGCAACACTTCATGTGACACCAACTTGTACACATTACAGCTGAGCACCTACACCCACACTCCCCCAGAGGATGACACACCGCTCTGCAGGCCCGGGGACCGTAGTTCTGAATGTCTTCCTAATAACGAGTCAACAAGAAGAGGGGGGATCTTTGCTATTCTTCTCTGACACGTTTTGGTGCTGGAAGCTCACCTCATATTCACCGTCCGTGTCAAATATGCTCCCTTTTTCTAAAGACCTCTCTTATGGCCTTCCTTTTCCTTCATTTCCTCCCTGTGTCCTCTGCCTCTCTCATCGTTCATTTCCTCTTTCCTCTTATTTCTCGGCCTTCTTTTGGTTGTAGAGTATCTTGAAACAGAACTAATAATTGTTTCTTTTGTCCATGTGCCACATGGAATCTTAGTTCCCTGACCAGGGATCAAACCTACACCCCTGCACTGGACAGTCTTAACAAGTGGACATCGAAGAAGTCCAGGAACGAACAACTTAGCTCCTTAAACTGGATTCTCAATTTAATCTGTGGCTGACCCCTATGAGATACACAATTTCCCTCCTTTTCTCGTCTTTTGCCTCACTACACATGTGACAGGTGCTTCTTGTTTTTTGTCTTTATTGCCTGTTAAAATATTCCCATTTTAAATCAATGTTCTGTCAAATAACTTTTCTATAAAATACAGTTCTTACTGTCTACTTGTCCATTTAATATATTTTTTCCTCTTTGATCTCCAGATAAATGATCCACAAACTTCTGTGGAATGCACTCAGAGATACTCTGTTAAAATGAATAGTGAGTTCCATGAAGCTTTCCTAATGTCTTCTTAAGAAAATACCCTACTTTTAAAAACTGCCTACATTTAACCCAGTTAAGACAGGTTTTGCCAAGATCTCACAGCATCCACAGAACCTGGATGCTGACTTCATACACTGCTGGATCACCAGGCAGTGGCTGCCAGCAACGAAGACATCAGGCCCTTCCTATCTCCTTCCATAGCTTCCACCTTCAAACAGGGCATCGTTACTTTCTGTTACCTCAAGTACGGCTGCCATAAAGGCACTCTGCTCTGCTACTTCAGTTTAGTCGCTTTGTCGTGTCCTACTCTTTGCGACCCCAAGGACTGTAGCCTGTCTAGCTCCTCCATCCATGGGATTTTCCAGGCAAGAGTACTGGAGTGGGTTGCCATTTCCTTTTCCAGGGGATCTTCCTGACCCAGGGATTGAACCTTGGTCTAATATGTTGTAGGCAGACGCTTTACCATCTGAGCCACCAGGGAAGCCCCATTGCTACTTAAACAATGCAAAATGGTTTGTACATAGGATGACCTCTGTCTCTCCTTGGGCTGATGGAGGAACTGAAGGTCGATATGCTCTTCTCACTCCTGTAGCCCCAAATCTTCCTCATCGCAGAGCCTATGGGCTCCAACACACCTCACCTCCCCCTCGGCTCTTCACAGTCCCCTAAACCCTACAGGTAAGCCAGAGCCGGCCCGCCACAACCTCCCAGCTGGGAAGTTCAATGGTTTGGAATCGTTCATCCCAGAATGATCGTTGCTAAGCGACACCTCTAAACACATTGCCCATGGGCCAGAATACCTGGTGTGCATGTGCAAGAACTGGAAGTGCATTTTTCAAAAGAAACAAACAATATCAATAAATCCTTACCTAAGGTAAGAAGGAAAGAGAGGAAACTGAAATAAACACAGAAAGGAAAGCGACATTACAACAGATACCTTCGAAATAAAGAAGCATAATCATAAGAAACCATTATTACTGATGAACAATTACAAATTGGAAAACTTAGAGGAAATAGATAAATTCTGAGAAACATACACCCTGTAAAGACTAAAACAAGAAAAAAAGAAAAACTCAACATTCCAGTAACAAATAAGGAGATTTAAATATTAATTTAAAAAAACCAACAACACAACTAGCTTCAGTTCAGTACGGTTCACTTGTTCAGTCGTGTCTGACTCTTTGCGACCCCATGAATCACAGCACGCCAGGCATCCCGGTCCATCAACGTCTCCCAGAGTTCACTCAGACTCACGTCCATCGAGTCGGTGATGCCATCCAGCCATCTCCTTCTCTGTCGTCCTCTTCTCCTCCTGCCCCCAATCCCTCCCAATATCAGAGTCTTTTCCAGTGAGTCAACTCTTTGCATGAGGTGGTCAAAGTATTGGAGTTTCAGCTTTAGCATCAGTCCTTCCAATGAACACCCAGGACTGATCTCATTTAGAATGGACTGGTTGGATCTCCTTGCAGTCCAAGGGACCAAGAGTCTTCTCCAACACCACAGTTCAAAAGCATCAATTCTTCGGCGATAAGCTCTCTTCACAGTCCAACTCTCACACCCATACATGGCCACTGGAAAAACCACAGCCGTGACTAGATGGATCTTTCTTGGCAAAGTAATGTCTCTGCTTTTTAATATGCTA
This sequence comes from Moschus berezovskii, assembly GCF_049115385.1. Classification (NCBI taxonomy): domain Eukaryota; kingdom Metazoa; phylum Chordata; class Mammalia; order Artiodactyla; family Moschidae; genus Moschus; species Moschus berezovskii. Next base: position 86,192,331 of record NC_142474.1, read on the forward strand.
TCTAGGTTGGTCAGAACTTTCCTTCCAAGGAGTAAGCATGGCTGCAATCAGCATCTGCAGTGATTTTGGAGCCTCCAAATTAAAGTCTGACACTGTTTCCACTGTTTCCCCATCTATTTCCCATGAAGTTATGGGACCAGATCCCATGATCTTAGTTTTCTGAATGTTTAGCTTTAAGCCAACTTTTTCACTCTCCTCTTTCATTTTCATCAAGAGGCTTTTTAGTTCCTCTTCACTCTCTGCCATAAGGGTGGTGTCATCTGCATATCTGATATTATTGATATTTCTCCCGGCAATCTTGATTCCAGCCTGTGCTTCTTCCAGCCCAGCGTTCCATCTTAGGACCAAATGGATTCAAAGCTCAATTCTACCAAAATTCATGTAAAAATTAAAAGTAAGACTATGCAGAGAAAACACTTGACAAAATTCAAAACCCATTCATCATTTAAAAAAAAATTCAATAAAATAGAAAAGAAATTTCTTCAATATAGTAAAGACCACTTATGAAAAGAACGAAAAGTGAAAGTGACAGTCGCTCAGTCGTGTCTGACTCTTTGTTATGCCATGGACTATACAGTCCATGGAATAATCTAGGTCAGAATATTGGAGTGGGTAGCCTTTCCCTTCTCCAGGGGATCTTCGCAACCCAGAGATAGAACCTAGGTCTCTCGCGCTGCAGGCAGATTCTTTACCAGCTGAGCACCAAGGAATCTCAAGAATATTGGAGTGGGTAGCCGATCCCTTCTCCAGTGGATCTTCCGAACCCAGGAATCGAACTGGGGTCTCCTTCATTGCAGGTGGATTCTTTACCAACTGAGCTAACAGGGAGGCCCCCAAGGCTAAGATCATGAAAGCCCATGGCTAACATCATAATCAATGGGGAAAACTGAAAGCTTTGCTACTTGTCAACTGTATTAAACACAGTACTAGAAGTCCTAGCAAAAAAAAAAAAAGGCATAAAGACATTTAAATCGGAACAAAGGAAGTAAAACTATCTCTGTTTGCAGATGTCATGATCCTATACATAAAACACCCTGAAGACTTCACACACAAAAGGATTAGGATACATGAATCCAATCAAGTTGCAAGATACAAATCCACATGCCAAAAAACGCAAAAAAAGCAGTTGTATTCGTTTACACCACCAACAATCTATCTGGAAAGGAAATGAGGAAAACAATCTGATCTCTAATAGCACCTAAAAGAACACAATACCGAGGAACAAATTCAACCAAGGAAGTGAACAATCTATGCACTCAAAACTTTATGAGATTGATGAGAAAGACAAAGATCAATGGCGAGATATCCACATCCATGGACTGGAAGAACTAATACTGTTAAAAATGCCCACATTACCTACAGTGATCTAGAAATTCAGAACAATTGTTATCAAAATTTCAGTGGTGTTTTTCACAGAAATGGAAAAAAATATCTACTTTGTGTGGAACTGCAAAAGATGCCGAATAGCCAAAGAACCTCCAAAAAAGAACAACGCTGGAGGCATCACTGTGCGTGATTTCAAATTATATTAAAAGGTATAGTAATGAAAACAGCATGGTACAGACATGAAAACCAATGACCAGTGGTGCAGAATCGAGATTCCAGAAATAAATACACACTTTTATATTCAAATAATCTCCACTAAAGCTTCCAAGAGCATACAATGGGGAAGATTAGTTTAACAAATTATGCTAGGAAAACTGTATTCACATGCAGATGAACGAAAATGACCCTATTTCACACCATATACAAAAGCTAACTCAAAGGAAAGATTTTAGGTAAGACCTAAATCTAGAAAACAGAAAAAACAGACAAAGAACTTGACACTGGTGTGGGCAATTATTTTCTAGACAGGACTCTAGAAAGACAGGCAACAAAAGAAAAACTGGTAAATTGGATTACACTAGAATAGAAAGCTTCTTTGCAGCAACTTTAGTTCAGTCGCTCAGTCGTGTCCGACTTTTTGCGACTGCATGGACTGCAGCACACCAGGCCTCCCTGTCCATCACCAACTCCTGGAGCTTACTCAAACTCATGTCCACTGAATGGGTGATGCCATCTAACCATCTCATCCTCTGTCACCCCCTTCTCCACTTTCCCTCAATCTTTCCCAGCATCAGGGTCTTTTCAAAAGAGTTAGCTCCTCGCATCCGGTGGCCAGTGAACACCCAGGAACACCCAGGACTGATCTCCTTTAGGATGGACTGGCTGGATCTCCTTGCAGTCCAAGGGACTCTCAAGGGTCTTCTCCAGCACCACAGTTCAAAAGCATCAATTCTCCAGCTCTCAGCCTTCTTTACAGTCCAACTCTCACATCCATACATGACCACTGGAAAAACCATAGCCTTGACGAGATGGACCTTTTTTGCCAAAGTAATGTCTCGGCTTTTTAATATGCTGTCTAGGTAGTCATAACAGGAAGCAATAAAATGAAAGGGCAACCTATGGCCTGGGAGGAAATAATTTGCAAGCCATCAATCTGGTCCAAAATATATAGGAAACTCATACAAGTAAACAGCAAAACAACCTGACTGTTGAAAAACAGGTGAAGCTTCTGAACAGACATACAAAATTACCAGCTCACCATCAAGGAAATGCAAACCAAAGCCGTAATCGGATAGCACCTCCTGCCTGTTACTATGGCTGTATGACTGTGGTAGTCACTCAGTCCTGTCTGACTTTGTGTCCGCATGGACTGTAGCCCACTAGGTTCCTCTCTCCCTGGAATTCTCCAGCCAAGAATACTGGAGTCAGTAGCTATACCCTTCTCCAGGGGATCTCTGGGACCCAGGGGTCAAATCCAGGTCTCCTCCATTGCAGGTAGATTCTTTACTGTCTGAACTACCAGGGAAGCCTGTTACTATGGCTGTGATCCAATAAATGAAAGAAAATATGTGTTAGCAAGATCTGGAGAAAAGAGAACACTTGTGCATCATTGGTGTGAATGGCAACTGGGAGCCATTATGGGCAACAGTCCAAATGCAGGACCCTCAAAAAATTAAAAACGGAACTACCATCCAGAAAACCCTCTTCTGAGTATATACAGAAGTAAAATGACATCAAGTCCTCTAAGAAATCAGTACCATGTTCACTGAATCATGAATCAAAAAAGCCAAGACATGGAAACAACCTGTATCCATCAGCAAATGAAGAAAAATATGGCATATGTATTAATACACAGAATGGAATATTATTCAGCCACAGGAAAGAAGGAAATTCTGCATTTGTGACAACACATATGAACCCTGACAACATTGCGTTTAGTGATATGAGTCAAGAAAAGACAAAGACTGTCCGGTCGCACTCAGATTTAGAAGCATTTCTAAGCCCACACTGAGACTGCACCGCACACAGATTAGAATATCCACTTGTTTTAAAACTGACAATACCGAGTACAGATGAGCATGAAGAACAACTGGACACCTCACACAAGGCTAATGCAAATGCAAAAGGGTAGAGTCACCTTGGAAAACAGTTTTGCATTATCTTATAAAGGCAAATAGACCCTTAACTTACGATTGAAGAAACCCATCCAAGGTATTTACCTGAGAGAAACAAAATCTATATAAAGGATGACAATATTTAAAAAAACAAAAAGCAAGATACAAGATTCTATTCATATGACATTCTGGAAAATGCAAAACTAGTTGGAGAACCCATCCAGGGGTCCCCAGGAGTTCATCACGATGGATGAACCTCGAAAACATGACGCCAAATGACAAAAGATAATCCCAAAGGAGCACAGACTGTATGATTCCATTTACACAAAATATCCAGAACAGGCTCGTCTCCAGAGACGGATGATAGCCTGGGGGTTGCCTGGGACTGAGGAAGATGGGGCGGGGCATAGGTGGTGGCTATGGGATGCAGGGTTTCTGATGGGGGCTGAGGGAAATGCTCTAAAATTGACTGTGGTCACAGGTGACACCCAACTAGACTAAGAGATACTGAACTACACATGATGAGGGGGTGAATTCCACGATACCTGAATTATATCTCAACAGCTTTTTAAAACACTTCAGTGGAAGGATCTAGATAATCTTCTTAATTCTCCAGTTTGGATGAACATACTATACACCATCTGAGTACCTCCATGCCTTTATAATATTTATAAAATGAAAAGAAAAGAAGGCAATGCCTGACTTCAACTGATTTGCTTAATACCTTTTCTGCACAAGTTATTCTTAATTGCACAAAATAAATATATACAGAATTCTACAGCCTTCACAACAGTAAAGATGCAAAATGACAATTTTCTGGAACATTTCATTAAACATTATCCTCTGATTTTATCTGGCTTGCTTTATCACGGTAATATGGCTATCACTAAAAAACGTCTATCAACTTCTGTGAAGAATGAGGCACAATTCCCAACTTTTCTAAGGGTATGTAATATAAGAAAAAAAGATATAGCGCAAACGGCAGGATGAAAGTCAGAGTTTAAGAAACAGTGCATTTAAAGATAATGAAAGTGTAGTAAATTACTTGTAATGAAAATACAAAGAAAATCAGTGTCTTAAAACCCTTTATCCTATGTGTTGACCGCTGACACATCAAATTTCACACCTACCTGACTTGTGAGTTGAAGTCAGCTGTTCCTTAAACCCTGTGCCTCAACTTCTAAGTTAGGACAGTAACGTGACGTGACCTAAAGTGAAGCCCCCAAAATAGCTGCTTTCTTAGGGTGTCAGCCAGTTCTTGTCAGAGTTGTCTCACAACTGCCTAATAAGATGCTCTGTCACTGAGTTTATAAATCACTTTACTATTATGTGATGTTAATAATACACAACGCCAACATATGTACTTTGATCTCATCTAACACGCTAGCAAAGTGACGCTCAAAATTCTCCAAGCCAGGCTTCAACAGTACGTGAACCGAGACCTTCCAAATGTTCAAGATGGATTGAGAAAAGGCAGAGGAGCCAGAGATCAAATTTCCAACATCCACTGGATCATAGAAAAAGCAAGAGAGTTCCAGGAGAACATCTACTTCTGCTTTATTGACTGTGTCAAACCCTTTGACTCTGTGAATTACAACAAAGTGTGGAAAATTCTTCAAGAGATGGGAATACTAGATCACCATACCTGCCTCCAGAAAAATCTGTATGCAGATCAAGAAGCAACAGTTAGAACTAGACATGGAACAACAGACTGGTTCCAAACTGGGAAAAGAGTACATCAAGTCTGTATGTTGTCACCACGCTTATTTAACTTAGATCAGAGGACATCATGCCAAAGCCGGGTTGGAGGAAGCACAAGCAGAAATCAAGATTTTGGGGAGAAATATCAGTAACCTCAGATATGCAGATGACAACACCCTTAGGGCAGAAAGCAAAGAGGAACAAAAGAGCCTCTTGATGAAAGGGAAAGAAGAGAGTGAAAAAGCTGGCTTGCAACTCAACATTGAAAAAACTAAGATCATGGCATCCGGTCCCATCACTTCATGGCAAATAGATGGGGAAACATTGAAAAGAGTGACAGACTTGATTTTCTTGGGCTCCAAGTCAATGCAGATGGTGACGACAGCCATGAAATTAAGACGCTTGGTTCTTCCAAGCAAACTATGACAAACCTAGACAGCATTATTAAAAAGCAGAGACATTACTTTATCGACAAAGGTCCATCTAGTCAAAGCTATGGTTTCTCCAGTAGTCATGTACGGATGTGAGAGTTGGACAAGTGGTGGAAAATTCCACACTGTGGAACATTTTGCCCTTCTTATTAGAGATTTGATAAACTTCAGAGATAGTCATATATTCTATCCAGTGCTCAAATCTTTCCAATAGATTCCTATCTCCATGAAAAAATGAGGACATTCCCTTGTGGCTTATCTATTTTATAACTAGTGGTGTGCCTATGTTAATCCCAGACTCATAATCTATCCCTCCTCCCCACCTTTGCCCTTGGATAACCACAAGGACCAGCATAGCACAGGGAACTCTACTCAATATTCTGTGCTCACCTACATGGGAAAAAGGATCTTAAAAAGATGAGATATATGTATACATATAACTGAATCAACTTGCTGTACATCAGAAACTAACACAAAATTGCAAATCAAGTACATTCTAACATAAAAGAAAAATGAAATTTAAAAAATGAGGTTTCTCCCATGGTCTTCAAGGAGCCTCGATAACCTGGCCTCCACCTCCCTCTGGACCGCAGCCCCTACAGCTGACTCCCTGACTCACTCCATCCCTGCTGCTCTCAAATCCTGCCACCCTTCAGTCTTAGTGGACATGCGAGTATCCAAACGATAGTTATTCATCCTTCAAATGAGAATTCTCCAAGCCAGGTTTCAAACTACGTGAAACGTGAACTTCCAGATGTTTAAGCTGGCTTTAGAAAAGGCAGAGGAACCAGAGATCAAATTGCCAACATCCTCTGGATCACTGAAAAAGCAAGAGAGTTCCAGAAAAACATCTACTTCTGATTTATTGACTATGATAAATCCTTTGACTGTGTGGATCACCACAAACTGTGGAAAATTCTTAAAGAGATGGGAATACCAGACCACCTGACCTGCCTCCTGAGAAATCTGCATGCAGTCAGGAAGCAACAGTTAGAACTGGACATGGAACAACAGACTGGTTCAAATTGGGAGAGGAGTACATCAAGGCTGCATACTGTCACCCTGCTTATTTAACTTATATGCAGAGTACATCATTAGAAATGCTGGGCTGGAGGAAGCACAAGCTGGAATCAAGATTGCCAGAAGAAATATTAATAACCTCAGATATGCAGATGACACCAGCCTTATGGCAGAAAGTGAAGAAGAACTAAAGATCCTGTAGAGGAAAGTGAAACAGGAGAGTGAAAAAGTTGGCTTCAAACTCAACATTCAGAAAACTAAGATCATGGCATCCAGTCCCATCACTTTATGGCAAATAGATGGGGAAACAGTGGCTGACTTTATTTTCTTGGGCTCCAAAATCACTGCAGGTGGTGACTCTAGCCATGAAATGAAAAGACGCTTACTCCTTGGAAGGAAAGTTATGACCAACCTAGACAGCATATTAAAAAGCAGAGACATTACACTGTCCTAGTCAAGACTATGGTTTTTCCAGTAGTCATATATGGATGTGAGAGTTGGACTATAAGAAAGCTAAGCGCAGATGAATTGATGCTTTGGGACTGTAGTGTTGGAGAAGACTCCTGAGAGTCCCTTGGACTGCAAGGAGATCCAACCAGTCCATCCTAAAGGAAATCAGTCCTGAATATTCATTGGAAGGACTGATGCTGAAGCTGAAACTCCAACACTTTGGCCACCTGACACGAAGAGCTGACTCATTGGAAAAGACGCTGATGCTTGATAAGATTGAGGGTGGGAGGTGAAGCGGATGACAGAGGATGAGATGGTTGAATGGCATCATCGACTCGACGGACCTGGGTCTGGGCAGACAGCGGGAGTTGGTGATGGCCAGGGAGGCCTGGCGTGCTGCGGTTCATGGGGTTGCTAAGAGTCAGAAACGACTGAGTTACTGAACCGAACTGAACTGACGTTGGGAAAGATTGAGGGTAGGAGGAGAAAGGGACGACACAGGATGAGATGGTTGGACAGCATCACCAACTCAATGGATATGAGTTTGAGTAAACTCCAAATGTTGGTGCCAGACAGCGAGGCCTGGTGTGCTGCAGTCCATGGGGTCATAAAGAGTCGGATACGACTGAGTGACTGAACTGAACTGAAGTGATTGAATTGAAAATCACAATTATGAGCAAATTGTTTGCAAAAATGTTCTAAGTAAATCATAAATAGCAGATGGAAGAGTAAATCAAGAAGTGTTTTTGTAAAGCTCACCACTTGAGACCCTAATTATGAGTGAATGACAAGTAGATGCCTTTAAACAGTTGACAGGCCATAAGAATAAATGATTCAAGGCTGAAATATTTCCCAAATTAAATTGACATGAAGAAAAAAAAAATTATCCCAAGAAATATGACAAATACCTGCAATAAACATCATCACTTGCTTCTTAGCTTTAAAAAAAATACATCTGATACCTAACCTATACAGCTACCCCAAAAAAGAGGCTTCAGTTCAGTTCAATTTAGTTCAGTCGCTTAGTCGTGTCCGACTCTTTGCGACCCCATGTCTGTACATATCTAAACGGATTAAATTTTGTAAAAAAATTTTTTCTTGAGAATATGCTACCTTTCTAACATTGTAATAGTCCACTACAAGAATTATACCTATTGATAGTTGCCCTAAGCACTTCTACAAACATCAATTAACTCATTAGTTATAATGAGTCCGGAAAGGAAGAAGTTAGAAATATAAGTGAGCTGCAGGCTTTTCACCAGGTCTTCTGACTCTACTAGTCCTCTTGCATCAAACCACACTCACTTCTCTAGAACAAATATATCAATCCAAAATAAGCCTCCACCTTCACTCACGGTGCAGACACTCATGGGAGATGGGTAAAATTTAGAGAGCACTTCCTAGACAAGCATGAGATTATTTGCTGCTGCCATAACTTTCAATACTTTTTCATAATGTTTACAATAGTAAGATAGGGCGAAAGACAACGAAAAACACTTACTACTTGTCACTAAATACATATTATGTCGCATCCATCACTGTTTCCAAAAGTCCCTTGCACTGAAATAGGACATGACAGAGAGCACAGTGCTGCTTTTCTCATGAGAACGGGATCCACAGCACAGCCTCTGAACCACCCAGACGCTCCCTCCTCACCATCAGCAAGACTTACAAAACACCCCAATGATCCATCAAGGAAGGAAATCACTGCCAAAAACTAAGTATCTATTGCTAGGAGCAAGAGGCGTGGTTTTCCTTGGCGGGGAGCAGAGGAGGCGGGACTTGTATAAGTTTATTCTGAAGAAGTTACTTTTTAGTGTTCAAAAATGCTTTTACAACTGATCTTGCAGTTTTTACAAATTGGAAAACTGTAAATGATGTGCAAAGGTCATTGACAGGGCATCAGTTAAAGAAATGACAGTGGAGCCAAGAACGGACACTGGGTTAGACACTGAAGGTGAGGACGTGCACGGAGTGATGCACACGCTCACTGCAAAGCAGAGGGACTTGGGTGTGTAGCGCAGTCGATGGGGGGGGGGGGAGCACACGCCGTCTTCCTGGACTAAAGTGCAATTGGAGGAGGGTGCCGGCTCCTCCGATATAGTTGCAAGAATTTTGAGATCAATTCTTACGAAAAATATTAAAGGCCTCTCCTTGGATGAGCTCATCGTATGTCCCTACCTGACCGCTGTAGACAAATCGATCAGAATTACAAATGTTACTTTATCTGACACATGAAAAATGTCATCCCTCCTCAAAATATAGATGTATGGGCTTTCGCAAGCCTCTATACTTTCTATGGTACATACTCTTCGTTTATAACATACATACATACACAGATACATACACACACGTACATGACTACAGAAAATACCTCAGAGTTCATTTCCTTATTAGCCATTTCTTTCTGCTTCTGTTTGGCAAGCTGATTGGCCAGGATTCCCTCCTGTAAGATTCTTGCATTCCGTTCTCCAGAAAGCTGCTTCTCAGTGTCATATGTCACTCTTCCATAACCTGGAGAGGCACTATATGAAGTTTTTGGGCCCATACCATTAAAAGAAAAAGAGAAAACAGTTAAAAGCTTAGAATATACAATGAAATAAAACTGAATAAAGGAAGTAGCCTTTTAAAGCACAGGGATCTTTATCCCATGTGATTAACTTGGATCTTAATTTAAATGTCAGATAAATTTATCACAGAGCAAAACCATGCAGATATAGTACTGTGAAAGGAAATTTCTTTACAAAGCATTTAACTAGTTCCTTCACAGTCTCAAGGCAAGTTAGCCTCTTTTAACATTAAAAAAGCCAAAATTAATACATGGATTGGAATTAAGAAGATTACTTTGTCTAAGGGATCAAAAGTGCCAATCATTATGTTAATAATTAAGCTCAAGTTACACCCATTCCTCGGAGAAGGCAATGGCAACCCACTCCAGTACTCTTGCCTGGAAAATCCCATGGGCGGAGGAGCCTGGTAGGCTGCAGTCCATGGGGTCGCTAAGAGTCGGACATGACTGAGAGACTCCACTTTCACTTTTCACTTTCATGCATTGGAGAAGAAAATGGCAACCCACTCCAGTGTTCTTGCCTGGAGAATCCCAGGGACTGCGGAGCCTGCTGGGCTGGGGTTGCACAGAGTCGGACACGACTGAAGCGACTTAGCTTCAGCAGCACATCCATTCCTCCACTCGGAAAACACATACAGAGCATCTACTGGAAGCCAAGAATGGCAAGAATCTAATCACTTAAACTCTGAATGTCACAGTTCATACCTAGGTTGAGATAACATTTTGTTTGAAATCTAAATAATACATATTAAATAAAAGGGATAGTATAAATAATATAGATGAAATAGTGTCAGAAATTTGAAAGTTTCACCAACGATTACTCTACCTGATTCAGATCATTTCTCCGTCTTCAGTTCCATCTAGTGCTCTGAGAGTGAGTTCAAGTTGCTGTTTCATTTCAACTTCTTTACTATATCGGCCTTCCTTTCTTCCTAACTGCTCCCTAATATTTTCATATAACATATCAGCATTGCTTCTATTCTCTTCTTCTTGCTTGAAGGTCAGTCTGCAAAATTTAGAGCTCTTCTTAAAAAAACATGAGACTATTCGCTGCTGCAGTAACTTTCATTCCCTCTTCGTAATGTTTAAAATAGTAAAATGGGTGGAAATACAATGAAGAACACTTAAGAATGATCACTGTTTTCATGCAGAGGGTTAAGAATAAAACAGCATAAATTTTTGTTTTCTGTCTTGAGAAAAATGGCTACTTCATACTTCTGTGGGTGGGAATGAAAAGCAATCTAAACTCTCTTAAGAATAGTTTAGAAATATGGATCAAAGACTGTTTCCAAACGTTCTCATACTTTAACAAATAATACACTATAACTAAAGAAAATGAATTCAAAATCATTAGAAACGTAGAAATGAATCTGTAGAAAAGATGTTCCTTGTACTATTAAACATAAGACAGAAAAGTGAAAAGCAACCGAAAGTCAATCTGTTGAATCATGAATGAGGTTTCCCTTATGGTGGACTTCTGTATGATCACGAAAATGAGGATTTGGAATAATATACATTAAGTCATGAGAAGCATTCACTGTTAAGAACTTACATTAATTCCATGTATTTCACACTCCACAATACTAACAACGTGTTCTCCCCTGTAAAATCCCAGAAAGTAAGTTAAAAATTATAACACAGCTACGTCTCTGCAGTATCAAAGTAAATAACAGTTCAAATATATCATTAAAACTAAGAATGTGCAGTACCTCCAGCTGCCGAGTCCTCGTTGCCACTCCACTTTCTGATCCCTAACTGTGACTCACCTCTTTTCTTTGGGACGGTTCTTTCTGAAGCTCGCCAACCTTATTCTCCAGTTTTTTAATTTCTCCTCTGAGTAGTTCACAGTGGCTTTTTTAAAGTTCCATTTATCTTTCACACCAAAGAATTGCATCCCGAATTTTCCACAAGCTAACACAATCTGCAACAAGAAGAAAACACACAGAAATAGCAACCCACTGATGTGAGCAATCTCTGAGCATAAACGATGCGCCTTTCATGGTCACGCCTCCATACACTGAGCAAAGACTGAGTGTCGACCTCGTGGAAGACAGTTTTGGAAGCTCTCCAGATAAAACAGACGACCCTGGCTCTTGTTTGGCTTGCAGTCTAGCAGAAGAGAAAGACAAATAAAATAATCACAAACATGTACATATAATCATTATAAATTCAGGTACAGCAAGGACAATCAGAGGCTCAGCGGATACACTCTCTGTCACTCTTTCAACACAAAACATATTTCCAAGATGCACAGCACCGTAATATATCCGTAGCTCTAGAGCAGTGCTAGACAAGGTGAGCATGCATTACTACACTATACACAAACAGGCTCCATATTGATATTCACACCACGGTCCTAGCTTTACACCTCAAGCCAAATGGTTCCACTTGCAACGTGGAATTCTTAGAGTAAAGACATCACCATCCTGGGAAGCACTTTCAGATGACTGAGTGAAGTCATTCAGGTAGCTCACGGCATTAATCTGTGCTTTGACCTACACATAAATAATCCTGTTTCCCAGTGTCCTTAACCTATTTATAAAATATACTAACTACAAAGGTGATAAATTGCTGGTCATTAAATGAAAAACAGACACTTCTTAAAAGGACAGATTTTTATCAAAAGGATAATTTGATCAAGAGTGTTTCTAAATTAAGTTCTCAAAGTGTATGTCTCTACAACAAATGAAGATTTTCTGCTTTGCCACTATTTCTTTTACAAAATATTTTTTCCTAGGAGAATATTTTTTATAATTAACTTTTGTATTATACCGTGTTCTCATTAGATGTTTTCTTATACAGCCCTAAAATGACAAATGATTCTTTTCAGGCTAATATTAAATACTTAAAAATACAAACAATACCTAAACTTTGCCTTTTTACATAAAACCTTTGCACTGGGAAGTAATTTTTTACTGAAGAGTTAAATAATAAATAAGAGTAGCATTAATGGACAAAGAAAATATATGAATAATACTCATAAAGCATTGAATTTAGATCAAACGAAAAGGAAAAACATAACGTTACCTGTGTTATTTGATAGGAAGCAGTATACCAGGGTTTTTGGCTGTTGCCATTTTCAATAAGAACTACCTTTTATGGCAATAAAACTTATCTAGGATGTATTCCTTCATTCTTTATAAGAAAGAAATCCATTTTTAAGAAAACCATAGTAACCATGATATTAGCCTTCTGAGGACTTCCTAGGCAACTGCTATGCATTATTATAAGCACTTGACATGTCTTAAGGCATTTTTAATCCTCACAGTAATTCTCGGAGATAGGCAATGCATTAGGCCCTCTACTTAGGGAGAAATGGAGCACGGAAAGGCTGAGGATCTTGCCCACGCCCACACAGCAGGTCACCAACAGACACAGAATTCAAACCCAGGCAATCTGGCCTCAACACTGCGGTGCCAAAACATACTGAGAAAGTAAGATTTAAATAAATCTTTCTAAGTAATATGATAACAGATGAATCTATATTATTATTCCATGTCTACCAATAACTATAAATAATAACTTCCGAATCTTAACATATTTCTAAAAAAATCAAACATCTTTCCATGGAGGCAATATTGGATATCTACTCGCAATAAGGACTCCCTTTTTGTAAAGAAATTCATCAACAGACATTCATGGAACCATCCTTCTGTTTCTTCATGCATCTGACATGCACTTGTTGAGCAGACAAAATGTGTTAACGACACTCTGAGTGTGGAAAGGATGGTTTTAGTCATTTAGAACTGTATGATCCAAAAATAATAATTAATGAAAGATTGTCAATAGGTTTTTCTACTGAATATAAGCAAAAATTTCTCCCTTTTCCAGGAATCTATAAACAACATGAAGTTAATATGCTGTGATGTTTCAGAGTACCTTACAAAACCGTAGCTACTCACGATGATACGATCATCCAGAATCATCAAGGAATGATTCAATCCTATTTAGTGTAGCCAAAGTATTTGTATATTCATGATTCTATAATTTTTAAAAATCTATGTATGATAGAATTAATTGAAGTAATCATCTGCATATTCAATTACATAAGAATATTACACTTCAGAACCAATGAACAAGTCCTTACCATAAAACTATACATGAACAGAGGTATTATGTACAATTAGTTTACTGTAATAGTTTAAAGATAATGCCACAGAGTCAATAAGCTTTCTAGTATTGGAAATGGAAACAAGATTCAACTCAATAAACACGTCCTCTGCTGGCTCATTCCCAACAGCATATACACGCTAATAGCTACCCTCTGAATATAAAACAAGAAACTCCTTTGAACTCCCCATTCTTCTTCAGTTAGCATCCAGTTCTCCATTGCCTGTCCCAGGAAATTGCGCCTATGGAGCTGTTTACGTGTATTCGCTACAGTTCCGCTTCCAAATCGTTGAAATGATTTCTGGCCAAAGGCACTCGTCCTCACCTTACCCTTTCCCGGTTAAGTAAAAAATAACTTGCCTTACCCTAAAATAGGAGAAAAACATGAACTTAAAACCCAATTTTGTCCCTGCATGTTTGAATTAAATCATGTATATCACATCTACCAAAAGTGAATTAGGAAATGATTTTTAATGCTATAAAGGCTGGCTCCCCTTAAAAATATTTCCCCTCACTATATCTTGATCAGGGAGTCCCTACAGCACATTTGAAAGCTTTTTATTTTTTCTTTTCTAAGGATAAAATCTGGAGAACAGACAAACTTTATATTACTAGGAGCCAAAATCTATTAACACCAATCAGAAAGAGGAACCAATTTGTAAATTAATGCAAATTATATATTATGATAATGTTACACATCGATACATATTACCTGCTGACATTCAGTTACGTGTGTGCTCAGTCCTGTCTGTGACTCTTTGCATCCCCTAGGACTGTAGTCTGCCCGGATCCTCTGTCCATGGGGCCTCTCCAGGCAAGAACATGGAGTGGGTTGCCACAACCTCCTTCAGGGGATCTTCCCAACCCAGGGATTGAACCCAGGTCTCCCAACAATACTGGACTGGGTATCCTATCATTTTCACCAGGGGAACTTCCTGACCCAGGAATTGAACCAGTGTCTCCTGCCCTGAAGGTGGATTCTTTACCAGCTGAGCTGCCTGGGAAGCCCCTACATTCAGTTAGATTAAATCCTAACAGCCACAGATGAGAGTGGATAAAGCATTTTAAATAATATTCACTGATTTCCCACCTGGAAAGGAAATAAGTTATAAAGTTATTGTTTGTACCCTAACAACAAAGGTCCAGTCCGGAAGGTTCATTTCTTTTAATAGGCAGTTGGGCTGATTCTATGACCTACTCTGTAGCTGAATGTTCATCCCTAAGTCCATCCTAAAGGAGCTCAGTTCTGAGTGTTCATTGGAAGGACTGATGTTGGAGCTGAAACTCCAATACTTTGGCCACTTGATGCGAAGAGCTGACCCATTTGAAAAGACCCTGATGCTGGGAAAGACTGAAGGCGGGAGAAGAAGGGGACGACAGAGGATGACACGGTTGGATGGCATCACTGACTCAATGGACATGAGTTTGGGTAAACTCCGAGAATTGGTGCCACACAGGGAGGCCTGGCATGCTGCAGTCCATGGGGTAACAAAGAGTCGGACACGACTGAGCGACTGAACTGAACTGAAGTCAACTATGCCAAGATATCAGACAGAATGAATCTTTGGTCTTGGCATCAGTGACTGGCAATTTCAACAGAAAACCTTGACCAGTGGCAGTGATTTCTCTTTACATGTATCTAGGTCAGGGACTATCATTTTTCTATTGTTCATAAATTCAACTCTTTAATCTTATATGATTCAGTATTTGATCTCACCTTCTTCATCATGTAAAGAAATTACAAAAATGGAAGAAGAAAACAACAGTCAGGAGAGTTTTTTGCTTCAATTCCAAAGACAAGCTATAAATTATAATGGATTCTAACAATATTTTAAGTTTTCTCATTGACGTGATATAAAAACTTAAGCGATCATCTGTTGAATCTAAAAGGCTACTTTTGAAAGGTAATTTTATTTGTTATGAACTCTGCTGCAAACTGTATTATGTTGTTAAAGAATAGAAAGCAATATTAAACCAGAAATTTAAATTTACGTTTTTACATACCTGTGAATGTTTCTTTTCATCTCCATCACATTTTTCTTGTTCTTCCTCTCATGTCATTTCTAAGTCCAGTTCCGCTGACAAATCTGTAAGTTTTGTTAAAATTACTTAGAATATTTAGATAAAAGACAGAATATTCAAAACATAGATTTAAAACATTGTATCAAATGACAGCTGATATCAATCTTAATCTTCAGCTGAATATTTACTTCTTTAAGAAATACTTCCAATGATCTAAAACTTCAAGAAACCTTTTGGGAAATACCAGAATTCATCAGGTTACAGGCACACAAACATCTCAAGGATTCATTTACAAATTCATCCAAACAGCAGTGAAAAAAACAATCAGAAACCAAACAAAATTTCAAAACACAGGACAGACATATAAGGCCACAATATCTTCTCTTCTCTACTTCATAACAGGACCTTTTATAACAACACGCCAAGCTTCAGCTGCAGCACTATTCATGGTTTACAAAATTCCTGTTACTTTTTTTTCCTTTTCTCAATTTCTTAAATTGAAATGCTTCTTTCCCAACAAACTACTTTTCACCTTTTAAGTCTCAGCCTGCTTTGTAAAGTTGTCCTTGATGACAGCTGTCTTTCCCCAGATAAACAGGTATCTCTTTCCTTGTAGCTACCTGAGGATTTTATAGATTTTTCAGGTGTATCTTCATCACTTGAATGTAAATTATTTCTTCACATGTCTACCTTCTTGACTCTTAGACTGCAGAGGACAAACTCTTAAAAAATCACCCTGGTATACATAAGTCTTCAGTTCTTTTACTCAATAATTATTTTTTGGGTTCCTGCTCAGTACAAGACACTGGAGTTTAAGCAAAAATGTAAATAAATGTGTCAGGGATGGTTTTTCTAGAGATACTGCCCGAGCGCAGACTTAGGCATTTCAAGGGAAGAGAGGGAAGGTGAGGGAGAACACGGAAGCCTGCAGCAAGACGGGGAGAGAGGCACACACACGAGAAGATAAATATTTGTCCAGAGTACAGGGACAGGTGAGGAGGGCATCAGCAGTAGTTCAGGATTCCAGAGCAAAGGACAGAAAGGATGAGAGGTGGAGAGTCAGGCAGAAGTCAGATTATGAAAGCATCATGCATCACTTTTCGATGTCTAGATATTAATATGATTGGATGAGTGGTTCATGGTCACATGTGCTTTTGAGACAGGTGACTCGAAACACTACAGGAGATGGAATTTGAAGGGCATACAAATAAATGGAGGGAGAAAAATATGAAAGCATTAATAATGGAAAAAAAAAAGGGGGGGGGATGCCGGCCTGAACTAGGGGAGTGTTTCCAGAAATATTTAGGATATAAAACTTTCTGGGTTGAGTACAGAATAAATCTTTATGAAATCAGTACATGTACAAACCCTGGGACCCTGAAGGAGTAGACTCTGCCGGTTCTTCTATCAACTGAGAAGAGAAATGATCTGCATGAACTGTCTGAAGTTGCTTCTATTTATTTGGTGGTTTTCCTATGTCACATCTTCCAGTGTTGAAAGGATTCGTGTAGGTGTTTTAGTTGAATTTCTGCCTCTTGGACCTACCAAGCTCATTGAGAAACAAGAGCAAACAAGTCACTTGTAGAGGTGTGAAACACACACACACAAAAAAAAAACCACTTTGAGTTTATAGCTTGTAGTCACTATTCTAGGAGATAACGGAGAATCTTTTGTAAATGCAAAGGTAACTTCTACAGGTGAGGAAAGAAAAGTAAAAAAAAAAAAACAAAAAACACGATAGGAGTGAAAAAAGAAGCAGCGTATGATTTCTTACTATAGCCCTGATCGTATGACTGATTGAAGGCACTAACTTAACTGGTATTTATGGACAACACATATTTGATGTGGTTACTCAATAGACTGGGCATCCCAATAGAATAAGAATTGCTTTTCTATATACTGCTTTTAAATGATACAGCACTCCTTAAAACCAACATTCCTTCTAAATTATTAATTCATTACAAAAAATAAAACAAGTTGATATATTAGACCGATGCAACTGAGGAGGTACTATGTAGCAAATTTCCTATGACTCCCATTATCACTGGGATAGAATTTAGCCAATTCTAAAATATATAAAGTCATAGAAAACACAAGAAATATTTTAGCATCTGGCTTCAAAGGGACTCTTGCAGTCATACTGAATATATATTATAACGAATACTTAAGAATTCAGAGCTATGGGAAAATATAGCTAGGAAGCCACATTCTGAGAAGGCAATCTCTAGATGTCTACCTGGGTCTCCCAACTAGAAGCAAAATCCTAAATTTACTCCTGCAACCCACTCTCAGTTGTGCTACATGCTAGCCTAAGGAAATTTACTTTCTCCGAAGTCTCTTTGTCATGTATCGTCTTACTATGGTCAGAGGAAGAATGCACACACCTTTCTGAGAAATACTGTTTGGTTGTAGGTGGCAGAAAAGGAGTCAGCACACGGTAGATTTTGCCACAACATCTAATTTTGGAAATGTCAGTGCCCAGGTGGCCCAGGGCTGAGTGCTCTGGGCTTCTTCTCTACCATGTTTGCTTTCTCTGTTTTCTGGCAGCTGAGACTTGCACAGCTGATGGAGCATGTAGTTCGCTGTCAGAAACACCACTCCAATATGCACCTTTTCTTTATCTACTAAGGTTGTCAGGGGAGTGTGTAATTTCCTCAGTTCTGTCTTGTCACAGCAAAAATTTGAAACAATGGACATTAAAGCACTTGGCGCATCACAGCTCTCAGACAGTGTTACAGCTCCGTGTTACAGCTCAGTTGAATTTGGAAAATACATCCTGGATGTTTGGACGTGCTGACCCAAAAGACCCAAAGAGAAGAGAGGAAGAGAGAGAGACAGAGACAGAGCGCACACGCATGGGAGAGAGACCCCCGGCCCTTTGGCTTCTCTTTTTATATATATTTTTTTCCTCCCCCTGGGCTTGCTCATGTAAACTGGGCTAGCCAGGAGTGCTGTTTGTTCTATCTGAGGTCCTCTGAGGTCCTCGGACCTTCCTTTGTTCTATCCTTGCGGGCTCTGCTCTTCCTTGTCTTTTATCCACGGCCATTCTGGAATCCCTTTTCCTATTCTAACTACCAGTGACTATGCCTAAGCCTTTGACTGTGTTTCACAACAAACTGTGGAAAATTCTGAAAGAGATGGGAATACCAGACCACCTGACCTGCTTCTTGAGAAACTGTATGTAGGTCAGGAAGCAACAGTTAGGACTGGACATGGAACAACAGACTGGTTCCAAATAGGAAAAGGAGGACTTCAAGGTTGTATATTGTCACCCTGCTTATTTAACTCCTATGCAGAGTACATCATGAGGAACGCTGGGCTGGAAGAAGCAAAAGCTGGAATCAAGATTTCCAGGAGAAATATCAATAACCTCAGATATGCAGATGACACCACCTTTATGGCACAAAGTGAAGGGGAACTAAAGAGCCTCTTTATGAAAGTGAAAGAGGAGAGTGAAAAGGTTGGCTTGAAGCTCAACATTCAGAAAACAAAGATCATGGCATCTGGTCCCATCATTTCATGGGAAATAAATGGGGAAACAGTGTCAGACTTTATTTTTTTGGGATCCAAAATCACTGCGGATGCTGATTGCAGCCATGAAATGAAAAGACGTTTACTCCTTGGAAGGAAAGTTATGACCAACCTAGACAGTGTATTAAAAAGCAGAGACATTACTTTGCCAACCAAGGTTCGTCTAGTCAAGGCTATGGTTTATCCCATGGTCATGTATGGATGTGAGAGTTGGACTGTGAAGAAAGCTGATCACCGAAAATTGATGCTTTTGAACTGTGGTGCTGGAGAAGACTCTTGAGAGTCCCTTGGACTGCAAGGAGATCCAACCAGTCCATTCTAAAGGAGATCAATCCTGGGTGTTCATTGGAAGGACTGATGCTAAAGCTGAAACTCCAAGACTTTGGCCACCTCATGCGATGAGTTGACTCACTGGAAAAGACTCTGATGCTGGGAGGGATTGGGAGCAGGAGGAGACGGGGACGACAGAGAATGAGATGGCTGGATGGCATCAACTGTAAGGTCAAAATGGCCCAATGATATTACATAAAAGAACCCAGATGCCAAATAGATAATGTAACAGGCTTTAATGGCTAGGCGCCCCTGGGCAGGATTCCCAGACCTAACAGAGCGAGGTCGGGGAAGTTCACGCTGAACAAAGGCAAGATTCAACTTATATAACTTTAGGCAAGATTTGGAGTGATGGTCTCTTACAGGTCACTTAGCCAGGGGAGGTTAGGAGAGGGTTGATTTCTACCAGGACACTTCAGTAGTAGGGGAGGGAATGAGAGAATAGAGCAGAATAGTCAGCGTCTGGCGGGACATTTTCCCCTCTAGCGGGAAAGGGAAGAGGGGTAAGAGAAGTCCAACAATGGCCACTGAAGTCCAACCTTACATTCCGACACTTTTGATAGGATAGGGGGCGACATTGTCGTCTCTGACTACTTCCTGCTGAAAAAGGGACGTCGTGGAGTTCTGGGTTCCCTTTGCCTGCTCTCTGCCAGGGTGCACTTACAGAGGGAGATGAGAGTCCTTGGAATGATAAGGTGACTAGTTTCAGCATTGTCTAGGTGTTGGTCAGGGAATATTCTTGTCATAATACCACTTGGAGATTTGTTGCATCCTGGAAGAAACAAACTTAACAAGAAAGTTAAATGTACGTGGCCCAGCAATTAATAGAAGTAGAAAAGCTGCTCAGGGGCTACCAGGAGAACCAGGACCAGACGTTCATGACGTTAATGTTTCTCTAGGTATGAGAAGATGCAAGAATGTGGGCTCATAAAATCTTTACCTGAAAATATCTGACTGTCTGAAGGCTTGTTCTCCTGGGTTTTTCCCCGAGCACTGAGTACATTTTTTCTGATCTCCACCCTAAACTACTTTCAGGGGGTGTTGAAGGTCAGCAGCTTGCAGTGGTCATGATGTAATCTTTGTAGAGGTAGCTGGCAAGTACCAACTTCCAGTCAGCAGGGTCCCTTCATAGCCACGTATTTGACCATGTTTGGGGGTCATTTCATGGCCATTGTGTCCCACGTTGCTTGGAAGGCTCACTCACAGGTCTAGGGAAGATTCCATCGATGGGCCACTCAGTGTGCTAAAATTGGACCAGGCCTTGTAAGTAGCAAAAGTCTCTGGACCACTGTCTTACTAGCCTCTTGGTCCAGGAAAATATTCCCTCTTTTTGCTTCTTCCCATATCTAGAGTTACATTATTACAATCATTGATCTCATATGGAACTGCATATCAGCATTATATGACAGGCTCAGTCACACATTTGTTAAAGTAAGAAATAATCTTCTGAAACAAGTGACATAGAAAATAATACAGCCATAGCTAGCAGTTATTAGTAAAGTCATAAGTAAGAATTATAAGTCAAGAACTTTCATTAGGTAAAGCCTGGCATACCCCAAGTCATCTGACTTCATTTGTTAAATGACTATGCTGCTCCTGCTGCTAAGTCCCTTCAGTCATGCCCGACTCTGCGTGACCCCATAGACGACATCCAACCAGGCTCCACTGTCCCTGGGATTCAATCTCCTGGTTGTACATTATGGAGCATCTGATCTTTATCTGAAGATTGGTTACTGAGATAAGCCTTAGAAACAAACTTAGAGTGTCCTTTTTAATAACTTAATTAAATCTTTTAGCAATATCACGTAACAAGGAACTGTCTCAGCAGTGAGTCTAAGTAAACACTAGACTTTAATTAACAAAACTAGAAACTTAGTTTAAAAATTTACAAAACTTAATATTCAGTGATTTTTCATTCAGTTCAGTTCTGTTCAGTCACTCAGTCGTGTCTGATTCTTTGCGACCCCATGAATCACAGCACGCCAGGCCTCCCTGTCCATCATCAACTCCCGGAGTTCACTCAAACTCATGTCCATCGAGTCGGTGATGCCATCCAGCCATCTCATTCTCTATCGTCCCCATCTCCTCCCACTCCCAATCCCTCCTAGCATCAGACTCTTTTCCAGTGAGTCAACTCGTCGCATGAGGTGGCCAAAGTCTTGGAGTTTCAGCTTTAGCATCAGTCCTTCCAATGAACACCCAGGACCGATCTCCTTTAGAATGGACTGGTTGGATCTCCTTGCAGTCCAAGGGACTCTCAAGAGTCTTCTCCAACACCACAGTTCAAAAGCATCAATTCTTCGGCGATCAACTTTCTTCACAGTCCAACTCTCACATCCATACATGACCATGGGAAAAACCATAGCCTTGACTAGACGGACCTTTGTTGGCAAAGTAATGTCTCTGCTTTTTAATATGCTATCTAGGTTGGTCAAAACTTTCCTTCCAAGGAGTAAGTGTCTTTTCATTTCATGGCTGCAATCAGCATCCGCAGTGATTTTGGAGCCCCCCAAAATAAAGTCTGACACTGTTTCCACTGTTTCCCCATCTATTTCCCATGAAGTGGTGGGACCCTATGCCATAATCTTTGTTTTCTGAATGTTGAGCTTCAAGCCAACCTTTTCACTCTCCTCTTTCACTTTCATCAAGAGGCTTTTCAGTTCCTCTTCAATTATGGAGGCATTAATCCTGTAGCCAGGAAGGCTTTAACCCATCAAATAAAAATGAGGTTTGTCAGAGAGCTGGGAAAAGCCAGGTGGCCGTCTTGGATTTCCCATAACCCTGACTCTGATTTTCAGTTATTGTTCACCCATTTTTAATTCCCCAATTTAGGAGTAGGCTGTTGTCATGGTTTAAGGACATTAGGATAGCACAAGTCTAACAGAGCTTATATTATAAGCAGAATGAGCTTTTAAATGTACCATAATCTTAAATAACGTTCATTTAATTTACTAAAGTAACACAAGATTTTAAAAACAAATATGAATTACTTAAAGGAAAAGAAATTCATAATCTGTTATTGAAAGATTCATTCTAAGAAAACTTTGTTCTCTTAACACAGAGAGTAGACTAAATTCCAGTCTGTTACCAATTTCCCAGATAGCCAACAAACAAAATTTATCAGTTAACCTTAGAAAAGTCTTTCCCATAAATCTTGAAGAACTAGCAGTATTTTTCAACAGGCATGAGAGCGAAACCATACAAGGCATGTTTAAAATCTAATTAAATTATAATTTACAAATTAACCTTGTCATTGCTGTGACTTGTAACACTTTAACATGATAACTAGAATTATAACTGACAACACTTTACCAGGACATATCAGATTTTCATGAATTTCACATAATTTCTCAGTACAGTTCAGTTCAGTCACTCAGTCGTGTCCCACTCTCCGCGACCCCATGAATCACAGCACTCCAGGCCTCCCTGTCCATCACCAACTCCCGGAGTACACTCAAACCCACGTCGACAGAGTCGGTGATGCCATCCAGCCATTTCATTCTCCGTCCTCCCCTTCTCTTCCCGCCCCCAACCTTTCGCAGCATCAGAGTCTTTTCCAGTGAGTCAACTCGTCACATGAGGTGGCCAAAATATTCCAGTTTCAGCTTTAGCATCAGTCCCTCCAATGAACATCCAGGATCGATCTCCTTTAGAATAGACTGGTTGGATCTCCTTGCAGTATAAGGGACTCTCAAGAGTCTTACCCAACACCACAGTTCAAAAGCATCGATTCTTCGGCAATCAGGTTTCTTCACAGTTCAACTCTCACATCCATACATGACCACGGGAAAAACCATTGCCTTGACTAGACGGACCTTGGTTGGCAAAGAAATGTCTCTGCTTTTTAATATACTATCAAGGTTGGCCATCACTTTCCTTCGAAGGAGCAAGCGTCTTTTAATTTCATGGCTGCAATCAGCATCCGCAGTGATTTTGGAGCCCCCAAAAAATAAAGTCTGACACTGTTTCCACTGTTTTTCCATCTATTTCCCAAGAAGTGATGGGACCAGATGCCCTGATCTTTGTTTTCTGAATGTTGAGCTTCAAGCCAACCTTTTCACTCTCCTCTTTCACTTTCATCAAGAGGCTTTTGAGTTCCTCTTCACTTTCTGCCATAATGGTGGTGTCATCTGCATATCTGAGGTTATTGATATTTCTCCCGGCAATCTTGATTCCAGCTTGTGCTTCTTCCAGCCCAGCGTTCCTCATGATGTACTCTGCATAGAAGTTAAATAAGCAAGGTGACATTATACAACCTTGACGTACACCTTTTCCTATTTGGAACCAGTCTGTTGTTCCATGTCCAGTTCTAACTGTTGTCTCCTGACATGCATACAGGTTTCTCAAGAGGCAGGTTAGGTGGCCTGGTATTCCCATCTCTTTCAGAATGTTCCACAGTTTATTGTGATCGACACAGTCAAAGGCTTTGGCATAGTTAACGGAGCAGAAATAGATATTTTTCTGAAACTCTTGCTTTCTTTATGATCCAGCGGATGTTGGCAATTTGATCTCTGGTGCCTCTGCCTTTTCTAAAACCTGCTTGAACATCTGGGAGTTCACGGTTTACATACTGCTGAAGCCTGGCTTGGAGAATTTTGAGCATGACCTTTCTAGCATGTGAGATGAGCGCAATTATGTCAACAAAAGAGTCCGAGATGCAGTACTTGGATGAAATCTTAAAAATCACAGAATGATTTCTCTTTGTTCCCAAGGCAAACCATTCAATATTACAGTAATCCAGGCCTATGCCCCAACCAGTAATGCTGAAGAAGCCGAAGTTAATCGGTTCTATGAAGACCTACAAGACCTTTTAGAACTAACACCCAAAAAAGATGTCCTTTTCATTATAGGGGAATGGAATGCAAAAGTAGGAAGTCAAGAAACACCTGGAGTAATTGGCAAATTTGGCCTTGGAGCACGGAATGAAGCAGGGCAAAGGCTAATAGAGTTTTGTCAAGAGAATTCACTGGTCATAGAAAACACCCTCTTCCAACAACACAAGAGAAGACTCTACACGTGGACATCACCAGATGGTCAACACCGAAATCAGATTGATTATATTCTTTGCAACCAAAGATGGAGAAGCTGTATACAGTTAGCGAAAACAAGACCAGGAGCTGACTGTGGCTCAGATCATGAACTCTTTATTGCAAAATTCAGACTTGAAGAAAGTAGGGAAGACCCCTAGACCATTCAGATATGACCTCAATCAAATCCCTTATGATTATACAGTGGAAGTGAGAAATAGATTTAAGGGACTAGATCTGATTGATAGAGTGCCTGATGAACCTCTGGACGGAGGTTCGTGACATTGTACAGGAGACAGGGACCAAGACCATCCCCATGGAAAAGAGATGCAAAAGAGCGAAATGGCTGTCTGAGGAGGCCTTACAAATAGCTGTGAAAAGAAGAGAGGCGAAAAGAAAAGGAGAAAGGGAAAGATATAAGCATCTGAATGCAGAGTTCCAAGGAATAGCAAGGAGAGATAAGAAAGACTTTCTCAGTGATCAATGCAAAGAAATAGAGGAAAACAACAGAATAGGAAAAACAAGAGACCTCTTCAAGAAAATTAGAGATTCCAAGGGAACATTTCATGCAAAGATGGGCTCGATAAAGGACAGAAATGGTATGGACCTAACAGAAGCAGAAGATATTAAGAAGAGGTGGCAGGAATACACAGAAGAACTGTACAAAAAAGATCTTCACGACCAAGATAGTCACGATAACGTGATCACTGACCTAGAGCCAGACATCTTGGAATGTGAAGTCAAGTGGGCCTTAGAAAGCATCACTACTAGCAAAGCTAGTGGAGGTGATGGAATTCCAGTTGAGCTATTTCAAGTCTTGAAAGATGATGCTGTGAAAATGCTGCACTCAATATGCCAGCAGATTTGGAAAACTCAGCAGTGGCCACAGGACTGGAAGAGGTCAGTCTTCATTCCAATCCCAAAGAAAGGCAATGCCAAAGAATGCTCAAACTACTGCACAATTGCACTCATCTCACATAATTTCAAGTGTATCTATATAAGTATCATTACCCACGGAGTATCTTGAGAAGACTCATCACAACTCCAACAATATTTCCCATGCAATTTAACATGTCAGATGAACTCAGGTAGTTTAATAGCTCTCTGTGATGTCTCTGGGGCCATCTGAAGCATCCCAAAGTCAGGTAGAAGTGTAGCTATTTAGGCAGTTTTGTCAATAAATATCAAAAGGGTTTATAACACTCAGTCAGAGAGAATCATGTAGATACTGTGAAATAATATATTCACTTAGTCAAAGTAACAAAGAAGATTTCAAAGGTAAACATAGAACAGATCACTCCAGATGTAAAGAAACTTAAAATCCATTATCAATTGCAGTTCAATATTTCAAGAAAACTTTTATATATACATAAAAACTCTTTCCTTATGGTTTCATTTCAGTTCAGTCGCTCAGTCGTGTCCGACTCTTTGCGACCCCATGAATTGCAGCATGCCAGACCTCCGTGTCCATCACCAACTCCCGGAGTTCACTCAAACTCATGTCCATCTAGTCGGTGATGCCATCCAGCCATCTCATTCTCTGTCATCCCCGTCTCCTCCCACCCCCAATCCCTCCTAGCATCAGACTTTTTTCCAGTGAGTCAACTCGTTGCATGAGGTGGCCAAAGTATTAGAGTTTCAGCTTTAGTATCAGTCCTTCCAATGAACACCCAGGATTGATCTCCCCTAGAATGGACTGGTTGGATCTCCTTGCAGTCCAAGGGACTCTCAAGAGTTTTCTCCAACAACACAGTTCAAAAGCATCAATTCTTCTGCGATCAGCCTTCTTCACAGTCCAACTCTCACAACCATACATGACCACGGGAAAAACCATAGCCTTGACTAGACGGACCTTTGTTGACAAAGTCATGTCTCTGATTTTTAATACACTATCTAGGTTTGTCATAACTTTCCTTCCAAGGAGTAAGCGTCTTTTAATTTCATGGCTGCAATCAGCATCTGCAGTGATTTTGGAACCCCCCAAAATAAAGTCTGACACTGTTTCCACTGTTTCCCCATCTATTTCCCATGAACTGATGGGACCAGATACCATGATCTTTGTTTTCTGAATGTTGAGCTTCAAGTCAACCTTTTCACTCACCTCTTTCACTTTCATCATGAGGCTCTTGAGTTCCTCTTCACTTTCTGCCATAAGGGTACTGTCATCTGCATATCCGAGGTTATTGATATTTTTCCCGGCACTCTTGATTCCAGCTTGTGCTTCAACAAGCCCAGGGTTCCTCATGATGTACTCTGCATAGAAGTTAAATAAGCAGGGTGACAATATACAACCTTGACTTACTCCTTTTCCTATTTGGAAACAGTCTGTTGTTCCATGTCCAGTTCTAACTGTTGCTTCCTGACCTGCATACAGGTTTCTCAAGAGGCAGGTCAGGTGGTCTGGTATTCCCATCTCTTTCAGAATTTTCCACAGTTTGTTGTAATCCACACAGTCAAACGCTTTGGCATAGTCAATGAAGCAGAAATTCATGTCTTTCTGGAACTCTCTTGCTTTCTCCATGATCCAGCGAATGTTGGCAATTTGATCTCTGGTGCCTCTGCCTTTTCTAAAACCTGCTTGAACATCTGGAAGTTCATGGTTCACATGTTGCTGAAGCCTTGCTTGGAGAATTTTGAGCATGTCTTTACTAGCGTGTGAGATGAGTGTAATTGTGCGGTAGTTTGAGCATTCTTTGGCATTGCCTTTTTTTGGGATTGGAATGAAGACTGACCTTTTCCAGTCCTATGGCCACTGCTGAGTTTTCCAAATTTGCTGCCATATTGAATGCAGCACTTTCACAGCATCATCTTTCAGGATTTGAAATAGCTCAACTGGAATTCCATCACCTCCATTAGTTTTGTTTGTAGTGATGCTCTCTATGGCCCACTTGACTTCACAGTCCAAGATGTTTGACTCCAGGTTAATGATCACGCCATCGTGATTATCTTGGTCATGAAGATCTTTTTCTGTACAGTTCTTCTGTGTATTCCTGCCACGTCTTCTTAATATCTTCTGCTTCTGTTAGGTCCATACCATTTCTGTCCTTTATCGAGCCCATCTTTGCATGAAATGTTCCCTTGATAGCTCTAATTTTCTTGAAGAGATCTCTTGTTTTTCGTTTCTGTTGTTTTCCTCTATTTCTTTGCTTGATTGCTGAGGAAGGCTTTCTTATCTCTCCTTGCTATTCTTTGGAACTCTGCATTCAGATGTTTATATCTTTCCTTTTCTCCTTTGCTTTTCGCTTCTCTTCTTTTCATAGCTATTTGTAAGGCCTCCTCAGACAGCCATTTTGATTTTTTGCATTTCTTTTCCATGGGGATGGTCTTGGTCCCTGACTCCTGTACAATGTCACAAACCTCCGTCCAGAGTTCATCAGGCACTCTATCTATCAGATCTAGTGCCTTAAATCTATTTCTCACTTCCACTGTATAATCATAAGGGATTTGATTGAGGTCATATCTGAATGGTCTAGTGGTTTTCCCTACTTTCTTCAATTTAAGTCTGAATTTGGCAATAAGGAGTTCATGATCTGAGCCACAGTCAGCTCCTGGCCTTGTTTTTGCTAACTGTATAGAGCTTCTCCATCTTTGGCTGCAAAGAATATAATCAATCTGATTTCGGTGTTGACCATCTGGTGATGTCCATGTGTCGAGTCTTCTCTTGTGTTGTTGGAAGAGGCTGTTTGCTATGACCAGTGAGTTCTCTTGGCAAAACTCTATTAGCCTTTGCCCTGCTTCATTCTGTGCTTCAAGGCCAAATTTGCCTGTTACTCCAGGTGTTTCTTGACTTCCTACTTTTGCATTCCAGTCCCCTACAATGAAAAGGACATCTTTTTTGGGTGTTAGTTCTAAAAGGTCTTGTAGGTCTTCATAGAACCATTCAACTTCGGCTTCTTCAGCATTACTGGTTGGGGCATAGGCTTGGATTACTGTAATACTGAGTGGTTTTTAAGATTGCATCAAAGTACGGCATTTCAGACTCTTTTGTTGACCATGATGGCTGCTCCATTTCTTCTAAGGGATTCCTGCCCACAGTAGTATATATAATGGTCATCTGAGTTAAATTCACCCATTCCAGTCCATTTTAGTTCACTGATTCTTAGAATGTCTACGTTCACTCTTGTCATCTCCTGTTTGATAACTTCCAATTTGCCTTGATTCATGAACCTAACAGTCCAGGTTCCTATGCAATATTGCTCTTTACAGCATCGGACCTTGCTTCAGTCACCAGTCACTTCCACAACTGGGTATTTGTTTTGCTTTGGCTCCAACCCTTCATTCTTTCTGGAGTTATTTCTCCACTGATCTTCAGTAGCATACTGGGCACCCACAAACTTGGGGAATTCCTCATTCACTATCCTATCATTTTACCTTTTGACACTGTTCATGGGGTTCTCAAGGCAAGTATACTGAAGTGGTTTGCCATCAGACCTTCTTATCACTTTCTGTACCCATTTGTTTTCCCATCCTGGAACAGTCACCTGTAAGTCAGACCTACCTCCTTTTCCCTCCATATAATGTAACTTTATTCCTCATACATTCTTTACTGAACATACACATCTTACTTCCCTTAAGTGGGGTCTCGGTGTCCCATATTGTGGGGTCTATAACAGAAGATTCAGAGGCACAAAGGAGTAGCAGTAGTGTGGGGTATTAAGGGCGTGAGAAGGGCAGATGTATGGTGGCTTTGAGCTTAGTTAGAATGTCTCGTCCTAATAGAAGAGTGGGGCATGAAAGAAGTATTAGGAAGGAGTGGGTGAATAGGTGATGGTCGAGCTGACAAGGCTGTGGTCCAGTCTGTAGGGGGTGTGAGGGTTTGCCATCTATACCCACCACCGAGACCTGGGAAGGGAGTAGAGTGCCCCCGTAAGAGGGAAGAATAGAGTAAGTAGCCCCGTATCTATCAAGAAATTGATAGACTTACCCACCACTTGAAGCATTACCCTGGGCTTAGCTTGGGTTATGGGGGTCCCCGAGTCTGGGTGCCATCAATCTGCGTCGAAGGAGAGGAGTTCCAAGGCAGGAGACAAGGGCGGGGCAACCTTTTGGGAACCCAAGTCCCTGCCGGATGAGGTTGAGGCCTGAGCTGCCCGGGGACAGTTGCTCGCCCAATGTCCCCTCTGCCTGCGGCGAGGGCATGGCCTAGTTTGAGGTCGGGGATTTGTGCTTTGACGGGTCCAATGACCTTCACAGCCGCATTTGAAACAGGCTCCCGGTGGTGGCTTCTGGGGACCCACCTTTTGTCCCATGGCTGGTCGCAGGGATGCTACTAGTGTCTGGGTGTGTCTCTCAAGGAGGTTGGCCTGCAGTTTGGCCTTTTGTTTAAGCAAGTGAAAGAGGAGAGTGAAAAAGTTGGCTTGAAGCTCAACATTCAGAAAACAAAGATCATGGCATCTACTTCATGGGAAATAGATGGGGAAACAGTGGAAGCAGTGTCAGACTTTATTCGTTTGAGCTCCAAAATCACTGCAGATGCTGATTGCAGCCATGAAATTAAAAGACGCTTACTCCTTGGAAGGAAAGTTATGACCAACAGAGATAGCATATTAAAAAGCAGAGACATGACTTTGCCAACCAAGGTTCGTCTAGTCAAGGCTATGGTTTTTCCCATGGTCATGTATGGATGTGAGAGTTGGACTGTGAAGAAGGCTGATCACCGAAGAATTGATGCTTTTGAACTGTAGAGCTGGAGGAGACTCTTGAGAGTCCCTTGGACTGCAAGGAGATCCAACCAGTCCATTCTAAAG
This sequence comes from Moschus berezovskii, assembly GCF_049115385.1. Taxonomy (NCBI): domain Eukaryota; kingdom Metazoa; phylum Chordata; class Mammalia; order Artiodactyla; family Moschidae; genus Moschus; species Moschus berezovskii. The sequence goes on from NC_142474.1 coordinate 86,222,709, forward strand.
GAGATCGGTCCTGGGTGTTCATTGGAAGGACTGATGCTAAAGCTGAAACTCCAATACTCTGGCCACCTCATGCGACGAGTTAACTCACTGGAAAAGAGTCTGATGCTAGGAGGGATTGGGGGTGGGAGAAGATGCGGACGACAGAGAATGAGATGGCTGGATGGCATCACCGACTCGATGGACATGAGTTTGAGTGAACTCCGGGAGTTGGTGATGGACAGGGAGGCCTGGCGTGCTGTGATTCATGGGGTCGCAAAGTGTCGGACACGACTGAGCGACTGAACTGAACTGAATTGCCTTATAACTGGCTTCGGCTATGTCTTCTGTCATTATATACTTTAAAGGCCATTTTTATCAGGTCTCGGCATGGGATCTGAGGTCCGTCCTCAGCCTTGGACAGCTTTTTCCTGATGTCTGGAGTTGACTGAGATATAAACCGATTAGCCAGGGTGCTGACGCCTTCTGGACAGTCGGGGGTGATGCAGGTGAGAGCCTCGGTCAGCCTATTGAGGAAGGCTGCAGGGTTTTCATCAGGGCTCTGGGTTACTTTATCTAGTTTTAGCATGTTAACAATCTTGAGAGAAGTATTTTCTGTACCCTCCAGCAAACATTCCAGCATGTATTGGATATTGGCCCTCCCCCGTTGCCCCTCCTGTTAGTCTCCGCCTGGATCAACATCTGGGATGGCAGCTGCCCCAGGGGGTTGGGCAGGATCTGCCGGATTTGCCAGTTGTCGCTGGTCAGCTACCATTTTGGCTGCCGCCCAGATGGCCTGCCTCTCTTCTGGGGTGGGTAGAGTGACAGAACAGAGGGAGCCCCCCGGTGGCGCCTCCGGGGAGCCATCTCTTGAGTGAGAAGGCTGCAGAGAAGGCACTGAAAGTGTTAATGAAGGAGGGGTTAGGGAAGCTGGGGAAGAGGGAGTTGAGGGAATAGCAGGAGCAGATGAGTCTTCTGGAGGAACCATGACAGCGGAATTTTCCTCGGTCAGCTGCTGGCGCTGCGCCAAGCTGTGCGAGCAGAGGGCTTCTGCAGCTGCTTGCATGGAGCTGGGGGCGGAGTTTACTTCGGTCTGTGTGGACGATGTTTTGGCTGACAGAGAGGGGCCAGAAGGGGAAGGACAAAGAAGTTTAGGGAGGGGCGAATATAGCGACCAGACTGAGGAAGCCTCCAAGTGAATTTCTGGGGATCTATCTCTCCAGCGGGATGGCTGTGGAGAAGGCATCGAAGGGGTTAATGAAGGAGGGGTTAGGGAAGCGGGGGAAGGGGGAGTCGATAAGGAGGGGTGAGGTGGGGGAAGAAAGTATAGGGGGAGGGGCAGAAGCACAGCAGCCAAAAAGCCTGTACCTCAGACCACTTTTCCGTCTTTTAATCACGGAGGATATTAAAATCGAATGTCCCCATTGGTGGCCACTGTGAGCCATTGTCAAGAGAATATTGAGGTCAAGCCTCAGAGCACAGAGAGGTCAATCGCTTACAGTGGATTTCTCGAGAAAGGCGTAGGGCTTTGAGGATGGCAAGGAGACACTCTAATGGGGTTGACCAGGATTGGTCAGCTTTGGAGGTGGTGGTCCCCATGGCGAATGGGAAAAGACTATGGAGTTGAGTCAGTCAGGCGTCCCCAGATGAATCAACACCCCAGCGAGGAACAGAAGGGCTGCCACAGTCAAGACGGACCTCTCCGAATTGACTGGAGCCAAGGAGCAGTCCTGGCCTGCGGGAGGAGGGACCTGGACGTGGCCGCGATTTTGGGGCGGGTCTGGCCTGCAAGGAATACCAGAACCCCTAGGACTTATCGCCAAAGGGGAGGCCTGCCCCAAGACCCAAAATGAGGGACTTACTCCGTATGCTGCCAGACGGTTGAGCAGTCCTATCGAGGTGATGAATCAGCCCGGGGCACAGGTCGGACCCGAGGGAGCCACAGACCCCGCAGCCAGTGGAATGGGCTTTCAACTCGAGCCCCACATTGGGCCCCAAATGTAAGGTCAAAATGGCCCAATGATGTTAAATAAAAGAACCCAGACACCAAATAGATAATGTAACAGGCTTTAATGGCTAGGTGCCCCCGGGCGGGATTCCCGGACCTAACAGAGTGAGGTCAGGAAAGTCCGCAGCAAACAAAGGCAAGAGGCAACTTATATAACTTTAGGCAAGATTTGGAGTGGTTGTCTCTCATAGGTCAGTTAGCCAGGGAGCAAGATTGGGTTGGTTTCCTGGTCTGCTCAAGGTTGTGCTGACACAGAGGAATAGTTCTTGCTGTTTCTGAGCAGAATGCTGTTTCTGGACAGGAGGTTAGGAGGGGGAGGTTAGGAGAGGGTTGATTTCTACCAGGACACTCCAGTAGTGGGGGAGGGAAAGAGAGAATAGAGCACAATAGTCAGAGTCCGGCGGGACATTTTCCCACCGGTGGGAAAGGGAAGAGGGGGAGGAGAAGTCCAACAACGGCCACTGAGGTCCGACCTTACATCAACGACTCGATGGACATGAGTTTGAGTGAACTCCGGGAGTTGGTGATGGACAGGGAGGCCTGGCGTGCTGGGGTCACAAAGAGTCGGACACGACTGAAAGCCTGAACTGAACTGAATTGAACTGATACAGTCCTTGTAACCAGAGACCCAACCAAGATTTCTGCTATCCCAAGGATTCCCTTTTCTCTTCTGTGACACTGGCTACCTCCCATCTGCAGCTGTCGGGAGCCGGCAAGAGAGACCCCGCCCATGACAAGGTCTTGGTTCGAAGAGCTGGCACGCAAGGCCATCCAGACCTCCGGGGATTTCTCGGGGCCGCCCCATCGTCCACTCCCGGGCCTCTGTCTTTCCTTCTTCTGAGGCTTGGTAGTCCTCTGTGCTTTCTAAGAATTCTTCTGACTCCTGCTCAAATATCCCCCTTGAAGCCTTTGCATGGCAGGAATACTGTCCCTGAGGGTGTTCTGTTCTGTTTTGTTCTGTTCAGTCGCTCAGTCATGTCCGACTCTTTGCGACCCCATGGACTGTAGCCTATCAGGCTTCTCCATCCATGGGATTCTCCAGGCAAGAATACTGGAGTAGGTTACCATTTCCTTCTCCACGGGATCTTCCCGACCCAGGGATCGAACCCGGGTCTCCCACATTGGAGGCAGATGTGTTAACTTCTGAGCCACCAGGGAAGCCCCTAGGCCCTATAAACAGGCCAGGAATGAAGAAAATATTTTTAAACAGAACATCCTACCCCTTCTGGCCCTGTTAGGGTTATAAATGTCAATTTAGAATTTGGAATGCTCAGGACTGCACAAAGCGCCACTGGCATAAAACTAAGTCTGCTAACAGTAGGCCTAAACACTCCACAAGCAAAATAGATTTGGAACCTTTCATGAGTTTAGAAGGGCCCCTTAGGGTGAGATCTGTAGGGAGCTCGTGAGACTCTTGGCCATCAAGGTCACATAACAGTGCTTGTTGGTATGTCTCATTGTCCCCTGTCTATGGTGTGCCTGGGAGTACACTAGAAGAAAACACAGAGATAGAGGTTGATAACAAAATGAATAACCATATAGCATTAGTGTAAAAAATTGTCTCTGCAGATGTGTGGGGGTCGAGCCCCAAAACAGATACCATACTACTTAGGGAGTCACAAAGTCTGCCCAGAACTGAGGCTCCCAAGATAAGGCTTTCTAATAGTTTTTAGAGTTGACTAACTGATACACAAATAAAGCCATTTTTTCATGCCTTGTGGCCTTGCTGTCTTAAGAGTCCGTTGTTTAAGAGTTATGCAGGAAGGTACTGACTGTTCTGGAAGATGGTTTATGACTGCATTTCTGGCACAATTTTATCAAGACAATTCCTCCTCCCTTTTTAGAATTGTTGGTTTTAGGGTATATAAGCACTGATGTAGAAAAATAAAGCAGTCTTGACTCTACACTCAACCAAGACTTGACTCGCTGTTCTTTTCTTTCTCTTCTTGCCAACGCCGCTCATCCAGAGGGTACCCCTGGACTCTGCCGAGGCTGGACCGTGGAATGCAGCCTTAGGCAGCCAAGGATTTTCTTTCCCCTAAGGATTATATTTGTCTTTTTTGTTGTATTTCTGGAGTCAGCATACCAGCAATTGCAAACTTTTCTGTACAGGGCCAATTAGAAGTATAGAGTGTGTACTCCTTTCTGTCTGACTTCTCAATACAGCGTCTTTCAGTTCAGTTCAGTTCAGTCGCTCATTCGTGTCCGACTCTTTGCGACACCATGAATCACAGCACACCAGGCCTCCCTGTCCATCACCAACTCCTGGAGTTCACTCAAACTCATGACCATCGAGTCGGTGATGCCATCCAGCCATCTCATTCTCTGTTGTCCCTGTCTCCTCCCACCCCCAATCCTTCCTAGCATCAGACTCTTTTCCAGTGAGTCAACTCGTCGCATGAGGTGGCCAAAGTAATGGAGTTTCTTTAGGATTATGCTTAATGACTATGTTGACTGTGTGTTTTGTTAGTAATTCATTTTTTATTTTTTTAAATTGTGGTAAATGATACAAAACGTAAACGTTGACATTTCTAACCATTCTTCTGTGTTCACTTCAGTGGCATTAATTATATTCCCATTGTTGTGCAACCATCACCCCTGTTTCCAAAGCTTTTTTATAGCCCCAGATAAACTGTATGGCTTTTAAGCAGTAACTACCCACCCTTCTCCCCTCTCAGGCTGGTAGCCTCTAATCTGCTTTGTTTCTGTGAGTTTGCCTATTCTAGACATTTCAGATGAGTGGCATCATACAATATTTGCACTTTTGTGTCTGGCTTGTTTCATTAAGCAGTGTTTTCAAAGTTCATGTTGTTGTATGTATCAGCACTTTTTTTGACTGAGTAATATTCCATTGAATATACATACTTTGTATGAACATAGGTTTTTCCGTTCTCTTGAGTGTATCCCTAGAAGAGGAATTGCTGGATAATACGGGACTTCAAAATCTGACTTTTTGTGGACCCACAAGGCTGTTTTCTATAGGGCTGTACCATTTTACGTTCCTCCCTGCATTAGACAAAGGTTCCAGTTTCTCCCCACCCCCTCCAACACTTGTCATTATAGCCATCTTAGTAGGTGTGGAATGACTACTGGTTTTTACGAGTTACATAAGCATAGAGTATTGCTACAAACTTGGTGGGGGCATTATGAGTATAATTTTATATGTTCCAGGAGGATGGACTGAGGCAAGTTTTGGAGGAGATGAAAGGTTTATACAAGCAAAACCTACCTCATGTGTAAGTTGGTAAGTTGATATTTTAAAACAGTTTAAGAAATAAGATACTGATGTCAGATCATCTTAACATTAGTTTTTAGATATGATTTTTTTTTAACTCTCTGTGAGCCTGATCATACCCTACCTATACAAAACTAGAAGGATTTGTGTTAATGAATGTTAGGTCTCTAGGGATAAAATTGTTCTTGACACATGGTAGGTGTTCGATAAATACTTCTTGTTTGACTGGTATGACTTGAAAGGAATTAGGGTGGACGCAAAAGAGATGAAACAGGAGCAAGTAACATAAATAACGAGTGAAGTGTGTTGTTTCCGCTGCTTGTTTTCATCAGGTGAGGCCTTAGTGGGTTTAAAAGGAGAACAGGCAGTTTGCAAATTTAGCAGGAGTAGCAGTGACTTCTGAAAGCTCGAGTGAAGTTGGCTGGGAACTCGTGCTGTGGAACACTACAGCTTGGTAGGCTAGAGGGTTCTGGATTTGCAGACTGTTTAGAGCCTAGCATGGTAGTTGGCACAGAGGAGAATTTGAGCTGAATGACAGACTTCAGAGGAAGCTGTGATTGGGTGAAGAACAAGACATAAGACTCCTGACTGCTGGAGGAAAATTGAGTTATTGAGAGCTCATCCTGGAGAGAAATATATCTGCAACTTGAGGTTTCGTGCCTGGCCTTGTTAGGCAGTGTTTTCATCAGTTAGTTGGACATAGAAATCAGTAGTGTGCTGTTAGGGTTGGTGGAGTACACAGAACAGTAGGAACACTTTGCAGCTACTGTGTTTAAGGATAGATACTGATGAATGAGTAACTTATCTGCAAGAGGTCTGCAGTGAATGTAAGGGAAATGGAAAGTCCTGCACTCAGGTTCCCAAGTCCTTCATTTCTTCATGCAACAGATATGCACTCAGCAGTTATGATCTGATAAAGGGCACTATTGTTCCAATTGTAAACAGCAGAATCAAGAGGTTTGCCCCTGTGGCCCTCAAGAGTGTCATGCAGAAGGCAGATGTTAAATGCAGGTAAACCAGGCCAGAGTACCTGCTGTGAAGGAAAACACCACACTGGGAGAGAGAGTCATGCACTGAAAATATTGGTAGATTGAGAAATACTGGAAATTCTCTCCGAGGAAGAGACTCTTCAGCTGGAGCCTGAGGAAGTGGGTTTTAGCGAGGAAGTAACTGTGGGCAGAGAGCATTCTTGTTGGAGGAAACAGCATGTGCAAAGGCCCTGAGTCTTGAAAGATGGTGGGATGCCCAGGGACCTGGTCATTCCCGAAGGCCAGTGTGGCTGGAAGTTAGTGAGTAGGCCGAGGGCGACACCAAGGGAGATTTCTGAGCATGTTGGGCTGGTGGTGGCATGTTTGTGTTCTGACCACCCTGACCCCTTGTGGGTAGTAGATGGTGGGATCGAGTGGGAGGCTGGTGGTCATACAGGTGACAAGAGGGATGAGCCAGGCTAGGGGAAAGGAGAGCAGTTTACACACCTTTTTAGGAGGTGACTGAACAGGCCTTGGTCCAGTAAGGGAATGATTTTCCTGTATTTGTACCATGGGGAAATTCAGGACCCAAAATTCTGTGCCCTGGCCTCCTAGTTGGCTTCTGGGCAGGGCAGTCACTATTACCAGTTTCTGGTTAAAATCCTTTGTCAGAAGAAATCTATTCTTATTTAATTGCTCACATGGAAATGTGACTTTTTTAAGGAAGTTCTTGTGTACTTAATGAAGAACTTTGATGTTAAGTTTGGTATATTTTATTTGTGCTATTTCATGATAATCAACAGCACATTATAAGCAGTGTGGAGAATAAATGTAACGTTTGTAGAGTGGCAGAAGTATCCAGAATAGATCTAGGAGGCTTGGTACATCTATGTATATAGCCCATGTATATCTCTACATGGTACAGATCTAGAAGACATGGGACATATATTTTGCCTCTATTTTCAGGGCCTCGAGCAGGGACATACATTTTGTATTCAACTGTTTCCTTTTAAAACTCCACAATACATACTTATTAATTCTTTACACCTGATTTTGTTTTCTTTTTTTTTTTTTCCAATTGTGGTTCAGTTCAGTTCAGTTCAGTCGCTCATTCGTGTCCGACTCTTTGCGACCCCATGAATCATAGCACGCCAGGCCTCCCTGTCTATCACCAACTCTCGGAGTTCACTCAAACTCATGTCCATCGAGTCGGTGATGCCATCCAGCCATCAAATTCTCTGTTGTCCCCGTCTCCTCCTGCCCCCAATACCTCCCAGCATTAGAGTCTTTTCTGGTGAGTCAACTCTTCGCATGAGGTGGCCAAAATATTGGAGTTTCAGGTTTAGCATCAGTCCTTCTAACGAACACCCAAGGTTGATCTCCCCTAGAATGGACTGATTGGATCTCCTTGCAGTCCAAGGGACTCTCAAGAGTCTTCTCCAACATCACAGTTCAAAAGCATTAATTCTTCAGTGATCAGCTTTGTTCACAGTCCAACTCTCACATCCATACATGACCACGTGAAAAACCATAGCCTTGACTAGATGGACCTTTGTTGGCAAAGTAATGTCTCTGCTTTTTAACATTCTATCTATGTTGGTCATAACTTTCCTTCCAAAGAGTAAGCGTCTTTTAATTTCAGGTCTGCAATCAGCATCTGCAGTGATTTTGGAGCCCGAAAAATAAAGTCTGACACTGTTTCCACTGTTTCCCCATCAATTTCCCATGAAGTGATGGGACCAGATGCCATGATCTTTGTTTTCTGAATGTTGAGTTTCAAGCGAACCTTTTCACTCTGCTCTTTCACTTTCATCAAGAGGCCTTTTAGTTCCTCTTCACTTTCTGCCATAAGGGTAGTGTCATCTTCATAGCTGAGGTTATTGATATTTCTCCCAGCAATCTTGATACCAGCTTGTGCTTCTTCCAGCCCAGCGTTCCTCATGATGGTTAATTAAGATGCAGGTTCTATCCCTGGGGCAGGAAGATTCCCTGGAGAAGGAAATGGCAACTCACCCCATTTTTCTTGCCTGTAAAACACCATGGACAGATGAGACTGGCAGGCTACAGTCTACAGAATCAAGAAGAGTCGGACACAACTGAGTGACTGAGTACACATACCATTGAGTGTATTCAAAACATTCATCGTGTCATAGAGCCATCACCACCATCACCTTCTCCAGAACTCTTCATCTTACCAAAGAAACACCATACCCAGTAAGCAGTTGTAGATCTGATTAGAAAGGGTGATATTTATCTGATCTCTAAGGAGATATATATTTTGTAGGGAAAACCACGGAGAAGGCAATGGCACCCCACTCCAGTATTCTTGCCTGGAAAATCCCATGGATGGAGGAGCCTGGTAGGCTGCCGTCCATGGGGTCGCTGGGAGTCGGACACAACTGAGCGACTTCACTTTCACTTTTCACTTTCATGCATTGGAGAAGGAAATGGCAACTCACTCCAGTGTTCTTGTCTGGAGAATCCCAGGGACGGGGGAGCCTGGTGGGCTTCCATCTAAGGGGTCGCACAGAGTCGGACACTACTGAAGTGACTTAGCAGCAGCAGCAGCAGCAGCAGGGGAAAATTAAAATTTTCTCCCTCTCTGTGTGAAGGGCCCTAAAATACAAAGATGCACATAGGTGAAGATCAAGAACTAGTTCTTGGATGAATGGAGGAGCATTTGACTTTAGAGTCCTTAGCTTAGTTTATAGGAATGAGGATTTGGAAGTATTGATACCATAGAAACAGGACTCCATAGGATGAGAACATTATGTGAGGCCATAATCTATGCACCGTGATATTTGATCTTATTCCACCATGAAACACGGATTCTAAAAAGGGAGGCAAAAGTTTGTCTTTTGGAGACAATGGAAATTAATCAGTGTGCAAAATGCAGTGTGCCACATGGCTAAAAAAAAAAAAAAAAACAATGGGAGTGTGATCCTAGGCAAATTACTTAGGTAATAAAAAAACTACAGATCTCTGAATAGCATTATGGCTAAACAAAGCTATTAAAAAGAATAAGATAGATCTATATAGAGTCACATGTTATGATCCTTTGATGTATTTGGTGAAAAATGTAATTTGTATACAGAGATTATTATTTTTTTCTTCTTCCCTCAGTCCCGTCTGACTCTTTGACACTGGATGGACTATACAGCCCAGGGAATTCTGCAGGTCAGAATACTGGAGTGGGTAGCCGTTCCCTTTTCCAGGGGATATTCCCAACCCAGGGATTGAACCCAGATCTCACATACACAGATAATGCAATAATATTTATGTAAATGATACCCTTGCATATATCTGGACATGCTTGCAAATGCAAAGAAAACAGCTTTTAAGGATGAACTCCCATTTTTTTTTAACACTTCCATTAAGAAGAGGAACGTTATAGAAGGAAGTTTTATGACTGCATTTTGGGTTCTTCTATTCCCACTTTTTATTTTATGCACTTACTTCGAAATTTTTACAAGGAGAGCATTATGTCTGTAAAGAATAAAATTAACTAAATGAGGTGTACCAGGTTCACCAAACCCTTACATGAGAACCATGCTTCTGGATGATCCCCTCAAAGGTAAAATCTGCCACTTAAAACACAGGAAAAATCTGTGCCTTTTGTGTGCGGGTGTGTGTGTGTGTGTGTGTGTGTGTGTGTGTCTGTGAACAAGTCTGATTCTCCCAGTCAATTGTGAGTCACGTAAGCACTCATTTCATTTGCCTTTAAGAAGTGCTTCTTGTATTAACTAAATCCTGAGAGGATGGGTGCCAGGGACAAATTTGGGGCTAGTTAGAGCATGGCATCTGGTCCCATCACTTTATGGCAAATAGATGGGAAAACGATGAAAACAGTGAGAGTACTGCAGATGTTGATTGCAGCCATGAAACTAAAAGACACTTGCTCCTTGGAAGAAAAGCTGTGACCAACCTAGAAAGCATATTCAAAAGCAGAGCCATTACTTTGCCAACAAAGGTCTGTCCAGTCAAAGCTATGGTTTTTCCAGTAGTCATGTATGGATGTGAGAGTTGGACTATAAAGAAAGCTGAGTGTTGAAAAATTGATGGTTTTGAACTGTGGTGTTGGAGAAGACTCTTGAGAGTCCCTTGGACTGCCAGGAGATCCAACCAGTCCATCCTAAAGGAAATCAGTCCTAAATATTCATTGGAAGGACTGATGCTGAAGCTGAAACTCCAATACTTTGGCCACCTGATGTGAAGAACTCATTCATTTGAAAAGACCCTGATGCTGTGAAAGATTGAAGGTGGGAGGAGAAGGGGATGACAGAGGATGAGATGGTTGGAAGGCATCATTGTCTCAATGGACATGAGTTTTAGCAAGCTCAGGGAGTTGGTGAAGGACAGGGAAGCCTGTCGTGCTGCAATCCATGGGGTCGCAAAGAGTCAGACATGACTGAGCAACTGAACTGAACTGAGGCTACCACGTGATCACCAAGGACGCTCTGGCATTCGGGCTGAAGCAGCCTGGGTTCAAACAGACTCGCTTGGAACTTCTCCAGGAAACTGTTGGGTGGTGGAGAGGGGCGCTCTGTCCAACAGTTCCTTTCTGATCTTCTGTGCTGTTTGAGAACGTGGTCTTTATTCTTGGAAATGAGCTTTAATCCCTCAAGGTTGCACCAGAGGCAGAGCGGGAGGCAGGGAAAGAGCCTATGCCCGAGTCCCAGGGACCCAGATCAGAGTCGGGACCTGACCTGGAGAGAGAGATTTGTTCCCGCACAGGGCCTGGCTTAGAGCCTGAGCCGCACTCAGCTTTGGGTCAAAACTGGGAACCGGGCTTGGCTGGGTGGTGGGGCAGAGCACAGAGCCCCTCCCGAGTTGCGGCCGAGGCTCCACTACCTCCACCAGTGTCTCAGTCTGAGAACCAACTGGCCCAGCAGCCCCGCTGCTATACAGACTGCCTGGAGGCACCGCTGTCTTGGGAACTTCAGGCAGTTGGGCTGGAAGTTGGGTTCACACCCATGGATCTTCCTGCTGCTGTCCATGGTGTTAATGGCCATTCTTGGCTCTGGCCTGATTTACCAGGATGAAGAAAACCTCGAAGAGCAGTACACCCCCAGTAGGGAGCCCTGCCAAGGCTGAGCAATGCTTTGTGCAGGAACATTTCACTGCCAATGACTCTCTCATCTTCTCCATCTCCAGGAAGAGCACCGAGGTCAATTATGCCTCCATCCTAGTGGTCTCCAACACCGAGGCACCACTGGAGCCGGAAATCTTAGGAGAAATTAGCAAGGTGGAAGGCGCGGTGCAGGCTTTGACTGTGACACAGGACAGCAGAACCCAGATCCCCTACAGTAAGGTGTGCACTAAGAACCAGCTCTGGTGTCTCCCCAACACATTATTGTTCGCCTGGAAAAGGAACAGGGGCCTCAACCTGAAAACCATCACCTTTCCCATCTACAGCCTAGCCGGCCAGATCGTCTACCTGGCCAACGTCCTAGGTAGAACTGTCTTAGGCGAGAGTATGGGTTTGAGCTAGTTACTCTTCCAGGCCGAAGCCCTGTGGCTGCAGTACTACCTGAAGACAGGTGAAGGAGATGAAAATGAACATAGCAAGGTGTGGATGACCATTTCCTGATGAAGGTTGGCAGCCTTGAAAAGAGTCTGGCCTTGAAGAAGATCAAGGTACCTAGTGGCTGGGGTTAATAAGGAGGCCAGGAGAAGGTGGGAAGGATAAGAAGACTTGTTCCAAGGACCAGAGCAGCAGCACTCCAAGATTATCAGATAGAGTCCTCAACTGGAAGCTAGGTGTGCTCTGCTTTATTTGATCCTTAATCCAACTTTCTTAAAATAGCACACTGAAGAAAGCCACAATAGATTCTAAAAAAGAATGGATATGTGTATCACCGATTCACTTTGCTGCACACGTGAAACTAACACAACATTGTGAAGCAGCTATACTACAATAATTTTTTTTTTAAGTAAAAAGAGATAAGATGTGAAAAAAAAAAAAAAGAATGCCACAAATCTTAAATCCTTGGTAATATGCAGGCTTCCCTGGTGGCTCAGAGGTTAAAGTGTCTACCTCCAATGCGGGAGACCCGGGTTCGATCCCTGGGTTGGGAAGATCCCCTGGAGAAGGAAATGGTAACCCACTCCAGTATTCTTGCCTTGAGAATCCCATGGACAGAGAAGCCTGGTAGGCTACAGTCCACGGGGTTGCATAGAGTCGGACACGACTGAGCGATGGAACGGACGGACGGACGGAATATGCTGGTTAAAAACAAGTCGTACATTCTCACTGGAGGTCCGTTCAGTACAGACGTTGATCTTCAGGTTTAGTTTTCTGGTCAAATTAGCCTGAAATTCTTACCTCCAGTAAGCCTTTGCTGTTTCTGGGAGCCCTCTAAACTTTGTTTGGAGTTCATTGGAATTAAAAAAACAAAACTTTAAACAAAATTTTCGTGATGTTTTTGAGAAAGAAAGATGAACATTTTAAAAGTAAATTATAGCATAGTGCCAGGCACATATTATCTCTTCAGTAATTTTTTGGCTGGCAAACCTAATACTCTGAATAAACCTGGTGAAAGTGAGAAGACACATTCTGGAAAAAAAGCCTTTTAATACTCAAGCCTTTCTGAAATGTTGTTTGGGCAATGAGAACAGTAACACATAACAAACCTGATAGAAGTTTAGAAAAAGTCATAACGTCACAGTTATTAATGCTTTCACAGTTTCGTGTAAGATTCAGAGTTTGTATATTCAGGAGTTTTAAACTTTAGATTTTTGAAAGAAAGTTTGAAAAACATGCCAGAGATTTGTGGGAAGCAGCAAATCTTCATTACCCTCTTATTCTAAAATCATAATCCATATTATTGATTTTTTTTTACTGAATTTTAATGTTTAAATCAATAAGCTGTAGTGTTTCAATATCACATGTAAGACACACAATATCAAAATTGAAAGGTCTTTACCTGAATATATTTTTGTGGAAGGTCCTCTATATCACTTTCTAGACAACTGGAATTTGAGGCAAATTCTATGACAATGGTCCCCTTGTTTCACTTGGCATAACTTCTAATCATATTATTTGCAATTGTATCATGCTACAGGTAAAACAGTTTTATTAGAAAACTCTAAAAAATTTTTTATTGTGGTAATAGATATAATGTATAGATATGTCTGTAATTTCCTCGGTTCTGTCTTTCCACAGCAAAGATTTGAAACACAGTGGACGAGTGTTACAGCACGCTTACAGCTCAGAGTTTTATTCAGCAAGCAAAGGAATATACACCCTCGAGGTGTGAGAGTGGGCCCACCCCAAAGGGGAGGCCTCGATCCATCTTGGTTTCCTCTTGTTAGTCATTTGTCTCTTGCCCCTAAGCCTGCCCTAGGAAATTGGGCTAGCCAGGGGGGCTGTTTGTTTCACCTGAGGTTCTTACTCTGGTCCTCAGATTATTTTTGTTCCATTTTTGTGTGCTTTTTCCTTATTTTGTCTTTTAGCCACCACCATTTTGGACTCCTTTTTCCTATTCTAACTAACATTCCTACCTCAAGAGATGGGAGGCCCATTTCTTTGGGAATAAAGGCATCAAGCTCTCTCTGGCTACTTCCTGATGAGTTGGGATGGTGAGGGGCAATGGGCCTTCCTCTCTTGCTAGTCTGAAGCCTCAGAGTCCTAATAGTGGTGTCCATCTAAGAGTGAGTGATGTTTTCCATGGTTGGGTGTAGTTTTATATATCCTTGTAGAACTGGCACTGCATGTTGCAGTTTGTTGACCTGGGCAGAGACAAAAAGGGTTAAATAATCAATAATACATGGAGCAATTATAGGCAGTGTTAATATGGTGATAACAGGGATTAGTAGGGGCATTCAGTTCAGTTCAGTTCAGTCGCTCAGTCGTGTCCGACTCTTTGCGACCCCATGAATCGCAGCACGCCAGGCCTCCCTGTCCATCTCCAACTCCCGGAGTACACTCAAACTCATGTCCATCGAGTCGGTGGTGCCATCCAGCCATCTCATACTCTGTCATCCCCTTTCCCTGGCCCCAACCCTCCCAGCATCAGAGTCTTTTCCAGTGAGTCAACTCGTCGCATGAGGTGGCCAAAGTATTGGAGTTTCAGCTTTAGCATCAGTCCTTCCAATGAACACCCAGGACCAACCTCCTTTAGAATAGACTGGTTGGATCTCCTTGCGGTACAAGGGACCCTCAAGAGTCTTCTCCAACACCACAGTTCAAAAGCATCAATTCTTCGGCAATCAGCTCTCTTCACAGTCCAACTCGCACATCCATACATGACCACGGGAAAAACCACTGCCTTGATTAGACGGACCTTGGTTGGCAAAGTAATGTTTCTGCTTTTTAATATGCTATCTAGGTTGGTCATAACTCTCCTTCCAAGGAGTAAGCATCTTTTAATTTCATGGCTGCAATCAGCATCTGCAGTGATTTTGGAGCCCAAACAAATAAAGTCTGACACTGTTTCCACTGTTTCCCCATCTATTTCCCATGAAGTGATGGGACCAGATGCCATGATCTTTGTTTTCTGAATGTTGAGCTTCAAGCGAACCTTTTCACTCTGCTCTTTCACTTTCATCAAGACGCTTTTTAGTTCCTCTTCACTTTCTGCCATAAGGGTGTTGTCATCTGAATATCTGAGGTTATTGATATTTCTCCCAGCAATCTTGACCAGCCTGTGCTTCTTCCAGCCAGCATTCCTCATGATGTACTCTTCATATGAGTTAAATAAGCAGGGTGACAATATACAACCTTGATGTACTCCTTTTCCTATTTGGAACCAGTCCATTGTTCCATGTACAATTCTAACTGTTGATTCTTGACCTGCATACAGGTTTCTAAGGAGGCAGGTCAGGTGGTGTGGTATTCTCATCTCTTTCAGAATGTTCCACAGTTTACTGTGATCCACACAGTCAAAGGCTTTGGCATAGTCAATGAAGCAGAAATAGATGTTTTTCTGGAAGTCTCTTGCTTTCTCCATGATCCAGCGGATGTTGGCAATTTGATCTCTGGTGCCTCTGCCTTTTCTAAAATCTGCTTGAACATCTGGGAGTTCACGGTTTACATACTGCTGAAGCCTGGCTTGGAGAATTTGGAGAATGACTTTACTGGCGTGTGAGATGAGTCCAATTGTGCGGTAGTTTGAGCATTCTTTGGCATTGCCTTTCTTTGGGATTGGAATGAAGACTGACCTTTTCCAGTGCTGTGGCCACTGCTGAGTTTTCCAAATTTGCTGGCATATTGAGTGCAAAAGTTTAACAGCATCATTTTTCAGGATTTGAAATAGCTCAACTGCAATTCCATCACCTCCACTAGTTTTGTCATAGTGATGCTTTCTAAGGCCCACTTGACTTCACATTCCAAGATGTCTGGCTCTAGGTGAGTGATCACACAATTGTGATTATCTTGGTCGTGAAGATCTTTTTTGTACAGTTCTTCTGTGTATTCTTGCCACCTCTTCTTAATATCTTCTCCTTCTGTTAGGTCCATACCATTTCTGTCCTTTATGGAGCCCATCTTTGCATGAAATATTCCCTTGGTAGCTCTAAAGAGATCTCTTGCCTTTCGTATTCTGTTGTTTTCCTCTTGCTATTCTTTGGAATTCTGCATTCAGATGCTTATATCTTTCCTTTTCTCGTTTGCTTTTCACTTCTCTTCTTTTACAGCTATTTGTAAGGCCTCCTCAGACAGCCATTTTGCTTTTTTGTGCTTCTTTCCATGGGGATGGTCTTGGACCCTGTCTCCTGTACAATGTCACGAACCTCCATCCATAGTTCATCAGGCACTCTATCTATCAGATCATTAGCCAAATCCAAATTCCCCATTGCCAGGAGAAGAGCCCCCAAAGAGAGATTGCAGCTACCCCAAGAATTCTGCAGCTCGTTCGTTGAGATCCTGTATGTTTTTTCTGGAGGACTGTGAGACTTTCTTTAACTTCAGTCAGTCAGTCAGTTCAGTCCCTCAGTCGTGTCCGACTCTTTGCGACCCCATGAATCACAGCACACCAGGCCTCCCTGTCCATCACTAACTCCCGGAATTCACTCAAACTCATGTCCATCTAGTTGGTGATGCCATCCATCCATCTCATTCTCTGTCGTCCCCGTCTCCCCCCGACCCCAATCCCTCCCAGCATCAAAGTCTTTTGCAGTGAGTCAACTCATCACATGAGGTGGCCAAAGTAATGGAGTTTCAGTTTCAGCATCAGTCCTTCCAATGAACACACAGGATTGATCTCCTCTAGAATGGACTGGTTGGATCTCCTTGCAGTCCAAGGGACTCTCAAGAGTCTTCTCCAGCACCGCAGTTCAAAAGTATCAATTCTTCGGCGATCAGCTTTCTTCACAATCCAACTCTCACATCCATACATGACCACGGGAAAAACCATAACCTTAAGTAGACGGACCTTGGTTGGCAAAGTCATGTCTCTGCTTTTTAATATGCTATCTCGGTTGGTCATAACTTTCTTTCCAAGGAGTAAATGTCATTTAATTTCATGGCTACAATGAGCATACGCAGTGATTTTAGAGCCCCCAAAAAGTAAGTCTGATACTGCTTCCACTGTTTCCCCATCTATTTCCCATGAAGTGATGGGACCAGATGCCATGATCTTCGTTTTCTGAATGTTGAGCTTCAAGCCAACCTTTTCACTCTCCTCAAGAGGCTTTTTATTTCATCTTCACTTTCTGCCATAAGGGTGGTGTCATCTGCATATCTGAGGTTATTGATATTTTCCCCAGCAATCTTGATTCCAGGTTGTGCTTCTTCCAGCCCAGCATTCCGTTCTTTATCTTATCTGGAGATATTTGCCAGAAACAACACATCTCATTCAAGATGAGATTCAAGTCTCTTCTTGTTCAGGGGTCTATCTTCTGTCTATTTTGGAGTACAACCCCTGCCAAGCAGTGTTGGCTCTTTAGATCTATCCTGAGAAATCTTATCCCCAGAATCTTAATTTTGGGGGTTATCATTAGTTGGCACTCATTTGTAGCCCTGAATAGACATCTGAGATCTCCCACTCCTGTTTTGCCCCCTAGTTCCTTCATCCTACTGAGTTTTTCATGGTTCTATATATTCTTTTCCACAGGTCAGGTACTCCTGTCCACTCTCAGCTGGTGTTCTGCATGCACTTCTGTGTCTGAAGATGTATTGCTGATGTATATGTGGAGAAAGATGTACTCCACATCCACGTCTCTCCTCCATCTTGTTCTGTCCTCTCTCAGGATGTTTTAAATAATATTTTAAATGGTATTGCGAAGCCAAGGAAACATGCGTTTGCTTTTAGCTTATTGACTCTTCTTAATAGTGCCTTTTCATCAGATCGGGTCAGACTAATCATGAATTATTCATTTGGCCTTTGATTTGTTACTGGTTTTTTCAAACTAACTTTCAAAAACTGGTTAAAAATTAGACCACGAGCAGCTCCAAATACCATCACAAGAAACAATCTTAAAATAATGTCCTGAAGATGTATGCTTTAGCTGCAGACAGGACACACATCCCTATTATTGTTGAAAATGCACTTTGTAACACAGGGTAGCCTAGGAGATACAATGCCTCAATGGGTTTTCAGTTTACTGAGGGCTCTGAACTGGAAACAAATTCACAGGAAATGTGAGCAGAAAAGTCAAAAGAAAACCCTGTACAAATGAGAATATTA
Organism: Moschus berezovskii; assembly: GCF_049115385.1. NCBI lineage: Eukaryota > Metazoa > Chordata > Mammalia > Artiodactyla > Moschidae > Moschus > Moschus berezovskii. Next base: position 86,240,523 of record NC_142474.1, read on the forward strand.
ATCATGGCTATGGAATCAAGATTGACATTCCAGAAGGCCATAAAACCCATGAGGCCCATAATCACAGAGGCAATAGTAAAAGTTACCCACAAAGAACACAGGGTATGAGGAATTAACAATAAGGAAACAATGAACATAGCTGTTGATACAACAGTCACATTTTGAACAGTGTTTTCTAATATTGCAGAATACAGATCAAAATATATGGAAACCTGGTTGCATACCATTAGGGGAACTTCACACTTCTTAGCCATGTCTCAGAACTGGTGTAGCATCAGTTTCCTATTGGTTGAAGAAGACATACTCATGGTTTAAATGAAGGCCTGGGAACAAATGATTTCCATGATGATGTAATATTAATGTTATACACAAAAAGTGGAAATTCCATTTAAAAAGTGTTTATTGCGTAGAAAAGCTGTCTTATCATTTATATCTTGACGAAGGTTTTCTACATATTTTATATATATTCTCATAACCAAAACTCTGTATGATTTTTATCTACATACTCACTGTTTTCAAAATCTGCCAGACATTTTTCCAATTTTTGCCTAGTATCTTTAAGCCAGTAGTCAAGAGTCTCAGTAATGATAACCATTACCCTGGGACCATAACTTGAAAAATGTTCTTCTACATTACAACATTGTGTGGTGTAGGAGTCATCACTTGCCAAATTTCGGACCAGTCCACTCTAAAGGAGATCAATCCTGGGTGTTCATTGGAAGGACTGATGCTAAAGCTGAAACTCCAATACTTTGGCCACCTCATGCGACGAGTTGACTCACTGGAAAAGACTCTGATGCTGGGAGCGATTGGGGGCAGGAAGATAAGGGGACAACAGAGAATGAGATGGCTGGATGGCATCACCGACTCGATGGACATGAGTTTGAGTGAACTCTGGGAGTTTGTGATGGACAGGGAGGCCTGGAGTGCTGTGATTCATGGGGTCGCACAGAGTCGACACGACTGAGTGACTGAACTGAACTGAACTGAAACCTTCCTGCGCTCAGAAACACCCATATATAGTGCTTATGATGTACAAAGTAGAGGAGCACTACAAAACACTTGGACTCGGTGCTTGTGAGAAAAGGACTAAAATATTCTCTAAAGAATAGGTTCACTGGATTCCATATGTAAAATGGATAGCCAACGGGAATCTGCTGCATGGCTCAGGAAACTCAAACAGGGGCTCTGAATCCACCTAGAGGGGTGGGATGGGGAGGGAGTTTCAAAAGGGAGGTGATATTTGTATCTCTATGGCTGATTCATGTTGAGGTTTTACAGAAAACAACCAAATTCTGTAAAGCAATTATCCTTCAATTAAAAAACAAATTGAAAAAAGAACAGATTCATTGGATGGATATCAGCTTTATATTCATCTTGGAGAAAATTACCTGGGAGGAGAAAAGACTTTTTTAATGGAGAAAATTTTTGATCAGGAGTTTCCTGCTTCTTCAGCCAGTGTAGACAGACTACTTCTCTTTTACCATCAATGGCCATAAATGCTCCAAAACAGACGATGTTATGAAAATAACAAAAGAGCAGGGTTGTTCCTATATATATGCAAAAGTGTTGTACGGACCCGAAAGAGGGCATAATTCCTGTATAGAAGGCCAGGACATTGGTGATGGTGGTAATTGTAATGGATACTGCCACTTTTGAATAGACATTGGACATCTGCTCACTTATGCTATCCATGAGACTGGTCTTCTGCCAGGCAGAAATCAAAATAAACATGTCATCGATCCCAACACCTGTTAGAGAAAGAAACAGAGTCTCCACATTTCTTAACCATCCATTTAAAATTAACAAGATCAACTCAAATGGTTTTCTTTGCCTGTCTCTCAATGCCTCACTGATCTGGCGGTGTGCTTCTGTGATTGAATGATATATCCTGTGCAAAGCAAGTGATGAGCCCTGCACTGGGATTTTGTGGTGCCTTATAATGACTGAAGGCAGACCCTAAAATGTGATTTAGGAAGACTTGTCGGGCTTTATTCAACCTCTCAGTGCCAAGAGACACCCAGCATTCCTGTGAGGAAAAGGGACAGAAATGGGCAAAGTGTCTGGACTGAAGTTTCCTTTCTAGGTCACCTTTTCCTGGTCTCTTTGGCCTTTCCATAGTTACATGGGAAATTAGAACTACTAACCTAACCAGTCGGATCATAGATTTCGATTTTTTTTTATGGCTAAATAATTAATTTATTTATTTTTTAAAATTTATTTTATTGGAGGTAAATTACCTTACATTAATATATTGTTTGGTTTTGCTATACATTGACATGAATCCGCCCCGGGTGTACATGTGTTCTCTTTCTTGAACCCCCCTCCCGCCTCCCTCTTCCCCATATCCTCCCTCCATGTCATCCCCGTGCACCGGCGCAAGCATCCTGTATCATGCGTCGAACCTGGACTGGTCACTTATAATAATATACATGCTACATTGCCATTCTCCCCAATCATCCCACCTTCACCCTCTCCCACAGAGTCCCAAAGACTATTCTATATGCCTATGTCTCTTTTGCAGTCTCGTATACAGGGTTCAGGTTACCATCTTTCTAAATTCCATATATATGCGTTAGTATACTGTACTGATGTTTTTCTTTCTGGCTTACTTCACTCTGTATAATTGGCTCCAATTTCATCCACCTCATTAAAACTGATTCAAATGCATTCTTTTTGATGGCTGAAAAATACTCCATTGTGTATATGTACAAAGCTTTCTTATCCATTCATCTGCAGATGGACATCTAGGTTGCTTCCATGTCCTGGCTATTATAAACAGTGCTGCAATGAACATTGGAGTACATGTGTCTCTTTCAATTCTGGTTTCCTCGGTGTGTATGCCCAGGAGTGCGATTGCTGGATCATATGGCAGTTCTATTTCCAGTTTTTTGAAGAATCTCCACACTGTTCTCCATAGTGGCTGTACTAGTTTGCATTCCCACCAACAGTGTAAGAGGATTCCCTTTTCTCCACACCCTCTCCAGCATTTATTGCATGTAGACTTTTGGATAGCAGCCATTCTGACTGGTGTGAAATGATATCTCATTGTGGTTTTGATTTGCATTTCTCTGATTATGAGGGATGTTGAGCATGTTTTCATGTGTTTGTTAGCCATCTGTATGTCTTCTTTGGAGAAATGTCTGTTTAGTTCTTTGGCCCATTTTTTGAATGGGTCACTTAGTTTTCTGGAATTGAGCTGCAGGAGCTGCTTGTATATTTTGGAGATTAATCCTTTATCAGTTGCTTCATTTGCTATTATTTTCTCCCATTCTGCAGGCTATCTTTTCACTTTGCTTAGAGTTTCCTTTACTGTGCAGAAGCTTTTAATTTTAATTAGGTCCCATTTGTTTATTTTTGCTTTTATTTCCAATATTCTGGGAGGTGGGTCTTGGAGGATCCTGCTGTGATTTATGTCAGAGAGTGTTTTGCCTACATTCTCCTCTAGGAGTTTTATAGTATCTGGTCTTAAATTTAGCTCTCTAATCCATTTGTAGTTTATTTTGGTGTATAGTGTTAGGAATTGTTCTAGTTTCATTCTTTTACAAGTGGCTGACCAGTTTTCCCAGCACCACTTGTTAAAGAGACTGTCTTTTGTCCATTTTATATTCTTGCCTCCTTTGTCGAAGATAAGGTGTCCATAGGTGCGTGGGTTTATCTCTGGGCTTTCTATTTTGTTCCATTGATCTATATTTCTGTCTTTATGTCAGTACCATACTGTCTTGATGACTGTGGCTTTGTAGTAGAGCCTGAAGTCTGGCAGGTTAATTCCTCCAGTTCCATTTTTCTTCTTCAAGATTGCTTTGGCTATTCGAAGTTTTTTGTATTTCCATACAAATTGTGAGATTATTTGTTCTAGTTCTGTGAAAAATATTGTTGGTAGCTTGATAGGGATTGCATTGAACTTATAAATTACTTTGGGTAGTATACTCATTTTCACAATATTTATTCTTCCAATCCACGGACACGGTATATTTCTCCATCTATTAGTGTCCTCTTTGATTTCTTTCACTAGTGTTTTATAGTTTTCTATGTACAAGTCTTTTGTTTCCTTAGGTAGATATATTCCTAAGTATTTAATTCTTTTCATTGCAACAGTGAATGGAATAGTTTCCTTAATTTCTCTTTCTATTTTCTCATTATTAGTGTATGGGAATGCAAGGGATTTCTGTGTGTTGATTTTATATCCTGCAACTTTACTGCATGCATTGATTAGCTCTAGTAGTTTTCTGGTAGAGTCTTTAGGGTTTTCTGTGTAGAGGATCATGTCATCAGCGAACAGTGAAAGTTTTACTTCTTCTTTTCCAATTTGTATTCCTTTTATGTCTTTTTCTGCTCTGATTGCTGTAGCCAAAACTTCCAGAACTATGTTGAATAGTAGTGGTGAGAGTGGGCACCCTTGTCTTGTTCCTGACTTTAGGTGAAACATTTTCAGTTTTTCACCATTGAGGATAATGTTTGCTGTGGGTTTGTCGTATATAGCTTTTATTATGTTGAGATATGTCCCTTCTATTCCCACTTTCTGGAGAGTTTTTATCATAAATGGATGTTGTAGTTTGTCAAAGGCTTTCTCTGCATCTATTGAGATAATCATATGATTTTTATTTTTCAGTTTGTTAATGTGGTGTATTACGTTGATTGATTTGCGGATATTGAAGAATCCTTGCATTCCTGGGATAAAGCCCACTTGGTCATGATGTATGATCTTCTTAATGTGTTGTTGGATTCTGATTGCTAGAATTTTGTTAAGGATTTTTGCATCTATGTTCATCAGTGATATTGGCCTGTAGTTTTCTTTTTTTTGGGATCTTTACCAGGTTTTGGGATTAGGGTGATAGTGGCCTCAGAGAATGAGTTTGGAAGTTTTCCTTCCTCAGCAATTTTCTGAAAGAGTTTGAGTATAATAGGTGTTAGCTCTTCACTAAATTTTCGGTAGAATTCAGCTGTGAAGCCGTATGGACCTGGGCTTTTTTTTTTTTTTTTTTTTTTGCTAGAAGCTTTCCGATTACTCCCTCTATTTCCGTGCTTGTGATGGGTCTGTTCAGATTTTCTATTTCTTCCTGGTTCAGTTTTGGCAAGGTGTACTTTTCTAGGAATTTGTCCATTTCTTCCAAGTTATTCCTTTTATTGCCATATAATTGCTGATAGTATTCTTTAAAAATCCTTTGTATTTCTGTGTTGTCAGTTGTGATCTCTCCATTTTCATTTCTAATTTTATTGATTTGGTTCTTCTCCCTTTCTTTCTTGATGAGTCTGGATAGTGGTTTGTCAATTTTATTTACCTTCTCAAAGAACCAGCTTTTGGCTTTGTTGATTTTTGCTATGGTCTCTTTTGTTTCTTTTGCATTTATCTCTGCCCTAATTTTTATGATTTCTTTCCTTCTGGTAACCCTGGGGTTCTTCATTTCTTCCTTTTCTAGTTTCTTTAGATGTAGAGTTAGGTTATTTGACTTTTTTCTTGTTTCTTGAGGTGTGCCTGTATTGCTATGAACTTCCCCCTTAGCACTGCTTTTACAGTGTCCCAGAGGTTTTGGGTTGTTGTGTTTTCATTTTCATTCATTTCTATGCATATTTTAATTTCTCTTTTGATTTCTTCTATGATTTGTTCATTATTAAGCAGTGTGTTGTTCAGCCTCCATATGTTGGCATTTTTAATAGTTTTTCTCCCGTAATTGAGATCTAATCTTATTGCATTGTGGTCAGAAAAGATGCTTGGAATGATTTCATTTTTTTTTGAATTTACCAAGGCTAGATTTATGGCCGAGGATGTGATCTATCCTGGAAAAGGTTCCGTGTGCGCTTGAGAAAAAGATGAAATTAATTGTTTTAGGGTGAAATGTCCTATAGATATCCATTAGGTCTAACTGGTCTATTGTATCATTTAAAGTTTGTGTTTCCTTGTTAATTTTCTATTTAGTTGATCTATCCATAGATGTAAGTGGGGTATTAAAGTCTCCCACTATTATTGTGTTATTGTTGATTTCCCCTTTCATAATTGTTAGTAATTGTCTTACATATTATGGTGCTCCTATGTTGGGTGCATAAATATTTATAATTGTTATATCTTCTTCTTGGATTGATCCTTTGATCATTATGTAGTTTCCTTCTTTGTCTCTTTTCACAGCCTTTGTTTTAAAATCTATTTTATCTGATATGAGTATTGCTACTCCTGCTTTCTTTTGGTCTCTATTTGTGTGGAATATCTTTTTCCAGCCCTTCACTTTCAGTCTGTATGTGTCCCTCGATTTGAGGTGGGTCTCTTGTAGACAACATATATAGGGGTCTTGTTTTTGTGTCCATTCAGCCAGGCTTTGTCTTTTGGTTGGGGCATTCAACCCATTTACGTTTAAGGTGATTATTGATAAGTATGATCCCGTTGCCATTTTCTTTATGGTTTTGGGTTCGAGTTTATATACCCTTTCTCTGTTTCCAGTCTAGAGAAGATCCTTTAGTATTTGTTGGAGAGCTGTTTTGGTGATGCTGAATTCTCTCAGCTTTTGCCTGTCTGTAAAGCTTTTGATTTCTCCTTCATATTTGAATGAGATCCTTGCTGGGTACAGTAATCTGGTCTGTAGGTTATTTTCTTTCATCACTTTAAATGTGTCTTGCCATTCCCTCCTGGCCTGTAGAGTTTCTGCTGAATGATCAGCTGTTATCCTTATGGGGATCCCCTTGTGTGTTATTTATTGTTTTCCCTTGCTGCTTTTAATATTTTTTCTTTGTGTTTGATCTTTGTTAATTTGATTAATGTGTGCCTTGGGGTATTTTGCCTTGGGTTTATCCTGTTAGGGACTCTCTGTGTTTCTTGGACTTGGCTGATTATTTCCTTCCCCATTTTAGGGACATTTTCAAATATTATCTCCTCAAGTATTCTCTCATGGTCTTTCTTTTTGTCTTCTTCTTCTGGGACTCCTATGATTCGAATGTTGGGACGTTTAATATTGTCCCATATGTCTCTAATATTGTCCTCATTTTTTAAAATTCTTTTTTCTTTTTCCGACTCTGTTTCATTTATTTCTACAATTCTGTCTTCTAGCTCGCTTATCCTGTCTTCTGCCTCCATTATTCTACTGTTTGTGCCCTCGAAAGTGTTTCTGATCTCATCTATTGTATTATTCATTGTATATTGACTCTTTTTTATTTCCTCTAATTCCTTATTGAACATTTCTTCCATCTTCTCATTCCTTTTCTCCAGTTTATTTATCTGTAACTCCATTTTGCTTTCCAGATTTTGAATCATTTTCACAAGTAAAATTTGAAATTCTTTATCGGGTAGGTTCCCTATATCTTCCTCTTTTGTTTGTGTTGTTGGGCATTTATCCTGTACCTTTACTTGTTGGGTATTTCTCTGCCTCTTCATCTTGCTTATATTGCTGTGTTCGGGGTGGCCTTTCCATCTTCTGACAGTTTGTGTAGTTCTCTTTATTATGTAGTTACCTCGTTGTGTGTGGGGTTGGATGAGTGACTTGTCAAGGTTCCCTGGTTAGGGAAGCTTGAGTAGATGTTCTGGTGGGTGGAGCTGGGTTTCTTCTCTCTGGAGTGCAATGAAGTGTCGAGTAATGAGTTTGAGATGTCAGTGGGTTTGGGGTGGCTTTGGGCAGCCTGTATATTGAAGCTCAGTGCTATTCTCCTGTGTTGCTGGATAGCTTGCGTAGTATGTCTTTCACTGAAACTTGTTGACTCTTGGGTGGTGCCTGGTTTCAGTGCATGTATGGAGGCCTTTGATGAGTACCTATCAATTAATGTTCTGTGGAACCGGAGATCTCTGGTGTTCTCAGGATTTGGCCTTAAGCCTCTGCCTCTGATTTTCAGTCTTATTCTTGCAGGAGGCTCAAGGCTTCTCCCTCTTCTGTTTTCTGGTCTCCTCAGTGTCTAATTCCCGTCCTTACACCAGGATGCGGTGGTGGACACTTTTTTTTTTTTTCCTGGCTCTCCTATTCAGTCCTGCTATAGGGAGGTAGGAACAGCTAACAAATATCCCTGGCGTCTGTGGGGAGTGCTCGCGGTGTCTCGGCTACACTGGGAATGCTCCCTCTCCAGGAGTGTCTGCTTTCCCTGTTTATGCTGCTTAGGCTTTAGTTTGCTCTGCTGTGAGCTGTCCGCGGCTGGCGCTGGGTTGCATGCACTTCCCATGTCTGAGCGGCTCAGGTTCAGGTCCTTGGGTACTCAACAAAGGCGCAGACTTGGCTGGGCCTGCGTTTTGTGCCTTCCCCGGTCCTAGAAGCTCAGGTGACCAGGCATTTGGCGAGCGCGGTCGCTGCGACTTATCACCTTCCCGGTCCCTGCCAGCTCGGTTTTCCAGGAGTACAACTGGCGCACTTTCTCAGGCGGATATCGGCCGGCCTGAACCCAAGAAGTCCTGGCCAGCAAGGAAGCCTGCCTGCAGCTTGGCACAGGAAGCCTCTCTGGGGCCGCAGCTGCCCCCGCCCCAGCGCTGGCTCCCCTCCCAGCCTGCGTCGGTGGGGGTTGGGGGATGGGCCGCCCGCTGCCGGCTTGCTCTGCTCAGCGCCCGGTTCTGTGGGCGGGGCTGGTTTGGGGCTTTTCGCAGGCCTTTTCCAGCCCTCTCGCCCTTCAGCTGCAACCTCTGCTCTGGTATCTTAAGTTCGAGCCTTCAGTTTGCCCTGGGGCGTTCAAGCCCGGTTCTCCCTCTAAGCGCAGCCACCAGTTCTCCCTCTAAGTGCACAGCCGTTCTCCCTCTAAGCACAGCCGCCAGTTCACCCTCTAAGCGCTGCTGCTGGAGCCTCCCTGTCCAGCCCCCACCTGCTAGTGAGGGGCGTGGGTGTCTGCGCCGCTTCTCCACTGAGAGTTTCCTCTGGGCACTTAGTCTGTGAGTTTTAATTATGTCTTTTGTCTCCCAGTTATGTGGCCCTCTGAGGTTCCACTCGCCAGTGTTTCCAGGTGTTTGGAAACTTCTCTCTATCTCTTTTTTTTTAAGCCTCCCTTCCCGGGACGGAGCTCCATCCCTCCTTCTTTTGTCTCTCTTTTTATCTTTTTATCTATTTCCTACCTCCTTTCGCCGACTATGGGCTGCTTTTCTGAGTGCCTGATGTCCTCTGCCGGTATTCAGAAGTTTTTTTTGTGGGATTTACTCAGCGTTCAAATGTTCTTTTGTTGATTTTGTGGGGGAGAAAGTGACCACCCCATCCTATTCCTCGGCCATCTTCCCGTGCTCAGCTCGATTTTCAAGGGACTTGTGATCCATGTCGTTACTCTGTACTTTTACTTAGACCTGAAACTATTCGGATGGAAGCGCCTAGCCTTGCTAGGAGCTGAAAGTTACAAGAGTACATTTGGGATCAAGGCAGAGCTGTCAGGCTAGAGGTCATTCTCATGGATGGCTGCCTCAGGGTCCAGAGTCCTAAAAGTAAGTCTTTGTCATGGCTGTGCCTCTGATCTATGTGGGTAGAAGACTTGATGGTGACCATGAGGTTTTTGAAGACACAGATCGGGAATTGCAGGATCTGGTCAGCTTGGAAGTGCAAGTACCTTTGGTATTGCTAGCTCTTAGCAGTCCAGAGAAAGCTCTCCAATGGCTCATGTCTCAACTCCCTAGATATTCCTTCTGTGGAATGTGTGGGAATGAACTGAAAGGATTGGCCCTAGTAACTTGAGGACCGAAATCACTTTTTCCTCGCTGACTGACCCTTCCCTCCCTCTTTTGCTGTCACATATACTGGTGTGGCGACACTCAGAAGAGACATCTTGGATTCTTTGTTCATCTCTTTATAACTCAAAGCTTCCAATGTGATTAGGACTGTACTCAGGAATGTGCACAGGCACATGGAACATGGATGCTTCCCCTAGAAGACTAGCTTGGGAAACATTCCAGGAAAGCTACTCTGATCCACCCCAGGTGGCATCAGAGAAGTGAAAATCAGACAAAGGTCTTAATGGTGAGGAACTGGACACCAATCTGGGATGCCATCAGGTATACCCCTGGTGCATCTCCACCCCACCTAGGTAGTGGAACCAGGAGGGACGGATAAGTCACCTGTGTTGGTAAGGGACAGAATAAGTCCAACCAGGGAAGGAAAGCTTCGGTGGAACATCTGTCTAAACCACCATCTAGAGCAGGGAGGGACACCTCCGGTGGAAAGAAGCCACGGCTGTGGATGCTGTTTTTTTCTCTCTTGCAAGGGGGAGCTAGCAGGTCCAGAACCACCTCTTTAAAATGTATTTTTATAAGCAGGGACAAGTTTGGTTCCCAGAGTGTAAGAAAGACATGCCTGATCTTTTTCTTTGATACCGAATGGCCATGGTATCCTTTGGAAGAAGGGGAACACTGGTTGGCTGAAGGGTCTCAATTATAATACTGTTTTACAATTAGATCAGTTCTGTAGAAAACAAGAGAAATGGGTAGGAGTGCCATATGTGTTGCTCTTTATCGCTCTGCGAGACATGCCAGACTTATGTCCTAAGGGTGCAGATTTGGGTGTGAAACCTTCAGCTGCCTCCTCTTCTCTTACTTTGCCCCTGTGTCTGGGGCTCCCAACTAAACAGGCTGAGTCAGGGCACCCTTCCAGAAGGGATTGCCTCAGTCTCAGTAGAAATTCATACAGTCCCAATTCATAGACACTTTTATAGGAGTAACTTTATGACCTTACTTGGAGAGATATAACAATCTTGGGACAGATGCTCACTCCTGACATGAGAACTTGAGTTTTGGGAGAAACTACTACTTTTTTTTTTTTTAAGTTCTCTGAAATATTTCAATATTTCTGCAGGTTTAGTAACATCGTAAAATACATTTCAACTAAAATTCACAAATCTAAAAACCTGTTAGGCATTTTTAGGTGTTTTAAGATGGAAATGAAGACCAATGTTACATCGTAATATGCCAATTGCAAATAGTACTTCAAATAGCAAATACTACAGTTTGTTCCAAACTTTAAAAACTATTCATGAACTCAACACTGAACTATTGATGGCTATGAGAATTATTTCCTAGCCTTTTTGAAAATTTCAACCCATTTACGTTTAAGGTAAGAAACTACTACTTTTGAAGATGAGTGGCTTAAGCACGAGACAAGGGGGAAAGAGGGAACACAAAATAGCCCTCCTCCCTCCTGGGAGCCAACCAGTTCCCATGACGAGCCAGACTGTGACTATAGCATGCCTAAACGAAGGTGGGATCGGAATCACTTTGCCAGGTGTATCCTTGAAGGACTCAGGCGAGTGCACATGAAGACTTTAAACTATACTAAGTTGGCTGACACAGAACAGGGATAGAAGAAAACTCCTGATAAATTCCTAGATAGACTACAAGAGGCTCTCCGGAAGTTTACTGACTTTGATCCCAAAAGTACAGAGGAAGGAATAATCTGAAAGTTGATTTCTCACTCAGTCAGCTCCAGATATCTGCCATAAGTTATGAAAACAGGCATTTGGACCAAACCAGTCTTTAAAAAACTGTTACAGCTGGCTCAGATGGTATATCATGGTAAAGAATACCAGGAGGAAAGTAGGAGGAAAAAAAAAAAAAAACAAAAACCTGGCAAAAGAACAAAGCCCCAGCAATACCTGTTAGATCCATCCTGAAATAGACTGAGGAAAAGTGTCCAGAGTAACCCAGGTGAAAAGGGGTGGACTTGTTATTACGGTGGAAAGGCGAGGCATCTCAAGCTGGGTTGCCCTCAGGCATCTAACCTGCACCCGGCTCCATGTCCGGTCTATAAAATGACCACACCTGAGGAGAGACTGTCCTCTGAGACACAGGTCCCAGGGGTTGGACTCTCAAGGCAATCTGGACTGAAAATACCTGGGGGTCCCCACACAAGCTCCCCTTCTAATTACACCTGTGGAAACCTGAGAATTAATAACTATGGGAAGACAATTGATCAATTTTCTTTTGGACATTTGGACAACTTTCACTGTGCTCACTGAAGCCCCTGGTCTGCTTTCCTCCTGACTACTGTAATGGGATGAGCTGTCTGGATGAGCCAAATGCTATTATTTCAGTCATCTTTTAAGCTTCAACTGGGGCTCCATGCTGTTTTCTCACGAAGTTCTGATTAAGCTGCAGTCTCCCTCACCCCTTCTAGGGAGGCATATGCTGAACATGGTCCAGGCCTCTGTTTTCATGAATATGGAGCCTGCTCTTTTAAGTGAACAAAATGTAAATCCTAGAGTGTGGGCTGATGGAAAAACTGTGGGTTGAGCACAAAATGCTGTTTCTGTTGTTATCAAGCTCAAAACCCCTCACCTATTTTCATATCAATAGCAGTATACACGAAAGCCTGAGGTTAAGGAATAGGCAAAACCTTACTGTACTGACTTCTCATGATGTAAGTGGGATCTTAAACTCTAAAGTTCAGAGCAATAATTTTCCATCTTAAAGATACTGTAACTCAAGGGGTGTCAAAAGTTCTCGGAATAGAATATTACTTACACTGTTCCTGGAGACCCCAATCTTCAGGAAATGTTGAAAAGGCTAATACCGTTATTAAAGGACATCCATGTAAGCTAACTCGGGAAACACAAGACAGTTGGTTTAAAGTTTTCCCCATAACTTTAACGAGGGCTTGAACTGCCCCTAAGAAGAAGGGGCTGTCTCTACGAGACTGTTTTCATGCATGGATTTTGTCCTAGATCCTGAAAGCTTAGAATTAACTATGTGACTCAGCTTTCAGATTTTCAGCCTCCTCATCAGGGAAAGACTTCGCATGGTGGGATTCTCCACTTCAAGGAAAGGACTTTCTTCAGCTCTGCGAATACCTGCACTTACAGCAATCATATATGATGTCTCGTCTTGATCTGATGACATCTAACAACCCTAAAATAGATGATGTAACTATGGACATAATGTGACTTTTAATTTTGATTATGTTTTAACTTGGTTTAATGGGTATTTTGCCTTACATCTGTAACTGTAAAATGGGGTTTGTTTCTAACCATCTGAAAGCTTCTACGTTACAAATGGTTGTCCAGGCTCCTACGAGTGCCACAGCCTCCTCCAACTATTACTCGGGGCCCCTGGATCAGAGACCCTCAATATGATGGTTAAGAGAATATATTGCCTCTACAACATAGGGACAATGTCCCTCAACAACAGGAAGTAGTTATGGAATGAAAACAATGGCCCTTTTCCTTGTCAACATGATCCTCCTCAAAGAAAAGGGGGGAATGAGAGAGTTCCTAGGTAGGTTGATAAGAAGACCAGGGTCCCCAAGGAGGAGAAAGGGGTCCAGAGCCATCGAGAAGAAGAAAGGGATCTGAGGCTCCCAAGGAGAAAAGGACAAACGATCTTTGCTACATTGCTTTGTCTTAGTGAATATAACAATGCATCTTGCTCAAGGACATGTTTCTGCTTAACAAGAACATTCTGACTAATCCTGTCATCTTAAAATGGATATTATAGGAGTGGGTCTGGTAAGATCTTTCTATTGTTCATTCTAATCTTGTTCATTTAAGATGTATGTTGTGGAAGTGGGTCTGAAAAAAGTATATAAGGCCTTGATAAGACTAGCTAGGGGGGCACTCTGCCTTCCCCTTCTGATGTCTATGTCAGAAGCTTTTGCTGTCCCTTTTTATACTTTAATAAACCTCTGCTACACAGAAGCTTTTGAGTGATCAAGCCTGGTCCCTGGTGGAGAAGAAGCTAAATATTCTTCTTTGGAGATCACGAATCCAACATCATTCACAGTAAGCTATCATACAGTTAGTTTTTGTTTTTTCCTATTCTAAATCACACTGAAATAAACATCCTTATTCTATTTTGTGAGCACCTGTCCAATAATTAGGACGAATTCCCCGAAATGGAGTTGGCAGCTCAGATTCCATTTAAAATTGCAAAGTTATATTTTAAATGTGCACCAATTTACACATTTCCCTCAGCAGAATGCTTGTTTATTTGCATACAACCTTCCCCAAACCTTCAGTCTTGCTATAATATTCATTAATCTAATAAAAAGACAAAGTGTCTCACTTTTAGTTTAATTGCATCCCTTGATTAATGGAAAGGTCAAATATTTCTTTCTTATATTTTCAATGATAAGTGTTTTGGATTCTGTATATGTGTGTGTGTGTGTGTGTGTGTGTTTGTGAACTGCCTGTTCATGTCTCTGGTCTGTGTTTTTCCATCTGGGGTACTAGATTTTTCCAACTCTTAAAGGCACATAAGACAGAAGATGACATGGTTGGATGCCATCACCGACTCAATGGACATGAGTTTGGGTAAATTCCGGGAGTGGGTGATGGACAGGGAGGCCTGGCATGCTGCAGTCCGTGGGGTTGCAAAGAGTTGGACAGTACTGAGTGACTGAACTGAACTGAACTGAAAGGCACATAATTCCATTTGATTTTCTTTTTCTCCCAATTCCTCATTTTGGATCTGTAGAGTCACCTTCATATAACTATTTTGACTAATCTATCACAGTACCCTTCCTTTACCCACCCTACACCCCCACATACACAGTGTGCAGCCTTATGCTTTGTTTTACTCACCTAGAATAAGAAATAGTGAATTTGCAGCTATGATCACAAATGGCACCACAATGTACAACATCAGGCCAAAATTGCTCACCACTACCAAGGCAGCAGAAATGACTCCAAAGGCTGCGACCCACATTTTGTTTCGTACACAGCCACACCTGCAAATATGGAGGGGAAAAGTCATGGAACTTGTGGTGGTAGCTTCCACACTGAAATTCCAGCAATTCATAACATTCTTGACTCGGACACATCTTCAGAGACCTCTTGCGCAATATTTCCCATATCTGTCTGCTGGAGAACTTTAATTTCCAGGCACTAGCCCAGGCCAACTGAACAGAAGATGGGGAGGGGGGAGGCATGGACAGAATAGTTGGGAATCTGTGCTGTTACCAAACTATACCAGTTGATTCTTAAGCAGCAAGCCAAGCATGAATCCACTGACTGGACTTTCAAAATCACAAAGATATACTAAAGCATTGCAAAGAGCTAATTCCACTCTGATCTTCACAGGAGCGTGAATGGAAGTAAGCAGTATGAAAGGGCCCATGTCCAGGTATCTTCTCACCCACTTATGAGTCAAATTAGCTAGAAACACAATCCTAAATATCTCCTGTATGTCAAAGCTGGTTTAATATATATTGTGGCTAACAAAAAGAATGAAAGCCTTCTTCTAAAAGATTTTTGTGGTTCTCCTCTGCTAGAGATGTGTGTTCTAGAAAACAAGCTCTGTGTGTGTGTGTGTGCGTGTGTGCGCAGTCGATTCAGTCAGGTCCGACTGTTTGTGACCCTATGGACTCTAGTCCACTAGGCTCCTCTATCCATGGGAGTCTCCAGGCACAATTAATGGAGTAGGTTGCCATACCCTCCCTCTAGGGGATATTCCCCACCCAGGGGTCAAACCTGAATCTCTTGTGTCTCCTGCATTGCAGGCGGATTCTTTATCGCTGAGCCACCAGGGAAGCCCAAGAAAGGTGGCTGCTGCTGCTGCTGCATCACTTCAGTCGTGTCCGACTCTGTGTGATCCCATAGACAGAAGCCCACCAGGGTCCCCCGTCCCTGGGATTCTCCAGGCAAGAACACTGGAGTGGGTTGCCATTTCCTTCTCCAATGTGTGAAAGTGAAAAGTGAAAGTGAAGTCGCTCAGTTAGCGACCGGCTCCTCCATCCATGGGATTTTCTAGGCAAGAGTACTGGAGTGGCTTGCCATTGCCTTCTCCGAGAAAGGTGGCTACTAATTACGAAAAAAAAAAAAAAAGTAACATGTACTCCATTTTGAATAACATCTTAGGCCTGTTTCTTGGTTGGAGCAACAAAAATGGGGATATATACACAACATTTAAAAAAGACTGGATTTAATACTTTAACTCCCCAACAAGCACAACTTTCCATCTTAAAATATTGACGACAATCTCTAGGTTCCTGTTTTACTTCATTGCTAAATTATTCCAAACAAATGACTGACAACTGCCTCTAGAAAATTTAGTAGAAGAGAAAAACTAAGTTTCGTTTGAAGACTAGCACAGTAAACTATGGAAGTGGAGCTACTGATTTCCAAAAAGCAAGAATATAACTAAGACCTTGTTCATGCAAGGCCACATTAAAATAACTAAATTTTCCTCTTATTAAAACAGCTATGTGGGTCTGTATTTCACTTTTTCTCAAACTGATGTTGTTATCAGTTAAACTCAGGGCCCCAAATCAACATACGCACACACATACTCACACACACACACAACGTATTTTGTTTTGATTACAGAAAAAGAAATTGATTACAACCAATACTTTCTTAAAGCAACAACATTGGCTTACAGAAGTTTAAGATAAAAGTACCACAGATGAACCTTGAAATCAGAAAGATTAACAGGATAAAAGTTACATATGACATGTTTAACTCTATTCCCTCTTTCAGGTTTCTGGATTGTTGGTATAAATTTTTCAGAGGATGGGGGGAGTGAAGTATATTATTGGCTAGAGTGATTATTTGACTTTGACTAGTTGCTGTGTTGACTCTCTCTAAGTGAACTTTATTTTAATTTTCAATAGGCAATGGAAGGGAAGACGTGTATATAGAACACTAGTGAATACACTTGCAGATTTTCTAGTCCCCAAGGAGGACTTTGGTTAGGCAGTTTTATGACTTAGGGAGTCTTAGAACTTTAGATTCCTGCAATCCTAGAACATAGCTCTGCAGACTCTGATCTACAGTTTGTAGAGAAGTTGCAGAATCCATGTGTGTAAAAATTTCTACATGTGATTCTACTGCTCAGGCGGACTTGGGCATCACTGGCAGCAAAGTGACCAATCAAAACAGCTACTAGAAAAACAGAAACTACACATTGAAGAAAGCATAAATCAGGGGTTTCCTGGTGGTCCAGTGGTTAGGACTCCTTGGTGCTTTCACTGCTGGGGCCTGGGTTTGCCTCCAAAAGAGGCACCAATGGATGAAATATTATAATACGCTATAATATATACATAATATAAACACCCAAACAATAGAAGTAAGTCCTTCCTTGTCAGGAGTTATTTTAAATCTAAACAGATTAAACTTTCCAGTCAAAAAGCAGATATGGTCAGAATGGATAAAACAGCATGATTCAAATATATGCTATTTACAAGAGATACCGTTTACATCCAGAGACTTAAATAGATTGAAAGATAAGAGGAATGAAATAGATACTTCCTATGAATACTAACCAAAAGAGGCTAGGAGCGCCTATACAGTTAATAGAAAACATGCTGCTGCTGCTGCTAAGTCGCTTCAGTCGTGTCTGACTCTGTGCAATCCCATAGACAGGAGACGACCAGGCTCCACCATCCCTGGGATTCTCCAGGCAAGAACACTGGAGTGGGTTGCCATTTCCTTCTCCAATGTGTGAAAGTGAAAAGTGAAAGTGAAGTCGCTCAGTCATGTCCAACTAGTAGCGACCCCATGGACTGCAGCCCACCAGGCTCCTCTGTCCATGCAATTCTCCAGGCAAGAGTACTGGAGTGGCTTGCCATTGCCTTCTCCAATAGACAACATAGACTATTTCAAAAGAACTGAAAGGAAGGGAACACTTCCTAACTCTTCTGATGATGCCATGTTACACTGATATCAATGCAGACTAAGATAGCACAAGGAAGCTACATATAATACTTATAGATACAAATATCCTCAACAAAATTCGAGCAAACACAATTCAATAAGCATGTTAAAAGGAGTATACATTATGACCATGTGGGATTTACCCAGGAATGGAAGAGTGGTTCAACATGAGAGTGTCAATCAATGTAATACAGCACACTTTCAGAACAAAGGATAAAAAACCATATGAATCTCTCAAAAGGTACAGAAAAGGCACTTGACAAAACGTTCAAAAACAAGGAATGGAAGGAAAGTTCCTCAAAATTATAAGGGCAATTATGAAAACTGCACAGCTGACATTGTACTCAACGGTGAGAAAAAGAAATCTTTCCCTCTAAGATCAGGAACAAGATAAGGATGCCCACTTTCATCAGTGGCATTCAAAGATGTACTAGAAGTGCTAATCAGCGTAATTAGATAGGATGTTGACTTTAAAGAAATTCAAACTAGGAAGGAAGAACTTTATATCCTTTTACAGATTGTATGATCATATGTATGAAAACTCCAATGAATCCAAAGAAAGCTACTAACATTAGTAAACAAATTCAGTAATGCTTCAAGATACAAGATCAACACAGGATTCAGTTGTTTCTATCCATGTACAATGAACAATCACAAAAAGAAATGAAGAAAGTGATTTCATTTAGTGTTTAAAATAATGAAATACTTAGGAATACATTTAACCAAAGAAGTGAAAGACTAGTACATGGAAAACTACAAAACATTGGTGAAAGAAACTAAAGAAGACCTAAATTAATGGAAAGACTTTCATAGTCCATGGGGAAGAACACTTAATATTGTCAAAAATGAAAATCTCGCCTAAGGTGATCTACACATTAATCACAATCTCTATCAAAATTTCAACAGCTTTTTTCCAGAAATGTATAGGTCAACATTCAAATTTATATAGAGTTAAAGGAGCCCTGGATATTCCATAGTAAGCTTGAAAAGAAAAAAGAAATGGACAACTGAGATTTCCAGATTTCTTTCTTTTCTTTTTTTTTTAAACAGCAGGCCAGATTTATACTGCAAACAGACTCCCTGATAACTTGGGTGACTTCCCTTAAGTGCCACAGTTTTACATTAACAAGGCTGAGACAAAACAGGTCATCCAGATCCAAGAACAGTGGTCCTCAGACAAAGAGGCTTCAATAGTAACATGTTTATTGTATCATCCATTCAAGAATACAAGATACAAACACAAAACACTTCTTAATTTAAGGAGAATATGAAAATATCAGGCAATTCCCATAGTACTACTACAAATACAACCTTCACCTACAGTAAAAATGAAGCCATTCAGTCATTTTGGTCATCATCCCAGTCTTTCTTCCCAGTTGTAGGCTTGGGCCCACCCGCTGGTTTTGCCATGATGATCTGATCCACTCTGAGAACAGTGACGGCAGCATTAGTAGCCAGTTTTATAGCCCAGTATTTTCCCAGGTAAGTATCTAGAACACCAGCTTCCATCATGTCCTTTACAGCAGGAACTTCAGCCTCAATCTCTAATCCAACGTTTTTATTTCCTTCTTGATGTACTGCATAGAGTTTAGAGATTACTTCATTGGCCTTAACTCCAGAGTTTTCTGCCAGTGCCCGGGGAATAGCTTCAAATTCCTCTGCAAACTTCTTAATGGCATACTGTTCAAGTCCAGGACATGTCTCTCCATATGATGTGATCTGTTTGGCTAATTGAATTTCTGTTGCTCCACCTCCAGGTACAAGACGTTTTTCCCTCGTGAGAACTTTGAAAGTATTAACACTATCATCTACTGCCCTCTCTATATCATCCATCAGGTTGTCTGTAGATCCTCGAAGCACTATGGTAGAAATGGCACCGTCTTCCTTTTCATACTTACACACAACCACTTGTGTATCTCCAACCTCTGACAGGTAAACACTGTCACAATGCCCCATTTCTTCAAGGACAGGAGAATTCAATCTAGGAAGAGCTGTAGCACCAACTGTTTTGCATAATCTTCTGAGATTCCATTTTGAATTCAGCCTCACCAACATGATATTGTATTTGTTTGCGTAGTGACTAGGCATATCTATCACTCTGCCACCTGTTACTACGACATTTGCACCAGTATCAGCAATAGCTTTTACTTGCGCATCCATGAGATTTTCTTCTCACTTACTAAAATTCATCAATTCTTTAGCACTCTTTATCAACACTGTTCCCTTAGTTTCTGTTATCATGCCATCAAAAGGACAAGAGTACACTGATATTTTTGCATCTTTGACAGATGTTACATCGCTTTCAGTTTCCGTCTTAAAAACCATGCCATGCAGTACTGAAGAGGAATGCACACCAGAGCCCAGAATCTTACAAACTCTAATGTTATCAACATCGAAATGGCCAGAGTCAGGAAAAATGAGTACACATGCCTGAGCTATAAGCTTGGTCAGAAACACTTCATTACCATACTGTTTACTCATTACAGAGGTATGAAGTAGAGACGACACTTCATCAACATCTCATAGAATTTTTTGCAGAACAACATACCAAGTCAGGAAGAATCTCATGAGCTTTTTTGCAGGCTATTTCATAACGTTCTATGACCTCTGAAACGGACAGGCCAAGTCTGAGAAGCTCTTCAGCTAATTCCAGAAGAGCTCCAGCAAAAACCAGAACACAGTTTGTGCCATCTCCAACCTCTTGCTCTTGCATGTGAGAGGCCATCACAATCATTTTTGCAACAGGATGCTGTACTTCTAGCTCTCTTAAAATAGTCACTGCATCATTTGTCACAAACAACTTCTCCAGGTGGTTGATAACCATTTTGTTCATTCCATTTGGTCCATATGCTGTACGAATTGTTTGGGCCAGCCCTTGCAAGCCTGTATGCTCCTGTACACAGCCTCTTCTAATCCTGAAAAATGCTTCGCTCCCTCCTTGAGCATCTGGGCAAAGCCCGGGGTCTTGGGGACGTGGAGCGCCATGACCAGTCTGCAGGGAGCCGTTCACGCACCCTCTCAGAAGCTCCAGATTTCAAAACATGTAACAAAGCAAAAGTATTTAAAACAGAAGGATACTAGTGTATGGACAGATATATAGACCAATGGAGTAGAGCTGAGCCTCTAGAAATAAATCCATATATCTACAGCCCATTGCTTTTTGACAAGGATGCCAAATCAAATCAACTGGGAAAGAGCAGTCTCTTCAACAAATGGCACTTGATGACTGGATTTCCACATGTACAAGAATGAAATTGAACCCCTACTTCACATCATATACATCTATGATTAAAAAATTTCAACCACCCAAACACTGCAGCTAAAACGATAAAACTCTTGAAGGAAACAAAGTAAATGCACACGAACTTACTTGTTGATGGAAGCTTAGATATAACACCAAAAACACAAGTAAAAAAATAAAAATAAATAAGTTGAATTTCATCTTAATTAAAGTCTTTGTACATTAAAGGGCATTATCAAGAAAGTAAAGAGATAATCTACAGAGTGAGAGAAAATATTTGCAAGTTCTATAACTTGATAAGGATTTACTATCTAAGACATCTACTCATCAACAACAGAATTCAACAACAAAGGGACAAACAACTTCACTAAAAATGAACAAAGGTGGGAACTCCCTGGTAGTCCAGTAGACTTTCACTACCAAGAACCGTGAACATTCACTACGAAGGGCCTGGGCCCAAGTTCAACTCTTGGTCGGAGAAATAAGATTCTGCAAGCCTTTGGGCACAGCCAAGATAAGGGCAAAGGACTTGAATGACAGTTCTCCATAGAGGATATGCGTGTAACCTCAGTCACTCAGCTGTCTGATTCCTTGTGAACCCTAGCCACCAAGCTCTTCTGTTCATGAAATTTTTCAGGCAAGAATACTGACCATTTCCTTCTCCAGCACATCTTTCCAAATCAAGGATCAAAACCAAGTCACTTGCATCTCTTGCACTGGCAAGCAGATTCTCTACCTCTGTGCCACCTGGGGAGCCCCAAAGAAAATAGATACACAAATAACCAACAGATTTATTAAAAAGATAATCATGGTTAGAATGTGGAGAAATTGGAACACTTACACATTGATGGTGGGATATAATATGGTGCAGCCTCTGTGAAAAATAGTTTGGTGCTTCTTCAAAAAGCTAACCAGTGGATTATCATACAACTGACTAATTCCAGTCCTAGGTATATACTGCAAAGAACTGAAAATAAGGGCTTAAACAGAGATTTGGACACTACGCTTCACTGAAGCATTATTCATGTAGCTAAGGCGTAGAATAAGAAAGCCTTCCTCAGCAATCAATGCAAAGAAATAGAGGAAACAACAGAAGGGGAAAGACTAGAGATCTTTTCAAGAAAATTAGAGATACCAAGGGAACATTTCATGCAAAGATGGGCTCGATAAAGGACAGAAATGGTATGGACCTAACAGAAGCAGAAGATATTAAGAAGAGGTGGCAAGGATACACAGAAGAACTGTACAAAAAAGATCTTTATGACCCAGATAATGACGATGGTGTGGTCACTCCTCTAGAGCCAGACATCCTGGGATGTGAAGTCAAGTGGGCCCTCCAAAACATCACTACGAACAAAGCTAGTGGAGGTGATGGAATTGCAGTTGACCTATTTCAAATCCTGAAAGATGATGCTGTGAAAGTGCTGCACTCAATATGCCAGCAAATTTGGAAAACTCAGCAGTGGCCACGGGACTGGAAAATGTCAGTTTTCATTCCAATCCCAAAGAAAGGCAATGCCAAAGAATGCTCAAACTACCGCACAATTGCACTCATCTCACACGCTAGTAAAGTCATACTCAAAATCCTCCAAGCCAGGCTTCAGCAATACGTGAACCGTGAACTTCCAGATGTTCAAGCAGGTTTTTGAAAAGGCAGAGGAACCAGAGATCAAATTGCCAACATCAGCTGGATCATCAAAAAAGCAAGAAAATTCCAGAAAAATATCTATTTCGGCTTTATTGACTATGCAAAAGCCTTTACTATGTGGATCACAACAAACTGTGGATAATTCTGAAAGAGATGGGACTCCCAGACCACCTGACCTGCCTTTTGAGAAACCTGTATGCAGGCCAGGAAGCAACAGTTAGAACTGGACATGGAAGAACGGACTGGTTCCAAATAGGAAAAGGAGTACGTCAAGGCTGTATATTGTCACACTGCTTATTTAACTTATATGCAGAGTGCATCATGAGGGATGCTGGGCTGGAAGAAGCACAGGATGGAGTCAAGATAGCTGGGAGAAATATCAATAACCTCAGATATGCAGATGACACCACCTTTATGGCAGAAAGTGAAGAGGAACTCAAAAGCCTCTTGATGAAAGTGAAAGAGGAGAGTGAAAAAGTTGGCTTAAAACTCAACATTCAGAAAACTAAGATTATGGCATCCGATCCCACCACTTCATGGCAAATAGATGGGAAAACAGTGGAAACAGGGGCTGACTTTATTTTTTGGGGCTCCAAAATCACTGAAGATGGGTATTGAAGCCATGGAATTAAAAGACGCTTACCCCTTGGAAGGAAGGTTATGACCAACCTAGACAGTATATTAAAAAGCAGAGATGTTACTTTGTCAACAGATGTCTGTCTCGTCAAGGCTATTGTTTTTCCAGTAGTCATGCATGGATGTTAGAGTTGGACTATAAAGAAAGCTGAGTGTAGAAGAATTGATGCTTTTGAACTGTAATGTTGGAGAAGACTCTAGAGTCCCTTGGACTTCAAGGATATCCAACCAGTCCATCCTGAAGGAGTTCAGTACTGGGTGTGCATTGGAAGGACTGATATTGAAGCTGAAACTCCAATACTTTGGCCACCTAATGTAAAGAGCTGACTCATTGGAAAAGACCCTGATGCTGGGAAAAATTGAGGGCAGGAGGAGAAGGTGATGACAGAGGATGAGATGGTTGGAATGCATCACTGACATGAGTTTGGGTAAACTCCAGGAGTTGGTGATGGACTGGGAGTCCTGGCGTGCTGTGGTTCATGGGGTCGCAAAGACTCAGAAACGACTGAGCGACTGAACTGAATTGACAGGTAAAAATATTTCAAGTGCCCATCAACTGATAGGTAGAGACCAAACGTCTGAGATCAACGTATTGCAGGGCTGGAGTACCTCCAGAGATTCCAGCATAGAGTTCTCTCTTTGCCAGCTTCTGGGGTTCCAGGCGTCCCCAGGCTTACAGCTGCATCCCTGTCTCTGCCTTCGTCTTCATGTGGCTTCTCCTCCGTGTTGTGTCTCCCCTCTTTTGTCTCTTGTGAGGATGCTGTTAGCTGGATTGAGGGCCACTCTCACCCAAGATCTTCTCACCTTGAGATCCATAAACACATCTATGGAGATACTTTCCCAGATGTAGTCCTGGTCACATGTTCTGGGGGGACACATCGTTTAGGGCCACCATTCAATCCATTTTCTGTGTATAATGTAGCCCTCATTTTAGGAGATTACTAAGGTCTCATATAGACCGGCACAAACAGCCTTGTGGGTGGGTTCTCAGAATAATGAGGCCGCTGGAATCACTTGGAATGGATCAAGGCTTGGCTTCATCAGGGGAGGGGGAAATCACAGGGAGGAGAGCATCATGGGTCTTGTTTGTGTTTCCAAAATACCGGGTTGGGGTGGCATGTGAGATGCACCATGGGGACATGTTGCATTGTCAGGGCCTGTTGTGGGTATTGGGCTTGGGCCAGTGCTGTGGGTGTCACGGGGAATTAGTATGGAGACTTGTCATAGATTCTGGAGGAGGGACTGACAGTCACTCAGGCACATGGAAGTGGGAGCCTGGGAGGCCCAGTGTTACCAGACCCAACTTGTGTCCACACGCCCAAGTGCAGTAAAGCCAGTCTTCTGACACCAGGCTGTGGTGAAGGTAAGTGAAGTGTTCATTGTAAAAGCAGCAACATGTAGAGGACAGATGCTTTGTGCTTTAAAATCCCAAATCTATGAAGGGTTTCAGCAAAGCAATTGCAAAGGACAAGTGGGGTTGGGGGGGGGGTCACAGGTGTCAACTAAAAAAATGCTCAGTGTGATAGTTGCTAGTTAAGTTATATTTGGACAAAATGAAGACTGTGGCCTGGGAGACAGCGAAATTGCTCTAAAGAGTCACGGGGGAAGGACAGTATAGATTTGATTTTGATAAAGGAGGAATATGTGCAATCAAGCACTTTTTTTTTTTTTCGTAGAAAGTTTCTGCCAGTCTCATGAAGCTTCTGCTAGCTATGAGAAACCATCGTCACCATGAAGGATTTGAGTGCTTTTCTATATGACGAGATACAGGAAGTGAGTTTATAAAATCACCTCCTGAGAATATGGCCAGTTCCCTGCTTCCCCAGAGCACAGAGTGCCTTATTGCTGCTCTCCACCCTGCGCTCCTTTTAGGGGGTGTTGAAGGTCAACAACTACAGCAGCACATAATTTAATCCTGGTAAAGGTAGATGGAAAGTGCCCATGGCAAGTGTCTGTCTATAGTTGACACAGGGCACATGATCAGCTGGTGCACAATTCTCGGATGATGGTAAAGGAGCAGACAGTTAACATAAATTTTTAGGCCCCAGTAGCTCTGGGGCGATGTGTTCATTATCACCAGGTAGTTAACTTCTTCTGTTTGGTGGCGGTTTTAGCATCTGTAAAGCAACTCAGGACGTATGCATCATAGACCAAAAGGCACATGAAAGATGCTCAGAAAGGATGCTCAACATCCCTAATTATTAGAGAAGTGCAGAAATACTACAATGGGGTATCATTCCACACCAGTCAGAATGGCCACCATAAAAAATCTACAAACAATAAATGCTGGGGAGGGTGTGGAGAAAAGGGAACCCTCCTACACTGCTTATGGAATGTAACTAGGTACACCCACTGTGGAGAACAGTATGAAAGTTTCTTGAAAAACTAAATATAGAGTTTCCATATGATTCAGCAATCCCACTCCTGGTCAGTTATCCAGATAAAAATATAATTTAAAAAGATACATGCACCCCAATGTTCATTGGAGCAATATTTACAATAGCCAATACATGGAAGCAGCCTAAGTGTCCATCAACAGAGGAATGGATAAAGAAGATGCAGTACACACACACACACACACACACACACACACACACACACGATGGAGTATTACTCAGCCACAGAAAGAATGAAAAAAATGACTTTTGCAACAACATGGACAGATCTAGAGATTTTCATACCAAACGAAGTAACTCAGAGAGAGAGAAAAAAATACCACATGATAACACTTAAAGGTGGAATCTAATAAAAATAAGCTTATTTACAAAATAGGAACCAACTCACAGATCTCAAAATCAAACTTATAGTTACCAAACGGGAAACATGGGGGGAGGGATAAATTAGGAGACTGGAATTGATATATATACACTGCTGCTGCTAAGTCACTTCAGTCGTGTCCGACTCTTTGTTACCCTTTGAACTGGAACCTGCCAGACTCCACTGTCCATGGGGTTTTCCAGGCAAGAATATTGGAGTGGGTTGCCATTTTCTTCCCCAGAAGGGATACAAATAGAGAACTAATAAAGAGCAACAATATATTACAGGGAATTTCTCAATAACCTATATGGGGAAAGAAGTTGAAAAGAAGGGATATATATGTGTGAATCACATATATAGATATATCAGTTATATATATATATATATATATATATATAATATACATACACACATATATGTGTATATGCATATTAAACTGATTCCCTTTGCTATACACCTGAAACTAGCACAACACTGTAAGTCATATATAGTCCAATAAAAATCTTTTAACAATTATTTCCTGCTGGGACAAGGCTTTACATCCTTTCAGAACAAATCTCTCCAACTCCCAATAAATATCTCAGGAGCTAAGGGTTCTTTCCTTTGACTTCCTTCCATTGTCTTTGCAGTTTCATAAAGGATCTTTATTCAGTCCAAAGTGTCATGAACATTGAGGGGCCCAGTGGCAACCAGTAACAACCAACGTGAGAGAAGAAGCCACATTTTGTTTGTTTTTGAATCTCTACCATCCAGCAGAGACTGGACTCTGGAATTGGTTGGTTTTGGGTGTGTGGCTTTTTTTTATTATTATTATTAGCTGCAACATACATGGTTCAATACAACAGAAAAACATTTAATCGAGTGAAAAGTAATAAACTGAACAATAAACAAATAAACACTCAAAACAAAACATTTTCCATTGGAAACATGTTAGGATGAATACGGGGCTTCGTTACAATCTTACCGCAATTTTCTTATGTGTTCAGTTCAGTTCAGTTCAGTAGCTCAGTCGTGCCTGACTCTCCGCGACCCCATGAATCACAGCACGCCAGGCCTCCCTGTCCATCACCAACTCCCGGAGTACACTCAAACTCATGTCCACAGAGTCGGTGATGCCATCCAGCTATCTCATTCTCCATCGTCCTCTTCTCCTCCCGCCCCCAACCTTTCCCAGCATCAGAGTCTTTTCCAGTGAGTCAACTCGTCGCATGAGGTGGCCAAAGTATTGCAGTTTCAGCTTCAGCATCAGTCCTTCCAATGAACACCCAGGATTGATCTCCTTGAGAATGGACTGGTTGGATCTCCTTGCAGTATAAGGGACTCTCAAGAGTCTTCTCCAACACCACAGTTCAAAAGCATCGATTCTTCGGTGATCAGCTTTCTTCACAGTCCAACTCGCACATCCATACATGACCACGGGAAAAACCATTGCCTTGACTAGACGGACCTTGGTTGGCAAAGTAATGTCTCTGCTTTTTAAGATACTATCAAGGTTGGTCATAACTTTCCTTCCAAGGAGCAAGCGTCTTTTAATTTCATGGCTGCAATCAGCATCTGCAGTGATTTTGGAGCCCAAAAAAATAAAGTTTGACACTGTTTCCACTGTTTTTCCATCTATTTCCCATGAAGTGATGGGACCAGATGCCATGATCTTTGTTTTCTGAATGTTGAGCTTCAAGCCAACCTTTTCACTCTCCTCTTTCACTTTCATCAAGAGGCTTTTGAGTTCCTCTTCACTTTCTGCCATAAGGGTAGTGTCATCTGCATATCTGAGGTTATTGATATTTCTCCCGGAAATCTTGATTCCAGCTTGTGCTTCTTCCAGCCCAGCGTTCCTCATGATGTACTCTGCATAGAAGTTAAATAAGTAAGGTGACAATATACAACCTTGACGTACACCTTTTCCTACTTGGAACCAGTCTGTTGTTCCATGTCCAGTTCTAACTTTTGCTTCCTGACCTGCATACAGGTTTCTCAACAGGCAGGTCAGGAGGTCTGGCATTCCCATCTCTTTCAGAATGTTCCACAGTTTATTGTGATCGACACAGTCCAAGGCTTATGTGTTACTAGCCTACATACCCCATGTTTTCTGTAATCATGCAGATGTGAATGGAAGTTTGAACTATTAAATAAATGAAAAGTCCATTTACTGCAGAGAATCATTTCACAAGGCAGCCAAACTGGGTCAGAGAACAAAAATATTCAAGTAATCCTCCACGTATTTTGGTTCATTTTAGAATCCATGAACCCTAAGCTGTTCCTCCTTGACAATGCCAACCTCCAAGAGAAATTGGCAAATGTTTTCTCTTTGGTCACCTTGAAGCTGAATAACCTCTCCGTATTACGGATGTTCAATCACAGTACCATTACAGGCAAATTTCTTTTTGAAAGCTTTCACAAGTTTCTTTTGTCATAATCATCCGCAATGCCCTGCACAGTAGTCAGTGTCTTCCTGCCGTTCCGTTGCTGGATTCTTATATGAATGTAATCCTCAGTCCCTGCCGGGCGTAAGTCGTCACCCTTAGTTGCATCAGCAAAGGGGTTGAAAGATTGGAGGTTCTGGATAGTGGACATGCGATACTAGTGTGAGGCCCCTGTGGGGATAAAATTCCTGCGGGGCCCTCCCGGATCACCGTGTCAGGAGGCTGTAGTGGCGAAAAAAGGAGATAAATACGGTGACACTTGGTCCCGGGGCTGGGATGTGGCTTGAGCGGCGGAGGAAGCCGGGAGGAGGCAGGAAGAGGCGGCGGCAACGGATGCGAAGACGCGAAAGAAGGGTGTGTGGCTTTTGAAGGACATGATGAGTATTTAATATATGAGGTGGAGGAATATGACACACAGATGATTTTAAGAAGAGAGATTTTTCTAAATGTTCCAGCCTAGGTGGGCTATGAATGGAAAACTTCTAACTCGGAACCCTCTCTCCGTCTCTTAAATCTATTTAAAAAAAGGAGGACACACTAAAAAGAAAGACCGATAGAAACGGAGTAGGACCCTGTGAGGACTTGCCCACAGATCCTGCCTTCTGTTTGTAGAAAAGCTTTAGCCTCTGAGGTTTTGCCCAAAGAGCAAATGTAATCAGAGAAGTAAGAAAATGCTGAAACAAATAAAAACAGTTGAGCAAGACAAAATAGCAATAGTTAAACCTTCAAACAAAGTCAAGAATCTTTAATTCCTCCTCAAGGGCTGTAGATAACGTTCTGAGCCATATCCTTGAATTCTTCTGCAGATACTGAAATGCCCGATAGGTGGAAGAAGATAACTGCATGTTGACTAAACCTATGCACACCCCAGAACAATTGAAATCTGATGGTTGATGATACTGACTCCTAAAGTCACCCAGTTACCTCACCACCAACCAGTCCAGAAGGATGTACACAAGCTATTGGGCACCTCACACTCTCACCCAGAACTCTGCCATCAACAAACCTTCCCTGAATTTGGGGGGAAATGGATACATGTATACGTGTGCCAGAGTCACTCTACTGTGCCCCTGAAACTATCACCACATTGTTCGTTGGCTATACTCCAATATAAAATAAGTATTTTTTAAAAATTGTTTTCATCTTTAGGAAACCTAAGCCAAAAGTAGGAAGTCAAGAAACACCTGGAGTAACTGACAAATTTGGCCTTGGAGCACGGAATGAAGCAGGGCAAAGGCTAATAGAGTTTTGTCAAGAGAATGCACTGGTCATAGCAAACACCCTCTTCCAACAACACAAGAGAAGACTCTACACATTGACGTCACTAGATGGTCAACACCGAAATCAGATTGATTATATTCTTTGCAACCAAAGATGGAGAAGCTGTATACAGTTAGTGAAAACAAGACCAGGAGCTGACTGTGGCTCAGATCATGAACTCCTTATTGCCAAAATCAGACTTAAGTTGAAGAAAGTAGGGAAAACCACTAGACCATTCAGATATGACCTCAATCAAATCCCTTATGATAATACAGTGGAAGTGAGAAATAGATTTAAGGGACTAGATCTGATTGATAGAGTGCCTGATGAACTCTGGACGGAGGTTCGTGACATTGTACAGGAGACAGGGACCAAGACCATCCCCATGGAAAAGAGATGCAGAAGAGCGAAATGGCTGTCTGAGGAGGCCTTACAAATAGCTGTGAAAAGAAGAGAAGCGAAAAGCAAAGGAGAAAAGGAAAGATATAAGCATCTGAATGCAGAGTTCCAAAGAATAGCAAGGAGAGATAAGAAAGACTTCCTTAGTGATCAATGCAAAGAAATAGAGGAAAACAACAGAATAGGAAAAACAAGAGACCTCTTCAAGAAAATTAGAGATTCCAAGGGAACATTTCATGCAAAGATGGGCTCGATAAAGGACAGAAATGGTATGGACCTAACAGAAGCAGAAGATATTAAGAAGAGGTGGCAGGAATACACAGAAGAACTGTACAAAAAAGATCTTCACGACCAAGATAGTCACGATAACGTGATCACTGACCTAGAGCCAGACATCTTGGAATGTGAAGTCAAGTGGGCCTTAGAAAGCATCACTACTAGCAAAGCTAGTGGAGGTGATGGAATTCCAGTTGAGCTATTTCAAGTCTTGAAAGATGATGCTGTGAAAGTGCTGCACTCAATATGCCAGCAGATTTGGAAAACTCAGCAGTGGCCACAGGAATGGAAGAGGTCAGTCTTCATTCCAATCCCAAAGAAAGGCAATGCCAAAGAATGCTCAAACTACCGCACAATTGCACTCATCTCAATCGCTAGTAAAGTCATGCTCAAAATTCTCCAAGCCAGGCTTCAGCAGTATGTAAACCGTGAACTCCCAGATGTTCAAGCAGGTTTTAGAAAAGGCAGAGGCACCAGAGATCAAATTGCCAACATCCGCTGGATCATGGAGAAAGCAAGAGAGTTTCAGAAAAACATCTATTTCTGCTTCATTGACTATGCCAAAGCCTTTGACTGTGTCGATCACAATAAACTGTGGAACATTCTGAAAGAGATGGGAATACCAGACCACCTGACCTGCCTCTTGAGAAACCTGTATGCAAGTCAGGAAGCAACAGTTAGAACTGGTCATGGAACAACAGACTGGTTCCAAGTAGGAAAAGGTGTACGTCAAGGTTGTATATTGTCACCTTGCTTATTTAACTTATATGCAGAGTACATCATGAGGAATGCTGTGCTGGAAGAAGCAGAAGCTGGAATCAAGATTGCTGGGAGAAATATCAATAACCTCAGATATGCAGATGACACTACCCTTATGGCAGAAAGTGAAGAGGAACTCAAAAGCCTCTTGATGAAAGTGAAAGAGGAGAGTGAAAAGGTTGGCTTGAAGCTCAACATTCAGAAAACAAAGATCATGGCATCTGGTCCCATCACTTCATGGGAAATAGATGGAAAAACAGTGGAAACAGTGTCAGACTTTATTTTTTTGGGCTCCAAAATCACTGCAGATGCTGATTGCAGCCATGAAATTAAAAGACGCTTGCTCCTTGGAAGGAAAGTTATGACCAACCTTGATAGTATCTTAAAAAGCAGAGACATTACTTTGCCAACCAAGGTCCGTCTAGTCAAGGCAATGGTTTTTCCCGTGGTCATGTATGGATGTGCGAGTTGGACTGTGAAGAAAGCTGATCGCCTAAGAATCGATGCTTTTGAACTGTGGTGTTGGAGAAGACTCTTGAGAGTCCCTTATACTGCAAGGAGATCCAACCAGTCCATTCTCAAGGAGATCAATCCTGGGTGTTCATTGGAGGGACTGATGCTAAAGCTGAAACTGCAATACTTTGGCCACCTCATGCGACGAGTTGACTCACTGGAAAAGACTCTGATGCTGGGAAAGGTTGGGGGCGGGAGGAGAACGGGACGACGGAGAATGAGATGGCTGGATGGCATCACCGACTCTGTAGACATGAGTTTGGGTGTACTCCGGGAGTTGGCGATGGACAGGGAGGCCTGTAGTGCTGTGATTCATGGGGTCGCGGAGAGTCGGACACGACTGAGCGACTGAACTGAACTGAACTGAACTGAAGCCACATATTTTTCTTTATTCTATTTTACCAAAAGGTGCATTCATTTCTTTCCAAGTATTCTAACTATTGGGAAATATTTAAAATTTTGTTAA
The DNA here is from genome assembly GCF_049115385.1 of Moschus berezovskii. Classification (NCBI taxonomy): domain Eukaryota; kingdom Metazoa; phylum Chordata; class Mammalia; order Artiodactyla; family Moschidae; genus Moschus; species Moschus berezovskii. The sequence continues at coordinate 86,272,415 of NC_142474.1, forward strand.
TTCTCTCATAAACTAGCCTGTCCTCCTTGGAAAGAAAAGATTAACAGTTTAATGCAATACTTGGGAACATATATTTCTATACCGCTATTTCTATATCTACTCCTGTGTGTGTGTTTATGTGTGTCTATATCTAGCTATTTCTCCATACTGGAAGTATGCTCTGTAGTATTTTGAAGCTTGCCTTGCTTAACAATAAATCACTGACATTAAAGAAAAAAAACCACCGACAATAAAACCCTTCCCTGGAAGCCGTCAGAGACTTTGGGTCTTTTGAGAAGGAACCCTCTGTTCTCCTTGCCTGGCCCCACATTGGGCACCTTGCAAGAAACACCACGGTTTCCTTCATGACAACCTGGTTTCAGTAGATTGGTTTGACTTTATATTGGGCAAGTGGACCCAAGTCTGGTTGGGTAACAAAATCAATAACAAACTCCTGTAGGAGGACAGGAAGGAATAAATAGCTTGTATTATAGGTTCTCCATAAAACCTAGCCTAGACTTGGAGAAATACTAGACAATTTCAATATTCTCCTTAAAATTGATAGTTTAAATATCTGCCCAGTGTGATGGTTAATTAATCTATCGACTTGGCTAGAATATGATCCCAGCTGTATGGTCAAACACCAGTTTAGATGTTTCTGTGAAGGTATATTTTAGATGTGATTAGTACTTAAATCAGTAACTTTGAATAAAACTGATTACCCTCCATAATGTCCAGGGGCATCATCAGTTAACGGCTGTCAGAGCAAAGACTGTGGTTCCTCAAAGTGGAAGGATGCTTTCAAATTATGGTGCTAGAGAAGACTCTTGAGAGTCCTTTGGAAGTTGGGGGGCGGGGTGGGTACAGGACGGGCAGACACATGAACAGCCATGGCTGATTCATGTCGATTTATGGCAAAAACAACCACCTCAATACTGTAATTAGCCTCCAATCAAAATAAATTTAAAAAAAAACCCAAAATTGAGAAAAACAAGAACTACATAGACCTGTTGAGATTTTTTGTAAAGCTATGGAACACGATGAATAAATGAGGAAGAAGGATATTTTTTACTATGACTGTTCACGCTTTCACATTTTTCATTAGCTATGTATAAGAAACATTATTTAACATAGCATCTGTTATCCAAACAATGGGAAAAGATGCCATTTACCATTCTCAGTGTATTTCAGAAATCAATGTCTAAATTTAATTCATAAGTTTTGGCAACATACCTTTGTTAGGTCTCTAGTTATACTCCTGGCCAACTCCCGCTGCATCTGAAATAAGTCAAATATTAAATATTATTTAAGTTAAGCAAGATATATTATCATAGGAATGACACAGAACTGACTAAATGTGACATTTAAATAATACTTTTAGAGACTAAACTTAACTTGAAGATTACTTAAATAGAAAAATAATCACAGAAATAAAAGAAAATGAATTCCCACTTATTCTGCTTTTAGATAACGGAGAACATATATATGGAATGCTATTTAGATTAAGCTGATAAAAAATACAATAAATAACAGTCTATCGAGAACACACATTCTCCCTCAGAGAATGAGGGAATCATGCATAGTCCTAGGAATGACCCACAAGATGACTATCTTCTCCCCCAAAAGCTCTTGGCCTAAATGCATACTTCTGAGATCTATATTTTGATTTCTTGGTGAGGATCAAGTTCAAATGGAGGAAGTAGTTTGAAATCAAACTGTTAATAAGAAGCAAACATCTGTGATTTTCTTTAAACTTTTCCATTTAACAAAAACACAGAAAGGTGAGAAAATTATACACAAGAAAACAACATACCAGCAAGTTTTAATTCTAAAGATATTTAGTGAGAAGAACTCTCTCATAACTGTTAGTTTCTGAACTATGTTCCATAAAAGTGGAAGGTCCCACAGAAGTCACTGCAGAATTGAAAAGCAGAGAAATCACAGCTGCAGCTTCTCTGGCCTCTCCTTTAGTTAAAGGGCTCTATACTTGTCTCCATTTTATATAATATGGTTCCATGGAAAAGTTTTTTTTTTTTTTGTCTTTGAAAGAAAAGTTGTTTTCTTTGGGGGAAAAAAAAACTTTTTTTTAAGGTATGAGACTCATTGATTTAGTCAAATTTCCTAATTCAACAAAAGAAGTAACAAAGTCAGTGGCCTTCTGAGTCCAGAGCCCTATGCCAGCTACTTCCTCAGATTAAGAAAAAACACATAAATTTTAACTATAATGTAGAGAAAATGAATATGTGAAACCTTCTTTATCGTTCAATAATGCTTGTGGCATGACATGATGTAGTAGCTTTCTAACTAAGACTATAATCATTTAACGAATGAAATCAGGTGACTTGGGGTATACCAGGCTTTATCTAATGAAAGTTCTTGACTTATAATTCTTATTTTACTAATAACTGCTAGCTATGGCTATATTATTTTCTATGTAACTTGTTTCACTGAGCCTGTGATATAATGCTGAACTGACAGTTCCATATAAGATCAATAATTGTAATAATGTGACTTTGGGTATGGGAAAAAGCAACAAGAGGAAATATTTTCCTGGACCAGGAGGCTAGTAAGACAGTGGTCCAGAGACTTTTGCTACTCCCAAGGCCTGGACCAATTTTAGCACACTGAGTGGCCCATCACTTCCCTAGACCTGGGAATGAGCCTTCCCAGCACCACGGGACACAATGGCCATGAAATGGTGTCACGTGGTCAGATATGTGGCTATGAAGGGACCCTGCTGACTGGAAGTTGGTACTTGCCGGCTGCCTCTACAAAGATTACATCATGACCATTGCAAGCTGCTGACCTTCAACACCCCCTGAAAGAAGTTCAGGGTGAAAATCAGGAATGAGGCACTCTGTGCTCTGAAAAAAAAACAAAAAACTGGCAGAACAGGCCCTCAGATAGTTAGATCTTTTCAGAAAAAGGTTTTATGAGTTCCAATTCTTGCATCTTCTCATACCTAGAAAAACACTGATGTCGTTAATGGTGCAATCTGCTTTGGCTATTAAAAAAAATTTTTTTTTTTTTTTACAATTAAAAGTAAAAATAGAGTAGCTATGGTTCAGACATCCTGGGAAATAACTATTTCCCAGATATCCTGAAAAATGATATTATGTGTGTGATTTCAGATTAGACGCTGTGACCTAATGTAGAACTTAATGCTCCTGTAATGCATTTTTGCTTCTGTACTTTGCTTGCTGCTCGTAAAACCAAAGTTACTCCATTTTAAGATAAGGTTGTTTTTAAGTAAAGATTCCTAAAATTGTTTTTGAAAAAATAAAAAAAAAAGATAAAAAAAGGAAAAAAAAGAAAATTAATACCATTTTAGGTAAAAAAAAAAAAAAAAAGCATGGATCAACTTCAATATTGGTTCACAAATTATGACAAATGTATCATACTAACATAAGATGTTAAAAATGGGAAACCGGGGGCATGGGCTATATGGGAATTCTGCACTATTTTCACAATCATCCTGTAAATTTAAAACTGTTCTGAAATAAAAACTTTACTTAATAAGAAAAAAAAAATAAAGACATGCAAAAATAAATTAATATCCAACTCCTATTTGGAGAAGTTGATCTATTTAATTTATAAAACATGAATTTTTTTTAAACACAGGAAAGGGAACTTGAAGGAAAAAATCTTTATTTGAATCAAGCAGGCCAAAAGTGAAGACCTTGGTCCTTAAAAGGATGTTTCCAGGATTTCCTCCAGATAAAAACGTGTTTTATTAAAATGAGTCAACAAATGAATCATCCACATTTTGTTTTATTTAGGAAAAACATTAAAACACACAACAGATCTCTCTTTACTGTCTAGCATACTTCTATCCAAAGCTCTCATCATGTGTCAGCATATACAAAAAGTATGAGTGAGATCTCAACTATAATCTAAATCTGGTCAGAAATTACAGTTGAACTTCATTTCCTCAGCCTGAAGTTTCAAGGGGAGGACTTATACTACTACCCTCCTCATGAGAAGTGAGATTTACCTAATGAGTGAGTTTGGACAAGGAACTAGGAAGTGCTTGCTTGGTTCCAAATCTCTTCTTTGAAAAGATGTATGTGCCCACAGCACCGTGAACTTGGGTGTGCAGTAGGCAGCCTGTGTCTGGGATGGGGGTCAAGCATTTGCTTCCACCTCTTAGGCCTGCATGGGGAAGTGTCTGACTTGGGATGACGTGTCTGACTTAGGATGAAGTGTTCAGAGGCCAACTGTGACTGCACAGCTAAAGCACGTCCTCCAGGTTCACGGCTCTCAATACTAAGACCCAACGTAGCCACAGTGCTGTGGAAGAACCATTAGATTGCTCTTCTATGATGGAGAGAGGTCAAATGAGAAAATGGGTTGAGAATGCATTTAACAAGGGCTACTTTTCTCTGTGCCATAAACATCATGGAAACACTATCAAACCATAAACCCGTGTGCACTGACTGAAATGGATATTTTAATCACAATGATTACACAACGAAAACTAGTTGCAATTTAAAGACTCCCTATCATTGCTATCTCAGTCATCATTCATCCAGGTGATGTCAAGACAGAGACAAAAGTCAGCTTCATTTACAATTTTTAAATATTTAATTTAACTACAAATTTAGAAACATTCTACAATTGCTCAGCAAGATATTGTTTAGAAATTTAAATTTTAAAAAGAGAGAGAAAGAAAAAAAATACCACCAAAATTTAAAGGATGGGGCAAAAGAAGTTCTCAGAGGAAAGTTTATACCAATAAATGTGTACTCATTTATTGAATTTAAAGAATGCTCTCAGATAAGCAACCTAATAAGGAACAAGAAAAATAAGAACACACCAAGCCCAAAGTTAATATAAGGAAGGCAAAGAACAGAATGGAAATAAATGAAATAGAAAGTAAAAAATAACATAAAATCAATGAAACTAATAAACTCTGTTTTTTAAAAATACAAACAAATCTTTAGCTAGACTCATCAAGAAAAAGAAAGGACTGAAATAAAATTCTAAATGAAGGAGAAGACATTACAAATGATAAGATACAAGAACAAAGGATCATTAGAGACTTTGATGAACAACTATATACCAAAAAATCTGATAACCTAGCAGATGTGGACAAATTTCTATTTGTCCTCAAATATCCAAAAATTCCTCAAAAACTCTTTCTTACCGTAGGCTTCTTTGAGACACTATGTAAGGTTATTATCATGTGACTTAGGTCTCTTTTACATTTCTTTCACATTAGAACATTTCCCCCTGCTTTCTCATGTCATTGAGTAGCTAGAAAATACTGGGCTCAGAGTCCTGCAAAACTTGCCACACTCTGAATATGTTGCAAAGTCATTTCTTAAACTGTGAACCTCCTGGCCAGCTGTGATTTCCAGATGTGTATCATTTGATATTGTGGACACTCAGCATTGTCTCATTTGGCGAAACTGGTGCATGTATCATCTGTGCCCACACCACCCTACTCCTCCTCGGATCCACTTAGAATGCCAAGCAATAGCTTTCCTCTCTAAAAGGTCCCTAACGTTTTTCCAAGGAGCGCTGAACAGGAGAGTAGTGTTTCCACAGTCCAGAGAAACAGAAGCCTAAGGCTGTTGTAGCCGCTCCGCTGGGAAAGAACAAAAGTAGATTGTTTCAGAAAAACAAACAGCCAGCAGTATCTGTGTTCCAGAAGAGGAAGCTCCTATCACAAACACATGTAGAGGACTTGTTGAGGCTCAGCAGCAGAGCTACCACATCTCTCTTGGAAGGCAGGCAGCAAGCAGCAGGCTGGAGTGCTCAGGTGGATTTGCATGTGAGCCCAAGTGGCTCCTTTCCTTGTACTCACACGCAGCCTGCATCAGCAGGATAGAAACATTGATATAGATGAAGCTCACAGAGCTCGGAGCATCTGGAAACCAGCACCTTGCTCTGGATGAGCTCCTGGGCAGGGGGGATTTATGATCTGGCCAGAGGGCCTCTTCTACACACTAGCCCAGCAGCACTGGCAGCTCGTCCTGGCCACATCTTGAATGGCTGCTTCAAGATACTGAACTTCAAGGCAAGAACTCATGCCTTCTGAGTTCCCACTTACCTGGGCTACTTTCAGGGTCCGATTTCCTTTCTACAGCCCAGGGGAGCCTGATAGGAACCCCTGGAGGAATCAGAAATGAAAAACTCTTAAGATGCTCCTATTGAGGAAATGAGAGAGCAGCTCAAACGCAAACACGCACATACTTCACTCTGGATGAACACACGCTGGCTGGCTGTCACCGTTGAGCCAGGCTTGTTGCTCAGCACTGGGGCATATGGATAATATTCCAGACTACTCCAGACTGGAATGTCCCACTCCTCCCAAAGCTGTCGGTCGGGGCACAGTTGTGTTCTATCCATCCCTGATCTTTTTTCTTTTTTCTTTTTTTCAAGTACTTTCAGAATGGATTCCAACTTATCTTCTATAGCTTATACTCTGTTGCTACTGCCTTCCACTGTAAGTAAATATCAAATCATACTAATAAAATACTATTAACATCTTTGACGGAGAAGGCAATGGCACCCCACTCTAGTACTCTTGCCTGGAAAAATCCCATGGGCAGAGGAGCCTGGTAGGCTCCAGTCCATGCGGTCGCAAAGAGTCAGACACGATTGAGCGACTTCACTTTCACTTTTCACTTTCATGCATTGGAGAAGGTAATGGCAACCCACTCCAGTATTCTTACCTGGAGAATCCCAGGGATGAGGGAGCCTGGTGGGTTGCCGTCTATGGGGTCGCACAGAGTCGGACACGACTGAAGTGACTTAGCAGCAGCAGCAGCATCTTTGAAGGCTTTCCAGGTGGTGGAGTGGTAAGGAATCTGCCTGACAATGCAGGGGAGGCAGGAGAGCTCAGAAAGATGCGCTGGAGGAGGAAATGGCAACCCACTCCAGTATTCTTGCCTGGTAAATCCCACGGGCAGAGGAACCTGGCAGACCACAGTCCATGGGGTCTCAGAGAGTTGGACAAAACTTAGCAACTGAGCATGCACACAAGTATCTTTTGCAGAGGACATTATAACACTTCACAAACACTGGCCATGAGTAGTAAATTAATCTGTAAATGGATTCAAAATTCACAGATGGAGAGTAGTAGATGGGTGTTTAGAGTCAAGAGATATCAGGAAAAAAATTTGACTTACCATTAATAACTTGCATTATGATCTCAGGCAAGCCCCTCCACCTCCCTGGAGCCCTGTGTCCTCCCTGCATGCAGCGCTGGCAGCTGAAAGTAAAATGATCCTCAGTGTTTGAAACTCTGGGAGAGGTGACTTTTATTCACCTCATAATAGTAGCAGAAGCATTATTGATATATAGACACCAGGGGTCTGGATGCTGTTTCTCCTGTACAGCAAAATTTCACAGAAATAGATTTTCCTGCCCCGACTGTCAGGAGAGGTCATTTATACTGGTCTCTTTCACCCTTCCCTGCTGGCCAATCTATGCACGTCGGTCACTGAAAGTGAGCTTCACTACTCAGCAAGTTGAGTTGTGCTCAGAAGGAAACAGCTGGAACCAATCCACGAGGACAGGTAGAATAAGTCCAGGTTGTTGAACTCCTGGCCATCTGCACACTTGAACTTTCAGGTGGTCTTGGAGAGCAACCTTTGGCTGGTTATAATGCCATAGTCTTTTAGTAAATCATGTGTGTGTGCTAAGCGAACTAAAATTATTCACTGTGTATCTGACTTACAGATCGACTCCTTTAAGTCCTATTGAATCAATCATTCTGTTGTTCAGTTATTCTTTAGTCGCTAAGTTGTGTCTGAATTTTTGTGACCCTAAATTCCAACTAACTTTATGACGATCTTAAGGGCTGTCTCAAATGAAATACCTCACACATTGAAGAATGAAGTATCAAGCTCCAAAGTCAGAGTTATTATTTTTTAAACTGTATGTCTGAATACACTTAAAAAAAAGGTATCCCAAAAATAACACAAAAGCATAGGTGAAGTCAACTTAGCCAGAAATAACTATTAATTTATGCACTTTAATGTGATACAAAACATTAACAAATTGAAAAATAAAAACCATATGATTATTTCAATAGATGCAGAGAAAGCCTTTAACAAAATTCAACATCCATTTATGATCAAAACCCTCCAGAAGGCGGGAATAGAAGGAACATTCCTCAATGTAGTAAAAGCTATATATGACAAAACCACAGGAAACATTATCATCAATGGTGGAAAACTGAAAGCGTTTCCCCTAAAGTCGGGAACAAGACAAGGGTGCCCAATCTCACCACTACTATTCAACATAGTTTTGGAAGTTTTGGCCACAGCAATCAGAGCAGAAAAAGACATAAAAGGAGTTCAAATTGGAAAAGAAGTAAAACTCTCACTGTTTGCAGAGGACATGATCCTCTACACAGAAAACCCTAAAGACTCTACCAGAAAATTACTAGAGCTAATCAATGAATATAGTAAAGTTGCAGGATATAAAATCAACACACAGAAATCCCTTGCATTCTTATACAATAATAATGAGAAAATAGAAAGAGAAATTAAGGAAACAATTCCATTCACCATTGCAAAGAAAAGAATAAAATACTTAGGAATATATCTACCTAAAGAAACAAAAGACCTACATATAGAAAACTATAAAACATTGGTGAAAGAAATGAGAGAGGACACTAATAGATGGAGAAATATACCATGTTCATGGATTGGAAGAATACATATTGTAAAAATGAGTATACTACCCAAAGTAATTTAAAAGTTCAATGCAATCCCTATCAAGCTACCAACGGTGTTTTTCACAGAGCTAGAACAAATAATTTCACAATTTGTATGGAAATACAAAAAACCTTGCATAGCCAAAGCAATCTTGAGAAAGAAAAATGGAACTGGGGGAATCAAGCTGCCAGACTTCAGGCTCTACTACAAAGCCACAGTCACCAAGACAGTATGGTACTGGCATAAAGACAGAAATATAGATCAATGGAACCAAATAGAAAGCCCAGAGATAAATCCATGCACCTATGGACACCTTATCTTTGATAAGGGAGGCAAGAATATTCAATGGAGAAAAGACAATCTCTTTAACAAGTGGTGCTGGGAAAACTGGTCAACCACTTGTAAAAGAATGAAACTAGAACACTTCCGATCACCATACACAAAAATTAACTCAAAATGGATTAAAGATCTAAATGTAAGACCAGAAACTATAAAACTCCTAGAGGAGAATGTAGGCAAAACACTCTCCAACATAAATCACAGCAGGATCCTCCATGACCCACCTCCCAGAATATTGGAAATAAAAGCAAAAATAAACAAATGGGACCTAATTAAAATTAAAAGCTTCTGCACAGCAAAGGAAACTATAAGCAAGGTGAAAAGACAGCCTTCAGAATGGGAGAAAATAATAGCAAGTGAATCAACTGATAAAGGATTAATCTCCAAAATATACAAGCAACTCCTGCAGCTCAATTCCAGAAAAATAAACGAACCAATCAAAAAATGGGCTGAAGAACTAAACAGATATTTCTCCAAAGAAGACATAAAGATGGCTAAGAAACACATGAAAAGATGCTCAACATCACTCATAATTAGAGAAATGCAAATTAAAACCACAATGTGGTATCATTTCTCGCCAGTCAGAATGGCTGCTATCCAAAAGTCTACAGGCAATAAATGCTGGAAAGAGTGTGGAGAAAAGGGAACCCTCTTACGCTGTTGGTGGGAATGCAAACTAGTACAGCCACGATGGTGAACAGTGTGGAGATTCCTTAAAAAACTGGTAAAAGAACTGCCATATGACCCAGCAATCCCACTCATGGATATACACACCGAGGAAACCAGAATTGAAAGAGACACATGTACCCCAATGTTCATCACAGCACTGTTTATAATAGCCAGGACATGGAAGCAACCTAGATGTCCATCCGCAGATGAATGGATAAGAAAGCTGTGGTACATTTACACAATGGAGTACTGCTCAGCTATTAAAAAGAATACATTTGAATTAGTTCCAATGAGGTGGACGAAACTGGAGCCTATTATACAAAGTGAAGTAAGCCAGAAACAAAAACACCAATACAGTATATTAACACATATATGATGAAGAAGCCGAAGTTAATCGGTTCTATGAAGACCTACAAGACCTTTTAGAACTAACACCCAAAAAAGATGTCCTTTTCATTATAGCTGACTGGAATGCAAAAGTAGGAAGTCAAGAAACACCTGGAGTAACTGACAAATTTGGCCTTGGAGCACGGAATGAAGCAGGGCAAAGGCTAATAGAGTTTTGTCAAGAGAATGCACTGGTCATAGCAAACACCCTCTTCGAACAACACAAGAGAAGACTCTACATGTGGACATCACCAGATGGTCAACACTGAAATCAGATTGATTATATACTTTGCAACCAAAGATGGAGAAGCTGTATACAGTTAGCGAAAACAAGACCAGGAGCTGACTGTGGCTCAGATCATGAACTCCTTATTGCCAAATTCAGACTTAAATTGAAGAAAGTAGGGAAAACCACTAGACCATTCAGATATGACCTCAATCAAATCCCTTATGATTATACAGTGGAAGTGAGAAATAGATTTAAGGGACTAGATCTGATTGATAGAGTGCCTGATGAACTCTGGACGGAGGTTCGTGACATTGTACAGGAGACAGGGACCAAGACCATCCCCATGGAAAAGAAATGCAAAAGAGTGAAATGGCTGTCTGAGGAGGCCTTACAAATAGCTGTGAAAAGCATAGAGGCAAAAAGCAAAGGAGAAAAGGAAAGATATAAGCATCTGAATGCAGAGTTCCAAAGAATAGCAAGGAGAGATAAGAAAGACTTCCTCAGTGATCAATGCAAAGAAATAGAGGAAAACAACAGAATAGGAAAAACAAGAGACCTCTTCAAGAAAATTAGAGATTCCAAGGGAACATTTCATGCAAAGATGGGCTCGATAAAGGACAGAAATGGTATGGACCTAACAGAAGCAGAAGATATTAAGAAGAGGTGGCAGGAATACACAGAAGAACTGTACAGAAAAGATCTTCACGACCAAGATAGTCACGATAACGTGATCACTGACCTAGAGCCAGACATCTTGGAATGTGAAGTCAAGTGGGCCTTAGAAAGCATCACTACTAGCAAAGCTAGTGGAGGTGATGGAATTCCAGTTGAGCTATTTCAAGTCTTGAAAGATGATGCTGTGAAAGTGCTGCACTCAATATGCCAGCAGATTTGGAAAACTCAGCAGTGGCCACAGGAATGGAAGAGGTCAGTCTTCATTCCAATCCCAAAGAAAGGCAATGCCAAAGAATGCTCAAACTACCGCACAATTGCACTCATCTCACACGCTAGTAAAGTCATGCTCAAAATTCTCCAAGCCAGGCTTCAGCAGTTGTAAACCGTGAACTCCCAGATGTTCAAGCAGGTTTTAGAAAAGGCAGAGGCACCAGAGATCAAATTGCCAAAATCCGCTGGATCATGGAGAAAGCAAGAGAGTTTCAGAAAAACATCTATTTCTGCTTCATTGACTATGCCAAAGCCTTTGACTGTGTGGATCACAATAAACTGTGGAACATTCTGAAAGAGATGGGAATGCCAGACCACCTGACCTGCCTCTTGAGAAACCTGTATGCAGGTAAGGAAGCAACAGTTAGAAATGGACATGGAAAAACAGGAAAAGGTGTACGTCAAGGTTGTCTATTGTCACCTTGCTTATTTAACTTCTATGCAGAGTACATCATGAGGAACGCTGGGCTGGAAGAAGCACAAGCTGGAATCAAGATTGCCGGGAGAAATATCAATAACCTCAGATATGCAGATGACACTACCCTTATGGCAGAAAGTGAAGAGGAACTCAAAAGCCTCTTTATGAAAGTGAAAGAGGAGAGTGAAAAGGTTGGCTTGAAGCTCAACATTCAGAAAACAAAGATCATGGCATCTGGTCCCATCACTTCATGGGAAATAGATGGAAAAACAGTGGAAACAGTGTCAGACTTTATTTTTTTGGGCTCCAAAATCACTGCAGATGCTGATTGCAGCCATGAAATTAAAAGACGCTTGCTCCTTGGAAGGAAAGTTATGACCAACCTTGATAGTATCTTAAAAAGCAGAGACATTATTTTTCCAACCAACGTCCGTCTAGTCAAGGCAATGGTTTTTCCCGTGGTCATGTATGGATGTGCGAGTTGGACTGTGAAGAAAGCTGATCACCGAAGAATCGATGCTTTTGACCTGTGGTGTTGGAGAAGACTCTTGAGTGTCCCTTATACTGAAAGGAGATCCAACCAGTCCATTCTAAAGGAGATCAATCCTGGGTGTTCATTGGAAGGACTGATGCTGAAGCTGAAACTGCAATACTTTGGCTACCTCATGCGACGAGTTGACTCACTGGAAAAGACTCTGATGCTGGGAAAGGTTGGGGGCGGGAGGAGAAGAGGACGACGGAGAATGAGATGGCTGGATGGCATCACCGACTCTGTGGACATGAGTTTGAGTGTACTCCGGGAGTTGGTGATGGACAGGGAGGCCTGGCGTGCTGTGATTCATGGGGTCGCAGAGAGTCAGGCACGACTGAGCGACTGAACTGAACAGATATATATGTAATATAGCAAGAGGATAACGATAACCCTCTATACGAGACAACAGCAGAGACACGGATGTGTTGAGCAGTCTTTTGGACTCTATGGGAGAGGGCGAGGGTGGGATAATTTGGGAGAATGGATTGAAACATGTATATTATCATATGTGAAATGAATCTGACGTGGTTGGGGGCTCCCCACCTCAACACTCTGTGGATTTGAGAGACCGTTTCTTCCGGAAGTGTATAAATTAGCCTGGGATAGAACCTGCACGCTGAATTTACTAATTAAGAAATGAGAAACCAGAACTATAAAGGTGGCAAAGAAATACAAGAAACTATTATTAAGTAATTTTTCAAAACTTTGAACAGAGTTACAGATTTTGCCATTTGTTATAATCTGGCATATGTAATTTAACCAGAACCATGAGAAAGTTGGTATTGTGTGAATTCTGAGGGACTTTTGACATGTTGTAGGAGTGATGTGGACTTTCTTGAGTTTTACACATTCATAAGTGAATGGTCTGTATCTCGTGCCTTTGTTGGTTTTCTGTGAGCTGTACTTTCTGGGAAATGAGCAGCTCTCATACCTGTAACTCTTGTAACCCAGTCATTCGTGTGCCTCCTTCATGAGGATTCAGTGCGGCTGTGGTGCTGTTATCCCTCTAATAGGAACTCTAACAGTGTAAAGCCCCAAAGATCTGTTACTTATTTTTATTTTATATTGTACTATATTTTATTTACAGTGTTGTGTTTGTGTTTGTTTCAGGTGTATAGGAAAGTGATACAGTCATATATATATATATATATATATAATTTGAGCACTTAGAGGTTGAAATAGGTTTAGTATTTCTCTTGGTTTCTAAAAGTCAGTGTCTTTAAATGACTGGTGTTTTGACATCCAACCAAGTTTCCTAAAATAGATGACAATTCTCACCAACATTAATCTCATTGTACAATTATTGTTGTTACAGTAATTGTACACACTATGAAACATTTTTCACGAAAATTAAAGGAATTTTATCATAGCAATGTCCATTACCGAGCTCCCTCTGATTGGGTGATCTATCACCAAAATGATTTTTAATGATCTAACTTCTGACAGAGCTCAATTAGGTCTTCCCTCAATTTTCATGAAAGTAAAGTATTAGAAATCATCTGAGTTGCAAGAAGATTTAATACAAAATCAATAGACTCTTTCACTTTCTCAAAAGACACTATTTTGTCTGGCACTCAAGAGATTTGTGGGCCCTGGAGAAACTCATCATAGTAAGCAGAGGGAGAGAGGCAGGTCTCACCTCTATGGAGAGGTCTTTGTAGAAAGCAAAACCCTCTGCCCACCAGGGACCGCTTACTGCCGCTCAGCCCTCAGCAGAGCAATATTTGGAAAGGGTGCACAGGGAGGCTGTGGATTTCAATTTTTTTTTTAATCCACATATTGCTGTACCTTAGCGAGCATGTGGGGGTCCGATTGTGAAAGCTACCCAACTTGGACTGTCTGGGAGCTGAGTCTCAGCAGAGCTGGCAACCCTGGACAGCTGGGGATTCCCTGACCTCTCCAGTTGCCATTCTCCAACTGGGTTGGGGTGGGGGTAGGGGGGGCAGCATTTGTGCACGTTGAAATGTGAGTGATTCCCAGTGAAGAGGAAATCCCAGTTGAAAAACATTTGGGAAAATCTCCCTTTTATTTCTCCCTCTTAGAGTTTTGCAATCAAACCTGAGTATTAAAGGCTAAAGAAAGCTGTTTGACATTCTTTAGCATAGAATTTTTGAAATCACTTTTCTCCCCTTCCCCAATCTTTTCTCCCAAAGACCACACAGTTATATAGAAAGAGACTTTAAATCATCTGCTCTGGTCCCCATAGCTCCAGACTGAGTCTCTTGTGGGTTCATACATGGTCTGACCTGTTCATGACAACTACAGGCCTCTCTAGTTTCCAGGGGACCTGAGATTGGTTGGTTTTCAAGGACTGCTAACCTGCTAGGGCAGTGTTACCCTCTGCCCCAGCCTTCCTAACATCCTAATGATGTTACCTGTTTTTAGATGGATGTTCTGGTACAACAGGAAGGTTTTTGTGCTACTGATGCAGGGGCAGCACCCACTGTAACCATGAACTTGAAGCCTTATGATCAGCTGTCAAATAACCACCAGTGGAGGGTCAGTTTGGTCCCTCCCTAGCTGTCTTTCTGGACCCCACGATCCATGACGGTGTGGGCCAAGTCAAGAGAAGAGTATAATAGATGCAGAGTACAATTAAAATCAAACATATATGAGTGTGGTGTATGCGTATGAGAAAGAGATTGTGTCTCATGATATAACTGTCTTTATTCCATCCAGAGCCACATGGATTATAATCATCTTTTCATTGCCAAGCACGAAGAGTTGGCTACACTATCATGATGAAGATGAGAATATACCGTTCAAGTACCACCGCTGGGGAGAGACGTCCCTGAAGCTGTTCACTACACGGGAAAGAGGGCTGGGTCACCTGACTCGGGTCACATTTTGGAACATCGCAGGCATTTGATCTAAGACACCACCACTGACAATACACAAGAACAAGTCCCTGCTAGCCTTTCCTCCAGGAAGACTCCAGGACGTAAAGCTAGAAATCGTCAACACGCTATGAACAAGTGCTGAACGTTTTGGTTAACATGGACATCCAATCAGACTCTCCACTCTGACAGCAGCTCAGAACTCAAACAAATGAGTCCAGGAAACAAGGTTGGAAAGTGAGCTGGTGGAGCATCTCTGTTCTTGGAACACATGAACCGTGAAGTGTGCTTGCCTGTACCTTCACTCTGCACACCGTCTTCACTCTACACAGAACAAGACAGCTGATGAAAGCGAGAGACCCCTACATGGGTGACTGGTCCAGACTCAACTGGAACTGACTTGGCCCTCGGGAAGCCTCTGCTCTCACCTGTGAAGCTGCAAAATAACCAATGCGTTTTTAAAAGCTTTTGCTAACTGAGGAAAACAGAACTCAAAACAGCTGGAAGGAATGAGATAAAGCGTCAAAAGCAATCTTTGATCTTAAAACCACTGAAGCTTTCCTGGAAAATTATCCTCCCAAACTTCCTTTTATGGGAAGACAAGGGGAGCAGAAATCAAATGGTTTCCCTACAGGGAAAGGAGTACAGGGAAAGGCTGTAGGTTTTCATCCTGCTTATTGAACTTATATGCAGAGTGCATCATGAGAAATGCTGGGTTGGATGAAGTCCAAGCTGGAATCAAGATTGCTGGAAGAAATATCAATAACCTCAGATATGCAGATGACACCATCTGCATATGACACATATGGTCATGACACATCCTTATGGCAGAAAGCGAAGAAGAACTAAAGAGTCTCTTGATGAAAGTGAAAGAGGAGAGTGAAAAAGTTGGCTTAAAACTCAACATTCAGAAAACTAAGATCATGACATCTGGTCCCATCACTTCATGGCAAATAGATGTGGGGAGAGTGGAAACAGTGACAGACTTTATTTTGTGGGGCTACAAAATCTCTGCAGATAGTGACTGCAGCCATGAAATCAAAAGACGCTGCTTCTTGGAAGAAAAGTTATGACCAACCTAAACAGCCTATTAAAAGCAGAGACATTACTTTTCCAACAAAGGTCTGTATAGTCAAAGCTATGGTTTTTCCAGTAGTCATGTATGGATGTGAGAGTTGGAGTATAAAGAAAGCTGAGCGCCAGGGAATTGATGCTTTCAAGTTGTGGTGTTGGAGAAAACTCTTGAGAGTCCCTTGGACTGTGAGGAGATTCAACCAGTCCATCCCAAAGGAAATCAGTCCTGAATATTCATTGGAAGGACACTGATGCTGAAGCTGAAACTCCAATACTTTTGCCACCTGATGCGAAGAGCTGACTCATTTGAAAAGACCCTGATGCTGGGAAAGATTGAAGGTAGGAGGAAGACATGACAGAGGATGAGATGGTTGAATGGCATCACCGACTCAACGGACATGAGTTTGAGTAAACTCTGGGAGTTGGTGATGGACAGGGAGGCCTGGAGTGCTAGAGTCCATGGGGTCACAAAGGGCTGGACACAGTTGAGAAATTGAATTGAAGGGAGAGATCTCTTAGCACTTTGGGTCATGGGTTTTAGATATTAAGGTTCAGAGAAACCTGTCAGTAAAGTGCCAGGGAATAAACACCACACAGCGAGGCCACAAGCAGGATATTCTACATGCTTGGTGAAAAGTCCTGGACAAAATCAGCTTAAATATTTTGTTTTTAATGCTTTGAAGGAGAACTGGGGAAGAAGAGCTGAATAAAGAAAACAAAGTAACTAGATTAAAATTGTTTTTCATGTAATGAGATAGGCAAAATATAGCTAAAATAATAATATGTCTAAGCGTAAGTCTTGAGGAATACAGCTCTCTTTATTAAACAAGATGTAACTTTTAACTAATCTTCCTCCTTGGTTTCAAATAGTTCTGATACTGGTATTAAGATGCTAATTGTCTACACGCTTCATGTATCTTATGATCATAATTTTAACTTTTTAAACCATTTGCATGATGTAAATATGGATGTGTGAAAAGCAGGATAACTATACATTACGATATATATTATATGTATATAATAAATGTCATATCAAGCTTTCCTATCATTTATCACCTTGCTAAATTTTTAAAAAAGGGGTACTATTGGCACAAGAACACTGAAAAAGAAGTGAGATGATATTACTGAATCAGGAATTTCTGACTTCTCATACATTATAACTCCTCTGAAGGTAGATCAGTTCAGTTCAGTTCAGTTGCTCAGTCGTGTCCGACTCTTTGCAACCCCTTGAATCACAGCACACCAGGCCTCCCTGTCCATCCCCAACTCCCAGAGTTCACTCAAACTCACCTCCATCGAGTTGGTGATGCCATCCAGCCATCTCATTCTTTGTCGTCCCCTTCTCCTCCTGCCCTCAATCGCTCCCAGCATCAGAGTCTTTTCCGTTGAGTCAACTCGTCGCATGAGGTGGCCAAAGTATTGGAGCTTCAGCTTTAGCATCAGTCCTTCCCATGAACACCCAGGACTGATCGCCTTTAGAATGGACTGGTTGGATCTCCTTGCAGTCCAAGGGGTTCTCAAGAGTCTTCTCCAACACCACAGTTCAAAAGCATCAATTCTTTGGCGATCAGCTTTCTTCACAGGCCAACTCTCACATCCATACATGACCACTGGAAAAACCATAGCCTTGACTAGGTGGACCTTAGTTGGCAAAGTACTGTCTCTGCTTTTTACTTTGATTAATATATGCCTTGGCATGTTTCTACTTTGGTTTACTCTGTGTTGGACTCTCTGTGCTTCTTGGACCTGGGCGTGTTTCTTTCAACAATAGAGGGAAATTTTCGGCCATTGTTTCTTCAAGTGAGATTTTATCTTTCTCTCTCTCTTCTCCTTGAATCCTTATAATATGAATATTAGTATGCTTGATATTATCCACCAAATGCCTTAAACCATCCTCAGTTTTCTGACTTATTTTTTTCTTTTTGATGCTCAAACTGGGTGATTTCCACTATTGTGTGTTTCAGCTTACTGATCTGACCTCTGAATCATCTAATCTGCTGACTCATCTGCTGTATTTTTCATGTCCGTTATTGTATTCTTCGATTATAATCAGTTCTTTTTTATACTTATTGCCTGTCTGTGGAGGTTCTCATTCCGTTCTTTCATGCTTTCCCTGATAGAAATAAACATCTTTTATTCATTGATTTAATGGGACCAATGGGTCTTGCTGTGTCATTGGCTTTCTCTATTTGCATGGAGTTGGGGGCTACACTCTAGCTTTGGTGCGTGGGCTTCCCATTGTTCTGTCTTCTCTTGTTGTGGAGCACAGGCTCTAGGGTGCATGAGTTCAATAGCTGTCACATGCAGTTTTACTTGCCCCGCAGCCTGGGATCTTAGTTTCCAGAGCAAAGGTTGAACCCTTGTCGCCTACATTGTCAGGAAAATCTTAGCAAATGAACCAGCAGGGAAGACCCAGGTATGATCCTTACTTTGCAGTCATCTGACGTAGGTTATTTATCTCCTTCTTGTTTAGTTCTTTTTCTGACTTTATGTTATAGCTGTTCACTTAGCATAGATTCTTTGTCTCTTTATTTTGCCTTTTTGTTTCTACGCATTAATATTAGGTAGGGTGTTGATTGGAAAGACTGATTCTAAAGCTGAAGCTCCAATACTTTGGCCACCTCACGTGATGAGTTGACTCACTGGAAAAGACTCTGATGCTGGGAAGGATTGAGGGCAGAAGAAGGGGACGACAGAGAATGAGATCGCTGAATGGCATCACCGACTCGATGGGCATGAGTTTGATTGAACTCCGGGAGCTGGTGATGGACAGGGAGGCCTGGCGTGCTGTGATTCTTGGGGTTGCAAAGAGTCGGACACGACTGAGCGACTGAACTGAACTGAACTGAGATGAACTATGTCTCCATGTTGAATAAGTGGATTTATGTAGAGTGTCTCCTGTGCAGCCCAAAGGAAGAGTTCCACCAGGTCACCAGAGACAGGAAATCCAGGGTGTCTCCTCTGTAGGTTGAGTGTGGTGTCCTGTTAGATGTACCCGCGTTGCTTTGGGCATGCTGGTGGGTCTGGCTGGCCCCCAGTGCAGCTGAATGTGAGCCCCACATCAACAGTTGCAGATGTACTTCTGGCTGGAGGTGACCAGGAGTGGGAATCACCTTGAGGGGATGCAAGTCATGGCTGAGTCCACCCACTGTGAGTGGTAG
This sequence comes from Moschus berezovskii, assembly GCF_049115385.1. Taxonomy (NCBI): domain Eukaryota; kingdom Metazoa; phylum Chordata; class Mammalia; order Artiodactyla; family Moschidae; genus Moschus; species Moschus berezovskii. The sequence continues at coordinate 86,291,657 of NC_142474.1, forward strand.
GAAAGGAAGCTATTTTGGGGGAATCCAGGCCCTTGGGGGTGAAGCCATTTTGGAGGAGCATTGCGAACATTGCTAGGTTGGATATGTCTGTTCCACAGGGAACACAGAGACTAGCAAGGCAAGCAGTGCTAACAAGCTAAGTGGGGAATGTCAGAAATGTCTCCTGCTAGCACTGGACCAGCTGGGTATAGGGAGGATTTTTATTTTTTAAAATGTCATCAGTCAGTGACTTCATCCCTGGAGAAAGTTTCAAGAAATCCTTGCCCCTTTGGCACGTGTCCTAAAATTAGTACATCATTCTTCCCATGTGACCTGTCCCAACATTCAGCGTCAGTAAGTTTAGCACTAACCTATTAAGCATTGGGTCTTTGCTTATCACAGCCCCAAGCTCTCTCCCAGACTTAGTTCTGCTGGTTTCAAATCAAGATATTATGGGAGCTCATCTTTCTCATTCAGGTTACCAGGGTTCAGGTGCTCAGCATGTCCTCCCCAGGAAGATACCAATTTGGAAATGTCCCCTCCTAATTCTGGGTCACCCATCAGGAGTATGGGTCCTGACTAGACTGCATCTCTGCCCTTCCAATGCATCTCCATGTGGTTTTTTTCTTTACATCCTTAGTTGTGGAAGAGCTACTCTGCTAATTTTCAGGTTGGCATCTGGATTTTCCGTGTGAGGAAGCTCTCAGAATAGAATAGAGTAAGTGTCTCCAAAAGTGCCGTTTCAGTTTCTGTGGAAGCTCTCTCCTTGTTTAAGTCAGTGGTTCTCAACGGGTCATAACTGGACCAGCAGTGTTAGCATCACCTGGGAAGTGGTTAAAAATGGAGATTCTAAAGGTCCACCCTAATCTACTGTATGAGACACTCTGAATCATTCCTCCAAGCCTTGCACTTGCTCAACACTAAATCAACCTGAAACACATCTTCCCCAAGGTTCTGGGACCACTGTGCCCCTTAGCTTTAACCAGGTACTACTGTTTTGGAATTTTTAGGACTTTTAGGAATTTGGGGGACATGTGTCACTGCTCTCACTTGGAAGACACTAAGGAGTATCTATTAAGTTGGACACGATTCTTCTCTCTCGTCACCCATTGTGAGAGTTCTTAGTACATAAAGTAAAAATAAAGGACAATTTTATTCGTGAAGAGAATCCTACAGCAGGTTGGAAAGGTGCAGATGCCGCAATAAGATCAAGGTTTTGTACAAGGTTCCCGGGAGTACAGGTTGTATGGATATTTTGTAACTTCATGAAAAAGAAACAAGGGTGGAGCAGAGTACCTACTTGGCTTCAGTGACCCCCTACTGCTTAGCTGTGCCCTTTTCTGCAGGTGTGATCACCACTGGACCCTGGGAAGAGTGCTTCACACCTGGAACTGTGAGGCTCCCCAGCAGGCTGGCCTGTGGCCTTCTGGGCACCATCACCTGCTGCTGCTTCCTGAGCTGGCCACGTTTTCTCCCTCTGCCTTCATCTCTCCTGCCTTTATCTCCTCCTCTTTTGTGGGGTTGCAAGTACCTTGTGGTCTGTGCCGGGCCAAAGAAGACACACCTTTACACTTCCGAACTCTACTGCTCTACTGGCCACCTGATGACACGTCATCCTCCCGTGATCATAACTCTGGCCCTGATGGGAGAGAGCTGTCTTCACTCACCACTGATGTACCCTCTTTTAGCTAAAGAAGGAATCCGTTCTAATCATGCCTTTTAGGTGGCTGGATTTACCAAGCAGAAATAGAGGAATCCCAGTTAAATTTGAATTTTAGGGAAACTATGAAAGCTTTTTTTTTTTAGTAGAAGTCCATCTCCTGCAATACTTGGGATGTACTTATACTGAAAAATTATTCACTGAAAACCAAATTTAAGTAGATGTCTTGTATTTTACCTGACAGGCTTACTCCCAAGGTAAAGGGGTTCCCATTTTAGCTTCCCATCCTAAGAGTGGCTCTTTGTCTTAGAAAGAAATGTATTTAGTCATCAAAATAAGGTCAGACTTATCTGCATGCCAGCCATGACTTGTGACATATTGATCATATGTTGAAATGATAATATTTTTTTTGTTTACTGGATTAAAATATAATTTGAAAATTAATTTCATCTGCTTCTTTTTGTTTTTAAACGTGGTTACTAGAAAATTTAAGTTTTTATATGGACCTTGAATTTGTATTCCAGAGTACACCTCACTGGACAGCTTTGGCCTAGAGCAAAAGCCATGTTGGGGGACCTAACGACCATCAGGCTGAGAGTGGGGCACCTCTCTCCCCAGAAAGAGTTAGACTTTCCATTGTGGAGTTGTTTGTGGCTGCACTGGTCATGGGCATGCAGATTCCTTGAGTATGGTTTGTCTTTACAAAGTTTTTATTGTTTGAATTTTTCAGATTTTGCCAAATCTTGATGGTTTTTGATTGATGACAGACCAAACAAGCCTGGAGTGCATTTCCTGTTGAGTGTATTTTTAGCAGGGTGCATCCTGGGTGACTCTGGTGGTATAGAACCCATCTGCCAATTTAGGACACACAGAAGACTAGGGATAAAAGTTTGATCCCTAGGTCAGGAAGATCTCCTGGAAGAGGGCAAGACAACCCACTCCAGTATTCTTGCCTAGAGAATCCCATGGACAGAGGAGCCTGGAGGGCTACAGTCCATGGGGACGCACTGAGTCGGACATGACTGAAGTGACTGAGCACACATGTGTATTTGCAGTTGAATTATAACAGCAGATTGAGACACGTGGGAGGAAGCAAGATGGCTGTGGAAAGGTGGTGATTTGGGAAAGGGTCTGGTTTCTGGAAGCTGTACTGTGTTTTCCTTTTTTACTCTTCTGTTTCTTCCTTTGGTTTTATGCATACTGGTGGTGGCAAGACAACACTGACTGCATTTGCTGGAAGCAGATATCCACATTAATTTAGATTTTAGAGACTGAAAATTAAGGAGGGTGCATTATGCAATATGGAAGAAACAAATGAAAATTTCTTTGGCAACATTCAAACTCAGAATATCTCCTGAGTTGGGTTCTTGGAGGTGGATGTCTTTTTATAACTGACAATATCTTAGGATCATAGTTTAGATGTAGGACTCCAATTCTCCTTGATCATTCACTCCTTTCTCTCCCTACCCCCTAACCTTCTGAAGTTCTTCAAAAGTCAAGAAAGAGTAGTGAGAGCAAAGCAAATAAAAATTCAAGAACTTTCAGAGGCCAAGGGCTTGGTCTCTGGTCAAATAACCTGACCTTTACTCAGTTCCATTTACAATTTCTCTTCTGGGGAGGCTCAGACAGTAAAAGAATCTGCCTGCAATGCAGGAGATGTGGGTTCGATCCCTTGGTTGGAAAGATCCCCCAGTACAGTATTCTTGCCTGGAGAATCCCCATGGATAATGAGCCCGGAGGGCTATAGTTCATGAGGTCGCAAAGAGTCGGACATAACTGAGCAACTAAGCATAGCACGTGCCAAGGACAGCAACTCGGAGAATCTGCTCTTGCTGCAGGATCCACCTTCTGTCCACTTCTACTTTTCCCTCCAGGTCTCACTACCTGCTGATCATGTTGCCAGAGTGTCCCTGATAGGTGTTTGTCACCAGTTTGAGGACATGACCTCCAAGATGTCAGGCCAGTGGGAACTTGATGCCACACACCTTAGCAGCCGGCAGTCTGGTGCATCTGGTGATATAATCTCAGCCCTCCCCCACCCAAGACCTTCTCGTTGGCATTGTTGTTGTTAATTTGAGGACTTATATAGAAAACGTGTGACACATGGCTCTTCAGTAAGAGGAGCTGATAGCCTTGGCTGGCAGAATGCGGCATGAGGTTGAGTGATGGGTTCCATTTTCTGAGAAGGAGAACACCTCAATTTCATGAGGGCTTGAGCTCTCAGACCCAAAGGAGAGAAACCAAGGGTGCAGAAATTTGACAGGCACTGACTGGAAATCTGTGTGAGAAGGTGTTGCTGCTGGCTGTGTCCTGTGCCTCATGCTGAGCGCAGAAAAACTGATGCTTTTGAACTGTGGTGTTGGAAAAGACTCTTGAGAGTCCCTTGGACTGCAGGGAGATCCAACCAGTCCATCCTAAAGGAAGTCAGTCCTGGTTGTTCATTGGAAGGACTGATGTTGAAGCTGAAACTCCAATCTTTTGGCCACCTGATGCAAAGAGATGACTCATTTGAAAAGACCCTGATGTTGGGAAAGATTGAAGGCAGGAGGAGAAGGGGACGACAGAGGATGAGATGGTTAGATGACATCACCGACTCAATGGACATGAGTTTGGGTAAACTCTGGGAGCTGGTGATGGACAGGGAGGCCTTTGTCACAAAGAATCGGACAAAACACAGTGACTGAACTGGCTGACAGACTGATCACCACCATCATCATGCAGGGTCACTAGCCCTTGTCCAAGTAAAACAGGTCCAACGCCCCTTATCCCCTTGCAGCCTTATTCTACTTTGTGTTTGCTGTGGACTTATCTGCGCATCTCACAGTGGAATCATAGATTATTTGTCCATTTCTGTTTAGCTTGATTCATTTGGCATATGACTTCAAACTTTACTCACTTTGCAACACATGTCAGAATTTCCTTAGTTGTTAAAAATAAATAGCACAGGAAAAGGCGAAAAGCCCTGACCTGGGACACCGCTGGACCCGTTCACAGAGCGGGGGACTGAGCAGGGCTAGCCGGTTGCAGACGGCCCATCCCCCATCCCCTGCCGAAACAGGCAGGGGAGGGCAGCCAGAGCCAGAAGAGGGCAATCGCGGCTCCAAAGAGGCATCCGATACCGAACTGCAAGCAGGCTTCGTTCTGGCCGGTTGACATTGCTTGAGAAGGTGTGCCGCTTGTACACCCAGAAAACCGAGCAGCAGGGATGGGGAGGTGATAAATCGCAGTGACTGTGCTCGCCAAACACCCGGTCACCTGAGCTGCTCGGGCCAGGGAAGGGCACAAAACGCAGACCCAACCAAGTCTTCACCTTTGTGGAGTACCCGAGTACCTGAACCTGAGCGGCTTAGACCTGGGAAGTGCATGCAACCCAGGGCCTGCCTCAGACAGTTCCCGACAGAGCAACCTAGAGCCTAAGCAGTATAGACTGGGAAAGCACACACACCGTGAGCCCGTGAGTGGGGGCAAACCCAGTGTGGCCTAGACACTGCGATCACTCCCCACAAATGCGAGTGATATTTGTTTGCAGTGTTCCTCCCTCCCCACAGCACAATTGAACAAGGGAGCCTAAAAAAGTGTCCACCACTGCCCCCTTGTGTCAGGGCAGAAATTAGACACTGAAGAGACCAGCAAACAGAAGAAGCTGAAACAGTGGGAACCACCTTGGAATTGATAGTTGGAGAAGTCTTGAGGCTACTGCAAGAATAAAACTGAAAACCAGAGACAGAGGCTTGAGTGCAAATCCTGAGAACACTAGAGAACTCCTGACTCCAGGGAACATTAATTGATAGGAGATCATCAAATGTCTCCATACCTACACTGAAACGGAGCACCACCCAAGGGCCAACAAGTTCCAGAGTAAGACATACCATGCAAATTCTCTAGTAACACATGAAAATAGACCTGAGCTTCAATATAAAGGCTACCCAAAGTCACTCCAAAACTATTGACATCTCATAACTCATTACTGGACATTTCATTGTACTCCGGAGAGAAGAATTCCATCTCCACCCACCAGAACACCGACACAAGGTTCCCTAACCAGGAAACCTTGACAAGTAACCCGTCCAACCCCACCCACAGCGAGGAAACTCCACAATAAAGAGACCTCCACAAACTGCAGAAGACAGAAAGGCCATCCCAAACACAGCAATATAAGCAAGATGAAGAGGCAGAGAAATAACCAGCGAGTAAAGAAACATGATAAATGTCCACCAATCCAAACAAAAGAGGAAGAGATAAGGAATTTACCTGATAAAGAATTCCAAATAATGACAGTGAAAATGATCCAAAATCTTGAAAACAAATTAGATTTACAGATAAATAACCTGGCAACAAAGATTGAGAAGATGCAAGAAAGGCTTAACAAGGATCTAGAAGAAATAAAAAAGTCAATATACAATGAAAAATGCAATCAGTTCAGTCGCTCAGTCATGTCCGACTCTTTGTGACCCCATGAATCACAGCACGCCAGCCCTCCCTGCCCATCACCAACTCTAAGACTTCACTCAAACTCATCTCCATCGTGTTGGTGATGCTATCCAGCCATCTCACTGTCGTCCCCTTCTCCTCCCGCCCCCAATCCCTCCCAGCATCAGTCTTTTCCAGTGAGTCAACTCTTCACATGAGGCGGCCAAAGTATTGGAGTTTCAGCTTTAGCATCAGTCCTTCCAATGAACACCCAGGACTGATCTCCTTTAGAATGGACTGGTTGGATCTCCTTGCAGTCCAAGGGGTTCTCAAGAGTCTTCTCCAACACCACAGTTCAAAAGCATCAATTCTTTGGCGCTCAGCTTTCTTCACAGTCCATGCATGACCACTGGAAAATTAGTCAGGTTTGAGAAACCTGTGTGCAGGTCAGGAAGCAACAGTTAGAACTGGACACAGAACAACAGACTGGTTCCAAAGAGGAAAAGGAGTACGTCAAGGCTGTATATTGTCACCCTGCTTATTTAACTTCTATGCAGAGTACATCATGAGGAACTCTGAGCTGGAAGAAGCACAGGCTGGAATCAAGATTGCTGGGAGAAATATCAATAACCTCAGATATGCAGATGACACCACCCTTATGGCAGAAAGTGAAGAGGAACTAAAAAGCGTCTTGATGAAAGAGGAGAGTGAAAAGGTTGGCTTGAAGCTCAACATTCAGAAAACTAAGATCATGGCATCTGGTCCCATTACTTCATGGGAAATAGATGGGGAAACAGTGGAAACCGTGTCAGACTTTATTTTTTGGGGCTCCAAAATCACTGCAGATGCTGATTGCAGCCCAGAAATTAAAAGACACTTACTCCTTGGAAGGAAAGTTGTGACCAACCTAGATAGTATATTAAAAAGCAGAGACATGACTTTACCAACCAAGGTCCGTCTAGTCAAGGCTATGGTTTTTCCAGTGGTCATGTATGGATGTGAGAGTTGGACTGTGAAGAAAGCTGATTGCCGAAGAATTGATGGTTTTGAACTGTGGTGCTGGAGAAAACTCTTGAGAGTCCCTTGAACTGCAAGGAGATCCAACCAGTCCATTCTAAAGGAGATCGATCCTGGGTGTTCATTGGAAAGACTGATGCTAAAGCTGAAGCTCCAATATTTTGGCCACCTCATGCAACGCGTTGACTCACTGGAAAAGACTCTGATGCTGGGAGTGATTGGGGGCTGGAGGAGACGGGGACGACAGAGGATGAGACGGCTGGATGACATCACCGACTCGATGGAAATGAATTTGAGTGAACTCCGGGAGTTGGTGATGGACAGGGATGTGGCGTGCTGTGATTCATGGGGTCACAAAGAGTCTGACACGACTGAGCAATTGAACTGAACTGAACTGAATCTAGAGACTCTTCTCAGGCAGGATGAATAATCCTAAGAAATGCAGAGGAAACATAAGTTTGTTCTTTTCTCGAGAATTCCAGACCCCTCTCTCCTTGGGGACCCCTAGACTTCTTACCAATCTGCCTAGGAAATGACTCTCTCAAAACGATATTTAATGTGATTTGTCACATTAAGGGATAGGCTAGAGAAATGTAAGGTAAAACCACAATGAGAAACTATCTCGAATCTAAGATAGCTTCAATGTAAAGATCAGAAACAACAGAATATAACAAGAGTGCACCGGATTAACAAGTGGGGGGAGAATGTGGAGACAATGGAAGCCTGTGTCTTGCTGGGGAGAATGGAAGATGATGTGGCCACTGTGGAAAACAGTTCACACATTCCTCAAAAAGTTAAATTTGACATATGAGCTGGCAAAACTACTCCTAGGTCTATACCCAAAAGAATTGCCAGTAGGGACTCCAACAGATACTTGTACACAAACATTCATACCAGCACCGTTCAGAACAGACAAAAGGGAGATGCACCCCAAATGTTCATCAATGGGCAGTGGATAAACAAAATTCGTTACACACACAGTTACCCTCAGACAACACAGATTTGAACTGCACAGGTCCACTCACACCTGTATTTTTTAAAAATAAATACATGCTATGACATGTCCCATGGTTTTTGAATTCACAGAAGTTAAACCGAGGTTATAAAGGGCTGACTGTAAAGTGTACACAGATTTTTGACTACATGGAGGATCTTAATACTTTTTGCTTTCAGAGAACTAATTTTGTAAAGGGAATGGTGCTCAGAGATATAACTTGATACTTTCATCTCCACCTGCTTACCTCCCATCTTCATTCTGAAGTCTAAGAGTTGCCTCAGTATCAGCAGGGCCCACAGCCATGACTTTTCGCCTCTACTCTGTTCCTCCAGGTGCCCCCCGCCCCTCCCCTGAAGTAGTCACCACTTACTGTTTCTCAGGCCCAAACAACGATTCCATTCTTGGCTCCTTCCTTCCACCAGCTCCAGACATGAACTGAAGAAAAATAAAGTTGATCCTGTCTTTGAGATATATCTAGTTCTACCCATACATGAGCGCTTGCTTTATTACACTACTAGTACCAGTGACTTCCCTTCTAGCTCAGATGGTTAAGAATCTGCGTGCCATGTAGGAGACACCAGCTTGATTCCTGGTTTGGGAAGATCTGCTAGAGAAGGGATAGGCTACCCAGTCCAGTATTCTGGCCTAGAAAATTCCATGGCGTGTCCAGTCCAGGTGGCTGAAAAGAGTCGGACACGACTAAGTGACTTTCATTCATTCACTCACTGACTCAGTACCAGTGAGCAGGCAAGTTGATTTTAAGTAAATGCAGCTTAATTAACTGCCCATCTAGATGGAACAAAATCAATCCAACAAAAGTCAGTTCCAAGAGAATAGTAAACCTAAGTGGAAAGGAAAGAAAAACGAGTAGATGACATAGGGGAATAACTTCATGATTTTAGGTAGCCAAAAGTCCGAGGGCAGGAATTTGTGTCTGATGTGTTCACACCGCATCTCCAGTGTAGATGCCCAGTGTTTCCAGAGGGAACAGAAAGGAAACTTCAACACAATCTGGAGGAAACTACACACATGCAAGCTCTTGGATCATTGTGAAGACACACAGAGTTCTTCCTGATCAGAATGAATATCACATAAATGTCACTTCTCATTAGTCTAACATCTAATGCAATCTTAATTAACAGCCCTTCAGACTGATTTTCAGGATAAACTGATTCTAAGTTTCACATGAAAAATGAGCAAGAACACCTAGGAAAGCCTGAGGGAAAAAAAGTCAGGTCCAGTGACGAGGTGTGATAAGGCCTACCAGGAGATAAGACAGATTTTATAGCCAGTGTTATTATCATTTCTTTGAAGAATCCAGGCCACTACTGTTACAAGTTTCATTATTGACTCAGATACCACTACATAAAGCACTATTTCAAAGACTCTTGTCTTGTTAGGTGCCTCCCAATTCAGAGATCTCCGCTCTTATTTTATTTCTGGATTCTCACTCAGATAATTTATTAAGAGTGAAATTTGGGTAACCCCATTCATGCTTATGCAACACAAAAAACCGTATACATACTCAGAGAGCTAATACCCTCTGTAGGCAGGTGAGAGGTGCCCAAGTGGCATGAGAAAATAAAACTGCAATTGGGGGACTTTTTTTATTCCGTTTTTCTTTTATAATTCTGTGTTGTCATGACAATACCTGGTTCTCCCTGAACTTAACTTGATCTCAAATCTAGCACTCACCAATGCATTTTTCTCATGGAAATGTCTTCCTTAAACTATGTTAATGTGTGAAAAGACTATGTACTTGCTTGGAAATCTGCCGTTCTTTAAGATTCTTGTCAATTGTTCTATGGCCAGGCATGACTCACCTTGTGCCATGCTATCTCGAAATGCATGTTGTGGGTGAGGTGCCTGGTGCAACTCTCTCAGGTTTGAGGTGTTTCTTTTCTCTCTCTCTCTCTTTTTTTTTAAGTGATATTTACAGTATCTTTAGGGCTTCCCTTGTGGCTCAGCTGGTAAAGAATTTGCCTGCAATGCAGGAGACCTGGGTTCGATCCCTGGGTTGGGAAGATCCCCTGGAGAAGGTAAAGGCTTCCTACTCCAGTATTCTGGCCTAGAGAATTCCATGGACAGTCCATGGGGTCACAAAGAGTAGGGTACTACTGTGTGATTTTCACTTTCACAGTATCTTTATTTTTTATTTTTTTATTTTATTGGAGGCAAATTACCTTACATTAATATATTGGTTGGTTTTGCACCCCGGGTATACCTGTGTTCCCTTTCTTGAACCCCGCTTCCACCTCCCTCTTCCCCATATCCTCCCTCCAGGTCATCCCCATACACCAGCCCTAAGCATCCTGTATCATGCGTCGAACCTGGACTGGTGATTCATTTCACATACGATAATATACATGATACAATGCCTTTCTCCTAAATCATCCCACCTTTACCCTCTCCCACAGAGTCCCATGTTTCTTTTCTCTAATTAGCAGCTTGCTAATATGAATACACATATAACTCCTTGCTAGAAACTAGCAAGGGGGCACGCTTTCTGTTGCCTTCTGATGTCTATATCAGAAGCTTTCTCTATCTCTTTTATACTTTAATAAAACTTTATTACATAAAAATCTCTGAGCGATCAAGCCTCATCACTGGCTCTGGATCGAATTCCTTTACTCCAGAGGCCACGAATCCTGGCATCTGTCACAGCTCATCGCAGCAACATTTCAATACTGAAGAGATCCTCCAAGAAGTAAGAGTCTTTTAATAGTATAGAGCCATAGATTACAAAGTGAAAATACAGATGACACCCCCCTAATTTGTGCAGCTTTGCAGGTGCCACTATGTGGGTCAGGAAGATCCCCTGGAGGAGGGCATGGCAATCCACTCCCACTGTTCTTGCCTGGAGAATACCATGGACAGGGGAGCCTGGCAGGCTACAGCACATAGGGTCGCACAGAGTGGGACAGGAATGAAGTGACTTTGCACTCAGGCACCTTAATTTGTCAAGAAATATTTGGAGTAACAGGCAGATTTGGCCTTGGAGTACAGAATGAAGCAGGGCAAAGGCTAATAGAGTTTTGCCAAGAGAATGCGCTGGTCATAGCAAACACCCTCTTCCAACAACAGAAGAGAAGACTCTACCCATGGACATCACTAGATGGTCAATACCGAAATCAGACAGATTATACTCTTTGTAGCCAAAGATGGAGAAACTCTATACAGTCAGCAAAAACAAGACCAGGAGCTGACTTTGTCTCAGACCATGAACTCCTTATTGCCAAATTCAGACTTCAATTGAAGAAAGTCGGGAAAACCACTAGACCATTCAGGTATGACCTAAATCAAAGCATTTACGATTATGTAGTGGAAGTGATAAATAGATTGAAGGGAATAGATCTGATAGACAGAGTGCCTGAAGAACTATAAATGGAAGTTGGTGACATTGTACAGGAAGCAGTAATCAAGACCATCCCCCCAAAAAAAGAAATACGAAAAGGCAAAATGGCTACCTGAGGAGGCCACACAAATAGCTATGAAAAGAAGACAAGCAAAAGCCAAAGGAGAAAAGGAAAGATGTGCCCATTTGAGTGCAGAGTTCCCAAGAATATCAAGGAGAGATAAGAAAGCCTTCCTCAGTGGTCAGTGCAAAGAAATAGAGGAAAGCAATAGAATGGAAAAGACTATAGATCTCTCCAAGAAAATTAGAGACACCAAGGGAAATTTTCCTGCAAAGATAGGCACAATAAAGGACAGAAATGGTATGGACCTAACAGAAGCAGAAGATATTAAAAAGAGGTGTCAAGAAAACACAGAACTGTGCAACAAAGATTCTCACTACCCAGATAATCACGATGGTGTGATCATTCACCTAGAGCCAGACATCCTGGAATGTGAAGTCAAGAGGGCCTTAGGAAGCATCACTACGAATAAACCTAGTGGAGGTGATGGGATTCCAGTTGAGCTATTTTAAATCCTAAAAGATGATGCTGTGAAAGTGCTATACTCCATATGCCAGCATATTTGGAAAACTCTGCAGTGGCCAGAGGACTGGAAAAGGTCAGTTTTCATTTCAATCCCAAAGAAAGGCAATGCCAAAGAATGCTCAAAGTACCGCACAATTGCAGTCATCTCACACGGTAGCAAAGTAATGCTCAAAATTTTCCAAGGCAAGTTTCAATAGTATGTGAACTGTGAACTGCCAGATGTTCAAGCTGGATTTAGAAAAGGCAGAGGCACCAGAGATCAAATTGCCAACATCCGTTGGGTCATTGAAAAAGCAAGAGAGTTCCAGAAAAGCATCTATTTCTGCTTAATTGACTACACCAGAGCCCTTGACTCAGTGTATCACAGAAAATTCATCAAGAGCTGGGAATACCAGACCACCTGACCTGCCTCCTGAAAAAATCTGTATGCAGGTCAAGAAGCAACAGTTAGAACTGGATATGGAACAACATACTGGTTCAAAATCGGGAAAGGAGTAAGTCAAGGCTGTATATTATCATCCTCCTTATTTAACTTATATCCAGAGTACATCATGAGAAATGCTGGACTGGATAAGGCAAAAGCTAGAATCAAGATTATGAGGAGAAACATCGGTAACTTCAGATATGAAGATGACATTACCCTTATGGCAAAAAGCGATGAGGATCTTGATGAAAAGCCTCTTGATGAACTTGAAAGAGAGTGAAAAAAATCTCTTGAAGCGGAACATTAAAAAAAAACTAAGATCAATGTTTTGCCATCAAAGGTCCACCTACTTAAAGAAATGGATTTTTGAGTAGTCATATACGGATGTGAGAGTTGGACCGTAAAGAAGGCTGAGCACCAAAGAATTGATGCTTTTGAACTGAGGTGTTGGAAAAGACTCTTGAGAGTCCCCTGGACTGCACAGAGATCAAACCAATCAATCCTAAAGGAAATCAGTCCTGAATATTCATTGAAAAGACTGATGCTGAAGCTGAAGCTTCAATACTTTGGCCACCTGGGAGTGACCTTTGACAAGTGAAGTCCCTGCCTCCCTCTACACCTGCCAGTCTGCTCTGGTGATGCTCAAGAGCCCACCAGAGTTGGCCGTGGGAGGGGACCACCTCGGGAACCAGGGCACAGGCGGCTCACGTCGCAGCTCCCTGATACTTTTAAAAGAAACACCATACTTGCTCTTGAAGTTTATGAGTTTTTGGTTTTCCTGTTTTAGGCAAGACAGAGAGAAAAAAATGAATGAAGAACACAATAAATGCTTATCAGACACTGTGGATAAGCTTCTATCCAAATCAGATGAGAGGATTCGGCTTCATCTGAAGGAGAAAATGGCTGCCCTGGAGGATAAGGTGAGGTAACTTCACAGCCCCTTTAGAAAGAGGAGCATCTGGCCTGGCCTGGCCTGGTCTGTGTGTGTGGGAAAACTTCAGGACAGGAGTTGGAAAACTGTTCCCATAGAGGGCCCCAGAGTGAATGTCTTTACTGGTTATGAATAATTGAGTAGCAGCATTTCATGCTAGTCTATAAGTGTGACAGCATCCACAGGCAGTGTATAAAGGAACAGACATAGATGTGTGCCCTCAATCCTTACAGAAAACATCAGTGAGCCGGATCCACCGATGGCCCCGGTGTTACCAGCTGCCGTGCTAGAACTTTCTTCTAGGTCAACCCTCACCCCTTCATTTCTTTCTTAGAAGTTTATTTCTGGGGCTTTGCTTGCAGTCCAGTGGCTGAGAGTCTGCCTTGCAAGGTCAGAGATGCAGGTTCAATCCTACATGCCACGCAGCAACCACGACAAAGGAATCCCGTGTTGTGCAGCTGAGGCCTGACACAGTCAAATCATTAAGTTTAGTTCAGGACCTTTTACATAATGTGATAGAAAAAATTGAATAAACTAAAAGCAAGCATTCTCTTATTCCAACTCCAGCCTTCTCTCTTTTCATTTGCTTTGGAAAATGTCTGAGAACCTCCATCAGACCAGCTCAGTCGGCAACACTCTGGTTCAGGTTCAGTGAAAACCTGTCCCAGCTGCACCAGTGCCCTAAAAACGAGGCCCAGAATCTTCCTTGAGGTTGGTGCTTGGGCAACGCTTGTCTGAGAGAGACCAGTGGTCACTACAAGTTCTGCAGCACTTTTTCCCCCCACAAAACCCAAGATGAAACACACATCTCACTAGAGACCACAAAGGGCAGTCCCCTCACTTCATCCTGACATGTGGGCTGGCCCTGAGGCTGGGATAGTTTTGTCTCAGGTTTGAATTTGGCATGTGAAACCTGCGCCAGCTTCCTGAGTGACCACTGAACTGCAAAAGCTGAAAGAAAGTATAAAGCAGTTTCACTTACCCCAGGGACCTGGCCTCCTTGTATCGAAAAGATCAGTCATGGAAGGAGGAGATTGTCTGTGTACAAGTTAGTGTTAAAAGTTGTCATCCAGCCTCATGACAGCACTTAACTCTGGGCGCGAGGTCCACCCCTCCTCCCGAGGTGCTTTATGCTGTCAGACAGAAGAGTAGCCATCCCGCAGCCCACATAGCATCTGTAAGAATTGACCCTAAAGCACTGTGTGTATCTTTTTCAGATTTCTCTCCTATGGGAAGTTGAAAATGCGAAAAAGCAAGTAGAAATGCAAAACAACAAGGTACTTAAATCTCTAAATCCTTTAGAAATTTGTTAAGAGCTGAATTGAGCTGGGTTCGTTGTTACAGTCACTACAGATGCTTAGCAGAAGTCGAGTTACGTTTTCTTTATGGCTAGTCGACTGCTGTATCGTGTATACTATTTCTGGTTTTGAACATTGAATGTGCTTGCATTATAGATGGATTTAGCATGTGTGGCCATTGTGTGTGGTTCAGAATTCTGAGTAGTCCTTTCTGGGTTCACCCGAAAGCTGAGACAAAGCATTAGCCATTCACGTGGACAGTGTTGTCTGTCAGAAAGATAATATGAGCCACATACACAATCCAAAATTTCCTAAGAATGAACGGGCTACTTTATGTTCTTTTTTCACTGCAAGAATTGAAATCTTCTGTGTGATTTCCACATAGAGCTTTGCACAGGCCTGTCTCACGTGCTCAAGGGCTACACGAGGCGAGTGACTGCCCTGGCCGACAGTACAGAGCTGCCAGGTTGAGTGGAGTGACTTGGAAACTAGGCCCGTTTGACTTGTTTTACCCCGCGAGGAAGTGAAGTGGGGTGTAGAGGAGTGAATGTGAGGAATGCCTCAGAATGCAGGTGAGCTCCATGGAGACAGTTTAAAGCAATGAGAGGAGTGAGGGCAATAGAGTGAGTCCTGGCCCCCCCACCCGAACCCCCGCCCCAAGTCCAGCTTCTCTCCATAGACGTCATCATTGTTAATGGCTTGCCATATTTCCTCCAGAAGCTTTTCTACACCTGAGATGGAACTTCTTATTCATTACGGTTTATAAGGGTTAATATTGTTCTGACTGTTTATATTTGCTATGTGACGCTTAGAGAACATTTTCTCAGAATTAAAATGTTCGGAGTTGATAACTACTAATGTAACTTGTTATGCACATTTTGGTGCAAGTCATTTTACACCCGGAAAGCAAGCGGTGCAGGTGTCATTTTCTGTTTCGTAGAACTAGCTGATTCTAAACCTGGAAACCCTGAGAGCCGAACTGGAACAGACTAGGCTGCGAGGGGATCCCCTCCACCACAGGAGGCTGCTCCCCTGGGCAGCTACCCTCAGTACTGTCGAGTGTGACAAGCGCCTGTCTGGTGTGTGGACAGTATGACTGGGTGTTGCTCATGGTCGCACCTCAAGGAACCTGTACCTTCGTGGCCAGCGAGAGGGAAGAGACAAGCATCATTCCTTAGGGGTGAACTTGGTACCAGGGAGAGTGGTGGTCACAGTATCGACAAAACTCAAAACCACAGGCAGAGGTTTGGAAGTGGGGGCCTACCAGTTGATATTTGGGTGTATTCATTTGAGGGGCCTGACAGACTGTGACACTGATGTTTCTTAAAAGTCGCAGAAGTTTAATAACCTGTAGTCTTTTTTACATGAATGGAGACTGGGACATGACTTGCCATTGGCTGCGGTGGGAAGAATCACCTGGTTTGTGAATGAGGCAAGCAGATTACTGAGCATCCTGAGTTTTTCTTACTCATTGTTGTAGGGGCAGTGATTCTTAATAAGTATTTAACTGTTTCTTTGGCTTCTTCATGGAAAATGGTCACAAGTAAGAGATAAACTTTAGCAAAGGTTTTTAAAGTACTTAACTGGTGACATTCATTCATCTGTAGAAAAATGACTGCTGCTTGAATCCTGACTTAGGAGACCGTTTGGCGCCCATACGCATATTTCTGTGTTTGTGTGCTTAGGGGATCCTCAAGGTCCAGGGTCCCCACCCAGCCTTCTTCTAGAGTAAGGGGATAACATTTGAGACAAAGGCAGAGCCAGAAACTGGCCCTGTGTCTGACAACACGGCGGGTGGAGTTCAAGAAGAGCACGTGCCCTGCAGAGCGAATAGGGGACATGACCAGACTTGCTGGCAGAGCTCCTCCAGGGTGAGGCGCTGGTGCTGTCAGAGGTGGAGAACCTCTGCTCCCGGGGTGGATGAGGTGAGTGTGAGGAGGACTGTGTAGACAGTGGAGGAAGAGGAGGTGGACACGGTCTCCTGCTCTTGGGGGTTTGGGTAAGGAGGAGGGCACTGGTGCCAGCACACGAAGGCCTGGCACGGTTGAGGGATTCAGATGGAGAAGCATGGTGCCTTGTCACCAGTCCCCTGTGTGTCAGTGAGAGTGAGAGACAAGAAGAGGAAGCTGCTGCGGGGCAGGAGGGGCCGCTGTGCTCTGAAGACAGTGGGCAGCAGCAGCTGGTGCCAGGGAGGGAGACATGTCTCCAGAAGGCAGCTCTCAAGGGGTCACGGCAGTGACTTAGCAGCACAGGCAGGGCCTCGTAGCAGGGCTTGTGGGCAGTGTGGGCTGGGTGGGGGCAATATGCTGGCTCAGGAGGTTGGGAATGGTTCCTGAAAACCTACCTCACAGGCACAGCAGGCTCAGTGTATTTGGCAGGGCCTCCCAGTGGAATTGGTTACCTTTTCTCAGAGACCTTCTCTTGGAGGAAAGAGCCTCGGGTGAGGAGGGGGAGAGAGATGGAGGCTGCACTCCGCAAGGGGCCTGGGAGGTGATGCTTGGCGGGGGGTGGGGGTGGGGAGGCTACCAATCCGGAGGCCTCTGTGGCCCTCAGAAGACCCGTGAGGGTCCAGAGTCCACGGCGGGACTGTGTCGTACCTCCCCACCCAATTCCCAAGTGTGCTCTGGCCCCAGGTCCTTGGATAGAAGTGGAGCAGAGAAATGAGAGGTTTGGTCAGGAGGGAGGGGAGACTGGAGGGAAGACAGATGTGGCTCGGGAAGATTCCAGACTTCTATCTTCTGTGCAGCACAGTTTCCTTGCAAAACCGTCGAGAAGCGAAGTGTGTGAACACGAGCAGGCTGAGCTGGTGGTTGGCTCTGGCCGCTTTGCAGATATATGGGGTGTCCTGTCCTCGGAGGAGGGCTCTGTCTCCTGGGTTTTGGGACTCCTGCATGTGAAGGCGCCACCCTCTTCCCAGAGATAAGACTGAGCAGACCCTGGGCGGTCTAGCCAAGCAGGTGGCTCACAGTCAAGGTGGACAGGACTGAAAGACTGAACAGACTGACTGAAACATCAGTTCAGTTCAGTTCACTTCAGTCGCTCAGTTGTGTCCGACTCTTTGCGACCCCACAAATTACAGCATGCCAGGCCTCCTTCTCCATCACCAACTACCGGAGTTCACTCAAACTCACCTCCATCGAGTTGGTGATGCCACCCAGCCATCTCATTCTCTGTCGTCCCCTTCTCCTCCTGCCCCCAATCCCTCCCAGCATTAGAGTCTTTTCCAGTGAGTCAACTCGTC
Organism: Moschus berezovskii; assembly: GCF_049115385.1. Taxonomy (NCBI): domain Eukaryota; kingdom Metazoa; phylum Chordata; class Mammalia; order Artiodactyla; family Moschidae; genus Moschus; species Moschus berezovskii. The sequence goes on from NC_142474.1 coordinate 86,309,555, forward strand.
GCATGAGGTGGCCAAAGTATTGGAGTTTCAGCTTTAGCATCAGTCCTTCCAATGAATACCCAGGATCGATCTCCTTTAGAATGGACTGGTTGGATCTCCTTGCAGTCCAAGGGACTCTCAAGAGTCTTCTCCAACACCACAGTTCAAAACCATCAATTCTCAGGTGATCAGCTTTCTTCACAGTCCAACTCTCACATCCATACATGACCACAGGAAAAACCATAGCCTTGACTAGATGGACCTTGGTTGGCAAAGTAATGTCTCTGCTTTTTAATATGCTATATAGGTTTGTCATAACTTTCCTCCCAAGGAGTAAGCTCCTTTTAATTTCATGGCTGCAATCAACATCTGCAGTGATTTTGGAGCCCAAAAAATAACTTCTGACATGGTTTCCACTGTTTCCCCATCTATTTCCCATGAAGTGATGGGACCAGATGCCATGATCTTTGTTTTCTGAATGTTGAGCTTCAAGCCAACCTCTCCACTCTCCTCTTTCACTTTCATCAAGAGGCTTTTTAGTTCCTCTTCACTTTCTGCCATAAGGGTGGTGTCATCTGCATATCTGAGGTTATTGATATTTCTCCCAGCAATCTTGATTCCAGCTTGTGCTTCTTCCAGCTCAGAGTTCCTCATGATGTACTCTGCATATAAGTTAAATAAGCAGGGTGACAATATACAACCTTGACGTACTCCTTTTCCTATTTGGAACCAGTCTGTTGTTCCATGTCCAGTTCTAACAGTTGCTTCCTGACCTGCACACAGGTTTCTCAAGAGGCAGGTCAGGTGGTCTGGTATTTTCATCTCTTTCAGAATTTTCCACAGTTTGTTGTGATCCACACAGTCAAAGGCTTTGGCATAGTCAATGAAGCAGAAATAGATGTTTTTCTGGAAGTCTCTTGCTTTCTCCATGAATCAGTGGATGTTGGCAATTTGATCTCTGGTGCCTCTGCCTTTTCTAAAACCTGCTTGAACATCCTGAAGTTCACAGTTCATGTATTGCTGAAGCCTGGCTTGGAGAATTTTGAGCATGACTTTACCAGCGTGTGAGATGAGTGCAATTGTGAGGTAGTTTGAGCATTCTTTGGCATTGCCTTTCTTTGGGATTGGAATGAAAACTGACCTTTTCCAGTCCTGTGGTCATTGCTGAGTTTTCCAAATTTGCTGGCATATTGAGTGCAGCACTTTCAGAGCATCATCCTTAGGATTTGAAGTAGCTCAACTGGAATTCCATCACCTCCACTAGCTTTGTTCGTAGTGATATTTTGGAGGGCCCACTTGACTTCACATTCCAGGATGTCTGGCTCTAGGTGGGTGATCACACCATCGTGATTATCTTGTTTGTGAGGATATTTGTTACACAATTTTGTGTTTTCTTGCCACCTCTTTTTAAGATCTTCTGCTTCTGTTAAGTCCATACCATTTCTGTCTTTTATCGAGCCCACCTTTGCATGAAATGTTCCCTTGGTATCTCTAATTTTCTTGAAGAGATCTCTAGTCTTTCCCATTCTGTTGTTTTCCTCTATTTCTTTGCATTGATCGCTGAGAAAGGCTTTCTTATCTCTCCTTACTATTCTTTGGAACTCTGTGTTCAGATGCTTATATCTTTCCTTTTCTCCTTTGGTTTTCACTTCTCTTCTTTTCACAGCTATTTGTAAGGCCTCTTCAGACAGCCATTTTGCTTTTTTCATTTCTTTTTCTTGGGGATGGTCTTGATCCCTGTCTGCTGTACAATGTCACAAACCTCCATCCATAGTGAACTCTAATGATGTCAAATATGGAGAAGCAGAGGGCGAAATGGTGGTTTCCAGAGGTGTGGAGGTGGGGAAGACAAGGAGATGTCAAAGGGTACAAAGTTGCAAGATGACTAAGTCTGTGGATCTAGTGTACAGCATGATGGCTGCAGTTAATAACACTGGACTGAATATTGGAAATTTGCTAAGAGTTTAGATTTTACCACAATAAAAAGTTAACAATTCCAGGGTGATTAAATGAATATGTTGATTAGCTTGATTATTATAATCATTTTACTAGGTACCTGCATACCAGATCATGTTGTACGCCTTAAATATACACATACAATTTTAATTTAAAAGTTAAAAATTGGGACTTCCCTGGTGGTCCAGTGGTTAAGAATCTGTCTTGTAATGCAGGGGACGCAGGTTCAATCCCTGGTCAGGGAACTAGAATCCACATACCATGGAGCAACTAAGCCAGCATGCCACAACTACTGAGCCCCCATGCTCCTGAATCCACCAGCCACAACTAGAGAGTCTGTGCAGTACAACGGAAGCTCGGGGACAGCACAGTGAAGACCCCAAATGCTATAACTAAGATTCAACACAACCAAATAAATATATTTTTAAAAAATTAAAAATTTAAAAGCTGTTATTTACAGGGTGACACTATTTTAACTGGTTCAGGATCTTTACTCTCTACACACACACATAAAAACAAACACACAGTGAGAGGAAGAGAAAGAGAAAACGGTAAGACAAGTGTAGATGTGATAAAGTGTTAAAAATTGGTGAATCTGGAGAAGAATCATTTGGAACTTACAAAAAAGAAGTTGCAAAACTCTGTATAATTCTGACTTTTATGTAAGTTTGAAATTATTTCAAAGGGAAAAAGAAATTATGAGGCAATCTAACCACAAGGTATCAATCCAATAAACCCATGCTGAGGTACATTTTACCAGAACACTGACCTATATTCTAAAAATTTCAATATCATGGGGGGGAAAAAAAGGAAGGAGGGAGGGGTGGGCTGAGGAAATGTCCTAGATTAAAGGAGATTAAAGAAACATAACAAGTAAATGTAATGTGAAACCCTGGGTTAGATGCTCTTCATAGATTGGGAAAAATGTGCTATAAAATACATTTTTTGAACAAGCAATAAACTTAGAAAAAAAGACCCTTTACCATATAATAATAGCATTAAAACCATATTACATGTTGTGAATCCATGCCACGAGGTATGTGGGATCTTAGTGTTCCCCAAGCAGGGATCAAACTCACAATCTCTGCATTGAAAGCTCAGAGTCTTAAGCACTGGATCACCAAGGAAGCCCCAAAAGGTCCTTGTTCTTAAGAGAGACATCCTGTGCTATCTAGTGGCAGAGTATGATGATGTCTGCAACTTTAAGGTGTTTCAGAAAAATTAATAAAAATAATAGTGTGTGTGTGTGTGTATGTGTGTTTGTATGTTAAGGGGGACTTCCCTGGTGTTCCAGTGGTTAAAACTCCATTCTTTCACTGCAGGGGACAAGTGTTCCATCCCTGGTCCAGGAATGAAGATCACCATATGCCTTCCAGCACTGCTAGGGGAATAAAACGGTATGTATGTGTCTACCTAGAGAGAGAAAGAACAAATACAGCAAAATATTAATATTGGTGAATCTGAGTTAATGCTTACTATTCTTGCAGCATTTCTGCATGTTTGAAACGTTTTTAAAATAAGATATTTTTAAAAAGCTATTACTTACGTGAAATATTTTTCCCACTCTCTCAGAAAGAATTAACCCTGCCTCCTCTAAGTTGTTGTGTTTTTATTTTTAACTTAAAATGCTCAATGTGTGTGCTCAGTTGCTTTAGTCGTGTCCGACTCTTTGCAACCCTATGGACTGTAGCCCGCCAGGCTCCTCTGTCCAGGGGATTATCCAGGTAAGAATACTGGAGTGGGTTGCCATGCCCTCCTTCAGGAGATCTTCCTGACCCAAGGATGGAACATGCATCTCTTACATCTCCTGTATTGCAGGTGGATTCTTTACCACTGAGCCACTGGGGAAGCAAATGCTCAGACTGGGTTGTAATTATTTGCTGAAGTTTCTTGAGGTAGGAACTTAAATTCCCTTTGGAATTTAATCATGGGAGGAGTATTCTAATTCAAGGCAATTTTTATTTTGCTGGCATGGTTTTACTATAATATTCTGATGTTAAATTTTGGGCTCACAGCAAAACACGGCTGGACATTCTTGAGCTGAGAACTAGAATAGAAAACTAAGTTTTTGGTTCGGAGCAAAGCACACTGCTGGAGTTAATCTGATTAATGACTCGTTCTGTCCCTTTATGGACCCCTGTGCAGATGCGATGAGAGAGACGCCGGCCCCAGCGGCGCAGACGCGACGCGAGAGACGCTGGTGCCGGTGGCGCAGACGCGACGCGAGAGACGCCCGCCCCGGCGGCGCAGACGCAACGGGAGAGACGCCGGCCCCGGCGCAACGAACCACGCGAAGAGGTGCGGCCGTGAGGAGCTACCCCACGTCCAACAGGCAGTGGCTGCACGGGAGCAGGAGGGCCGAGAGGAGCTACTCCACGTTCAAGGTCAGGAGGGGCGGCCTTGAGGAGATACCCCTCCTCCAAGGTAAGGTACAGCGGCTGCACTTTGCTGGAGCGGCTGTGAAGAGATTTTCCACGACCAAGGTAAGAGAAACCCAAATAAGACGGTAGGTATTGCTAGGGGGCATCATAGGGCAGACAAACTGAAATCATAATCACAGGAAACTAGCCGATCTGATCACATGGACCACAGCTGAATGTGGTCCACTGGAGAAGGGAATGGCAAACCACTTCAGTATACTTGCCGTGAGAACCCCATGAACAGTAACAAAGGGCAAAATGATAGGATACTGAATGAGGAATTCCACAGGTCGGTAGGTGCCCAGTATGCTACTGGAGCTCAGTGGAGAAATAACTATAGAAGGAATAAAGGGATGGAACAAAAGCAAAACAAATACCCAGTTGTGGATGTGTCCAATGATAGAAGCAAGGTCCGGTGCTATAAAGAGCAATATTGCATAGGAACCTGGAATGTCAGGTCCATGAATCAAGGCAAATTGGAAGTGGTCAAACAGGAGATGGCAAGAGTGAACGTCGACATTCTAGGAATCAGTGAATTAAAATGGACTGGAATGGGTGAATTTAACTCGGATGACCATTATATCTACTACTGTGGGCAGGAATCCCTTAAAAGAAATGGAGTAGCCATCATGGTCAACAAAAGAGTCTGAAATGCAGTACTTGGATGCAATCTTAAAAATGACAGGATGATTTCTGTTCGTTTCCAAGGCAAACCATTCAATATTACAGTAATCCAGGCCTCTGCCCTAACGAGTAATGCTGAAGAAGCCGAAGTTAATCGGTTCTATGAAGACCTACAAGACCTTTTAGAACTAACACCCATAAAAGATGTCCTTTTCATTATAGGGGACTGGAATGCAAAAGTAGGAAGTCAAGAAACACCTGGAGTAACAGGCAAATTTGGCCTTGGAGCACGGAATGAAGCAGGGCAAAGGCTAATAGAGTTTTGTCAAGAGAATGCACTGGTCATAGCAAACACCCTCTTCGAACAACACAAGAGAAGACTCTACACATGGACGTCACCAGATGGTCAACACCGAAATCAGATTGATTATATTCTTTGCAACCAAAGATGGAGAAGCTGTATACAGTTAGTGAAAACAAGACCAGGACCTGACTGTGGCTCAGATCATGAACTCCTTATTGCCAAATTCAGACTTAAATTGAAGAAAGTAGGGAAAACCACTAGACCATTCAGATATGACCTCAGTCAAATCCCTTATGATTATACAGTGGAAGTGAGAAATAGATTTAAGGGACTAGATCTGATTGATAGAGCGCCTGATGAACTCTGGACGGAGGTTCGTGACATTGTACAGGAGACAGGGACCAAGACCATCCCCATGGAAAAGAAATGCAAAAGAGCGAAATGGCTGTCTGAAGAGGCCTTACAAATAGCTGTGAAAAGCAGAGAGGCGAAAAGCAAAGGAGAAAAGGAAAGATATAAGCATCTGAATGCAGAGTTCCAAAGAATAGCAAGGAGATATAAGAAAGACTTCCTCAGTGATCAATGCAAAGAAATAGAGGAAAACAACAGAATAGGAAAAACAAGAGACCTCTTCAAGAAAATTAGAGATTCCAAGGGAACATTTCATGCAAAGATGGGCTCGATAAAGGACAGAAATGGTATGGATCTAACAGAAGCAGAAGATATTAAGAAGAGGTGGCAGGAATACACAGAAGAACTGTACAAAAAAGATCTTCACGACCAAGATAGTCACGATAACGTGATCACTGACCTAGAGCCAGACATCTTGGAATGTGAAGTCAAGTGGGCCTTAGAAAGCATCACTACTAGCAAAGCTAGTGGAGGTGATGGAATTCCAGTTGAGCTATTTCAAGTCTTGAAAGATGATGCTGTGAAAGTGCTGCACTCAATATGCCAGCAGATTTGGAAAACTCAGCAGTGGCCACAGGACTGGAAAAGGTCAGTCTTCATTCCAATCCCAAAGAAAGGCAATGCCAAAGAATGCTCAAACTACCGCACAATTGCACTCATCTCACACGCTGGTAAAGTCATGCTCAAGATTCTCCAAGCCAGGCTTCAGCAGTATGTAAACCGTGAACTCCCAGATGTTCAAGCAGGTTTTAGAAAAGGCAGAGGCACCAGAGATCAAATTGCCAACATCCGCTGGATCATGGAGAAAGCAAGAGAGTTTCAGAAAAACATCTATTTCTGCTTCATTGACTATGCCAAAGCCTTTGACTGTGTGGATCACAATAAACTGTAGAATATTCTGAAAGAGATGGGAATACCAGACCACCTGACCTGCCTGTTGAGAAACCTGTATGCATGTCAGGAAGCATCAGTTAGACCTGGACATGGAACAACAGACTGGTTCCAAATAGGAAAAGGTGTACGTCAAGGTTGTATATTGTCACCTTGCTTATTTAACTTCTATGCAGAGTACATCATGAGGAACGCTGGGCTGGAAGAAGCACAAGCTGGAATCAAGATTGCCGGGAGAAATATCAATAACCTCAGATATGCAGATGACACTACCCTTATGGCAGAAAGTGAAGAGGAACTCAAAAGCCTCTTTATGAAAGTGAAAGAGGAGAGTGAAAAGGTTGGCTTGAAGCTCAACATTCAGAAAACAAAGATCATGGCATCTGGTCCCATCCCTTCATGGGAAATAGATGGAAAAACAGTGGAAACAGTGTCAGACTTTATTTTTTTGGGCTCCAAAATCACTGCAGATGCTGATTGCAGCCATGAAATTAAAAGACGCTTGCTCCTTGGAAGGAACGTTATGACCAACCTTGATAGTATCTTAAAAAGCAGAGACATTATTTTTCCAACCAACGTCCGTCTAGTCAAGGCAATGGTTTTTCCCGTGGTCATGTATGGATGTGAGAGTTGGACTGTGAAGAAAGCTGATTGCTGAAGAATCAATGCTTTTGAACTGTGGTGTTGGAGAAGACTCTTGAGAGTCCCTTATACTGCAAGGAGATCCAACCAGTCCATTCTAAAGGAGATCAATCCTAGATGTTCATTGGAAGGACTGATGCTAAAGCTGAAACTGCAATACTTTGGCCACCTCATGTGACGAGTTGACTCACTGGAAAAGACTCTGATGCTGCGAAAGGTTGGGGGCGGGAGGAGAGGGGGATGACGGAGAATGAGATGGCTGGATGGCATCACCGACTCTGTGGACATGAGTTTGAGTGTACTCCGGGAGTTGGTGATGGACAGGGAGGCCTGGCGTGCTGTGATTCATGGGGTCGCGGAAAGTCGGACATGACTGAGCGACTGAACTGAGCTGAACTGAACTGTGCAGGCATAGCTGGAAAGTCCACCACTGGCTGCCAGGCACAGAAACACTACATGAGGGAAAGATATTCTGAAAATTGAACCAATTGCCCTTGTACTTGGAATATAACCCCTGGCACTTCTGTCTTATCACTTCCAAGACATGTATCTCAGGAGGGCAGCCCCATCCTCAGTTGGCCAGAAGTCTGATTATAAAACTCATGGGCTAATAGAGCTATGGTTGGATTCCCTGGTGGCTCAGTAGTAAAGAATCTGCCTGCTAATACAGCAGAAAAGCAACTACACACATGTGCCACAACTATAGAGCCTGCACTCTAGAGCCTGGGAGCTGCAACAGCTACGGAAGCTCTCGACCCCATGTCCCACAACAAGAGACGTGTCCCACTGCAGTGAGAAGCCACACTAACTAGAGAGTAACCCCTGCTCACCACAACTAGAGAAAAGCCCGTCTGCAATGAAGTCCCAGTACAGCCAAGAATAAATACAGTTATTTAGAAACTAAGAGAGAGAGAGAGAGATTATATAGTTGGAGGGTGATGGAGAAACCACGCTCTTCCCATCTCTCTAGTCTTCTTTGACCGAGAACTTAGAATAGGGACTTCCCTGGTGGTCCAGTGGCTAAGACTCTGGGTTTCCAATACAGGGGGTGTCCAGGTTTGACCGCTGCTCGGGAAACTCGATCCCACATGCCCCAACTAAGAAGCCCACGTGCCACAATGAAGGCACTGTGAGTCACTACTAAGACCCAGCACAGTCAAAATACATAATTTTTTTTAAGAGAAACTGAGCATTGTTAAAAAACATAGGAAATAGTCTCTGTCCACAGTACTGAAAAGACAACTTCTACTCTTCTCTCTGCTTGCTTCCCTTATTTCTTCCTCCTTCAGGAGGAAAAAAGCACTTGTATGATTAATAAGACTAGGTAGAGGGCTCCCTTGGTGGCTTAGACAGTAAAGAATCTGCCTGCAATGCAGGAGACTTGGGTTTGATCTCTGTGTTGGGAAAAATCCCCTGGAGCAGGAAATAGCAACCCACTCCATTATTCCTGCCTGGGAGATCCCGTGGACAGAGGAGCCTAGCAGTCTACAGTCCATGGGGTCACTCACGACTGAGTGTGCACACACACACATGGTCACTACACACACAGGGTCATTACACACACACACTGCCCAAGCTCCTTCTGAGTTTCTCTCTTGGAGATGTCTGTCCCACAGGCCATATACCTTCATCTCTGCTCATGTAGTAATGACAAAGACGTTTCCTTATCTAAAAGTTTACAAGCAATTAATGCTGGAGAGGGTGTGTAGAAAAGGGAACACTCTTACACTGTTGGTGGGAATGCAAACTAGTATAGCCACTATGGAGAACAGTGTGGAGATTCCTTAAAAAACTGGAAATAGAACTGCCATACAATCCATCAATCCCACTTCTAGGCATACACACCGAGGAAACCAGAAATGAATGAGACACGTGTACTCCAATGTTCATCGCAGCACTGTTTATAATAGCCAGGACATGGAAGCAACCTATATGTCCATCTGCAGACAAATGGATAAGAAAGCTTTGGTGCATATACACGATGGAATATTACTCAGCCATTAAAAAGAATATATTTGAATCAGTTCTAATGAAGTGGATGAAACAGGAGCCTATTATACAGAGTGAAGTAAGCCAGAAAGAAAAACATCAATACAGTATAATAACGCATATATATGGAATTTAGAAAGATGGTAACGATAACCCTGTATGCGAGACAGCAAAAGAGACACACATGTATAGAACAGACTTTTGGACTCTGTGGGAGAGGGCGAGGGTGGGATGATTTGGGAAAATGGCATTGAAATATACATATTATCATATGTGCAACGAATCGCCAGTCCAGGTTTGATGCATGATACAGGATGCTCAGGGCTGGTGCACTGGGATGACCCTGAGGGATGATATGGGGAGGGAGGTGGTAGGGGGGTTCAGGATGGGGAACACATGTACACCCGGGGCAGATTCATGTCAATGTAAGGCAAAGCCAATACAATATTATAAAGTAATTAGCCTCCAATTAAAAAAAATTAAAAATTTTAAAAAATGAAAAAGAAGTTTCCTTTGCTTTCCCGTAGCTTCACCTATTTGTGTGGGGGAAGTTCAGTTCATAGAGGAAGAAATGAGATGCCCGTGTTGCCCCCAGGTCCAAGCTATATCCTCCAGACCAGCGTTAGCAGCAAGGAAGGTGATAATTTCATCTCAGTCTGCTTCCTCTATCACCTGGTTCAGGACTCAGAAAAAACAGGGAAATGAAGGGCCTCTCAGAACCCGAACAGTATTTTTTCTAATCTTTGGGTCTCGGTGCCTCTCCTGGTGCTTGTTCTAGGACCAGCCTTCAATAAGTTTTTGTTGTCTTGAACTCATACAATGTGACACACACTGGCAAGTAGCTGCTCACAGTTATCGTCGGGGTGATGGTTGTTTTTTTTAAATCATACGAAGTGACTTTTGAAGCCTTTCTAGTTTGGATGCAGGCTCTGAGGCTATGAGGAAGTGAGCTTTGATTAGCAGAGGGGAGAGAGCCAGGTTTTTGTGCTTTGCTGTGGTTGCGATGCCAAGGACTGACACACCAGGGGTGCTCTCAAACAGCTTGATGACAATCTAGCAAGAAGGTAGTAGAGACACAATTTTAAGAACAATGATCAAACATTTTTTGAAATTTTCCTTTATCCTTGAAATGCCTTATGTTGCAGAAAGTCTATTCATTACTGAGCGTTCCTCTGTAGCAAGGCATCTCTTTATGGATCTGTACGCGGAAGCGACAGGGTTGGGAGGATGCTGGCAGAGAGACAAAGGGCTCTGGGCAGAGTGGGAGAGCCAGAGGGTTGAAGGTGAACAGCAACTGGAGCAGGTGGGGGATAAGGGGAGGCCACAGGCAAACCCCTTCCTCAAGGGGGCTTTGGCTCACAAGGGACGTGACGGCCCGTGCAGAGTTTCACTGGGACCATGATAACTGGCACCTCTACCTTCTCAGGGCAGTGCATCATCTCTCGTCCTTGAATTTCTTTCCTTGACCATCCCCTTTCTCTCCTGGGTGTCCAATCTCTCCCTGTCTCAGCTACGTCCTTCACCTCCACCTACAATCATGCCCACATCCTCACAGCCCCATAAACCTCAAGCCACCCTGCAACTACCAGCTCTTTGCCTTCTCCTCACAATCTGCCATCCAGAGGGTGGTCTGTGGACCGGCATCATCAGCACCGCATTGGAGCACATCTGACATGCAGTTCTCACGCCCACCCCAGACCTACCGAATCAGAATCCCTGTGTGTGTGTGTGTGGCTGGGGTGGGGTGGGGGATGGAGGGGTCCCAAGATCTGTGCTGTAACATGCGCCACGGGTGATTCTGAAGCACTTTTGAGAAGCATTGCTTCCCTGATGTCTCAGCAGGTAAAGAATCTACTTGCAATGCAGGAGATACAGGAGACAGATTTGATCCCTGGGCTGGGAAGAATTGCTGGAGGAGGAAATGGCAACCCTCTCCAGTATTCTTGTCTGGGGAATTCCATGGATAGAGGAAATTGGCGGGCTACTGTCTATGGGGTTGCAGAGTCGGGCATGACTAAGCACACAAGCCTGGCACATTGCCTATGCTTCACACCTCTGCTTCCTCACCATCTTGGGTTGCCTTCCTCTGTCCCTTTCATGTCTGACTCCCCAAGGTTCTGTCTTAGCCTCTTTTTTTCTCTTGAGCGTCATTTTTCTCTAAGTGATCTCAGTCACTCACAGGCTGATTTGGTTATGTATCTGCTGAAACACAGGTGTGAGTAAATTTGAGGATCACCCCATCCCTGGCCTCTTCTCTGAGCCTCCAGAGTGTCCAGCGGCTTTCTGGACCTTTCTGCCAAAATGGTGCACAGTTTTCTTAATGCCGTATGTTGAGAATGAGCCAAATGTCTCCTCGTACACCCACTCTGCATCGATTTGAGCAATCTGGACAGGGACTTCCCTGGTGGTCCTGTGGCTGAGACACCACCATCCCAATGCAGGGGAATGGGTTCAATCCGGGAGCTAGGTCCCACATGCCATAACTAAGAGTTCACATGCCACCATTAAAGGGCCGGAGCACCACAACTATGACCCAGTGCGGGCAAAGAAAGAAATGAATAAACTGTAAAAAATTCTTTTAAATCTGGACAGTAGGGCAGCTTTGTCCCCAGTGTGGTCATTTCAACTCTCCTCTCCCCTCCTTCCAGTCAGTTTCAGTCTACAGACGGTTCTGTGTCCACCACCACCCTGGGGCAGACCCTGTCAACTCTCATCTTTCCTAAGCAATTCACCCTTCAGCGGCTACCTCATGACCTCCGTGGTTAAATCCCTTTAATGAATCTCATGGTCCTTAGCTAACTTCTAAGCCCCTTAACTGGCCTTGCGTTCGAGTGTATTTCCCATCTATTCTTCCTTCTGTAAATTCACAGCTGGTATTTCACTAGCACTGAATCACCTCCTGGGAATGGCCTGTGCAGCTTCACAACTGTGTGTCCTGACCCATCCTGGTGCCTGACACTGACGCCTTCCTTATGCCTTCCCACCTCAGCTGTCCCCCTGGCAAATTTCTATTCAACCTGCAAAAGCCCACTAGATGCCAGTTCCTCGGTGAAGTCTTCCTTATCCTATGAAGTACCCACTCTTGTCTGTCTTTTCTACAAGAGTATAGTATCTTTTTAAAAATCATTTATTATTTCCTTGCAGCCCACAGGCTCTCCAGTTGTGACGCGAGGGTTCAGTAGTTGCCACACACAGGCTTAGCTGTCCTGTGGCATGTGGGATCTTAGCGCCCCCACATGCATGCTAAGTCGCTTCTGACTTAGCATGTCGTGTCTGACTCTTTGCTACCCCATGGAGTGTAGTCCCCCAGGCTCCTCTGTCCATGGGGATTCTCCAGGCAAGAATACTGGAGTGGGTTGCCATGCCCTCCTCTAGGGGATCTTCCCAACCCAGGGATTGAACCTGCGTCTCTTATGTCTCCTGCATTGGTGGGCAGGTTCTTTACCACTAGTACCATCTGGGAAGACACTTAGCACCACTGTCAGGGATCAAACCTGTGTTTCCTGCATTGCAAGGTGGATTCTTAACCACTGGGCCACCAGCGAAGTCCCAAGACTGTAATATCTTGATGTCCAGGAGCCTGCCTTATGTGCCTCTCTATAGCCAGCACCACACATAGGCTGTGACACCTAGTGAGGATCACAAAATTCATTCGCTAAACAAAAATTCTCTGAATACACATGATGTGAGGAGCATCACAGATATAATGAGCAAGGTAAAAAACAAAAACAAAAAAAACCCCACCTCTGCCCTCTTAGAATTCTTCCTCTAATAAGGTGATTAGCAAGTAGGCAGATAATCTGAACATTGTACTCAATGCTATGAAAAGGAAAAGCTTAGGGAGTTACATGCAGGAATATCTAATTCAGTTTGGAAGTAATTTGTTGTGCCTTTAGCGATATATGCAGTCTTTGGAATCTGCAAGGAAAAATTGTTACGTGTATTTTAACTTTTATTTATACTAGAGTACAGCTGATTAGCAGTGTTGTGATAGTTTCAGGTGCTTAGCAAAGGGATTCAGCCATACATATAAAGGTATCCATTCTCTCCCAGACTCCTCTCCCTTCCAGGCTGCCACATAACATTGAGCAGAGTTCCCTGTGCTGTACATGTTACATGTGTCTTTGGAGAACATCAATATCAAATTGTCATTACTACAGAAACAGGGATATTTGTCCCTCCTGAGTAATTCTCCCCCCTCTACTCAATTCTGAGAAGAAAAGCTGTGACAGTAACGCTCTCCACAGTAGTTGCTGCCCAGGTAAGCAGCAGGTCCTACGAGACTTTTCTTTGAAGCAGAGCTGGGGAAGCAGTAAGTCCTGCAGTTGCTGACAGTAACAATAAGCGTGCTTAATCACTGTCCACTTTAAATGAACTTCTTTAATCTTCAGAAGCTCTGTAAGCCTACAGAAGAAAATGCTGAGAGGCAGAACTTCAATACGAAATTTACCTGCAGAGGTCTCATCCCCCTCATCCATTTCTCCCCATTTGGACCACAGGAAGCACAACTTGTGTTTCAACCATTGAGCAAATTAGGTCTGCCCGTCCTAGACTTTTCAGAGAGGAACCCCGGATCCTCTTTACTGCACTATGAAAGGACACTGAGGTATGACACAGTCATTAGTGGGTGAGCCTGCCTTCTTTCAACCAATGAAAACACATCAAAGGACATCTGGCCAAACTGAGCAAGCCTTACATTTACCGTACTGTGATGAAAATATCCGCTCAAAGGAAGAATGTGATCTGGATTGTTTTGCAGTTCTCTGGAGTTATAATTGGCTGCCTCTCTAGCTTTTTGCTCAATTTTAAGATTACATACATCATTAGCAAGCAACTTAACTGCAAATATACTAGGTCAGGTGTTCTCAAACTTGAGTAAACCAGATTTACCGAGAAGGCTTATTATAATGCAGATCTCTGGGTCCCACCTCTAGAGTTTCTGATTCAGTAGGTCTGGGGTGAGACTGAGATTGTCTAGTTCTAACAAATTCCCAGATGCTGCTGCTGCTGCTGCCCCAGGAAACATACTTTGAGAACTGGTAAAGTCAGGTTGATATAACTGCTATATCCAATGATCATTACCGCCAACAGAGGCTAATTTGATCTGCCTTAAGAAAACCATATTGTGGACTTTGCTGGTGGTCCAGTGATTAAGAATCTACCTGCCAGTCCCGGGGACATGGGCTCAATTCCTGGTCCAGGACTATTCCAAATGTTTCAGGGCAACTAAGCCCATATGCCACAACTACTGAAGCCTGCAGACTCTAGAGTGCCTGCTCTGCAACAAGAGAAGCCACTGCATGAGAACCCCACACACCACAATGAAGAGCCGCCCCTAGTCTCTGTAACCAGGGACAGTCCGTGAGCAACAACGAAGACCCAGCACAGCCAAAAATAAACAAGCAAATAAATGAGAAAACCATAGCATAAGGAAGAATTGATGCTTTTCAGCTATGGTGCTGGAAGAGACTCTTGAGAGTCCCTTGGGCTGCATGGAGATCAAACCAGTCAATCTTAAAGGAAATAAGCCCTGGATATTCAGTGGAAGGACTGATGCTGAAGCTCCAAAACATTGGTCACCTGATGCAAAGAGCCTACTCATTGGAAAAGATCCTGATGCTAGGAAAGATTGAAGGCAGGAGGAGAAGAAGGCTCGACAGAGGATGAGATGGTTGGATGGCATCACTGACTCAATGGACATGAGTCAGAGCAAACTTTGGAAGATAGTGAAACACCAGGAAGCCTGACATGTGGGGTCACAAAGAGTCAGACGTGACTGAACAGCAGAAGTATCATAAGGAAAGCAAATACTCATTACAATGACCCACTTCAAAGCCTCCAGTGCCTCCATATTACTTAAGGGAAAACAAAAACTGGATATAAAAAACTAAGGTTCTAAGACACAATCTATTATCTGAAAAATAACTGCAGCAAAGGCAGAGCACACCTACAATAAAGAAATCACTCCCGGGACTTCCATAGAAGTCCAGTGGTTGAGACTCCATGCTGCCAATCTAGGAGGTACAGGTTCAAACCCTGGCCAGGGAACTTTAAAGCCCCACATGCCATGTGGTGTGGTCAAAAGATTTTTTCAAAATTAAGAAATCACTTCTGTAGTCCTCCTTTCCTGAGGCTCCCTTCTCCTCAGAGTGATGCCAGTGGAAAGAAAAATCTGAATAGCTAGTACTTTTATCATAATGCAGTGACTGATGTGTTCACATCAGGTGAATCTGAGTAAAGGATCCACCCAACGTTTAAAGCAGGAGCTGTGGGGTTGTCAGGAAAACAATTTGCTCTCATCCTATTCTCTCCTTTCTTTTTTTTAAAGTTGAAGTGATTAACCAAATAATGTGGAGAAAGAAACATCTGTGGTGGTTAAATTTGTGTCAGCTTGACTGGGCTAAGCAGGGGTTGAGGTGCACAGGGCCCAGACATTTGGTCACACATGGTTCTGGGTGTGTCTGGGACAGTCTTTTTGAATGACAGTCACAGTTGAATAGGTAGACTAAGTAAAGCAGATTGCCGTCTCTAATGTTGGTGGACCGTGTTCAATCAGGCAAAGTCCTGAACTGAACAAATCAGCTGAGTCAGAGGGAACTCTTTCTGCCTGACTTTTTAGCTGGTACGTCAGGCTTTTTCCAGCCTTCAGACTCAAAACTGAAACATTGGCTCTTTCTGAGTCTCAAATCTGCCAGATTTTGGGCTAGAACTTATACCATCAGTTTCTCTGGGTCTTTGGGCTCAGGTTAGAAAAAAAAATATCAGCTCTCCAGGGTCTCTGGCTTGCTGACTGCTGATCTTAGGACTTTTCAGCCTTTGTAATCACATGAGCAAATTCCTTACACTAAATATCTTCATATATAAACACACACACACATATTGGTTCTGTTTCTCTGGAGACTCCTAGCTCATACAGCACTGGACCAAAATTTCTAACTCACTTCTTTTTAAATTCAATACTTCATTAAAAATCAGCACTACTTCTAAAAACCATTACCAAACCCCTTTTACAGGATGTCTGTACCTTGACATCTTGGTAGAGGTGATTCAGATCCAATGGTTCACCAGTGATTTAAGCCCTGTTTCACTGTCAGCCCGGGAAGAGATGTCAGGTTGGAGATTTGCCAGAAAGGAAACTTATAATCTACTGTAATGTTGGATCCTCTCTGTTATTATCCGAGAGTAAAAAATGTTAGAGGTGATATCAGAAGCAGAAACAGCACACACACTCTATGATTTGCAGGATCCTGTTCCATATCTGTCCATTGTCTTGAATCTTCTCCTTGTTCTCTACAAAAATGACAAGGTTTCCTCGTTTCTCTTCTCCACTGTCCCCTGACTTTGTGGAACACACACACCTCTTCTCAAACTCTTGAAAGCTTGTAGGTGTACTTTTTAAAGTCAAGAGATAATGGAGGACATATCAATTAACAAAAGTAATGCAGAGAGAAGCATTTGCTAAGGTGGTAAGAGCAGGGACTCCCCTGGTGGGTCAGTGGTTAAGAGTTCGCCTTCCAATAGAGGGGGTGCCAGTTCCCTCCCTGGTGGGGGAGCTAAGAGCCCACATGTCTCCCAGACAAAAAACCAAAACACAGAACAGAAGCAATCTTGTAACAAATTCAGTAAAGACTTCAAAATTGGTCCACATCAAATTATCTTTATTTTTTTTCTTAAAGCAAGAGTTGACAAGCTCAACGATATTAACACGCCACTCCACTTTAAGTACTGATGCAGGTAATACTTTAACAATGATGTCATAAAAAAGCACGTCCCAATGCCCTGATGCACCATATAATCGCAATCATGTTAGCTTGCCTTATAGTTACTGTAGTGAAGGTTGAATTGCCATTCAGAGCAAGAGAGCTAACCATAGAGGGCCTCAGAGACTCGGCTTCTCTGAGAGCAGGCAAGGCTACTCTATACATTACTGGTACTTAGGAGATATTTGCCAATCTGCCAGACCCAGGGAGATATGGATATTAGTCATGATATAGGGAATACTGTTGGAGTTGACTTGAGAAGATTCAGATGATATGAATCGGGGTCAAAATAATACTAATATTAATGTTCAATTCAGTTCAGTCACTCAGTCCTGTCCAACTCCTTGTGACCCCATGAATCACAGCACGCCAGGACTCCCTGTCCATCACCAACTCCCGGAGTTTACCCAAACTCATGTCCATTGAGTTGGTGATGCCATCCAACCATCTTATCCTCTGTCATCCCCTTCTCCTCCCGCCTTCAATCTTTCCCAGCAACAGGGTCTTTTACAAGTCAGTTCTTCTCATCAGGTGACCAAAGTATTGGAGTTTCAGATTTAGCATCAGTCCTTCCAATGAATATTCAGGATTGATTTCCATTAGGATGGGCTGGTTGGATCTTCCTGCTGTCCAAGGGACTCTCAAGAGTCTTCTCCAACACCACAGTTCAAAAGCATTAATTGTTCGGCACTCAACTTTCTTTATAGTCCAACTCTCACATCCATACATCACTACTGGAAAAACCATAGCTTTGACTAGATGAACCTTTGTTGGCAAAGTAATGTCTCTGCTTTTTAAGAATATTAATGACCTAGTTTCCATTTAATGAGCAGTGATCATTACAGTTGTTCTTTAGTCACTCAGTTGTGTCGGGCTCTTTCCGACCCCACAGACTGTAGCACACCAGGCTTCCCTGTCCTTCACGATATCACCTTTACAGTAACAGTTAATGATCACTACAATAACAATTAACAACTCGAGAAAGAATGGGCTTTCCAGGTGGCACTAATGGCAAAGAACCTGCCTGCCAATGCAAGAGATGTAAGACACTCAGGTTCAATCCCTGAGTCAGGAAGATCCCCTGGAGGAGGGCATGGCAACCCACTGCAGTATTCTTGCCTGGAAAATCCCATGGACAGAGGAGCCTGGTGGGCTATAGTCACCATCAGGATTTCAGGGAATAGTGGGCTGCAAGTGGGAGCAAGCAAACTCTCTCTCCGTGGCAGGCAGTGGTGGTTTTAGAGAATAGATTTCCAGATATTTGAGATAAATTCAACAATGTATTTGTCTGAGATCCTGACTGTGACAAACAAATTTTTCCATTCTCCAGGACCCCTCTCACCCACCCTATTCTTACGAAGGCTTGTTTTCCTGGGAGTTAAACAGAAAGAAAGATGGAAACAACCAGCGCCGGTGCAGAAGCAGTGAACAACTATAAGGATAGATTAAATGTGGTTGTGCGAGTCAGAAAGTTCAACAGAACCAGAGGAGGCTCAGTAGAGTTACAAACAGACAGAACATGAAAAATATTCATTTATTTATTTATCATGTGCGGTATTTATTGTTCAGTTGCTAAGTTATGTCCGACTCTGCAACTACTTGAACTGCAGCATGCCAGGCTTTCCTGTCCTTCACTATCTCCCGGAGTTTTCTCAAACTCATGTTCGTTAAGTCAGTGATGCCATCCAACCATGTCATCCTCAGTTGCCCCCTCTCCTGCCCTCAATCTTTCCCAGGATCAGGGTCATTCTCTGTAGCATGTGGGATCTTAGTTCCCTGACCAGGAACCGAACCTGTGCCCCCTGCATCGAAGTCTGGAGCCTTAACCACTGGACTACCAGGGAAGTTTCCAAAAAATAATTCTTGATGATAGATCCATATAGAATTTGGGACTTAGAATGAGTTAAAAGAGAGTGTTAACTGAGAGTGTTGTAACAAAATGTTTTCCATCCCAAGCTATTTTTTATATGAACAAAATTCTTCTGTAATTTCATTGAGACATAAAATTGATGGTGACCACTGACTCACTTCAACAAAGAGAAATTACCAACCCCCAATATTGGCAGACTTTATTTTCTTGGTCTCTAAAATCACTGCAGACGGTGACTGCAGTCATGAAATTAAAAGATGCTTGCTCCTTGGAAGAAAAGCTATGACAAAACAAGGCAGCGTATTAACAAACAGAGACATCACTTCACCAACAAACGTCCATATAGTCAAAGCTACGGTTTTTTCCAGTAGTCATGTACAGTAAGATTTGGACTATAAAGAAGGCTGAGTGCCAAAGAACTGATGCTTTCAAATTGTGGTGCTGGAGAAGACTCTTGAGAGTCCCTTGGACTGTAAGGAGATCAAACCAGTCAGTCCTAAAGGAAATTAACCTTGAATACTAATGGAAGGATACATGGTGAAGCTCCAATACTTTGGCCACCTGATGAGAAGAACCAACTCACTGGAAAAGACCCTGATGCTGGGAAAGATTGAAGGCAGAAGGGGCAACAGAGGATGAGATGGTTGGATGGCACCACCAACTCAGTGGACACTAGTTTGAACAAACTCCAGGAGATAGGGAAGGACAGGGAAGCCTGACATGCTGCAGTCAATGGGTCACAGAGTTGAGTACGACTTAGCAACTGAACAACTGTGATAAAAAGGCCATCATAGTCATTTGAGGGATGTATTTCCACTAAAATGTAACTTTATATTTACCATTTGCTTATTCGAAACAGATTGTTATTTTAACCAAATGTATTACTAAAACTATAATGACAGCGTCATCAGAAGAAATTATTCAATGGTCATAGGAGGTAAGGAGAAGGAAATGGCAGCCCACTCCAGTGTTCTTGCCTGGAGAATCTCAGGGACAGAGGAGCCTGGTGGGCTGTCGTCTATGGGTTCCCACAGAGTCGGACATGCCTGAAGTGACTTAGCAGCAGTAGCAACAGTGCAGGAAGTAAAGCATAGGAAACAAAAATGTATTAATATCAATGAGTTAGTATTAACATTTTTGATTATTAGTAAATAAGGCTACCAGTAAAGGACTTCAAGCATAAAAATGTATGTAAGAAAAGTTTCTGTGAGAAGTGGAATGGAAATTCAAGTTCAGGGGGAAAGAGGAATGATAAAAAGGTCTGATGTTAAGGAGCGCTTGTTCCTGTATTGTTCTAGTGGATGATGGTGGGTATCAAACACTGTCAGACTCCTCTGAATACATTTAGAAGAATCAAATAACAGTTCTGAGTATGCACGTCACATATATGTATATGCACAAATCTGAATATATACACAGTCAGCCTTCCACATGCTCAGATTTGAATCTGTGGATTCAACCGACTGCAAACTGAAAAAACAATACACGGAAAAAAAATTTTCCAGAAAGTTCCAAAAGGCAAAACTTAAATTTGCTGCACACTGGCAAATATCTTTTGTATATCATTTACATTGAATTTAAAACTATTTGCATAGTATTTACATTGTACTAGGTATTTATAAGTAATCGAGAGATGACTTAAAGAGAGGTTATGTATAGGTTATATGCAAATATGATACCACTTTATATAAGGGATTTGAGCATCTTTGGATTTTGGTATCTGCCAGGGGGTTCTGGTATCAATTTATATAATATATGTCATGTGTGATATATATGTGATAATAAAGCATCAACATAAATATACTTTGTGGTGAGATTATGCAATTACATACAATAGCCAAAACTTATCAAATCCTACACTTTAAATTTACATATTTTATTGCATGTAAAAGAAAAAAACCCAAGCAAATAAAGAGAGGAAAACTTGCCCCATTAAAATAAAAATTGAAAAAAAAAAGGGAATAGAGGGATATTTCCTTAGCACGATGGGTATGTATCATTTGTGCATATACAAGCTTAACACATGTAGGTACACAGATGTATACAGGTATACTGAACAATTATTTTTCAAAGTCAATACTGACAATATACTATAAAATATATCCTTTACAAGCTATTTAAACCCGTAATAAATTTTTAGATATAGGCTGTAAATGTGTGAGGGGGCACGTAATCTCACAAAATTCCTCTGGATTCTATGCAAGCAAAAGCTTCATAGAATCTGCAAAAGCTGGAAGGCCACTTATACCAGTACAGGATCATACATGTGGGGGAATCCAACATGATAAAAACTGAGAGGACAGACACTCCATTAGGACACGTTTGCTGCTAGGATGCAGGGAGATGAAGTTGCAATGGCTCAGTGTTTACACTCTTGGTCGTTCAGTCGCTCAGTTGTGTCTTATTCTTTGTCACCCCATGGACTGTAACCCACCAGGCTCCTCTCTCCATAGGGTTCCCCAGGCAAGAATACTGGAGTGGGTTGTCATTTCCTTCTCCAGGGGATCTTCCCAACCCAGGGATCAAACCCACATCTTCTGCATTGGCAGTCAGATTCTTTACCACTGGGAAGCCAGTGTTTACCTTGTGTCATTATAATTTATAATTTGTATAATTGATATACAAAGTTAGAAAGCAGCTCTTTGTTCTCCTGCTTATCATGGGGCAGGCACTGGCACACAGAGAGGAAAAGAAGTGACAGGAAAGGCTCTCAATTAGACTGGCTGATGCCAAGTCACCACTGGATTGAATCTGGTAAAATGACACTCCGGGGACTTCCCTGGTGGTCCAGGGGTTAAGACTCAGTGGTCCAGGGCTTAAGACTCCATGTTCCCAGTGCAGGGGGCCTGGATTTGATCTCTGCTCAGGGAACTAGATCCCACATGCTGCAACTAACAGTTTGCATGCTACAACTAAGACCCAGCACAGCCAAATAAATATTAAAAACAACAAACAAAAAATGACACAGATCCAGGAAAGAAGCCCACGTGTCAGCAAGTGAATCTGCTGTAACACCTCATCTCAAGATATATTCCATCATTATTGAAACAAGATCTCATAATTACTTTAGGGAGAGAAATCAGTTCAGCTGTATTCTAACCAAGTATAGAAATCTTTTTATCATTAAGGTTTAATTGGCTTCTTCTCCCAAATTACACTAGACACAAATTTATTGTACTTCTAGGGTACCGTATTATATTATTTATAAATGCAGACAATTCAAAAGCAATAAAATGCTTGGCCCTTGCTCTCAATAAACTTGTCATCTAATTGAGAGGACAATATCCAAATTAAAACAACCGAAGAACACTCCAAAATAACATATAAGCAGTATGTAATAATTCCCCAAGAGAAACAAGTACTCTCAGACTTTCCCAGTGGAAAGATAAATTGGTTAAAGCCCCTATGGAAGGAATGTGGGCACAGAGATCAAAATGAAAACTGAATTATTTCTTTTGACCCAGTTATATAACTTCTGGGAATTTATCCTTTAGCCATACTTAAAAAATAACATATATATATATATATATATATACAGTTATTCATTACAGCATTATTCAAAATAATAGAAGACTGGAAAGGACTCAAGTATCCTTGAACAGAGGACTGGCTAAATAAATTATGCTCCTTATATACAGTGAAAGATTTTGAAGGTAAAAAAATGCATGAGGAAGCTTTCAATGCACCGATATTTTTTAAAGTTTCCAAGATATATTAAGTGGTGAGAAAGAAAAAACCCAGCAAGGTATAGAAAATGTGTATACAATGCATCCTTTTGTTTGTGAGAAGGGGAAAATGAAAATACAGAATATATTGGAGGGGATGTGTGTATAGTTACAGCTGATTCACTGTTGTTGCACAATTGAAACCAGCACAATACTGTAAGGCAATTATCCTCCCATTAAAAAAAATTAAAAGTGTGTATCTGTATTTGCTTTAATATTCGTTAACTCTGAATGAATACACACAAAAACTAAAAGCTGTCACACAGAGTAAAGTCAGAAAGTGAAAAATATCACATAGAAAAATGATACAGAAGAACCTACCAGCAAAGCAGAAACAGAGACACAGACATAGAACAAATGTCTGGACACCAAGGGGGAAAAGAGGGTGGGAAGAACTGGGAGACCAGGATTGACATATATGCACTAATGAGAACCTTACCACATAGTACAGTGCTTTTGAACTGTGGTGTTGAAGGAGACTCTTGAGAGTCCCTTGGACTGCAAGATCAAGTCAGTCAATCCTAAAGGAAATCAGTCCCGAATATTCATTGGAAGGACTGATGCTGAAGCTGAAACTGCAACATTTTGGACAGCTGATGCGAAGAACTGACTCACTGGAAAAGACCCTGATGCTGGGAAAGATTGAAGGTGGGAAGAGAAGGTGATGACAGAGGATGAGACGGTTGGATGGCATCACCAACTCGATGGACATGAGTTTGAGCAAGCTCCGGGAGTTGGTGACGGACAGGGAAGCCTGGTGTGCTGCAGTCCATGGGGTCACGAAGAGTCAGACTCGACAGATGACTGAACTCAACTGGATAGCACAGAGTACTCTCCTCAGTGCTCTGCGGTGACCTAAATGGAAAAAAAATCCAACAAAGGGGACATGTGTATACATATGGCTGATTCACTTTGCTGCACAGCAGAAATCAACACAACACTGTAAAGAAACTCTACACCAATAAAAGAAAAAAATTTACAAACAAGCTGATTACCTGCAATGAGTAGGGGAGGGTAAAAAGAGGCTGAAGGTCTCAGGGCAGGTGGGAGAATTGCTGTCTAAAAGGCATAGGCATATTCTGAACCACAAGAATGTCTTCCTATTCAAAACAATGAAGGAAACGATGAAAAAACATCCCCCAACAATGTAGAGCAGGATAAGGAGGAACCTGGCTTCTGCAGGAGGCCTCCCTGCCCTGGGTGGAGCGTGGACTTAAGCTCTGCATAGCTTAGTGAATACAGGGACACTGGGAGAGTGGAGAGCCCACAGCTCATGCCCTAGCAGCACCCAGGGCTTCTGAGCCACTGCCAGATGAACCACGTCCTCACCAGGTGCCCATCCTTCACCATGGCCAGAGCCCACTGCTCTGCCTCCCCACAGGGGCCAGGATGCTCATGAACCCCCAATCCTCATCAATTACCAGAATCTTCCAGCAGCTGGCTTTAATTTTCACTATGGGAGGGCAGAAAGTGGAGGACAGAGTTGATTAAGTAAACTTCTATTAAAGGAGGAGTCAAACAGTCCTATTAAAGCCAGGAGGCCAAACAGTCTGGAACAGATACCTGACTGGTTGCTAAGTTAAGCTTGGAAACTACTCCCCCGCGACACCACTGAGAAATATGCCCAATTGTGAATGTGGCCGGCTTCAAGTTGTAAAATCATGGGTGTTTTTTTTTTTTTTTTCCTGCTCTTTACGCTTTGATGTGCATTCCAATTTTTTTAAAATGAGTATAGATTACTTTTAAAAAACCAAAAACTACTGCATACAATATGAAAGATGTATATATTGTATACACCTTAAATATAAAAACCAAGTCAAACCACTATTCTTATGTAATCCAGAAACTTTGAATGATGAAGAAAGGAGGGACTTCCCTGGTGGCCCAATGGTTAAGACTTCGCCTTCCTTGGCAGGGAGTGCAGGTCTAATCCCTGATCAGGGAGCTAGGATCCAACATGCCTCATGGCCAAAAGTACCAGAACATAAACAATGGAAGTATTGTAACAAATTCAATAAAAACTTTTAAAACGTTCACATTAAAAAAAAAAAAAGCTAATGGAAATTGAGATGGGCAGCAAAAGAATTTTACAGTTGTAAACAAGAGATATAAGAATACTATAATTTTTAAAAACTTCTTCTATAATGCTGAAGATGCTACATGACTGTAGGTAACTTTGTATCCTAGTCAGGATGGGCCCAGTGGAACTGTCCACAGTTCCCGGGCAGGAAAGTGTAGTCATTAAAGAGATGCCTACATTGGTCCTATGCTCTCCAGCCAACTAGGCTTCCCTGGTGGCTCAGTGGCAAAGAACCCGCCTGCCAATGCAGGAGACTCGGGTTCGATCCCTGGCTCAGGAAAATCCCCTGGACAGGGAAATGGCAACCTAATCCAGTACTCTTGCCTATGAAATCCCATAGACAGAGGAGCCTGGCAGGCTTCAGTCCATGGTATTGCAAAAGAACTCGACAAGACTGAGCACACACACTCACTCTCTCTCTCTCTCTCTCTGTCTCCAGCTGAGAGTCATATGCCTTCCTAATGTCTTCCTCTTCCTGGGTTTGAAACTTGACATCTAGCAAGTCAAACCACTTTCCAGCCTCCACCCTCTAAACCCAAAATCTGATGATAGTCCTATTTATCTCAGAAATTTAAAAATACATGTTGAAACTCAACCAACTTTTTTTCTCAGGTTCTAAGTTAATCCTGAGAAAAGTAAGTTAACATTAAAATTACTCGAATAGGCTTGGGTATAGCTGAGGCTAAGTTTCTTACCATTTCACAAACGGTTTTATTTAAAAGATCACCAGTAAACTTAGATGCAAACCTTTAATGGTTGAAAACAGTATAGCAGACACTGATATTTGCAAGGAATCTATCCTAAAGCCTTCCGGAGCCCCAAACTTAGGAACAGCACTACTGCACAGAACTTTCCCCCTTTTAGGCAGGACTCTTTTGACTGTATATTATATTAATAGAAACCCAAATGACAGAAAGGGGAGTGTGCTGGAGGACAGAATTCAAGGAATGGTTGTACAACCATATTCAGAAAGAGGTGCAGTAAGCTTCCCTGAAAACAAGATCTAGGATATATACACTATCTGCCTGTCTCTCATTCATGCATCTCACTACAAGCCATTTTCATTGCCTACCCCACATGGCAGGAGATACGGCCACTAAGACGTTAAGAATCTCCACTGACAGTAAACTTCCTTCTGTTTCCACTTGTAAATGCAAAAATCCAGAGACAAGTGTCTGATTGGTCAGTGATGGTCAGGCATTCACCCTGAGCCAATCAGCTTTAAGAATGTAGACGCTCTGGCTGAATCATGTGGTTGAAGTGGAGGCACCTCGGTTCTCAGAACACATTGGGTGCTGGGCAGATCAAAATAAATAAGAAAACAAAGAAAAGGCTACTACACTCCAGTAAAAAGGAACAATGTAAAACTGGAAAATGTAAATGGCATTTCAGACCTTTATGGGAGTTATTTATTTAAATTTTTATGAAGCAATGATGCAGTGTGTCAAAGAGGCTGAGTGGTCTTAGAGCCGAGACTTCCCTCCTTCAGGGCACACGCAATTCAAGATTGTTCTGCTGTAGCAAAATCAGGTGCTATGTTTCACTGCCCTCCAATTGCTCCCAGACTATAATTATAAACAACTGAGGGTCAGAATGCCTCTGAAAAGAGCATTTTTGATAGCAGGTTCTTCTCTGAAATGAAAAGATTTACTATGGAAAGGGGGCCTCTTTGGTGGTTTAAATGGTAAAGAATCTGCCTGCAAAACAGGAGACCCCAGTTCGATCCCTGGGTGGGGAAGATCCCCAAAGGGAATGGCTACCCACTCCAGTATTCTTGTCCAGAGAATCCCATGGACAGAGGACCCTGGAGGGCACTATGTAAAAGGCAAAATTGTTGTCAGTGAGCCTGCAAACTGACTCTTCTTGACACCTCCTGCTCCTGCACCACCCACTCAATGGCCAACCAACTCCTATTGTTTCTGTCAATAGCAACCCTCCATTTAGTCTCTTTCCCTCCATCTAGTGCTGTCCTTGTGGTTCAGAACCCCACTGACCAGGCTGAATCACTGGTACATAGTAGAAAGAGAAATAGATGCCAAGGATCTTGTGTGCCAAATACCTATCAAGGAATGAAGGATTTTTAGTCCCAAAATATAGGATTAATGAAGCCAAGATTAGGAAAATGACAAGACAAGCGCAAGGATTCTGGAACCAGATAGCTCTAGTTTGAATCTAGCCCTGTTGCTTACTCTCTGCATGACCATGGGAGTTATTCATGTTATCCAGTACCTCTGGGGCTGATTTTCTTATCAAATAGACGTAATATTGTCTTACAGACTTATTATGAAGATTAAATCAGGTGACAGATTTTTAGGTGCCAAGATAGTAAGGGACTTCAATATATGGGATAATATTAGAAGACTCTTGCTAACCTTACAAAGGTCAACATACAAATGAAAGTGGACTGAAGATGGCTAGGAGGTTAAATCTGCACCCCTCTTACCGTCTTGCTTTGGTTCCCAAATATCTGCATATTTTCCCCTCTAAGCCTGAAAAGGTTGTTTAAATAATAGTTCTTCACTTTCTTTATTAAGGACTGTTTTGATGCAGAACCATCATCTAAAGAAAAAGGTTTGGAGTCGTTCTTTCTTGGGATGGAGTACAGCCAGACGCTGTATTTAAAGAGACAGAAAAATCTGAGAATGTTAATTCCCTGAATTTTTTAGTAAAATCTGAGTAACTTAAGTCATCTTCCCAGAACATTGTTTAACTTAATGATTGCAGGGGAGGGGTAAGTGGCATGTGCCAGTAAATTTGAATGTTTGAAGGATTATGACTAAATTAAGGTATGAGAAAGACAGACAGGAATTCAGAAAGTCCAATACCTATTTTCCCTGAATGATTTTATGACACAGATTGTAATATGAATATGCTGATAGAAGATGGAATTAGAAAAGTTACTGCAATATTAAACATAGATTCAACAATAAATTATTTGTGAATTTTTTAAAGTCAAATTCAACGTAGGGTAAATCTCACTGTGACCTATTGAGCATAATGAGGTCAACAAAATCTGAGACTCTGTAACCCAGACACGCTTCTTATTTTTCTCCTAATTCAAGGATCCTAAAAGATCATGACTAGGGACACCGATTCTGGTACTAAAAATAAATACTGTGTTGCTTTCTCCTAAATTTTATAGGCCTCTACATCTGAAACCTCTTACTTGCATTCTAGAAATGTGCCACTATCTTCCTACTATCCGCAAACAACCAACATAAAATGTGATAAGTGAGAAAAATATAAAACATTGCTGAAAGAAATTAAAGAATATCTAAATAAATGGAAAGAATCCTGTGTTCACAGATTTGGAAGATTTGATGTTGTTGAGATGACAATACTACCCAAATCGACATATATATTCAATGAAATCATCAGCAAAATCCCAAGGATGTATTTTTTTTTTTTTTTTGCAGAAGTGAAAAATCCATACTGAAATTCATATGGAATTTCAAGGGATCCACAATAACCAAAATAATCTTGAAAAAGAAGAACAAAGGGGAGGATTCACATTGTCTGATTTTAAAACTTATTATAAACATAGAGTAATCAAGACTAAGGGACTGGTATAACAAGAGACATATAGAGCAATGGAATAAAATTTAGAGTCCATAAATAAACCTCCACATTCTTAGTCCATTGATTTTGACAAGGGGGGCCAAGACCAATAAATAAGGAAAAAACTGTCTCTTCAGTAAATGGTACTGGGAAAACTAAATACCACGTGAAAAGAATGAAGTTGATCCTTGCCTTATACCATATATAAAAATTAATTCAAAATTAACCAAAGACCTAAATTTAAGAGCTAATATTATCAGATTCTTAGAAGAAAATATAAGGGAAATTTTTTATGGCCTTGGATTTGTCAATAGTTTCTTAAATATAACACCAAAAGCACAGGCAACACAAGAAAAGCAGATAAATGGGACTTCATGAAAACTAAAAATTTCTTTGCACCAAAAATTTCTGTGCACTATCAAGAGAGTAATGGGGGAAGAGAAGAATGGGGGAAAATATTTGTAAACTGTATATCCGATAAGGATTTCATAAGCGAAGTACACTAGAGAAGGAAATGGCAACCCACTCCAGTATTCTTGCCTGGGAAGTTCCATGGACAGAGAAGCCTGGTGGGCTACACTCCATGGGATTGCAAAGAGTCGGACATGACTGAGTGACTAAACCACAACAGCAATAACAACACAGAACACCTAAAGAACTCCTAAAGGCCAGCAATGCAGAGTCAAATAACGTGATGCTAAAATGGGCAAAGCGAGCAGTTAGAAGGAAGGGAGGGATAATCAGGCGGAGCATAGAGGATGTGGAGGGCAGTGAAACTATTCTACATACTACTATAGTGGGGGATACATGTCATTATACACGTCAAAACCGATAGCATGTACACTGAGAATGAACCCTAATGTAAACTATGGACTTTGGGTGATAATGCTGTGTTAACATAGGTCTATCGAGTTTAGTACATTTACCTCCTCCCTGGTGTGGGATGTTGGTTGTAGGGGAGGTTGTACATGGAGTGGGGTGGTTTATGGGAATTATCTATACTTTTCACTCAATTTTGCTGTAAACTTAAAACTTCTCTAAATGCAGGGGCATTGAGGAGAGGAGCAAAAGGACCTGATTAGACATTTCTCTAAAGAAGATAAACAAATACCCAATAAGCACATGAAGAAATGCTCAACATCATTCAGTTCAGTTCAGTTCAGTCACTCAGTCGTGTCCGACTCTTTGTGACCCCATGAATCACAGCACGCCAGGCCTCCCTGTCCATCACCAACTCCCAGAG
This sequence comes from Moschus berezovskii, assembly GCF_049115385.1. Lineage (NCBI taxonomy): Eukaryota > Metazoa > Chordata > Mammalia > Artiodactyla > Moschidae > Moschus > Moschus berezovskii. Next base: position 86,339,007 of record NC_142474.1, read on the forward strand.
TTCACTCAAAGTCACGTGCATCGAGTTGGTGATGCCATCCAGCCATCTCATCCTCTGTCGTCCCCTTTTCCTCCTGCCCCCCATTCCTCCCAGCATCAGGGTCTTTTCCAATGAATCAATTCTTCACATGAGGTGGCCTAACTATTGGAGTTTCAGCTTTAGCATCAGTCCTTCCAATGAACACCCCTGACTGATCTCCTTTAGAATGGACTGGTTGGATTTCCTTGCAGTCGAAGGGACTCTCAAGAGTATTCTCCAGCACCACAGTTCAAAAGCATCAATTCTTCCGCATTATTCAGTTCAGTTCAGTCGCTCCGTCGTGTCTGACTCTTTGCAATCCCATGAATCACAGCCCACCAGGCCTCCCTGTCCATCACCAACTCCCGGAGTTCACTCAAACTCATGTCCATCGAGTCGGTGATGCTATCCATCCATCTCATTCTCTGTCGTCCCCTTCTCCTCCCACCCCCAATCCTTCCCAACATCAGAGACTTTTCCAATGAGTCAACTCGTCTCATGAGGTGGCCAAAGTATTGGAGTTTCAGCTTTAGCATCAGTCCTTCCAATGAACACCCAGGACTGTCTCCTTTAGAATGGACTGGTTGGATCTCTTTGCAGTCCAAGGGACTCTCAAGAATCTTCTCCAGCACCACAGTTCAAAAGCATCAATTCTTTGGCTATCAGCTTTCTTCACAGTCCAACTCTCACATCCATACATGACCACTGGAAAAACCATAGTCTTGACTAGATGGACCTTTGCTGTCAAAGTAATGTCTCTGCTTTTTAATATACTATCTAGGTTGGTCATAACTTAGGGAAATGTAAATCAAAACCACAGTGAGCTGCCACTTCACACCCACAAAGATGACTATAGTAAAAAGAAATGCAGAAAATAAGTGTTGGAGAGGATGTAGAGAAATTGGACAAATCCCACCCTTAGACACTGATGATAGGAATGTAAAATGGTTCACCTGCTGTGGAAAAAAAAAATACCTCAAGAAGTTAAACATAGCATCATCTTATAACACAGCAATTCTACTCCTATACAAATATCCAAGACAAATGAAAACAAGAATGAAACAAATACATGTACACCTATGCTTATTGTAGCATCATCCACAAAAGTCAGAAAGAGGAAATAGCCCAAGTGTCCAACATGGGACAAACAGATAAACAAAATGTGTTACATCCATACAATGGAATGCTATTCATCCTTAAAAATGAAGAAAGTTCTGATACTTGCTACAACATGAATGAAGCTTGAAGACATCATACTAAGTAAAAGAAGCCAGATGCAAAAGGACGAGATTGTAAGATTATACGTATATGAGATGTTTCAGAAGGCAAATTCATAGAGACAGACAGTAGAATGGTAGTTGCCAGAGGCTGGTAGGAATAGAAAATTACTGCCTAATGATTATGGAGTTTTGCCATAACGGTGATGCCTGCATAATACAATGAATGTATTTAATGCTGAGTCACACTTCAAATGGCTAAGATCGCAAAGTTTGTTATACATATTTTTTTTTATAATTACATTTAAAAAGAAAAAAGTAATGTGTGCTAACTAATCTGTGAACATAGGAATTAGCAGCTGTGGTGAAAGTTTACCAGGAAGGATAATATTACAGACTTTAAAGCATGATGGTATAGATGAAGCTCAGGATAGTTCAAAATCAAGTACTGATGAGTGTTTTTAAGGCACTAGACAAGCTGACTCTAAAATCCATATGGAAGAACTAAGAATAACAAAAAATAATTTTGAAAAAAGAAAAATAAGGGAGTCCACCTCTCCCTGTGAGACATCAAGAGATACATGAAAAGCTATAATATTTAGACAGTATGATACCAGCCCAGGAACAGGCAAAAGATTAGTCAACCAAAGAAGCACCAAGCACAACCCTGAATGTATGGAAACCTGGTACCAGAGAGACATAACCAATCGGTGGAGAAAGAAGAGGCTATATAATAAAGGGGCTGGACCAACTGATTATCTATATGGCAGAAAAAGAAAAATGGATCCCAACCTTACAGCAATCACAGAATAAATTCTAGATGGATCCCATGCTTAAGGCAAAAATCAAAATTTTTGAAAGTTTAGAAAGAAAATAGAGGAAAATATACACGTGATCTTAGAGTGGGTGAAAAATTCTTTTAAGCAAGAATCAGGGGCTTCCCTGGTGGTCCAGTGGTTAAGAATCCACCTTGCAATGCAGGGGACACGAGTTTGATCCTTGGTCTGGGAAGATCCCACATGCTGTGGGACAACTAAGCCCATGTGCCACAATTGCTAAAGCCTGTGACCCTAGAGCCTGTGCTCTGCAACAAGAGAAGCCACTACAATGAGAAGTAGCCTTTGACGAGAGAGCAGCCGCTGCACTCCATGGCTAGAGAATGCGAGCAGGAAACAACGAAGACCCAGCACAGCCAAAATAAATATTTTTAAAAAGACTCAAAGCATGAATAATAAAAGATTGCAAAACAGTTGTCTACATCAAAATTAAACTTGTCTGAACATCAACATATACCATGAACAAAGTAAAAGACAAGCAAGAGACTTAGAGACGATCTCTGCACAGTGACTGGTAAGTGATTAGTAACCAGAATACACAATAAACCACTACAACCAATAAGAAAAATGACAACATAATAGATTCAAAAGCAAAGAATGTGAACAGATAATTCAACAAAGAGGAGACATAAGTGGCCAATAAACACAGGAAAAGATGCTCAATCTCATTAATAATAAAAATATAAATACGACTGTGAGACACCATTTCACATGCATCAGATCAGCAGTGCCTTTTAAAAATCAGCAGTAAGCATGACTGAGGTCATGGAGAGGCAGAAACTGTCGTATACACCATCAACTGGCACAACCATCCTGGAGAGAAATGTGGCCATGTCACTGCAGATTCATGATGCCCCAGCAACATCCTAGAAACACACCCGCCCCTGTATACAAAGACACAGGTGATAAGGATGTGCCTCTAGGCATCGAGTGTAAGAGTGCTTATCCATGCACTTTCATGGCACAATGATGGGATGAACATATGCGCTGTAATGATAAGTCAGCACAGTGGTGGCCTCTTGATGGGAGGGAGGGAGGGAGGAAAGGACTTGGGAACAGGTACACAGAGCGTTTCAGCTACATCTATAATTTTTACCTTGAAAAAAGAGACTGGAGGGACGTCCCTGACAGTCCAGTAGTTAAGACTCTTCACTTCCACTGCAGGAAGTTCGAGTTTCCATCCTTAGTCAGGGAACTAAGATCCCATATGCCTTTTGATGTGGCCAAAAAGCAAAAATAGATAAATAAAATAAATTAAAAAAAATTAAAACCTGGAGCACAGAGGCAAAACGTTAAGGTTTGACCAAACTAAATTGTGAGGGACTTCCCTGGTGGTCCAGTGACTATGACCTAGTACTCCCAATGTAGGGGACCCAAGTTTGATCCCTTGTCAGGGAACTAGATCCCACATGCTGCAACTAAGACCCAGAGAAGTCAAATAAAGAAAAATTAAAAAAAAAAAAAAAACTAAATTGTGAGTACATGATATTCTTTGCACTTTTCTGAATACTTGAAATATTTCACCACAATCCTCTCTTAAATTCTAGCAAGATTTATTCAGCCTGACTCTGGGGGACATGAACATGCCCGGTTTGTTGGGCAACTGCAGAAAAGCAGAGGAAAAGGGATCTTTAGAGCTGAGGTGCCAAATCTTTCCTAAAGACTGAAAGCCAGGAAACGAAAATGATGCAACTCCAGAAGACTGACATGGGAGGTACCAACTCCACTGCTTTCACCTTAATTGATAGGATGACCAGTATCAACACCATTCCACTGGGAGTCTCCCCAGTGGAGAGATGCGCCTCTGGAGGGAGTCTCTCCAGTGATGCGCCTCTCTCCAGGCTGCACCTCGACTCCCCCCTCTAACTGTGACATCTTTTCTGAACATGAAGGGAGTCAGCTGTGACTTCTACCTGATTCAGAGAAACACTAAGCAGAGCTGTCATTTATTCCCGCTCTGATCATCTCCTGCAGGGATAATTAATTATTTTAATACAAAATGAGGAAAACACAAATTTTTCTCTCCCAACTTCTACTGCAGAGGAAAACATGTTGACAAGGATGTCAAGAAAGAACTGTAGGCAAAAATGACAGCCACCAATGACTCACCAAGCGAAGGAAGAAAGGTGCTGCAGTGAATGAAGCCAGACAACCTGGTCTAAATAGCAGCCCCTCCGCTCACTTGCCCACTTCATTTACATAACGTCTTAGAAGCTCAGTTTCCACACTCTCAAGCAGCAACAAAAACTCCTACCTCACAGGGTTAATAAGAAAATAAGATTACATATGAAAATCAATGGCACAGTGGCTGGCATATAATACACTAGTAGTAATAATAGTGATTCATATTATCAATAATCATGGATTCAACTACATTGAATTTACTCTTCGCACCTGCTCCAATTTAAGTTCATGATAACAGGCAAATCTGTCTTGTTCACTGATATAATCCAAATACTGGAGCACTGTATGGCCCATACTAGACACTCAGTGAATGTTTGTTGAGTGAAGAAATGTGAATCTCAGTATTTGGCACATTGCTGTAGTTGTTACTCAGTCCCTAAATCATGTCTGACTCTTTGTGACCCCATGGACTGTAGCGCACCAGGCTCCTCTGTCCATGGGATTCTCCAGGCAAAAATACTGAACTGGGTTGCCATTTCCTTCTCCAGGGGATCTTCCTGGACCAGGGACTGAACCAGTGTCTCCTGCATTGCAGGTAGATTCTTTATCAGTGTCACATAGGAGAGCTTATTATGAGATTGGCATTATACATTTTGTATCTCATTTAATTCTTACAACAATAATGAATTATTATTATTATTTTACTATTTATTTGGCTGCACCAGGTATTCGTTGCAGCAAGTGGGATTTAGTTCCCCGACCAAGGATCGAACCTGGGTCCCCTGTATTGGAAGCACAGAGTCTCAGCCACTAGATTACTGAGGAAATCTCCAATGATGAATTATATTATTCACTTTATAAAGGAGGCACAGAGAAATCAGCTTCTTTCCCCAGGCTCACAGAGTTAAATGGGAGAGTCAGGATTTGAATCCTGATTGCCAGTTTTCAGGTATTTGCTGAATTAATGCATAAGTAATGGTTCAGAATTAACTGGACAATTTAGTAAATGTCCACAATATTTAAGGTGAGAATGATGAGTTACCTTGGGTAGCCAGGTGAATTATGGCTAATTACATAATCAATGAATCATGGTTAAGTTAGTATTTATTATTATTATGTGTCATCATGGTTTTGTGATAGAGATCAGCCATGTTACAGACAAGGAGTAAAGCCTGCTGCTATTTTCAATCTCTCTGCTAGGGCTGCAATGAGGAGGGAGTTCACATTTTACAGAGAGTCACTGGACAAAAAGCCAGAAAGCCAATGTCCCAAGAGAATAAGCAAACTACAAATAAAACCCAGCCACCTCCTCCCTTCTCACAAGACTCCAAGTTAACATAACTGGATTTAGAATCCACTGAACTTGGGGGAAAAAAGTGTTATGAAGGCAAGAAAGTAAAGGAAATGTTTTCCTTTTCCTAAGACCTCAACTATTAACATATTTATTCTTGAAAGTCCCTTGGACAGCATGGAGATGAAACCACTCAATCCTAAAGGAAATCAACCTTGAATATTCATTGGAAGGACTGATGCTGAAGCTCCAATACTTTGGCCACGTGATGCAAAGACCCGACTCACTGGAAAAGACCCTGATGATGGGAAAGATTGAGAGCAGGAGGAGGAGGTGATGACAAAGGATGAGAAGGTTGGATGGCATCACCAACTCAATGGACATGAGTCCAAGCAAGCTCTGGGAGATGGTGAAGGACAGGGAAGCCTGGTGTGTTGCAATCCATGGGGTTGTAACAAGTTGAACTGAACTGAACTTCTGAAGAAAAAGATATATACAACAATAACAGTAATAGAAACTATTTCGTTTGGACTCATCTTTAAAGATAACTTCAGTTCAGTTTAGTTCAGTTCAGTCGCTCAGTCGTGTCCGACTCTTTGCGACCCCGTGAATCACAGCACGCCATAACTTAGAGAAGTTTATTATAAATAAGTTCAAAGCACAGATGAGAAAAAAAGTATCTCATTATCACTGTATAATCTTTCCGCGTATACTCTGAGTCATTTCTGTATATTTGTCTTTTTAAAAAATGGGTTGAATTGTATACATTTTATAGCTTGTTTTCCAATTAATAAATTGTGAATATCTGTTTGTTGTTGTTGTTCAGTTACTAAGTCATGTCCAACTCTTCGAGACCTCATGGGCTATAGCACAGGCAAGAATACTAGAGTAGGTTGCCATTTCCTTCCCTAGTTGATCTTCCCAGACCAGGGACTGAACCTGTATCTCTTGCATTGGCAGGCAGATTCTTTACTGAGCCACCAGGGAAGCCCTTGTGACTCTCTTTAGTATGTCAGTACATACATTCTTTTTAATAATAATGGAATTCCAATGTATTTATAGGTTATGTCCTTGAAAACTGAAGGCAGAAAATTCAAATTGTTCCTAAACCTTTTCCGTTGTAAACAAAGCTGAGATGAACATGGCAGAATTAAGTCTTCTCTGCATGTGTTTAAATACTTCCACAGGATAGCTTTCCAGAAGTAGACTTTCTGGGTCAAAGGGTGGCATTTGGACTGTTTTAATTTAAGCACAAACATCTGTTTTAAATATATTTTTAACTTGTCCTTTGCTTCATTTTTCATCTCTTTTTTAGTATCAAGACCTGTGGCGAATGCATGGCAAGCTCCCTAGGGAGGAAGGCGGACACTCTCATTATTTATTCTCTTTCTTGCTCTCCTTTTCAGAAGAAACAGTGTCCTTGCATTAGGAAGAAGGAAGGAGTAAAGATGAAAACAAAATAATAATGTTAACCCAGATGAGAAAAACAAGTTGGCCCACTAAAGAAAAACTAGCTGGTTAGGGAAACAAAATCCCATCATCAGAAATATATGTACAGTATTGCATTAGGCCTCCAAGATTTACAGGAAATGAAATATGTAGGTCCAGTCCTAGCGCTTGAGAAGCTTAAAATTTGGTTCAAAAGCAAAATTATATAACAAGTCCACCTACAACAGATAGAAGGATAGGTAATTTGGTTAACTGAAATAATCAGTTAAAGCAAGAACCATAATGTGGAAGACACGCTGAACATTTTATTTTAAAAGAGTACTTGAAGACATTTATGTAGAGAATAGGTCAATTAATTGAAGTTTCATCACGCTTTTGTCAATAGATTCCATTTTCAGTTTCTTTCATTTTTAAAATTTTAAGTAAATTAAACATTTTAAATAAAATTATTTTCTATTAAATAAAAATTTTCCCTAATATTTGTCTTATCACCTATACCCAATTCTATTACAATTCTTTTCATTTATTTATAAGATTTTTTGAAGTGGATCATTTTTGAAGTTTTTATTAAACTTGTTACAATTTTGCTTCTGTTTTTGTGTTGTGGGGTATGTGGATATGTGTTTCTTAACTCTCCAGCCAGGATTGAACCAGCACCACTCTACACTGGAAGGTAAAATCTTAACCACTGGACTGCCATGGAAGTTCTTACAATTCTTTTTAGAAAGTCACTCCTACCCAGTCTTTGCCAAACTTCAACTTGCTTTTATGGAAACAATTCTCTTTTTATGCTCCTATCTCATATGGACATCAGTCAGCAAGCCTCACAGAGAGAAGAGTGGTTCTCACAAACAGTTAACCAGTCTGTTACTTCTTTTACATAACACGTGTGTTCCTCAGATCAAATCCAGATGACAGCCACTCAGTACCCACCCTTACGAGGAGAAATGGGAGAACAAGGGAGACAAACGTATAACTTCTGGTATTCTGTGGGCCAGTGGTATCCAGCATGGGTCCCCAACCTCTGGGATCAAATGTTGGACCTGATGGAATAAAAATAAAGTGCACAATAAATGTAATGCGTTTGAATCATCCTGCAATGATGGATGATCCCTGCCTCTGATCCATGGAAAAATTTTCTTCCACAAAACTGGTTCCTGATGCCAAAAGGGTTGAGGACCACTGACAAAGAGAACAAACTCTAAAGGATTCTTGGGCATCTACAGACCAGGGTCATCTGTATCCTGATAAAGTGTCAGCATCCACCAAAACGTACAGAATCAGCAAGTGTTAGTCACTCAGTCATGTCTGACACTTTGTTACCCCATGGTCTGTGGCCCACCAGTCTCCTCTGTCCATGGGATTCTTCAGGCAAGAATACTGGAGTGGGTTGCCATTCCCTTCTCCAGGGGATCTTCCTGACCCAGGGATCAAAACTGCACTGCAGGCATATTCCTTACATCTGAGCCACCAGGCAAACTAAGTAAATCTTAACAAGGAAAACACGGGAGGCTAGAGATGGTAACATTCCTTTGCGTTAATATAAAAATCGCACTACACTAGTCTGTTAAAAGTAATAATATCATGATGAAGAGAAGGCTGCTCTGCACTAAAAGTCAGGAGCTGAGTTTAAGTCCAGTGAGGCCACCATGGAAACCTCCGTGGTCTGCACAAGTTACAGAGTTGCTCTGAACTCCCGCTTCCTAATCTGTCAGTTGAAGTGAATTAGTGCAAGATGGTTGTTAAGATCCTGTTTAATTCTAAAGTTCTACTACTTTTTAAATTCTTTCAAATAATTTTTTGCTGCACCGTGCAGATTGTGAGATCTTAGTTCCCCAACCAGGACTCAATCCCATGCCACCTCCACCTTAGAAGCATGGAGTCCTAACCACTGGACTTCCAGGAAACTGCCAAACTCTACTGCTTTTAAAAGAGGACCAATAAGCATATCCTGGAGAGGGAAATGGCAACCCACTCCAGTATTCTTGCCTGGAAAATCCCATGGACAGAGGAGCCTGGTGGCTACAGTCTATGGGGTCGCAAAGAGTTGGACACAATGGAAGCGACTTAGCATGCAATAAGCATATAAAAAAGAAAAGCAGTAGATATTAGACTTTCCAGTAGCTTCACAAACCAACATATACTCTAAAACCACCTAGTATAATCACATCCTATTTATTCTACAATTTCATAAATATTTATCAAGTGTCTACTCTGCAATGGCGGGGATTCACCAAACAAGAGAAACCTCTGCCTTCACAGACCTTACAGTCTGCTGAGTGCTACAGATGATTTAACAAGCAATGAGGATCAAGTGTGATAATTGCTAAGATGGAAAAATGAGGATATTCTAGCAGGAAGAGTACAGAATGCAGTATGGAAGGATTTTCTCAATACAGTTATATTGAATGCAAGGCCTAAATGAATAACAAGAGGCTCATTAGGTGGCAGTCTCAGGAGGGGAAATGGTCAGGGTAGGGGGAGCACTGTATAAAAAAGCAGAACTGGGAGGGAGTTGGCCAGTCTGGCATCTGCAGCTGAACTGCCTGGGATGAGGTATAATGTTCAAAGAGAAGCAGGCAGGAGTTATTTCATGCCAGGCCTTCCAGAACATAACAAGGACTTTTGTCTTTAGCTTCCTATCCATTGTGGCTGGGCATCACGTAACACTTTCAAAAGATTATCCTGGCTGTGATGTGAAGAACAGGCGGGAGGGAAACAAGACTTAAGGCAGAAAATCACAGGGAGGCTGCAGCAGGAATCTGAGTGAAAAATGGTACCCGGAACTAGAACACTGGCAGCGAGGATGGGCGCTTCCTAGGTGGCTCAGTGAGAAAGAATTCCCCTGCCAATGCAGGAGATGCAGGTTTGATCCCTGGGTCGGGAAGAGCCCATGGAGAAGGAATTGGCAACCCACTCCAGTATTCTTGCCTGGGAAATCCATGGACAGAGAAGCTTGGCGGCTACAGTCCATGGGGTCTCAGAGTCGGCCACGACTGAGCGACTAAACAACAACGAGGATGAAGAGAGATTAAGAAGTAGGAACAGGACCCAGCGACTAAGATGTGGGAGCAGGAGTCAGAAGCGACCCCTAGACTCCCAACTTAAGAACCTGGGTAGGAAATTTTCCACTGTGTTTCCTAAGAGGATTGGACATAAGCCAGGAATTGCTGGTAGGCGCCATGCCATCGTTTAGAAAGAAGCTGCCTGAGAATGGAGCCAACACAAAGGAAAACGAAACTAAGGCAGAGATGGTGAAGCTGTTGTGACGTCCTTATTTTATGCCTCTGGACTGGCTATCCCAGATCCCGTTGTTGTTGCTCACTTTGTCCGACTCTTTGCGACCCCATGAACTGCAGCACGCCAGGCTTCCCTGTCAATCACTAACTCGCTGAGTTTGCTCAAACTCTTGTCCATCAAGTCGGTGATGCCATCCAACCATCTCAACCTCTGTCGTCCCCTTCTCCTCCAGCCTTCAATCTTTCTCAGCATCAGAATCTTTTCCAGTGAGTCAGTTCTTTGCATCAGGTGGCCAAAGTATTGGAGTTTCAGCATCAGTTCTTCCAGTGAATACTCAGGTTGATTTCCTTTAGGATTGACTGGTTTGATCTCCTTGTTGTCTAAGGGACTCTCAAGAGTCTTCTCCAAATCTATGACTGGATGTTTTGGACACACGAATCAGTGAATTTCCCTTGTGATTTTTTGGTGATGGTGGGGTTTTGGTTGGTTGGTTAGTTCAATCTGAGTTGGGATCTGTGGTTTGTAAACCAAAAGAATTCAGGGAGGAGAGGGGATGTTGAGAGACCAGCGTAGAACCATCACTGAAGAAGCAACACAGGAAGATGAGTCCAGGGAGAAAGAGAGGAAAGGAGGAGCCCAGGAAATCGGGCAGAAGAAAAGTTCTCAGAAGCATGTGGTTGGTAAAGCTGAAAGCTCTAGAGAGATAAGGCCGACAAGGACCTAGACATCCGCATTGGGTTTAGCCGCAAGGCAGGAGTTGGTGACCTAAGTGAGGACAGTATCAGTGGGGGGATGGGGGTACATTCCAGACTGAAGGGGCTGATGTGAGGAAGCAGAACAGAAACAATTCTAAGTCGAGGTGTTGAGTTGCCAGTGGGAGGGCTGGGGAGGGAGATGCTTTCAGATGGATGAGGTGGGAGAATGTGTAAAGGCTAACAAGGAGGATGCAGGAAGGGGAACAGTCAACTGGGGAGTCAGTCAACTAGGGGAAACACTGAGGAGGGAGCGGAGATAAGGTCCAGAGTTCAGGCCAAGGCATAGACTTAGAGGTTGGCCCCAGTTCAAGGGAAGAGCATCTCTTCACTGGAAATAGAAGGATGTGGGAGGAATTAACTAGATGTCCTGGTGTGGCATCAGGAACTAGATAGCATGACAGCCTGACAGCCTCCATCTTCTCCAAGGAGTAGCCAGCAGGATCCTTTGCTGAGACGGAGGAGAATGGGGGCAGGGTGGGAAGAAGAGTAGGGGTGGAAGCTTAAGGAGAATGCAGACTGTCTGAAATTTTGCCGTGGAGGAGAGAGATTATGCATGCAGGCTAAGCCACTTCCATCCTGTCCAACTCTTTGCAACCTCATGGACTGTAGCCCACCAGGCTCCTCTGTCCATGGGATTTCCCAGGCAAGAATATTGGAGGGGGTTGCCATTTCCTTCTCCAGGGAATCTTTCCAAGCCAGGGATCAAACCAGCGTCTCTTATTTCTCTTGCACTGGCAGGTGGGTTCTTTACCATCAGTGCCTCCTGGGAAGCCCGAGTGAGAGAGAGAGACTAGGAGAACACAAAAGAACTGACTGGAAGCTATGAGGACCCACTGGATGACAGAAACCAGTTATCAATGCTCCTCAGAAGGAAAGTTATCACAAACCTAGATAGCATATTAAAAAGCAGAGACATCACTTTGCCAACAAAGGTCCACATAGTCAAAGCTATGGTTTTTCCAGTTGTCATGTATGGATGTGAGAGTTGGCTTTAGCCACATAAAGGTTTAAACCATAAAGAAGGCTGAGTGCTGAAGAATTGATGCTTTCAAATTGTGGTGCTAGAGAAGACTCTTGAGAGTCCCTTGGACTCTAAAGAGATAAAACCAGTCAATCATAAAGGTAATCAATTCTGAGTATTCATTGGGAGGACTGATGCTGAAGCTCCAATACTATGGCCACCTGATGCAAAAAGCTGACTCATTGGAAAAGACCCTGATGCTGGGAAAGGTTAAAGGCAAGAGAAGGGGACAACAGAGGATGAGATGGTTGGATGGCATCACTGACTCGATGGATAGGGATTTGAGCAAACTCTGGGGGATAGTGGAGGCCAGGTGACCCTGACGAGCTGCAGTCCATGGGGTCTCAAAAAGTCAGACACGACTTGACGAGCAAACAAATACCAAACAATGGAGTGATTTCCCCCAAATCAGGTACATCAAGGAAAGGATGGAATATAAAGTGAGTATTGGCTTATACTGAGGCAACTGATTTATAAATGGCCTCTTTCATACGTTAAAAAATGTTAGGATGTACTGGGATAGTTTTCATCACTGATCTAAAAGAGGAACTTTTCAGTTTGCTGATAGGATTCACAGCTTTTCTGCAGGGTAAACTGCCAATCTGGTGGAGAGAAACCTCAGGCAATTCTCATAAAATGACACGACAGAATCCGGAGTGGCCGATAAAGATTCAGCAGGCTGGAATATGATAATGAATCTGAGTCTAAAACACAAAACTCAAACTGTGCTCGCAAAATAAAGGTCTTGAGATCTCAGTGACCATCTAATTAAGAGATCAAAGTGACCGGAACAATGCTGTTAAGACCAGATACAACCTCTGGGTTGAACAATACCAAATACCAAGAGAACTCTAGATAAGGTCCTTTCCAGTATCAAGACAAAAGTTTCAGTTGAGAATCATAAGAGCTCATGTGAGATAACTGTATTTGAAGGCCTCCTCTACAAATCACACTAGTCATTTATAGTTTCAACTTTTATCTTTATATTTAGTTTCATCTCAACAAAGTTTTTGGAACATAGTTGTCTCAGCCTCTCCTGAAATGTCTTTTCTGAACCACAATTGCCTCTGTCTGCAGAAAGGCATGATGTAAACACTCTGGATAGTGTTTTGGGTTTTTGTCTTTCAGAGTTGAGGTGATTTCCTACTAAATTATTCAATATTCTTTATATATATATATATATATATATATATATATATATATATAAAACAGGCAGCACTTTGCTCTCCAAAGTCTTCCTTGCCTGGTTTTCATTTCTGCCACATTTCTGTTTCTTATATTTTTTTAAAAAAATATTTGTTTGTTTATTTATTCGGCTTTATTGGGTCTTAGTTGTGGCATGTGGGATCTCTCGTTGTAGTGCACAGACTCCTTAATTATGGCATGTGGGCTTAGCTGCCCTGTGGGTGGTAGGATCTTAGTTCCCTGACCAGGGTTTGAAGCTGTACCCCCTGCAATGCAAGAGAGATTCTTAACCACTGGACCACCAGGGAAGTCCCTATCTACCCCATTTCTGACCTAACATTTCCAAGTTCTTAAGCTGGAAAGTTCTTACCTCCTGGCCCTTCAGAGCACTCTGACTCTTCTCAGCTTTTATACATTTAGGTTACCACATGCTAGAAGCAAGGTGACAAACTAAGATCACATCATTCCTAACCTTGAAGGAGACACAGACTCAGGAATAATGCCCATACAGAGTGACAGGTGTTGTGATAGGAGGCAAAGGAGTCCAAAAGGTGGATGTTATCATCTCTTCTAGGATGGGCAGAGCCAGGAAGGCTTCCTGGAGGATGTGACGTTTCAGTGGAGTCTCGAAGGATGAGGATTTCTTCAGTCAGGGAAGGTGTGGAAGAGTGTGAAGCAGAGGGAATAGCAGAACATTAAAAAAAAAAGAGAGAGAGAGAGACATGGAACAGGCTTACTTCTGGAGGCTGTAGGTTGCATTACGGAACACAGGGTGTGGGGAGAGGTCGGAAGATGAGTCTGCCCGAGTGAGAAGGGACCAGCCTCTGGACTGGTTTTAAGAACAGTTAAGAAGTTTGAACTTTATCTCAGCCCAGGTGTGAATCAATCATTTTTTCCCCGGCTTAGATTAGACAAGATTAAAATTGTTGAAAAAGAATTTTCCCTAAGCACAAAGGGAAAAACAAACAAATACAAAACAAAAAGCAAACAGCAAAAAGCATAAAAATGAACAGCTCACAGATCCCAGACTTCTTAGCTCCTTCACAAAGTTCCAACTCCTGATTAGAACCTGCACACAGAGGGCTAGACCCAAGCCCTCTTTTCTCTCCTCCACCCATCCATGCTGGCACTGGAACATAACAGTAGTCCCTTTGTGCCCTGTGCAAACATGATGCTGATGGGTCCCTCTTCTTAATGTTCACCCCAGGCGGTCTGGCTTATACTGAGGTTGACTGAGTTTCTCCACTGAGACTGCCTCTGGAGGTCTTGCTCTAAATCAGGGGTCAGAAAAGGGCCTTTCCTGTAAAGGACCACAGGGTAAATAGTTTCAGCATTGGCTTAGTCACGGGTACTCAATTCTGATTCTTCAGCAGGAAAGCAGATGTAGACAATGTGTAAACCAAAGGGCCAGGCTGTGTTCCAATAAAACTTTATTTATGGACACTGAAATTTGACTTTCATATAATTTTCTCATGAAATATTATTATTTAAAAAAACCATTTATTTATTTATTTCATATGCTGTGATTATTTTTGGCTGTGCTGGGTCTCTGTTGCTGCAGGGGCTTTTCTCCAGTTGCGGTGAGTGGGGGCTGCTTTTGCTGCGGTGCGCAGGCTTCTCTCGTTGCAGAACACCAGCTCCAGTGCCCAGTCTCTTCAGTTGTCGTACACAGGCTTAGCTGCTCCGAGGCATGTGGGATCTTCTCGGACCAGGAGTCACATCTGTCTCCTGCACTGGCAGGCGGATTCTTTACCAGCCACCAGGGAAGCTCTTTTATTTATTTATTTTTTAAAATGTGGACTTTCGATGTAGATTTTTAGATGTAGACCATTTTTAAAGTCTTAATTGTAATTTACTACAATATTGCTTTTGTTTTACATTTTTTTGGTTTTTGGTCACAAGGGAAGTGGGATCTTAGTGCCCCACCCCGGGATGGAACCTGCACCCCATGCACTGGAAGGCAAAGTTGTAACCACTGGGCCACGAGGGAAGTCCCTATCATGAAACTCTTTTAATTTTTTTTCAACCATTTAAGTATGTAAAATCCATGCTTAGACCACCAACTGTACAAAAGCAAGTGATGGGCCAGATTTGCCCTGTGCATTAAAGGTACTGATTCCCATGGCAAAGATGCCCTCTTCTCTTTTACGTCATCTGTTTATTATTAAAACTGATACCAGTAATACTAGTGGATAACATTCGTTGAGCACCCACGGGTGACAGGTGGTATGTACTGCAGAGAGTTGCTCTGAAGAATAAATAAAATAATGTCTATAGAGCACTCAGCATAATGCTTGCTCAGAGGTAAACATGACTGCTTCCCTGGTGGCTCAAGGAATCCAGGAAGATTCCACAAGCTGCGGAGAAACTCAGCCCATGCACCACAGCTATCAAGCCTGTGCTCTCGAGCTGGTACTCCTGCAATGAGAGAAGCCCCCACAATGAGAAGCTATTTCAACTACAGGGGAGCCCCCACTCTCTGCAACTAGAAAAAGCCTGCACAACAATGAAGACCTTGCACAGCTCAAAATACTTTTTTTTTTTAAAAAAGATAAAACTTAAAAAACAAAGAGGTAAATATCATTGTTGTCAGTTACTATCCGTTCATTCCGTTCCCTCGCTCAGTCGTGTCCGACTCTTTGCGACCCCGTGGACTGTAGCCTACCAGTCTTCTCCGTCCATGGGATTCTCAAGGCAAGAATACTGGAGTGGGTTACCGTTTCTTTCTATAGTCAGTTACTATAGACAAGAGTTAACCAAATCAAATCAAATCTAATCTAATCTAAAAGGCAAAGGAGAAAAGGAAAGATATACTCATTTGAATGCAGTATTCCAAAGAACAGCAAGGAGAGATTAAGAAAGTCTTCCTCAGTGATGACTGCAAAGAGATAGAGGAAAACAATAGAATGGGAAATGTTGGGGTCCTTTAATGGACCGGAACCTGGTGGTCCGGAGTCGGCGATAAGAAAGTGAAGGAGAGAGAGAAACAGAAAGAAAGACAGACACGGGGACCCAAGCTCTGATGGAGCAAAGGGATTTTATTAGCAGAAATGCAGCCTTATATATCTTTAGTAAGATGATTACTCAGCTTTTACACAGGATGAAATTTTATCAATAGCCACAATATGGATAGTCTAATACATACAAGGTCGCTGATGCTGAAAAGAGTCACTGAAGGGAGTTACTGAAAGGAATACAAGCAGATACCCTGTCCCATGATCTCAGTCCTGAGAACTGCATGCAGCTTTACTTGTTCTTAGAATAGGTACTGATAAGGACCAGAGAATCCTTGAGAAATAGAAAACAGCATGCAGGAATCCTCCTGTTAAATGTTCCCTGACAGGGAAAAACTAGAGATTTCTTCAAGAAAATTAGATACCAAGGGAAATTTTCATGCAAAGATGCGCACAATAAACAACAGAAATGGTAGGGACTTAACAGAAGCAGAAGATATTAAGAAGAGGTGGCAAGAATACACAAAAGAACTGCACAGAAAAGATATTAATGACCGAGACAACCACGATGGTGTGATCATTCATCTCGAGCCAGATATTCTGGAGTGTGAAGCCAAGCGGGTCTTAGGAAGTATCACTATGAACAAAGCTAGTGGGGATGACAGAATTCCATCTGAGTTATTTCAAATCCTAAAAGATGATGCTGTGAAAGTGCTGCACTTAGGATGCCAGAAAATTTGGAAAACTCAGCAGTGGCCACAGGACTGGAAAAGTTTAGTTTTCATTCCAATCCCAAAGAAAGGCAATGCCAAAGAATGTTAAAACTACCACACAATTGCACTCATCTCACACGCTAACAAAGTAATGCTCAAAATTCTCCAAGCCAGGCTTCAACAGTACGTGAACTGAGAACTCCCAGATCCTCAAGCGAGATTTAGAAAAGGCAGAGGAACCAGATATCAAATTGTCAACATCTGTTGGATCATAGAAAAAGCAAGAGAGTTCCAGATAAAACATCTATTTCTGCTTTATTGATTACATCAAAGCCTTTGACTGTGTGGATCACAACAAACTATGGAAAATTTTCCAAAAGATGGGAATACCAGACCACCTGACCTGCCTCTTGAGAAATCTGTATGCAGGTCAGGAAGCAACAGTTAGAACTGGTCCAAATCAGGAAAGGAGTATGTCAAGGCTGTATATTGTCACCCTGCTTGCTTAAATTCTATGCAGAGTACATCATGAGAAATGTAGGGCTGGACGAAACACAAGCTAGAATCAAGACTGCTGGGAGACATATCAATAACCTCAGACATGTAGATGACACCACCCTTATAGTAGGAAGTGAAGAGGAACTGAAGAGCCTCTTAATGAGGAGAATGAAAAAGCTGGCTTAAAACTCAACATTCAAAAAATGAACATCATGGCATCCGGTCCCATCATTTCATGGCAAACACATGGAGAAACAATGAAAATAGTGACAAACTTTACTTTCTTGGGCTCCAAAATCACTTCAGATTGGACTACAGCCATGAAATTAAAAGACGCTTGCTCCTTGAAAGAAAAGCTATGATAGACAGCATATTGAAAAGCAGAGACATTACTTTGCGAACAAAGGTCCATCTAGTCAAGGCTATGGTTTTTCCAGTAGTCATGTAAGGATGTGAGAGATGAACCGCAATGAAAGTTGAGCACTGAAGAATTGAGGCTTTTGAACTGTGGTGTTGGAGAAGACTCTTGAGAGTCCCTTGGACTGCAAGGAGATCAAACCAATCAATCCTGAAGGAAATCAGTCCTGAAATATTCATTGGAAGAACTGATGCTGAAACTGAAACTCTACTACTTTGGCCAGCTAATGCAAAGAACTGACTCTCCAGAAAAGACCCTGATGGTGGGGAAAATTGAACGCAGGAGGAGAAGGGGACGACAGAGGGTGAGATGGTTGGATGGCATCACCAACTCAGTGGACATGAATTTGAGCAAGCTCTGGGAGTTAGTGATGGACAGGGATGCCTGGTGTGCTGCAGTCCATGGGGTCGCAAAGAGTCAGATATGACTGAGTGACTGAACTGATACTGATAGACAAGAGGCACCTCTGTTGAAAGTTTGGGATGTACCTCCCTGGTGATCCTGGGATTGGGAATCTGGCCTGTAATACAGGGGACATGGGTTTTATCCCTGCTTGGGGAACTGAGATCCCACATACCACAACTACTGAGCCCACACGGTACAACAAGAGACAAGAGCAAGGGGCCTGAGGAAACAAATAAATTGTTTTTTAAAAGGGGGGAGGGGAGTGGCAGTCATTATTTGAATGAATTGGAAAAACCTGAATGATACTGTGGATTTTTTTAAGTTAGAATAAACATGACATTGCATATCTTGATAATAAACATAATAATAACTGACAAAATTGCTAACTACTATTATCATTGTTTATGACTGTTTATACATCTCTGATCAGTAAAATGACTCATACAGGGTAGATATTATTATCCCACTGAAGAGCAGAAAAATTAAGGAGTCTGTCAAATCACATAGCCAGCAAGCAGCAGAACTAGGATTTGAAGCAGCTTTATCTGACTTCAAGAACCACGCCCTTTCCACCACAACACATCCTCCTGTTTAGTGTTTGAGAAGTAAAACCACTGGCTTGGTAGTTGACCAGCAGCAGGAATGATGATCCCCAGAGCCTGCCACCTTGTATCAAGATTGGCACAGGACTCATTTTATTCTTCCTCCAAATCTTAAGTGCCTGTTGGACCACTTAGCTCTGGTTTCCTGCCAAGAGATCCTCTACCTTGTGAGAACAGTACAAACGACCAAGCTCAAAGGACAATTAGATGTTTTCCTGCTAAAGTGTCCAATTCAGCTCTCTCTTCTCCAGGTCCCTCTGATGACTCATCCATAGGGAACTTCCTGAAAGTGACTCTCCGGGAATCCCACTACTACAGCATTATAACAGAAAATTACTTTCCATGCTCAGCACTGACTCCAGAAGGTTTCTACCAAAGGTAAAATACGTTCATCTGCATGACATCTTTAGAGCTAATCACAAAACGTTACTGAAGCTATTGTCCACAGCTTCAAGACTGTATTCCACGGAACCCATGAGGTAAATCCTCCCCTGAGTTTAGTTCCAGGGAAAAAAAATGGTTTTCATAGAGTGGAATCTGTATACTTTATCTTGCCAGAATAATAAAATGATGTAACCATACCTGTTTCCTTTATATCATGACTTCAAAGACATGTAAAACCAAACACTGTGCGAAAGTATCTCATCTCAGATCCCCAGTAGGACCTACTTCCACCTTACTGCTAGGACTATTTTCTTTTTATATTTTGAAAAAGGGCTCAGATAGACAGTCTGTCTCCTACAGGCCAAGCTCCCTGCCTCTCCTGATGTGCTCTTCCTCCGCACATCATTACAAATCTAGTGCTTGTTTTACTAAACTACCCCAGAGCCTTATTTTTTTAAGTTATGCTTTGGGCTAACCTGGTGGGTCAGTGGTTAAGAACGTGCTTTGCAATTCAGGGGATCCAAGTTTGATCCTTGTTCTGGGAAGCTCCCAGATGCCTCAGGACAATTAAGCCAGTACACCACAGCTACCGAGCCTGAGTTCTAAAGCCTGCAAGCCGCAGCTACTGAAGCCCATGTACCCTGGAGCCCGCGCTGAGCAACATGAGACACCACCACAGTGAGAAACCCAAGCACCTTAACTAGAGAATAGCCCCTCTCTCCGAAACCAGAGAGAGCCCTCAAACAGAAAAAAGTAGACAAAATAAAAGTACCGCTAACAAATAAATATAGTTATGCTTTACCTTGGATTCTAACCTCAAATCTCCTGGAAGCAGACAGAACCAAATACTCTGGATTTTTTTTATAGGCTCTAGTCACATTTATGCACATAATTATGAACAGCCAACCAGGCTTTATTCTTTGGGGCACAAGATGAAGATGTCAGTCCATAAAGGCTGGGCTTTTTTCCAGATCGCACTGTCTTTCACATCACTCTCTCTTTTTGTACCACTGCCTGTCTCCATGTGTTGCTCTTTTGATCTACCTTTTGGGATTTCTGCTGTGGGCATCACTCTAATCCTCCATGAAGGTATTAAAACTCCAGGCAGCACCATGCTATATACAGAAAACCCTAAAGACTCCACACAAAACTACTATAACTAATAAATGAATTAGGCAAAGTAGCAGAACACAAGAATAACATTCAGAAATTGGTTGCATTTTTTTACACTAACAATGAAATATCAGAAAGGGAATGTAAAAAAAGCAAGACCTTTTAAACTCTCACCAAAATAAAATACTCAGGAATAAACCTGACCAAGGAGGTGAAAGACATATACATTGAGAACTTGAAAACATTAATAAAAGAAATTAAAGAGGATTCAAAGAAACGGAAAGATATATGATACTCTTGGACTGGAAGAATTAATATTGTTAAAATGGCAAAACTACTCAAAGCAATTTACAGACTTCATGTGATTTCTATCAAATTACCCATGATATTTTTCACAGAACTAAAGCAAATAATCTAAAATTTTACATGGTATATAAAAGACCCAGAATTACCAAAGCAAATCTTGATGAATAAACAAAGCAAGAGGCATAACTCTCCCAGACTGCGGACAATACTACAAAGCTACAGTAATCAAAACAGTATGGAACTGGTTCAAAAAAAAACAGACAAACAGATTAATGGAACGGAACAGGGAACCCAGAAATAAGCTCACACAACTACAGTCAATGAATCTTCCACAAAGGAGGCAAGAATATAAAATGGGAAAAAGACAGTCTCTTCAGCAAGTGTGTTGGAAAACTGGACATCTGTATATAAGTCAGTGGTGGCTCAGTGGTTAGAACATCTGCCTGCAGTGCCGGAGACCCAGGTTCAATTCCTGTGTCGGGAAGATCCACTAGAGAAGGAAATGGCAACCCACTCCAGTATTCTTGCCTGGAGAATCCCATGGATAGAGGAGCCTGGTGGGCTACAGTCCATGCGGTAGCAAAGAGTTGGACACGACTGAGCGACTTCACTCACTCATTCACATAAGTCAATGAAGTTAGAAGACACCCTCAAACCATACAAAAAACAAACTCAAAATGGCTTGAAGACTTCAAAATAAGACATGACACTATAAAACTTCTAAAAGAGAGCACAGGCAAAACATTCTCTAACAAAAATTGTATCATTATTTTCTTAGGTCAGTCTCCCAAGGCCAAGGAAATAGTAATAAAAGCAAAAATAAACCAATGGGGCCGAATTAAACATACAAGCTTCTGCACAGCAAAGAAAACCATAAAAGAAAAGAGAACCTACAGAATAAGATAAAATATTTGTAAATAACATGACTGACAAGGGTTTAATTTCCAAAGTATGCAAACAGTTCATAGAACTCAACCAAAAAACAAAGCATCCACCAAAAATGAGAAGAAGACCTTAACAGACATTTCTCCAAAGAGATGACCAATGGGCTTCCCAGGTGGTGCTAACCCACCTCCCAGTGCAGGAAATGTAAGAGAGGCAGGTTCGATCCTGAGTTGGGAAGATTTCCAGGAGGAGGGCATGTCGATCCACTCCAGTATTCTTGCCTGGAGAATCCCACGGACAGGGAGCCTACTAGGCTTTATAGTCCATAAGGTTTCAAAGAGTCAGACAGTACTGAAGCGACTTAGCACACAATAGGCACATGAAAAGAAGCTCAACATCACTAACAAAGAAATGAAAATCAGAACTACAATAAGGTGCTACCTCACACTGGTCAGAATGTCCATCATTAAAAAGCCTACAAATAACAAATACAGGAGAGGGTGTGAAGAAAAGGAAATCCTCTTACATTGTTGGCAAGAATGTAAGTTGGTGCAATCACTATGGAAAACAGGATGGAGGTTCCTCAGAAAACTAAAAATATAATTACCATTTGGATCCAGCAACCACACTCCTGGGCATATACCCAGAGAAAATTATAATTCAAAAAGAGACATGTACTCCAGTGCTCACTGCAGCACTATTCACAATAGCCAAGACACGGAAACAACCTAAATATCCCATCAACAGATGAATAGATAAAGAAAATGTGGTACACAGATACAACAGAATACTACTCAGCCATAAAAAAGAACAAAATAATGCCATTTGCAACAACACAGATGGACCTAGAGATTATCATATTAAGTGCAGTGAGTCAGAAAGAAAAAGATAAATACCACATGATATCACTTATATGTGGAACCTAAAATATGACACAAACGAACCTAGCGACAAAACAGAAACAGACTCACATAGATAGAGAACAGGCTTGTGGTTGCCAAGGGTCGGGGAGGGAGAAGGAGGAACTAGGAGTTTGGGGTTAGTAGATGCAAACTATTACATTTAGAATGGATAGACAAAAAGCTCCTACTATATAGCACAGGAAACTATATCTAATCTTCTGGGATAAACCATAATGGAAAAGATTATTAAAAAAAGAATGTATATATGTGTGTAACTGGGCTTCCCTAGAGGGTCAGACGGTAAAGAATCCGCCTGACTTGCCAATGCCAGGAGACCTGGGCTCGATCCTTGGGTCAGGAAGATCCCCTAGAGAAAGAAATGGCAACCCTCTCCAGTATTCTTGCCTGGAGAATTCCATGGACAGAGGAGCCTGGTGGGTTATAGTCCATGGTGTCACAAAGAGTCGGACATGACTGAGAGTGTGTAACTGGATCACCTTGCTGTATAGCAGAAATTAGCACAACACTGTAAACCAAAAATACATAGGCAATACCCACACTTGGCCTATACCAGGGGCAAGGTCCATGAGCTGGACTCACTGCTTCTGCATCTGCAGCCCCTGGACACATCTCAGGAGACTCATCTAGGGCTGAGCGGCTTCTTCACTGGAATGGCAATTCTCTTAGGCATCTGGCACCTCCCACTTCACCTCAAATCACCTCCTCTCCAGCTCTACCTGTTTCTCTATTGACCTTTCCAGGAATCAATGAAGGTTTATGTAACTTAGGACTTTATGTTCAAGGGAAACTGGCAGAGCACCAAGAACAGAGCTGGCAGATACTGATTGCTAGACAGAAACGTTGGAAACTGGAGAGGAATTTTGACACAACAAAGGCCCTCAAGTATTCAATATCGAATGAATGAATGAATCAACAAACTCTCATTTATCACCGCCTTCCCACCTTGATACCTAGACAAAGCCAGCAAGCAAACCCCAAGTTCTAAGCACCCAGATTTCTTCAAGGATTCGAGTTCTACAAATTTGCTGCGGTAAGTGTGATAACAATGCAAAACTTGATTTCTCTTTCTGTTTAAAAAGAAAGCCAGATCACACCTCTGCCTGCCCAAAGAGCTTCCTCATAATGACCAGGCATGACTGTCTGGCAGAGGCCATGTTTTTGCTTTGTTCAATGACTCTGGGCAAGTCACTTGCTCAATGAGACTTTTTAATTTTTTTGAAAAATACACGTACAATTGACCATTGTATCCTTTTTTAAATGGACAGTTCAGATACATTAAGTACATTCACATTGCTGTGCAGCCATCACCACCATCCATTGCCAGAACTGTTTACATCTTCCCAAACTGAAACTCTCTACCCATTAAATAGCAACTTTCTATCCTTACTCCGTCTGTCCTGGCAACCATCATTCCACTTTCTGTCTCTATGAGCCTGACTGTCTAAGTAGCATCACACAGTACTCTCCCTTTTGTGATGGGCTTAATGCACTGAACCTAATGTTCTCAAAGTTAATCCATGTTGTAGCCTATGTCAGAATTTCCTTCCTTGTAAGACTGAATAACGCTTCACTGTAGGTACAGACCACATTTTGTTTACCCATTCTTCTATCAATGGACACCTGAGTCGTTTCCACCTTTTGGCTATTGTGAATAACACTGCTATGAACACAAGTGTACAGGTATCTGAGTCTTTGTATTCACTTCTTTTGGGTGTAAACCCAGAAGTGGAATTGCTGGGTCACATGGTAATTCTACATTTACTGTTTTGAGGAACCACCACACTGTTTTGTTCAACGGGACTTTTCAAAGTGCTTAAGGAGCTGGGCACAGCAGTCCTTTTGCCAAGCTGATTCCTGAGAGATGTTGCCCGGGTGCAAATCTGCCCAGAAGGTTGTCTTACCTCATTCTGTATAGGAGAAGGACCCATCTGCTGTTTGGAATAAGTCCTGCTTTCCACACTTGATCTGGCTCTGAATCTGACCCTGCCTCAGTATCCGCTCCTGTAAAGTGGGTCAATAATACTTAATTTACAGTTTTTTTTTTTTTTATAAGGGTCATGGATGAGGCACAAAGCAGTGAGGTAAGAATTTAGAAAATGAAGATGTAGGGACTCGCCTGATGGTTTCAGTGGCTAAGAGTCTGTGCTCGCAATGCAGAGGGCTTGGGTTCAATCCCTGGTCAGGGAACTAGATCCCACATGCCTCAACTAAGAATTTGCATGCTGAAGCTAATAATTCGCATGGCCAAATAAATATTTTAAAAAAAAAAAGAGAAAGAAAAGAAAATGAAGATGTGAATCTCACCCTACTGACTGCAAAGGGTGGTTGTGAAAACCAAAGTAATAGACGACAGAGCTGTAAAGGGTCATGCATTCTACAGATGCTATGCTCTCCTCATTTCTTTCCTTTGCTACAGCTTCCTGCCCCCTGGCCTCTTGAGTCCCTCCTCCACTACAGATTCAGAGTGAACTCTCTAAAGCAGACAGGCTCCTGCCCCTCCCACTTATGTTTTTACCCTTTACCCTCGCCAAGCCTTTCTTTTTTCAGTCTATTTCTCTGATCTTGCCACTTTACCCCTAATTTATTTGGTTGCACCAGGTATTAGTTGCAGCATGTGGTATTTTTAGCTGGGACATGAAAACGCTTAGTCGTGGCATGTGGGATCTAGTTCCCTGACCAGGGATCAAACCCTAGTCCCCTGCATTGGGGGCACTAAGTCTTAGCTGCTGGGCTACCAGGGAAGTCCCACCCCCATGGTCTTCTTAATACTTTTCCCCTCCACCTAGAGCACCCTTCCTCCAATCCTAGCAAAAGCCTGTCATCCTTTAATTACTGATTCCTGCATTTCCAGAACTTTTCTGGCTCCACCAGGCTAGATTCGAGGCCCACAGCACCAGGAGCAGAGATCCACCACCATGCCAAGCACATGCTTCATTATAACCATCTGTGGTTGATTTCCCCAACTAGATCAGCTCCTCAAAGTCAGGGGTTTCGAAGACTCATCTTGGCATTTCCGGTCTTAGCACAGTGCCAGGCTGTTTACTGAACAAATAGATGATGATAAAAACACGGTGGTGTTTTTATTGTAAGAAAGTTGAAATAGTTCACACATGATTAACTGCTTCTGTAGTCTCATACTGCATGACTATTAAAGAATAATTAGTATTACTATGAAATGCGGCATTTAAAAAATTTATTTATTTTAATTGAAGGCTAATTACTTTACATTATTGTATTGGTTTTGCCATCCACTGATGTGAATCTGCCCCGGGTGTACATATGTTCGCCATCCTGAACCCCCCTCCCGCTTCCTTTCCCCTCCCATCCCTCTGGTTCATCCCAGTACACCAGCCCCGAGCATCCTGTATCATGCATTGAACTTGGACTGGCAATTCATTTCACATATGATAATATACATGTTTCAACGCCATTCTCCCAAATCATCCCACCCTCGCCTCTCCCATAGAGTCCAAAAGACTGTTCTATACATCTGTGTTTCTTTTGCTGTCTCGTATTGGCACCACAAAGGATGGAAACCAAAGGGTACTTTCAAGGTACTTTTGAGTTCCTCGAGTCTGCACAGTTCTGAGAGATGCTTTCCTTTTCTCACCATCTGAGAAATATTCTGATCTCCACATTCATAGTCATGATGACATGACCCCTGACAAGAAGTCATCCCAAAGCTATTTCTCATCAGTGCATGAAAACAATAAGAACACTCTGGCATTTAGTTCCGTCACTCAGTTGTATCTGACTCTTTGCGACCCCATAGACTGAAGCACGTTAGGCCTCCCTGTCCATCACCAACTCCCGGAGTTTACTCAAACTCATGTCCATCGAGTCAGTGATGCCATCCAGCCATCTCATTCCCTGTTGTCCCCTTCTCCTCCTGCTCCCAATCCCTAGAGCTAAAACTACCACTGACTGGGCAACTTAAGCAACAAAATTTATTGTCTCACAGTTCTAAAGGCTGAAAGTCTGAGATCAAGGTATTGGCAGGATTTATTCCTTCTGGGAGCGGTGAGGGGTTTGTCATTCAGTCACCAAGTCATGTCCAACCCTTTGTGACCCCATGGATGGCAGCACACCAGGCTTACCTATCCTCCACTATCTCCTGGAATTTGCTCAAACTCGTATCTATTGAGTCAGTGATGCTATCTAACCATCTCATTCTCTGCCACCCTCTTCTCCTTTTGCTTTCAATCTTTCCCAGCATCAGGGTCTTTTCCAATGAGTTGGCCCTTCGCATAAGGTGGCCAAAGTATTGGACCTTCAGCATCAGTCCTTCCAATGAATATTCACGGTTGATGTCCTTTAGGATTGACCAGTTTAAACTTCTTGCTGTCCAAGGGACTCTCAAGAACTTCTCCAGCACCAGAATTGAAAAGCATCAATTCTTCTGCACTCAGTCTTTTTTATTTAGTAATCCTGTATACAGTCTCAAACATATCAAAACCCTGTCAACTTGAACACAGTAAAACTAAACTGATTACAGCTTTCTTCTTTCTGTCCTCTAACACCTTTCAGGCTTTCCCAGTGGAACCAGAGATATTAATGGAAGAAGACAGCCTTTCGTTTCACAGATAGTAGATCAGATGTGTCTGACCTCCTGCAGGAAGGGTTTGGAGAAGGTGTGTCCATGTGCCCAGGGAGGAAGGTGCCATCTCTTGCATTTCTGCCTCAAGAACAAGGTCAGAGAGGCTGTGGGTGGAGAACTATAAGCAGGATATCATCACTGGAAAACACGCACAAACACCCTCCCGTGAAGAACTCAACTTTCGTTCAGGAGGCCGATAAGAGCCTCAGCTTGGGGATGTCGACCAAAAAAAATGCACAACTTGAGAGCTGTAAAGTTTTATTTGGGGCAAAAGGGGCAAAGAGGCAGCATCTCAGATAACTCTGGGAGACTGCTCCAAAGAAGTAGTGGGAGGAGATTAATATATAAGGTTTTAGTGAAGGGGGAGTTCAGTACCATTAAGCACTCATTTTACAAAAGGCTTTTTTGCTAGTGATGAGGATCTGATGTCACCATGAAAGGATTTAGTGCTTTTCTAGATGTGAAGAGATGCAAGCATTGAGATGATAAAATCTGTTCCTAAAATCATCCATCACTTCATGACAAATAGATGGGGAAAGATTGGAAACAGTAACAGACTTTATTTTCCTGGGCTTCAACATTACTGAAGATGGTGACTGCAACCATGAAATTAAAAGACACTTACTCCTTGGAAGGAAAGCGATGACCAACCTAGACAGAATATTAAAAAGCAGAGACATTACTTTGCCAACCAGGTCCATCTAGCCAAAGCTATGGTTTTGCCAGTAGTCAAGCATAGATTCAAGAGTTGGACCATAAAAAAAGCTGAGTGCTGAAGAATTGATACTTTTGAACTGTGGTGTTGGAGGAGACTCTTGGAGAGTTCATTGGGCTTCATGGAGATCAAACCAACTAATCCTAAAGGAAATCAGTCCTGAATATTCATTGGAAGTACTGATCCAGTCTTCCTGAACTGAGACAGCCTCTCCCAATTCATCCCACTACATGGTTTCGACAAGAAGATTAAAATCATTACTGAGTCCTGCCTCCTGCTTTTGGAGATGAAGAGGATCCAGAAGATCTCTGAGAGAACAATGCCCGCAGTTCCATCTATTTGTGTGTTAATTCTTCTAAAAGAACCAGAAGCCCAATTAGAGGTATACTGATAGAAACAACTGATTCTCCAGAAAGAAACACTTTAATTCATGGTGTTTGCAGATTTCTGCAGTGTAAATAAAACTGAGCAGAACCCTGTGGGGCTCCTGGGGATAGAAAACTTTCTGTGTCCTCCTTTCTTGTTTGTAGTGAATAGGCTTCAGCCTCCATAAAAGTGAAAGTAGTTCAGTCGTGTCCGACTCTTTGCAACCCCATGGGCTATACAGTCCATGGAATTCTCCAGGCCAGAATACTGGAGTGGGTAGCCTTTCTTTTCTCCCGGTGATCTTCCCAAACCAGGGATCGAACCCAGATCTCCCACATTGCAGACGGATTCTTTACCAGCTGAGCCACAAGGGAAGCCCAAGAATACTGGAGTGGGTAGCCTATCCCTTCTCAACCAGATCTTCCTGACTCAGGAATCGAACTGGGGTCTCCTGAATTCCAGGCAGATTCTTTACCAACTGAGCTATCAGGGAAGCCCTAGCCTCCATGACCTACCCTGAATCCCAAAGGGCAGGTTCAAATAGCTGCTAATCAGAGAAGGGAGAGGCTGAAGAGACAAGGGAGGAGAGGCCAAGAAACAATAGTGCAGCCTTGGTATAGTGGTGCAGCTCCACCCTAAGAGATACACTTAGAGCTCTTTTGCAGAACTGTTTGTTCTCCCCGAACAAACCGGAGATGTTGACTACTTGAAGCATTCTTCATGCCAGAGAGAAGGTCACAGTGTGATAACCTTGGGAATCAAAAAGCTCATCAGGGGATCCTCTGAGGCCAGATCAAAGGAACTTGGACCTTGCACAAAGCCTGATCCTTATCAACAACCCCGGCCTTGTATCATTGCTATAAAACTCCTCACCAAATCCTTCCAGGTAGGGACACACAGATTTTCAGGTCATGAGCCTACTCTGTCCCCCTTTGCCAGATGAAGCAATAAAGCTATAATTTTCTACTTCACCAAAAACTCTGTCTCTGAGATTCTATTCGGCACCAGTGCAGAGTTGCTGAGTTTAGCATCATAAATACTTCCTCATGGCTGAGTTTAAGCTACCAACAGGAGGTCACTAAATGCAGAGTTGGAGCACCAACATGCCCAACACCAAGCCCAGGTAATTGGTTTCAGGGTTTCAAAGCCAGGAAACTGCCAGGGAGCCATTTCTGGGAGCAGACAGAAGGTAGGCCTTGTGGGTTTTGAGCAGAGCCTCCAACTGGGCAGCAATGCTAGTGGGAAGCTATGGGCAGTGGGGCAGCGCCATGAGAATCTGGGCCTCCACACAGCCTCCAGGGCAGTGGGGGTGGGGAATAGGCAAGAAGACCAAACCCAACAGGATAAACTGCATTCTTTCCGAGCTGAGAGAGGCTCACTCAGTCTGGGTAAGAGAAATAGGACAGGCACAATTGAAGTAATCAGAAAGTTCTCAGCTTGAAGGAAAACACTCCTCTTTCATTTTCCTTCTTAGGGTGTTCACCCTGAGATGACCTTGGCAGGAAGAGGGACATTTAGGTGAGAGTTTCCAGGGCTCACCCAGCTATCATGTCAGTGGGCTTACATTCCACAAGGTCATTCTCCCACTTGAGGGACTTGGTATGGGGCTGAGCCTAGTGCAAGATGCACGTGGGCTCCTGTCATAGCCAAGAAAGCTTGTGTGAAGGCGGGCAGAGTATATCATGAGAAACGCTGGGCTGGATGAAGCATAAGCTGGAATCAAGATCGCTGGGAGAAAATATCAATAATTTCAGATATGCAGATGACACCACCTTCTTGATGAAAGTGAAAGAGGACAGCGAAAAAGTTGGCTTAAAGCTCAACATTCAGAAAACAAAGATCATGGCATCCGGTCCCATCACTTCATGGCAAATAGATAGAGAAACAGTGGAAATAGTGGCAGACTTTATTTTTGGGGGCTGCAAAATCACTGTAGATGGTGACTGCAGCCATGAAACAAAAAAGATGCTTACTCCTTGGAAGGAAAGTTATGACCAACTAGATAGCATATTAAAAAGCAGAGACATTACTTTGCCAACAAAGGTTCATCTAGTCAAGGCTATGGTTTATCCAGTAGTCATGTATGGATGTGAGAGTTGGACTGTGAAGAATGTTGAGCTCTGAAGAATTGATGCTTTTGAACTGTGGTGTTGGAGAAGACTCTTGAGAGTCCCTTGGACTGCAAGGAGATCCAACCAGTTCATCCTAAAGGAAATCAATCAGTCCTGAATGTTCATTGGAAGGACTGATGTTGAAGCTGAAACTTGAATACTTTGGCAACCTCATGCCAAGAGCTGACTTATTTGGAAAAGACCCTGATTCTGGGAAAGACTGAAGGCAGGAGAAGGGGACAACAGAGGATGAGATGGTTGGATGACATCACCGACTCAATGGACATGAATCTGAGTAAACTTCAGGAGTTGGTGATGGATAGGGAGGCCCGGCCTGCTGCAGTCCACTGGGTCGCAAAGAATCGAACATGACTGAGTGACTGAACTGAAATGAAGGCGGGTAAGACAAACAAGAGAAACTGCTGGGTCTCCTGTCACTCCAGCTGGTTTTCAGGGGCTCTGTACCTGTTTACAGTGCAGACTAGGGTTATACTTGTCCTACAGCCTAACCCAGAAGTTGACTCTGTTTTCGGGGTTGTCCTTTTGTTAATTCAGTCATTCATTTGGCCATGTCAGGACTCAGTGGCGGCACGCAGGCTCTTTCCTGCATCATGCGGGGTCTTTTCTTGGGGCACATGGACTCCCCAGTTGTGTCACGCAGATTCCAAAGCACTTGGGTTTCAGAAGTTGTGGTGCACAGGCTTAGCCATTTCTTGGCAGGGGGGATCTTAGCTCCCCGACCAGGGATTGCACCCGTGCCTCCTGAATTGCAAGGTGGATTCTTAGCCACTGGACCATCAAGGAAGTCCCCTTAATGGTGTTCTTGTACAATAATCCCCCACCCTTGCTGGGGTGATTTTTCCCATGAGCAAACCTGATACATGTATGTTCCTTTCTGCTTAAAAACCCTTCCCTGAGTTGGGTTGACTCTCTTTTGCACAAGACACAGGCTTTTCCTGACCTAGCATTTACTCAACAGCTGCATCTGCCTCCCCACTCCTGGTAATTTCACTTTATCTAAGTTGCCATTCCCAAACAAGCCATGTTTGCTTGAGTTTAGACCTTAATATTTGTTTTCCCTGAGTTTTTACTCTTTTCCTAGCTCTATGGGTCTCTTCCCATGCCAGGAATCTTTAGTCACATCGATAGTTTTATTATTAAACTCCCAGGTTTTGGGTTTGTTCTTTTTACTATCTTTTATTGTGGCAAAATACATATAATATAAAATGTGCCATTTGAACCATTTTTAAATGTAGAGTTTGGTGGCATTAGTGACAGTCACAAATTATACAACCGTTATCACTACTTCCATAATTTTTCATCACTCTAAACAGAAACTCTGAGCCTATTAAGCAATAACTCCCCACTCTCTACTTCATTCAATCTCCACTAACTTCTAATGCCTAATTTACTTGGTTTCCAGAAGTTTTCCTATTCTAGGTATTTTCTATAAATGCAATCATACAATAATTGTCCTTTTGTATCTGGCATCTGCAACTTAGCCTGTTTTCAAGGTTCATCCATGTTGTGGCATGTGTCAGAATTCTGTTCCTTTTCGTGGCTGAATAATATTCCACTGTGTGAATATACCACATTTTGTTTATCCATTCATACATTAATACACACCCGGGTTGCTTCCACTTTTGGGTTATTGTGAATAATTCTGCTCTGAACATTGGTTAACACATCATGTTTTTGCCTCCACATACTCAGATATTATTACTAAGGTAGAACTGGCTAAGTGCCATTTATCTTACAGAATCATCTACAAGTGGAAAATGATGGAACAGGAGTTCAAGCTCAAACCTCTGGCCTGTGTCCAGGATGTTTCTACTTTGCCCCACTAAATGACAGACTTTCTCAGATGGACTGTCATGTGGAAGTGGGAGGACTGAAGGGAGCAGAGCCTGAAGAGATTACTTAGGAGCCTCCAGGAAGCCTGCAGTGACGGGCAGGGCTTTCCCCAAGGGAGATGAAAATGGGTCCACATTTGATGCCCATAAATGTCCACATGAAGTAATGCTCAGAAAGTAAATGGTGTGGAGACTGCTGTGGGTATGTGGATATTACCTGGTTGAGAGAAGAGTGAACAAGAATGGAAGATAAGATTAAAAAAAAAAAATTAAAGGGACTTCCCTGACAATCCAGTAATTAAGAGTCTGTGCCAATGCAGCAGGCACGCATTCAATCCCTGGTCAGGGAACTAAGATTCTGCATGCCACTTGATACAGCCAAAAAGATAAAATAAATAAATAAATAAATAAAAACTAAGAATGGGATATAAATGGAAAGAAGGGAGATTAGAGTAAGTGGTCATTTGTACTCAGCAAAGCTTTAGTCAAGCTACCAAATCACTACCATATAATAAATTTAGTCCAATAAAGACAGAGTGGAATAGATGTCAACATGCAATCTTTCACATGCTTTTACATGACCTGAATACAAACAAGGGTATACAATGGGTCATGTGTAGAACACCATGATCCAGCCTAAGTTTGGTCAAACCCAGCCCATTGCTGTTAACCTGATTCCTAAGAAATAATCACTGAAAACCTCTTTGATTTTCTCCCCCTGCCCCAAAGCCTTGAGACCTCATACTGAATTTTGTTAGCATTTACAAGAAGTTGCAAGACACTCCAATTCGTACACTCAGAAGTCCCTTTATGACCCTAATCCTGGGCCACTGCTAGGCAAAATTAAGAAGTAAACAGTCAGGTGTCTTTCCCTTCCAGGCACCAGGTGTTAACAACAGGTATGAATCATCAAGGATAGGATTTTACACATGAGTAGGGAAGAAATTTTTTGAATGTGGGAACCCTGTGGGCATTCCTCAAATCACACCATCAAGACACACCACATACTCAGCTTGGCTGAAGGGCTTTTTCTGCCTGGACAGATCCTCTCAAGACTGAGACACTCTGACAGGAAGTGGGCTTTGAAAGAACATCCCACTTCCTGGAGTTGAGCATAACTGGGAACACTAGTCTACCTTAATGCAGTTCAAGTAAAAAGGGTTTGAGATGATGTGGCTTAAGGAAGGAAGCAAAAAAGGAACCTTGGGGAATAAGTCTGTAAATTAATTTTGTTTTCCCTTCAATTTCATATACCTAGAGAGCGAAACCACAGCAAGTTCTAAGACAGACAGCGTATGTTCCTAGCTCTTGCTACATATCCAGGTCCACACTCAGTACACAGCTAGTGATGAATTCACCTAGAAAGGAAAGCTCCTACACATTCAGGCACTATTAGCCTTGAGCAAAAATCTTAAGGAGAACAAGATTTTCCTTTTTCATGTGACTACCTCTCCTTTCTCTCTGTAGGGCTTCTATCTCCCTTTCTCAGCTACTGACTCGTTATCTCTTACAGCTTCTCCATTTCCTTCCACATAAAATTGTCTTTATCTGTTTACTGAAAGGAGCTTATACACTGACTTATACTAAGGTGTGAATGACTGAAAATGGCTTACTATACTGCCTTTTGCAAGAGTTGTTACATTCTTCGAAGTAATAATTTCACTAATGATAGATTTGATACAATAGTTTTTTAAATCCAAGAAATGGAGAAAGAGACACCACATTAATACTAATCAAGAGAAAACTATATGTTCTATTTAAGATTCTTTTTCATTATATGTTATTACAAGATACTGAGTATAATTCCCTGTGCTATACAGTAGATCTTTGTTACCTATTTTATATGCAATAGCTAATGATAATCTCAAACTCTTAATTTAGCACTCCCTCCCTTCCCCCTTTGGGACCATACATTTGTTTTCTATGTCCATGAGTTTATTTCTGTTTTGTAAATACATTCTCTTGTATCATTTTTTTTTAAGATTCCACATATAAGCAGTATCATACAATATCTGTCTCTGTCTGACGTACCTCACTTAGTACGATCATCTCTGGGTCCATTCACGTTGCTGCAAACAGCCTTATTCCATCCTTCATGACTGAGGACTCAGCAGCAGCAGCAGCAGCAGCAGCAGCACTCCATTTTGTGTGTATATACCACATCGCCTTTATCCGCTCATCTGTCGGTGGACATAGGTTGCTTCCATGTCATACCTTAACAAATTAAAAAAAAAAAAAGAGATAGAAACTAAAGCATGCTCTGAAACCACAGTGGAAACAAACTAGAAACCAACAACAAAACGATTGCTGAAAAATTCTAAAATATTTGGAGACTAAACAATACACTTCTAAATACCACATGGGTCAAAGAAATCTCAAGAGAAGATTTTAAAAATTTAAACTAATTGAAAACACAACTTACCGAAATTTATCATATACAGAGAAAGCAGTGCAAAAAGGGAAATGTATAGCATTTAATACATTTCTTAAAAAATAAAGATCTAAAACCAGTAATCTAAGTTTAGACTGTGCATGCATGTGTGCTCAGTAACTTCAGTCACGTCCAACTCTCTACGGCCCTATGGACTGTTGTCCACCAGGATTCTCTGTCCGTGGGATTCTCCAGGCAAGAATACTGGAGTGGGTTGCCATGCCCTTCTCCAAGGGATCTTCCTAACCTAGGGATCAAACCGATATCTCTTAAGTTTCCTGCATTGGGAGGCAGATTGCAATTAGAATAAAAACAAGTGAAATTGAAAACAGGAAAGCAACAGAAAAAATCAGCAAAATCAAAAGCCAATTCTTTGAGAAGATCAATAAAATGGATACACCTCTGGCCAAGCCAGTAAAGAGAAAAAGAGAGAAAATAGAAATTACTGTTATCAGAAATGAAAGTGGGGCTATCACTACACCTCCCATGGATGTTGTGAGTAATAAAAGAATATAATGAACAAACCTATGCCTACAAATTTGATAACTTAGATGAAATGGGACAATTCCTTGAAGATGCAGGTCTTCTTTTCCCAAAAATCTTTTCTACCAAGACTCACACAAACAGAATATATAATTTGTACAGGCTTTTCTCTATTAAAGAAAGTAAGTGGATTAATAATTAATAACCTTCTAAAACTGAAAGCATTAGGCCCCCAGATAATTTCACTGATGACTTTTAACCAACATTTAAGGAAGAAATTGTATCGATTCCCTCAGCATCTTTCCCAGAAAAGAGAGGCACAGGGAACACTTCCTAACTCATTCCGTGAGGACAGCACTATCTCAATACCAAAACCAGATGAAGACTTCACAAGAAAGGAAAACAAAACTAGTATCTCCTATGAACACAGAAGCAAAAATCTTTAAAGAATTATTAGTAAGTTGAAGCCAACACTATATGAAAAAATTTTTTATGCCATTCTTTTGTAATGGTATAAATAATACCAAGTGGAATTTATCCTGGGTATACAAGGCTAGTTCAAAACTCTAGCCTTGCATACCCTCCAAAATCAATTAATGGAAGGAACCCAGCATATCAACCTAGAGAAGAAAAATCATATGAACATACTAATAGACACAGCAAAGGTACTTTACAAAATCCAAATCCCATTCATGATATATTTTATACAAAATTAATAATTACTTTGCCAACAAAGGTCCGTCTAGTCACAGCTATGGTTTTTCCAGTGGTCATGCATGGATGTGAGAATTGGTCTGTGAAGAAAGCTGATCGCCGAAGAATTGATGCTTTTGAACTGGGGTGCTGGAGAAGACTCTTGAGAGTCCCTTGGACTGCAAGGAGATCCAACCAGTCCATTCTAAAGGAGATCAGTCCTGAGTGTTCATTGGAAGGACTGATGCTAAAGCTGAAACTGTAATACTTTGGCCACCTCATGAAACGAGCTGACTCATTGGAAAAGACTCTGATGCTTGGAGGGATTGGGGGAGGGAGGAGAAGAGGACGACAGAGAGTGAGATGGCTGGATGGCATCAACGACTCGATGGCAATGAGTTTGAGTGAACTCCTTGAGTTGGTGATGGACAGGGAAGCCTGGCGTGCTGTGATTCATGGGGTCGCAGTCAGACACGACTGAGCAACAGAACTGAACTGAACTGAATAATAACAATTCTTCATCAATAGATAATTGTCAAGAACACTAAGAATATTCGCCTTGCTAAAGTTTTAAAACATGTTATAAATGGACAACCACCCAAAGGGATGGGATTAAAACACCATGAGAATTTCTTCAGTGAAGATAGATTTTGACCAAAACATCATGCTGCCAGCCGGGTACTGCCTTTCCTTTTTACCATCAGAATGATCTTCAGGATCCAGACAGGCAAACATCAATTAAGAAGGAACCCTTTGCCCTTTGCTGTTGGCAAAGGAAGTGGTGATCCCAGAATGCCAAGCCTCTGCTTTCATCATGATGATGAGGTCTGGGGTGACAGTCAGGCTACTGCAGCTCAAAGTAACAGAATCAGTTCCGTATTTAACCCAGTGTCTCCTTTGACATTTCTCTGGAAAAATTGATTTCAAAGCACAAAGATTTAGAAAATGAGAAGCATTTTCCAGAGACAAAGGAAAAGAAGAAACCAAGAGCTATAAACAAGGGGAACAAAGAAGCTATGTCTGTATCCTTTCTGTGTCTAAGTGACCTTTCACGCCTAGGTGTCAGGATAACAAATCCACTCCACAAGTGATAACCCTTTTGCAGTGAAAGGGTAACAGTCACACTCAGGCTAAAGCACGTCACTCACAATATGATTCAAAACTCTTTCTTGGAAAAGTGGAAAATTAAGCATTCAAATGCATTTACAATCCAGAATATCAGAGTTAGATGAACCCATAAACATAAAAAAATGTTATGTTCCATTTAATAAACGAAGACAGATTTTTAACCTGGTTAAAAATCTGGCCCTTGGGTACATGACAAGGTGAAGCAATACAGGACAATACTTACCAATAGGCCAGGGCTTGATTCCCAAACACCAAGAAGTCATTGCACCTGTCTGAGTCCTTGTTTCTTCATCTGTAAAATAGGCATAATAGGAATCAATTCACAAGACTGCTGTTTAAATTAAGACTGAAACCTGAAGAGCACTGGCACAGTTTTGCCAAGTAAGAATCCTCAATAATCATTTTCCTTCTTTCTTTTGGATCTCAGGGTCAGAGCTAGAGCTCAGTGCTGGGCTCTGGAGTCTCAGTTCATTCCTGTTTGCTCTGGTCCCAGTGACAACAACAGGCAGAGTATTTGCAGGTATCAGGTTCAGTCTGGGGATGAAGGGACCCCTAGATGTGTTACCATGTCTCTGTAGTTCTGCTCTCCAGCCAATGAGATACATAATAGGGCTTAGTTTCTGCCTCTACCCTGATAAGCTGTACATGAAAACCTAGATCCACCTGCAGTTCAGTGTTTCCATCAGAGAAATAGGGTGTAGGTCTGTTAGTTGATCAGTCATGTATGACTCTTTGTTACCTCATGGACTGTAGCCTATTAGGCTTCTCTGTCCATGGAGTTCTTCAGGGAAGAATACTAGAGTGGTTTGCCATTCCCTTCTCCAGGGGATCTTCCCTACCCAGGGGTCAAACCTGAGTCTCCCACATTGCAGGCAGATTCTTTACCTCTGAGCCACCAGTAAAGGTCATTAAAAATTGATATTATCTTTTGATATTGATATTTTGGAAGCCTCCCTGACTGCTCAATTCAATGAGCTTTCCTTAACCTGTATTTACATATATATGCTGTAAGATCCAGAAGTGTGTGTGTGTATGTTTGTATAACTGGGGATACTTATTCCTATATTTCCAACATGGAAAAATGATCAGGGTGAATAAGGACTTTAGTCAGCCTAGGTCATCACACATACAAAGAAAAAGCCAGTAGATCAAGAAAAGAAGGCTGCATGGTCTTAGGAGAAGAGAATGTGGGCAGAAGAAGACAAAAAGGAAGGAAAGAATTAGTTGCTCAATCGTATCCAGTTCTTTGTGACCCTATGGACTGTAGCATGCCAGGCTCCTCTGTCCATGGAATTCTCCAGGCAAGAATACTGGAGTGGGGAGCCATTTCCTCCTTCAGGAAATCTTCCGGACCCAGGGATCGAACCCAGGTCTCCTGCATTGCAGGCAGATTCTTTACCATCTGAGCCACCAGGGAAGCAGAGGAAGACAAACACAATACGGGATTCTCCTTACAGCCCAATGGCTCCCCAAATTGGTATTTTCAGCCCTGACCTCTGCCCAGAACTCTAGGTGAAGACTTGAATGTTTCACAGGCATCTCAAATGAACTTGCTCAGAAGAGAGTTCTTGATTCTACCTTCCCACATCCAGACAAGATCCTCTTTCAAGCACCCCGTCTCAGAAAAGGGCAACACAATCCACTTGGTTACTTAAGCCAAAAATCTAGGGATGTTCCCGTGTCTTCTTTCATCTTCCTCAGGGACATCAATGCACAATGCACCCTAATCCATCCTCTTCTCCACATCTCTACTTCGACCACTCCCCCACCATCAAGTCTGGGCCACCGTGAAATTTCTGTTTTACCATTGTGGTATCCACCCTGATCCCAGACATGTTTCCCTTCCACAAACCCACCTAACCTTTTACAAACATGTGTGTGCATGTGTTAGTCACTCAGTCATGGCCAACTCTTCTGCCCGCCAGGCTCCTCTGTCCATGGGATTTCCCATGCAAGAATTCTGGAGTGGGTTGCATGCCCTCCTCCAGGGGATCTTCCTGACCCAGGGATCGAATTTGCATTGCAGGCAAATTCTTCACCATCTGAGCCAATATAGACCAGATCAAATTATCCCTAAGCTTAAGCTTTCCAATGATTTCCCACCGAACTTGGAAAAAAAAATTCCAAATTCCTTCTTTTGAGTCAGAAAAGCCTCAGTGATCCCCTCTACCCTCTACTGTCTTTCCAACTCATCCCACACCTCTCTGCTCATTCACTGGGCTCAGGACAAGTGAGCCTTGTCTCTGTTCCTCAAATGTTCCAAGGTTAGTCCTGGGCTGGGGCCTTTGCATCAGCCTGCAATGTGTCCCCTCATTTCTTGGCAGGGCGGGGGCCTCTGGTACTCCAAGTGATGTCACAAGCTCAGACAACCCATGCCAGAAGACCACTCATTCACTCACTATTATGGCGACTTCTTGTAATTCTCTGTGTAGCTCATCTTACTTGCTGATAGATTTCTTGTTTATTTCTTTGGTTACTGCCGGTCCTGCTTTGTGAGAAGAAAATCTCTGTGTGACAGCAGGGATCTTTCAATCCACCGTGTTTCCTGCTCTGGCATGTGGAAGTCATGCAACAAATATTTGTTGTTTGAGTCGAAAAAGAAATGAACTCCAGACCACCAAAAGTGAACTAAAGAGTCTTATCTTAGAGGAGAATTCATTTCAACTGAATACCAAGACTGTCCCACAAAAATCTGCTGATGTTCAGAAGCACACCAACCAGGTCAAAGGGAATGAGGAGAGACTGGGCAAGCCCAGCACAAAACCCTGAATCCTTTTCTACAGGATCTCAATTGTCCTGACCTCCAAAGGCCTCAAGATCCCCTGGAGAAGGAAAGGGCAACCCACTCCAGTATTCTTACCTGAAGAATCCCATGAACAGAGGAGCCTGGTGGGCTACAATCCATGGGGTCTCAAAGAGTCGGACATGACTGAGCGACTAAACAGCAGCAGTGACTCATGAATTACCACAAATTCCAGAGCAGAAAACTAGCCATGCTCTCTTCCTCTCCCCCACGTTCTAATTTAGCTGCATCTTCTTGGGCTCGTGCCAGAATGGCAGACGATGGGTGCTGTTAGCATATGATTTGGGGAGACGTGAAAAGCAAGCAGACAGCCTGGCAGATGGAAGCACACTCACCTTGCAAGGGGAACAGATTTGGACCTTCCTTCTGCAGTTTCCTCTGCTGTGGGTCTAGAAGATGAGCACATGCTCTGAGAAAGATGGTGGAGTTAGCAGTTTCTCTAGGACTCTTTTCCCCAGATTCCCCCCTCACCTTCCACCCCATAGGCTAGGAAAACTTAAGGTGCTAACACCCAGGCTTTAATTTCTACCCACTCAAGTCATTCCAGGCATGTGGTATAGGAACCATTATGCCTATTTTCTTTCCTTTTTCTCTTCATCACTTTTTCACCCTCTTTTCCTCAGGTCAAACTCCGTGCCCTCCTTCCACTATATCTTCCTTATCTTCCTACTTCTTTTCCTAACCCAACCCTCTGTGTGGTCCCCTCTCTCTTCCCAATTTTCCCACTTATTTCTTTCCTCTTGTCATGTGTGGAAAAGATCCAACTGTTTTCTACAACATTCTGGATTATTTCGTTTTTAAAAGGAATTTGGAAAAAGGGTAGATTTTGTTAACACCTTTCCCATTAATTTAGACGCACATTTACGTGATCACCCAGAAATTGGCTTTTTAACTAGCTGTCACTCTAAAAGTTAAAAAGCAAGGCCTGTTGTAATTATAGTATGATGGGCTTGCTATTTTCCCCCTGGTGAAACAATTTCCAGCAACGTTGTTATTAAGGACTGAAAAGATTTACCCAAAGTGAAGGTCACATAAAATTGTCAAATGATTTCCATGGATAGACATGACAACAAAGTGCCTAGCGGTGGAAAGCAGTTCCAAGAGGTTTCCTTCATTGCTACCTTATGATCCTCAGAGAGAAGAGTGGGAGCAGACGAGCACGGAGGGAGGAGGGCGGGGAGAAAGAGAAAGACTGGAGAAAGGAAAGAGATGCGGGTGGAGACCAGGCTGGGGCTAGAGCTGCGCAGTGGGTGTGGACGGGTCTGGGGTGCAGGCAGGAGCGAAGGGCGCCTTCTGGTGGCAGCAGCTCCGCCCTTCCTGCACGGTCCCAAACCTTCGGCTGTCTCTAACCTTGTCTATCACCTCAGCAAACCAGAGACATGAGTTAGTCACTGCCTTCTCCACATTCCAGAAGGACGGCTAGGCGCCAAGGGTTATAACTTCTCTTCACCCCCAGAAGCCCATCGACTATTCCTTACAGCTTTTTATTCTATTCTCCCTAAGAGAAAGTGCTGGGCGGGGCAGGGGTGGGAGTGGAATTAACTTCTCCACGTTACTATATTCCTGCAAGGATGGAGAGTCCTTACAGAGTGATGTCTGGACAACTACAGCTGACCACACCTTTGATTCAGCTTTGCAGGGAGTTACTGTGGGATACTTCAGAAAATTCATCACAGGAACATGAAAAAATCATGCCGTTTAACCTGATTCTCAGTTCTCATTTCTTGAAAACTAGGGCTAATACTACCTACCACCCAGAGCTGTTTTGAAGGTTAAATGAGAGGCAACGAGTGGCATACGGTAGGTGCTCAGTAATTGTTGGTTCTCACTCCCATCTCACACCACCTCATCCCATGTCCCTTAAAAAAGATGAGATGCTAAGTTCATTTCTTCCCACTCTTGGCCTGCAATCAATATAAACTGCCCGTATATGGTTCCCTCCCAGTGCCTCGGTAACTGAGTATTTTACTAGTCTGAGAGTTCGGTGCAACTACTTTGATGTAGGAGCATTTTGACAACAGCCTCTAACACCATTGTTGTTTTTCACCTTCAGAACCATATCCTCCCTTGGTCCCTGAGGCTCCAATGGATGCTATCTTTTCCCCATCCCCAGATGGATCTCAGTTTTGCACATTACAAAGGAACAAGATGAACGCCTGGGGAACAACAACGATTTTACATTTGGACACTGTAGAATTCTGGGGAGGGAAGAACCTCCCTTTGCACTTCTGTGTACAGCAGTCTCATGGTTAAAGAAGTTGGATATCTGTGTTGAAACCTTCCACCTGAAATGTCTAATGCTGACCTTTGCCCCAGACTTCTTTCCTTTCCTTGGGGTGTCATCTGGGGCTGGTCCAAGGAAGGTACTCTGGAATTAAGCTCCACAAATTCCACCTTATGTTCCAACTTAATTTTTAACTCCAAACAGATAAGCATGGCTCTTGTGTTTTTATTCTAGAGTTCTACCAAGAAATAAGAGTTCCAAGAAAATGGTACTTTAGGGGGTTTGAAGCAGGGATAGTCAGTAAGTCGTATCCGACTCTTTGTCATCCCATGGACTGTAGCCCACCTGGTTTCTCTGTCTATGGGGTTTCCCAGGCAAGAATACTGGAGTAGGTTGCCATTTCCTTCTCTTGGGATAATATGAGAAATGAAGTTTCTGAAGTCTGGAAATGGAGACTCATTCTTGCAAGAGACTCTCTGTCAGTTGATTTTCTTTCTCTTCTTGAATGTTATACAGGCATAAAAGAACACTTTCCAGATGAGTAAACTTTACCATTTGAAAATGCAGTGTCTGACTCTCTAAATGTATCTCAAGATGCATTTAAGATTTTTTACATTAACATAATGGTAGCATTATGCCAGCAAAATACTGGAATATTAATATCTCAAAACATCGAAACACCAGAAGGTGGGATTGCAGTCTGTACTCTTTAAGGACAAAGATCCACTCTATCTAATGGTTGAGGTGTCTTGTATTGCTCCGATGACAAAGAGTCAGACCCTTCCCTGTTCCCTCTGCCTCTTTCTCTCTGAACCCTCCCGTTGGGATAGACCAGCAAGCTGCTGAAAGCAATCCTGTTCTCAAATTCTATTAAATAACTAGATTTCTTGCCTTTGGAGGTACCTTTCGGCCTCTAACGCAACATGCAATCTAAAACTGTGACAATAGGGGGCGCGATTGCCCTCCCGATGTCTGATTAGCATGTGGGGCAGGAAACTATGCTCTTATTCACAGCTGAGGGCTCACAGTGTGTAGAACGAACCGTCACAGATGATTTTTTTTAAAAGTAGCCAGCAATTACCCCTCGTGAATTTTTTTTTTACAGAAAAATATCCAGTTCAGTGGCTTTTAAAATTAAGAACATAACTAGGGAAATTAACCTTCATTTACTGAACATTGTCCACCATGTGACAATTATTAGTATTCACTTTTTATTATACCCTATTTTCAGGGGAAAAAAAAAAAAAAGATGGCATGGGGCAATAAGCCAAAGACGGAAGGAGAAAGAGAGAAGGGAGGAGAGAAGGGCCTTCCAGATGGCGCTAGTGGTAAAGAACCTGCCTGCCAAAGCAGGGGACATAGAGACAGGGATTTCTTCCGTGGGTCAGGAACATCCCCTGGAGGAGGGCGTGGCAGCCCACTTCAGTACTCTTGCCTGGAGAATCCCACGGACAGAGGAGCCTGGCGGGCTACAGTCCTTGGGGCCACAAAGAGTCAGACATGACTGAGCGACTCAGCACAAGAGCACATGAGAGAAGAAATGGGAGCCACGGCTCAGGGAGGAAGAGTCACAGCAGCACAAGAGTCAGAACCCAAGGGAGCAGTGACAGCGTCAGAGAAAGGAGAAGTTGAGAATGACTGTTCTTTTTTCTCAGTCCACTTTGACAATGTGAAAACTGGGCTTTTCCCCATAAAATAGAAGTATTCTTGTATATTCAAGGGATCCATGAACCATAGGTTCAGAACTCCAGGTTTAATGGAGTTCCCTGGTTGCCTAGTGGTTAGGATTCTGGGTTTTCACTGCTATATCCCGGGTTCAATCTCTCCTTAGGGAATTAAGATTCCACAAGCTGAGTGGTGCAGCCAAAGTCTGGTTTAAACAAGACTGTTGTTGCTTAGTCACTCAGTTGTGCCTGACTCTTTTGTGAACCCCTGGGCTGTAGCCCACTGGCTTTCTCTATCCATGGGATTTTCCAGACAAAAAATACGTGTGTGGGTTGCCATTTCCTTCTGGGAATCTTCCCAACCCAGGGATCAAACCAGAGTCTCCTGCTTGGCAGGTGGATTCTTTAACACTGAGCCACCAGGGAAGCCTTAAATAGAGCTGCAGAGGAACAAAAGCAAAGAGTAAGATTCCACGAGGCAGAAACATGGAGAAATGGGAAAAAAGTTCTGCAAGGAAAGAAAGGAAGATGGGCATTCCCCTCCCCACCCCAGCTTCTCTCTCATCTAAACTTATGCCCCACATTCAAAGGGAGCACCGTGGTCTTAAAACTTG
Source organism: Moschus berezovskii (assembly GCF_049115385.1). Lineage (NCBI taxonomy): Eukaryota > Metazoa > Chordata > Mammalia > Artiodactyla > Moschidae > Moschus > Moschus berezovskii. Next base: position 86,383,026 of record NC_142474.1, read on the forward strand.
ATGATAGGAGCCATTCTAGAAATTATATCAGATTGGAGCCAACCCCCTGAACAGTGTTACCTTAGCAAATACTCACATCTCAAGACCTAGTGAAGGGACTCCCACAGATGAAAACGGACATTTTTGAATCGAAACAATGTTAGCCCAAAAGATGTCCAGGGGCCAGTAGGAGTCCTGGGTGCAATGGATGGAGAACTGGAGCCAAGACTGCAGGAAGAGGTGCTAAGGCTTCTCTCTTTTCCAGTCCCTGTGGGCTATAGAACCGGGAGCCAGGATGAAGTGAACCTTCCTCTTCTGGGGAGGGAAGAACCTCCCCTTACGCCTCTGTACAGAGCCGTCTCATGATTAAAGAAGGTTGTTTATGTTGAAACCATCAACCTGAAGTGTTGGCTGTGGCTGGTCCTGGAAGGCACTTTGGAGTTGAGCTCCACAAATTCCACCGTTTCCCAACTTAATTTTTAACTCCAAATATGTTTGGCCTTAGGAGCTTTATTTGAGAGTTCTACTAAGACACAAAGAAAATTGAAAGAGACACATGTACTCCAATGTTCATCTCAGCACTGTTTTTAATAGCCAGGTCATGGAAGCAACCTAGATGTCCATCTGCAGACGAATGGATAAGAAAGCTTTGGTACATATACACAATGGAGTATTCAGTTCAGTTCAGTCACTCAGTCGTGTGCGACTCTCCGCGACCCCATGAATCACAGCACGCCAGGCCTCCTTGTCCATCACCAACTCCCGGAATTCACTCAAACTCATGTCCACAGAGTCGGTGATGCCATCCAGCCATCTCATTCTCTGTCGTCCCCTTTTCCTCCCACCGCCAACCTTTCCCAGCATCAGAGTCTTTTCCAGTGAGTCAACTCGTCGCATGAGGTGGCCAAAGTATTGCAGTTTCTATTACTCAGCCATTGAAAAGAATGCATTTGAGCCAGTTCTAATGAGGTGGATGAAACTAGAGCCTGTTATACAGAGTGCAGTAAGCTAGAAAGAAAAACACCAATACAATGTACTAACGCATATATATAGAATTTAGAACGATGGAAATGATAACCCTGTATACGAGATAGCAAAAGAGACACAGATGTATAAAACAGTCTTTAGGACTCTGTGGTAGAGGGTGAGGGTGGGATGGTTTGGGAGAATGACATTGAAACATGTATATTATCATATGTGAAACGAATCGCCAGTTCAGGGTCGATGCATGTTACAGGATGCTCGGGGCTGGTATGCGGGGATGACTCAGAGGGAGGATAAGGGGAGGAGGGAGGTGGGAGGGGGGTTCGGGAGGGGGCACTCATGTACACCCGGGGCGGATTCATGTCAACGTACGGCAAAACCAACCAATGTAATATTGTAAAATAATTAGCCTCCAATAAAAATAAAAAGAAAAATGTACTGTAGGATTTTGAAACAAGAACAATATGAGAAATGATGTTTCTGGATTTAGGCCAGCCTTTTTACAGGAATAGGGATACTGACATGATATTCTTTAACCTCATGCTGTTTTCTTAGGGGTATGTTTTTGAAGCATCTGGGGGCTGGAGTGGGGGTGGGCAGGAATTGCTCAAAAGAACAGAGGCTTTGTTTTGGATGACTTGGAGCAGACAATGTCCCTATTCAAGGGATCAAGAGGGGCTGGGCAAGGGGTAATGGATGGAGGAAGAAGGAATAGATCAAGTGTGAAAATTCTCTGCCAAACAGCCTCATAAGCTTCCTTCCAGCTAATCTAACTCTTTTCAATGAGAAGCATGAACTAAAGTGTTGCTTGGATGATCTTTCCACTTTTTTTTCCACAGAGGTGAACATGGGGGAAGCCGCAGGGCCTCTGTTCCTTTGCAATCAAGAGAGAAGGCCCTGTGCCAAACATGAATAATGAGATCCTCCCCTCCAGTCAGTCAACAAGCGATGCTCATTAGGAAAGGTGACTCAAAACTGCCCTGTCCCTCCCTGGAGCTGAGCTGCATCCACCAGGATGGCTGGAAGGTGTCCACACTTCCCACGTGCCCACCCCACAGCACAGGCAAGCTGCTGCAGAGCCAAGCATTCAGGGACAAAGGGGAAAGGAAAAAAAAATCTCAAGAAGTATTGAAAACAACTCATCATCACCTGTTTATTTGTGCTTCTGTGATATAGAGGATGTGCTTGCTGCCTAATGGGTTCGAGAATCTATGATGTATAGGAATGTTTTTCTAAGTGTGGTCCTAAGGCCACAGGCTTCAGAATCATGTGTGCTTTCAAATTCAGATTCCTGGGCCCCACCTCAGACCTACTGAGTATATATCTCTGAGGGGCTACAAAATTGATGCTTTAAATTTGTGGTGTCAGAGAAGACTCTTGAGTTGCTTGGGCTGCAAGGAGATCGAACCAGTCAATCCCAAAGGAAATCAACCCTGAATATTCATTGGAAAGACTGATACTGAAGCTGAAGCTCCAATATTTTGGCCACCTGATGCAAAGAATTGACTCATTATAAAAGACCCTGATGCTGGGAAAGATTGAAGGCAGGAGGAGAAGGGGGCAGCAGAGGATGAGATGGTTGGATGGAGTCACCAATTTAGAGGACATGAATCTGAGCCAACTCCGGGAGATAGTGAAGGACAGGGGAGCCTGGCGTGCTGCATCCATGAGGTTGTAAACAGTCAGACACAACTTAGTGACTAAACAACAACAAGGCTGCTGGCTGGGGCAGGTCTTGATGAGAAAACGGCGGCCTCCAGGATGACTCATACCAGTGAGGACTCCCCACAGCTACTGCCGCCAGTGGTCTTTTCCCACTAGTGAGCCACAGGACCCGCCCCATCACCTGAGAGGAGACCCTCCAATGCTAGCAGATCCTGCCATCACCAGTCAAACTTTTTGTGCCATTAAGAGCTTGGCCCAGTGCCCCAGCTGGACCTGCAGCAGCATCTTCCCCAAGCTAAGTTCATAAGGGTGGAGCCATGCTTCAAGCCACTTCAGCTCTCAAGAGGATCAACTAGTATCTTTCCACAGAGAAACTCGTAGGCCGTAGGGGTGAGACTGAAGCAACCATCTGGACCACAGAGACTGTGGAGGACCACATTTGAAGGCAGAAGGAAAAAGTACAGTCTGACCATGCTGTTCCTCCCCCAGGCTTACATAGCACCGCCCAGGCTGGCATAGCCACCCCATCTCCGCCCCCCCCCCCACCTAGTTTCTCTGACAGGCAAAAAGAGAACCCCAAATGGACACCCTGCTTTCTCAGCATTGTGGAATGTGCTTCTAGGGAGGTCTGTTTGGGTCTTGCCTCAAAGAAATTACTTGAGGGAGTGGCAGGGCTCCACCATCAGGGATCAAATAGACACAGGGTGCCAGGCTTACAGGGACCTGCTTGCAGCCCTCTGTGAACCATGTTCCCACTTAACATGTGCGGGAGCAGACATCCCAGCCTGTGGCTTTGCTGGGGGTCCCATCTGGCCAGGGAATACCGTTCTTTGGCAGTACTGTCTGAACTGAGCCTCCAGTCAAGGGGCCCCACCAGCTCATTCTTCTGCCTCACTTCAGCAGGAGAACAAATAACTCGGCCTCTATTCCTGCCCATCCAGGGAATCTGACTGGAGAAGACTGAGTAGCAACAGAGTGCACCCTGTGGTGCTGGGTGGTCTTGGACCCAAACTGACATATTTCCAAAGAAGATAGTCAGATGGCCAACAGGTACCTGAACAGATGCTCAACATCACTAATCGTTGGGGAAGTGCACATCAAGGGTCCCCTTCCATTATCTGATGTCACTGTCTTCATATGGAGCCTCCAGATCACTAGTTTAGTATAAAACGAGGTAACGCAGGAGGAGCCAGATGGGTGAGATGTCCAGAATGAGGTGTGGAGAGACAGCACGGAGCTTCCACACCCCTCCACGCATGCCACTCTGAGGTAGTGGACCTCAGGATGAGAGCTGGAGTCTGTCCCCCTGTGCACAGAGACCATAAGATGAAGGTAATAGCAGGAGTGAGAAGGAGCTGAGCGTGCCCAGATAAGAGGTGAAGAAACCACATGGTTCTCACTCTGGAAGTCAAGGCGACCTTCCCAACTGCACATGTACAGAAAGTCTCCTCCAGGGTCAAAAAGGGAGAGGGCGCCACCCCTTAGTAGGTGATATCAGCCTACTCCGAAGCCTCTTTGCTAGAATCCATCTTGATCTCCTTGCAGTCCAAGGGACTCGCAAGAGTCTTCTCCATAGCTTTCTTATCCATTCGTCTGCAGATGGACATCTAGGTTGCTTCCATGTCCTGGCTATTATTAAGAATAAGAAAGCTATGGTACATATACACAATGGAGTATTATTCAGCCATTAAAAAGAATACATTTGAATCAGTTCTAATGAGGTGGATGAAACTGGAGCCTATTATACAGAGTGAAGTAAGCCAGAAAGAAAAACACCAATACAGTATACTAACACATATATATGGAGTTTAGAAAGATGCAAACGATAACCCTGTATACGAGACAGCAAAAGAGACACAGATGTATAGAACAGTCTTTGGGACTCTATGGGAGAGGATGAGGGTGGGATGATTTGGGAGAATGTCATTGAAACACGTATGTTGTCATATGTGAAACGAATCACCAGTTCAGGGTCGATGCATGTTATAGGATGCTCGGGGCTGGCATGCGGGGATGACCCAGAGGGAGGATAAAGGGAGGAGGGAGGTGGGAGGGGGGTTCAGGAGGGGGAACTTATGTAAACCCGGGGCAAATTCATATCAATGTATGGCAAAACCAACCAATATAATATTGTAAAATAATAATAAAAAAAAAGAGTCTTCTCCAACATCACAGTTCAAAAGCATCAACTCTTCAGCGCTCAGCTTTCTTTATAGTCCAACTCTTACATCCATCAGTTCAGTTCAGTTCAGTTCAGTCGCTCAGTCGTGTCCGACTCTTTGCAACCCCATGAATCACAGCACGCCAGGCCTCCCTGTCTATCACCAACTCCCGGAATTCACTCAAACTCATGTCCATCGAGCTGGTGATGCCATCCAGACATCTCATTCTCTGTCGTCCCCGTCTCCTACCACCCCCAATCTCTCCCAGCATCAGAGTCTTTTCCAGTGACTGGAAATACCATAGCTTTGACTAGATGGACCTTTGTTGGCAAAGTAATGTCTCTGCTTTTTAATACGCTGTCTATGTTTATCATAGCTTTTCTTCCAAGTAGCAAGCATGTTTTAATTTCATGGCTGTAGTCACCATCTGCAGTGATTCTGGAGCCCAAGAAAATAAAGTCTTTCACTGCTTCCATTGTTTCCACATCTATTTGCCATGAAGTGATGGGACCAGATGACATGATATTAGCCTTTTGAATGCTGAGTTTCAAGCCAGCTTTTTCACTCTCCTCTTTCACTTTCATCAAGGGGTTGGTTTAGTTCCTCTTCACTTTCTGCCATAGGGGTGGTGTCATCTGCAAATCTGAGGTTACTGATATTTCTCTCAGCAATGTTGGTTTCAGCTGTGCTCCTTCCAGCCCGGAGTTTCTCATGATGTACTCTGCATATAAGTTAAATAAGCAGGGTGACAATATGCAGCCTTAACGTATTCCTTTCCCAATTTGTATCCAGTCTGTTGCTCCATGTCCAGTTCTAACTCTTGCTTCTTGACTTGCGCACAGGTTTTTTAGAAGGCAGGTAAGGTGCTCTGGTATTCCCATCACTTTAAGAATTTTCCACACTTTGCTGTGATTCACATAGTCAAAGGCTATAGTGTAGTCAATGAAGCAGAAGTAGATGATTTTATGGCATTCTCTTGTTTTTTATATGATCCAACACAGGTTGGCAATTTGATCTCTGGTTCCCCTATCTTTTCTAAATCCAGTTTGAACATCTATAAGTTCTCAGTTCATGTACCGTTGAAGCCTAACTAGAAGAATTTTGACTATTGCTTTGCTAGTGTGTGAAATGAGTTCAATTGTGCAGTGTGCCATTTGAGCATTATTTGGCATTGTCTTTCTTTAGAATTGGAATGAAAACTGACCTTTTTCAGTCCTGTGGCCACTACTGTTTTCCAAATTTGCTGGCATATTGATAGAATGATCTCTGTTCATTTCCAAGGCAAACCATTCAATATCCCAGTAATCCAAGTCCATGTCCCAACCACTAATGCCAAAGAAGCTGAACGGTTCTATGAAGACCTTCTAGAATCAACACCCAAAAAGATGTCCTTTTCATCATAGGTGACTGACATACAAAAGTAGGAAGTCAAGAGATACCTGAAGTAACAGGCAAGTTTGGTCTTGGAGTACAGACTGAAGCAGGGCAAAGGCTAATAGAGTTTTGCCAAGAGAACACACTGGTCATAGCAAACACCTTCTTCCAACAACACAAGAGATGACCCTATACGTGGACATGAGCAGATGGTTAATACCGAAATCAGATTGATAATATTCTTCTCAGCCAAAGATGGAGAAACTCTATACTGTCAACAGAAACAAGACCGGGAGCTGACTGTGGCTCAGATCATGAACTCCTTATTGCAAGATTCAGACTTAAACTGAAGAAAGTGGGGAAAACCACTAGGCCATTCAGGTATGACCTAAATTAATCCCTTACGAAAATACAGTGGAAGTGACAAATAGATTCAAGGGATTAGATTTGACAGAGAGAGTGCCTGAAGAACTATGCACAGAGTTTCATAATATACAGGCAGTGATCAAGACCATCCCTAAGAAAAAGAAATGCAGAAAGGCAAAATAGTCATCTGATGAGGCCTTAAAAATAGCTAAGAAAAGAAGAGAAGCTAAAAGCAAAGGAGAAAAAGAAAGATATAACCCATCTGAATGCAGACTTCCAAAGAATAGCAGGGAGAGATAAGAAAGCCTTCCTAAGTGAACAATGCAAAGAAATAGAGGAAAATAATAGAATGGGAAAGACTAGAGATCTCTTCAAGAAAATTAGAGATACCAAGGGAACATTTCATGCAAAGATGGGCTCAATAAAAGGCAGAAACGACATGGACCTAACAGAAGCAGAAGATATTAAGGTGGCAATAATACACAGAAGAACTAAGCAAAAAAGATCTTAATGACCCAGATAACCACGATGGTGTGATCACTCACCTAGAGCCAGACATCCTGGAGTCCAAAGTCAAGTAGGCCTTAGGAAGCATCAGAACTAACAAAGCTAGTGGAGGTGATGGAATTCCAGCTGAGCTATTTCAAATCCTAAAAAATGATGCTGTGAATGTGCTGCACTCACTATGCTAGCAACTTTGGAAAACTCAGCAGTGGCCACCAGACTGGAAAAGGTCAGTCTTTGGGATCCTTCCAATCCCAAAGAAAGGCAACGCCAAAGAATGCTCAAACTACAGTTGTCTTGCAGTCAGTAAATCAAGATATATTCCTGGCTCCTAACTTCCATTATAGCTATAGAGAAATCAGCTTTCACTGTAATTGCCATCCCTTTGAGACTGAGCTTTCTCCTCTCTGGCTGTGTTGTTAAAGAATCTTTTCCCCATCTGGTAGTCGTCAGTTTTTCTATAAGATGTCTAAGTGCTGTTAAAAAGAAAAGTATTCATCTTAGTATTCACTGGGCTCCATGGACCTAATGATTATTATCTTTCAACAATTCTAGAGATTTCCAAGCAATTAATACTTCAAGCATTTCTTTGTTCCCATTATTCTTTCTGGAATGTTGATTAATCTCATTTCTATTGCTTTCTATCCGCGTGCTGCCTTTAGGGTAATTTCTTCAAATTAATCCTGTATTACTTATTTATTGCTGTATAATAAATTACCCACAAACCTAGCTGCTGAAAGCAACAAACATGTACCACTTCACACAGTTTCTGGGGGACAGGAATCCAGGAATGATTTAGTTGGGTGGTTTTGGCTCAGTGTCTTTCACAAGGTGATGGTCAAGTGACCCTGGGGCTGTCATCAATGGAGGTGGGACCAGGGCTGGAGAAAAAGCTGCTTCCAGGTTGGCTCACTTTCATTCCTCCCCACAGGGGCCTCTCCCAGGGCTGCCTGAGTAGTCTCTGGACAGACCAGCTGGCTTCCCCAAGCTGAGGTATGAGAGAGGGAAAGCAGCAGCAGGAAGCCACAGTATCCTTTATGACACAGTCCCCGAATCACACACCTTCAGTTCCACTTTATTCAGTTTCTTAGAAGCAAATCAAGAAGGCTGATCTATGCTTAAGGGAAGGAGAATGAAGCTCCACCTCCTGAAGAGGAGAATATCAGAGAATTCTAAACACTTAAGATCACCATACAGGGTTTCCCTGGCAGTCAGGTGGTTAAGAATCCACACTTACACTGCAGGAGGCAGAGGTTCCACTCTTGATTGGGAAAATAAGATCCCACATGCTATGCAGCATAGCCAAAAAATAAATTTTAAAAAATCACCACGCAAATTTCTGCAAGGACAGAGGAACCTGGTGGGCTACAGTCCATAGGGTTGCAAAGAGTCGGACTTGACTGATCAACTGAACATGCGTATTTCAGTTAGTCATCTCTCTTCGGTTCTGTTTAATCTGTTGTTTCTAATTTCAGTTACTAAAACAGTCATATCTAGACATTCAGCTAGGCCTCTTTTTTTCAAACCTGCCTAGTGATTTTTCACAGTATCGTGTTATACATCTAATACCTTCTTTGATTTCTTTAAACATGTTAAATTGTTATTTTATATTGTGTGCTAACTCTAAAAATCTTCAGTCCTGGGAGAATAGACTCTCACTCCTGATGTCTTGTTCTTTAGTGTGTGTGTTGCTAGCTTTGACTATGAACTGCTCCTTTCTGTTGGAAATTTCTCTGTGGAAATTCCTTGGCACCTAAATTAACGTTGTTGTTGCTCAGTCATTAAGTCAGGTCAGACTCTTTGCAACCCCACAGACTGCAGCACGCCAGGCTGCCCTCTCCTTCACCATCTCTCGAAGTTTGCTCAAATTCATGTCCATTAAGTCAGTGATGCCCTCCAACCATCTCATCCTCTGTCGCTCCCTTCTCCTCCTGCCCCCAGTCTTTCCCAACGTTAGATTGCTTTCCTCCAAAGATGTACATTTGCTTCTGACAACTGCCTGGAGTAACAAGCAATTCAGGACACTTGGAGTTATATTCTTGGCTTAAGGTTCAGATCACATGCAGCATATATTTGGACCAAAAAATATATTGTGAGGGCCATTACACATTCTCAGGGGGAAATTCCATCATACTCCTGCCAACCAGTGCTAAATTCGGATTCAGATTTCTTTGATGTCTCGTTTCGAGTGACTTTCTTTTCATCCATCTCTTTTACATTGCCATTGAAGTCCCAGCTTTCTGCAGAGATTTATCACAGTCTCCAATTGATATTGTGACCTTAAGCTTAATTTCTTGCCCCACAAATCTAGGATTCAGCAAAAAGCTCAAGAGAAGCTGGTGTTGGTGCTACCTTATCACCAGTGTTTCTTGTTTTCGCTTTGTTTTTGACCTTTGTTAAGGTCATGCCAGGTTAGCAATACAGTCACAAAGATAATTTTTGACTGTTTACATTGGGAGGGTCATTGAAAGTATCTAATCTTCCAACTGCTAAAAATGCAAGTTTCCAATTCACTCTCCAGTCCATTCCAGGTTGCCTCCCCTCCCACTCCATTTGTTTTTGTTGGTGGTTTTTTTTTGTTTTTGCCGCACCACACTAGTCCCTTGACCAGGAATTGAAACTGGGCCCCTGGCAGTGAAAACATGGAGTCCCAACCACTGGATGGCCAGAGAATTCCCTTTAAGTTGTTCTTCTCAGTATCCTCCACGTGGTCCAATCAAATGGTCTTCCTTAGTCATCATCTTATTTGACCTTTAAGCATCATTTAACTGGTTTAAGGACTCCTTCCTTTATACAGTATTTCTTTCCTGGCTTCTTCAACACATTCCCTGGATATTCTTATTTGATCACTGACCTCTCATTCTTAGTTCTCCTTTCCTGACCTTTTGTCTTCTACATAACTTCTCTCTATCCAGTCTTCCCAAGGTGATCTCCTATAACCTGATGGCTTCTATCTACATCTCGATGATTCTCACATTTTGGTCTCAGGCCAAAGCCTTGAACTGAGTTTTAGACTTATATCCAGCTGCTTACTTAGCATCTTCACTTGGGTAACGTTCACTTTAAACCTGTCCAAAACAGAACTCTTGGTCTTCCGCTCCAGCATCTATTCTTCCTCCAGTTTTCTCCACCACAGTACATGACTCTGACTCCACCTTGCAGCTCTAACCAAAGAACTAGGAGTCATCTTTCATTCACCCCCTTCCTGTCACTATCCCATCCGGTATGTCAATCTTACTGATTCTATTTTTATCTTGAAGTTTTTATTTATAAAATTTTTATTTATTTTTAACACCAAAAGCATTTTTTATTGGGATACAGACAATTAACAATGTTGTAACAGTTTCAACCAAACAGTGAAGGGACTCAGTCATACACACACATGTATCCATTCTCCCCCAATCCCCCCTCCCACCCAGGCCGATACATAACACTGAGCAGATTTCCATGCACAGTACAGTAGGTCCTTGTTGGTTATCCATTTTAAATATAGCAGTGTGTGCATGACATTCCCAAAGTCCTCAACTATCCCTTCCCTCTGGCAACCATGAGTTCATTTTCGAAGTCTGTGGTACAGACGCTACATTTAAGACATCCTGAATTTTCCCTTTCCTGTCCATCTCTAAAACTGCCACCTGAGTCCTAATCATTATTATCTCTAACCTGTATTAATGCAGTTGCTTTTTTATTGGCTTACCTGTGTGCATTCTTGATTTTCACAATCCATTTTCATAGAGTCAGCAGAATGCTTTTTTAAAAAGGAAAATTACTCATGCTAATGCCTTAATTAAAATGATTCAATGGCACACCTTTGCACTTCGAATAAAATCCGTATTGTTTACCAAGACCCTTAAGCCTTTCCCTACAGGATGCTTAGTTATATCTCATAACATTTATTACTATCTGAAACTAATCTGTTAATGTCTTTACTTATTTTCTGCTTCCTCTCTTTAGACTCAAAATTTCCATTATAGAACTACAACAGGACAACTGTCTATTTGTTCCCTACCATAACCTCAGTAATTATTAGGTGATTAATAAATTCTTATTGTTTGGATCATTCATATTCTAATAGTTCTCTGAACACCCAGTCTTCATGGCAGAAGTATCTACTTCCACATTTGTGCTCAAATAACATTTTGAACACACCACAATTATAGTACTCAGGTGTCTACAAGTGTATCTCCTTACTAGAGTGTGAACTTTGCAGGAGTATAAATCATGGCATTTTCTTCTTCAAATTAGAATTCTAGGGTCTTATTCACTACCTGATACGGCATAGGTAAACAAATGCATGTTTATTGAATAAATGAATGAATGCTAATGAACAGTCACAGAGGCTTGAAAAATCATTTTCAAAATTACTTTCAACTACAGACAAGAAAAACAATATGAACATAACCTTTGGTTCTGGAAAAACAACTAAAACTGTGACAGCAAAAACAAGCCTCTAATTAAATTTGTCTTGCTTCTGCAAAAGAACTCCTAACAATGATTAGGACAGGAGAAAGGAAGAAAAGGACTTTCAGGTTAAACGACTTTGATCTCCTCTGTATTTGCTCATCAATTTTAGTGCTGCAGCAATGGCTCTAGAAACAAGCCAATTTCTGACAGTCATGTGGCCCACATAATTATTGGAATTTTCAGAAATGCTTATCATCACATTGAAAAGGAGACTTCTCTTTGTGCTAAGGGTTCATTTGGGATCTATTAAATTGATGACTGAGGTAATACCTGTGCCCTTGGGATTATTAACAATAGTGCCCCTAAACTGGCTCCACCAAAGCCCAGTCTGTCACCAGAGAACAATGTCCCTTCTGTCTTTGTAGCCAGCAGGACATGTGGGAAATCAGAAGCTTGTACAAAGACATTAATGCATGGATCTTAGTCATCACACTCAGCAAACATGTTCCTAAAAATCTGGGGCCAAACAATTCTTAAAATTAAAATGTACATGCGCCACTGATTCACTTAAGTGTTTAGATGCTTCTCTTGTATTTACTATTGTTTAGTAGCTCATCTAATGTTACTTGACGTTGATGAAAACCTTCCATTCGCTCCTTAAGGCCTTAGTTTTGAGCTTAGAGATAGTGAAAAGGGGGGTCAATATAATTTTTCAGCAGCAAAATAGGAGACAGTCACTAATCGGTACCTTAGTAAAAACCCTTTATAATTTTCAAAATACTTTTGAGTGCCTGCTTAGTTTTGATTTTTTTTCCTAATAAATGGATTTGTATGTAACCCTCATTTGTGAATTTGTGTGCTGCACTGGAGTACTCAGAAACCAGGTGGTAAAGCTACGTTCCTTACCATTTTAATTCTTGGCACGCTGCAAAATCTCAACCTTCTCCCAATGCTCCTCTCATATTCTGCTCCTTATCTCCTTCCAACAAATTGGGTGGGTATGCTAGTGGGAGTGTGAGGTTGATAGAAAAACATACACTTGATTAGCAGATAAAAATAAAGAGCATTATTTAAAAACGGAGGAAAGTACGATGGAGGAGAAGGTAAAGGAGAAGTGGGAATAAAAGGAAAACTGGACAATAATGGTGAAAAAAACTGAAGGATAATATTGGAAGAAGGACACCGGAGACTGATTGCTCTTATTAATGTCAGTACCTCCAACTTCTCCAAGCCACCTCAACAGTCTGTTTCATGGCAACAGGCCAGTTCTGTGCAATGTTTCTGGTCTTTAATGGATTCCTTGGGCCATTTTCCATTCCTCGCTTGTTCGCTGCCCACACTTTGCAGATGTGCAAGTGTGAGGCTGAATATTTTAGTTTTCTACTGCTGCTCTAATAAATTACCCTAAATTTATGGGCTTAAGCAACACTTAAGCAACTTATCACCTTCTGTAAGTTAGAAGTCTGACATGGGTCTCATGGGGCTGAAATGAAGATGTCAGAAGCTCCTTTATGAAGACTTTGAAAGTGAAAGTCACTCAGTTGTGTCCAACTCTTTGTGACTCCAAGGACTATATAACCAATGGGATTCTCTAGGTCAGAATACTGGAGTGGGTAAACTTTTATGAAGGCTTTAGGGAAGTGTTAATTTCCTTGCTTACTTTGCTCATTTTGGTTGTCAACTGACTTCAAAATGGAATGGAAGGCCTTAGAGTAATAAGCTTCCTGTTACTGAAATCATTCAAGCAGAGGCTTATAAAAGATGGCTTTGGAGGATGTCGGTACTGGGTTCGAAGTTGAACTTTATGATTTTTAAGGTCCCTTCCAACTAAAGAATGCATGGGAGGGCAATCTGAGGAAACTAACTTGAGATAGCAAAGCAGACTATGGTATAGCTACCCTGTGAAAAGGTGAAAAGCCCTGACCTAGGACACTGCCAGCCCTGCTCACAGAGTGGAGGACTGAGCAGGGCTAGCTGGATGTGGATGGCCTGTCCCCCATCCCCCACTGAGACAGGCAGGGGAGGGCAGCCAGAGCCGGAAGGGGGAAATCGCAGGCCCAGAGAGGCATCATCTACCAAACTTCAAGCAGGCTTCATTGCTAGCCAAGATTTATTGGGATTCTGGCCAGTCGACATCCACCTGAGAAGGTGTGCTGGTTGTACACCCAGAAAACCGAGAGGCAGGGACGGGGAGGTGATAAGTCACAGCAACAGCGCTAGCCAAACACCTGGTCACCTGAGCTGCTCGGTCCGTGGAAGGGCACAAAACGCTGGCCCAACCGAGTCTGCGCCTTTGTGGAGTACCCGAGTACCAGAACTTGAGCAACTTTCACCTGGGAAGTGCATGCAACCCAGGGCTCTGACAGTTCCTGGCAGAGCAACCTAGAGCCTAAGCAGTATAGACTGGGAAAGCACACACGCTGTGTGCCCATGAGTGGGGGAAAACCCAGTGTGGCCGAGACACTGCGAGCACTCCCCACGGATGCGAGTGATATTTATTTGCAGTGTTCCTCCCTCCCCACAGCACAACTGAACAAGGGAGCCTAAAAAAGTGTCCACTACCGCCCCCTTGTGTCAGGGCGGAAATTAGACAATGAAGAGACCAGCAAACAGAAGAAGCTGAAACAGAGGGTACCACCTTGGAAATGACAGATGGAGAAGTCTTGAGGTTACTGCAAGAATAAGACTGAAAACCAGAGCAGAGGCTTAAGTCCAATACCTGAGAACACTAGAGAACTCCTGACTTCAGGGAACATTAATCAATAGAAGATCATCAAACGTCTCCATACCTACACTGAAACCAAGTACCACCCAAGGGCCAACAAGTTCCAGAGCAAGACATACCACACAAATTCTCCAGCAACACAGGAAAATAGCCTTGAGCTTCAATATACAGGCTGCCCAAAGTCACTCCAAAACCACTGATATCTCATAACTCATTACTGGACACTTCATTGCACTCCAGAGAGAAGAAATCCAGTTCCACCCACCAGAGCACCGACACAAGCTTCCCTAACCAGGGAATGTTGACAAGTCACCTGTTCAACCCCACCCACAGCGAGGAAACCCCACAATAAAGAGAACTCTACAAACTGCCAGAAGATGGAAAGGCCACCCCAAACACAGCAATATAAGCAAGATGAAGAGGCAGAGAAATACCCAGAAAGAAAAGGAACAGGATAAATGTACACACAAAACCCAAACAAAAGAGAAAGTGATAGGGAACCTACCTGATAAAGAATTCCAAAAAATGAGTTAAAATGATCCAAAATCTTGAAAACAAAATGGAGTTACAGACAAATGACCCGGAGACAAGGATTGAGAAGATGCAAGAAAGGTTTAACAAGGATCTAGAAGAAATAAAAAAGAGTAAGTATACAATGAATAATGCAATAGATGAGATAAAAAACACTCTGCAGGAAACCAACAGCAGAATAACGGAGGCAGAAGATAGGATAAGCGAGTTAGAAGATAAAATGGTAGAAATAAATGAAACAAAGAGGAAAAAAGAAAAATGAATTAAAAGAAATGAGGACAACTTCAGAGACCTCTGGGGCAATGTTAAATGCCCCAACATTGGAGTCATAGGAGTCCCAGAAGAAGAAGACAAAAAGAAAAACCATGAGAAAATACTTGAGGAGATAATAGTTGAAAATGTCCCTAAAATGAGGAAGGAAATAATCACCCAAGTCGAAGAAACCCAGAGAGTCCCAAACAGGATAAACCCAAGGTGAAATACCCCAAGACACATATTAATCAAATTAACAAAGATCAAACACAAAGAACAAATATTAAAAGCAACAAGGGAAAAACAACAAATAACACACAAGGGAATTCCCATAAGGATAAAAGTTGATCTTTCAATAGAAACACTTCAGGCCAGGAGGGAATGACAGGGCATACTTAAAGTGATGAAAGAAAATAACCTACAGCCCAGATTACTGTACCCAGCAAAGATCTCATTCAAATATGAAGGAGAAATCAAAAGCTTTACAGACAAACAATAGCTGAGAGAATTCAGCATCACCAAACCAGATCTCCAACAAATACTAAAGGACCTTCTCTAGACAGGAAACACAGAAACCCAAAACAATAAAGTAAATGGAAATGGGATCATACTTATCAATAATCACCTTAAACGTAAATGGGTTGAATGCCCCAACCAAAAGACAAAGGCTGGCTGAATGGATACAAAAACAAGACCCCTATATATGTTGTCTACAAGAGACCCATCTCAAAACGAGGAACACATACAGATTGAAAGTGAAGGGCTGGAAAAAGATATTCCACGCAAACAGAGACCAAAAGAAAGCAGGAGTAGCAATATTTGTATCAGATAAAATAGACTTTAAAACAAAGGCTGTGAAAAGAGACAAAGAAGGACACTACATAATGATCAAAGGCTCAATCCAAGAAGAAGATATAACAATTATAAATATATACGCACCCAACATAGGAGCACCACAATATGTAAGACAAATGCTAACAAATGTGAAAGGGGAAATCAACAATGACACAATAATAGTGGGAGACTTTAATACCCCACTCACACCTATGCATAGATCAACTAAACAGAAAATTAATAAGGAAACACAAATGTTAAATGATACAATAAACCAGTTAGACCTAATAGATATCTATAGGACATTTCACCCCAAAACAATGAATTTCACCTTTTTCTCAAGTGCACACGGAACCTTCTCCACCACAGATCACATCCTGGGCCATAAATCTAGCCTCAGTAAATTAAAAAAAATTGAAATAATTCCAAGCATCTTTTCTGACCACAATGCAGTGAGATTAGATCTCAATTACAGGAGAAAAACTATATGGAGGCTGAACAACACGCTGCTGAATAACCAACAAATCATAGAAGAAATAAAAAAAGAAATCAAAATATGCATAGAAACGAATGAAAATGAAAACACAACAACCCAAAACCTGTGGGACACTGTAAAAGCAGTGCTAAGGGGAAGGTTCATAGCAATACAGGCATACCTCAACAAACAAGAAACAAGTTAACTAAATAATCTAACTCTACACATAAAGCAACTAGAAAAGGAAGAAATGAAGAACCCCAGGGTGAGTAGAAAGAAAGAAATCTTAAAATTAGGGCAGAAATAAATACAAAAGAAACAAAAGAGACTGCAGCAAAAATCAACAAAGCCGAAAGCTGGTTCTTTGAGAGAGTAAATAAAATTAACAAACTCACCAAGAAACAAAGGGAGAAAAACCAAATCAATAAAATTAGAAATGAGAATGGAGAGATCCCAACAGACAACACAGAAATACAAAGGATCATAAGAGACTACTATCAGCAACTATATGTCAATAAAATGGAAAATTTGGAAGAAATGGACAAATTCTTAGAAAAGTACAACTTTCCAAAACTGAACCAGGAAGAGATAGAAAATCTTAACAGACCCATCACAAACACGTAAACTGAAACTGTAATCAGAAATCTTCCAGCAAACAAAAGCCCAGGTCCAGATGGCTTCACAGCTGAATTCTACCAAAAATTTAGAGAAGAGCTATCACCTATCCTACTCAAACTCTTCCAGAAAATTGCAGAGGAAGGTAAATTTCCAAACTCACTCTATGAGGCTACCATCACCCTAATCCCTAAACCTGACAAAGATGCCACAAAAAAAGAAAACTACAGGCCAATATCACTGATGAACATAGATGCAAAAATCCTTAACAAAATTCTAGCAATCAGAATCCAACAACACATTAAGAAGATCATACATCATGACCAAGTGTGCTTTATCCCAGGAATGCAAGGATTCTTCAATATTCGCAAATCAATCAATGTAATACACCACATCAACAAAATGAAAAATAAAAACCATATGATTATCTCAATAGATGCAGAGAAAGCCTTTGACAAAATTCAACACACATTTATGATAAAAACGCTCCAGGAGGCGGGAATAGAAGGAACATACCTCAACATAATAAAAGCTATATATGACAAACCCACAGCAAACATCCTCAATGGTGAAAACCTGAAAGCATTTCCCCTAAAGTCAGGAACAAGACAAGGGTACCCACTCTCACCACTACTATTCAACATAGTTCTGGAAGTTTTGGCCACAGCAATCAGAGCAGAAAAAGACATAAAAGGAATCCAAATTGGAAAAGAAGTAAAACTCTCACTGTTTGCAGATGACATGATCCTCTACACAGAAAACCCTAAAGACTCTACCAGAAAATTACTAGAGCTAATCAATGAATACAGTAAAGTTGCAGGATATAAAATCAACACACAGAAATCCCTTGCATTCCTATACACTAATAATGAGAAAATAGAGAAATTAAGGAAACTATTCCATTCACCATTGCAATGAAAAGAATTAAATACTTAGGAATATATCTACATAAAGGAACAAAAGACATATATACACTAGTGAAAGAAATCAAAGAGGACACTAATAGATGGAGAAATATACCGTGTTTGTAGATTGGAAGAATAAATATTGTAAAAATGAGTATACTACCCAAAGTAATTTATAGATTCAATGCAATCCCTATCAAGCTATCAATGATATTTTTCACAGAGCTAGAACAAATAATTTCATAATTTGTATGGAAATACAAAAAAACTTGAATAGCCAAAGCAATCTTGAGAAAGGAGAATGGAACTGGGGGAATCAACCTGCCGGACTTCAGGCTCTACCACAACGCCACAGTCATCAAGTCAGTATGGTACTGGCATAAAGACAGAAAGATAGATCAATGGAACAAAATAGATAGACCAGAGATAAATCCACACACCTATGGACACCTTATCTTTGACAAAGAAGGCAAGAATATTCAGTGGAGAAAAGACAGTCTCTTTAACAAGTGGTGCTGGGAAAACTAGTCAACCACTTGTAAAAGAATAAAACTAGAACACTTTCTAACACCATACACAAATATAAACTCAAAATGGATTAAAGATCTAAATGTAAGACCAGAAACTATAAAACTCCTAGAGGAGAACATAGGCAAAACACTCTCCAACATAAATCACAGCAGGATCTTCCATGACACACCTTATATTGTAAATAAAAGCAAAAATAAACAAATAGGACCTAATTAAAATTAAAAGTTTCTTCACAGCAAAGGAAACTATAAGCAAGGTGAAAAGACAGCCTTCAGAATGGGAGAAGATAATAGCAAATGAAGCAACTGACAAAGAATTAATCTCAAAAATATACAAGCAACTCCTGAAGCTTAATTCCAGAAAAATAAACTACCCAATCAAAAAATGGGCCAAAGAACTAAACAGACATTTCTCCAGAGAAAAAGTACAGATGGCTAACAAACACATGAAAAGATGCTCAACATCACTGATAATCAGAGAAATGCAAATCAAAACCACTATGAGGTACTATTTCACGCCAGCCAGAATGGCTGGAGCCTATTATACAGAGTGAAGTAAACCAGAAAGAAGAATACCAGTACAGTACACTAACACATATATATGGAATTTAGAAAGATAGAAATGATAACCCTGTATACGAGACAGCAAAAGAGACACAGGTGTATAGAACAGTCTTTGGGACTCTGTGGGAGAGGGCAAGGGTGGGATGATTTGGGAGAAATGCGTTTAAACATGTATATTATCATATGTGATACGAATCACCAGTCCAGGTTCGACGCATGATACAGGATCCTCAGGGCTGGTGCACGGGGATGACCCAGAGGGAGGATAAGGGGAGGAGGGAGGTGGGAGTGGGGTACAGGAAGGGGAACTCATGTACACCTGGGGCGGATTCATGTCAATGTATGGCAAAACCAACCAATATAATATTGTAAAGTAAAAAAAAAAAAAAAAAATGAGAGAAAAAAAAAAAAAAAACACCTGGAAATAGAACTGCCATACAACCCAGCAATCCCACTGCTGGGAATACACACCGAGGAAACTAGAATTGAAAAAGACGTGTACTCCAATGTTCATCCCTGCAGTGTTTACAACAGCCAGGGAATGGAATCAACCTAGATGTCCATTAGCAGAAAAATGGATAAGAAAGCTGTGGTACATATGCATAATGGAGTATTACTCAGCCATTAAAAAGAATACATTGTAATCAGTTTTAATGAGGTGGATGGAACTGGAGCCTATTATACAGAGTGAAGTAAGCCAGAAAGAAAAACACCAATACAGTATACTAATGCATGTATATGGAATTTAGAAAGATGGTAACGATAACACTGTATGAGAGACAGCAAAAGAGACACAGATGTATAGAACAGTTTTTTCGACTCTGTGGGAGAGGGTGAAGGTGGGATGATTTGGGAGAATGGCATTGAAATATGTATATTATCATATGTGAAACGAATCACCAGTCCAGGTTCAATGCATGATACAGGATGCTAGGGGCTGGTAAACTGGGATGACCCAGAGGAATGGTATAGCGAGGGAAGTGGGAGTGGGGTTCAAGATGGTTACACGTGTGTACCCACGGTGGATTCATGTCAATGTATGGCAAAATCAATACAATATTGTAACTAGCCTCCAATTAAAATTTAAAAAAATAAAAATAAAATAAAAAAATAAAAATAGCAGTGTATATGATGTACAAAATTACATTCAATCAGGTACTGATGACAAAATAGAGAACAAATCATGTAATTTTTATTACAGTTTTCCAATTTATAACCAAAATATACAACCACTACATTTAAAATCAGTTTGTACAATCATAGTTAAAGTGCTAAGTAAAAACATTTACAAAAACTTGACATCAGTCTACTGAAAACAAAATAAATCTACAAGAGCAGAGTACAAAGCACATCAGTTAATGTGAAAGCACGGTTCATGCTCTAATCAAGCACACTTGCCCTCTATATAGCTTCACAACAGTAAATTCTCTACTCATTTGGAAATTAATAATCAATTTTAAACACATAAAAAGGAAATATGAAGAACTAATGCCACAAAATACAAATCTTCATCAGCACAGTTTCCAACCGGATGCTTATATGATAAAGCAAGATTAAAACTTTAGATCAATTTTAGGATCACCTCTATCAACGTAATTCAGATTAGGGTCTAAAAACTAAACTGCTAAGTGCCAGCAGTTCAAAAACAATAGCTTTTAAAAATAATGAGAAAGGAATATCTCTTCTACCTTTATATTTCTTGAAAAAAGGAGAATGTGGTGGTCATTTCTCATAGCAGTAAAATGAGTAAAGACTTAAAAAAAAAATGGAGAATGCCCACCAATAAATTTAGTATGAGGAAGCAGAGCTGGAAGACAGGCTCAGTTGAAGGTAGACTGAGTCTGAAATACAGACAGCCTTTGAACAATGTGGGTGAAGGATATCTAAGATTTTCCAGACACAGTTTTTGAACTGAAAATCATAAGATCAGCAAGGACCCTACTTTTTATGACCTTTAAGAGGAATGACTGACTCCCTTCCTCAAGGTCACTGAAAACACACAGGACTTTCAGTCATCACATGGGCTCTTCAAAAGAGGAGCAGATTCCCAACTTAAGTCACCTAAATGAAATCTCTTGTCTCAAAATAGTTTCACCAACACTGATTGAACTATTTCCACTTTTATTTTAAAGCTAACTATTTATTTTACTAATTGATAGTCATCTGTGCTAGCAACAATGTATTCGTTTTTTTTAAAACAGGTGAAAGGGCTATAGTCAAGAACACTTTATTCCAAACCAAGACCCCTAGGTTAATTTTGGAGAGCATTAGGTCAGCTCTTGTGGGCTATCTGCTAACCTTATTATTCATAATATTATATACATGAGGGATATAGTCTGACTTTGGAACAACCCAATCCACAACCTTTCAAAACACAGATCTATTTAAAATTGGGGATTTCCTATGTAGGAGCTTCTAATTTCTATACCATTTTTTATACTCTTACGTTTTAATTCTTATTACGTGAAACACAAGTATAAAGAAAATCTTTAAAATGGCATGTTTAGGCAAATTTGTTGGCTACATAACATTATTATTTTAGAAAGCATACTCAGAATACAAAATTATATAGCCGGCAAAATTGAGTCCGGCTCGATTAGATATTGGTGGGGCTAGTTATTTTGCC
The DNA here is from genome assembly GCF_049115385.1 of Moschus berezovskii. Classification (NCBI taxonomy): domain Eukaryota; kingdom Metazoa; phylum Chordata; class Mammalia; order Artiodactyla; family Moschidae; genus Moschus; species Moschus berezovskii. The sequence goes on from NC_142474.1 coordinate 86,404,521, forward strand.
TTCAAATGATATTACAGATTAATCTTTTGATATATGACAATATCTCAGTGAATGAAAGCTGAAAAACTATACACAGATTTAATGAAAAACTTACATACCTTAAGCATTCCCAAAAGATATTTGCTTCAATTATTGAAGTCATTTTGATTAAAAACCTTTGAAAACTGGGCAATTTAACAGCAAAACAAAGCAGAATTTTCTTGATAGGCCTCTGATTATCTGTAGTTTGAATCTTCATGAAGCCTCATCTCTGGTAAGTCAGTTAAAAGAGTTGAATTGGGAAGTTGAAATATCTCTTCTAAAAGATCTTTTGTTTGATTGTTTCTTAAATATGTATTATGAAACTGCTAACATTTGATCAACAAAACCAGCAGCTTCACATAGCTCAGAATAATAATACCTAGCTATGGCCACGTCATATGACTCTCCTTGGGCTGACTCTCAAAAACAAAAACCCATCTACTCAAGAGCTTTCTACTGAGATGACCATGATAACTTAACATATACAATAATGTACAACACTAAGAAAATAAAAGACAAAACAAAAAAAGGGGCTCCAAAAAAAAAAAAAAACCCACTCACATTAAATAAATGTGAGCTTCAGGTATTGTATATTACAGAAAGTGAAAAAACTATTAACTGCCGGTTCCAGCGGTGCAGACGTGAGAGAGGCCGGCTCCTGCGGCACAGATGTGAGAGACACCAGCTTCAGCTGCACAGACGCGAGAGACTCTGGCTCCAGTGGAACCGACCACATGCAGAAGCATGGCAGAGAGGAGCTACACCACGTCCAAGGTAAGGTACAGTGGCTGCGCTTTGCTGGAGCAGTTGTGAAGAGATATTCCATGACCAAAGTAAGAGAAACCCAAATAAGACGGTAGGTATTGCAAGGGGGCATCAGAAGTCAAACACACTGAAATTATAATTACAGAAAACTAGTTGATCTGATCACATGGACCACAGCCCTGTCTAACTCAATGAAATTAAGCCATGCTGTGTGGGGCCACCCAAGACGGATGGGTCATGGTGGAGAGGTCTGACAGAATGTGGTCCACTGGAGAAGGGAATGGCAAACCACTTCAGTATACTTGCCTTGAGAACCCCATGAACAGTATCAAAAGGCAAAATGATAGGATACTGAATGAGGAAGTCCCCAGGTTGTAGGTGCCCTGTATGCTACTAGAGATCAGTGGAGAAATAACTCCAGAAAGAGTGAAGGTATGGAGCTAAAGTGAAACAAATACCCAGTTGTAGATGTGACTGGTGAAAGAAGCAAGGTCTGGTGCTGTAAAGAGCAATATTGAATAGGAACCTGGAATGTTAGGTCCATGAATCAAGGAAAATTGGAAGTGGTCAAACAGGAGATGACAAGAGTGAACATAGACATTCTAGGAATCAGTGAACTAAAATAGACTGGAATGGGTGAATTTAACTCAGTTCAGTTCAGTTCAGTCGCTCAGTCGTGTCCGACTCTCCGCGATCCCATGAATCACAGCACGCCAGGCCTCCCTGTCCATCACCAACTCCCGGAGTTCACTTAAACTCATGTCCACAGAGTCGGTGATGCCATCCAGCCATCTCAGATGACCATTATATCTACTACTGTGGGCAGGAACCCCTTAGAAGAAATGGAGTAGCCATCATGGTCAACAAAAGAGTCTGAAATGCAGTACTTGGATGCAATCTTAAAAAGACAGAATGATTTCTGTTCATCTCCAAGGCAAACCATTCAATATTACAATAATCCAGGTGTATAAACCAACCAGTAATGCTGAAGAAGCCAAAGTTGAACGGTTCTATGAAGACTTACAAGACCTTTTAGAACTAACACCCAAAAAAGATGTCCTTTTCATTATAGGGGACGGGAATGAAAAAGTAGGAAGTCAAGAAACACCTGGAGTAGCAGGCAAATTTGGCCTTGGAGCATGAAATGAAGCAGGGCAAAGGCTAATAGAGTTTTGCTAAGAGGATTCATTGGTCATAGCAAACACCGTCTTCCAGCAACACAAAAGAAGACTCTACACATGGACATCACCAGATGGTCCACACTGAAATCAGATTGATTATATTCTTTGCAGCCAAAGATGGAGACGCTCTATACAGTTAGCAAAAACAAGAACAGGAGATGACTGTGGCTCAGACCATGAACTCCTTATTGCCAAATTCAGACTTAAATTGAAGAAAGCAGGAAAAACCACTAGACCATTCAGGTATGACCTAAATCAAATCCCTTATGATTATATAGTGGAAGTGAGAAATAGATTTAAGGGACTAGATCTGATAGATAGAGTGCCTGATGAACTCTGGACGGAGGTTCGTGACATTGTACAGGAGACAGGGACCAAGACCATCCCCATGGAAAAGAAATGCAAAAAAGCAAAATGGCTGTCTGAGGAGGCCTTACAAATAGCTGTGAAAAGAAGAGAAGCGAAAAGCAAAGGAGAAAAGGAAAGATATAAGCATCTGAATGCAGAGTTCCAAAGAATAGCAAGGAGAGATAAGAAAGCCTTCTTCAGTAATCAATGCAAAGAAATGGAGGAAAACAACAGAATAGGAAAATCAAGAGATCTCTTCAAGAAAATTAGAGATATCAAGGGAACATTTCATGCAAAGATGGGCTCGATAAAGGACAGAAATGGTATGGACCTAACAGAAGCAGAAGATATTAAGAAGAGGTGGCAAGAATACACAGAAGAATTGTACAAAAAAGATCTTCAAGACGAAGATAATCACAATGACATGATCACTGACCTAGAGCCAGACATCTTGGACTGTGAAGTCAAAGGGGCCTTAGAGAGCATCACTACGAACAAAGCTAGTGGAGGTGATGGAATTCCAATTGAGCTATTACAAATCCTGAAAGATGATGCTGTGAAAGTGCTACACTCAATATGCCAGCAAATTTGGAATACTCACTAGTGGCCATAGGACTGGAAAAGGTCAGTCTTCATTCCAATCCCAAAGAAAGGCAATGCCAAAGAATGCTCAAACTACTGCATATTTGCACTCATCACACATGCTAGTAAAGTCATGCTCAAAATTCTCCAAGCCAGGCTTCAGCAATACGTGAACGGTGAACTGCCAGATGTTCAAGCAGGTTTTATAAACGGCAGAGGCACCAGAGATCAAATTGTCAACATCCACTGGATCATGGAGAAAGCAAGAGAGTTCCAGAAAAACATCTATTTCTGCTTCATTGACTATGCCAAAACCTTTGACTATGTGGATCACAGTAAACTGTGGAAAATCCTGAAAGAGATGGGAATCCCAGACCACCTGACCTGCCTCTTGAGAAACCTGTATGCAGGTCAGGAAGCAACAGTTAGGACTGGATATGGAACAATAGACTGGTTCCAAATAGGAAAGGGAGTACGTCAAGGTTGTATATTGTCACCCTGCTTATTTAACTTCTATGCAGAGTACATCGTGAGGAATGCTGGGCTGGAAGAAGCACAAGCTGGAATCAAGATTGTCAGGAGAAATATCAATAACCTCAGATATGCAGACGACACCACCCTTATGGCAAAAAGTGAAGAGGAACTAAAAAGCCTTTTGATGAAAATGAAAGAGGAGAGTGGAAAGGTTGGCTTGAAGCTCAACATTCAGAAAACAAAGACCATGGCATCTGGTCCCATCACTTCATGGGAAATAGATGGGGAAACAGTGGATACAGTGTCAGACTTTATTTTGGGGGGGCTGCAAAATCACTGCAGATGCTCATTTCAGCCATGAAATTAAAAGACGCTTACTCCTTGGAAGGAAAGTTATGACCAACCTAGTTAGCATATTAAAAAACAGAGACATTACTTTGCCAACCAAGGTCCGACCTGTTAAGGCTATGGTTTTTCCTGTGGTCATGTGTGGATGTGAGAGTTGGACTGTGAAGAAAGCTGATTGCTGACGCATTGATTGTTTTGAAATATGGTGCTGGAGAAGACTCTTGAGAGTCCCTTGGACTGCAAGGAGATCCACCCAGTCCATTCTAAAGGAGATCGATCCTAGGTGTTCATTGGAAGGACTGATGCTAAAGCTGAAACTCCAATACTTTGGCCACCTCATGCGACGAGTTGACTCACTGGAAAAGACTCTGATGCTGGGAGTGATTGGGGGCTGGAGGAGACGGGGACGGCAGAGAACGAGATGGCTGGATGGAATCACCAACTTGATGGAGGTGAGTTTGAGTTAACTCCGGGAGTTGGTGATGGACAGGGAGGCCTGGTGTGCTGTGATTCATGGGGTTGAAACGAGTCAGACACGACTGAGCGACTGAACTAAACTGATGATAAACTGTAGACATACTTATATAAATAATCCAAATTGGCATTTTCTTAAAAAGCTTAAATGAGAAGAAACAGCTTCCATAGCTCTTTCAAGACAATTTAACAGCTTTTAAGTGTCAAACGAACTTTTTTTTCTGGGAATGGGAGAAAGCGATGGTGTATGCATGGTGTAGCTCTCTTTATCATGCCAAATTAAATGTTCAAACTTCAGTCACTCCTTCACATAGTAATATGTTTAAACTTCAATGAAAAAATAAAACTTAAAAATGGAGTGTGGTGTTGGAAAATAAAAGCAGAGAAGTTGTTTGAAGTTGGTATTAAATATTTGGGGGAAAAGATTTGTGAAATGGGATCATTCTAGAGGCATTAACTTTTTAAAAAAAGATGAATGATAAAAAATTCAGATTTATTATAATTCACACCTGATGAGAAGAGAACTTCCAAACGTTTTCAAATCAGAGAGTCCTTTTCATGATTAAAAATGTTCACATTTAAAGAAACTGCAACATTTTCAAGTAAATGTTCCCCTCAACTCAATGTAAAGAACTACTGTGTTGATCTTGTCTCAGAAACACAGAATTATTTCATACTAAAACTTTCTGCCAACAAGAGTAGTTCAGAGAAAAATTACCTGAAGCAGGGCTAAGGGAGAGATGGAAGATATTTATAAACTTAATTTTCAAAACTGAGGAGGGGTCAGTTAGAAAAGCAGAAAATTGGTGGATGGATAAATATAAATTAAACCACCCTAGGATTATCTGTTTTACCTTATAGAATATCCTATTATCAAAACCCAGAAAATACTCAATGAAATTTTTAGACCTCAGACTCAAGGTTTAACAAATATAATAGCAAAACACACAGAGTCAGATAACTGAAAAGAAAGTTGTGGTGGTTGTTCTTAACAGGTGGTTAATATAACACTGTAATATAGCAATGTGTGAATGAGAGACGCTGGGCATCTAATTGAACTTTTGGATGTCAGGAGAGCTCCCTGCCCAGTGAACTGACCAAAGAAAGACAAGGAATCAAGTACAGCCAAACAAATTACATCAGAAACTAGTGCAACTTTCTGTATCAATTTCCATTATTCTTCTCTACCCACCAGACACCAAACCCAGTACCTAGATTGTAAATCTACAGACCAAGGGTTCAAGAGATTGACAGGAGTTAATGAAGACAATTAGAGCAAAGACAATGATCTTTAAGAGTAATAGGAACCTCTATGGCCTGGTTCTCAGAGAATGTAATTATCAAGAAATCTAGAAGAGAACTCTGTCGAGAGATGGAAGTAATAGAATCTCTACATTTTATTACAGAAGGAGGCTTCATAGAAACATCTTCTGCAGAGCTGAAAAAATAAAACAAACAAACCACATTTATCTCTAAAGATATTTTAAAGTGGGACATTCATTTGCTCATGGCAATCTGGCAACTGTAATTACGCAAAGAATCTAAGAATTCAGTTTATGGATAATTACTGAACAGACAAATTCCAATCCAGTCCTCAATTCTTTTTGTATTTTATAATTATTTTAATGTCAGCAAAAAATAACAGCTTTTCAATTAGTTCAGTTCAGTTCATATAACTGTTACATGCTTTGTTTACTAATTTTACCTTAATACAGTTTTTTTTAAAGTTTAGCCTAAGTAGCTATGCTCATATTTAAGAAAACAAAGACCACAAATTAGAGATGTTATTTTATTTTACTGTACATCAGTTTTAAGGTGCTTATATTGGTTCCTTAGGAGATTTTTCCCTTGGGAGGAAAAAAAGTCATGTTGATTATTTGTAATTTTTTTTTTTTTTTTACTTTTACAATGTGTAATGTAATTTTCCTCCGTTAAAATTACCTAAAATCAAGAATGAAAAACAAAATCAGCAACATCTGAATTCTTTCAATTTAAGTGCAACTTGTATTAACATTGCAGGCTGATCTAGTAAATGGAGTTCATGGGAGGATAACAAGAATAAGATAATGATTTTAAAATAGTCAAGGGATAACCAAACCAGAGACAGGTGGAATTTGAGACACAACCTGGTCTAATCCCCTTTTTCTTTCACTTACAGATGGTTAAATTGAGGTCCCAAGAGATAAAATTGCAACATTCCACAACTCATTGAAAACAGAGTCAACACTACAATTCAGCCCTCTGATACAAAGTTCTGTCAGATTTAAAAATTAATATAATATATTTTTACTAAGCATTCAAAAAATCTGCCAATTTAGAAAAAAGAAACTATTAAGCTCTAAAGTTCTTTTAAGTCAATAGCATGTCAACACAGTTAAAGTTTAATACTTTCAAGTTAGCAATACAAAGAAGCTAACTTATATAATAAAAATCCCAGGGCTATAATAAAAATATAGCTCATCCCACTGCACGAAATGTGATAAAAAGCTTGAAAAATATCACTGTCTTATAAAAATTAATATTATTAATGAACAGTAATTATGAAAATAATGAAACACTGAATTTTCAAGGTCTGAATTACTCTAAGGTAAATACTTGCTTCTCTTGATCAGGGAAAACTGTTGACAGTGGCCAATGAAATGATAAAAAATTATAAATAATGCTATATCACACCAATGAAAATGCCCAAGAAAGAACAAAACAGATTTCCTAAGAAAGGTGATTATTAAAATAAACAATTCTGAAGGAAACCATTCTTCAATACATTTAAGTAGATTGAACTACTCTCTTTTATAAGAAGTAATGTTGTACTAGCATGGGATTTGAAAGTGAATTTAAGTGAAAATTTACTTTCTTTTATCTATATGGCAACAAAAAAGTTACTTTCTAATTAAAGATCACAGAATAAGAAATATGCTTATTAATTTACTGTGTTAAATCTTTACAAATCAACCAAATAGGAATGTCTACAAAGATGGCTGGTTCTGGATAAACCTTAATATTCTCTTTCCCAGAACACTTTGGACCTTGAGAGAAATTATTATAATCCTATCAATTTTGCTATTAAGGAAGTATAGAATTTAAATTAGGAGAAAATCCAGGAGAGTAATTACAAAAGATGGTAGGTAAAGGTTCCTTAGTTTTCCCATTCCTTTCTTAAAAATCATATAATTGGAGCAAAACAGAATTGAAGTGAATTAAAATTTGAAGAGATGTCACCATAATTTTTTCATAAAAAATATAAAAATGACACAAGAATAATGTATAAAATCATACAGCTACTAAGAAACATAGATGAATTAAACAAACACCTTTCCTTACTCAGTTGTAAAAAGGCACAAAAGAAGTTTAAAAGAATCGTGAGTTCCTTTGTACATCTAAGTTCTATAAAAATGCCCTTTTGTGTGTTTATGTGTGGAAGAGTGGAGAAATCCTTACTTTATGCAGGTTAAAAAATTACATATACAAATATAATAGTATCACTTAAAATTTAAATTTTTTGCCATGATGAAAACCAATAAGTTACAGTAATCAAAATTCTTTTGATTAAAGATAAAAGTAATCCTTTTTTAATAGAAAAGAATTGTTCCTAATTGGAAATAATTAGGCATATTAAAGACCTCAAAGGAAAAATAGTAACAAGGCCTACACTTCTCTTTATAGCTTTCTTGCCAAACTGATGTAGTTATATCATTCCATATCAAAGGAGACATATAATGAATATCCCCAAATTTCTGTTTAAAGTGACCTATAAATTCAACCATATAAATGTTCAGAGCATATTCTGGTATAACATATAATAAAGGGCCAATACAATCTAAGGGCATAGTCATTCTCAAAAAAGAATCTCATTTTTAAAAGGTCAATTGGATTGCTGATTTAAAGACTGTCAAATGAATACTGGCCTAACTGCCTATTCTGTTTTTTACTGCTCGGCTCAGACGGTAAAGCATCTGCCTACAATGAGGGAGATCCAGGTTCAATCCCTGAGTAGGGAAGATCCTCTGGAGAAGGAATAGCAGCCCACTACAGTACTCTTGCCTGGAGAATCCCATGGACAGAGAAGCATGGTAAGCTACAGTCCATGGGGTCGCAAAGAGTCGGACATGACTGAGCGACTTCACTTCACCACTATGCTTACTTTCTGTAACCCCCAAATTCTAACAAAAACGGATCCCATCAGTGTTTTCTTAAAGAGCACTATAACTCTTGTTAGCTCATTTGATCTTCACAATGTCTTGTAAAGCAGATCTCAGAGCCCCAAATTACCTATCCTCATTTTACATCAAAGAAATTGAGACAAAGAGAAATTAAATGACCCGTTCAGTTTACATCATTATTATGGTGTAATAATAATACACCATATTAATTGAATGAATTGAATTGAATTGAATTCCACCCCAAGGCAATTTTCATTATGCTAGACTATGTTAATCATCCAAGTATGATAATATATAAGTATACCTTTGGCATGTCAAAAGCAATATAAATATCATCATAGTGAAAATTTAGTATGTTAAAATTTTTTAAGCTCCAGCCAATGATGCACTATTTTATCAAAAAATTGTAAGTACTTCCTTTTATTTCATGGGGATATTGTCTACATAAATAAAGTTACAGCTTCAGCTATTTCCAGCTATTATCACAAAGAAACTAATGAGGTAGGTTAAAATGTAGTTAATTTTACTCATTTGAAGAGATTCTTAGAATTTTCTTAAATATGCTGTAAGAAACAGTTTTAGAAAAAGAAAATCATTATTAATAAAGTTTCACTTGAATATTCATTCACCCAACTAGCATACAAAGATGTAATTTCACATAAAACCAATAAGAACCTACTTCTAAAAACTGCTGTTAACCTTTTAAAATAATATAAAGTGTTGGTATAAGTTTGTATATATATTTAATTAAAATAGTAATGTGTGCTGTTACTCTAGGAGAAATAAACTTTATTTGGTGCAACATCGATTATTACTTGCCACAGATTATTCTGGAAAAGCAGAGAGTCATTTCACTTAGCTTAAATTTAGACTCTTCAAATTTCTTTGAACTGAGACTATCACTACTAAAGTGACTTGCGTAACTTTATTTTTTGAAAACCTACCATGTCCTCTTCTAGTTGCTGAGTTATTAACTGTTCTTTGAAACTAATTATTGTTTTGAGCTTAATATTACTTTGGGTAGTTTGCTTTAATCACTGAAAAAATTCAATTCAATATTGCTAAAAGCAGAGTACTTTTCGAAAACTTTTTGGTTATATGTTAACATTTTAGAGAGAATTATTTTTTCTCAGTTGTCAATTAAACAAATAAAATACTAAACATTATCATCTGCCAATCACAACACAAATTAAACATATGGTAAAAAAGCTGTCCGGACTTGTTCAAGTTGGTTTAAGTTAGTTGAGACTTGAAACTGCTGTTTTAATATAGTTCTTCAACTGTTTCTTTAAAGAAAAAAAACTTAATTCTGAGCACTAGTTTGATAAATAACACAACCCAAACTAAATACTGTTATTTAAAATGACGAATTAACAATATTAATTAAGTTCTGTGAAGCAAAACTAAGGTAGTGAAAATAACTGAAAGGCCAATAAAGCATTTACAAATATATCAACAGTTTAATAGAGAAGATACAAATGAATATTTAAAAATCAGGAAGCACAGGGGTAAGATTTTCTTATTGATGTTCACTTAACTGTCTATGGATGTGAGAGTTGGACTGTGAAGAAAGCTAAGTGCCAAAGAACTGATGCTTTTGAACTCTGGTGTTGGAGAAGACTCTTGAGAGTTCCTTGGACTGCAAGTAGATCCAACCAGTCCATTGTAAAGGAGATCAGTCCTGGGTGTTCATTGGAAGGACTGATGTTGAAGCTGAAACTCAAATACTTTGGCCACCTTATGCAAAGAGCTGACTCATTGGGAAAGACCTTGATGCTGGGAAGGACTGGGGGCAGGAGGAGAAGAGGACGACAGAGGATGAGATGGCGGGATGGCATCACTGACTCAATGGACATGAGTCTGGGTAAACTCCGAGAGTTGGTGATGGACAGAGAGGCCTGATGTTCTGTGATTCATGGGGTTGCAAAGAGTCAGGCATGACTGAGCGACTGAACTGAACTGAACTGTCTATACTTGGCCCACAAAGAAACCAATTAACATTTTGGCAACTGATGATATAATGCAGATGGCAATGAATTACAGCATTTTGAGTTCAAACTGGAACCTTCTATGTTAACTTATTTTTGTGACTGAATGTTTTGGTCTTTCATGCTGTTCTCAGGAGAAATTTTCAGACAAAAGCCTCAAGAATTACTGATTTATTTAGAAATGAGTTCTTACCAATTTGATCTTCAGAGTAAAGGTCTATTGTCAGATGTGAGGGAATTCAGAATCTACTTGCCTTGAGTATTAATTCAACTTTCAAGGATGAAGACAATGAGGATGGAGGGAAAAGTAAAGCATTTGAGCCAAATGTTCAAATATCTTATGAAGAATTAATAATAGTTCAGTTCAGTTCAGTCGTTGAGTCATGTCCCACTCTCTGCGACCCCATGAATCACAGCACGCCAGGCCTCCCTGTCCATTACCAACTCCCGGAGTTCACTCAAACCCACGTCCATTGAGTCGGTGATGCCATCCAGCCATCTCACTCTCTGTCATCCCCTTCTCTTCCTGCCCCCAATCCCTCCCAACATCAAAGTATTTTCCAGTGAGTCAATTCGTCGCATGAGGTGGCCAAAGTATTGGAGTTTCAGCTTTAGCATCAGTCCTTCCAATGAACACCCAGGATTGATCTCCTTTAGAATGGACTGGTTGGATCTCCTTGCAGTCCAAGGGACTCTCAAGAGTCTTCTCCAACACCACAGTTCAAAAGCATCAATTTTTCGGCGATCAGCTTTCTTCACAGTCCAACTCTCACATCCATACATGACCACTGGAAAAACCATAGCCTTGACTAGATGGACCTTGGTTTGGAAAGTAATGTCTCTGCTTTTTAATATGCTATCTAGGTTGGTCATAACTTTCCTTCCAAGGAGTAAGCCTCTTTTAATTTCATGGCTGGACTCAGAATCCACAGTGATTTTGGAGCCCCCAAAAATAAAGTCTGACACTGTTTCCCCATCTATTTCCCATGGAGTGATGGGACCAGATGCCATGATCTTAGTTTTCTGAATGTTGAGCTTCAAGCCAACCTTTCCACTCCCCTCTTTCACATTCATCAAGAGGCTTTTAAGTTCCTCTTCACTTTCTGCCGTAAGGGTGGTGTCATCTGCATATCTGAGGTTATTGATATTTCTCCCAGCAATCTTGATTCCAGCTTGTGCTTCTTCCAGCCCACTGTTCTTCATGATGTACTCTGCATAGAAGTTAAATAAGCAGGGTGACAACATACAACCTTGAGCTAGTCCTTTTCCTATTTGGAACCAGTCTGTTGTTCCATGTCCCGTTCTAACTGTTGCTTCCTGACCTGCATACAGGCTTTTCAAGAGGCATGTCAGGTGATCTGGTATTCCCATCTCTTTCAGAATTTTCCACAGTTTATTGTGATCCACACAGTCAAAGGCCTTGGCATAGTCAATGAAGCAGAAATAGATATTTTTCTGGAACTCTCTTGCATTTTTCCATGATCCAACGGATGTTGGCAATTTGATCTCTGGTGCCTCTGCCTTTTCTAAAACCTGCTTGAACATCTGGAAGTTCACTGTTCACGTACTGCTGAAGCCTGGCTTGGAGAATTTTGAGCATGACTTTACTAGCGTGTGAGATGAGTGCAACTGTGCGGTAGTTTGAGCATTCTTTGGCATTGCCTTTCTTTGGGATTGGAATGAAGACAGACCTTTTCCAGTCCTGTGGCCACTAGTGAGTTTTCCAAATTTGCTGGCATATTGAGTGAATCACATTCACAGTATCATCTTTCAGGATTTGAAATAGCTCAACTGGAATTCCATCACCTCCACTAGCTTTGTTTGTAGTGATGCTTTCCAAGGCCCACTTCACTTCACATACCAAGATTTCTGGCTCTAGGTCAGTGATCACACCCTCGTGATTATCTTGGTCGTAAAGATCTTTTTTGTACAGTTCTTCTGTTTATTCTTGCCATCTTTTCTTAATATCTTCTGCTTCTGTTAGGTCCATACCATTCTTGTCTTTTATCGAGCCCATCTTTCCATGAAATGTTCCCTTGGTATCTCTGATTTTCTTGAAGGGATCTCTAGTCTTTCCTATTCTGTTGATTTCCTCTATTTCTTTGCGCTGATTGCTGAAGAAGGCTTTCTTATCTCTCCTTGCTATTCTTTGGAACTCTGCATTTAGATGCTTATATCTTTCCTTTTCTCCTTTGCTTTTCGCTTCTCTTCTTTTCATTGCTATTTGTAAGGCCTCCTCAGACAGCCATTTTGCTTTTTTTGCATTTCTTTTCTATGGGGATGGTCTTGGTCCCTGTCTCCTGTACAATGTCATGAACTTCGGTCCAGAGTTCATCAGGCACTCTATCTTTCAGATCTAGTCCCTTAAATCTATTTCTCACTTCCACTGTATACTCATAAGGGATTTGATTTAGGTCATATCTGAATGGTCTAGTGGTTTTCCCTACTTTCTTCAATTTAAGTCTGAATTTGGCAATAAGGAGTTCATGGTCTGAGCCACAGTCATCTCCTGTTCTTGTTTTTGCTAACTCTATAGAGCTTCTCCATCTTTGGGTGTAAAAATATAATCAATCTGATTTCAGTGTTGACCATCTGGTGATGTCCATGTGTCGAGTCTTCCTTTGTGTTGTCGGAAAAGGTTATTTGCTATGACCAGTGCATTCTCTTGACAAAACTCTATTAGCCTTTGCCCTGCTTCATTCCGTGCTCCAAGGCCAAATTTGCCTGTTACTCCAAGTGTTTCTTGACTTTCTACTTTTGAATTCCAGTCCCCTAGAATGAAAAGGACATCTTTTTTGGGTGTTGGTTCTAAAAGGTTTGTAAGTCTTCATAGTACCATTCAACTTCGGCTTCTTCAGCATTACTGGTTGGGGCATAGGCTTAGATTACTGTAATATTGAATGGTTTGCCTTGTAAACCAACAGGAATCATTTTGTCATTTTTAAGATTGCATCCAAGTACTGCATTTCAGACTCTTTTGTTGACCATGATGGCTACTCCATTTCTTCTATGGGATTCCTGCCCACAGTAGTAGATATAATGGTCATCTGAGTTAAATTCACCCATTTCAGTCCATTTTAGTTCAGTGATTCCTAGAATGTCTATGTTCACTCTTGTCATCTCCTGTTTGACTACTTCCAATTTTCCTTGATTCATGGACCTAACATTCCAGGTTCCTATGCAATATTGCTCTTTACAGCATCGGACCTTGCTTCTATCACCAGTCACATCTACCACTGGGTATTTGTTTTGCTTTGGCTCCAACCTTTCATTCTTTCTGGAGTTATTTCTTCACTGATCCCCAGCAGCATACTGGGCACCTACTGTCCTGGGGAATTCCTCATTCCTTATCCTATTATTTTGCCTTAAATATTAAGAAATATGTACTTTGAAAGAAAAAAAACATGACAGGCAAACAAGTTATTATTATCAGAAAACTGACTTCTGTGCCTGATGAAAGCTTTTCCAATACCAAATTTCTTGGTACATTTTGTTTTAAAGAAGGAGAGGAAAAAGTCCACATGAATTCAAACACATGTCAAAGGTTTTACTATGGGAACCCTCAAATAAATATCTTAAGTCCTCAATAATCTCAATCACCTCTAGTTCGTAACACTAAAGTTTTCAAAGAGCTTTCATCTTTCATACGATTTTTCGTCTGATACCTATTGACAACTTTGTGAGGTAGGTATTTATTTTCTATCTTCATTCCAAAACAAGGGAACTGAGGCTAAGAGAAATTAACTTGTAAAAGGTCAAAAACTAACACACGGCAAAATCATACCTCTCTGGAGTCTAGAATATTTTTTAAAGTCTAATTCTTGGGTATCTGCATAAGAATCACCGAAGTCCTACCATCACCTTTGACTTACTGAGTATGAATATTTAGAAGTGGTTTCCAGAATTCCAGTTGTAGATCAATCAGGTAATGGATATAAAAGCCTAACATTGTGTCCAGCTAGGTTTTCACATGCTATAATGTGATGCCATCACATTGTCAGCAGGGGCAAGTTAGTTTCAAACAGCCTGCAATCAGGCCTGCAGCAGATTAGAATCACTGGGGAAGCTTTTTACAAAACTACCAGTCCTCATCTCAATGAAAGGAAGGTGTGAGGCATCCGAGGTTCCCCGAGTGATTCTTATCTGCAGTCAGGGTTGAGGATGGCTTGTTTAAATATGCTTGTCTACACAACACATCCAGCATTTTCCAGAATTTTTCTTTCCCTTCCGATCACTATCATGCCTAATAAAGTTTACAATTTTTATTTAAGTTATTGAATATTACAAGGCAAAATGTCAAAGATATTTGAGTTGATATTTTTAAGGTTAAAAAATACTTCATAGCAAGACTAATCATGCTTCATTAAGCTACAATGAATTTCAAATATCCCAAATTAATCACCACTGTGGACTCGGGTTATATATATATTTCAGCTGTAAACAAGAATGACCCAGAATCTGAAGGTAAGGGTGTGGGGCAAAAGCTGTAGCTTATTGGCTACTGGGCAATGCGAGTGCAAACGAGTCCACTGATAGGAGGGGCCTGGATACCAACATCTGGTGGCTTTGGCAAGATTACATCTCACTGCAAAAAACACAATAACAAATACAGAGGAAACACCTTGCTGTTTTGTAACTATGGTTACTAAAAAAAGGCTTACAGTGTGTGATGCTTATCTTATTACATGCTTCCATAGAACATATCTGAACATGAACTTCTCTACAAATCAATACTACTACATGGGAAAATACGGCTAAAAGTGAAAATTTTCTGTCAGGCATACGGATAAGTTATCAATATAAAACACAGCCTGTAAAAGTAATATTTACTAAAATAACAAAAAACAACACAATTACTGAGGGAAAAAAATGCCCATCTCTGCTTTTACTCTGTTGCTAATCCTACTCCTGTATTTCTCTGGATAAAGACTATTTTGACAGAATTTCAAAAGAGTCTTCAGTAGACTAATCAGATTCTTCAGTTTATTTTATATTCTATTAGCTAACATACCCTTGCTGATTTATCAAATTCTCCTTCAGTTTAAAAACACAGTTCTTTTTCACTTAGTAGAAAGAAAACTACAAAGTCCTACTATTCATCTGAGAAATAAAGCTTGCATAGAAAATTTCTTTAATTCTGAAATTTTGATTTATTAACAGAGAACTACCAGAATGTTATCTCACAACTAGTTGATATTTTATGAAAGTTCACTATAAAGCAGTCAGCATACATTTAGGATTTTTCCAAATATAAAACAAGTGGGTTTATAAAAATGCTTACCAGACAAATAATTATTTCTTCATAACCTAGAAATAAGAATTATTTAAGTGATGATATCATTTTTCGCATTTTGGATGCCTCGAGGTTCCAAGTTTGATGAAGCATAAAAAGTAAAAATTTACTTTTCAGTGGACACAATCTGCACCTGACTGAAAGCATCATAACTGAGCTATAGCAATCAGTCATGCAAAGGCAAAGAATATAATCTGCTTTTAAAACAGCACAAATTTTCCACCTTAGACAGGACAATTTAAGCACTGTTTCCATCTTCTTCAATAACCCGATTCATGCTGGTACCATGTGTGACGAGTCATAGGATGATTACTGAGATCTCTGATGCTGCTATGTCATGATTGCTCATTGAGCTGGTGGGGACTACTGTGCCTGGAGTGATTTGTAAGTAATGACATGCTGCCATGAGGTAGTCAGTCTCTCCTCCATTCCTCTGTAACTGCAGGGAGTGTACCTAATGTGGGAGGTAACAGAACACACTAGAAAATAATACTAAAATTTTTCATGAAAATAACACTGATTTACAAAATAATTTCATGATTTACATTGTTGAATTATTCAAATGGCCAAACAAAAGGGAGAAAAAGTCTACTATTTAGGCTCAGAATTAAGAACTGCCTTGCAACAAGACAGAATCTGAAGTTAAGCAGAGCCGATTCATCTAGAACTACACTAAGTAAGGATACTTTTCTCATTCAAATAAGTTTTGGGTTGTGAGGTTGGTCCTGGGAGAGGACGAACAAGGACAGAAGAAATATGGCATCATCCCAGGCAATCTAGAAGAATGGTGATAGTCATGGTACAGCAAACTACAATTTTACTGCAACCCTGGGAATGGAAAAGGGAGCATATGAAATTAGAGGAGAAATTTGCGGAACCTTAAAAATGTAAGGGAGTTGGCAAGCAATGGTGATGCTAAATGTGGACAGCTTCCTTCCAGAGAGCCCAGTTAATAGCACAATGGTCTTACTTTTCATTAGGGCTTGAGGCTGTCAGGATGCTAGTTCATAAAAGCTGCATCAACTTAAATACACAGCTAACAACCTCCTAACACTTTGTAACCCATGTTCCCTCAGAAGCAAATTCTCTCCTTATCCCTTCCCCACGATGCAGCTTTTTAGTATGTCAACTGGGCTCCATTGCTCATCGCAGTCCGTCCTCTCCATCATTCTATTTATCTTGAAAAGCAGCAGTGGGACCTGTAAAATTTTTCTTTTGTTATGATTCTGACTCACTGAATCCCCATTAGAGCTAAGAAAACTCACAGTCATATATACTATATGTGTGTACATGCTAAGTCACTCAGTCATGTCCAGTTCTGTGTGATGCTATGGACTGCAGCCCTCCAGGTTGCTCTGTCCATGGGATTCTCTAAGCAAGAGTACTGGAGTGTGTTGCCATGCCCTCTTCCAGTGGATCTCCTTGACAGAGGAACTGAACCTGTGTTTCCTGTGGCTCCTGCTTTGCAGGTGGATTGTTAACCACTGAGCCACCAGGAAAGCCCCCGTGTAACTATACACAGTTTTTATTTTTTATTTTTTCAAAAACAATTTTTGGAATCTTTACTTAAAAACAACCTTATCTTAAAATGGAGTAACTTTGGTTTTACGAGCAGCAAGCAAAGTATCGAAGCAAAAATGCATTACAGGAGCATTAAGTTCTACATTAGGTCACAGCGTCTAATCTGAAATCACATCCATAATATCATTTTTCAGGATATCTGGGAAATAGTTATTTCCCAGGATGTCTGAATCATAGCTACTCTATTTTGACTTTTAATTGTAAAAAAAAAAAAAAAAAAAAAATTTTTTTTTTAATAGCCAAAGCAGATTTCACCATTAACGACATCAGTGTTTTTCTAGGTATGAGAAGATGCAGGAATTGGAACTCATAAAACCTTTTTCTGAAAAGATCTAACAATCTGAAGGCCTGATCTGTCAGTTTTTTATTTCTTTTTCGGAGCACAGAGTGCCTCATTCCTGATTTTCACCCTGAACTTCTTTCAGGGGGTGTTGAAGGTCAGCAGCTTGCAATGGTCATGATGTAATCTTTGTAGAGGCAGCTGGCAAGTACCAATTTCCAGTCAGCAGGGTCCCTTCATAGCCACATATCTGACCACATGACACCATTTCATGGCCATTGTGTCCCGTGGTGCTGGGAAGGCTCATTCCCAGGTCTAGGGAAGTGATGGGCCACTCAGTGTGCTAAAATTGGACCAGGCCTTGCAAGTAGCAAAAGTCTCTGGACCACTGTCTTACTAGCCTTCTGGTCCAGGAAAATATTTCCTCTTGTTGCTTTTTCCCATACCCAGAGTCACATTATTACAATTATTGATCTCATATGGAACTGTCAGTTCAGCATTATATCACAGGCTCAGTGAAACAAGTGACATAGAAAATAATATAGCCATAGCTAGCAGTTATTAGTAAAATAAAAATTATAAGTCAAGAACTTTCATTAGATAAAGCCTGGTATACCCCAAGTCACCTGACTTCATTCGTTAAAAGATTATAATCTGGTGTTAATCTCCTGGTTGTACATTATGGAGCATCCGACCTTTATCTGAAGATTGGTTACTGAGATAAGTCTTAGAAACTAACCTAGAGTGTCCTTTTTAATAACTTAATTAAATCTTTTAGCAGTATCACGTAACAAGGAGCTGTCTCAGCAGTGAGTCTTAGTAAACACTAGATTAACAAAACTAGAAACTTAATTTAACAATTTACAAAACTTAATATTCCGTGGTTTTTCATTATGGAGGCCCTGTAGCCATGGAGGCTTTAACCCATCAAATAAAAAATGTGGTTTGTCAGGGAGCTGGGAAAAGCCAAGCAGCCATCTTGGATTTCCCATAGCCCTGACTCTGATTTCCAGCTATTGTTTTTAATTTTCCAATTTAGAAGCAGACTGTTGCCATGGTTTAAGGACATTAGGATGGAACAAGTCTAACAGAGTTTTTGTATAAGCCGAATGAGCTTTTCAGTTCAGTTCAGTTCAGTCGCTCAGTCGTGTCTGACTCTCCGTGACCAAATGAATCACAGCATGCCAGGCCTCCCTGTCTATCACCAACTCCCGGAGTACACTCAAACTCATGTCCACAGAGTCGGTGATGCCATCCAGCCATCTCATTCTCCGTCGTCCCCTTCTCCTCCCGCCCCCAACCTTTCCCAGCATCAGAGTCTTTTCCAGTGAGTCAACGCGTCGCATGAGGTGGCCAAAGTATTGCAGTTTCAGCTTTAGCATCAGTCCCTCCAATGAACATCCAGGATTGATCTCCTTTAGAATGGACTGGTTGGATCTCCTTGCAGTATAAGGGACTCTCAAGAGTCTTCTTCAACACCACAGTTCAAAAGCATCGATTCTTCGGCGATCAGCCTTCTTCACAGTCCAACTCTCACATCCATACATGACCACGGGAAAAACCATAGCCTTGACTAGATGGACCTTGGTTGGCAAAGTAATGTCTCTGCTTTTTAATATACTATCAAGGTTGGTCATAATTTTCCTTCCAAGGAGCAAGCGTCTTTTAATTTCATGGCTGCAATCAACATCTGCAGTGATTTTGGAGCCCAAAAAAACAAAGTCTGACACTGTTTCCACTGTTTTTCCATCTATTTCCCATGAAGTGATGGGACCAGATGCCATGATCTTTGTTTTCTGAATGTTGAGCTTCAAGCCAACCTTTTCACTCTTCTCTTTCACTTTCATCAAGAGGCTTTTGAGTTCCTCTTCACTTTCTGCCATTAGGGTAGTGTCATCTGCATATCTGAGGTTATTGATATTTCTCCCAGCAATCTTGATTCCAGCTTGTGCTTCTTCCAGCCCAGCGTTCCTCAAGATGTACTCGGCATATAAGTTAAATAAGCAAGGTGACAATATACAACCTTGACGTACTCGTTTTCCTATTTGGAACCTGTCTGTTGTTCCATATCCAGTTCTCACTGTTGCTTCCTGACCTGCATACAGGTTTCTCAAGAGGCAGATCAAGTGGTCTGGTATTCTCATCTCTTTCAGAATGTTCCACAGTTTATTGTGATCGACACAGTCAAAGGCTTTGGCATAGTCAATGAAGCAGAAATAGATGTTTTTCTGAAACTCTCTTGCTTTCTACATGATCCAGCGGATATTGGCAATTTGATCTCTGGTGCCTCTGCCTTTTCTAAAACCTGCTTGAACATCTGGGAGTTCACGGTTTACATACTGCTGAAGCCTAGCTTGGAGAATTTTGAGCATGACTTTACTAGCGTGTGAGATGAGTGCAATTGTGCGGTAGTTTGAGCATTCTTTGGCATTGCCTTTCTTTGGGATTGGAATGAAGACTGACCTCTTCCAGTCCTGTGGCCACTGCTGAGTTTTCCAAATCTGCTGGCATATTGAGTGCAGCACTTTCACAGCATCATCTTTCAAGACTTGAAAGAGCTCACCTGGAATTCCATCACCTCCACTAGCTTTGTTCGTAGTGATGCTTTCTAAGGCCCACTTGACTTCACATTCCAAGATGTCTGGCTCTTGGTCAGTGATCACATTATCGTGACTATCTTGTTCGTGAAGATCTTTTTTGTACAGTTCTTCTGTGTATTCCTGCCACCTCTTCTTAATATCCTCTGCTTCTGTTAGGTCCATACAACTTCTGTCCTTTATCGAGCCCATCTTTGCATGAAATGTTCCCTTGGAATCTCTAATTTTCTTGAAGAGGTCTCTTGTTTTTCCTATTCTGTTGTTTTCCTCCATTTCTTTGCATTGATCACTGAAGAAATCTTTCTTATCTCTCCTTGCTATTCTTTGGAACTCTGCATTCAGATGCTTATATCTTTTCTTTTCTCCTTTGCTTTTCGCTTCTCTTCTTTTCACAGCTATTTGTAAGGCCTCCTCAGACAGCCATTTTGCTTTTTTGCATTTCTTTTCCATGGGGATGGTCTTGGTCCCTGTCTCCTGTACAATGTCACGAACCTCCGTCCAGAATTCATCAGGCACTCTATCAATCAGATCTAGTCCCTTAAATCTATTTCTCACTTCCACTGTATAATCATAAGGGATTTGATTGAGGTCATATCTGAATGGTCTAGTGGTTTTCCCTACTTTCTTCAATTTAAGTCTGAATTTGGCAATAAGGAGTTCATGATCTGAGCCACAGTCAGCTCCTGGTCTTGTTTTCGCTAACTGTATACAGCTTCTCCATCTTTGGTTGCAAAGAATATAATCAATCTGATTTCGGTGTTGACTATCTGGTGATGTCCATGTGTAGAGTCTTCTCTTGTGTTGTTGGAAGAGGGTGTTTGCTATGACCAGTGCATTCTCTTGACAAAACTCTATTAGCCTTTGCCCTGCTTCATTCCGTGCTCCAAGGCCAAATTTGCCTGTTACTCCAGGTGTTTCTTGACTTCCTACTTTTGCATTCCAGTCCCCTATAATGAAAATGACATCTTTTTTGGGTGTTAGTTCTAAAAGGTCTTGTAGGTCTTCATAGAACCGATTAACTTCGGCTTCTTCAGCATTACTGGTTGGGGCATAGGCCTGGATTAGTGTAATATTGAATGGTTTGCCTTTGAAACGAACAGAAATCATCCTGTCATTTTTAAGATTGCATCCAAGTACTGCATTTCGGACTCTTTTGTTGACCATGATGGCTACTCCATTTCTTCTAAGGGATTCCTGCCCACAGTAGTAGATATAATGGTCATCCGAGTTAAATTCACCCATTCCAGTCCATTTTAATTCACTGATTCCTAGAATGTCTATGTTCACTCTTGCCATCACCTGTTTGACCACTTCCAATTTGCCTTGATTCATGGACCTGACATTCCAGGTTCCTATGCAATATTGCTCTTTACAGCACCGGACCTTGCTTCTATCACTGGTCACATCCACAACTGGGTATTGGTTTTGCTTTTGCCCCCTCCCTTTATTCCTTCTATAGTTATTTCTCCACTGAGCTCCAGTAGCATACTGGGCACCTACAGACCTGTGGAATTCCTCGTTCAGTATCCTAACATTTTGCCCTTTGTTATTGTTCATGGGGTTCTCAAGGCAAGTATACTGAAGTGGTTTGCCATTCCCTTCTCCAGTGGACCACATTCGGCTGTGGTCCATGTGATCAGATCGGCTAGTTTCCTGTGATTATGATTTCAGTTTGTCTGCCCTCTGGTGCCCCCTAGCAATACCTACCCGTCTTATTTGGGTTTCTCTTACCTTGGTCGTGGAAAATCTCTTCACAGCCGTGTTCAAGGTCAGGAGGGAAGGCCTTGAGGATATACCCCTCGTCCAAGGTAAGGTACAGCGGCTGCACTTTGCTGGAGCGGCTGTGAAGAGATTTTCTATGACCAAGGTGAGAGAATGAGCTTTTACATGTCTACAAACCCAACAATTGGATTAATTTCTGAAACTAACATAGGATCAGGCCTATGGTAGAAAAGCATTTGATTTATATGCAGAGGGCTAAGAAGTCAAGAAAACATTATAAATGATCATACGAATCAGGTCCAGCATCTTGGGCAAGCTGTCTACCTCTGATGTCATCGTCTTCTCATCCTGGTGTAGTGTAGTTTCTTCTGAAAAAAGTCCTTCCATCCAGGTTGGAGACAGTCCTTTAAATTATGTCCTTTTTTTTTTTAGTCGTGGTTGCAGGTCACGAGGCATCTGATCTTCATCCAAAGATAGCTCACTGAGATAAGCTTCAGAAAGAAACTTAGGGTGTTCTTTAAGAATTCAATTAAATTTTACATTAATATCACATAACAGCAAGGAACTATCCAAGAAATGAGTCTTACTACCTCCATTGGTAGACCGTCATTAACAAACTGGGATTTAACATTTATTGAAACATCCTTTTCTCCCTAAAATCACCCTCATTTTTACCAAATATAACCAAATTAAGACTTGTTTAAAAAATAGATCTGTTCTCAATAAACTTGACCTGATTATTTATATAACCATAGACCCCCCCCTTTTTTTTTTTTTGCTGAGACTTTTATGGAGTCTCAAACTTTATTTTTTTTTAATTTTTTTAAATTGGAGACTAATTATTTTACAATATTATATTGGTTTGTTTTGCCATACATTGACATGAATCCACCCCGGGTGTACATGAGTTCCCCCTCCTGAACCCCCCTCCCACCTCCCTCCTCCCTTTATCCTCCCTCTGGGTCATCCCCGCACACCAGCCCCAAGCATCCTGTAACATGCATTGACCCTGAACTGGTGATTCGTTTCACTTATGACAACATGCATGTTTCAATGCCATTCTCCCAAATCGTCCCACCCTCACCCTCTCCCACAGAGTCCCAAAGACTGTTCTATACATCTGTGTCTCCTTTGCTGTCTCGTATACAGGGTTATCATTTGCATCTTTCTAAATTCCATATATATGCATTAGTATACTGTATTGGTGTTTTTCTTTCTGGCTTACTTCACTCTGTATAATAGGCTCCAGTTTCATCCACCTCATTAGAACTGACTCAAATGCATTCCTTTTAATGGCTGAGTAATATTCCATTGTGTATATGTACCAAAGCTTTCTTATCCATTCGTCTGCAGATGAACATCTAGGTTGCTTCCATGTCTTGGCTATTATAAACAGTGCAGCAATTAACATTGGAGTACATGTGCCTCTTTCAATTCTGGTTCCTCTGTGTGTATGCCCAGGAGTGTGATTGCTGGATCATATGGCAGTCCTATTTCCAGTTTTTTGAGGAATCTCCACACTGTTCTCCATAGTGGCTGTACTAGTTTGCTTCCCACCAACAGTAAAAGAGGGTTCCCTTCTCTCCACACCCTCTCCAGCATTTATTGCACGTACCTTTTGGATAGCAGCCATTCTGACTGGTGTGAAATGGTATCTCCTTGTGGTTTTGATTTGCATTTCTCTGATTATGAGGGATGTTGAGCATTTTTTCATGTGTTTGTTAGCCTTCTGTATGTCTTCTTTGGAGAAATGTCTGTTTAGTTCTTTGGCCCATTTTTTGATTGGGTCATTTATTTTTCTGGAATCGAGCTGCAGGAGCTGCTTGTATATTTTGGAGATTAATCCTTTATCAGTTGCTTCATTTGCTATTATTTTCTCCCATTCTGAAGGCTGTCTTTTCACCTTACTTATAATTTCCTTTGCTGTGCAGAAACTTTTGATTTTAATTAGGTCC
This sequence comes from Moschus berezovskii, assembly GCF_049115385.1. Lineage (NCBI taxonomy): Eukaryota > Metazoa > Chordata > Mammalia > Artiodactyla > Moschidae > Moschus > Moschus berezovskii. The sequence continues at coordinate 86,428,290 of NC_142474.1, forward strand.
CATTTGTTTATTTTTGCTTTTATTTCCAATATTCTGGGAGGTGGGTCTTGGAGGATCCTGCTGTCATTTATGTCAGAGATTGTTTTGCCTACATTCTCCTCTAGGAGTTTTATACTTTCTGGTCTTACATTTAGCTCTTTAATCCATTTTGAGTTTATTTTGGTGTATGGTGTTAGGAAGTGTTCTAGTTTCATTCTTTTACAAGTGGCTGACCAGTTTTTCCAGCACCACTTGTTAAACAGATTGTCTTTTCTCCATTTTATATTCTTGCCTCCTTTGTCAAAGATAAGGTGTCCATAGGTGCGTGGATTTATCTCTGGGCTATTTGGTTCCATTGATCTATATTTCTGTCTTTATGCCAATACCATACTGTCTTGATGACTGTGGCTTTGTAGTAGAGCCTGAAGTCCGGCAGGTTAATTCCCCCAGTTCCATTCTTCTTCCTCAAGATTGCTTTGGCTATTCGAGGATTTTTGTATTTCCATACAAATTGTGAGATTATATGTTCTAGTTCTGTGAAAAATATCATTGGTATCTTGATAGGAATTGCATTGAATGTGTAAATTACTTTGGGTAGTATACTCATTTTTACAATATTTATTCTTCCAATCCACGAACATCGTATATTTCTCCATCTATTGGTGTCCTCTTTGATTACTTTCACTAGCGTTTTATAGTTTTCTATGTACAAGTCTTTTGTTTCCTTAGGTAGATATATTCCTAAGTATTTAATTCTTTTCGTTGCAACAGTGAATGGAATAGTTTCCTTAATTTCTCTTTCTATTTTCTCATTATTAGTGTATAGGAATGCAAGTAAAAAGTATTTAATTTAGAATAACAGTGATCAAAAAAATCAACCAGATATAATTAATACATTAAATTTTTAGTAGTAGTTCTAAAAATAAAAAAGAGATTTTAAAGTTATCCAAAGAACTAGTCATGAACAGCTGAATACCTCCTGGCTGTCAGAAAATACCAATTTACCATTTCCCTCAGTTAATGATTATAACAAATTTCATGACTCATTATGAATCATTTGTAAAATTTAAAGATTGGAAAGACTGATTCATATACTAATGAGGTAATTTAGTCTCATATAGCAGTGTTTATCAAACATTGTTTTCATTAGATCACAAAGTTTAAAAATTAAGTCCTTTTAAAATGATAAAAGAAAGCATGTCTTTCTTCCCCTGTTTGAGTAAAGCAGAAAAGAAAATTTAAGAATGGAAAACTACCTTTAGAATATTTTTTAAATTCCTCAAATTAATGGATAAAAAAGCATTTAATTTTTATTTATTAAAAGACTTCACATTCAGAACATAAAGGTTTTAAATTTTATTTGTAACTTTTGATTAAATAATTACAATGTTGCAAATCAAAATAATGAAAATAGAATAAGCATGTTATCCTAGTTAATACTTATTTTACATAATAATTATTGCCCTAAACTGAAAAAATTTCTAACTATAACTTGCTAGCTAATTTGGAGAACTTTCACCTCTCGATGACTTCATAAGTATATAATTCAAGTAAATATGGCAAATGTAAAAAGCAAAATATGATATCAAAGTAATTAAAAATGTGAACTACATTTTCTAAAACTGAAACATAAATCTTTGAGTTTAATTTGGTGAATAAGACTCAAATACCTTTTTCATAGAAAAAACTGAGTTATGTCTATTTAAGTGAAATATATGGTTATTCACAAAATTCTAGTATATGAACCATCTGCCCATGGATAATTAGGACTTGACTACACAGTAAAATGTCACCCTCTTACGAAACTAACCACTCATTTTCAAATTCCACCCAGCTACTCATCCATTTCCTTTTCTATATCCTCTCATCTAACTACCAATTACTTATTCTTTGAAGTCGACATGTATGTGTAGGTATATTTACCTAAGTCTATTTTATTTTACATAGGACTGAGATCAGTAATTATCCATCAAGGAATCTGGACTACAGTGAGTACTCAGAAGCAGATATGTGTGCATATGTATAATCTTACAGCCAAGATAACATAAGATGATGAGAAAACCACGACCAAAATATAGAAATATCCATGAGATTATATGCCCAAATTATTTCTAAAATTGTTTGACAGATTTATTTGTTTCCTCCCTCGTGGCTCAGTGATAAAAAATCTGCCTGCCAATGCAGAAGACATGGGTTCGATCCCTGGGTTGGGAAGATTCTCTGGAAAAGGACATGGCAACCCACTCCAATATTCTTGCCTGGGAAACCCCAAAGACAGGAGCCTGGCAGGCTACAGTCCATGGGGTTGCAAAGAGTCAGACACGACTTAACAACTAAAGAACAACACAGGGCTAGATACTGTCAAGGGTTATACAGATATCTGTCAGCAAGTTCACATTCTCCAGAAACTGCGAACTTAGCTGAGGAAAAACAAACTGTACTGAAAATAGGTCACACTCAAAGAATGTTTTAAAAGCAATTAATTAGCTGCCATGTTATGGGAATTAAGCAGGACTTAAAGGATGAATGTGGTTTTAATTAAGCAGAGAGGTAAGAAATGCCATCACAGGAGGTCATACGCTATCCCCTAGTTTCCATGACACTAAACTTTCATAGAAACCCTCATGTGTTTATAAACATTTTCTCTGAATCACATGCTAGGCTCTTCTTACTGTACTGTTTTCATTACTGTATCTTATTCTTCTCCTAGAAGGGGACGACAGAGGATGAGATGTTTGGATGGTATCCCCGACTCGATGGACATGAGGTTAAGCAAGCTCCAGAAGTTGGTGAAGGACAGGGAGGCCTGGCAAGCTGCAGTCCATGGGGTCACAAAGAGCTGGACACAACTGAGCAACTGAACTGATGTTGACTGATGATCTTGTTCTTGGTATGTCCTATTAAGCTTCAAGAAATTCCATCTCACAGCTTTTTAATTACCACCACCTTATATTATACAGAGTGAAGTAAGCCAGAAAGAAAAATATCAATACAGTATACTAACGCATATTTATGGAATTTAGAAAGATGGTAACCTGTACCCTGTATATGAGACTGCAAAAGAGACATACGCATATAGAACAGTCTTTGGGACTCTGTGGGAGAGGGTGAAGGTGGGATGATTGGGGAGAACGGCATTGTAGCATGTATATTATCATAAGTGACCAGTCCAGGTTCAACGTATGATACAGGATGCTTGGGGCTGGTGCACGGGGATGACATGGAGGGAGGATATGGGGAAGAGAGAGGTGGGAGGGGGGTTCAAGAAAGAGAACACATGTACACCCGGGGTGGATTCATGTCAATGTATGGCAAAACCAACCAATATATTAATGTAAGATAATTTGCCTCCAATAAAATAAATTTAAAAAAAATAGATTATAATCTTTCCTGCTGCTTCTGCTAAGTCACTTCAGTTGTGTCCGACTCTGTGCGACCTCATAGATGGCAGCCCACCAGGCTCCCCGTCCCTGAGATTCTCCAGGAAAGAACACTGGAGTGGGTTGCCATTTCTTTCTCCAGTGCATGAAAGTGAAAAGTGAAAGTGAAGTTGCTCAGTCGTGTCCAACTCTTAGCGACCCCATGGACTGTAGCCCACCAGGCTCCTCCATCAATGGGATTTTCCAGGCAAGAGTACTGGAGTGGGGTGCCATTGCCTTCTCTGATAAGCTTTCTTATGTAAACTTTAATATCATTTAGATTACAGAAGCTAAAATTCTATATTTAACTCCCTTCAGAAATTTTCTGCTCAATATGAACTCGTTACTTGTATTACCATTTGCTCACCCTATTTATCTCCTCTGAGATATTTTCAGAGGAGCCAATCTGATCATTTGAAGTTCTATAACACTGATCATCTCTAATACTCACAGTTTTAATTATATGCTAGTTTGAACTATTTTTAATTGGTTATTATGTATATGCCCTACCTTTCCTATAAGGTTCTATTCTCCTGGAAAGCAGAAATTATACTTTAGCTTTCTTCTATATATCTCTTAATACACAGAATGCCACATGCATAAGAGTTGTAGTATAACAGTTCATTCCTTATTAAAAATAATGAGGCTAATAATGTCAAATATCAAATACTGCTGAAAGTCAGTCCATGGAGCCATGCTATGCTGTCACGTCAGTCATATCCAATTCTTTGTGACCCCATGGTAGGCTCCTCTGTCCATGGGATTCTCCGGGCAAGAATGGGTTGCCATTTCCTCCTCCAGGGAATCTTCTTAACTCAGGGATCGAACTCATGTCTCTTACATCTCCTGCATTGGCAGGTGGGTTCTTTACCACTAGCGCCAACTGGAGCTGCCTCATGGAGGCAGGTATTCTGAAAGATTCTCCAGTTTCCTCTCTCTCTCTCTGAGTGTTTTAAGTTAAGAGCTCTAGTTTTACTCTAGAAACTTCCCAACTGGGCTTACTGACAACCTCCTCTCCTATGCTGTAGTCAAAGTGATCTTCCTAAAACACAAATCTAATTTTATCACCCCAATGCTCAAAGTCTTTTAATAGTTTCTCATTGCTCCAGGAGGAAAAAAAAAAAAAAACCCGAACTCCTCAGCATGTTTCCTCTCCTACGGTGGCCCTGATATCTAAATGCCCTTTTGTCCTCCTTGCCTCTGCATGTGCTATTTCCTTGTCTGAGATTTCCAGCTGCCTCCTCTGTACGCTAGTCAAATTAAAGTACTACCTTGTTTGTGAACAAGACTTTCCACAGTGACTTAAAAGGGTTTCTTCTCTGGATTCTTAAACCACATTGTGTATGATTTTATCATACCTACTACTCTTTTGTCTTCCATCTCTGCATTCCTAGCACCTAGAAGAATGCTTTTCACTTAGGAGTGCTGAATGAAAGGAAAAGGCAGGAAAGAGAAAAGATCTTTGATGGTGGTTTAAAAACAGGTCCTTGGTTATATTAGAAGTAGGGTAAGAAGGTGAAAAAGACCAGAAATACAAAGAATGAAAGATGGAATTGGTAGAAAGGAAATATTAAAAATATTTCAAAAATCTGGCAAGGAAAATAAAAAGAAATAGATACAAGATAGAAAACATGTCAAAGTTAGAAAACATGTGAAGTTAATGGATACACGATAGAAAACATGTCAAAGGCTGCTTCTTTTCAAAACCTAGAGTAGCTGACCAAGTTAGAAGGCAAAAGAAAGCAAGTTGAGAAGACAAATAAGAAGGTCTAAAAAAAAGAGTACATCTAGGAATCATACCCTACATGACAAGGACAGGGAAGACTGAAAGAAAGGCTGGAATGAGGCTGGAAGGATAACAGGACAGCCACAGAAACACAAAACAGAATTTCAGGCATCATAATTTTCATTCTTTCAGTTTCCCAAGTTTAGAAATCTTAAAAAAAAATTCTTTCAGCACATTCCTTCTCTCCAACTGCTTTTAATCCATCTCACAACTCCTATCTTTTCATTTCTTATTTTTACGTATCTTTCAGATCAGCTATGACTCTCTTGGCACTGTCACTGTTCTTTCATAAAACTCCATCATCTCTTAACTGAATTGCTGCAGAGCTCCTGAGAGGTTTCTAATTCTAGTGTCTCTACCATCAAATATAACAAGAAAGCACATCCTGCCCACTCTCAGACGTTCTCTGTGATGCTTTCTCCCACCTCTTCCCCACCAGATTTAATCACCCCCTTGTCCATGCTACCAAACAGGGGCTCTCCAGCTGTGGTCTGCTCGTCAAATTGGGCCCCTTCCTTTTTTTGTAAACAATTTTACTGGAACACTCCTATTTTGACTGCATACTGTCTATGGCTGCTTTCATGGTATTAACAGCAGAAGTGAATGGTAGCAATAAAAACCATGTAACCCACAGAGCCTAAAGTTATTTATTATGTTATTTCATCTATAATACAATATTTATTATATTGGTTATTTTTCTCTTTATAGAAAAATTTGACAACCTCTGGACTATACCATTATATTTGCATTTTACTTTAATTATTACCATATCATGTTGACAATAAAAGTTGATCACAGGCACTTACTGAGATGGGCACTGTTCTGAGCAATTAGGTATATGATCTCGTTTATTTTTTACAACATTACTAAGGGACAGATATTATTACTATTTCCATTTTACAGATGAGGACACTGAGGCTTATTATTATAGGCCCCATGCTTTCAACTACAACACAAATAATGACTACCTTATTTTTCTTGAGCTTATTGAGAACAAAGATCATGCCTAAATAAGTTTTGTAGTCCCAGAAACTCACACAGTGTCTGACATAGTAGGTATTCCATAATTGTTTGCTAAGTTAATCTTATTAAAATAACCACTTTTACTTTGTCTTCTCTCTGATGAGCAATGACTCCACATTGCTCACTGCATCGTGTCTAAACTCCTCTGGCTGGGATTAAGCCTGACCATAATTTGGGACAACTGAACCTAGCAAAGTTCAGAAAGGTTAATAATGATCAACTTCTGTTTCAGAACTGGCTGCTCTTCCTTCGGACACCATATGACTCTAACTCAGTACATGATATAAACTAAGCTGCCAATAAACCTCATCTGACATCACGGGACCTGTGGAGGCTGTCGTGATAGCCGCTCACTTTGCTGTGGACACTCCCTGCTTTCTTCTCTGGTCATCCACCACTGCCAGCTGAGTTGAAGAAGCATGTGTGGATGTCCCTTGAGTGGAAGTTCCTCTTGATTTCCTTATGATAGGAGTATTTGGATCTCTCAGGAGGGACTGAGCAAAATCAAGTTCCTGGAGTACCTGTCGGCTCTTCTTCACTATCCTAGATAAGAAAAAACTAAGTGTAAGATAACCCTACAGACCAAAAACAATACTTTGACAGACTGATGTTATTCCTCAAAAAAAAACTCTCCAAGCAATGTCTTTAGGACAGATATAAGGTAACACTGTTGACAGAAGAGAGACTAAAACAAAAATCTGTGTCAATCTGTCCCCTAAATTGGTTTGATGGAAAGAGGTTCGTATTAGAACATGGAACTCAGGATTTTAGTTCCAACTCTATCAATAAATATGTGATCTTAGGCAAGTCACTATCCCCTTTTCTTAATTTTCCTCATCTATAAAATGAAGGCATGCAATTTCATCATTTTTAAAAAGTCCCTTTCAGCTAAAGAAATGTATCATTCTTGAAGACACTGAAATATTGCAAAGGTACTACTATAAAGTAAAAATACTATTTTCTTGCATGGTTTATAGAAGTAGTGGAGGTCTCATCATGGCATAGACTCATTTTTTAATTTGTAAGAGCAGTTGTTTTTGGTTAGAAGTTGATTTTATGACAGAAGCTGCTATCTAGTTCTTGAATAAACATGACCGTAACTAGAACAAAACATATGAAAAATTAATTTAAGCAAACATACAGTGAAGTCCCAGACATAATAAAGGATTAGGAAAAAAAGAATTAAGGGGATGAATTATGTCCAGAGCTAAAGTTTTTAACTGCTATGTAAAGACTAAAAGCAGATAGATGTTTATGTTGATGAACAAAATGGTAATTAAAGAGCCAATTAAATAGGTGCAAAGGTCAGTGTGTCAGTTTGGGTAAATAAGTGACTATAAAAATCATAAAGTTAAAATTAGACAATATTATTAAAAAAAGTTCCGATGTGAAGATTAGATTATAAACTGACAAAAAAGTGCATATATTCTAAATTTTCACATTAGAAACGAATCACTGCTGTTATTGCCATTGTAATTTTTAGTGCTGGAGTTCAGTTCAGTTCAGTTCAGTCGCTCAATCTTGTCCGACACTCTGCCACCCCATGAATCACAGCACGCCAGGCCTCCCTGTCCATCACCAACTCGCGGAGTTCACTCAAACTCATCCCCATTGAGTTGGTGATGCCATCCAGCAATCTCATTCTCTGTTGTCCCTTTTTCCTCCTGCCCCCAATCCCTCCCAGCATCAAAGTATTTTCCAGTGAGTCAACTCGTCACATGAAGTGGTCAAAGTATTGGAGTTTCAACTTTAGCATCAGTCCTTCCAATGAACACCCAGGATTGATCTCCTTTAGAATGGACTGGTTGGATCTCCTTGCAGTCCAAGGGACTCTCAAGAGTCTTCTCCAACGCCACAGTTCAAAAGCATCAATTCTTCGGTGCTCAGCTTTCTTCACAGTCCAACTCTCACATCTATACACGACCACGGGAAAAACCATAGCCTTGACTAGACGGACCTTGGTTGGCAAAGTAATGTCTCTGCTTTTTAATATGATATCTAGGCTGGTCATAACTTTCCTTCCAAGGAGTAAGCGTCTTTTAATTTCATGGCTGCAATCAGCATCTGCAGTGATTTTGGAGCCCCTCCAAAATAAAGTCTGACACTGTTTCCACTGTTTCCCCATCTATTTCCCATGAAGTGATTGGACCAGATGCCATGGTCTTTGTTTTCTGAATGTTGAGCTTCAAGCCAAACTTTTCACTCTCCTCTTTCACTTTCATCAAGAGGCTTTTTAGTTCCTCTTCACTTTCTGCCATAAGGGTGGTGTCATCTGCATATCTGAGGTTATTGATATTTCTCCTGGTAGTCTTGATTCCAGCTTGTGCTTCTTCCAACCCAGCATTCCTCATGATGTACTCTACATAGAAGTTAAATAAGCAGGGTGACAATATACAACCTTGACGTACTCCTTTTCCTATTTGGAACCAGTCTGTTGTTCCATGTACAGTTCTAACTTTTGCCTCCTGTCCTGCATACAGGTTTTTCAAGAGGCAGGTCAGGTGGTCTAGTATTCCCATCTCTTTCAGAATGTTCCACAGTTTATTGTGATCCACACAGTCAGAGGCTTTGGCATAGTCAATGAAGCCGAAATAGATGTTTTTCTGGAACTCTCTTTCTTTTTCCATGATCCTGCGGATGTTGGCGATTTGATCTCTGGTGCCTTTGCCTTTTCTAAAACCTGCTTGAATATCTGGAAGTTCACAGTTCACGTACTGCTGAAGCCTGGCTTGGAGAATTTTGAGCATGACTTTACTAGCAGGTGAGATGAGTGCAAGTGTGCATTAGTTTGAGCATTCTTTGGCATTGCCTTTCTTTGGGATTGGAATGAAGACTGATCTTTTCCACTCCTGTGGCAAGGCTAGTATTTCTTGAGTACCTGCATAATGACAAGCATTTCACATATATTCTCTGTTAATCTTTCTTAATAATATTTTTATTATGGAGATTAACTCCTGAACAGACACTTCTATGTGGTGGATAGCCATCAAGAGTAAATTTTGAGATCCCCATTTTATAGATGAAGAAACTGAGATCACAAGGGACTAAAGAACTTTTCAAAAGTCATACAGCAGAACAACAGCTGGGGATCAAACTGAAGTTGAAATGTTTCAAAGTCAATCATAAAGTAACGATAAAACATGTTTACATATGTCCTGGAAGTATCAAAAACTAGATAAAGGAAAGAACAACTCAAACATAGTTATTACCACATTTATTCTTCTGTCATCAATGGCCCTGTGCACATATACATAAACCCAAAGTTGCTCTGGACTGTTGAATTTATTTTCTAAACTTGTCTTTAAAAATTGGTTCAAACTGATGTCTGGTCTTTCCAAAAATTCAATCTACCTTCAAATGGTGAAGGTCTGTCTCATTTTACAATAAGAAAACAGGGGTCCAGAAAAATTAACTGATGTGACCCAGATAAGTCCAAAACAAGATTTCTAAAAATATTTCAACTAGTGTCAGAATTATTAGCATAAGAAATCTTAAATGTGGCTTCACTGAGAGAAAGAACACTAATTTGACTGCCATAAGTTTAGAAGCCAGTCTTTCGACAGCACAGTATAACAGAGGGGTTAATGGTAAAGACTAAAGGCTAGAATCAGACTGCTTGGGTTTGAATCTCAGGTCTACCACTCACTAGCTATTGAACCTTGGTTCTGTGTTCTGATCTGTAAAATGACAATCTTCCTCACAAGGTTGTCTAGAGTATTAAATGATTTAGTGCTTAGAACAGTGCTTAGAGTATTAAGCAGGCTCAATTGATTGGAAACCATTATTACGGTTACTCTCTAGACATTTCTCAAAGCCTCAACCAGACAAATGCTAGAAATGACTGTAGGCTGCTCACACTCTGGAAGAGTGACTCTTTAGCCCAGAGCACAGTCCCACCTGGGAGGGTCACAGTGACTTTGTTGAGTCAGGGAAGTGGGTGGTCCATGGTTCCAGAAAACCAAGTGGAAGGGTTTTGGGAAGGTCTAACCAGTTTCAAAAGGATTCTGGCCCAGTTGGGATCCCCCAAATAACTGGGATGAGTCCCCAAAAGGACAGTGTTGGTTTAGTTTAGCCCCATCTGGAGTTTCTAACACAACAGAATTGCTGTGTGACAGAATGGCTTGTGTATGGCCCCGAGGTGACCAGGAATGCTAATTCAAACCCTCTCCTTAGAATTATGTTTTACTGTGATTAAAACACATTTAAAAATTTCAAAGAATACACAGTTAAATCTCCCAAGTAAAGCTGTTCCACAGAAATCAAGGACTTGGTTTGTTTTGTTTGCTATTGAACTTTGGCATCACTGAATAGTTACGGCACATAGTATCCACTCATTAATGTCTTTCTCAAAGGATGAATTCCCAGAAAAGACATTTTTGTCATTGTTGAATTAACCTTTCCCCTTCTTTACTTCTCTGTCCAATGAAATTGCACTTAAAGGAGAAAGTCATTATCTGATATCACCAGCAGTAGTCTCAAATATGGTAATAAGGAATGTATATTTTAAAATTGTGGTTTTTATAGATTTCAATCTAATATGTGTAACAGAAGCTGCTAATTAGTGATAACTGAGAAAACACAAGATTCTTATAATATGGTAATTTAAGATCTATTTTAAAAGCACATTAACCCATACAAAGCACAATAACATTTTACATATAGTCTTAAGACTTTTCTAGAAATTCATTTTCCCAAAACTTACTTTCCATGTAACTTAGGTTAAATAAAATCATAAGAATATGGATTCCACTAACTCAGAATTTGTGACAATTCAAATACAGTATAAATATTAGCTTTATACTTAGTAAAAAGTTTGAAGTCATCTGTTCCTTTGTGAATACTGCAGGGTTTTATTTTATTCTATTAATTAGGCAGTCAAAAAATGAAAGATTCCTCAAATATGGCCAAATTTTATATATTACCATGACTCTCTAATAGGCAATTTGGCCAATTATGAATTAAAATAGCATCTTTAACCTATTTCAATTTATCTGCTAGTATCATTTCACTATTTTGGCTTTAATGTGTATAACTTAGAATAAAATAACATGCTACCCCTTTAAATAATTTATGGTGTAACTTGGAAGAACAATGGACAATTGGAAATGGAAATCTAATACTGTGTGACTTTAGCGAAGGTACTGAGCCTCTTTGTGCATGTTTTCATATCTTTAACAAAGAGATGATAATACTAATCGTCACAGAAATGTAAAAAAGACCAAATAAGAATATATATATATGCATTCATTTGTTTTTAATTTTAAGAAGATTATAATTTGGAGTTTTTTATTTTTTAAAGATTGGCTTTCCCTCAAATATTCTGAATTAGTAAGGAACAGGCCTTAAGCCTGGTTCTACTTGGCTATCTTTTCTGAGTAAGTATTTAGGTTTAAGATTTAATCATACCTGGTGGCAGCTGAAGTTATAATCTTTTTGGAATATTTCTTTCAAGTCAAAATTGTTTCAACATAGGAAACACACACACAAAATTATGTAAATGTGAAACCTGTGAACACCATGATAATTTACTTCAACTTACTCTTTTCCTATGACCGTGAAAAAAAAAAAAAACTGACCCATTCAAAGCAAGTCTTTTTGCTTCCAACCCCAAAAATGGAAGGAATGCCAACTATGAGAGCCATCAGGTATTTCATCAGAAAGAGGGTCAGATCTGGACGACTCATTTGGGTAACCTACAAGAAGGGAAAGAAGAATACCTTAAATATATAAATAGAAATTTCTCTTAAAGACCACTGTAAAATCTTTTAAATAAACAGCAAAATAATTATACAAGTCTGATGTTTGCACTTACACAGTCCTATAATTTTCTCATTATATGGAAAAGGTATACTGCTGAAAAATTGACAATGACTATATATTCTATAGCCTGAGTTCCATAATTTTCTTTCTAGCCCGTATTCAGTTCAGTTCAGTTCAGTTTATTTGCTCAGTCATGTCCGACTCTTTTCAACCCCGTGAATCACAGCATGCCAGGCCTCCCTGTCTGTCACCAACTCCCGGAGTTCACTCAAAGTCACGTGCATCGAGTCGGTGATGCCATCCAGCCATCTCATTCTCTGTCGTCCACTTCTCCTCCCGCCCCCAATCCTTCCCAGCATCAGAGTCTTTTCCAGTGAGTCAACTCGTCGCATGAGGTGGCCAAAGTATTGGAGTTTCAACTTTAGCATCAGTCCTTCCAATGAACACCCAGTACTGATCTCCTTTAGAAGGGACTGGTTGGGTCTCCTTGCATATTAGATATTGTCTAAAGAAAAAGATTTCTAATATAGAAAATAAACCATGAATAGGAATAGAGGTGCAAATAATACTATATTCTTCTTGGCCAATTTTGTTCATCCTATCATTGGTTATCACAATATACAATTAAGAAAGTGTTAATCATTTCCCCCATTTTATTAGTTTCTGTTCTTTTATTTAATATGTTCTTCCTTTCATGTCTGCTTTGCTGGCTGTTTTCAAGCTTCCTCTTTAACCTATGAGTTATTTATAAGTACAATTTTTAGTTTCTATTTTTTTCTCAGTTCAGAGTTTAATACGCAAGTAACATCTCCATTAATATTTGAAACCAAGAATAGTAACCCATAGCAGAAAGAGAAATTAGAGAAATCTTAGTAACAAAAATACGTTAAATTTAATTCAACTTTTATGTTTTTATGTTTAATTTTATTTATTTATTTATTTTTGAAGTAGAACAGTTGTTTCTATTTTTTTTTTTCTATGTATGCTTCCCGTCCTGACCCCGCCTCCCACCTCCCTCCCCCTCCCATCCCTCTGGTTCATCCCAGTACACCAACCCCGAGCATCCTGTATCATGCATCGAACTTGGACTGGCCCAGACGAATGGATAAGAAAGCTGTGGTACATTTACATAATGAAGTACTACTCAGCAATTAAAAGGAATACATATGAATCAGTTCTAATGAGGTGGATGAAACTGGAGCCTATGATTTTTCATAGTCCAGTTTTAAAAGTACTTCTTCTGTGCTCAGAAATAACGCTTATTCTCTATTTGTTAGGTACAAAATTTTCTGTATGTATTAGACCAACTTTATTAATTGTGTTGTTCAAATCTTCTATATAGGCATTCTCAAAGATATTGTAGTCTGGTTCCATACCACCAGAATAAACAAATATCACAATAATATGAGGCATGGGAATTATTTTGTTTCCCAGTACATATAAAACCTACATTTATATTATAATGTAGAATGTAGTATCTACTCATGAGTCTAAATAACAATGCTCATATATAAATTAAAAAAATTTTATTGCTAAAAAATGCTAACCGTCACCTGAGCCTTCAAATGAGTCATACTCTTTTCGTTGTGGAGGGTCTTGCCTCGATGTTGAAGGCTGCTGACTGATCGGGGTGGTTTATATAGAAGATGACTGTGGCAATTTCTTAAAATAAGATAATATTGAAGTTTGTTACATCCATTGACTCTTCCTTTCATGAAAAATTTCTCTGTAGCATGAATTACTGTTTTGGTAACATTTTACCAATCCTCTCAAAGCCTGCTTCTGCTTTATCAACTAAGTTTATGTAATATTCTAAGTCCTCTGTTGTCATTTCATCAGTCCTCACAGCATCTTCACCAGGAATAGATTCCATGTCTAGAAATCATTTTCTTAATGCTCACCCGTGAGAAGCAACTCCTCATCCATTAAAGTTTTATCATGGGATTGAAGCAATTTAGTCACATCTTCAGGTTCCACTTCTAATTCTAGTTCTCTTGCTATTTTTCTACCACACTGGGTATTATTTCCTCCACCAAAGTCTTAAAGCCCCTCAAGGCACCATGGGTGTTGGAATCAACTTCTTTCAAACTCCTGCTAATATTTATATTTTGACCTCTTCCCTTGAATCATGAATGTTCTCAACGGCATCTAGAATGGTCAATCCTTTCCAGGTTTTCATTTAACCACCCAAATCCATCAGAGGAATCACTCCGGTAGTTATAGCCTAAAAATGTATTTCTTATGGGACTTCTCTGGCAGTCCAGTGGTTAGAATTTGGCACTTTCACTGTGGTGGCACAGGTTCAATCCCTGGTCAGTAAACTAAGATCCTGCAAGCTGTGAGGTGTGCCACTCCCAAAATATGTTTCTTAAATAATAAAGCCTTGAAAGTTCAAATTACTCCTTGATCTGTGTGCTGCAGAATGGATGTTGAGAAGGTAGGCATTAAGCAACATTAATCTTGTATATCTCCATCAGAGTGCTTGGGTGACCAAACGCATTGTCAATAAGCAGTAATATTTTCAAAGGTATCTCTTTTTTCTGAGCAGTAGATCTCCACAGTGGGCTTCAAATATTTAGTAAATCATGTTGTAAACAGATGTGCTGTCACCAATGCTTTGTTTTTCCATTTACAGAGCACAGGAAGAAAAGATTTAGCATAATTCAGAATGGCAAATGAGCATTTTGTTACTGTTCAGTTGCCACGTCATATCCTACTCTTTTGAAACCCCATGGACTGTAGCCCACCAGGCTCGTCTGTCCATGGAATTTCCCAGGCAAGAATACTGGAGTGGGTTGCCATTTCCTGCTCCAGGGGATTTTCCCCGACTCAGGGATCAAACCCACATCTCCTGCATTGACAGGTAGATTCTTTACCACTGAGCCACCAGACCAGCTGCATTAGCCCTTAACAAGAGAGTCATCCTGCCCTGTGAAGCTCTCAAGCCAGGCACTGACCTCTCCTCTATAGCTATGAAAGTCCTGGTGAAATCTTCTTCCAATAGAAGACTGTTCTGTCTATACTTAAAATCTGTTGTTTAGAACAGCCACCTTCATGAATGATCTTAGCTAGATCTTCTGGATAACTTGCTGCAGCTTCTACATCAGCACTTGCTGCTCTGCCATGAACTCTAATGCTACAGAGATGACGTCTTTCCTTAATCTTCACGAAATTGACCCCTGCTAGCTTCAAACATTTCTTCTGCAGCTGTCTCATCTCTCTCAACCTTCACAGAATTAGAGTTAGGGCCTTGTCTTAGATTAGGCTTGGGTTTAAGGGAATGCCATTGCTGGCTGATCTATGCAGATCCCCAAACTTCTCTATATCAGCAATAAGGCTGTTTTGTTTTCTTATCATTCATTAATTCACTATAGTATCATTTTCAATTTACTTTAAAAACCTTCCCTTTGGATTCACAACTTGGCTGTTGGGCTCAAAAGGCCTAACTTTTGGCCTGTTTCAACTTTCAAGACGACATTCTCACTAAGCTTAATCATGTCTAGCTTTTGCTTTAAAGTGAGAGGTGTGCAACTCCTTTCACTTGAACCCTTAGCGGCCATTGTAAGATTAGTTGGCCTGATCTCAGTATCGTTGTGTCTAAGTGAATAGGGAGGCTCATGGAGACCCTTTTATATAAAAACCCACCCCCAAAACTTGTATGACTTGCTTTATTGTGATATTTGCTGTATTGTAGTGGTCTGAAACAAAACCAGAAATATCTCAGAGATATGCCTGTTATGCAAGTGTTACCAAAATGTGACACAGGGATATAAAGTGAGCAAATGCTGTTGGAAAAAAAGGCATCAACAGATTTGCTCAACACAGGGTTGCCACGAACCTTCAATTTGTAAAAACTGTGGTGTCTGCAAAACAAGAGTCTGAAATGCAGTACCTGGATGCAATCTGAAAATGGACAGAATGATCTATTCGTTTCCAAGGCAAACCATTCAATATCACAGTAATCCAAGTCTATGCCTTGACCAGTAATGCTGAAGAAGCTGAAGTTGAACGGTTCTCAGAAGACCTACAAGATCTTCTAGAACTCACACCCCAAAATGATGTCGTTTTCATTATAGGGGACTGGAATGCAAAAGTAGGAAGTCAAGAAACACCTGAAGTAACAGGCAAATGTGGCCTTGGAGTACAGAATGAAGCAGGGCAAAGGCTAACAGAGTTTTGCAAGAGAATGCAATGGTCATAGCAAACACCCTCATCCAATGACACAACAGAAGACTCTACACATGAACATCACCAGATGTACAATACTGAAATCAGATTGATTATGTTCTTTGCAGCCAAAGATTGAGAAGCTCTATACAGTCAGCAAAAACAAGATTGGAAGCTGACTGTGACTCAGACCATAAACTCCTTATTGTCTAATTCAGACTTAAATTGAAGAAAGTAGGGAAAACCACTAGACCATTCAGGTATGACCTAAATCAAATCCCTAACCATTATACAGTGGAAGTGACAAATAGATTCGAGGGATTAGATCAGATAGACAGAGTGCCTGATGAACTATCAATGGATTTTCGTGACACTATACAGGAGACACCGATCGAGACCATCCCCAAGAAAAATAAATGCAAAAAAGCAAAATGGTTGTCTGAGGAGGTCTTACAAATAACTGTGAAAAAAAGAGAAGCAAAAAGCAAAGAAGAAAAGGAAAGATACACTCATTTGAATGCAGAGTTCCAAAGAATAGCAAGGAGAGATAAGAAAACCTTCCTCAGTGATCAGTGCAAAGAAATAGAGGAAAACAACAGAATAGGAAAAAGAGATCTCTTCAAGAAAATTAGAGATAATAAGGGAACATTTCATGCAAAGATGGGCTCAATAAAGGACAGAAACGGTATGGACCTGATAGAAGCAGAAGATATTAAGAAGAGGTGGCAAGAATACACAGAAAAACTATACAAAAAAGATCTTCATGACCAAGATAATCACGATTGTGTGATCACCAACCTAGAGCCAGACATCTTGGAATGTGAAGTCAAGTGGGCCTTGGGAAGCATCACTACTTACAAAACTAGTGGAGGTGATGGAATTCCAGTTGAGCTATTTCAAATCCTGAAAGACGATGTGGTGAAAGTGCTGCACTCAGCATGTCAGAAAATTTGGAAAACTCAAGAGGTGGCCATAGGACTGGAAAAGGTCAGTTTTCATTCCAATCAAAAAGAAAGGTAATGACAAAGAATTCTCAAACTACCTCATAATTGAACTCATCTCACACTCTAGTAAAGTCATGTTCAAAATTCTCCAAGCCAGACTTCAGCAATACGTGAATCGTGAACTTCCAGACGTTCAAGCTGGTTTGAGAAAAGGCAGAGGAACCAGAGATCAAATTGCCGACGTCAGCTGGATCATGGAGAAAGCAAGAGAGTTCCAGAAAAACATCTATTTCTGCTTTATTGACTATGCCAAAGCCTTTGTGTGGATTATAATAAACTGTGGAAAATTCTTAAAGAAATGTGAATATGAGACCACCTGACCTGCCTCTTGAGAAATCTGTATGCAGGTCAAGAAGCAACAGTTAGAACTGGACATGGAACAACAGACTGGCTCCAAGTAGGAAAAGGAGTACGTCAAGGCTGTTTATTGTCACCCTGCTTATTTAACTACTATCCAGGGGACATCATGAGAAATGCTGGGCTGGAGGAAGCACAAGCTGGAATTAAGATTGCCAGGAGAAATATCAATAGCCTCAGATATGCAGATGACACCAATTTTATGGCAGAAAGCAAAGAACTAAAGAGCCTCTTGATGAAAGTGAAAGAGGAGAGTGAAAAAGTTTGCTCAAAACTCAACATGCATCGAACATGGACTGAAGATTCGTTTCACATATGATAATATACATGTTTTAATGCCATTCTCCCAAATCATCCCACCCTTGCCCTCTCCCACAGAGTCCAAAAGACTGTTCTATACATCTGTGTCTCTTTTGCTGTCTCGTGTACAGGGTTATTGCCAGTCTAAATTCGATGCATGACACAGGATTCTCAGTGCTGGTGTACTGGGATAAACCAGAGGGATGGGATGGGGAGGGACGTGGGGGGGGGAGATCAAGATGGGGAACACATGTACACCCGAGGTAGATTCATGTCAATGTATGGCAAAACCAATAGAATGAAATAAAGTAATTAGCCTCCAATTAAAATAAATAAATTTAAAAAATAAGAAAAAAAAAAAACCCAACATGCAGAAAATTAAGATCACAGTGTCTGGTCCTATCACTTCATTGCAAATAGATTGGAAAACAGTAAAAAAAGTGAAAGACTTTATTTTTGGGGGGGGGGCTCCAAAATCACTGCGGATGGTGACTGCAGCAATGAAATTAAAAACACTTACTCTGTGGAAGAAAAGTTATGACCAATCTAGACAGCATATTTAAAAAGCAGAGACATTACTTTGCAAACAAAAGTCCATCTAGTTCTATGGTTTTTCCAGTAGTCATGCATGGATGTGAGAGTTGGACTATAAAGATAGCTAAACATTGAAGAATTGATGCTTTTGAACTGTAGTGTTGGAGAAGACCCTTGAGAGTCCCTTGGACAGCAAGGAGATCCAACCAATCCATCCTAAAGGAAATCAGTCCTGAATATTCATCGGAAGGACTGATGCTGAAGCTGAAACTTTAATATTTTGGCTACCTGATGCAAAGAACTAACTCACTGGAAAAGACCCTGATGCTGGGAAAGATTGAAGGCGGGAGGAGAAGGGGATGACAGAGAATGAGATGGTTGGATGGTATCACCAACTCAATGGACACGAGTTTGAGTAAACTCTGGGAGTTGGTGATGGACAGGGAGGCCTGGCGTGCTGTAGTCCATGGGTTCACAGACAGTTGGACATAACTGAGCGACTGAAGTGACTGAAGTGTAGTGTCTGCAAAGTACAATAAAAGAAAGTGCACTAAAACAAGGTATATTCTTTATTGACTAATTTTCTGTTTACCTATTCATTTTTGTTTTCTAGGATATTTATTTATTTGGTTCCATAGAGTCTTAGCTGTGGTGTGTGGACTTGGTTGTCATGCAGCACGTGGGATCTTAGTTCCCTTACGAAGGATCAAACCCATGTCCCCAGCACTGCAAGGTGATTCCTAACCACTGGACCACCAGGTAAGTCCCTACCTATCTATTTTAATAGAGATATGCTAATCTGTGGGCTCATCAGTTTTCCTTCTAATCCTTTCACTTTTCACTTTTAAGTCTATGTTCAGTTCAGTTCAGTTCAGTCGCTCAGTCGTGTCCGACTCTCCGCGACCCCATGAATCACAGCACACCAGGCCTTCCTGTCCATCACCAACTCCCAGAGTTTACTCAAACTCAAGTCTATGTTAGGTGTTATATAAATGCTCTAGCTGCCCAATGTTTCAGTGCTCACTTTAAAGAGTATTTTGTCTCATGTCAATGTTGTCACACAGTTTATTTTTCATCATACCATCACATATTTCAAGTGTATTTTCCTATTTACCAGTATATTTCTTTCAAGCCTGTTTGTGCTATACTACTGTTTTTGAACAATATATAGTTTCCTCCTACTAAAGTATAAACTCAACGAGGAGTTTTTCCCCCCAGCGGTCTTATTCCCAGAGCCTAGATCAGTGTCTGGCACATAGCAGGTGATCAATAAATACATACATACATTTACAATATGTACTTATATTTGGCTTTATGAGAAAAAGTTATAGTTAAAAGTATTCAGCACTTCCATCTTCTTGAACAAAACTATTCTCCTAGCACACTTGACCTACCTAATACTCCTTGTTATTATTTTCCAGAGACTCTGAATAACCTTTACAAAATTAATTGGTCTTGTTATTATCATCTTTTAGTGGCTTTGCCAAAAAGTACACCCTTATCTTATCTTGGGGTTCTCTTTTCTTTCTACTAAAGGATGCTCTTCAGAAATTCTTATAGATAGGGTATGGTGGAGATAAATTATTTTAGTCCTTGACCCAAAATGTCTTTCTCTTGTCCTCAATCTTCAGTGGTGCTTTAGATGGATAAAGTTATCATCACTCAGCATTTTAAAGATATTAGTTCACTATCTTCTAGCTGCTATTGCTGTTGAGAAGCCTGCACAGTTGATAATCTTTTGGAGATTTCTTCTCTCTGGTAACTTTTAAATGTCTCTAGCCTTCTAGTTGCTCTATCCTTATAGTTGCAAAGAATGTTTCTCATTGTGATTGGTTTTTACTTGTCCTGCTTAGTATGCAGAGTGTGCTTTTAATGTGAGGTTTCAAGTTTTCAGTTCTGAAAAATTCAGGATGCAGTTCTTTAGTTATCATTTCTTAATCATTCTTACAGCCCCTTGTTCTAGAACTCCCATTTGATGTATACTGAAGCTTCTCAACCTATTTTTAATATCCTGAACTGAACTGAACTTAACTGAACTGAACTGAATGGCATCATTCGGTAATTTTGAGTAGTTTATGTCTCTATTATGCATTCTGGGTGATCTAGAGTTAGAACAATTTTCTACTTTACTAGTTCTCTCTTTAATCATGTCTATTTTAGAATTCATTCCATCTATTGACTTAATTCTTATAACTACATTTCTAGGCAAATTGACTTTTATCTTTGTCTATTCTTATTTCATTTCTGCTAATTTATCATAAGTTTTTATTCTTTTAAAGTGCTGTTTATTATTTATCTATTGAAGAATCCTAAACACATATATTTTAAAAATAAGTCTTAAGAAAATTATTACTTTCTATTTACTACTTTTATCACATTTGGGAGTGAATCCATCTCCTGATTTGATTTTATTGAATGACTTTTTTGGTTTAGCCTTTTTTCTTTAATTGTGCTTTGGAATTTCTGTTTACTCACTTCCTCCATTTATCCACCATGTTTCATTCATTTTTGTCTTTACCAGTACCCATGGAGCCTTAGACTTCCCTGCTGGCTCAGATGGTAGATCCAGGTTTGATCCCTGGGTTGGGAAGATCCTCTGGAGAAGGAAATGGCAATCCACTTCAGTACTCTTGCCTGGAAAATCCCATGAATGGAAGAGTCTGGTAGGCTACAGTCCATGGGGTCACAGAGTCGGACATGACTGAGTGACTTAACTTTACTTTATGGGGCCCTAGTTAAAAACCAGGTCAAATATTGATGACTGCACACTCCAGACATTATCAGCTACCATAGACTCAGCTACTGAGTCATTACGGTTTGGCCCTCTCACATCTCTAGATAAATATTTTAAGTATTTTTATGTTAAATGCAGCTTCAGGAAAGAGCTGGTTCCACCTTTTATGTAAACTTTCTTCTAGGAGCAGAAGAGTCCTATTTCTGACTCCTACTTTTAACTGATAAGCCTAGTCAGAGGACTCTCTGACTCCCATGTAACACTTTTACTTCTGTATACCCATAGAAACTGAAGGCCTAGCTATCCCAGCCACTTCAGACCTGGATTCTAGTAGCCCATGTTTTTATTTCCAGTCATCATTTTGCATTTCTATTCTACAAATTAACTTATTTTGTCTTTTAGGCTGACTCTGTTTAAAAATTCCCTTATTACACTTTAGCTCTAACTGGAACATGATTATAGCTGGACTGGTCCATACAGTCAAAGATATGATCTTTCCAGTACTCATGTACAGCTGTGAGAGTTGGACCATACAGAAGTTTGAGTGAGTGCTGAAGAATTGATGCTTTAGTTCATTGTGGTGTTGAAGAAGACTCTTGAGAGCCCTGGACTTCAACGACATCAAACCAGTCAATCCTAAAGGAAATCAACCCTGAGTATTCAATGGAAGAAGTGATGCCGAAGCTCCAATACTTTGGACACTTGAGGTGAAAAACCAACTCACTGGAAAAGACCCTGATGCTGACAAAGACTGAAGAGAAAAGGATAAGCAGGTAGCAGAGGATGAAATGGTTAGATAGTATCACTGACTTCATGGATATGAAGGTGAGCAAATTCGATGAGATGGAGAGCCTGGTGGGCTGCAGTCCATGGGGTTGCAAAGAGTCAGACATGACTTAGAAAATGAACAACTACTCACAGATGACAATACCATTTACTGAATGGAAATAATTGGGGATGGAATGCAGGAACAGGGTTTAAGAAGAATTAAGAATTGTATTTTAGACATGTTAAGTTGGAAATATCATATAAATAGATACATGTCTGGAGTTCAGAAGAAAAGTTGACCTATATAATCCAAGATATGAGACCGAATACGTTTACCCAGAAAAGGAAGAGAGGAGAAAAAGGGAACTTGGGAGAGAAACCGCATCTGATGACTCCTTCAGAACTTTTAAACTGCATTGTATTATCTTTCATAAATTAGAAATACTTTCCATATATCACAATGTTTGAATTAAAGGAGTGCTAAAAACAAAATCCACCTCATGCGACGAGTTGACTCACTGGAAAAGACTCTGATGCTGGAAAAGGTTGGGGGTGGGAGGAGAAGGGGACGACAGAGAATGAGATGGCTGGATGGCATCACCGACTCTGTGGACATGAGTTTGAGTGAACTCCGGGAGTTGGTGATGGACAGGGAGGCCTGGCGTGCTGTGATTCATGGGGTCGCGGAGAGTCGGACATGACTGAGTGACTGAACTGAACTGAAAAACAAAATCAGTAATAATAGCAACAACAAAAACCTTCAACTGGGCCAGAGAGTAAAGAGGAGAATTGTAGGACAGAGGGTTGTAAAGTGGGACATTTTGTATTACACAGTTCTGGTTAAAGCCAAATCCCCATGTAACACAATTCAGTACCTGTCATGATAGCGATACACTGAGAAAGCAACTCAAGTTAAACAGGAAGAGACTCATAAACTTTGAAAATAAACTTACTGTTACAAAAGGGGAAAGGTGGAAAAGAGGGATAAATTGGGTTTGGGATTAACATATACACATTATTATATATAAATCAGATAATCAACAAGGACCTACTGTATAGAGAACTGTACTCAATATTCTGTAATAACCTATACGGGAAAATAATACAAAAAAGAATGGAGATATGTTTATGCATAACTGAATCACCTTGCTGTACACCTGAAAATAACACAGTATCATAAATCACTATTACTCCAATATAAAATAAAGTTAAATTATAAAATGCCACCTTAACAGTTGAAAAGCCTCAACTGATATATTTCTTTGGTCTCTTTACTAGGAACTGATAGAGAATCCCCAGCAGAAAAGGCAGACAATCAGCCTCCACCACTATCCTTATATCTTGGTCAGTGTCTTTTTTCTACAACTGCCTGCCTCGCTGTGAAGAGCCCACTTTTCCTATCTTTTCAACAACCAGTCTCCACTAACAACACTCTAATATCAATCAACAGAATTTTGCAACATGACTTTATTTGAACACAATACAGAAAATGTTCTCCCAATTTAGATCCATCATCTACCAAAGACCCTGGGGCTTAAATTCTTTTTAATTAAACAGAAAAATTATTCATGCTAAAGTGGGAAAAAATGTCTCACAGAAGAAGAAAAACACCAAGGACATATGTATCATTATTGTGGTGGCCTAAACTGCAATACTTTGGCCACCTCATGCGATGAGTTGACTCACTGGAAAAGACTCTGATGCTGGGAAAGGTTGGGGGCGGGAGGAGAAAGGGATGACAGAGAATGAGATGGCTGGATGGCATCACCGACTCTGTGGACATGAGTTTGAGTGAGCTCCGGGAGCTGGTGATGGACAGGGAGGCCTGGCGTGCTGTGATTCATGGGGTCACGGAGAGTCGGACATGACTGAGCGACTGAACTGAACTGAACTGAAGTTCAATTATTGTTTCTGAGACTTTGGCTTTGAATCAGGTAGGCAGAGTCTTTGGCTTCTTTCCTGGTCAAGGGGAATCTATTCTTTACTAATGAGACCTACATTGTATTAGATTTGTTTTCTTCAAAACAAAAATTCATTTCAGAGTGTTGGTTTATGGTCATTGAAAGCCCACATAAAAATAAACTTCTGATCAGGCTCATACATGTTGATAAGTGACTACAGTTCTGAAATGTAGGTCTAGGTCTTCTGATTTCAAATTTTGTGCCCTACTACACTGCATAGCTTTATCTGCCTTTATTTTTATTCTGCCTTGAAAACTCACTTACTCACCATATCAGATATAAAGACCTATCAGAATTTGGACAATGACAGAAGATCAAGACAAGGGTAGAAAATGAACTGAGGAGAAGAATAGCAAAATAAATTTCACAAGTGAAAACTAGATACTGTATGACAGAGGTAGCATCACAAATCAGTGGAGAAAGGATGGACGTGTCATAAACAGTGCTAGCTAGACATTTACGTAGTTTTTAAAAGATATCACCTCCTTACTCCAGATCCAAAAATACACTCTGTAGAAAAAAATTCCAAATCTGAGAATCAAAACTTTAAAACTTTTTAAAGAAAACAAAAGAGAATATTATTTGTAATCTTTGAGTAGAGATTTCTTCAACAACTTTCTTTAAAAAACAAAAAGAATAATGTATATTAAAATTTTAAACTTTTACTCATCAAGGACACCATTAGAACAATGAAAAAACAAAGTTAGACTTTATCTGTAATGCATAAAACAGATTAAGATATCATACCAGAATATATTTACCTGTGATTCATGGGGTTGCAGAGAGTTGGACATGACTGAGCGACTGAAGTGAACTGAACTGAACTGAACTGTGTATTATACACAAGCAATTTACAGAAGAGGAAACCTAAACAATAAGCTATTTAGCTATTATAAGTTATATATGTAAGAAAAAGGAAGTTCAATTTCACTAGTAATCAAGGAAATACAAATTAAAATAGCAATGAGGATTGTCAATAAGATTGGAAAAATTGTACATGTGATGGTGAGCATGTAGAACAATGAGAACTCTCTGTACTTTCATATGAAGTTCTAAATTGGACAGCAACTTTGTAAACAATTTGGCAACATCTGGTAAAGCTGAAGAGTCACAAGATCTACGTTAGCTATATATTCTAGAGAAACTCACACAGATGCACAATATTCATAGCAATATTATTTATAACAGAGTAAACACAATGTGTAACCTAAATATCCATTAACAGTAAAACACATAAACAAATTTGATATATTCATACAGCAGAAAGTTCAACAGCAAAGACAGCAAATAAACACACACTGTACATATTACCATAGATAAATCTCACAGAAATAATAAATGACAAAAGCAAACTGTAAAAATACATGCAGTTTTGACACTGAAAAATTTTAAAATACTTCAACTAATACAATATATTGTTTAGGTAAATACATATGAGTGTAAATACACAATAACACCAAGTTCTGGAAAATGACAGTTTACAAGGGAGATTCAATGAGGAAGGGGGATCTGGTGTTTTGTGTTTCATTTATTAAATGAGTGATAAATCTACTGTTGTTCAATGTGTTTTTCTTTATAATATACATATATATGAATATGACATATTGGGTTGGCCAAAAAATTCATTTAGATTTTGCAGTTCACTTCAGTCACTCAGTCGGATCCAACTCTTTGAGACCCCATGGACTACAGCACGCCAGGCCTCCCTGTCCATCACCAACTCCAAGAATTTACTCACACTCATGTTCATTGAGTTGGTGATGCCATCCAACAATTTCATCCTCTGTTGTTCCCTTCTCCTCCCTCCTTCAATCTTTCCCTGCGTCAGGGTCTGTTCCAATGAGTCAGTTCTTTGCATCAAGTAGCCAAAATATTAGAGTTTCAGCTTCAGCATCAGTCCTTCCAATGAATATTCAGGACTGATTTCCTTGCTGTCCAAGGGACTCTCAAGAGTCTTCTCAAACACGACAGTTCAAAAGCATCAATTCTTCAGTGCTTAGCTTTCTTTATAGTCCAACTCTCACATCCATCCAAATTACTGCAAAAACCATAGCTTTGACTAGACAGACCTTTGTTGGCAAAGTAATGTCTCTGCTTTTTAATAAGCTATCTAGGTTGGTCATAACTTTCTTCCAAGGAGCAAGTGTCTTTTAATTTCATGGCTGCAGTCACCATCTGCAGTGATTTTGAAGTCCCCCAAAATAGTCTCTCATTGTTTTCATTGTTTCTCCATCTGTTTGCAATGAAGCGATGGGACAAGATGCCAGGATCTTAGTTTTCTGAATGTTGAGTCTCCAGGCACTTACTCTCCTCTTTCACTTTCATCAAGAGGTTCTTTAATTCCTCTTCACTTTCTGTCATAAGGGTGGTGGCATCTGTATATATATCTGAGGTTATTGATATTTCACCCGGCAACCTTGATTCCAGTTTGTGCTTCTTCCAGCCCAGTGTTTTTCATGATGTCCTCTGCATAGAAGTTAAGTAAGCAGGGTGACAATATACAACCTTGACGAACTCCTTTTCCTATTTGGAACCAGTCTGTTGTTCCATGTCCAGTTGTAACTGTTGCTTCCTGACCTGCATACAGATTTCTCAAGAGACAGGTCAGGTGGTCTGGTATTCCCATCTCTTTCAGAATTTTCCACAGTTTATTGTGATCCACACAGTCAAAGGCTTTGGCATAGTAAATAAAGTGGGAATAGATGTTTTTCTGGAAGTCTCTTGCTTTTTCCATGATCCAACAGATGTTGGCAGTTTGATCTCTGCTTCCTCTGCCTTTTCTAAAACTAGCTTGAGCATATGGAAGTTCTCAGTTCATGTACTGTTGAAGCCTGGCTTGGAGAATTTTGAGCATGACTTTACTAGCATGTGAGATGAGTGCAATTGTGCGGTAGTTTGAGCATTCTTTGGCATTGCCTTTCTTTGGAATGGGAATGAAAACTGACCTTTTCCAGTCCTATGGCCACTGCCAAGTTTTCCAAATTTGCTGGCATATTGAATTCAGCACTTTCACAGCATCATCTTTCAGGATTTGAAATAGCTAAACTGGAATTCCATCATCTCCACTAGCTTTATTCGTAGTGATGCTTCCTAAGGCCCACTTGACTCCGCATTCCAGGACATTTGGCTCTAGATGAGTGACCATCGTGATTATCTGGGTCAAATTTTTCAGTAACTTTTCATGGAAAACTCAAATGCACTTTATGACCAATCCAACCTATACATGCATATATATGTATATGTATGTGTGTGTGTATAAATACCTGTATGTCAGAAACAGTTATAATTTTTTTTGAAAAATAAAGGACAAAAAGGCAGTTAAGGCTCCTACAATGTCACCATACCTTGCTACTTTCTGAGAGGCAGTAGTTTTGAAATTAAAGCAGCACTAGGTTGGGTAAACAGAAAACTAATTAGCAATTCACTTCTTTAACCAGATCTTTATGTATCAATCTTCCTTTTATTTCTAAGTTTACCTTCTCCCATTGTTGGACCACCAATTTGTTTTTAACGCAGTGAAAAATAGGTATAGTAAGCTGGGATTTCAATTCTCAAGCTTTCCTTCAAACAATAGAGGAAATGACAAAATACAAACTCCACACTACTGATATTTTGTAAATAATCTCATTTTCTTTTCCAAGCACTGAGACTACCTTAAATGAATGTTGCATTCTAAATTCAAGAATGGCTAATGGCAATGAGGGAAGTTAATTTAGATCCAAATTGACTTTACCAGTGACTGCTGTAAACTGTGGGTGATGTCAACTTTTAGATAAATAAAAGATAAAATTTAATGATTAAAGAATAAATTTTTATCCCATTATCTAAAAAATTAGACAACTTTCCAAGTGAAAGTTTAGCCAGGGAAAAAGATGAGAAAATGGTTTCATTAAACCGAGAGGAAATAAAGGAGAGCATGTCTGATTAGGAAGGAACTGACTGGTACAGTCCATACATTCTCAAAGTGTTACTATTCACCACAGACTATCAACATCATAAAGATTGATTATGACATCTGAATATACTGTGCCTATTATTTAATGAACCTCATGGAAAACTCACAAATTAGGTAAGTAAAGGCTTAAAGAAAGTTCACTCAAGAAGTTAAAATGAAAACAAAAATAATAATTACCTCAATTCTATTCCTTTGCTTTGATGATATTACAAAATAGAAAATATTACTTCTTCAGAAGTTAAATTTGATTAAGCAAAGGACAACATCTTGAACTTTCATCCTAATTTTACTGAGGGGAAAATGATCATCACTCTTATGTCACCTTAATCTTATAAACTAGAAATAGCTGGAAAATAGAATAATATTCTGTACATATATACTTTACAATAATGGATGCAATAATTGGAAAACAAATAATTAAAAACCCTGAAGAATTTACACTTAATCTTGATGTACATAAAGAACTATTAATCAGACTTCACAGTATAATAATGCTCATTCATCACGTGAAAAGCATAATCTTTCTTTTTTGGATTAAGTAATAAACTGCTATTTTCTCGAAACAAATCAAATTGAAGGTAAATAATTTTTGAAATTTTCCATTCTCTCTTCTAAATATAAACTGAAAATTAACCAGGAAACAGGAAAATTTTAAATTAGCTTGTTATTATGTATAGAATAATGAAACAGAAAACATAGTTTAGACTTTCCTAAGCATTACAATAATAGGTCAACTTCCTCAGCCCTGAAAAAACTATGGAAAGACTATGTTCAGAAATGAGTTCTTTGAAACTCCATGAAACTGTCCTATAATCTCATGATTTACAATAAGAAAATGAGGCATTAGTGGAGAAAAACTGAAAACAAATAAATGGAAAGATATTCCATTCTTAAAGACTGGAAAAATCAATATTGTTAAAATGTCTGTATTATCCAAAGCAATCTACAGATTCTTTGCACTGCTACCAAAATTCCAACAGCGTTTTTCACAGAAATAGGACAAATTCTAAAATTTACATGGAACCACAAAAGATCCAATTACCCAAGGCAATCACGAGAAAAAAGAACAAAGCTGGAGGTATCATTCATGCTCCTTGATTTCAAACTATATTACAAAGTAATAGTACTCAAACAACATGACAGTAGCACAGAAACAGACACAGATCAATGGAACAGAACAGAGTCCAAAAATAAACCCATGCATATATGGTCAATTAATTTCTGATAAAAGCGCCAAGAATACACAATAGGGAAAGAGCAGTCTTTTCATTTTTTTAACTTTGTTTTTAAATTTATTTATTTTAATTGGAGGCTAATTACTTTATAATATTGTATTGGTTTTGCCATACATTAACATGAATACACTCCCACTGTACACGTGTTCCCCATCTTGAACTCCCCTCCCACTCCCCTCCCCATATCATCCCTATGTGTCATCCCAGTGCAACAGCCCCGAGCATGCTATATCATGCATTGAACCTGGACTGCCGATTCATTTCACAGAGCAGTTTTTTCAATAAATTATGTTGGAAAAATTGGACAACCATGTGTTAAAGAATGAAACGGGAAAGCCATATACAAAAATTAATTCAAAATGGATTAAAGACTTGAATACCCAGAAGAAAACAAATAGCAAGCTCCTTGACATCAGTCTTAACAATGATTAAAATTTTTTTTTGGATACAAAAAGTAAAGATAACAAAAGTAACAATAAACAAGTGGGACTACATCAAACTAAAAAGCTTCTACACAGCAAAGGAAATCATCATCCTAATAAAAAGGCAACCAACTGAATGGGAGAAAATATTTGTGAGTCATATATATGTTAAGGAGTTCTTTAAGATATAAAGAACTCATACAATTTCAATTAAAAAACCCAAGCAATCCAATTAAAAAATGGGCAAAATTTCTGTACAGACATTTTTCCGAAGAAGACACACAGATGGTCAACACATACATGAAAAGGTGCTCAGTATCTCTAATCTTCAGGGAAACACAAATCAAAACCACAATATCACCTCACAACTGACAGAATGACTATTACCAAAAAGAGAAGCAATAACAAGCATGGGTGAGGATGAGGAAAAAGTGAACCATTGTGCACTGCTGGTGGGAGTGAAGAGTGGTGCAACCACCATGGAAAAAGAATATGGAGATTCCTCAAATAGTAAAAAACAGAACCACCATATGACCCAACAACTCCACTCAGGGGTATTTATTTTAAGAAAACAAAGACACAAACTTGAAAAGATATTTGCACCTCATGCTCACTGCAGCATTAGTCACAACCACCAAGAGATGGAATCCACCTGTGTCCACTGATGGCTGAACAGACAAAGAAGACGCGGAACACAGATACAATGGATACTATTCAGCAGTAAAGAGAGATGCCATTTTCCATTTTGTGACAATATGGATTGACTCTGAAGGTTTGTGCGAAGGGAAATTAAGTCAGAGAAAAGCAAATACATTATGATCTCATTTGTATATAGAATCTTAAAAAAAAACCCACCCACCTCAAAAAAACCACCAAACTTATGAAGAGAACAGACTGGTTGTTGCCAGAGGCAAAGGTAGGGCAACGGATAAAATGGGTGAAGGTGGTCAAGAGGTACATATTTCAAGTCATAGAAGAAATAAGGCATAGAAATGTAATGTACAGTTTGGTGCCAGTAGTTAATAATACTGTACTACAGTTTTGAAAGTTGCTAAGAGTAGATTTTAAAAGTTTTCATCACAAGAAAAAAAACTTTTTAACTATGTATGGTGATGGATGTTAAGATTTATTACAGTGATCACTTGCAATATATACAAATATCAAATCATTATGCTGCATACCTGAAACTAGTAAGTTATATGTAAATTCAATTCAGTTCAGTCGTTCAGTCGTGTCCGACTCTTAGCGACCCCATGAATCACAGCACGCCAGGCCTCCCTGTACATCACCAACTCCCAGAGTTCACTCAAACTCATGTCCATCGAGTCGGTGATGCCATCCAGCCACCTCATTCTCTGTCTTCCACGTCTCCTCCTACCCCCAATCGCTCCCAGCATCAGAGTCTTTTCCAATGAGTCAACTCGTCGCATGAGGTACCCAAAGTATTGGAGCTTCAGCTTTAGCATCAGTCTTTCCAATGAAAACCCAGGATTGATCTCCTTTAGAATGGTTTGGTTGGATCTCCTTGCAGTCCAAGGGACTCTCAAGAGTCTTCTCCAGCACCACAGTTCAAAAGCATAAATTCTTCAGCCATCAGCTTCCTTCACAGTCCAACTCTCACATCCATACATGACCACTGGAAAAACTATAGCCTTGACTAGACGGACCTTGGTTGGCAAAGTCATGTCTTTGCTTTTTAATATACTATCTAGGTTGGTCATAACTTTCCTTCCAAGGAGTAAGCATCTTTTAATTTCATGGCTGCAATCACCATCCACAGTGATTTTGGAGCCCCCCAAAATAAAGTCTGATACTGTTTCCACTGTTTCCCCATCATTTTAGAATACTTGAAATAATAAAACAATTTGCATCTTGGAAAAAATAGCACAACCAAACTTTCTAGTTTTATGGTATCATATTCTGAAACACCAGAATCACTTTACAGAAAACACACAAGGTTCTATTAATCATATTCACATCTTTAAAAAATATTTTGCCTTTTCAATTAGCTCTAGGTCAAGGCTAGGAAATCTCCATAAACTTTTTATTAAAAATATGACATCATCACAGAAAGATAACAAAAATACAAAGTCTTAAAACCTACGGGATATGGAAAACATTATCCATTGAGGCCTTAAATGCAGTAGACTTCACATAAAAAAGAAAAGCAATGAGTATACAAGTATACAGCCAGTTTAAGAAGTTAGAAAAATAAACAGAATAATCATAAAGAAAAGAAAGCAACTAATGCATACCATGTATTAATACAATAAAAATAAAGATAAAATTGAGAGGCTTAACAGAGTCAAAGCTGCCTTAAAAATGTTTCTCTAAAAAGGGAAACATCAGGTAACAATAATCAAAAAAATCTTGCAAATAAACAATACTAAATGGGAATTACTCATAGAAGCATTAAGAATATAAATAATAGAAACCACTTTATGCCTATACATTAGAAGATTAGTTCTCTCGTATACAGGGTTATCTATAGATGTTATTTTTAAATGCCATGTACTCAGTGAGTGATATAAACACATTTAAATTTCAGTTTTCTAATAAAAAATAAAAAAAAGAATATGATATGCATGAAACATGGTTTTATGGTTCCAATTTATGTTTATAAATATAAAGCAAAAAAATGTGATATTCAGTACCAAAATTATGGAAAATTATTCTTTCTGGGTCTTATGGTCACAAGAAGGTTATGGAGAGAAGGGAACTAAATTTAGTGACCTCTTAGTGCATGACAGGCTTTTTTAATTATGACTTACTTTTCAAAACAACCATGTAGAAAGAAAATTCTGGAAATACATACAAGAAATTATTGATATAAATCGTGATTACTGGTAGAGATGGAGGGGGGCAAAAATTGAGAAATGAGAACCAAGAGTAGGAATAATGCTTCTCAATATATATGTTTACTATTTTTAACATTATAAACATTACAAATCACCTATTCAAAAAATTTAAAAAACCTTCAAAAAATTTTACACCCTTAAGAACAAGAGGCCCATGAGAAGAGCAAAAAAAAAAAAAAAAGAGGGTTGGGGACAGGCATCTGTCAGGGGTCCTAGATCATCAATATATCTGATAGAGCTGATTAGAGCATTAACCCAATTCTGGTCGATATATATATGTATATGTATATATATATATACATTTTTTTGGTGTATTTTTTTTCTCTATAGGTCTTTAGACGTTTTTTTTAAACCCCCAAAGTAAAAACTGTTGTTGGTATTTTATAGAAACATTTATTTAGCTTTACATATACGTTTACAACTTAACTTCATCATTTCTTCTTGCATCTCCTACTATCATGAGATTATTTTCATTCTTCTTGAAATATAACTTTTAGAAGTTTGTACAAATCTTTTGGTGGTAAACTCACAGTTTTTGTTTATATGTAAATGGCTTTATTTCGTCTCTATTCTTGAGAACAAATTGGCGTTTTCCAGAACATTCAGTGACGAAGTTTGGAGTGTGAGATATTTATCTGGGAACAATGTCTACAATTGGACAGAAGAAAGTGACCTGCCATCCATTCTCAGAAAAGCCTCAGCCAAACTGGTAGGGAATTCCGGAGCAAATAAGAACCATCAGAGGGTCCTTTGCTGGGCCAACGGCCAAGTCTTCTTAGCCCACCTAAGAATCGCTGGTTGCAGGCCCACCTCAGATAAGGCAGCTCTCCACCTGAAGGGTGTCTACTGACCCCACTCCATGCAGCTGAGAGGCTTGTTCTTCTGTGAAGGGGATCTGGCTGTGCATCCCCACAAGAGTTTTACCTGGTACAAAATTCTGGTTGAAAAGGTTTTATTCTCTCAACATTTAAAATATATCGTTTTCTGGCTTTTGTTATTGTTAAGGACTCTGCTGTCATTCTAACTGTTGGTCTTTTTTAGATCTGTCCCCTTTTCTGAGACTGCTTATTGTGACTCCTGTCTTTGGAGTTCTGCAGTTTCATTGAAGTGTGTATTTCTTTTTATTTATCCTGCTAGTGGTATACAGTACCTCCTTGGTCTGTTTAGCAGTTGTGGAAAACTTGTAGTCATTATCGCTTTAAATATTGTCTCTCCTAGATTCTCTCAATTCCCTCCCTCCTGGGAATCTAATTATTGGGTTGGCCAAAAAGTTCATTCAGATGCAGAAAACCCATACCATCTTTTGGCCAACCCAATATACTCGTATTCGACCTTCTCATTCTGCTCTCACTTTCTCTTAACATCACTGTCACATTTTCTTTGTCTCTCTTACGGCATTCTGGATAGTTTTATTTTCACCTACTACCAGTTCATTGAATTTCTCTTCAAACAGCAGCCTAAATTGCTGTTTTATATTAAATATTTCAGGAACTCTATCAGATGAGTTTCCATTTCAAAAATTATGTTTCTAGATTTTTAAAAATATATTATTCCAAGTAATTTCTTGTATATTGGTAACCTGTGACTATATTTCTTATTTCTATAAATATTACATATTTACCTATTCTATCATTCAGTATTTGACAATTTCAGTATCAGTAGTTCTAAGTTTGATGCTGTGACTCAGTCATAGTGGTTTGTTTTCTCATGTGTTTGGTGGCTTTATATTTTGAGCTCTTTGGTGAATCAGTTAGTGGGAATCCTGGAGAAAGTATTGTTCAAGCTGATTGACAGGAGGCACAACTAACTTGCAAACACTTCAGCCTATGGACCTGGTGATTTAGGCTAGCAAGGGAGTTCCTGGCTCCCTTTCTCAACTTACCAACTGGCCCAAGGCTCACCTTTCCCCAGTAAATAGCAATCACACTTGTGTGGCCTTTCCCATCTCATCCACCTAATAGCCCCTGCTTGACGAGCCCTAGCTTCTTATTGGACTGGTCCCAATTCATAATAATTTTTGAAGTGGGGAACTCTTTGGAGATCTCCCCTCCATCATGTAAGATCTATGATATCTCAAATAGTGAATTCTTTCCTGATTTAACTGGTTCAGACTATGCTTATGCTCCTACTCAGACATATTCTCAGAAGTCATACTGTCTGAAGAAACCTGAGCATATTTATTTTCCTAATGCTCTACTTTAAGATAAACTTCTTAGCTCTTTAACAAACTTAACAATATTAATGAACTCAATGACCTTTTAAAATTATTTTTTATTGGAGGCAAATTACTTTACATTAATATATTGGTTGGTTTTGCCATACATTGACACGAATCTGCCCCGGGTGTACATGTGTTGCCCCTCTTGAAACCCCCTCCCACCTCCCTCTTCCGCATATCCTCCCTCCAGGTCATCCCCGTGCACCAGCCCCAAGCATCCTGTATCATGCCTCGAACCTGGACTGGTGATTCATTTCACATATGATAATATACATGCTACAATGCCATTCTCCCGAATCATCCCACCTTCACCTTCTCCCACAGAGTCACAAAGACTGTTCTATACACCTATGTCTCTTTTGCTGTCTCGTATACAGGGTTAATGTTACCATTTTTCTAAATTCCATATATATGCATTAGTATGCTGTATTGATGTTTTTCTCTCAGGCTGACTTCACTCTGTATAATAGGCTCCAATTTCATCCACCTCATTAGAACTGACTCAAATGCATTCTTTTTGATGGCTGAAAAATACTCCATTGTGTATATGTACCAAAGCTTTCTTATCCATTCACCTGCAAATGGACATCTAGGTTGCTTCCATGTCCTCGCTATTATGAACAGTGCTGCAATGAACATTGGAGTACATGTGTTTCTTTCAATTCTGGTTTCCTAAGTGTGTACACCCAGGAGTGGGATTGCTGGAGTTACAGTGCATGCAGTCATGTCAAACTCTGTGCCACCACATGGACTGTAGCCTATCAGGCTCCACTGTCCATGGAATTTTTCAGGAAAGAATACTGGAGTAAGTTGCCATTTCCTCCTCCAGGGAATCCTCCCGACCCAGAGATTGAACCCATATCTCTTGCGTCTCCTGAACTGCAGGTATATTCTTTACTACTAGTGCCAATTGGGAAATCAAATTACCTTAACACACTTCATAAAATCACTGATAAAATATTTTTGATTCACTAGAAGGTTTTCCCCAGTGGCTCAGCAGTAAAGAATCTGCCTGCAATGCCGAAGATGCAAGAGACCCAGGTTCAGTCCCTGGTTTGGGAAAATCCCCAACCCACTCCAGAATTCTTACCTGAAGACTCCCATGGACAGAGGATCCTGGCAGGCTGTGGTCCATGGGGCCACAAAGAGTCAGACACAACTGAAGCGACTGAGCAGCCAAGCAGACAGAGGAAATAAAATGGAAGATTTCATATTCGACATGATCAGGTAGGTGGTTAGTAGTCTTTGGAATAATAAATACAATTCACACCTTAGCTTTATCACTTACTGTAATAACCTACATAAGTTGTATTTAATTATATGACTCAGTTCCTCATTTGTAAAGCAGAATACAACGTATTGTGCTATTTTGAGAATTAAAGGACATAATGTGTATAAATTCACTGAGTACAGAACCTGATGCATAGTACATACTAAGTAACTAGAAGCTTCTATGACTATTACATTATGTTGTTTCTATTTTACTATTCCCATAAACTTCTGAAAATTTCCTTTAAACTGGTGTGGTATGACTTCAAAGACAACTGGAAATAAGATTTATTGGCATATGTTTATTATAGTGATGCACTAGAATTTATTTTATTGAATATTTTTAATACCATTATGTGACAGAGTAAAATGATGATCCTCAAAAACAGTAACGAGAATGAAACAGTGACAATTTCCATGGGAAAGAAAAGTGCCATAGGTCACCAACCACTGAAATGAAAGAATTATCAAAAGTGATAGAGAATAATGCTTGCTATAGTTCAGAAGCTGGCAAACTACAACCTACAGAGCAAATCTGCCCCAATTACGTCACTACAAACAAAGTCTTGCTGAAACACTTCCAGTTGTTTATGTATTGTCTACGTGATCATTGACCTAGAACCAGACATCTTGGAATGTGAAGTCAAGTGGGCCTTAGAAAGCATCACTAATAACAAAGCTAGTGGAGGTGATGGAATTCCAGTTGAGCTCTTTCAAGTCTTGAAAGATGATGCTGTGAAAGTGCTGCACTCAATATGCCAGCAGATTTGGAAAACTCAGCAGTGGCCACAGCACTGGAAGAGGTCAGTCTTCATTCCAATCCCAAAGAAAGGCAATGCCAAAGAATACTCAAACTACCGCACAGTTGCACTCATCTCCCACGCTAGTAAAATCATGGTCAAAATTCTCCAAGCTAGGCTTCAGCAGTATGTAAACCGTGAACTCCCAGATGTTCAAGCAGGTTTTAGAAAAGGCAGAGGCACCAGAGATCAAATTGCCAACATTCCCTGGATCATGGAGAAAGCAAGAGAGTTTCAGAAAAACATCTATTTCTGCTTCATTGACTATGCCAAAGCCATTGACTGTGTCGATCACAATAAACTGTGGAACATTCTGAAAGAGATGGGAATCCCAGACCACCTGACCTGCCTCTTGAGAAACCTGTATGCAGGTCAGGAAGCAACAGTTAGAACTCTACATGGAACAACAGACTGGTTCCAAATAGGAAAAGGAGTACGTCAAGGTTGTATATTGTCACCTTATTTATTTAACATATATGCAGAGTACATCATGAGGAATGCTGGGTTGGAAGAAGCACAGGCTGGAATCAAGATTGCTGGAAGAAATATCAATAACCTCAGATATGCAGATGACAGCACCCTTATGGCAGAAAGTGAAGAGGAACTCAAAAGCCTCTTGATGAAAGTGAAAGAGGAGAGTGAAAATGTTGGCTTGAAGCTCAACATTCAGAAAACGAAGATCATGGCATCTGGTCCCATCACTTCATGGGAAATAGATGGAAAAACAGTGGAAACAGTGTCAGACTATATTTTTCTGGGCTCCAAAATCACTGCAGATGCTGATTGCAGCCATGAAATTAAAAGACGCTTACTCCTTGGAAGGAAAGTTATGACCAAACTTGATAGTATATTAAAAAGCAGAGACATTACTTTGCCAACCAAGGTCCGTCTAGTCAAGGCAATGGTTTTTCCCATGGTCATGTATGGATGTGAGATTTGGACTGTGAAGAAAGCTGATCGCCGAAGAATCGATGCT
Organism: Moschus berezovskii; assembly: GCF_049115385.1. NCBI lineage: Eukaryota > Metazoa > Chordata > Mammalia > Artiodactyla > Moschidae > Moschus > Moschus berezovskii. The sequence continues at coordinate 86,465,815 of NC_142474.1, forward strand.
TTTGAACTGTGGTGTTGGAGAAGACTCTTGAGAGTCTCTTATACTGCAAGGAGATCCAACCAGTCCATTCTAAAGGAGATCAATCCTGGGTGTTCATTGGAGGGATTGATGCTAAAGCTGAAACTGCAATACTTTGGCCACCTCATGCGATGAGTTGGCTCACTGGGAAAGACTCTGATGCTGGGAAAGGTTCGGGGTGGGAGGAGAAGGGGACGACAGAGAATGAGATGGCTGGATGGCATCACCGACTCAACTCCGGGAGTTGGTGATGGACAGGGAGGCCTGGCGTGCTATGATTTATGGGGTCGCAGAGAGTCGGGCACGACTGAGCGACTGAACTGAACTGAACTGATGGCTGCTTTTCCGTGATTGTGGTTTCCATTATGTCCAGCCCCTGACAGATAAGGATAAGAGGCTTATGGAAGCTTCCTGATGGGAGAGACTGACTGTGGGGGAAACTGGGTCTTGTTACGTTTGGTGGGGTCTTATTCAGTAAATCTTTAATCCAGTTTTCTGTTGATGAGTGGGGCTGTGTTCCTTCCCTGTTGTTTCACCTGAGACGAAACCATGGTAGAGGTAATGAAGATAATGGTGACCTCCTTCAAAAGGTCTCATACATGCACTGGCACACTCAGTGCCCCCCCATCCTGTAGAAGGCCCCTGCTGACAAAAAACCTCCGCCAGAGACTCCTGGATGCTCACAGGCAAGTCTGGGTCAACTCTCTTCTGGGGTCACTGCTCAAAGCTATGGTTTTTCCTGTAGTCATGTATGGGTGTGCAAGTTGGACTATAAAGAAAGCTTAGGAATTGATGCTTTTGAACTGTGCTGTTGGAGAAGACTATTGAGAGTCCCTTCGACTGCAAGGAGATCAAACCAGTTAATCCTAAAGGAAGTCAGTCCTGAATATTCATTGGAAGGACTGATGGTGAAGCTCCAATACTTCGGCCACCTATACAAATTACTGACTCATTGGAAAAGACCATGATGCTGGGAAAGATTGAAGGCGGAAGGAGAAGGGGACGACAGAGGATGAGGTGGCTGGATGGCATCACCAACGCGATGGACATGAGTTTGAGCAAGCTCCGGGAGTTGGTGAAGGACAGGGAAGCCTGGCGTGCTGCAGTCCATGGGGTTGCAAAGAATTGGACCTGACTGAGTGACTGAACTGACTGATAGCTGCTTTTGCACTACACCCGCAGAGCTGACTTGTTACAACAAAAGCCAGAACACTGAATTTTTTCTTAAATATGTATAAACCATTTGTACACTAGATAGTATATATTGGAAGATAGTGAAGGACAGGGAAGCCTGGCGTGCTGCAGTTCTTCAGGTCACAAAGAGTCAGACATGACTTAACGAATGAACACCACCACCACCACCACCACCACCATATATATCTGCAGTTAGGACTAAAATGGAACTCATGGCTTAGGCTATTTAGTCTGTTTAGCAGATGCCAAAATGACTTGTATATTTTAAAGGATTTATCCAAAAGTGCCTGCTTGATAGCATTTTACTGCCTGAACATAATAGTATGAATATTTTAAAAATAAATTTAATATTCTACACTTCTAAAATATAATATTTCAAAATATTTTCCTATAAGAGACTTACAATATTTTTTCAGTAACTCTCCCTCTTTCCCTCTATTACAGTCACTGAAAAATTTTGAGGAAAAATCAGTTTCGTGCTAGGAAGTCATAAGCAGAATACTTACCACTTTAAAGATTAGTAGTACATATTATATATTTATAGAGAATTATTTGCTGCCATTAATGTTTGAAGAGCAAAACATACCCATTTCCTTATGGTCCTTTCATAAACAATGCTGATTCCTTCTGTTATTGTCTAGTAAAGGGGAAACACTCTTATCAGAAAATGAAGATAAAATCATGTTAGATATGATTTTTTTGTATGTTTCTGAATCAAGATTAGATAAACAACAGATGGGATCCCTTCTGTGGCAGAAAATAGAAATAATGGGTTTTTGTTTGTTTTCTACAGAAATAATTTTTTTTAATTCTACAAATGGCTCTAATGTGAACTTGACAGTCTTAGCTAAGCTGCTTCTATTACGGTAACACATTTCAATTATTGAAACACAGGTTCTAGTGTAAAAATTCCTGGGACATAGATCATTGGATTAGATGGATGAAAGAGAAAAAATGAAGGGGGAAACTTTAGGAAAGGAAACGTGTTCTTTTGAAAATCAATGTTTAAAAGACAAAATGATGATTCTAATACAGAATATAAGAACAATTCTTTTTTAAACCTCAGGAATTATGTACTTGCAACAACAGAGTAATGAAATTTTTCTTTGTGCATGGCATTCTAGTAAGAGGTTTAACTTTATTTTCTCATTTAATCTTCACAGCCCCCTATGAGGTAGATATTACTGTAATTAACATATTCTACATGAGGAAACTGAGACTCAAAGTGTTACACATGGGATTTTAAACCCCATGTCTTTAAAATATGTTATATGTGAATGGCTTTCTAGAAATATTAACAAACTTTGAAATGTATAACTGTTTCATAAAATGCTTTGAGCCTCTTCAGTTCAGTTCAGTTCAGTCGCTCAGTCATGTCCGACTCTCCGCGACCCCATGAATCACAGCACGCCAGGCCTCCCTGTCCATCACCAACTCCCGGAGTACACTCAAACTCATGTCCACAGAGTCAGTGATGCCATCCAGCCATCTCATTCTCTGTCGTCCCCTTCTCCTCCCACCCCCAACCTTTTCCAGCATCAGAGCCTTTTCCAGTGAGTCAACTCATCGCATGAGGTGGCCAAAGTATTGCAGTTTCAGCTTTAGCATCAGTCCTTCCAATGAACACCCAGGATTGATCTCCTTTAGAATGGACTGGGTGGATCTCCTTGCAGTACAAGGGACTCTCAAGAGTCTTCTCCAACACCATAGTTCCACTTAAAAACAGTCCTAGGAGACAGATTCTACTACTATTTCTATGAGCATGATTACTGTTCTATTACTATGAGATTCCATTACTCATTCTACAGATGAAGAATTGAAGTGGAAAGAAGTGAAGTTGATCTAAATCTATAAAGCTAGTAAATAAAAAGAGTTAGGTATGAAGCCAGGATTCCTGACCCAGACTTTATAGCTTAATAACTATGTTATAGTTATACCATTTTCTATCTTTTTAGGATTTTGGAAATCCAACATTATTTCTGTAAGTTGGAAATAAAAAATCACTTATAGAACCTATGACTGTAAAGAAATGAATACACACACTGATTTTGTATAGCTCAAACTGGTTCTAAAGATGCTAAAAGATTCTTAGGAATGTCTTGAAAATAGTGGCGTCCCAACTACTTTAATTTCCTTACTTACATGTTTCAGGTCTGGTATTTTTCAGATCATTATACATTATTTCTTTTATAGTCCTAAGATAATATATATTTGGAATCCTAGAAACCTTACATGGAGAACTATATGATGTAATTCAATCATCTCTTTCTCTCTCATTAGAGGCAAAATTTGATTACTTAGCTTCAGACCTGAAAACTCATATTAAGAGTTTTTAATAAGCAATTCTGTCAAGAAGTGTAAGAAAATTTCAATTATTCATTTTTTCTGGTCTTTCAATTATAGGTTAGTTTTTTAAAAGCCAGTAGCTAATATTTATAATATTATAATATAATATTATATTATTCTATAGTAATTTTATATTATAATAAAATGTAATTCTGTGTAGAATTATTTATATCACAAAATAAAAAAAGGAAATGGCATTTTCAGTCATCAAGTATTTACGAGAATTGACTATGTGCTAATCACACACTCCTTGTTTCCAGTAAAACTGGAACATTTCTTTAAAATGTCCTTTCTTCTCAGTCTACACATTCCCATTTTCAATGCCATCATCTACTGACTTATAGAACATGCTTTGAAAAAATATGAAAAAGATGTTCTTGCGTTTAAAGAGTTCATTGTCTATTAGCGGAAAGAGACAAGTAAACAGAAATTATCTATAAAGCATAAGTACTTTAATAAAGTGAGCAAGTCACTTAACATTTCTAAGCCTCAAATAAGATAGATGTTTAAGAACTCTAAATTATAGAGGGAACTTGAATAAACCATCTCTAAGGTCCTCTCTAGATCTAAAATTCTATGATTATCTGATCTCTTTAAATTAAAAGATAAATCACAAAATGTTCAGTATGCAAAAATGAAAAACTAAGACCAACTAAAAGATGAAAGTGTTTGTACAAATGCATTCTAATTTTTTTTTTCAAAACTGTTAAAACCCCCTTTCTAAGTATCAGTAAAAATTTCCACAGACACTGTCTTTTCATCAACATCTTCCCCTCAAACCTGCAGACTTCTAAGTAATCAACAAGCAACTATTTTGTGATAACAGAAGTAAAATGCTTAAAAGCCCATGGCTTGGACTCAAGAAAGTGATCTTTTAAAAGGAAGATGTTAACAGAAACGTGTGTATGACATTCTTACTACAATAAATTTGTTCATTAACTTGACTTCAGAATTTTAATGTTCAGGTTTTTCATGAAGAGTTAAATAAACAGCTAAGATTAGCTTTTTTCACTGTTAAACATTCTGAAATTGAGAATAAGTTTTCCCTTACCTGATAAAGACATGGAATGTGATATCCTCTGCATCGTTCCTGTGTCCACGTTGTTTCCCAGATGCCGCGGTAAGCTCACTCACAAAACTAGCATCAAATTACAATCAAGAATGGTAGGAGACACAGAGTACTGAAAATACCAATCCAGATCATAAATTTCACCAGTTTATCCTGGTTCTCCTTTTCTAATGAAATCTACGCTCGTGCTCTGTTTAGGGACATAATGCCAGCTAAAAGGAGTGAAACCTCAGCTACCACATACAGGCAGAGGGGTGCAAGAACAAAATACCTCAAGGCATCAACATCGTAGTGGCCAATAAAACACACACCACTCTTATTTCCACCTTCAATCTTATTCATTGATAAAAGGATGATGGTCAGCATTCCAGGGATGCCCCACGCACTGGCATGAAACATCAAGGCTCTCTTTTCAATAGCTTCACTACCCCACTTTGGCACAGCTGCTAAGAACCACGTGATGGTAAGAATCACCCACCAAACGCTGCCAGCCATAGTAAAAAAAAAAAAAAATAGAGTATCATAAAAAGCATGATACAGGCTTTGTTATGAGATCCTTGGGTCACTGTGGAAGCCTTATACTGTGCAGGGCTGGATGCATTGCAGGCGACTCAGTCCTCAAGCAAAATCCCAAAAAGAGAATTAATGACACTATCATGTAGCAGACGGCATGAAATATAATGGGTCCTTCAGGATAACGGAATCTTATCACATCAATCAAAAAAGTTAAAAAAGTAAACAACATGGCAGAAAGGCAAATGACTGAAATCAATCCTATGAAATACCAAGGAAATGAAAGCTCTTCTCTCCTAAAGTACATATTTGGACAAAAAGGTGAGCAACCACCTATGTGCAAAAAGGAACAGCCAAGATCAGGATCAATTTTCTAATCTCGGGGACACCAAAGGCCGTAGTCCCTCTCCACTGCCACTGAGACTCATTCAGTAGGATCGCCAGCTAAATTCCAGTCCACCAGCTGAGGATACGGCTCATCACAATCTGGGAACCTAAAAACATAAGACAAGAATCATTTACTTATTCGGAACCTAATGATTTGGATTTCTGCATTTAGCACTTGTGGCTTATTTATGCTTATGTCCTTGGAGAACACGACGATATGTCAAAGAAATAATGTAAATATCTTGCTTGTGGGTCATGCAATGAGATATTCCACAGTTGGCAAAAAAAAAAAATGAAAAATGTATACTTAATTTTGCTTTGTCTTCAAAAATATTACTCTTTATTAAAACAGGCATAGCCATTAATAAATAGTGTAATTAATACTATTTATTTAGGACAAACAGTTTACAGGAAGATTTCAAACTATAAAAAAGTATATATATATATATATATATATAATAAACATACATAAATAAAAAGCTCCAGTAGAATAGTAGCCAAAAGTTATTTTTTAAAAAACGTTTAATTACAAGACAGTCCTCAATTTACCCTAGCCTCAAATAGAACTTTCTTAAAAATAAGAGGTAAAAATCTTCCCTAGGAGAGCAAGATGGCAGAGGAGTTGGTGGACATGGAGTACATCTCTCTTCAAGAATACGCCGGGAATACACCTTCAGAGACAGAGGTGCATGCAGAACACCAGCTAACAGCAGACAAGAGTATGTGACCAGTGGAAAAGAATATACAGAACCACGCAGAACTTGGTAGGACGAAGGAACTACGGGGAAAAACAAGAGTGTTAGAAGTACTGGACCTGCCCTCGGCTGATGGGGGAACTGAGGCAGGGGTCCAATCCCTGCATTGGGGCAGTTGTCTGAGTCAGAGGAGAAAGATTTAAGGCTGAGAGTGAAACAGCTGTTCTGTGGTAGCCTAAATGGAATGAAAATCAGACAGTCCTTGCCACAGCCATACATACCTCAGACAGGAACACTGGTCCCCTGGAAGGCGCAGCAGCTGGGAGCTGGAGTTTAGGGATTGTGGGGCAATCCCAGGGTGAGGGCTGCTGTTGACTGAGGAGAGACGGATTGAGGGGATGTGAGGGAGGAAATCCAGCCAGGCATGGAAGCAAGGCAATACTGCTGAGTCATGGGTAGGGGATGGAGCCATCACCATAGCCTCTCTCCCCCACACGCCAGCATTGGCAGCTGAACAATAGAGAGGCTGGCCCATCAAACGCCTGACACACTGAACTAAAGAGTAGGACCCCACCCAGGGTGCCACTTTAAGTGCTAGAGACGCCAACCTACAGACGAGGATCCTAGTTGGGAGGGCCCCTCAATGTGCCTGATACACCGAACAACAGATAAGGACCCCAGGCAAAGTAGCCCTCTAAGTTCCTGAACAGGAGGAGCTACAGGTAGAATGGCCAAAGAGGCCTTTCGATCGCCAGCTACAAGAGCCTCTGATAGGGACGTAACTCTGGCAGCAGAGGCAGTCCGTGTCCTTGCACACTTGGCGCTACCAGGGTCCCTGCAAGTCAAGCAGCTGCGCCAGCTTCATGCTCAACTCTTACTGGGACAGAGCTGCGATAGGCAAAAAAAGTCCTGCGTCTATGCCCACAGGGTCGCTTCAATCATGTCCAACTCTTTGCTGCCCTGTAAACTGTGACCTGACAGGCATATCTGTCAGGGAGGAGGGGAGTTCTCCAGGCAAGAATACTGGAGCGTATTGGCCAGTACTGGTTGTCATATCCTTCTAGTGCACTGTATTTCCTGCTCCCCTGGCCACCAACTCCCCCGAATACCTGGTGCTGCCAGAACCCCTGCTACCCAAGCAGCTGAACCACCTCCATACCTGGCCCTCACAGGGGCAAACCCAAGTCTTCCAGGGCAGCCGAAGGAGCAAACTCCAGTGGAGGACCCACATGCAGAGGTGGAAATAAAACCACAATTGAAACCCAGGGGCAGTGTGGCTAAGGAAGAAGACCTAAAACCTTACTACCAGCTGTACAAGCTGCGGGTTAAATCCACATGATCAATTAGGCAGACTCTGTGTCTATGGAATATATAAAAAGTCATTGAGGGGGAGAGGAGTAGAAGATGGCAGAGGAATAGGATGGGGCGACCACTTTCTCCCCCACGAAATCAGCAAAAGAAAATTTGAACGCTGAAAAAATCCCAAAAAACAACTTCTGAATACCGGCAGAGGACATCAGGCACCCAGAAAAGCAGCCCATAGTCTTTGAAAGAAGGTAGGAAATAGTATAAAAGATAAAAAGAGAGACAAAAGAGGGAGGGACGGAGCTCCGTCCCGGGAAGGGAGGCCTAAAAAAAAAGAGAGAGAGAAGTTTCCAAACACCTGGAAACACTCATAGGCGAGTCTGTGACAAGCCTTGGAGCCTCAGAGGGTCACATAACCGGGAGAAAAAAGAAATAAATAATTAAAACCCATAGACTAAGTGCCCAGAGGAAACTCTCAGCGGAGAGGCGGGGCAGACGCCCACACCCCTCACTAGCAAGCGGGGGCTGGTCAGGGAGGAGCGGCAGCAGCGCTTAGAGAGAGGACCGGGCCTGAACACCCTGAGGGCAATCTGAGGGTGCTAACGGGGAAATAGCTAAGCAGACTGTGCCGCTAAAAGGCGAAAAGCCTGTGAAAAGGTGAAAAGCCCCAACCTAAGATTCCGCCAGCCCCTCTCAGAGAACAAAGGACTCAGCAGAGCAAGCCAGGTGTGGATGGCCCATCCCCCATCCCCTGCCGGGACAGGCAGGGGAGGGCGGCCAGCGCCGGATGGGGCAACCGTGGCCCCAGAGAGGCTTCCCATACCAAGCTGCAGGCAGGCTTCATTGCTAACCAATACTTCTTGGGTTTGGACTGGTCGATATCTGCCTAAGAAGGTGAGCCAGTTGTACACACAGAAAACTGAGCGGCAGGGACCAGGTAGGCGATAAGTCGCAGCTACCGCACTTGCCAAATGCCTGGTCACCTGAGCTGCTCGGACCTGGGAAGGCACAAAACGCAGGCCCAACCAAGTCTGCGCCTTTGTGGAGTACCCGAGTACCTGAACCTGAGCCAATCAGACCTGCGAAGTGCACACAACCCAGCACCGGCCGTGGACAGCTCCTGGCAGAGCAACCTAGAGCCTGAGCAGCATAAACAGGGAAAGCACACATGCCGCGAGCAGGAGCAATCCCATTGTAGCCGAGACACTGCAAGCACTCCCCACAGATGCCAGTGACATTTGTTAGCAGTGTTCCTCCCTCCCCACAGCAGGACTGAACAGGTGAGCCAAAAAAAGAAAAAAAAAAGAAAAGTGTCCACCACAGCTCCCTGGGGTCAGGACGGGAATTAGACACTGAAGGAAACAGCAAACAGAAGAGCTTTAACAGAAGGAACAGCTTTGGAAGTAACAGATGGAGAAGTCTTGAACCTACTGCAAGAATAAGACTGAAAACCAGAGGCAGAGGCTTAAGTCCAAATCCTGAGAACACCAGAGATCTCCTGTTTCAGGGAATATTAATTGATAGGTGCTCATCAAATGCCTCCATACAAACACTGAAACCAGGCACCACCCAAGGGTCAACAAGTTTCAGTGAAAGACATACCACGCAAATTCTCCAGCAACACAGGAGAATAGCCCTGAGCTTCAATATACAGGCTGTCCAAAGCCACCCCAAACCCATTGACATCTCAAACTCATTACGAGACACTTCATTACACTTCAGAGAGAAGAAATCCACCTCCACCCACCAGAACAGTGACACAAGCTTCCCTAGCCAGGGAACCTTGACAAGTTACCCGTCCAACCCCACACACAATGAGGTAACTAAATAATAAAGAGAACTCCACAAACTGCCAGAAGACCGAAAGGCAACCCCAAGCACATCAATATAAGCAAGATGAAGAGGCAGAGAAATACCCAGGATTAAAGGAACAGGATAAATGGCCACCAACACAAACAAAAGAGGAAGATATAGGGAATCTACCTGATAAAGAATTTCGAATTTTATTTGTGACAATGATTCAAAATCTGGAAAGCAAAATGGAGTTACAGATAAATAGGAGAAAAGGATTGAGAAGATGCAAGAAATGTTTAATAAGGTAGTAGAGGAAATAAAAAAGAGTCAATATACAATGAATAATGCAATAGATGAGATCAGAAACACTCTGGAGGGAACAAACAGTAGAATAATGGAGGCAGAAGATAGGATAAGCGAGCTAGAAGATAGAATTGTAGAAATAAATGAAACAGAGACAGAAAAAGAAAAATGAATTAAAAGAAATGAGGACAATGTTTAATGCCCCAACATTCGAATCATAGGAGTCCCAGAAGAAGAAGACAAAAAGAAAGACCATGAGAGAATACTTGAGGAGATAATAGTTGAAAATTTCCCTAAAATGGGGAAGGAAATAATCACCCAAGTCCAAGAAAACCAGAGAGTACCTAACAAGATAAATCCAAGGCGAAATACTACAAGACACATATTAATCAAATTAACAAAGATCAAACACAAAGAACAAATATTAAAAGCAGCAAGGGAAAAACAAACAAATAACACACAAGGGGATTCCCATAAGGATAACAGTTGATCTTTCAACAGAAACTCTTCAGGCCAGGAGGGAATGGCAAGGCATACCTAAAGTGATGAAAGAAAGTAACCTACAGCCCAGATTACTGTACCCAGCAAGGATCTCATTCAAATATGAAGGAGAAATCAAAAGCTTTACAGACAAGCAAAAGCTGAGAGAATTCAGCATTACCAAACCAGCTCTCCAACAAATACTAAAGGATCTTCTCTAGACAGGAAACACAGAAAGGGTATATAAACTTGAACCCAAAACCATAAAGAAAATGGCAACGGGATCATACTTATCAATAATCACCTTAAACGTAAATGGGTTGAATGCCCCAACCAAAAGACTAAGGCTGGCTGAATGGATACAAAAACAAGACCCCCATATATGTTGTCTACAAGAGATCCACCTCAAAATGAGGGACACATACAGACTGAAAGTGAAGGGCTGGAAAAAAGATATTCCACGCAAATAGAGACCAAAAGAAAGCAGGAGTAGCAATACTCATAGCAGATAAAATAGATTTTAAAACAAAGGCTGTGAAAAGAGACAAAGAAGGAAACTACATAATGATCAAAGGATCAATTCAAGAAGAAGATATAACAATTATAAATATTTATGCACCCAACATAGGAGTACCGCAATATGTAAGACAATTACTAACAAGTATGAAAGGGGAAATCAACAATAACACAATAACAGTGGGAGACTTCAATACCCCACTCACACCTATGGATAGATGAACTAAACAGAAAATTAACAAGGAAACACAAACTTTAAATGATACAATAGACCAGTTAGACCTAATAGGTCTCTATAGGACATTTCACCCCAAAACAATGAATTTCATCTTTTTCTCAAGTGCACACGGAATCTTTTTCAGGATAGATCACATCCTGGGCCATAAATCTGGCCTTGGTAAATTCAAGAAAACTGAAATCATTCCAAGCATCTTTTCTGACCACAATGCAGTAAGATTAGATCTCAATTACAGGAGAAAAACTATTAAAAATGCCAACATATGGAGACTGAACAACACGCTGCTGAATAACGAACAAATCATAGAAGAAATCAAAATATTCATAGAAATGAATGAAAATGAAAACATGACAACCCAAAACCTCTGGGGCACTGTAAAAGCAGTGCTAAGGGGAAGGTTCATAGCAATACAGGAACACCTCAAGAACCAAGAAAAAAGTCAACTAAATAACCTCACTATACACCTAAAGAAACTAGAAAAGGAAGAAATGAAGAACCCTAGTGTTAGTAGAAGGAAAGAAATATTAAAAATTAGGGCAGAAATAAATGCAAAGAAACAAAAGAGACCATAGCAAAAATCAACAATGCCTAAAGCTGGTTCTTTGAGAGGGTAAATAAAATTGACAAACAAACTAGACAGACTCATCAAGAAACAAATGGAGAAGAACCAAATCAATAAAGTTAGAATGAAAATGGAGAGATCACAACAGACAACACAGAAATACAAAGGATCATAAGAGACTACTATCAGCAATTATATGCTAATAAAATGGACAACTTGGAAGAAATGGGCAAATTCTTAGAAAAGTACAACTTTCCAAAACTGAACCAGGAAGAAATAGAAAATTTTAAAAGACCCATCACAAGCATGGAAATAGAAGCTGTAATCAGAAATTTCCCAGCAAACAAAAGCCCAGGTCCAGACGGCTTCACAGCTGAATTCTACCGAAAATTTAGAGAAGAGCTAACACCTATTCTACTCCAACTCTTCCAGAAAATTGCTGAGGAAGGGAAACTTCCAAACTCATTCTATGAGGCCATCAGCACCCTAATCCCAAAACCTGCTAAAGATCCCACAACAAAAGAAAACTACAGGCCAATATCACTGATGAACATAGATGCAAAAATCCTTAACAAAATTCTAGCAATCAGAATCCAACAACACATTAAGAAGATCATACATCATGACCATGTGGGCTTTATCCCAGGAATGCAAGGATTCTTCAATATCCACAAATCAATAAATGTAATACACCACATTAACAAACTGAAAAATAAAAATAATAGATGCAGAGAAAGCCTTCGACAAAATTCAACATCCATTTATGATAAAAACCCTCCAGAAAGTGGGAATAGAAGGAACATACCTCAACATAATAAAAACTATATATGACAAACCCACAGAAAACATTACCCTCAATGGTGAAAAACAGAAAGCATTTCCCCTAAAGTCAGGAATAAGAGAAGTGTTCCTACTCTCACCACTACTATTCAACATAGTTCTGGAAGTTCTGGCCACATCAATCAGAGCAGAAAAAGACATAAAAGGAATCCAAATTGGAAAAGAAGAAGTAAAACTTTCACTGTTCGCTGATGACATGATCCTCTACACAGAAAACCCTAAAGACTCTACCAGAAAACTACTAGAGCTAATCAATGAATACAGTAAAGTTGCAGGATATAAAATCAACACACAGAAATTCCTTGCATTCCTATACACTAATAATAAGAAAATGGAAAGAGAAATTAAGGAAATTGTTCCATTCACTGTTGCAACGAAAAGAATAAAATACTTAGGAATACATCTACCTAAAGAAACAAAAGACCTGTACATAGAAAAGTATAAAACACTGGTGAAAGTAATCAAAGAGGACACTAAGAGATGGAGAAATATACCGTGTTCGTGGATTGGAAAAAGAAATATTTTGAAAATGAGCATACTACCCAAAGTAATTTATGGATTCAGTGCAATCCCTATCAAGCTACCAATGATATTTTTCACAGAGCTAGAACAAATAATTTCACAATTTGTATGGAAATACAAAAAACCTCGAATAGCCAAAGCAATCTTGAGAAATAAGAATGGAACTGGGGGAATCCACCTGCTGAACTTCAGGCTCTACTACAAAGCCACAGTCATCAAGACAGTATGGTACTGGCATAAAGACAGAAATATAGATCAATGGAACAAAATAGAAATCCCAGAGATAAATCCACACACTTATAGACATCTTATCTTTGACAAAGGAGGCAAGAATATAAAATGGAGAAAAGACAGTATCTTTAACGAGTGATGCTGGGAAAACTGGTCAACCACTCGCAAAAGAATGAAACTAGAACACTTTCTAACACCATACACAAAAATTAACTCAAAGTGGATTAAAGATCTAAATGTAAACCTATAAAGGAAAAAATCTGAAAAAGAAAAAAATATATATATACTCAATCAGTTTGCTGTACACCTGAAACTAACACACATTATAAATCAACAATACTTCAATTTAAATTTTTAATTAAAAAATTATAAATTCATTTTTATTTCAGTTGTTTTTGAGAGGCAGGATTTCTATCTACTGACACAGAAACACTAGCTGATGGGGGCCCGGGATGAGGTCATCACTCAGCATAATGTCCCACTTTAAGTCTCCTTCCTTCTTGCTGTATTTGTAAAAAAAAAAAAAAAATATCTAAATGTAAGACCAGAAACTATAAAACTCCTAGAGGAGAACATAGGCAAAACACTCTCTGACATATATCACAGCAGTATCCTCCGTAACCCACCTCCCAAAATATTGGAAGTAAAGGCAAAAATAAACAAATGGGACCTAATTAAAATTAAAAGCTTCTGCACAGCAAAGGAAACTATAAGCCAAGTGAAAAGACAGCCTTCAGAATGGGAAAAAATAATAGCAAATGAAACAACTGACAAATAATTAATCTCCAAAATATTCAAGCAACTCCTTTAGCTCAACTCCAGAAAAATAAACGACTCAATCAAAAAATGGGCCAAAGAACTAAGCAGACATTTCTCCAAAGAAGACAGAAAGATAGCTAACAAACACATGAAGAAATGCTCAACATCCCTCATAATCAGAGAAATGCAAATCAAAACCACAATGAGATACCATTTCATGCCAGTGAGAATGGCTGCTATCCAAACGTCTACAAGCAATAAATGCTGGAGAGGGTGTGGAGAAAAGGGAACCCTCTTACACTGTTGGTGGAAATGCAAACTAGTATAGCCACTATGGAGAACAGTGTGGAGATTCATTGGAAAACTGGAAATACAACTGCCATATGATCTAGCAATCACACTCCTGGGCATACACACTGAGGAAACCAGAATTGAAAGAGACACATGTACTCTAATATTCATCGCAGCATTGTTTATAATAGCGAGGACAAGGAAGCAACCTAGATGTCCATCTGCAGACGAATGGATAAGAAAGCTTTGGTACATATACACAATGGAGTATTACTCAGCCATTAAAAAGAATGCGTTTGAATCAGTTCTAATGAGTTGGATGGAACTGGAGCCTATTATACAGAGTGAAGTAAGCCAGAAAGAAAAACACCAATACAGTACACTAACGCATATATATGGAATTTAGAAAGATGGTAACCTTAACCCTGTATACGAGACAGCAAAATGGACACAGGTGTACAGAACAGTCTTTGGGACTCTGTGGGAGAGGGCAAGGGTGGGATGATTTGGGAGAATTGCATTGAAACATGTACATTATCATATGTGAAATGAATCACCAATCTAGGTTCGATGCATGATACAGGATGCTCGGGGCTGGTGCACGGGGATGACCCAGAGGGAGTATAAGGGGAGGAGGGAGGTGGGAGGGGGTTACAGAAAGGGGAACTCATGTAAACCCGGGGCGGATTCATGTCAATATATGGCGAAACCAACCAATATAATATTGTAAAATAAAAAAATAATAAATAAAAATCACCTTAAAAAAATAAAAATTCATAACAAAAAAAAAAGTGAAAGGAAAGCAGAATTCTATGCCTCAAATCGAGACGAGGCCTGACTCCCCAGTTGAAATTTCATAGCAACCCCGAGATCCCTGTCACCACTTAGAGGATCACACAGTTGACTAGCTCAATGCTTGATGTGGCATTATTCCCCTGCCGTGTGTCGAGAGGAATCCTGATGTTCCACTTTCAACAGGAAAGGAGACCTGACTTCCATGAGGCAACACTAGCGAGTCCCAGAGGGCCCCGTCGTAACTCGAGTGGACCTCCAATCTTCAAACCACAACTAGAGAAAAACCATGAAATTCTCTTCTCCACGCGACAGGACGCCCCTTTCTGCTGCAGTGTCTCAAGAGAAATCCCACATTCCCTCTTCAAACTCGAAAGGATACTAAACACCCTGTACCCAACTCAAGAAGTTGCTGGATATACCCAGACACAGTCGAGAGGAACAACGAGTTTCCTGCCACAGCTCAAGAAGAGCCCCGTTTTCCACTCACATCGAGATGAGGATCGATTCCCCTGCTTCGTCTGGAAAGGAAATCCGATGTTCCCGTAGAATTTGAAGACGAAGCCGGTTTCCCCTTGAAACTTGAGAGGACACTGGGGGCCATGCACCAGTTCAAAAAGACACCGATTTCCCCATCCACTCGACATCAGGCCTGATTCCACTGTACCGGTTCAAATGGAACCCGCGGGAACAGCTAACACTGTGAATCAAGGCCTGACTTCCAAGGTGCATCATTGAGATAAAGCCCCAGGACCCAACTTCAACTCGACAGGAAGCCTCCCACCCTTTTACAACTCGAAAACATAGCGGAGTTCCATGCCTCAAAAAGAGACGTGGCATGACTCACCTTTGAAACTCCATAGGAACACTGAGATCCATGTCAAAACTGGAGAGGCATCCAGAGGTTAGCACCTCAACTCCAGATGAGACCCTATTCCACGGCACTGACTCGAGAGGCATCCCAAAGGCTCATCACACCTCAGAAATATTCCTGACTTCCCAGAGACAACATGCGAGACTCCGTGAGGCCCCTATTGCAACTCGAGGGATCCGTAAAATTCCTGCCCCAACTCGAGAAACACTTTGTGATTACCCCCATCAATGCGAATTGAAGCCAGATTCCTCTGCAGTGACTCCAGAGCAATCAAGAACTCCCCCTCACAACTTGACTTTCCTGAGGCAACACGAGAATCTCCCTGAGATCCCCGTCGTACCTCGAAGGGAAAGCCAAACTTCCCTCCGCAACTCGACAAAACACACGAGATGGCCCAGGTAATGTCACATGAGGCCCATTTTTTTTTTTTCCTGCAGCGCCTGGAGAGCAATCCCGATTTCTCTCTCAAGATTAAATAGGAGGCTTGAATCCCTATTTACTATTCAAGGGGCTCCCAGAATACCAGTATTAAATCCAGAGAAATGCCGAATTTCAGTCCATACCTCGAGAAGAGCCCCATATTCCCCACCTCATCATGATATGAGAATTCAATCCCTACTTCAAATCAAGAGGATTACTTCCTTCTCCAACCACAAAAGGAGGCCTCTGTCTCTGATTGAAACTCAAGGGCTATCCCGCGGATTTTCTGACTTCCAATTGAAATCGAGGTAGGTCCTAATGTCCTAGCACAGCTCCAGTGGAACACTGAGTATCGGTCACAACATGATGGGAGAACTAACACCCATGCTGAACCTGTAGAAAAAGCCCTATTGAACTGCCTGATCATGACAAGAGGACTGACTCCCCTTTACCAACTCGAAAGGAAAGCAGAATTCCATGCCTCAAATCGATACAAGGCCTAATTCCCCAGTTGAACCTTCATAGCAACACCGAGATCCCTGTCGTTACTGGAGAGGAACATACAGTTGACCGACTCAATGCTAGATGTGGCTCTATTCCTCCCCCGGGCCACGAGATGAATCCCGAGGTTCCCTTTCCAAAACAAAAGGAGACCTGACTTCCCTAGTGCAACACGAGCGTGTTCCTGAGGTCCCCCTCGCAACTCTAAAGGGACCACAAGCTTCCTACTGCACCTCGAGAAAAACCACAAGTTTCTCCCCTCAAGCCAAGATGAGGAATATAGAATCAAGAGAAATTCCACATTCCCGGTTGAAACACGAAAGGTTACTTAACATCCTTTATGTGACTCAAAAATTACGCCGACATACCTGGCCCCACTCGAGAGGAACACCGAGTTTCCCTCCACATCTGACAATGCGCCCCGTTTTCCAGTCCTATTTTCCAGATGAGATTCGATTCCACTGCTTTGTCTGGAATGGAATCCCGACGTTCCCGTCACATATTACGAGCAGGCCGGTATCACCTTGAAACTCTGGATGATGCTCGGGGGTCAAGCCACAATTCGAAAATGCACCAATATCCCGACACACTAGAGATATGGTCTGATTCCACTGCACAGATTCAAATGTATCATCGAGTATCAACTCACAAACGAGTGGAGACCTGACTCACTGAGCATTCTCGATAGAATCTCCAGGTTCAAATTCAACTCAACTGCAGCCTAACACCCTTTTTACAACTCAAGAAGAAAGCAGAGTTCCATGCCTGAACATGAGACGAGGCCTGACTCCCCAGGTGAATTTTGAGAGCAACCCTGAGAACCCTGTTACCACTGGAGAGGAATTCTGAGTTGACGGGCTAGAATCTAGATGCAGTCCTATTTCTCTGCAGTGACTCCAAAGGAATCCCGAGGTTCCACTAGCAAATGGAAAGGCTTTCTGACATCCCAGAGACAACACGGGAAGCTTCCTGATATTCCCGTCGTTACTCGAGAGGGTCACCAAACTTCCCGCAGCAACTAGAGAAAAACGTTGAGATCCCTCCTTCACAGCAAGATGAGGCCCTTTTTATCTAGCCACGCCTAGACAGAAGTCCCGTGTTCATTCTCAAAATTCGGTATGCGGATTGAATTCCTTGATGCAACTCAAGGGTCGCCCAGAACACCCGTCATGATGAGAGAACAACTCCGAATTTCACGCCACATTTTAAGAGATGCCCCATGATCACACCTCACCTCAAGATAATGGGCCATTCCCTTTTAAACTGAAGAGGAATCCCAACTTTCCCGCACACCACTTGACGAGTCCTGTCTCACCAATTGAAATTCGAGGGCAACCCCGTGGATCCTGCAGCAATGTAAAAGGACTCCGAGTTCACACTCAACTAGAGATGAGTAATGATGTTCTTACACCAGCTCCAGTGGAACACTGAGTATCACCTCCCAACATGATTGGGGGCAGGAATCCCTGACTGAGCCTCTCGAAAATGCCCAAATTCCCTGCTTGAAGAGACAGCAGGCCTGAGAACACTTTTACAACTTGGGAAGAAATCAGAGTTCCATCCTCAACAAAGTCTAGGCCTACTCCCCAGTGGAACCTTAATAATAACCCCAAGATCCCTGTTGCCGTGAGAGAGGAACACTGAGTTTACCGACTCAAGTCTAAATGCGGCCCTAATGCCCTGCAGTGACTCAAATGGAATCCCGAGGTTCCACTTTCAACAAGAAAGAAGACTGACTTCCTTGAGGCAACACTACCGAGTCCCAAGGTCCCCGTTGTAACTCGAGAAGACCTCCATGCATCAAGCCGCAACTCGAGAAAAACCATGAAATTCTCACTTCAACGGGACAGGACGCCCCTTTCCACTGCAGTGTCTCAAGAGAAATCCCACATTCCCTCTTCAAACTCTAAAAGATACTCGACAGCCTACACACAACGCAAGAAATTATACAAGATACCCGGACACACTGGAGAGGAGCAGTGAGGTTCCTGTCACAGCTCAATAAGAGCCCTGTTTTCCACTCCCCATCTCTAGGTGAAGATCGATTCCCCTGCTTCGTCTGGAAAGGAATCCTGATATCCCGTTGAATCTGAAGAGGAGGGAGTCTACCCTTGAAACTCGAGAGGACACCCAGGGGGACGTGCCACAATTCAAAAAGACACTGATTTCCCCATCCGCTCGACATAAGGCCTGATTCCACTGTACGGATTCAAATGGAACCCCCGGGATCTACTAACACCCAAAGGGAGGCCTGACTTCCCATCATTGAGAAAAAGCCCCAGATCGCAACTATAACTCGACAGGAGGCCATCCACCCCTTTTACAAGTCAAAAGAATAGCGGAGTTCCATGTCTCAGCAAGAGACGTGGCATGACTCCCCTACTGAAATTCATAGGATCCGTGAGATCCGTGTCAGGACTGTAGAAGCACCCTGAGGTTAGCGCCTCAACTCCAGATGAGACCCTATTCCCCTGCACTGACTCGAGAGGCATCCCAAAGTCTCCTCAAACCTCAAAAGGATTCTTGACTTCCCAGAGACAACTCGAGAGGCTCCGTGAGTCTCCTGTTGCAACTCGAGGGATCCCAAAGTTTACTGCAGCAACTCAAGAAACACTTTTGATTACTCCCTACAATACAAATTGTAGCCCGATTCCTCTGCAGTGACTCGAGAGTAATTTCGAGCTCCCGCTCACAACTTGACTTTCAGAGGCAACACGAGACTCTCCCTGAATTCCCCATCGTAACTCTAAAGGAAAGCCAAACTTCACTTTGCCACTTGACAGAAACCACGAGATTCCCCAGGCAATGTCACAAGAGGCCTTTTTTTCCCTGAAGCGCCTGGAAAGCAATCCCGAGTTGTCTCTCAAGATTCGATAAGAGGCTTGAATCCCTATTTACAACTCAAGGGGCTCCCAGAATACCCGTTTTCAATTGAGAGTAACCCTGTTTTTCCATCCACACCTCTAGAAGAGCCCCGTATTCCACACCTCATCATGATATGAGCATTCAATCCCTGCTTCAACTCTAGAGGAATATATCCTTCTTCTCCCACCACAAGAGGAGGCCTCTGTCTCCTATTGAAACTCGAGGGTGATCCTGCTCTTCCTACCGCAAGGATAAAGGACTCTGAGTTCCCCCTCCAATCGAAGTAGGTCCAGATGTCCTAGCACAGCTCCAATGGAACACCGAGTATCCCCACACAAGATGATGGGAGACCTGACACCCATGCTGAGTCTATTGACAAAGACCTATTGAACCGCCTCATCAAGACAAGAGGACTGACACCCTTTTTAGAACTCGAAAGGAAAGCAGAATGTCTAGCCTCAAATCTATATGAGGCCTGATTCCCCAGGTGAACTTTCATAGCAACCCTGAGATCCCTGTCACCACCTAAGAGGAACACACAGTTGACCGACTCAATGCTAGATGCAGCCCAATTCCCCTGCCGCACCTCGAGAGGAATCCCTAGTTTCCCCTTCCAACACGAAAGGAGCCCAGACTTCACTGAGGCAACAAGAGCGACAACCTGAGGTTCCAGTCGCAACTCGAGAGGGACCCCAAGCGTCCCGCCACAAGTCAAAAAAACCCCACAAGATTATCCCCTGAAGGCGAGATGAGGAAATTTTCCATTCTAGACTCTCAAGAGAAATCCCATATTCCCGGTTGAAACTCTAAAGGTTACTTAACATCGTTTATGTGACTCAAAAATTACACCAACATACCCGTTCCGACTCGAGAGGAAGACTGAGTTTCCCGATACAACTGACAAAGTGCCCCGTTTTGGGGTCTTCTTTTCCAGATGAGAGTCGATTCCCCTGCTTTATCTGCAATGGAATCCTGACGTTCCCATCGCACATAATGAGGAGGCCAATATCACCTTGAAACTCGGGAGGATCCCCGGGGGTCAAAACACAATTTGAAAAGGAACCGATGTCCCACCCACTCGAGATATTGCCTGATTCCACTGCATAGATTCAAATGTATCCTCGAGTATCACCTCACAAGACGAGTAGAGACCTGACTCCCCGAGCATTCTCGATGGAATCTCCAGGTACAAATTCAACTCGACTGCGGCCTAACACCCCTTTTTCAACTTGAGAAGAAAGTGGAGTTCCATATCTGAATATGAGACGAGGCCTGACTCTCCAGGTGAACTCGGAGAGCAACCCTAGTACCCTGTTTTCACTGGAGAGGAATCCTGAGTTGACGGACTCGAATATAGATGCAACCCTATTTCTCTGCAGTGACTCCAAAGGAATCCCGAGCTTCCCCTCGCAAATGGAAAGGCTTTCTGACTTCCCAGAGACAATATGGGAGGCTCCCTGATATTCTCGAATTTACTCGAGAGGATCACCAAACTTCCCACAGCAACTCTAGAAAAACTTTGAGATTCCAACTTCAAAGCCAGATGAGGCCCTTTTTATCCTGCAGGGCCTAGACAGAAGTCCAGAGTTCCTTCTCAAAATTCGATATGAGGCTTGAATTCCTTGATGTAACTCAAAGGTCGTCCATAGACACCCGTCACTATGAAAGAAGAACTCCTAATTTCCCGTAGAATTTAAAAGAATCCCTGTGATCACACCTCACCTCGAGATAATGGGCCATTCCCTTTTCAACTGAAGTGGAATCCCAACTACCCCAAGCACCACTTGACGAGTCCTGTCTCACCAATTGAAACTCGAGGTCTACCCCGTGGATCCTGCAGCAAAGCAAAAGGACTCCGAGTTCAACTCAACTAGAGATGCGCTTACACCAGCTCCAGTGAAACACTGAGTATCACCTCCCAACATGATCGGAGGCATGAATCCCTGGCTGAGCCTCTCGAAAAAGCCCAAATTCCCCATTTGAACAGACAGCAGGCCTGACAACCCTTTCACAACTCGGGAGCAAATCAGAGTTCCATCCTCAAGAAAGACTAGGCGTGACTTCCCAGTGGAACCTTCATAGAAACCCCAAGAACCCTGTCGCCATTGGAGAGGAACACAGAGTTTACAGACTCATGTCTAAATGCAGCCCTAGTGGGCCTTAGAAAGCATCACTACAAACAAAGCTAGTGGAGGTGATCGTATTCCAGTTGAGCTATTTCAAATCCTGAAAGATGATGCTGTGAAAGTGCTGAACTCAATATGCCAGCAAATTTGGAAAACTCAGCAGTAGCCACAGGACTGGAAAATGTCAGTCTTCATTCCAATTGCAAAGAAAGCAATGCCAAAGAATGTTCAAACTACCTCACAATTGCAGTCATCTCACACACTAGTAAAGTCATGCTCCAAATTCTCCAAGCAAGGCTTCAGCAATATGTGAACCGTGAACTTCCAAATATTCAAGCAGGTTTTAGAAAAGGCAGAGGTACAGGAGATCAAATTGCCAAAATCTGCTGAATCACGGAAAATGCAACAAAGTTCCAGAAAAACATCTATTTCTGCTTCATTGACTATGCCAAAGACTTTGGCTGAGTGGATCACAATAAACTGTGGAACATTCTGAAAGAGATGGGAATACCAGACCACCTGACCTGTCTCTTGAGAAATCTGTATGCAGGTCAGGAAGCAACAGTTAGAACTGGACATGGAACAACAGACTGTTTCCAAATAGGAAAAGGAGTTCGTCAAGGCTGTATATTATCACCCTGCTTATTTAACTTCTATGCAGAGTACATCATGAGGAAGCCTGGGCTGGAAGAAGCACAAACTGGAATCAAGATTGCCAGGAGAAATATAAAACACCTTAGAAATGCCGATGACACTGGAATCAAGATTGCCAGGAGAAATATAAATCACCTCAGATATGCAGATGACACCATTGTTATGGAAAAATAAAGAGGAACTAAAAAGCCTCTTGATGAAAGTGAAAGAGCAGAGTGAAAAGGTTGGCTTGAAGCTCAACATTCAGACAACAAAGATCATGGCATCTTGTCCCATCACTTCATGGGAAATAGAGGAGAAACAGTGGAAACAGTGTCAGACTTTATTTTTGGGGGCTCCAAAATCACTGCAGATGCTGATTGCAGCCATGAAATTAAAAGACGCTTGCTCCTTGGAAGGAAAGTTATGACCAACCTAGATAGCATATTAAAAAGTTGAGACATTACTTTGCCAACCAAGGTCCATATAGTGAAGGCTATGGTTCTTCCAGTGGTCATGTATGGATGTGAGAGTTGGACTGTGAAGAAAGCTGATCGCTGAACAATTGATGCTTCTGAACTGTGGTGCTGGAAAATACTTTTGAGAGTCCTTTGGACTGCATGGAGATCCAACCAATTCATTCTAAAGGAGATCAATCCTGGGTGTTTATTGGAAGGACTGATGCTAAAGCTGAAACTCCAATACTTTGGCCACCTCATGCGACGAGTTGACTCACTGGAAAAGACTCTGATGCTGGGAGGGATTGGGGGCAGGAGGAGAAGGGGACGACAGAGAATGAGATGGCTGAATGTTATTGTGGACTTGATGGACATGAGTCTGAGTGAACTCTGGTAGTTGGTGATGGATGAACAGGGAGGCCTGGCTTGTTGTGATTCATGGGGTCACAAAGAGTCGGACACTACTGAGCCACTGAACTGAACTGAACTGATTGCCCTGCACAGACTTGAAAGGAATTCAGAGGTTCCACTTTCAACCCGAAAAGAGACCTGACTTCCCTGAGGCAACACTAACGAGTCCCAGACGTCCCCGTGGTAACTCTAGAAGCCCTCCAAGCTTGAAGCCGAAACTCGAGAAAAACCATGAAATTCTCTCCTCAACGTGACAGGTTGCCCCTTTCTGCTGCGGCATCTCAAGAGAAATCCCACATTCTCTCTTCAAAGTCGAAAGGATACTCAACACACTATACCTAACTCAAGAAGTTCTGTGAGATACCTGGCCGCACTCGAGATGAATAGCGAGTTTCCTGCCACAGCTCAAGAAGTGACCTATTTTCCACTCGTCATCTCAAGATGAGGATCAATTCCCCTGATTTGTCTGGAAAGGAATCCCGATGATTATGTCGAATCTGAAGAGGAGACTGGTCTCCCCTTGAAACTCGGGAAGACCCCGTGGGGTCGTGCCACAATTTAAAAAGACACCAATTTCCAAATGCTCTCGACATAAGGCCTGATTCCACTGTAACGATTCAAATGGAACCCCAGGGATCAACTAACACCACGAAGAGAGCCCTACTACCCAGGTGCATCATTGAGAAAAACCCCCAGGATACAACTTCATTTCGACAGGAGGCCTCCCACACTTTTACAACTCGAAAGGATAGCGGAGTTCCATGACTCAACAAGAGATGTGTTGTGAATGTCTTGTTGAAACTCCATAGGAACACTGAGGTCCATGTCAGGACTGGAGAGGTACCCTGGCCTTAGCACCTTAAGTCCAGTGGAGACCCTATTCCCCTGCACTGACTTGAGAGGCATCCCAAAGGCTCCTCACACCTCAAAAGAATTCCGGACTTCCCAGAGACAACTTGAGAGGCTACATGAGTCCCCTGTTGCAACTCGAGGGATCCCAAAGATTTCTGACCCAATTCGAGAAACACTTTGTGATTACCCCCTTCAATGCGAATTGAAACCCAATTCCTCTGCAGTGACTGGAGAGCAATCCCGAGCTCTCCCTTGCAACTTGACTACCCTGAGGCAACAGGAGAGTTTCTGTGAGTTCCCAGTCGTACCCAAAAGGAAAGCCTAACTTTCTTCCGCAACTGGAAAAAAAAAAAAAAAAAACACGAGATGCCCCAGGCAACGCCACATGAGGCCCTGTTTTTCCTGCAGCGCCTGGAGAACCATCCCGAGTTCTCTCTCAAGATTCGATAGGAGGTTTGAAACCCTTTTTACAACTCAAGGGGTTCCCAGAATACCCATCTTAAATTGTGAGGAACATCGAGTTTCCATCCACACCTCTAGAAGAGCCCTGTATTCCCCACCTCATAACAATATGAGCAATCAATCCCTGCTTCAACTCAAGAGGAATCCTTCCTTCTTCTCCAACCACAAAAGGAGGCCTCTGTCTCCTAGTGAAACTCAAGGGCAACCACGCGGATCCTGCTGCAAGGATAAAGGACTCTGAGTTCCCCCTCTAATCGATGTCCTAGCACAGCTCCAATGGAACACCGAGTATCCCTGGACAACATGATTGGAGACCTGAGACCTATGCTGATCCTGTAGAAAAAGCCCTAATGAACAGCCTGATCACGATACTTGGACTGACTCCTCATTTACAACTCAGAAGGAAAGCAGAATTCCATGCCTCAAGTCGAGATGAGGCCTGATTCCCCAGTTGAGCCTTCATAGCAACCCCGAGATCCCTGTCGCCACTGGAGAGGATCACACTGTTGACCGACTCAATGCTAGATGTGCCCCTATTCTTCTGCAGCGCCTCAAGAGGAATCCCGAGGTTCCCCTTCCAACACGAAAGGAGACCTGATTTCCCTGAGTCAATATGAGCGAGTTCCTGAGGTCCCCGTCACAACTCGAGGGGAACCCCAAGCTTCCCACCACAACTCGCGAAAAACCACAAGATTCTCCCCTCAATTCGAGATGAGGAACTTCTCCATTGCAGAGTCTCAAGAGAAATCCCACATTCACGTTTGAAACTCGAATAGGTACCTGACACCCTTTATGCGACTCAAAAAGTTCCCTGACATAGTGGTCCCCACTGGAAAGGAGCACACAATTTGTGGACTCAACTCTAGATAGGGACTATTCCCATTACGCGCCTCAGGAGGAATTCCAAAGTTCCACTACCAACATGAATGTAGACCTGACTTCCTAAAGAACACGAGTGAGTTCCTGAGGTCTCCGTCACAACTCGAGAAAAACCACAAGATTGTCCCCTCAAGGCGAGATGAGGAACATTTCTGCTCTGGAGTCTCAAGAGATATCCCACATTCCCGCTTGAAACTCAACAGGTTACTTATAATCCTTTATGTGAGTTAAAATTACCTCGTCATACCCGTCCCCACTCCAGAGGCACAGCGAGTTTCCCGCCACAACTGACAAAGTGCCCCATTTTCCAGTCCTATTTTCCACATGACAGTCGATTCCCCTGCTTTGTCTGGAATGGAATCCCAATGATCCCCTCGCAAATTAAGAAAAGACCGGTATTACCTTGAAACTAGGGAGGAACCCAGGGGGTAAAATCACAGTTGGAAAGGTACCGATATCCTCACCCCCTCAAGATATTGATTGATTCCACTGCACCAATTCTAACGTATCCTCGATTATGATACTCCACAAGACGAGTGGAGGCCTGACTCCCCGAGCATTCTCCATGCAATCTCCAGGTAAAAATTCAAATCAACTGTGGCCTAACACTGTTTTACAACTTGTGAAGAAAGTGGAGTTCCATGCCTGAACACGAGACGAGGCCTGACTCTCCAGGTGAATTTTGAGAGCAACCCCGAGAACCCTGTTGCCACTGGAGAGGAATCCTAAGTTGACGGGCTCAAATCTAGAGGCAGCCCTGTACCTCTCCAGCCTCTCCAAAGGAATCCGAGGTTTCCCTCACAAAAGGAAAGGCTTTCTGACTTCCCAGAGACAACACGGGAGGCTCCCTATTATTCCCGTCATTAATCGAGAGGATCACCCAATTTCCCGCAGCAACTCGAGAAAAACCTCGAGATTCCTCCTTCAAAGCGAGAGGAGGCCCATTTTATCCTGCAGCGCCTAGACAGCAATCCCGAGTTCCTTCTCAAAATTCAGTTTGAGGCTTGAATTCCTTGATGTAACTCAAGGGTCACCCAGAGATACCCATCACAATGAGAGAAAAACTCTGAATATCCCACTACAATTTAAGAGGAGCCCCGTGATCACACCTCACCTCAAGATAATGGGCCATTCCCTTTTCAACTGAGGAGTAATCCCAAGTTCCCCACTCAGCACTTGACGAGTCCTGTCTCATCTATTGAAACTCGAGGGCAACCCCGTGGATCATGCAGCAAGGTAAAATGTCTTCAATTTCACCCTCAACTAGAGATAAGTCCTGATGCACTTACAACAGCTCCAATGGAACTCTGTATCACCTCCCAGCATGATTGGAGGAATGAATGCCCTGCTGAGTCTCTCGAAAAAGCCCAAATTCCCCGCCTTTACAGACAGCAGGCCTGACACCCTTTTACAACTCTGGTGAAAGCAGAGTTCCATCAACGAAGACTAGGCCTGATTCCCCAGTGGAACATTCATAGCAACCCCAAGAACACTGTCGCCACTGGAGAGGGACACTGAGTTTACCGACTCAAGTCTAAGTGTGGTCCTAATGCCCTGCAGCAACTCGAAATGAATCTCGAGGTTCCACTTTCAACACGAAAGGAGAAATGACTTCCCTGAGGCAACACTAGTGAGTCCCAGAGATCCCCATCGTAACTCGAGAAGACCTCTAAGCTTCAAGCTGCAACTCGAGAAAAACCATCCAATTTTCCCTTCAAAGCTACAGGATGCCCCTTTCCACTGCAGTGTCTCAAGAGAAATCCCACATTCCCTCTTCAAACTTGAAAGGATACTAGACACCCTGTACGCAACTCAAGAGGCTCCCTGAGATACCGGCTGCACTCGAGAGGAACAGAGAGTTTCCTGACTTAAGAAGAGCCCCGTTTTTCACTCGTCATCTCGAAATGAGGATCCATTCCCCTGCTTCGTCTGGAAAGGAATCCCAATGTTCCTTTCGAATCTGAAGCGGAGGCTGGTCTCCCTTTGAAACTGGACAGGACCCCGGGTGGTCGTGCCATAATTCAAAAAGACACCGATTTCCCTGTCCGCTGTCATAAGGCTTCATTCCACTGTACTGATTCAAATGGAACCCCAGGGATCAACTAACACCACGAAGGGAGGCCTACTACCCAGGTGCATCATTGAGAAAAACCCCCAGGATCCAACTTCATTTCGACAGGAGGCCTCCCACACTTTTACAACTCGAAAGGATAGCGCAGTTCCAAGCCTCAATAAGACACTTGGCCTGAGTCCCCTGTTGAAACTTCATAGGAGCACTGAGATCAATGTGAGAACTGGAAAGGCACCCTGAGGTTACTGCCTCAACTCCAGATGAGACCCTATTCCCCTGCACTGACTCGAGAGGCATCCAAAGGCTCCTTCCACATAAAAGGATTCCTGACCTCCCAGGTACAACATGAGAGGCTCCGTGAGGCCCCAGTTGCAACTCGAGGGATCTGAAAGATTCCCGCCCCAACTCGAGAAACACTTTGTGATTATCCCCTTCAATGCGAATTGAAGCCCGATTCCTCTGCAGTGACTTGAGAGAAATCCCAAGCTCCCCCTCACAACTTGGCTTCCCTGAGGGAACAGAGAGTCTCCCTGAGTTCCCCATTGTAACTTGAAAAGAAAGGCTAAGTTCACTCTGCAACTCGACAAAAACCACAAGATACCCCGGGCAACATCCCATGAAGCCCTTTTCTTCCTGCATCATCTGGAAAGCAATCACGAGTTCTCTCTCAAGATAAGATAGGAGGCTTGAATCCTTAATTACAATTCAAGGGGCTCCCAGAATGCCCATCTTCAATCGAGAGAAACACCGACTTTCTGTCCACACCTCTAGAAGAACCCCGTATTCTCCACCTCAAGACGATATCAGCGTTCAATTCATGCTTCAACTCAAGAGGAATCCTTCCTTCTTCTCCCACCACAAGAGGAGGCCTCTGTCTCCTATTGAAACTAGAGAGCTATCCCGTGGAACCTGCTGCAAGGATAAAGGACTCTGAGTGTCCCCTTCAATCAAGGGAGGTCCTGATGTCCTAGGAGAGCTCCAATGGAACACCGACTATCCCCTCACAACATGATGGGAGACCTGACAGCCATGCTGAGACTATAAAAAAACATCTATTGAAATGCCTGATTATGATATGAGGACTCGGCTTTTACAACTCCAAATTAAACAGAATTCCATGCCTCAAATTGAGATGAGGCCTGACTCCCCAGATCAACCTTCAGAGCAACCCTGAGATCCCTGTCACCAATGGAGAGGAACACACAGTTGACCAACTCAATGGTAGATGCGGCCCTATTCCCCTGCTGTGCCTCGAGAGGAATCCCGAACTTCCCCTTCCAACATGAAAGGAGACCTGACTTCCCTGAAGTAACACGAGTGAGTTGCTGACATTCCCGTTGCAACTCGAGGAAAACCACAAGATTCTCACCTCAAGGCGAGATGAGGAACATTTCCGCTCTAGAGTCTCAAGACAAATCACACATTCCAGCTTGAAACTCAAAAGGTTACTTAACATCCTTTATGCGACTCAAAAATAACCCTGACATACTAGTGCCCACTCGAGAGGCACACAGTTACCCACCACAACTGACAAAGTGCACCGTTGTCCAGTCCTCTTTTCCAATTGAGAGTCGATTCCCCTGCTTTGTCTGGAATGGAATACCAACATTCTCGTTGCATATTTCGAGGAGGCTGGTATCACCTTGAAACTAGGGAGGACCCATGGGGTCAAACCACAATTAGAAAAGGTACCGATGTCCCCACCCACTCGAGATATTGACTGATTCCACTGCACTGATTCAATCGTATCCTCGAGTATCAACTATCAAGAGGAGTGGAGACCTGACTCCCCAAGCATTCCTTATGGAATCTCCAGGTACAAATTCAACTTGACTGCGGGCGAAAACCCCTCTTACAAATTGCAAAGAATGCAGAGTCCCGTGCCTGAACATGAGACAATGCCTGACTCCCCAGGTGAGATTTGAGAGCAACCCCGAGAACCCTGTTGCCACTGGAAAGGAATCCTGAGTTGACGGGCTCAAATTTAGATGCAGCCCTATTATTCTACAGTGACTCCAAAGGAATCCCGAGGTTCCGCTCACAAATGGAAAGGCTTTCTTACTTCCCAGAGACAACAAGGGAGGCTCCCTGGTATTCCCGTCGTTACTCGAGAGGATCCCCAAACTTCCTGCAGCAACTCGAGAGAAACCTCAAGTTTCCTCCTTCAAAGCGAGATTCAGTTCAGTTCAGTCGCTTAGTCGTGTCTGACTCTCCGCGACCCCATGAATCACAGCACGCCAGGCCTCCCTGTCCATCACCAACTCCTGGAGTTCAAGCGAACTCATGTCCACAGAGTCGGTGATGCCATCCACCCATCTCATTCTCTGTCGTCCCCGTCTCCTCCTGCCCCCAACCCCTCCCAGCCTCAGAGTCTTTTCCAGTGAGTCAACTCGTCCCGTGAGGTGCCCAAAGTATTGGAGTTTCAGCTTCAGCATCAGACCCTCCAATGAACATCCAGGATTGATCTCCTTTAGAATGGACTGGTTGGATCTCTTTGCAGTACAAGAGACTCTCAGATTCTTCTCCAGCACCACAGTTCAAAAGCATCAATTCTTCAGTGATCAGCTTTCTTCACAGTCTAACTCTCACATTCATACATGACCACAGGAAAAACCATAGCCTTGACTAGACGGACCTTGGTTGGCAAAGTAATGTCTCAGCTTTTTAATATGCTATCTAGGTTGGTCATAACTTTCCATCCAATCAGTAAGCGTCTTTTAATTTCATGGCTGCAGTCAGCATCTGCAGTGATTTTGGAGCCCAAAAAATAAAGTCTGACACTGTTTCCACTGTTTCCCCATCTATTTTCCATGAAGTAATGGGACCAGATGCCATGATGTTCGTTTTCTGAATGTTGAGCTTCAAGCCAACCTTTTCACTCTTCTCTTTCACTTTCATCAAGAGGCTTTTTAGCTCCTCTTCACTTTCTGTCATAAGGGTGGTGTCATCTGCATATCTGAGATTATTGATATTTCTTCCAGCAATTTTAATTCCAGCTTGTGCTTCTTCCAGCCCAGCGTTCCTCATGATGTACTCTGCATATAAGTTAAATAAGCAGGGTGACAATATACAAGCTTGACGTCCTCCTTTTCCTATTTGGAACCAGTCTGTTATTCCATGTCCAGTTCTAACTGTTGCTTCCTGACCTGCATACAGGTTTCTCAAGAGGCAGGTCAGGTGGTCTGGGATTCCCATCTCTTTCAGAATTTTCCAGTTTATTGTGATCCACACAGTCAAAGGCTTTGGCATAGTCAAAGAAGCAGAAATAGATGTTTTTCTGGAAGTCTCTTGCTTTCTCCATGATCCAGCGGATGTTGGCAATTTGATCTCTGGTGCCTCTGCCTTTTCTAAAACCTGCTTGAACATTTGGAAATTAACGGTTCACATACTGCTGAAGCCTGGCTTGGAGAATTTTGAGCATGACTTTACTAGCGTTTGAGATGAGTGCAATTGTGCGGTAGTTTGGGCATTCTTTGGCATTGCCTTTTTTTGGGATTGGAATGAAGGCTGACCTTTTCCAAAGAGTTCCAAAGAAGAGCAAGGAGAGATAAGAAAGCCTTCCTCAGCGATCAATGCAAAGAAATAGAGGAAAATAACAGAATAGGAAAAACAAGATATCTTTTCAAGAAAATTAGAAATATCAAGGGAACATTTCATGCAAAGATGGGCTTGATAAAGGACAGAAGTGGTATGGACCTAACAGAGGCAGAAGATATTAAGCAGAGGTGGCAAAAATGCACAGAAGAACTGTACAGAAAAGATCTCCAAGACGAAGATAATCACGATGGGGTGATCATTCACTTGGAACCAGACATCTTGGAATGTGAAGTCAAGTGGGCCTTAGAGAGCATCACTACGGACAAAGCTAGTGGAGGTGATGGAATTCCAACTGAGCTATTTCAAATCCTGCAAGATGATGCTGTGAAAGTGCTGCACTCAATATGCAAGCAAAGCGAGATTAGGCCTTTTTTATCTTGCAACGCCTAGACAGCAATCCCGAGTTCCTTCTCAAAATTCAATATGAGACTTGAATTCCTTGTTGCAATTCAAGGGTCGCCCAGAGGTACCCATCACGATGAGAGAAGAATTATGAATTTCCTGCCACAATTTAAGAGGAGCCCTGTGATCACACCTCACCTCAAGAAAATGCCCCATTCCCTTTTCAACTGAAGAGGAATCCCAACTTCCCCTCACACAACTTGAGGAGTCTTGTCTCTCTTATTGAACCGCTAGGGCAACCCTGTGGATCCTGCAGCAAGGTAAAAGGACTCTGAGTTGACGCTGCAGTGGAACACTGAGTATCATGTCCCAATATGATTAGTGGCTTGAATTCCTGGCTGAGCCTAGCAAAAAAGCCCAAATTCCCCGCTTGAAGAGACAACAGGCCTGAAACACTTTTACAACTCGGGGAGAAAGCAAAGTTCCATCCTCAACAAAGACTAGGCCTGACTCCCCAGTGGAACCTTCACAGCAACCCCAAAATCCCTGTTGCCACTGGAGAGGAACACTGAGTTTACCTACTCAAGCCTAAATGCGGCCCTAATGCTGTGCAGCCACATGACAGGAATCCCGAGGTTCCACTTACAACACAAAAGGAGACCTGTGTTCCCTGAGGTATCACTAGCGATTCCCAGAGGTCCCCGTCGTAACTCGAGAAGACCTCCAAGCTTCAAGCCACAACACGAGAAAAACCATGAAATTCTCCCCTCCACGTGACAGGATGCCCCTTTCCACTGCAGCGTCTCAACAGAAATACCACATTCCCTCTTCAAACTCTAAAGTATACACGACACCCTATACGCAACTCAAGAAGTTCCCCGAGACACCCGGCCACACTCGAGAGGAGCAGCGAGGTTCTGCCACAGCTCAAGAAGAGGCCCTGTTTTCCACTCGTCATCTGGAAATGAGGATCAACTCCCCTGCTTCGTCTGGAAAGAAATACCAATGTTCCCGTAGAATCTGAAGAGGAGGCCGGTCTCCCCTTGAAACTCGAGAGTACACCGTGGGGTCATGCCACAACTGAAAAAGAAGCGGATTTGCCCATCTGCTTGACATAAGGCCTGATTGCACTGCATCGATTCAAATGGACCCCCCAGGATCAAATAATAACACGAAAGGAGGCCTGACTTCCCAGGCGCATCACTGAGAAAAAGCCACAGGACCCAACTTCAGCTCGAAAGGAGGCCTCCCACCCCTTTTACAATTCGAAAGGTTAGCGGAATCCGATGCCTCAACAAGAGACGTAGCATGACTCCCCAGTTGAAACTCCATAGGACCACTGAGATCCATATCAGAACTGGAGAGGCAACCTGAGGTTAGCGCCTCAACTCCAAATGAGACCCTAGTCCTCTCCACTGACTGGAAAGGCATCCCAAAGGCTCCTCACACCTCAAAAGGATTCCTGAATTCCCAGAGAAACTTGAGAGTCTCGGTGAGGACCCTGTTGCCTCTTGAGGGATCCGAAAGTTTCCTGCACCAACTCGAGAAACACTACGTGATTAAACCCTTCAATGCGAATTGAAGCCCGATTCCTCTGCAGTGACACGAGAGCAATCCTGAGCTCCCCTCGCATCTTGTCTTCCCTGAGGCAACAAGAGAATCTCCCTGTGTTCCACATAATAACTCTAAAGGAAAGCCAAACACCCCTCTGTAACTCAACTAAAACCACAAGAAGCCCCACGGCAACATCACATGAGGCCCTTTTCTTCCGGCAGCGCCTGGAGAGCAATCCGTAGTTTACTGTCAAGAATCAATAGGAGGCTTTAATCCCTATTTCCAATTCAAGGGTCTCCCAGAATACCTGTCTTCAATCGAGAGAGACCCTGAGTTTCTGTCCACACCTCTAGAAGAGCCACATATTCCCCACCTCATCACAATATGAGCTTTCAATCCTGCTTCAACTCAAGAGGAATCCTTCCTTCTCCCACTATAAGAGGAGGTCTCTGTCTCCTATTGAAACTCGAGGACTATCCCGTGGATCCTGTTGCAAGGATAAAGTACTCTGAGTGACCCCTCCAACTGAGGTAGGTCCCGCTCACAACATGATGGGAGACCTGACACTCATGCTGAGTCTATAGAAAAAGTCCTATTGAACCACCTGGTCACCATACGAGGACTGACTACCTTTTACAACTCTAGAGGAATGCAGAATTCCATGCCTCAAGTCCAGACGAGGCCTGACTCCCCCATAGAACCTAAATAGTAACCCCGAGATCTCTGTCGCCACTGGAGAGGAACACACAGTTGACCGACTCAACGCTAGATTGGGCCCTATTCCTCTGTCATGCGTGGAGAGGAAACCCAAGATTCCGCTTCCAACACGAACGGAGACCTGACTTCCCTGAGGCAACACTAGCGAGTCCCAGAGGTCCCTGTCGTAACTTAGAAGGAACATCATGCTTCCCGTCGCAACTTGAGGAAAACCACAAGATTCTCCCCTCAAGGCAACATGAGGAACTTTTCCGCTGCAGAGTCTCAAGAGAAATCCCACATTCCTGCATAAAGGGTACTTGACACCCTTTATGCGACTCAGAAAGTTCCCTGATATAGCCGTCCCCACTGGAGAGGAGCACACAATTTACGGACTCAACTCTAGATGAGGCCCTATTCCAATTCCGTGACTCGAGATTAATCCCGAAGTTCCCCTTCCAACATGAAAGGATACCAGACTTCCCTGAAGCAGCACTAGTGAGTTCCTGAGGTCCCCGTGGCTACTCGAGAGGAACCCCAAGCTTCCCTCTGCAACTCGAGAAAAACCATAAGATTCTCCCCTCAAGGAGAGATGAGGAACATTTCCGCTCTAGAGTCTCAAGAGAAATCCCATGTTCATGATTGAAACACAAAAGGTTACTTAACATTTTATGTGACTGAAAAATTACCCCGATATACCCGTCCCCATTTGAGAGGCACACCGAGTTTCCCGCAGCAACAGACAAAGTGCCCCGCTGTACAGTCCTCTTTTCCATATGAGAGTCAATTCCCCTTCTTTGTCTGGAATGGAATTCCGACGTTCCCGTTGCACATTACGAGGAGGCCTGTATCACCTTGAAACTCGGGAGGAACCCCGGGGGTCAAACCAAAATTTGAAAAGGTACCAATGTCCACACCCACTCGAGATACTGTCTGATTCCACTGCACCGATTCAAATGTATCCTCCAGTATCAACTCACAAGACGAGTGGAGTCCTGCCTTCCAGAGCATTCGTGATGGAATTGCTATGTATAAATTCAAATCAATTGAGGCCTAACACCCCTTTTACACCTCACGAAGGAAGCGGAGTTCCATGTGTGAACACGAGACAAGGACTGACTCCCTAGGTCAGTTTTGAGAGCAACAGTGAGAACCCTGTTGCCACTGGAGAGGAATCCTGAGTTGACAGACTCAAATCTATATGCAGTCCTATATGTCTGCAGATGGCAAGCCACTCCAGTGTTCTTGCCTGGAGAATCCCAGGGATGGCGGAGCCTGGTCGGCTGCCATCTATGGGGTCGCACAGAGTCGGACACGACTGAAGTGACTTAGCAGTAGCAGTAGCAGCATGTCTGCAGAGACACCAAAGGAATCCCGAGGTTCCCCTAGCAAATGGAAAGGCTTTCTGACTTACCAGAGACAACACGGGAGGCTCCCTGATAATCCCCTCATTACTCGAGAGATTCACCAATCTTCCCGCAGCAACTCGAGAAAAACCTCGAGGTTCCCCCTTTAAAGCAATAGGAGGCTCTTTTTATACTGCAGCGCCTAGACAGCATCCCGAGTTGCTCTCAAAATTCGATATGAGGCTTGACTTCCTTGATGCAACTCAAGGATCGCCCAGAGATACCCATTACGATGAGAGAAGGAATCCGAATTTCCTGCCACAATTTAAGAGGAGCCCCGTGATCACACCTCACCTCAAGATAATGGGCCGTTCCCTTTTCAACTGAAGAGCAATCCCAACTTCCCGTCGAACCACTTGACAAGTCCCGTCTCACATATTGAAACTGGAGGGCAACCCCGTGGATCATGCAGCATGGTAAAAGGACTCCGAGTTCACACTCAACTAGAGATGCATCGTGATGGGCTTACACTAGCTTCATTGGAACTCTGAGTATCACCTCGCAACGTGATCCGAGGCATGAATCCCTGGCTGAGTTTCTCAAAAAAGCCCACATTCTCCGATTGAAGAGACAGGTGGCCTGACAACCCTTTCACAACTATGGAGGAAAGCAGAACTCCATCCTCAACAAAGACTAGGTCTGACTCCGAAGTGGAACCTTCATGGCAACCCGGAGATCCCTGTCGCCATTGGAGAGGAACAAACCGTTGACCGACCCAACACTAGATGCGGCCCTAATCCTCTGCTCCTACTCAGAGGAATCCCGAGGTTCCCCATCCAAAACGAACGGAGACCAGACTTTCCTGAGACAACATGAGCGAGTCTCTGAGGTCCCCGTCGCAACTCGAGAGGAACCCCAAACTTCCCGTAGCAACTCAAGAAAAACCTCAAGGTTCCTCCTTCAAAGCGATAGGAGGATGTTTTTATCCTGCAGTGCCTAGATAGCAATCCTGAGATCTTCTCAAAATTCGATATGAAGCTTGAATTCCTTGAGGCAACTCAAGGATCGCCCAGAGATACCCGTCATGATGAGAGAAGAACTCCGAATTTCCCACCACAATTTAAGAGAAGCCGCGTGATCACACCTCATCTCAAGATAATGGGCCATTCCTTTTTCAACAGAAGAGCAATCCCCACTTCCCCTTGCACAACTTGACGAGTCCTGTCTCACATATTGAAACTTGAGGGCAACACCATGGAACCTGCAGCATGGTAAAAAGACTCTGAGTTCACACTCAACTAAAGAAGAGTCATCATGCGCTTACCCCCGTTCCATTGTAACACTGAGTGTCAACTCGCAACTTGATCCAAGGCATGAATCCCCGACTGAGCCTCTCAAAAAGCGCAAATTCCCCACTTGAAGATACAGCCGGCTTGACAACCCTTTCACAACTGGGGAGGAAAGCAGAGCTCCATCCTCAACAAAGACTAGGTCTGATTCCCAAGTGGAACCTTCATGGAAAGCTTAAGATCCCTGTCTCCACTGGAGAGGAACACTGAGTTTACCGACTCAAGTCTAAACGAGGCCCTAATGCTCTGCAGCAACTCGAAAGGAATCCCGAGGTTCCACTTTCAACACGAAAGGAGACCTGACTTCCCTGAGGCAACACTAGCGAGTTCCAGACGTCCCCGTTGTAACTCGAGAAGACCTCCAAGCTTCAAGCTGCAACTCAAGAAAAACCATGAAATTCTCCCGTGACCGTGACACTACGACCCTTTCCGCTGCAGGGTCTCAAGAGAAATCCCACATGCCCTCTTCAAACTCTAAAGTATACTAGACACCCTATACGCAACTCCAGAAGTTCCCTGAGATACCCGGCCGCACTTGAGAGGAACAGCGAGTTTAGTGCCACAGCTCAAGAAGAGCCCCGTTTTCCACTCATCATCGTGAAATGAGGATCGATTCCCCTGTTTCATCAGGAAAGGAATCCCTATGTTTCCGTGGAATATGAAGGGGAGACCTCCCCTTGAAAATCGAGAGGACCCTGGGGGGTCGTGCCACCATTCAAAAAGACACTGATTTCCCCATCCGCTCAACATAAGGTCTGATTCCACTGTACTGATTCAAAGAGAACACCCGGGAAAAAGTAACAACACTAAGGGAGGCCTGACTTCCTGGGTGCATCATTGAGCAAAAGCCCTAGGACCCAACTTCAACTCGACAGGAAGCCTCCCACCCCTTTTACAACTCGAAAGGATATCGGAGTTCCATGCCTCAACAAGAGACGTGGCATGACTCCCCTGTTAAAACTTCATAGGAAACCTGAGATCCATGTCAGAACTGGAGAGGCACTCTGAGGTTAGCGCCTCAACTCCAGATGAGACCCTATTCCCCTGCACTGACTCGAGAGGCATCCCAAAGTCTCCTCACACTTCAAAAGGATTCCCGAATTCCCAGAGACAACTTGAGAGGCTCTGTGAGGCTCCTGTTGCAACTCGAGGGATCCGAAAGATTCCTGCCCCAACTCGAGAAATACTTTGTGATTACCCTTTCAATGATAATTGAAGCCAGATTCCTCTGCATTGACTCGTGAGCAATCCCGAGCTCCCCACGCAACTTGACTTCCCTGAGGCAACACAAGAGTCTCACTGAATTCCCCGTCGTAACTCAAAAGGAAAGCCAAACTTCCCTCCGCAATTCAGAAAATCAACGAGATGCCCCAGGCAATGTCACATGAGTCCCTTTCCTGTCTGTAGCGCCTGGAAAACAATCCCGAGTTCTCTCTCAAGATTCGATAGGACGCTTGAATCCATATTTCAACTCAAGGGGCTCCAAGAACACTCGTCTTCAATCGAGGGAAACCCTGAGTTTTCCTCCACACTTCTAGAAAAGCCCCGTTTTCCCACCACAGCACGATATAAGCATTCAAACCCTGCTTCAACACAAGCGGAATCCTTCTTCTTCTCCCACCACAAGAGGAGACCTCTGCCTTCTATAGAAACTCGAGTGCTCTCCCGTGGATTCTGCTGCAAGGATAAAGGACTCTGAGTGCCAGCTCCAATCGAGGTATGTCCTGCTATCCTATCACAGCTCCAATGGAACACTGAGTGTCCACTACAACATAAAGGGAGACCTGACACCCATGCTGAGCCTATAGATAAAATCCCTATTTAACCGTTTGTTCACAACATGAGCACTGACTCCACTTTTATAACTCGAAAGGAACACAGAATTCCATGCCTCAAATCGAGACGAGGCCTGACTCCCCAATTGAACCTTCATAGCAACTCCAAGATCCCTGTCGCCACTAGAGAGGAGCACACAGTTGACCAACTCAATGCTAGATGCGGCCCTATTCACCTGCTGCACCTAAGAGGAATTCCGAGGTTCCCCTTCCAACATGAAGGGAGACCTGACTTCCCTGGGACAACACGAGCGAGTTCCTGAGGTCCCCGTTGCAACTCGAAGAGGAACGCCACGCTTCCCGCTGCAAGTCGAGACAAACCACAAGATTCTCCCCTCAAAGCGACATGAGGAACTTTTCCGCTGTAGAGTCTCAAGAGCAATCCCACGTTCCTGCTTGAAACTCAAATGGGTACTTGACACCATTTATGCAACTCAGAAAGTTCCCTGATATAGCCATCCTCACTGTAGAGGAGCACACAATTTA
Organism: Moschus berezovskii; assembly: GCF_049115385.1. NCBI lineage: Eukaryota > Metazoa > Chordata > Mammalia > Artiodactyla > Moschidae > Moschus > Moschus berezovskii. Next base: position 86,504,427 of record NC_142474.1, read on the forward strand.
CAGACTCAACTCTAGATGAGGCCCTATTCCAATTCCGTGACTTGAGATGAATCCCGAAGTTCCCCTTCCAACACGAAAGGAGACCTGACTTCACTTAAGCAACACGAGCAAGTTCCAGAGGTCCCTGTCGCAACTCGAGAGGTACCCCAAGCTTCCCTCCGGAATTTGAGAAAATCCACAAGAATCTCCCCTCAAGGCGAGATGAGGAACAATTCCACTCTAGAGTCTCAAGAGAAATCCCATATTCCCGTTTGAAAATTGAAAGTTTACTTAACATTTTATGAAACTCAAAAATTACCCTGACATACCCGTCCCCATTCGAGAGGCACAACGAATTTCCCGCCACAACTGACAAAGTGCACCGTTTTCCAGTCCTCTTTTCCAGATGAGGGTAGATTCCCCTGCTTTGTTTGGAATGGAATTCCGACATTCACGTCGCACATTAGGAGGAGGCCTGTATCACCTTGAAACTCGGAAGGAACCCCAGGGGTCAAATCACAATTCGAAAAGATACCGATGTCCCCACCCACTCGAGATATTGCCTGATTCCCCTGCACAGATTCAAATGTATCCTCGAGTATCCACTGACAAGACTAGTGGAGACCTGCCTCCCCGAGCTTTCTCGATGGAATCTCTAGGTATAAATTCAAATCGACTCAGCGTAACACCCCTTTTACACCTCGTGAAGAAAGCAGAGTTCCATGCCTGAACCCAAGATGAGGACTGACTCCCCAGGTCAATTTTGAGAGCAACCCTTAGAACCCTGTTGCCACTGGAGAAAAATCCTGAATTAAGGACTCAAATCTAGATGCAGTCCTATTTCTCTGCAGTGATTCCAAAGGAATCCCGAGGTTCCCCTTACAAATGGAAAGCTTTTCTGATTTCCTAGAGACAACACGGGAGGCTCCCTGATATTTCCATCATTACTCTAGAGGATTACCAAACTTCCCGCAGCAACTCGAGAAAAACGTCAAGATTCCCCATTCAAAACAAGAGGAGGCTCTTTTTATTCTGGAGCACCTAGACAGCAATGCCGAGAACTTCTCAAAATTCGATATGAGAACTGAATACCTTGAGGCAACTCAAGGGTCGCCCAGAGATACCCGTCATGATGAAAGAAGAACCTCGAATTTCCCGCCAAAATTTTAGAGGAGCCCCGTGATCACAACTCACCTCAAGAAAATGGGCCATTCCCTTTTCAACTGAATAGCAATCCAAACATCCCCTCGCACCACTTGACATGTCATGTCTCACCTACTGACACTCGAGGGCAATTCCGTGGATCCTGCAGCAAGGTAAAAGGACTCTGAGCTCACATTCAACTAGAGATGAGTCATGATCCACTTACCTAGGCTCTATTGGAACACTGAGTATCACCTCCCAACATGATCCGAGGGTTGAATCCCCGGCTGAGCTTCTCGAAAGAGCCCAAATTCCCCACATGAAGAGACAGCAGGCCTGACAACTTTTTCACAACTCGGGAGAGAAGCAGAGCTCCATCCTTAACAAAGACTAGGTCTCACTCCCAAGTGGAACTTTCAGAGCAACCCCAAGATCCCTGTGGCCACTGGAGAGAAATACTGAGTTAACTGACTCAAGTCTAAATGCGGCCCTAATGCCCTGCAGCTATTCAAACGGAATCCCGAGGTTCCACTTTCAACATGAAAGGAGACCTGACTTCCCTGAGGCAACACTAGCGAGTCCCAGAGGTCCCCTTGGTAACTCGAGAAGACCTACAAGCTTCAAGATGCAACTTGAGAAAAACAGTGAAATTCTCCCCTGACCGCGACAGGACCACCCTTTCCGCTGAGTGTGTGAAGAGAAATCCCACAAGCCCTCCTCAAACTCGAAAGTATACTAGACACCCTATAAGCAACTCAAGAAGTTCCCTGAGATACCTGGCCGCAAACGAGAGGAGTAGCGAGTTTCCTGCCATAGCTCAAGAAGAGCCCCATTTTCCACTCATCATCTCCAGATGAGGATCAATTCCTCTGCTTCGTCTGGAAAGGATTCCCGATGTTCCTGTCAAATCTGAAGAGGAGACCTCCCCTTGAAACTCGAGAGGACCCTGGGTGGTCATGCCACCATTTCCACTTCCGCTCAACATAAGGTCTGATTCCACTGTACTGATTCAAATGGCACCCCTGGCAAAAAGTAACACCACTAAGGGAGGCCTGACTTCCCGGGTGCATCATTGAGAAAAAGCCCCTGGACCCTACTGCAACTCAACAGGAAGCCTCCCACCCCTTTTACAATTCGAAAGGATAGTGGAGTTCCATGACTCAACAAGAGACGTGGCATGACTCCCCTGTTGAAACTCCATAGGAACCGTGAGATCCATGTCAGAACTGGAGAGGCACCCTGAGGTTAGCACCTCAACTCCTGATGAGACCCTAGTCCCCTCCACTAACTGGAAAGGCATCCCAAAGTCTCCTCACACCACAGAAGTATTCCTGACTTCCCAGAGACAACTTGAGAGGCTCTGTGAGGCCCCTGTGGCCACTCGAGGGATCCAAAAGTTTCCTGCCCCAACTCGAGAAACACATTGTGATTACCCCCTTCAATGCGAATTGAAGCCAGATTCCTCTGCAGTGACTCGAGAGCAATCCCAAGCTTCCCCGTGCAACTTGACTTCCCTGAGGCAACACGAGAGTCTCCCTGAGTTCCCCATAGTAACTTGAAAGGAGTGTCAAACTTCCCCACGCAACTCTACAAAAACCACTAGATGCCCTATGCAACGTCACATGAGGCCTTTTTCTTCCTTCACCGCCTGTATAACAATCCCAAGTTCTCTCTCAAGATTCGAAAGGAGGCTTGAATCCCTATTTACAACTCAAGGGGCTCCCAGAATATCCGTATTCAATCGAGAGAAACCCCAAGTTTCTGCCCACACTTCTAGACGAACCCCGTATTCCACACCTCATTGCAATATGAGCGTTCAATCCCTGCTTCAACTCAAGAAGAATCCTTCTTTCTTATCCCACCACAAAAGGAGGCCTCTGTCTCCTATTGAAATTCGAGGGCTATCCCGCGGATCCTGCTGCACATGATGGGAGACCTGACACCCATGCTGAGCCTATAGAAAAAGCCCTATTGAACCGCCTGATCACGACACGAGGACTGACTCCCCTTTTATAACTCAAAAGGAACGCAGAATTCCATGCCTCAAATCAAGACGAAACCTGATTCCCCAGTTGAACCTTCATAGAAAACCCGAGATCCTTGTCACCACTGGAGAGGAGCACACAGTTGACTGACTCACTGCTAGATGTGACCTTATTCCACTGTGGCGCCTCAGAGGAATCCCGAGGTTCCCCTTCCAACACAAACGGAGACCTGACTTCCCTGAGGCAACACGTTCAAGTTCTTGAAGTCCCCTTGGCAACTCGAGAGGAACCCCAAGCTTCCTGCCGCAACTCGAGAAAAAGCACAAGATTTTCATCTCAAAGCGACATGAGGAACTTTTCTGCTGCAGAGTCTCAAGAGAAATCCCACATTCCCACTTGAAACTCGATTGGGTACTTGACACCCTTTATGTGACTCAACAAGTTCCCTGATATAGCCATCCCCACTGGAGATGAGAACACAGTTTACCGACTCAACTCTAGATGAGGCCCTGTACCAATTCCACGACTCGAGATTAATCCCAAAGTTCCCCTTTCAACACGAAAGGAGACCTGACTTCCCTTAAGCAACACAAGCGAGTTCCATAGGCCCACTTCTCAACTTGAGAGGAATCCAAGTTTCAATCCGGAATTCGAGAAAAACCACAAGATTCTCCCCTCAAGGCGAGATGAGGAACATTTCCACTCTAGAGTCTCAAGAGAAATCCTACATTCCCTCTTGAAACTAGAAAAGTTACTTAACATTTTATGGGACTCAAAAATTACCCTGACATACCCGTCCCCAGCCGAGAGGCACACCGATTTCCCACCACACTGAAAAGTGCCGCGTTTTCCAGTCCTCATTTCCAGATGACAGTCGATTCCCCTGCTTTGTCTGGAATGCAATCCGGGTGTTCCCGTCGCACAGTACGAGGAGACCGGTACCACCCTGAAACTAGGGAGAATCCCGGGTTTCAAAATACAATTGGAAAAGGTACCAATGTCCCCACCCACGCGAGATGCTGTCTGATTCCACTGCACAGATTCAAATGTAATCTCGAGTATCAACTCACAAGACAAGTAGAGACCTGACTCCACGAGCATTCTCGATACAATCTCCAGGTACAAATTCAACTCGACTGTGTCCTAACACCCCTTTTACAACTCAGGTGAAAACGGAGTTCCATGTCTGAACACGAGACGAGGCCTGACTCCCCAGGTGAATTTTGAGAGAAACCCCAAGAACTCTGTTGCTCCTGGAGAGGAATCCTGACTTAATCGGACTCGAATCAAGATGCAGACCTGTTTTTCTGCAGCGACTTCAAAGGAATCCTGAGGTTCCCCTTGCAAATAGAAAGGCATTCTGACTTCCCAGTAACAACATGGGAGTCTCCCTGATATTCCCGTCGTTACTCGAGAGGATCACCACACTTCCCGCAGCAACTCGAGTAAAACCTCGAGATTCCTCTTTCAAAGCAAGATGAGGCCCTTTTTTCCTGCAGCACTTAGATTGATGTTCCGAGTTCCTTCTCCAAATTTGATATGAGGCTTGAGTTCCTTGATGCAACTTAAGGGTCGCCCAGAGATACCCATCCCGATGAGAGAAGAAAACCGAATTTCCTGCCACAATTTAACAGAAGCCCGGTGATCACACCTCAGCAGAAGATAATGGGCCATTCCCCTTTCAAGTGAAGAAGAATCCCAACATCCCCTCACACCACTTGACGAGTCCTGTCACATCTATTGACACTCGAGTGCAACCAGGTTGATCCTGCAGCAAGGTCAAAGGCCTATATGTTCACACTCAACTAGAGATGAGTTGTATTGCGCTTACAGCAGCTCCACTAGAACACAGAGTATCACATTCCAGCATGATCGGAGGCATGAATCCCCCGCTGAGCCTCACGAAAAAGCCCAGATTTCCCGCTTGGACAGACAGCATACTTGACAATCCTTTCATATCTAAGGCTTAAACCAGAGTTCAATCTTCAAAAAAGACTAGGACTCACTCCCCAGTGGAACCTTCATATCAATCCCATGATCCCTGTGGGCACTGGAGAGGAACATTGAGTTTACCCACTCAAGTCTAAATGTTGCCCTCGGGCCCTGCAGAGACTCGAAAGGAATCCCGAGGTTCCACTTTCAACACAAAAGGAGATCTGACTTCCCTGAGGCAAAACTAGCGAGTCCCAATGGTTCCTGTCATAACTCGAGAAGACCTCCAAGCTTCAAGCCGCAACTCGAGAAAATCCATGAAATTCTCCACTCCACGCCACAGGACGCCCCTTTCCGCTGCAGCATCTTAAGAGAAATCCCACATTCCCTCTTCAGACTCAAAAGGATACTCTGCTTCCTACATGCAACTCAAGAAGTTAACCGAGATACTCGGCCAAACTCGAGAGAAGCAGCAAGATTCCTGCCACAGCTCAAGAAGAGCCCCGTTTTACACTTGTCATATCGAGGTGAGGATCGATTCCCCTGCTTCGTCTGGAAATTAATCCCGATGTTCCTGTCAAATCTGAAGAGGAGGCCGATCTCCCCTTGTAACTCGAGAGGACCTCGGGGAGTCATGCCACAATTCAAAAAGACACAGATTTTCCCTTCATCCTCTTCGGGGACTGGTTGGGAGTGAAGTTTCTGCTCTTCTTCAAGGCATTTCAGAGGATTCTGAGTTCTCAGTACGCTCTCAGCCCTCCCACTCCAAACCAACTGCTGCCACTTTGAACCTGAGCCTCTTCTCTATCCTCACTGCTTCGTTTTATGTATTTTCTGGAGAGACGCCCAGCTCCCGGCGGTGCAGACGCGAGAGACGCCCGGCTCCCGGCGGCGCAGATGCGAGAGACGCCCGGCTCCCGGCGGCGCAGAGGCGAGAGACGCCCGGCTCCCAGCGCAACCGACCACGTGCAGAATCGTGGCTGAGAGGAGCTGCCCCGCGCCCAGGGTTAGGGCGGTGGCCGAGAGGAGCTGTACCACGTCCAGGAGGCGGTGGCTGCTTGGGCACCGGAGGGCCGAGAGGAGCTGAGCCACATTCAAAGCAGGAGGGGCGGCCTTGAGGAGATACCCCTCGTCCAAGGTAAGGTACAGCGGCTGCGCCTTGCTGGTGCAGCTGGGAAGAGATACTCCACGAACAAGTGGAATATAAGAATCCAGTGTTCTGGGGAGGAGGGAACAAGATGGCGAGACCACTTTCTTCCCCACAAATTCATCAAAAGAACATTTGAACGTGGAGTAAAGTCCACAAAACAACTTCTGAATACTGGCAGAGGACATCAGGCTCCCAGAAAAGCAGCCCATTGTCTTCTAAAGGAAAGAGAAGAAATCCAGTTCCACCCACCAGAACACTGACACATGCTTCCCTAACCAGGGAACTGGGACAAGTCACCTGTCCAACCCCACACACAGCGAAGAAACTACATAATAAAGAGAACTCCACAAACTGCAAGAAGAGGGAAAGGACACCCCAAGCAAAGCAATATAAGCAAGATGAAGAGGCAGAGAAATACCCAGCAAGTAAAGGAACAAGATAATTGCCCACCAACACAAACAAAAGAAGAAGATATAGGGAATATACCTGATAAAGAATTTCGAATTTTGATGGTGAAAATGATTCAAAATCTTGAAAGTAAAATGGAGTTACAGATAAATAACCTGGAGAAAAGGATTGAGAAGATGGAAGAAAGATTTAATAAGGACTTAGAAGAAATAAAAAAGAGTCAATATACAATGAATAATGCAATAGATGAGATCAGAAACACTCTGGAGGGAACAAACAGTAGAATAACAGAGGCAGAAGACAGGATAAGTGAACTAGAAGATAGAATTGTAGAAATAAATGAAACAGAGAGGAAAAAAAAAAACGAATTAAAAGAAATGAGGACAATATTAGAGACCTCTGGGACAATGTTAAATGCTCCAACATTCGAATCATAGGAGTCCCAGAAGAAGAAGACAAAAAGAAAGACCATGAGAGAATACTTGAGGAGATAATAGTTGAAAACTTCCCTAAAATAGGGAAAGAAATAATCACCCAAGTCCAAGAAATCCAGAGAGTCCCCAACAGGATAAACCCAAGGCGAAATACTCCAAGACACATATTAATCAAATTAACAAAGATCAAACACAAAGAACAAATATTAAAAGCAGCAAGGGAAAAGCAGCAAATAACACTCAAGGGGATTCCCATAAGGATAACAGCTGATCTTTCAACAGAAACTCTTCAGGCCAGAAGGGAGTGGCAAGATATACTTAAGGTGATGAAAGAAAATACCCTACAGCCCAGATTACTATACCCAGCAAGGATCTCATTCAAATATGAAGGAGAAATCAAAAGCTTTACAGACAAGCAAAAGCTGAGGGAATTCAGCATCACCAAACCAGCTCTCCAACAAATGCTAAAGGATCTTCTATAGACAGGAATCACAGAAAGAGTGTATAAACTTGAACCCAAAGCAATAAAGAAAATGGCTAAGGGATCGTGCTTTTCAATAATTACCTTAAACGTAAATGGGTTGAATGCCCCAACCAAAAGACAAAGGCTGGCTGAGTGGATACAAAAACAAAACCCCCAAATATGTTGTCTACAAGAGACCCACCTCAAAACGAGGGACGCATACAGACTGAAAGTGAAGGGCTGGAAAAAGATAGTCCATGCAAATAGAGACCAAAAGAAAGCAGGAGTAGCAATACTCATATCAAATAAAATAGACTTTAAAACAAAGGCTGTGAAACGAGACAAAGAAGGAAACTACATAATGATCAAAGGATCAATCCAAGAAGAAGATATAACAATTATAAATATTTATGCACCTAACATAGGAGCACCACAATATGTAAAACAATTACTAACAAGTATGAAAGGGGAAATTAACAATAACACAATAATAGTGGGAGATTTTAACACCCCACTTACATCTATGGATAGATCAACTAAACAGAAAATTAACAAGGAAACACAATCTTTAAATGATATAATAGAACAGTTAGACCTAATAGATATCTATAGGACACTTCACCCCAAAACAATGAATTTCACCTTTTTCTCAAGCGCACACGGTACCTTTTCCAGGATAGATCACATCCTGGGACATAAATCTAGCCTTGGTAAATTCAAAAAAATTGAAATCATTCCAAGCATCTTTTCTGACCACAATGCAGTAAGATTAGATCTCAATTACATGAGAATAACTATTAAAAGTGCCAACATATGGAGACTGAACAACACGTTGCTATATAATGAACAAATCATAGAAGAAATCAAAAGAGACATCAAAATATGCATATAAATGAATGAAAATGAAAACACAACAACCCAAAACCTCTGGGACACTGTAAAAGCAGTGCTAAGGGGGAAGTTCATAGCAATACAGGCACACCTCAAGAAACAAGAAAAAAGTCAACTAAATAACCTAACTCTACATCTAAAGCAACTAGAAAAGGAAGAAATGAAGAACCCCAGGGTCAGTAGAAGGAAAGAAATCATAAAAATTAGGGCAGAGATAAATGCTAAAGAAACAAAAGAGACCATAGCAAAAATCAACAAAGCCAAAAGCTGGTTCTTTGAGAAGGTGAATAAAATTGACAAACCACTAGCCAGACTCATCAATAACAAAGGGAGAAGAACCAAATCAATAAAATTAGAAATGAAAATGGAGAGATCACAACTGACAACACAGAAAAACAAAGGATTATTAGAGAATACTATCAGCAATTATATGGCAATAAAATGAATAACCTGGAAGAAATGGACAAATTCCTAGAAAAGTACAACTTTCCAAAACTGAACCAGGAAGAAATAGAAAATCTGAACAAACCATCACAAGCACGGAAATTGAAACTGTAATCAGAAATCTCCCAGCAAACAAAAGCCCAGGTCCAGACGGCTTCACAGCTGAATTCTACCAAAAATTTAGAGAAGAGCTAACACCTATTCTACTCAAACTCTTCCAGAAAATAGCTGAGGAAGGGAAACTTCCAAACTCATTCTATGAGGCCACCATCACCCTAATCCCAAAACCTGGTAAAGACCCCACAAAAAAAGAAAACTATAGGCCAATATCACTGATGAACATATATGCAAAAATCCTTAACAAAATTCTAGCAATCAGAATCCAACAACACATTAAGAAGATCATACATCATGACCAAGTGGGCTTTATCCCAGGAATGCAAGGATTCTTCAATATCCGCAAATCAATCAACGTAATACACCACATTAACAAACTGAAAAATAAAAATCATATGATTATCTCAATAGATGCAGAGAAAGCCTTCGACAAAATTCAACATCCATTTTTGATAAAAACCCTCCAGAAAGTGGGAATTGAAGGGACATACCTCAACATAATAAAAGCTATATATGACAAACCCACAGCAAACATTATCCTCAATGGTGAAAAACTGAAAGCATTTCCCCTAAAGTCAGGAACAAGACAAGGGTGCCCACTCTCACCACTACTATTCAACATAGTTCTGGAAGTTTTGGCCACAGCAATTAGAGCAGAAAAAGACATAAAAGGAATCCAAATTGGAAAAAAAGAAGTAAAACTTTCACTGTTCGTTGATGACATGATCCTCTACACAGAAAACCCTAAAGACTCTACCAGAAAACTACTAGAGCTAATCAATGATTACAGTAAAGTTGCAGGATATAAAATCAACACACAGAAATCCCTTGCATTCCTATACACGAATAATGAGAAAATAGAAAGAGAAATTAAGGAAACTATTCCATTCACTGTTGCAAGGAAAACAATTAAATACTTAGGAATATATCTACCTAAGGAAACAAAAGACTTGTACATAGAAAACTATAAAACACTAGTGAAAGTAATCAAAGAGGACACGAATAGATGGAGAAATATACCGTGTTCGTGGATTGGAAGAATAAATATTGTAAAAATGAGTATACTACCCAAAGTAATTTATACATTCAATGCAATCCCTATCAAGCTACCAACAATATTTTTCACAGAACTAGAACAAATAATCTCACAATTTGTATGGAAATACAAAAAACCTCGAATAGCCAAAGCAATTTTGAGGAAGAAGAATGGAACTGGGGGAATTAACCTGCCGGACTTCAGGCTCTATTACAAAGCCACAGTCATCAAGACAGTATGGTACTGGCATAAAGACAGAAATATAGATCAATGGAACAAAATAGAAAGCCCAGAGATAAACCCACGCTCCTATGGACACCTTATCTTCGACAAAGGAGGCAAGAATATAAAATGGAGAAAAGACAGTCTCTTTAACAAGTGGTGCTGGGAAAACTGGTCAGCCACTTGTAAAAGAATGAAACTAGAACACTTCCTAACACCATACACCAAAATAAACTCAAAATGGATTAAAGATCTAAATGTAAGACCAGAAACTATAAAACTCCTAGAGGAGAACGTAGGCAAAACACTCTCCGACATAAATCACAGCAGGATCCTCCAAGACCCACCTCCCAGAATATTTGAAATAAAAACAAAAATAAACAAATGGGACCTAATTAAAATCAAAAGCTTCTGCACAGCAAAGGAAACTCTAAGCAAGGTGAAAAGACAGCCTTCAGAATGGGAAGCATTCTGAAGCAACTGATAAAGGATTAATCTCCAAATTATACAAGCAGCTCCTGCAGCTTAATTCCAGAAAACTAAGTGACCCAATCAAAAAATGGTCCAAAGAACTAAACAGACATTTCTCCAAAGAAGACATAAAGATGGCTAACAAACACATTAAAAAATGCTCAACATCCCTCATCATCAGAGAAATGCAAATCAAAACCACAATGAGATACCATTTCACACCAGTCAGAATGGCTGCTATCCAAAAGTCTACATGCAATAAATGCTGGAGAGGGTGTGGAGAGAAGGGAACCCTCTTACACTGTTGGTGGGAATGCAAACTAGTACAGCCACTATGGAGAACAGTGTGGAGATTCCTCAGAAAACTGGAAATAGAACTGCCATATGATCCAGCGATCGCACTCCTGGGCATACACACCGAGGAAACCAGAATTGAAAGAGACACATGTACTCCAATGTTCATTGCAGCACTGTTTATAATAGCCAGGACATGGAAGCAACCTAGATGTCCATCTGCAGATGAATGGATAAGAAAGCTTTGGTACATATACACAATGGAGTATTTCTCAGCCATCAAAAAGAATGCATTTGAATCAGTTTTAATGAGGTGGATGAAATTGGAGCCAATTATACAGAGTGAAGTAAGCCAGAAAGAAGAACATCAATACTGTATATTAACGCATATATATGGAATTTAGAAAAATGGTAACCTGAACCCTGTATAAGAGACTGCAAAAGAGACATAGGCATTTAGAACAGTCTTTGGGACTCTGTGGGAGAGGGTGAAGGTGGAATGATTGGAGAGAATGGAATTGTAGCATGTATATTATCATAAGTGTCCAGTCCAGGTTCGACGCATAAATTTTCCTCTGTTCAAAAAAAAAAAAAAAAAACAAATAGAAATCCACACATATTCATATAAGAGGAAGTAACTCAGGTAATGCATTCTCAATACATTTTAAAATGCATTCTGTTATATCCTTTTTTATTCCCCAAGTCTTGGCAATTTAATTTTGTATTGGTGACCCATGTTGATGTTGTTAAATCATTACTCTTTCATATTTCTATATAATTTTCTTTAGATTTTCACAAAATTTTGTTACATACAGTTGTTTTGAAAAAAAATAAAAATAAAATTGCAAAGGAAAAAAAAAAAAGACACCGATTTCTCCATCTGCTCAACATAAGGACTGATTCCACTGTACTGATTCAAACAGAAACCCCGGGATCAACTAATACCATGAAGGGAGGCCTGACTTCCCAGGTGCATCATGGAGAAAAAGCCCCAGGACAGAAATTCAACTCGACAGGATACCTCCCACCCCTTTTACAACTCGAAAAGATAGCGGAGTTTCATGCCTCAACAAGTTTCCCCTGTTGAAACTTCACAAGAACACTGAGATCCATGTCAGAACTGGAGAAGCACCCTGAGGTTAGTGCCTCAAATCCAGATGAGACCCTATTTCCCTGCACTGACTCGAAAGGCATCCCAAAGGCTCCTCACACCTCAAAAATATTCCGGACTTCCCAGAGACAACTTGAGAGTCTCCGTGAGGCCCCTTTTTCAGCTCGAGGGATCCAAAAGTTTTCTGCCCCTACTCGAGAAACACTTTGGGATTTCCCCTTTCAATGCGAATTGAATCCTGATTCCTCTGCATTGACTCGAGAGCAATCACGACCTTCCCCTCACAACTTGACTTCCTTGAGGCAACACGAGTGTCTCGCTGAGTTCCCCGTCGTAACTCGAAAGGAAAGCCAAATTTCCCTCCGCAACTAGCAAAAAACCATTACATGCCAAAGGCAACGTCACATGAGGTCCCCCCCTTTTTTTTTCTGCATCGCCTGGAGAGCAATCCCGAGTTCCCTTTCAATATGATAGAAGGCTTGAATCCCTATTTACAATTCAAGAGGCTCCCAGAATACACATCTTCAATGGAGAGAAAACCCAAGTTTCCGTCCACACCTCTAGAAGAGCTCCGTATGATACGAGCGTTCAAACCCTGCTTCAACCCAAGAGGAATCCTTTCTTCTTCTCCCATCACAAGAGGAGGCCTCTGTCTCCTATTGAAACTCAAGTGCACTCCCACGGATCCTGCTGTAAGGATAAAGGACTCTGAGTTCCCGTCCAATCGAGGTAGATCCTGATGATCTAGCAATGCTACAATAGAACACCGACTATCCCCTCACAACATGATGGAAGACCTGACACCCATGCAAAGCATATAGAAAAAGCCCTAATGATCCACCTGATTAAGACAGTATTACTAATTCCCCTTTTACAACTAGAAAGGAAAGCCGAATTCCATGCCTCAAATAGAGACGAAACCTGACTCCCCAATAGAACCTTCATAGCAACCCCGAGATGCCTGTCGCCACTGGAGAGGAACACACAGTTGACCGACTCAAAGCTAGGTACAGCCCTATTCCTCTGTTGCGCCATGAGAGGAATCCCGAGGTCGCCTTCCAAGACGATAGGAGACCTTACTTCCCTGGGGCAACAAGAGCGAGTTTCAGAGGTCATAGTCGTAACTCGATAAGAACCCCAAGCTTCTCGCCACAACTCGAGAAAAAGCAGAAGATTCTCCCCTCAATGTGAGATGAGGAACATTTCCACTGCAGAGTCTCAAGAGACATCCCATATTCCCGCTGGAAACTCCAACGGGTACTTGACACCCTTTATGCAACTCAAAAACTTCCCCGACATAGCCGTCCCCACTGAAGAGGAGCACATCATTTACGTACACAACGCTGGATGCGGCTGTATTTCTCTTCTGTGCCTCAAGAAGAATCCCAAGGTTCCCCTTCCAACAGGAAAGGAGACCTGACTTCCCTGGGACAACACGAGCAACTTCCTGATGTCCCCGTCACAACTCGAGAGGAACCCCAACCTTACCACCCCAATTCGAGAAAAAACACAATATTCTGCCCTCAAGGTGAGATGAGGAACATTTCCGTTGCAGATTCTCAAGAGAAATTCCACATTCCCACTTGAAACTCGACAGGTTACTTAAAACGCTTTATGCGACTCAGAAATTACATTGACTTACCCAGCCCCAATCAAGAGTAACACCGAGTTTCCTGCCACCACTGCCAAAGTGTCCCGTTTTCCAGTCATCTTTTCCATATGACAGTAGATTCCCCTGTTTTACTGGAATGGAATCCGGACATGTCCTTCACACAGTACGAGGAGGCCGGTACCACCTTGAACCTTGGGAGGACCCCCGGGGTTTCAAAACAATTGGAAAGGGTACCGATGTCCCCACCCACTCGAGATATTGTCTGATTCCACTGCACAGATTCAAATGTATCCTCGAGTATCAACTCACAAGACGAGAGGAGCGACAACTGACTCCCCGAGCGTTCTCGACACAATCTACAGGTACAAATTCAAGTCAACTGTGGCCTAACACCCCTTTTGCAACTCGAGAAGAAAGCAGAGTTCCATGTCTGAACACGAGACGAGGCCTGACTCCCCAGGTGAATTTTGAGAGCAACCCCGAGAACCATGGAGAGGAATCTTGAGTTAAACCGACTCGAATCTAGATGCAGACCTATTTTTCTGCAGCGACTCCAAAAGAATTCCGAGGTTGCATTTGCAAATGTAAATGCGTTCTGATTTCCCAGGGACAACACAGGAAGCTCCCTGATATTCCCGTCGTTACTCGAGAGGATCAGCACACTTTCCACAGCAACCTAAGAAATACCTGGAGATTCCTCTTTCAAAGCAAGATGAGGCCCCTTTTTTTTTCCTGCAGCACATAGACAGAAGTCCAGAGTTCATTCTACAAATTCGATACGAGGCTTGAATACTGTGAGCAACTTAAGGGTCGACCCAGAGATACCCGTCCCGATGAGAGAAGAAAACTGAATATCCCGCCACAATTTTAGAGAAGCCTGGTGATCACACCTCAGCTGAAGATAATGGGCCATTCACCTTTCCATTAAAAAGGAATCCCAGCTTCCCCCTCGCACCACTTGACGAGTGTTGTCACTTCTATGGACACTCGAGGGCAACCCCGTGGATCCTGCAGCAAGGTCAAAGGACTCCGAGTTCACACTCAACTAGAGTTGAGTCATGTTGTGTTTACAGCAGCTCCAGTGGAACACGGGGTATCACCTCCCAACATGATTGGAGGCATGAATCCCCTGCTGAACCTCTCGAAAAACGCCAAATTTCCCACTTGAAAAGACAGCAGACCTGACAATGCTTTTACAACTCGGGGAGAAAGCAGAGTTCCATTGTCAACAAAACTAGGCCTGACTCCCCAGTGGAACCTTCAAGGCAACACTAAGATCCCTGTGGCCACTGAAGAGGAACACTGAGTTTACCCACTCAAGTCTAAAATTGGCCTTCATGCCCTGCAATCACTCGAAAAGAATCCCGAGGTTCCACTTTCAACACAAAAGGAGACATGACTTCCCTGGGGCAAACCCAGCGAATCCCAGTGGTTCCTGTTGTAACTCGAGAAGAGTTCCAAGCCTCAAGCCGCAACTAGAGAAAAACCATGAAATTCTCCACTCCACACCACAGGACACCCCTTTCCGCTGCAGCATCTTAAGAGAAATCCAACATTCCCTTTTCAAAGTCGAAAGGATACTCGGTACCCTATATGCAACTCAAGAAGTTAACCGAGATACCTGGCCAAACTCAAGGGGAGCAGCGAGGATCACTCCACAGCTCAAGAAGAGACCCGTTTTCCACTCGTCATCTCGACGTGAGGATCGATTCCCCTGCTTTGTCTGGGAATTAATCCCGATGTTCCTGTCGAATCTGAAGAGGAGGCCGATCTCCCCTTGAAACTCGAGAGAACCCCAGGGAATGGTGACTCAATTCAAAAAGACACAGATTTTCCCATCCGCTCTACCTAAGGACTGATTCCACTGTACAGATTCAAACAGAACCCCCGGAATCAACTAACACCACAAAGGGAGTCCTGAATTCCCAGGTGTATCATGGAAAAGAAGCCCCAGGACAGAAATTCAACTCGACAAGAGGCATGGTAAAGAAGCTCCGGGACAGAAATTCAACTAGACAGGAGGCCTCCAACCCCTTTTAGAACTACAAAAGACAGCGGACTTCCATGCCCAAACAAGAGACGTTGCATGACTCCCCTGTTGAAATTACATAGGTACACTGAGTTCTATGTTAGAACTGGAGAGACACACTGAGGTTAGCGCCTCAACCCCAGATGAGACCCTATTCCCCTGCATTGACTCGACAGGCATCCCAAAGTCTCCTCACACCTCAAAAATATTCCGGACTTCCCGGAGACAAATTGAGAGGCTCCGTGAGACCCTTGTTGCAACTCGAGGGATCCAAAAGCTTCCTGTCCCAACTCGAGAAACAATTTGGGATTACCCCTTTCAATGCGAACTGAAGCCTGATTCCTCTGCATTGACTGGAGAGCCATCACTACCTTCCCCTCGCAATTTGACTACCCTGAGGCAACACGAGTGTTGCTGAACTGAACTGAACTGAGCGTTGAGTCGGTCAACTGTATGTTCGACAGAAATCATTCTGTCGTTTTTAAGATTGCATCCAAGTAATGCATTTTGTACTCTTTTGTTGACCATGATGGCTACTCCATTTCTTCTAAGTGATTCCTGCCCACAGTAGTAGATATAATGGTCATCTGAGTTAAATTTACCCATTTCAGTCCATTTTAGTTCGCTGATTCCGAGAATGTCTACGTTCACTCTTGTCATCTCCTGTTTGACCACTTCCAATTTGCCTTGATTCATGGACCTAACAATCCAGGTTCCTATGCATATGGCTCTTTACCACATCGGACCTTGCTTCTATCACGAGTCACATCCAAAACTGGGTATTTGTTTTGCTTTGGCTTCATCCCTTCATTCTTTCTGGAGTTATTTCTCCACTGATCTCCAGTAGCATACTGGGCACCTGCTGACCTGGGGAATTCCACATTCAGTATCCTATCATTGTGCCTTTTGATAATGTTCATGGGGTTCTCAAGGCAAGTATACTGAAGTGGTTTGCCATTCACTTCTCCAGTGGACCACATGCTGTCAGACTTAACATCCTTTATGCCATTCAAAAATTACACTGAAAACCGATCCTCAGTTGAGAAGAACACCGAATTTCCTGCCACAACTGGCAAAGTGCCCCTTTTTCCAGTCCTCTTTTCCAGATAACAGTCGATTCCCCTGCTTTGTCTGGAATAGAATCCAGACGTTCGCGTCGCACAGTAGGAGAAGGCCAGTACCAACTTAAAACTTGGCAGGATCCCCCGGATTTCAAAACACAATTGGAAAAGATACCGATGTCTGCACCCACTCGAGATATTGTCTGATTCCACTGCACAGATTCCAATGGATCCTTGAGTTCAACTCATAAGACGAGTGGAGACCTGACTTCCAGAGCATTCTTGATACAGTCTCCAGGTACAAATTCCACTCGACTCTGTCCTAACCCCCATTTTACAACTTGATAAGAAAGCTGAGTTCCATGACTGAACATGAGTCGAGGCCTGACTCCCCAGGTGAATACTGAGAGCAACCCCGAGGACCCTGTTGCCACTGGAGACGAACATACAGTTGACTGACTCAATGCTCAGTTCAGTTCAGTCGCTCAGTCCTGTCCAAATCTTTTCGACCCCATTAATCACAGCATGCCAGGCCTCCCTGTCCATCACCAACTCCCGGAGTTCACTCAAACTCATGTCCATTGAGTCGGTGATGCCATCCAGCCACCTCATTCTATGTCATCCCCGTCTCCTCCCACCCCCAATCGCACCCAGCATCAGATTCTTTTCCAGAGAGTCCACTCGTCGCATGAGGTGGCCAAAGTATTGGAGTTTCAGCTTTAGCATCAGTACTTCCAATGAACACCCAAGATTGATCTCCTTTAGAATGGACTGGGTGGATCTCCTTGCAGTCCAACGGACTCTCAGGAGTCTTCTCCAGCACCACAGTCCAAAAGCATCAGTTCTTCTGCCATCAGCTTTCTTCACAGTCCAACTCTTACATCCATACATGACCACGGGAAACACCATAGCCTTGACTAGACGGACCTTGGTTGTCAAAGTAATGTCTCTGCTTTTTAATATGCTATCTAGGTTGGTCATAACTTTCCTTCCAAGGAGTAAGCGTCCTTTAATTTCCTGGCTTCAATCAGCATCTGAAGTGATTTTGGAGCCCCCCAAAATAAAGTCTGACACTGTTTCCACTGTTTCCCCGTCTATTTCTCATGAAGTGATGGGACCAGATGCTACGATCTTCGTTTTCTGAATGTTGAGATTCAAGCCAAACTTTTCACTCTCCTCTTTCACTTTCATCAAGAGGTCTTTGAGTTCCTCTTCACTTTCGGCCATAAGGGTTGTGTCATCTGCATATCTGAGGTTTTTGATATTTCTCCCAGCAATCTTGATTCCAGCACGATAGTAGATTTGACTTCCCTGTGGCAACACGAGCTAGTTCCGGATGTCCCCCTCGCAACTCGAGAAGAACCCCAAGCGTCTCGCCACAGCAACTCGAGAAAAACCACAAGAATAGACTTTAGGTGAGATTAGCAACATTTCTGTTTCAGATTCTCAAGTGAAATCCCACTATCCCATTTGAAACTCGACAGGTTACTTAACATCCTTTATGTGACTCAAAAATTACACCAATATACCCAGCGCCAATCAAGAGGAACACCGAGTTTCCTGCCACAACTGAAAAAGTGCCCCATTTTCCAGTCTTTTTATCCAGATGACAGTCGATTCCCTTTCTTTTTCTTGAATGGAATCCAGACGCTCCCGGTGCACAGTACGAGGAGACCAGTAGCACTTTGAAACTCAGCCGGGTTCCAGGGTTTCAAAACACAACTGGAAAAGGTACTGATGTCCCCACCCACTCGAGGTGTTGTCTGATTCCACAGCAGATTCAAATGTAACCTCGAGTATCAATGCACAAGTCGAGTTGGGACCTGACTCCCCGAGCATTCTTGATAAAATCTCCAGGTACAAATTCAACTCGACTGTGGCCTAACACCCCTTTTTCAACTCTAGAAGAAAGCGAAGTTCCATGTCTGAACACGAGCGAGGCCTGACTCCCGAAGTGAATTTGGAGAGCAACCCCCAGCTTCCTGTCGCCACTGTAGACGAACACACAGTTGACTGACTCAAAGCTAGATGCGGCCCGATTCTTCTGTTGCACCTCAAGCCAAATCCCGAGGTTCCCCTTCCAATACGAAAGGAGACACGACATTCCTGTGACAACACGAGCGAGTTTCTGAGGTCCCCATAGCAACTCTAGAGGAACCCCAAGCTTCCTGCCGCAACTCAAGAAAAACTACCAGATTCCCTCATCAATGCGAGATGAGGAATTTTCTGCTGCAGAGTCTCAAGAGAAATCCCACGTTCCAGCTTGAAACTCGAAGAGGTACTTGACACCCTTTCTGCAACTCAGAAAGTTCCCTAACATAGACGTTCCCACTGGAGAGAAGCACCCAATTTACGGACTCAAATCTAGATGAGGCCCTATTCTGATTCCACGCCTCGAGAGTAATCCTGAAGTTCCCCTTCGAACACGAAATGAGACCTGACTTCCCTGAAGTAACACTAGTGAGTTCCTGAGGTCCCCATCGCAACTCAAGAAGAACCCCAAGCTTCCCGCTGCAACTCGTGAAAAACCATTAGATTCTGCACTCATGGTGAGAAGAGAAACATTTCCGTTGCAGATTCTAAAGAGAAATCCCACATTCCCACTTGAAACTCGACAGGATACTTAACATCCTTTATGCGACTCAAAAATTACACCGAAAACCCATCCCCAATCGAGAAGAACACCGAGTTTCTTGCCACAACTGGCAAAGTCCCCCGTTTTCCAGTCCTCTTTTCCAGATGACAGTCGATTCCTCTGCTTTGTCTGGAATGGAATCCCGACATTCTAGGCACACAGTAGGAGGAGTCCGGTACCACTTTGAAACTCTGGACAATCCCCGGGGTTTCAAAGCACAACTGGAAAAGGTTATAATGTCCCCACACAGGACATATTGTCTGATTCACTGCACAGGTTGAAAAGTATCCTCGAATTTTGAGAGCCACTCCGAGAACCCTGTTGCTACTGAAGAGGAATCCTGAGTTAAACGGACTCGGATCTAGATCCAGACCTATTACTCTGCAGCGACTCCAAAGGAATCCCATGGTAACCTTGAAATGGAAAGGCGTTCTGACATCCGAGAGACAAAACGGGAGGCTCTCTGATATTACTGTTGCAACTCGAGAGGATCACCACTCTTCCTGAAGCAACTCGAGAAAAGCCTAGAGATTCCTCTTTCAAAGCAACATGAGGCCCTTTTTTTTTTCCTGCAGCACATAGACAGAAGTCCCGAGTTCCTTCTCAAAATTCGAAATGAGGCTTGAATTCCTTGATGCAACTTAAGGGTAGCCCAGAGATACCCGTCCTGGTAAGAGGAGAAAACCGAATTTCCCCGCCACAATTTAAGAGAAGACCTGTGATCGCACCTTAGCTGAAGATAATGGGCCATTCCACTCTCAACTGAAGAGGAATCCCAACTTCCCCTAGCACCACTTGAGGAGTCCTGTCACATCTATTGACACTGGAGGGCAACCCTTTGGGTCATGTAGCAAGGTCAAAGGACTCCGAGTTCACACTCAACGAGAGAAGAGTCGTGTTGCACTTACAGCAGCTCCAGTGGAACACGGACTATCACCTCCCAACACGGTTAGAGGCATGAGTCCCCTGTCAAGCCTTTTGGAAAAAGCCCAATTTCCCCCTTGAAGAGACAGCAGACCTGGCAATCCGTTTACAAATCGGGGGCAAAGCAGAGTTCCATCCTCAACAAAGACTAGGCCTGACTCCCCAGTGTAACCTTCATAGCAACCACAAGATCTCTGTGGCCACTGGAGAGGAACACTGAGTTTACCCACTCAAGTCTAAATGTGGCCCTCATGTCCTGCAGGGACTCGGAAGGAATCCTGAGGTTTCACTTTCAACAAGACAGGAGACCTGACTTCCCTGATGCAAACCTACTGAGTCCCAGTGGTTCCCGTCGTAACTCAAGAAGACCTAGAAGCTTCAAGCCACAACTAGAGAAAAACCATGAAATTCTCCACTCCACTCGACAGTACGCCCCTTCCCCCTGCAGCGTCTTAAGAGAAATCCCACATTCACTCTTCAAAGTCGAAAGGATATTCGGTACTCTATAGGCAAATCAAGAAGTTACCTGAGATACCCGGCAAAACTCAAGAGGAGCGGCGAGGTTCCTGCCATAGCTCAAGAAGAAACCCGTGTTCCACTCGTAGTCTTGAGATGAGGATCAATTCCCCTGCTTCTTCTGGAAATTAATCCCGATGTTCCCGCTGAATCTGAAGAGGAGGCCCATCTGCCTTGAACTCAAGAGGACCCCGGGGAGTCGTGCCACAATTCGAAAAGACACCGATTTCCTCATCCGCTCGACAAAAGGATTGATTACACTGTACCAATTCAAAGAGAACCCCCGGGATCAATGAACACCATGAATGGAGGACTGAATTCCCAGATGCATCATGGAGAAAAATACCCAGGACAGAATTTCAACTAGACAGGAGGCCTCCCACCACTGTTACAACTCGAAAACATAGCGAGCTCCATGCCTCAACAAGAGACGTGGCATGACTCCCCTGTTGAAACTTCATAGGAACACTGAGATCTATGTCAGAACTGGTGAGGCACCCTGAATTTAGAGTCTCAATTTCAGGTAAAACCCCATTCCCCTGCTCGAAAGGCATCCCAAAGGCTCCTCACACCACAAAAGGATTCTGGACTTCCCAGAGACAACTTGAAAGGCTCCGTGAGGCCCCTGTTACAACTTGAGGGATCCGAAAGTTTCCTGCCCCAACTCGAGAAACACTTTGGGATTACCCCTTTCAATGAGAATTGAAGCCTGATTCCTCTGCACTGACTCGAGAGCAATCATGACCTTCCCCTTGCATCTTGACTTCCCTGAGGCAACACGACTGTCTCCCTGATTTCCCCGTCATAACTCGAAAGGAAAGCCAAACTTCCCTCCGCAACTCGCCAAAAACCATTACATGCCAAAGGCAACGTCACATGAGTCCGTTTTTTTTCTGCAGCGCCTTGAGAGCAATCCCGAGTTCTCTCTCAAGATAAGATAGGAGGCTTGAATCCATATATACCATTCAAGGGCCTCCCAGAATACCCATCTTCAATTGAGGGAAACCCCGAGTTTCCATCCACACCTCTAGAAGAGCTCCGTATTCCCCACCTCCTCAAGATATGAGCGTTCCAACCCTGCCTCAACTCAAGAGGAATCCTTTCTTATTCTCCCACTAGAAGAGGAGGCCTCTGTCTCCTACTGTATCTCGAGTGCTCTACCGCGGATCCTGCTAAAGGTTGAAAAACTCTGAGTTCCCCCTCCAATTGAAGTACGTCCTGGTGAGCTAGCAAAGCTCCAATGGAACACCTACTATCCGCTCACAACCTGATGGGAGACCTGACACCCATGCTGAGCTGATAGTAAAAGCTCTAATGAAGAGGCTGATCACGACACGAGGACTGATTCCCTTTTTACAACTCGAAAGGAAAGCAGAAATCCATGCCTCAAAACGAGATGAAACCTGACTCCCCAGTAGAACAGTCATAGTAACCCCGAGATCATTGTCGCCACTGGAGAGGACACACAGTTGACTGACTCAATGCTAGATATGACTCTATTCCTCTGCTGTGCCTCGAGAGGAATCCAGAGGTTCCCCTTCCAACACGAAAGGAGACCTTATTTCCGTGAAGAAGCACTAATGAGTTCCTGAGGTCCCGTCGCAACTCGAGAGGGATACCAAGCTTCCCACTGCATCTCGAGAAAAACAGAAAGATTCTGCCCTCAAGGCGAGATGAAGAACATTTCCCTTGCAGATTCTCAAGAGAAATCAAGAGCATTCTCGATACAATCTCCTGTACAAATTTTATTCGAATGTGGCCTTACACCCCTTTTACAACTCGAAAAGAAAGCAGAGTTCCATGTCTGAACACAAGACAAGGCCTGACTCCCCAGGTGAATTTTGAGAGCAACCCCGAGATCCCTGTCACCACAAGAGAAGAAAACATGGTTGACTGACTCAGCATTAGAAAAGGCCCTATTATTCTGCTGCGCCTCTAGAGGGATTCTGAGATTCCCCTTCCAACAAGATAGGAGACCTGACTTCCTTGGGCAACATGAGCGAGTTTTTGAGGTCCCCATCGCAAATCGAGAAGAACCCTTAGCTTCAGGCTGCAACTCGAAAAAAACCACAAGATTCTCCCCTCAATGGGAGATGAGGAACTTTTCTGCTGCACAGTCTTAAGAGAAACCCCACATTCCTGCTTGAAAATCAAACAGGTATTTACACCACTTGCTGCTGCTGCTGCTAAATCACTTCAGTGGTGTCCGACTCTGTGTGACCCCATAGATGGAAGCCCACCAGGCTCCCCCATCCCTCGGATTCTCCAGGCAAGAACACTGGATTGGGTAGCCATTTCATTCTACAATATGTGAAAGTGAAATTGAAAGTGAAGTCGCTCTGTCGTGTCCGAACCTTAGCGACCCCACGTACTGCAGCCTACCAGGCTCCTCCATCCATGGGATTTTCTTGGCAATAGTACTGGAGTGGCTTGCTATTGCCTTTTCCGTGGCACCCTTTATGCGACTCAAAAAGTTCCCTGACATAGCCGTCCCCACTCGAGAGGAGCACACAATTTACGGACTCTACTCTAAATGAGGCCCCATTCCCATACCACATCTCGAGAGTAATCCCGAAGTTCCCCTTCTAACATGAAAGGAGACATGACGTCCCAGTAGCATCACGAGAAAGTTTCTGAGGTTCCCGTCACAACTCGAGAGGGACCCCAAACTTCCCACAGCAACTCGAGAAAAACCACAAGATTCTGTCCTCTAGGCAAAATGAGGAACATTTCCGTTGCTGATTCTCAAGAGAAATCTCAAATTCCCGCTTGAAACTAGACAGGTAACTTAACATCCTTAATGTGACTGAAGAATTACACTGACATACCCAGCCCCAATCGAGAGGAACTAGGAGTTTCCTCCCACAACTGACAATGTGGCCCATTTTCCAGTCCTCTTTTCCAGATGACAGTCGAATCCCCTCCTTTGTTTGGAGTGGAATCTGGACGTTCCGGTCGTACAGTTCGAGGAGGCAGGTACCAACTTGAAACTCGGGAGGATCCCCGGGCTTTCTAAACACAATTGGAAGAGGTACCCATGTCCCCACCCACTAGAGATATTGTCTGATTCCACTGCACAGATTCAAATGTAATCTTGAGTATCAACTCACAAGATGAGTGGAGACCTGACTCCCCAAGCATTCTCAATACAATCTCCAGGTACAAATTCAACTCGACTTTGGCCTAACACTCCGTTGACGACAGGGATCTCGGGGTTGCTATGAAGGTTGTACTGGGGAGTCAGGCCTCGTCTCGATTTGAGGCATGCAATTCTACTTTCCTTTCAAGTTGTAAATGAGGAGTCAGTCCTCGTTTCGTGATCAGGAGGTTCAATAGAGCTTTTTCTATAGGCTCAGCATGGTTGTCAGGTCTCCCATCATGTTGTGAGAGGATACTAGGTGTTCCATTGGAACTGTGCTAGGTCATCAGGACCTACCGCAATTGGAGGAGGAAACCAGAGTCCTTTATCCTTGCAGCAGGATCCGCAGGAGAGCACTCTAGTTTCAATAAGAGACAGAGGCCTCCTCTTGTGGTGGGAGAGGAAGGGAGGATTCCTCTTGAGTAGAAGCAGGGGTTGAATGCTCATATCGTGAGGAGGTGAAGAATACAGGGATCTTCTAGAGGTTTGGACTGGGACTTGGGGTTTCTCTCGATTGAAGACGGGTATTCTGTGAGCCCCTTGAACTGTAAATAGGGATTCAAGCCTCCTGTCGAATCTTGAGAGACAACTTGAGATTGCACTCCAGGCGGTGCAGGAAAAAAAAGGGCCTCATGTGAGGTTGCCTGGGTCATCTCATGGTTTTTGGCGAGTTGCGGAGGGAAGTTTGGCTTTCCTTTCAAGTTATGACGGGGATCTCAGGATGACTCTCGTGTTGTCTCAGGGACTTCAAGGTGCGAGGGGAAGCTCGTGATTGTTCTCGAGTCACTGCAGAGGAATCTGGCTTCAATTCACATTGAAAGGGCTAATTCCATAGTGTTTCTTGAGTTGGGGCAGGAATCTGTCTGATCACTTGAGATGCAATAGGGGCCTCACGGAGCCTCTCAAGTTGTCTCTGGGGAGTCCCGAATCCTTTTGAGGTGTGAGGAATTTTTGGGATGCCTTTCGAGTCAGTGCAGGGGAATAGGGTCTGATCTGGGGTTCTGGCGCTAACCTCAGGGTGTCTCTCCAGTTCTGACATGGATCTCAGTGTTCCTATGAAGTTTCAACAGGGGAGTCATGTCACGTCTCTTGTTGAGGCATGAAATTCCACTCTCTTTTCGGGTTGTAAAAGGGGTGGGAGACCTCCTGTCGAGTTGAATCTCTGTCCTGAGACTTTTTCTCAATGATGCACCTGGGAAGTCTGGCCTCCCTTGGAGGTGTTATTTGATCCCGGGGGTTTCATTTGAATTGGTACAGTGGAATCAGTCCTTATGTAAAGCGGATGGGCAAATCCGTGTCTTTTTGAATTGTGGTGCAACTCCCTGGGGTCCCCTTGAGTTTCTCGGGGAGATCGGCCTCCTCTTCAGATTCAACGTGAATATAGGGATTCCTTTCCATAAGAAACAGGGAAATCGATCGAGATGATGAGTGGAAAACGGGGCTCTTCTTGAGCGGTGGCAGGAGCCTCGCTGCTACTCTTGAGTTTGGCCAGGTATCTCGGGGAACTTCTTGAGTTGCATATAGGGTGCTGAGTATCCTTTGGAGTTTGAAGAGGGAATGTGGGATTTCTTTTGAGACACTGCAGAGAAATAGGTCTGCATCTAGATTCGTGTCCATTAACTCAGGATTCCTCTCCAGTAGCAACAGGGTTCTCGGGGTTATCATCAAAATTCACCTGGGGCGTCAGGCCTCGTCTCATGTTCAGACATGGATCCCCGCTTTCTTCTCGAGTTGTAAAAGGGGTGTTAGGCCACAGTCGAGTTGAATTTGTACCTGGAGATTGTATCGAGAATGCTCAGGGAGTCAGGTCTCCACTCGTCTTGTGAGTTGATACTCGAGGATACATTTGAATCTGTGCAGTGGAATCAGAGAATATTTCGAGTGGGTAGGGACATCGGTACCTTTTCTAATTGTGTTTTGAAACCCCAAATAGCCTCCCCAGTTTCAGGGTGATACCGACCTATTGTATTGTGCAATGGGAAAGTACGGTTTCCTTTCCAAACAAAGCAGGGGAATCGAATGTCTTCTGGAAAAGAGTACTGTAAAATGGGACACTCTGCCAGTTGTGGCAGGAAACTCGCTGTTCCTCTCGAGTGGGGCCAGGTATGTTGGGGTAATTTTTGAGTCGCATAAAGGATGTTATGTAGCCTTTCGAGTTTCAAGGGGGAATGTGGGATTTCTCCTGTGAATCTGCAGCAGAAATGTTCCTCATCTCGCCTTGAGTGGAGAAAGTTGTGTTTTTACTCGAGGTGCAGCAGGATGCTTGGTGTCCCTCTCAATTTGCGACAGGTATCTCCGGAACTCACTCATGTTGCTTCAGGGAAGTCAGGTCTCCATTCATGTTGGAAGGGAAACTTCAGGATTATTCTTGAGGCGTGGAATGGGAATCTGTTCTCATCTAGAGTTGAGTCTTTAAATTGTGTGATCATCTCCAGTGGGGACAGCTATGTTGGGGAACTTTTTGAGTGTCATAAAGCATGTCAAGTTCCCATTCAATTTTCAAGTGGGAATGTGGAGTTTCTCTTGAGATTCAGCAAAGGAAATATTCCTCATCTCGCCTTGAGGGGAGAATCTTGTGGTTTTTCTCGAGTTGTGGCAGGAAGCTTGGGGTCCCTCTTGAATTGCGACGGGGACCTCAGGAAGTTGCTCATGTTGTTTCAGGGAATTCTGGTCTCCTTTCATGTTGCAAGGGGAACTATGGGATTCCTTTCGAGGCGCGGCAGCAGAATAGGGCCACATCTAGCTTTGTGTCCCTAAATTGTGTGCTCCTCTCCCATAATGACGGCTATGACAGGGAACATTTTGAGTCTCATAAATGGTGTCAAGTACCCGTTTGTGTTTCAAGCTGGGATGTGGGATTTCTCTTGAGACTCTGCAGAGGAAAAGTTACTCATCTCGCATTTCAGGGAGAATCTTGTGGTTTTTCTCGAGTTGATGCGGGAAGCTTGGGGTTCCTATAGAGTTGCAACCAGGACCTCAAGAACTCAGTCGTTTTGCCCCATGGAAGTCAGGTCTCCTTTAGTGTTGGAAGGGGAACCTTGGGATTCCTCTCGAGTGGCGGCAAAGGAATAGTGCCGCATCTAGCGTTGAGTCGGTCAACTGTGTGTTGCTCTCCATTGGTGCCTGGGATCTGGGGGTTGCTATGAAGGTTCTCCTGGGAAATCAGGCCTAGTCTCGATTTGAGGCATGGAATTGTGCTTTCGTTTCGAGTTATAAAAGTGGTGTCAGTCCTCGTGTCGTGAACAGGCGGTTCAATAGAAGTATTTCTATATGCTCAGCATGGGTGTCAGGTCTCCCATCATGTTGTGAGGGGATACTCAGTGTTCCATTGCAGCCTTGCTAAATCATCAGTACCTACCTCTATTAACGCGGCAACTCAGAGTACTTTATCCATGCAGCAGGATATGCGGAAGAGCACTCGATTTCAATAGGAGACAAAGGCTTCCTCTTGTGGTGTGAGAAGAAGGAAGGATACCTCTTGAGTTGAAGCAGGGATTGAAAGCTCATATCATGAGGAGGTGGTTAATATGGAGCTCTTCTAGAGGTGTCGATGGAAACTCCTGGTTTCTCTCGATTGAAGACTGGTATTCTGGGAGCCCCTTGAGATGTAAATAGGGATTCAAGCCTCCTTTTGAATCCTGAGAGAGAACTCTGGATTGATTTCCAGGCGCTGCACGAAAAAAGTGCCTCATGTGACATTTCCTGGGCCATCTCGTGTTTTTTGTCCAGTTGCGGAAGGAAGTTTGCTTTCCTTTTAAGTTATGACAGGGAACTCATGGAGACTCTTGTGTTGCCTCAGGGAAGTCAAGTTGTGAGGGGAAGCTTGTGATAACTCTCAAGTCACTCTAGAGGAATCATGCTTCAATTCGCATTTAAAGGGGTAATCACAGAGTGTTTCTTGAGATGGGGCAGTAATCTTTCGGATCCCTGATTTGCAACAGGGGCCTCACAGAGGCTCTCTAGTTGTCTCTGGGAAGTCCGGAATCCTTTTGAGGTGTGAGGAGTCTCTGGGATGCCTTTCGAGTCAGTGCATGTGTATAGGGTCTCATCTGGCTCTGAGGTGTTAACCTCAGGGTACCTCTCCAGTTCTGACATGAATCTCAGTGTTCCTATGAAGTTTCAACAGGGGAATCATGCTATGTCTCTTGTAAAGGCATGCAACTCCGCTATCTTTTCTAGCTGTTAAAGGGGTGGGAAGCCACCTGTCAAGTTGTATTTCTGTCCTGGGTCTTTTTCTCAGTGATGCACCTTGGATGTCAGGCCTCCCTTTGAGGTGTTAGTTGATCCCTGGGGTTCCATTTGAATCGGTACAGTGGAATCAGGACTTATACCGAGAAGATGGCGAAATCGGTGTCTTTTTGAATTGTGGCACTACTCCCCGGTGTCCTCTCGAGTTTCAAGGAGAGATCAATCTCCTCTTCAGATTCGACGGGAACATCGGGATTCCTTTCCAAATGAAGCAGGGGAATCGATCCTCATCTCGACATGACGAGTGGAAAACGGGGTTTTTCTTTTTTTTTTATCATATTGATCCACTTAGAAATATTTATTAGAGAATCATATTTTTTGTTTAAAAATTTTTTAAAGTATGGTTGATATAAATGTGTTGGTTTCAGGTGGACAACAGGGTGATTCCTTTTTGTATATATACACATATATATGTTATCATTGTTGTTTAGTCACTAAGTCATGTCTGACTCTTTCATGACCCCATGGACTGTAGCCCACCAGTCTCCTCTGTCCATGGAACTCTCCAGGCAAGAATACTGGAGTGGGCATCCATTCCCTTCTCCAGGGGATCTTCCTGACTTAGGAATTGAACCTGAGTCTCCTACTTTGCAGGTGGATTCCTTACTGTCTGAGCCACCACGGAAGCCCCTATCTATATATTCTTTTCAAGTTATTTTCAATTATAGCTTAAAGCATGCATAGTCAGTAGCTTCAGTCATGTTTGACTCCTGTGACCCTATGATCATACCTTTATTGTAACCCAACAGGGTCCTCCGTCCAAGGAATTTCCAAGACAGGAATCCTGGAGTGGGTTGTTGTGCTCTCCTCCAGGGGATTGTCCCAACCCAGCGACTGGACCCTCTTCTCTTTCGTCTCCTGTATTGGCAGGTGGATTCTTTACCACTAGCGCCACCTGGGAAGCTACTTATAGTTTATTTGTTGTTCTTGATGTTGTTGTTCAGTCGCCAATCCAACTCTTTCAAACCCATGAACTGCAGCCCTCACCATCTCCTGAAGTTTGCCCAAGTTCATGTCCATTTCATTGTTGATGGCTTCCAGCCATCTCATCCTTTGACTCTCTCTTTTTCTCTGCCCTCAATCTTTCCCAGTATCAGGGATTTTTCTAATGTTTGCATTATATTCCAAACATACTGAAGTTTCAGCTTCAGCATCAGTCCTTCCAACATGTATTTAGGTTTGAGTTCTCTTAAGATTGACTGATTTGATATCCTTGCTGCCCAAGTGACTCTTTAAGAGTCTTCTTCAGCACACAGTTTGAAGGCATCAATTCCTCAGCACGTTGCCTTCTTTACGGTCCAGCTCTCACAACCATATGTGACCATTGGGAAGACAATTGCCTTGACTGGACGGACGTTTGTCGACAGAGTAATGTCTCTCTTGGCTTTTCAACACTGTTTAGGTTTGTTACAGCTTTCCTGCTAAGAAGGAAATGTCTTCGGATTTCTTGGCTGCAGTCAATACTTGCAGTGATCAGTTCAGTTCAGTTCAGTTCAGTTCATTTCAGTCGCTCAGTCGTGACCGACTTTTTGCAACCTCTTGAATCACAGCATGCCAGGCCTCCCTGTCCATCACCAACTCCCGGAGTTCACACAAAGTCATGTCCATCGAGTTGGTGATGCCATCCAGCCATCTCATTCTCTGTCGTCCCCTTCTCCTATCGCCCCCAATCCTTCCCAGCATCAGAGTCTTTTCCAGTGAGTCAAATTTTCGCATGAGGTGGGCACCCAGTCCTTCCAGTGGGCACCCAGGATTGATCTCCTTTAGAATGGACTGGTTGGATCTCCTTGCAGTCCAAGGGACTCTCAAGAGTCTTCTCCAGCACCACAGTTCGAAAGCATCAATTCTTCGGTGATCAGCTTTCTTCACAGCCCAACTCTCACATCCAAATGTGACCACTGGAAAAACCATAGCCTTGACGAGACAGACCTTTGTTGGCAAAGTAATGTCTCTGCTTTTTAATATACTATCTAGGTTAGTCATAACTTTCCTTCCAAGGAGTAAGCATCTTTTTATTTCATGGCTGCAATCAGCATCTGCAATGATTTTGGAGACCAAAAAAAAAAAAAGTCTGACACTGTTCCCACTGTTTTCCCATCTATTTCCCATGAAGTGATGGTACCAGATGCCATGATCTTTGTTTTCTGAATGTTGAGCTTCAGGTGATTAAAAGATATTAAATACAGTTCTCTGTGCTGTAAAAAGACAAAAACGACTCACAAGGGATCCTTGTGGTGGCAAAAAAGTTCTGAGCTGTGGCAGTAAGCTCGCTGATCCTCCCGAGTTGGCGTGGTGTCTCAGGGAAATTCTTGAGTTGCGTATAGGGTGCTGAGTATCCTTTAGAGTTTGAAGAGAGAATGTGGGATTTCTCTTGAGAATCTACAATGGAAATGTTCCTCATCTTGCCTTGAGGGCAGAATCTTTTTTTTTCCTCTCCAGTTGCGGCGGGAAGCTTGGGGTGCCTCTTGAGTTGCGAATAGGACCTATGGAACTCGCTCGTGTTGTGTCAGGGAAGTCAGGTCTCCTTTCGTGTTGGAAGGTGAACCTTGGGATTCCTTTTGAGGAGCGGCATAAGTATAGGGGCGCATCTACCGTTGTGTACATAAATTGGGTCCTACTCTTCATTGGGGACGGCTATGTCATGGAAGTTTTTGAGTCGCATAAAGGGTGTCAAGTACCCGTTCGAGTTTCAAGCAGGAATGTGGGATTTCTCCTGAGACCCTGCAGTGGAAAATTTCCTCACCTCGCATTGAGGGGAGAATCTTGTGGTTTTTCTCGAGTTTCAATGGGAAGCTTAGGGTTCTTCTCGAGTTGCAACGGGGACCTCAGGAAGTCACTCGTGTTGCCCCAGGGAAGTCACGTCTCCTATCGTGTTGGAAGGTGAACCTTGGGATTCCTCTCGAGGAGCAGAAGAAGAATCGGGCCGTATTTAGCGTTGACTCATTCAACTGTGTTCCTCTCTATTTGCGACAGGGATCTTGGGATACTCTCAAAATTCACCTGGGGAGTCAGGCCTCGTCTCGTGTTCAGACATGGAACTCCACTTTTTCTCGAGTTGTAAAAGGGGTGTTACGCTACAGTCGATTTGAATTTGTACCTGGAGATTGTATCGAGAAATCTCAGGGAGTCAGGTCTCCACTCGTCTTGTGATTTGATACTCGAGGATACATTTCAATCTGTGCAGCGGAATCAGACAATATCTCGAGTGGGTGGGGACATTGGTACCTTTTCAAATTGTGTTTTGAAACCCCGGGGATCCCCACGAGTTCCAACGTGGTACCGGCCTCCTCATACTCTGTGACGGGTACGTCCAGATTCCATTAAGACAAATCAGGGGAATAGACTGTCATCTGGAAAACGGAGCACTTTGTCAGTTGTGGCAGGAAGCTCGGTGTTCCTCTCGATTGGGGCTGGGTATATAGGTGTAATTTTTGAGTTGCATAAAGGATGTTAAATACCCTGTCTTAAGCAGGAATGTCGGATTTCTCTTGAGAATCTGCAATGGAAATGTTCCTCATCTCGCCTTGAGGGTAGAATCTTGTGGGTTTTCTCGAATTGCGGCGGGAAGCTTGGGGTTCCTCTCAAGTTGTGACGCGGACGTCAGGAACTCGCTAGTGATGTCCCAGGGAAGTCAGGTCTCCTTTGGTGTTGGAAGGGGAAACTCGGGATTCCTCTCGAGGCGCAGCCGGGGAATAGTGCCGCATCTAGAATTGTGTATGTAAATTGTGTGCTCCTCTTCCGTGGGGATGGCTATGTCGGGGATGTTTTTGCATCACATAAAGGGTTTCAAGTTCCCGATTGAGTTTCCAGCTGGAATGTGGGATTTCCCTTGAGACTCTGCAGCAGGAAAATTTCCTCACCTCGCATTGAATTGGGAATGTTGTGGTTTTTCTCGAGTTGCAGCGAGAAACATTGGTTTCCTCTCGAGTTGTGACGGGGACCTCAGGAACTCTCTCGTGTTGTCCCAGGGAAGTCAGGTTTCCTTTAGTGTTGAAAGGGGAACATAGGGATTCCTCTCGAGGCGTGGCAGAGGAATAGGGTCGCATCTAGCTTTGTGTACATAAATTGTCTGCTCCTCTTCATGGTGACGGCTATGTCCGGGACGTTTTTGAGTCGCATAAATTGTTAAAGTTAGTTTTCGGGTTTCAAGCGGGAATGTGGGATTTCTCTTGAGGCTCTGTAGGAGAAAAATTCCTCATCTCACATTGAAGGGGGAATCTTATGGTTTTTCCCCAGTTGCTGCAGTCAGCATGGGGTTCTTCTCGAGTTGCGATGGTGACCTTACGAAGTTGCTCGTGTGGCCCCAGTTAAGTCAGGTATCCTATCGTGTTGGAAGGGGAACCTCGGGATTCCTCTCGAGGCACAGCAGAGAAATAGGGCCACATCTAGAGTTGAGTTGGTCAACTGTGTGTTCCTCTCCAGTCCGACAGGGATCTCCGGGTTGCTCTCACAATTCACCTGGGGAGTATGGCCTTGTCTCGTGTTCAGACATGGAACTCCGCTATCTTCTCCAGTTGTAAAAGGGGTATTAGGCCACAGTCGAGTTGAATTTGTACCTCGCGATTGTATCGAGAATGCTCGGGGACACATGTCTCCACTTGTCTTGTGACTTGATACTCGAGGATACATTTGACCTGTGCTATGGAATCAGACAATATCTCGAGTGGGTGCGGGCATTGGTCACTTTTCCAACTGTGTTTTGAAACCCAGGGTATCCTGCCAAATTTCAAGGTGGTACCAGCCTCATCATACTGTGTGAGGGGAATGTCCAGATTCCATTCCAGACCAAGCAGGGGAATCAACAGTCATCTGGAAAAGAGGACTGCAAAACGGGACACTTTGTCCGTTATGCAGGAACCTCGGTGTTCCTCTCGATTGGAGCTGGGAATGTCCGTGTAATTTTTGAGTTGCCTAAAGGAGGTTAAGTAACCTGTCGATTTTCAACCAGGAATGTGGGACTTCTCTTAATAATCTGCAACGGAAATGTTTCTCATCTCGCCTTGAGGGCAGAATCTTGTGGTTTTTCTCGAGTTGCGGCGGGAAGCTTGGGTACCTCTCGAGTTGCAACGGGGACATCAGGAACTCCCTCGTGTTACTTCAGGAAAGTCAGGTCTCCTTTCGTGTTGGAATAGGAACTTCGAGTTTACTCTCGAGGCATTGAATGGGAATAGGGCCTCATTTAGAGTTGATTCCGTAAATTGTGTGTTCCTCTCCCGTGGGGACGGCTATGTCAGGAAACTTTTTGAGTCACATAAAGTGTGTCAAGTACCCGTTCGAGTTTCAGGTGGGAATATGGGATTCCTGTTGAGATTCTGCAGAGGAAAGTTTCCTCATCTCCCTTTGAGTAGAGGATCTTCTGTTTTTTCTCGTGTATCTGAGGGAAGATTGGGGTTCTTCTCGAGTTGCAACGGGGACCTTGGAAACTCACTTGTGTTGTCCCAGGGAAGTCAGGTCTCGTTTCATCTTGGAATGGGAACCTCGGGATTACTCTTGAGGTGCAGCAGAGGAATAGGGCCACATCTAGTGTTGGGTACGTAAATTGTGTGCTCCTCTTCAGTGGGGACGGCTATATCGTGGAAGTTTTCGAGTTCCGTAAAGGTGGTCAAGTACCAGTTTGAGTTTCAAGCCGGAATGTGTGATTTCTGTTGAGGCTCTGCCCCAGAAAACTTCCTCATCTCACATTGAGGAGAGAATCTTGTGGTTTTTCTTGAAAAGCTGCGAGAAGATTGGGGTTCTCCTCAAGTTGCAATGGGGACGTCAGGAACTCTCTCGTTTTGCCCCAGGGAAGTCAGGTCTCATATCATGTTGGAAGGGGAAACTTGGGATTCCTCTCGAGGTTCAGCCTAGGATTAGGGCTGCATCTAGCTTTGAGTCTGTCAACTATGTTTTCTTCTCCAGTGGCAACAGGCATCTTGGGGTTGCACTCAAAATTCACCTGGGGAGTCAGGCCTCGTCTACTGTTCAGACATGGAACTCTGCTTTCTTTTCGAGATGTAAATGGGGTGTTAGGCCACAATCGAGTTGAATTTGTACCTGGAGATTGTATCGAGAATGCTTGGGGAGTCAGGTCTCCAATCGTCTTGTGAGTTGGTACTCAAGGATACATTTGATCTGTGCAGTGGAATCAGACAATATCTCGAGGGGTGGGGACATCGGTACCTTTTCCAATTGTGTTTTGAAACCACGGATTTCCTGCCGAAATTTACGGTGGTACAGGCCTCCTCGTACTGTTTGAAAGGAAAGTCCGAATTCCAATCCATTCCATACAAAGCAGGGGAATCGACTCTCATCTGGAAAAGGGAACTGGAAAATGGGGCACTTTGAAGTTGTGGCAGGAACTCGGTGTTCCTCTCTATTGGGGCTGGGTATGTCAGTGTAATTTTTGAGTCGCATAAAGAATGTTAAGTAAAATGTCTCATTTCAAACGGGAATGTGGGATTTCTCTTGAGAATCTGCAACGGAAATGTTACTCATCTTGCCTTGAGGGCAGAATCTTGTGGTTTTACTCTAGGTGAGGCGGGAATCATGGGGTTCCGCTCGAGTTGCGATGCGGAACTCAGGAAATTGCTGGTTTTTCCCCAGGGAATTCAAGTCTCCTTTCATGTTGGAAGAGGAACCGAGCAATTCCTCGTGAGGCGCAGCAGAGGAATAGGCCCGTATCTAGCGTTTTGGATTTAAATTGTGTGCTTTTCTTTAGTGAGGACGGCTATGTGGGGAAGATTTTGAGTCGCATAAAGGGTGTCAAGTACCAGTTCGAGGTTAAAGTGGTAATGTGGGATTTCTCTTGGGACTCTGCCGTGGAAAATTTCTTCATCACGCATTGAGGGGAGAATCTTGTGCTGTTTCTCGAGTTACGGCGGGAAGCTTGGGGTTCTTCTCGAGTTGAGACAGGGACCTCAGGAAATCGCTGGTTTCTCCCCAGGGAATTCAAGTCTCCTATCGTGTTGGAAGGGGAACCTAGGGATGCCTCTCGAGGCGCCTCAGAGGAATAGGGCCGCATCTAGCGTTGAGTTGGTCAACTGCGTGTTCCTCTCCAGTGGCAACAGGGATCTCTGGATAGTTCTCAGAATTCACCTGCGAAGTCAGGCCTCATCTAGTGTTCAGACATGGGACTCTGCTTTCTTCTCGAGTTGTAAAAGGTGTTTTAGGCCACAGTCGAGTTGAATTTGTACCTGGAGATTGTATCAAGAATCCTCAAGGAGTCAGGTCTCCACTCGTCTTGTGAGTTGATAGTCGAGGATACATTTGAATCTGTGCAGTGGAATCAGAGAATATTTCGATTGGGTGGGGGCAACGGTACCTTTTGCAATTGTGTTTGAAAACTTAGGGATGTTCCCGAGTTTCAATGGCGTACCGGCCTCCTCTGACTGTGCGACGGCCACGTCCGTATTCCTTTCGAGAAAAAGCAGGGGAATCGACTGTCATCTGAAATAGAAGACTGGAAAACGGGGCAGTTTGTCAGTGGTGGCAGGAAACTCGATGTTCCTCTCAATTGGGGCTGGGTATGTTGGTGTAATTTTTCAGTCGCATAAATGATGTTAAGTAACCTGTCGAGTTTCAGGCGGGAATGTGGGATTTCTCTTGAGACTCTGCAACAGAAATATTCCTCATAATGCCTTAAAGGCAGAATCTTGTGGCTTTTCTCGAGTTGCGGCCGGAAGCTTAGTGTCCCTCTCGAGTTGCGACGGGGAACTCAGGTACTCACTCATGTTGCTTCAGGGAAGTCAGGTCTCCTTTCATGTTGGAAGGGCAACTTCGGGATTCCTCTCGAGTCATGGAATGGGAATAGGTCCTCATCTGGAGTTGTGTATGTATATTGTGTGCTCCTCTTCAGTGGGGACGGCTATTTTGGGGAAGGTTTTGAGTTGCATAAAGGTGTCAAGTACCAGTTCAGGTTTCAAGCGGGAATGTGGGATTTTTCTTGGGACTCTGAAGCGGAAAACTTCCTCATCTCACATTGAGGGATTAATCTTGTGTTGTTTATCGAGTTTCAGCGGGAAGCTTGGGGTTCTTCTCAAGTTGCGAAGGAGAAGTAAGGAACTCGTTCGTGTTTTCCCAAGGAAGTC
Organism: Moschus berezovskii; assembly: GCF_049115385.1. NCBI lineage: Eukaryota > Metazoa > Chordata > Mammalia > Artiodactyla > Moschidae > Moschus > Moschus berezovskii. Next base: position 86,540,737 of record NC_142474.1, read on the forward strand.
AGGTGTCCTTCAGTGTTGGAAGGGGAACCTCGGTATTTCTCTTGAGGCACAGCAGAGTAATAGGGTCGCATCTTTCGTTGAGTCGGTCAACTGTGTGTTCCCCTCCAGTGGTGACAGGAATCTCGGGCTTTCTCTAAAATTTCGGCTTGGGAGTCAGGCCTAGTCTAGGGTTCAAATATGGAACTCCGCTTTCTTCTCAAGATATAAAAGTGGTGTTAGGCCACATTCGAGTGGAATTTGCCCTGGAGTTTATATCGAGAATGCTTGGGAGACAGGTCTCCACTGACCTTGTGAGTTGATACTCGAGAATACATTTGACCTGTGCTGTGGAATCAGACAAAATCTCCAGTGGGTGCAGAAATCGGTCACTTTTCCAATTGTGTTTTGAAACCCCGGGGATCCTGCAGAGTTTCAAGGTGGTACCCGCTCCTTCTACTCTACGATGGGAACATCCAGATTCCATTCCAGACAAAGTAGGGGAATTGACAGTCATCTGGAAAAGAGGACTGTAAAACGGGACACTTTGTCCATTGTGGCAGGAAGCTCGGTGTTCCTCTCGATTGGGGCTGGAAATGTTGGTGTAATTTTTGAGTCGCCTAAAGGAGGTTAAGTAACCTGTCGAGTTTCAACCGGGAATTTGGGACTTCTCTTAATAATCTGCAACGGAAATGTTCCTCATCTCGCCTTGAGGGCAGAATCTTGTGGTTTTTCTCGAGTTGTGGAGGGAAGCTTGGGGTACCTCTTGAGTTGTGACGGGGACCTCAGGGAACTCGTTTGTGTTGCCCCACGGAAGTCAGGTCTCCTATCGTGTTGGAAGGGGAACCTCGGGATTTCTCTCAGGGCACCTTAGAGGAATAGGGCCGCATCGAGCGTTGAGTCCGTCAATTGCGTGTTCCTCTCCAGTGGTGACAGGGATCTCTGGATTGTTCTCAAAATTCACCTGCGAAGTCAGGCCTCGTCTAGTGTTCAGACAAGGGACTTCACTTTCTTCTCGAGTTGTAAAAGGTGTTTTAGGCCACAGTCAAGTTGAATTTGTACCTGGATATTGTAACGAGAATCCTCTAGGAGTCAGGTCTCCATTCGTCTTGTGAGTTGATAGTCGAGGATACATTTGAATCTGCGCAGTGGAATCAGAGAATATTTCGAGTGGGTGGGGACATCGGTACCTTTTCCAATTGTGTTTGAAAACCTGGGGATGCTCCCGGGTTTCAAGGGCGTACCGGCCTCTTCTGACCTTGCTACGGCCACATCGTGATTCCTTTCTAGAAAAAGCACGGGAATAGACTGTCATCTGGAATAGAAGACTGGAAAACGGGGCACTTTGTCAGAGGTGGCAGGAAACTCGGTGTTCCACTCTATTGGGGCTGGGTATGTCGGTGTAATTTTTGAGTCGCATAAAAGATGATAAGAACCTCGACCTTAAATAAGGAATGTGGAAAAAAAAATAAATAAGGAATGTGGGATTTCTCTTGAGAATCTATAACAGAAATATTCCTCATCTCGCCTTGAGGGCAGAATCTTGTGGTTTATCTCGAGTTGCAGCAGGAAGTTTTGGCTCCCTCTCGAGTTTCTACGGGGACCTCAGGAACTCGCTTCTGTTGCTTCAGGGAAGTGAGTTCCCCTTTTGTGTTGGACGTGAACTTCGTTATTACTCTCGAGGAGTGGAATGAGAATAGGGCGTCATCCATATTTGAGTGGGAAATTTTATGCTCCTGTACAGTGGGGAATTCTATGTCAGGGAATGTCTTGAGTCGCATAAAGGGTGTCAAGTACCCGTTGTTATTTCCAGCGGGAATGTGGGATTTCTCTTGAGACTCTGCAGGGGAAATTTTCCTCATCTCGCCCTGAGTGCATAATATTGTGGTTTTCTCGAGTTGCGGTGGAAACTTGGGGTCCTTCTCAGATTTCCACGGGGAGCTCAGGGACTCGCTCGTGTTGTCCCAGGGATGTCAGGTCTCCTATCGTGTTCGAAGGGGTAACTCAGGATTCCGCTTGAGGCACAGAAGAGGAATAGGGCCGGATCTAGCCTTGTGTAAGTAAACTGTGTGCTCCTCTGCAGTGTGGACAGCTATATCTGGAAAGTTTTTGATTCATATAAAGGGTGTAAAGGACGTGTTCGAGTTTCAAGCGGGAATGTGGAATTTCTCTTGAGACTCTGCAAAAGAAAATTTCCTCATCTCGCATTAAAGGGAGAATATTTTGGTTTTTCTCAATTTTGGGTGGGAATCTTGTGGTCCCTCTCGAGTTGCGACCAGGACCTAGGGACTCGCTCTTGTTGCTTCAGGGAAGTCAGGTCCCCTTTTGTGTTGGAAGGGGAACTTCGGGATTACTCTCGAACCGTTAAATGGGAATAGGGCCTCATCTCGAGTTGAGTCCGTCAATTGTGTGCTCCTCTCCAGTGGGGACGGCTATGTTAGGGAACTTTTTGAGTCGCATTAGAGTGTCAAGTACCTGTTGGAGTTTCAAGCGGGAATGTGGGATTTCTCTTGAGATTCTTCAGCAGATAATTTCCTCATCTCGCATTGATGGGGAAACATTATCGTTTTTCTCGAGTTGCGGCAGAAAGATTGGGGTTCCTCTTGAGCTGTGACGGGGACCTCAGGAACAGGCTCGCATTGTCCCAGGGAAGTTAGGTATACTTTCGTGTTTAAAGTGCAACCTCGGAATTCCTCTCGAGGAGCTGTGGAAGAATAGGGCCGCATCTAGTGTTGTGTATGTAAATTGTGTGATCCTATTCAATGTGGACGGCTATATCGGGGAAGTTTTTGGGTCACATAAAGTGTGTCAAAACCCGTTCGAATTTCAAGTGTAAATGTGGGATTTCTCTCGAAACTCTGCAGCAGAATGGTTCCTCATCTGGCATCGAGGGTATAATTTTGTGGTGTTTCTCGAGTTGGTGCGGGAAGCTTGAGGTTCTTCCTGAGTTGCGACGGGGACCTCAGAAACTCGCTTCTGTTGCCCCAGGGAAGTCAGGTCTCCTATCGTGTTGGAAGGGGAACCTCGGGATTCCTCTCGAGGCTCAGCAGACGAATAGGGCCACATCTAGTTTTGGGTCGGTCAATTGTGTCTTCCTTGCCAGTGTTGAAAGGGATCTTGGGGTTGCTCTCAAAATCACCTGGGGAATCAGGCCTCGTCTCTTGTTCAGACATGGAACTGCGCTTACTTCTAGAGTTTTAAAACGGGTGTTGTGCCACATTAGAGTTGAATTTATACCTGGAGATTGTATCCAGTATTCTTGGGGAGTCAGGTCTCCACTCGTCTTGTGAGTTGATACTCGAGGATATATTTGAACCTGTGCAGTAGAATCAGACAATATCTTGAGTCAGTGGTGACATCTGTACCTTTTCCATTTGTGTTTTGAAGACCTGGGGATCCTCCCAAGTTTTAAGGTGGTACCCACCTCTTCGTACTGTGCAACATGAACGTGTGAATTCCATTCCAGAGAATGCAGAGAATTCGATTCTCAACTGTAAAAGAGGACTGGATAACGGGGCAATTTGTCAATGTGGCCGGAAACTCATTGTTTCTCTCGATTGGGGCTGGGTATGTCGGTGTAATTTTTGAGTCGCATAAAGGATGTTAAGTAACCTGTCGAGTTTCAAGCGGGAATGTGGAATTTCTCTTGTGAATATGCAACGGAAATATTCCTCATCTCGCCTTGAGGGCAGAATCTTGTGGTTTATCTCAGATTGCGCCGGGAAGCTTTGGCTCCCTCCCGAGTTTCTACGGGGACCTCAGGAACTCTCTCATGTTGCTTCAGGGAAGTCAGGTCCCCTTTTGCGTTGGAGGTGGAACTTCGTGATTACTCTGGAGGAGTGGAATGAGGATAGGGCGTCATCCATATTTGAGTCAGAAGTTGTATGTTCCTGTACAGTGGGGAATTCTATGTCACGGAATGTCTTGAGTCGCATAAAGGGTGTCAAGTACCCGTTGTTATTTCCAGCGGGAATGTGGGATTTCTCTTGAGACTCTGCAGGGGAAATTTTCCTCATCTCGCCCTGAGTGCATAATATTGTGGTTTTCCCGAGTTGCGGCGGAAACTTGGGGTCCTTCTCAGTTTGCCACGGGGAGCTCAGAAACTCGCTCGTGTTGTCCCAGTGATGTCAGGTCTCCTATCGTGTTCGAAGGGGTAACTCAGGATTCCGCTCGAGGCACAGAAGAGGAATAGGGCCGGATCTAGCCTTGTGTAAGTAAACTATGTGCTCCTCTTCAGTGTGGAAGGCTATATCCAGAAAGTTTTTGAGTCGCATAAAGGTTGTAAAGAACCTGTTCGAGTTTCAAGAGGGAATGTGGAATTTTTCTTGAGACTCTGCAAAAGAAAATTTCCTCATCTCGCATTAAGGGGAGAATATTTTGTTTTTTCACGACGTTGGGGAGGAAGCTTGTGGTCCCTCTCGAGTTGCGACCAGGACCTAGGAACTTGCTCCTGTTGCTTCAGGGCAATCAGGTCTCCTCTCGTGTTGCAAGGAGAGGTTTGGGATTACTCTCGAGGTGTGGAATGGGAATAGGGCCTCACCTAAGTTTGCATCTGTAAATTGTGTTCTCCTCTCCAGTGGAGACAGCTATGTCAGGGAACTTTTTGAGTCGCATAAAGGGTGTCAAGTACACAAACGAGTTTAAAGCGGGAATGTAGGATTTCTCTTGAGACACTGCAGCAGGAATATTCCTCATCTCGCATTGATGGGAGAATCCTGTGGTTTTTCTCTAGTTGAGACTGGGAACTAAGGATATCGCTTGTGTTGTCGCAGGGAAGTCAGGACTCCTTTTGTGTTGGATGGGGAATCTCGGTATTCATCCCTAGGTGCAGCATAGCAATAGGGCCCCATCTAACCTTGTGTAGAATAAACTGTGTGCTCTTCTTCAGTGGGGCCAGCTATGTGGTGGAAGTATTTGAGTCGCATAAAGGGTGTCAAGTACCCGTTCGGGTTTCATGCGAGAATGTGGGATTTCTCTGAGACTCTTTAGGGAAAAATCCCTCATCTCGCCCTGCGTGCAGAATCTTGTGTTTTTTCTCGAGTTGCGACAGGAATCTTGAGGTCCTTCTTCAGTAGTGACGGGGACCTCAGGAACTCACACGTATTACTTCAAGGAAGTTAGGTCTCCTTTCGTTTTGGTAGGGGAACTTCGTGATTACTCTTGAAGCATGGAATGGGAGTAGGGCCTCATCTAAATTTGAGTCCATAAATTGTGTTCTCCTCTCAAGTGGGGACAACTATGTCAGGGAATGTCTTGAGTCATAGAAAGGGTGTCGAGTACCCATTCGAGGTTCAAGCGAGAATGTGTGATTTCTCTTTAGACTCTGCAGCTGAAATGTTCCTCATCTCGCATTGAGGGGAGAATCTTGTTGTTTTTCTCAAGTTGCGGCTGGAAGCTTGGGGTCCCTTTCGGGTTGCGACGGGGACCTCAGGAACTCGCTCGTGTTGCCACAGCAAAGTCAGGTCTCATTTCCTGTTGGAAAGGTAACTTCAGGATTTCTCTCGAGGCATGGAATGTGAACTAGGCCTCATCTAGAGATGAGTCTGTTAATTGTGTGCTCCTCTCCAGTGGGGCCAGCTTAGTCAGGGTCCTTTTTGTGTCCCAGAAATGGTGTCAAGTATCCGTTCGAGTTTCAAGCGCGAATGCGGGATTTCTCTTGAGACTCTGCAAGAGAAAACTTCATCATCTCTCATTGATGGGGGAATCTTGTGGTTTTTCTCCAGTGTCCGCGGGAAGCTTGGGGTCCTCTCTATTTGCGACAGGGAACTCAGGAACTTGCTCGTGTAGTCCCAGGAAAGTCAGTTCTCCTTTCCTGTTGGAAGGATAACCTCGGAATTCCTCCCGAGGGGCAGTAAAGTCATACGGCCGAATTTAGCATTGTGTACATAAGTTTTGTGCTCTTCTTCAGTTAGGCCGACTATGTCGGGGAATTTTTTGAATCACAAAAAATTTTTAAGTACCCGTTCGAGTTTCCAGAGGGAATATGGGATTGCTTTGAGACTCTGCAGGGGAAAACTTCCTCAGTTCGCCAAGAGTGCAAAATCTTGTGATTTTTCTCGAGTTGCTGCGGGAATCTTGAGGTCCTTCTCTAGTTGTGACGGGGACTTCAGAAACTCGCTCGTGTTACTTCAGGGAAGTCAGGTCTCCTTTCGTTTTGGAAGAGGAACTTTGGGATTACTCTCGAGGCGTAGAAATGAAATAGGGCTTCATCCATATTTTATTTTTCAATTGTATGCTACTCTCCAGTGGGGACTGCTGTGTCAGGGAACTTTTTGAGTCTCAGAAAGGGTGTCAAGTACCTGTTCGAGTTTCAAGCCGGAATGTGGGATTTCTCTGAGACTCTTTAGGGGAAAATTAACTCATCTCGCCCTGAGTGCAGAAATTTGTGGTTTTTCTCGAGTTGCGGTGGGTATCTTGAGGTTCTTCTAAAGTTGTGACAGGGACCTCAGAAACTTGCTCGAGATACTTCAGGGAAGTCAAATCACCTTTCGGTTTGGTAGGGAAACTTCAGTATTACTCTCGAGGTGTGGAATGGGAATAGGGCCTCATGCATATTTGATTCGTAAATTGTATGCTCCTCTCCAGTGGGTACGCTGTGTCAGAGAAGTTTGTGAGTCGCAAAAAGGGTGTCAAGTACCCGTTCAAATTCAAGCGGGAATGTGGGTTTTCTCTTGAGACTCTGCAGGGAAAATTTTCCTCATCTCGCCTTGAGTGCACAATCTTGTGGTTTTTCTCCAGTAGCGGCGGGAAACTTGGGTTTATTCTCAAGTTACGACGGGGAACTCAGGAACTCACTCGTGTTGTCCCAGGGACCTCAGGTCTCCAATCGTGTTGGAAGGGGAACCTCGGGATTCCGCTAGTGGCATGGAATGTGATTTGGGTCTCATCTTGTGTTGAGTCCCTTAATTGTGTGCTCCTGTCCAGTGGGGACGGCTTAGTCAGGGAACTTTTTGTGTTGCAGAATGGGTTTCAAGTATCATTTCGAGTTTCAAGCAGGAATGTGAGATTTCTCTTGAGACTCTGCAGCAAAAATGTTCCTCATCTCGCATTTAGGGGAGAATCTTGTGGTTTTCTCGAGTTGCGGCTGGAAGCTTGGGTTCCCTTACGGGATGTGATGGGGATCGCAGCAACTCGCTCGGGTGGCCCCAGGGATGTCAGGGATCCAAACGTGTTGGAAGGGGAACCTCGGGTTTCCGCTTGTGGCGTGGAATGTGATGTGGGTCTCATCATGTGTAGACTCCGTTAATTGTGTGCTCCTCTCCAGTGGGGACAGCTTAGTCAGGGATCTTTTTGTGTCGCAGAAAGGGTTTCAAGTACCCTTTCGAGTTTCAAGCGGGAATGTGTGATTTCTCTTAAGACTCTGCAGCAGCAATATTCCTCATCTCGCATTGAGGGGAGAATCTTGTGGTTTTTCTCGAGTTGCGGCTGGAAGCTTTGGGTCCCTGTGGGGTTGCGACGGGGATTGCAGGAACTCGCTCATGTTTCCCCAGGGAAGTCAAGTCTCCTTTCTTGTTGGAAAGCGCACTTTAGGATTTCTCTCGAGGTGTGGAATGTGAATTGGGCCTCATGTAGAGATGAGTCCGTTAATTGTGTGCTCCTCTCCACTGGGGATGCCTTAGTAAGGGTCCTTCATGTGTCGTAGAAATGGTGTCAAATACCTGTTCGAGTTTCAAGCGGGAATGTGTGGTTTCTCTTGAGACTTTGCAGCAGAAATGTTCCTCATCTTGCATTGAGTGCAGAATTTTGTGGTTTTTCTCGCGTTGCAGCGGGAAGCTTGGGGTCCTTTTCGAGTTGCGACTGGGAACTCAGGAACTCGCTCGTGTAGTTCCTGGGAATTCAGGTCTCCTTTCGTTTTGTTAGGGGAACTTCGGGATTCCTCTTGAGGCGTGGAATGGGAATAGGGCCTCATGTAAAGTTGAGTCCCTAAATTGTGTTCTCATTTCAAGTCTGGATAGCTAAGTCAGGGAATGTCTTAATTCGCATAAAGGGTGTCAAGTCCCCGTTCGTGTTTCAAGCGGGAATGTGGGATTTCTCTTGAGACTCTGCATGGGAAATTTTCCTCATCTCACCTTGAGTGCAGAATCTTGTGTTTTTTCTCGAGTTGCGTTGGGAAACTTTGGGTCCTCCTCGAGTTGCGATGGGGACCTAAGGAACTCGTTCATGTAGTCCCTGGGAAGTCAGGTCTCCTTTCATTTTGGTCGAGGAACTTCGGCTTTACTCAGAAGGCATGGAATGGGAATAGGGCCTGAACTAAAGTTGAGTCCACAAGGTGTTCTCCTCTCAAGTGGGGACAACTATGTCAAGGAATCTCTTGAGTCGCATAAAGGGTGTCAAGTACCCGTTCGAGTTTCAAGAGGGAATGTGGGATTTCTCTTGAGACACTGAAGGGGAAACTTTCCTCAACTCGCCTTGAGTGCAGAATCTTGTGGTTTTTTTCGAGTTGCAGTGGGAAGCTTGGGTTCCTTCTCAAGTTGCAACGGGGACCTCAGTAACTCATTTCTGTTGCCCTAGGGAAGTCAGGTGTCCTTTCGTGTTGGAAGGGAAACTTCGGGATTATTCTCGAGTTGTGGAAAGGGAATGGAAGTCATCTAGAGATGAATCCATATATTGTGTTCTCCTATCCAGTAGGGAAGGCTTAGTCAGGGAACTTTTATGGTTGCAGAAAGGGTGTCAAGTACCCGTTCGAATTTCAAGCTGGAATGTGGGACTTCCCTTGAGACTCTGCAGCAGAAATTTCCTCATCTCGCATTGATGGGGGAATCTCGTGTTTTTTCTCGAGTTGTGGCGGAAAGTTTTTATTAGCTCTCAAGTTGTGACAATGAGCTCAGAACAGAGCTATTTTATTTCAGGGAGGTCAGGTCACCTGTCTTTTTGCAAGGAGAACTTCAGGATTACACTCGAGGTGTAGAATTTGAATAGGGCCTCACCTTAAATTGAGTCCATAAATTGTGTTCTCCTCTCCAGTGGGGACACCTATGTCAAGAAATATCTTGGGTCGCATATAGTGTGTCACGTCCCGGTCTCGAGTTGCGGCAGGTAGCTTTGGCTCCTTCTCGATTGCAACGGGGACCTCAGGAACTCGCTTGTGTTGTCCCAAGGAAGTCAGGTCTCTAATCGTGTTGGAAGGGGAACTTTGGGATTCCTCTCGGGGTGTGGAATGTGATTTGGGTCTCATCTTGTGTTGAGTCTGTTAATTGTGTGCTCCTCTCCAGTGGGGACGGCTTAGTCAGGGACCTTTTCGTGTTGCAGAGTTTTCAAGTACCCTATCGAGTTTTAAGCGGGAATGTGTGATTTCTCCCGAGACTCTGCAGCAGAAATTTTCCTCATCTCACATTGAGGGGTGAATTTTGTGGTTTTTCTCGAGTTGCGGCTGGAAGCTTGAGGTCCGTTTCGGGTTGCTACAGGGATTGCAGGAACTCTCTCTTGTTGCCCCAGGAAAGTCAGGTCTCCTTTCCTGTTGGAAAGGGTACTTCGGTATTTCTCTCGAGGTGTAGAATGTGAATTGGGCCTCCACGAGAGATGAGTCCGTTAATTGAGTGCTCCTCTCCAGTGGGGACGGCTTAGTAAGGGTCCTTTTTGTGTTGCAGAAATGGTGTCAAGTACCCGTTCGTGTTTAAGCAGGAATGTGGGATTTCTCTTGAGACTCTGCAGGGGAAATTTTCCTCATGTCAGCTTGAGTGCAGAATCTGGTGGTTTTTCTCGAGTTGCGGCGGGAAGCTTGGGGTCTTTTTCGAGTTGCGAGGGGGACCTCAGGAACTCACTCGTGTAGTCCCTGGGAAGTCAGGTCTCATTTCATTTGGTAGGGGAACTTCGGGATTTCTCTCGAGGCATGGAATGGGTATAGGGCCTCATCTAATGTTGAGTCCATAAATTGTGTTGTCCACCAAGTGGAGACAGCTATGTCAAGGAATGTCTTGAGTCGCATAAAAGGTGTCAAGTAAAAGTTTGAGTTTCAAGCGGGAATGTGGGATTATGCTTGCGACTCTGCAGGGCAAAATTTCCTCATCTCGCCTTGAATGCAGAATCTTGTGGTTTTTCTCGAGTTGCAGCGTGAAGCTTGGGGTCCTTCTCGAGTTGCGACGGGGACCTCAGAAAATTGCTCTTTTTGCCCCAGAGAAGTCAGGTCTCCTTTCGTGTTGGAAGGGAAACTTCTGGATTATTCTCGAGGCATGGATTGGGAATTGAAATTCATCTAGAAATGAGTCTGTAAATTGCGTGCTCCTCTCCAGTAGGGATGGATTAGTCAGGGAACTTTTATGGTTGCAGAAAGGGTGTCAAGTACCCATTCTAATTTGAAGCGGGAATATGGGATTTCCCTTGAAACTCTGAAGCAGAAAATTCCTCATCTCACATTGATGGGGTATCTAGTGGTTTTTCTCGAGTTGCAGCGGGAAGCTTGTAGTACCTCTCGAGTTGGGACTGTGACTTCAGAAACTAGCTCTTTTTAATTCCGGGAGGTCAGGTCACCTTTCTTGTTGCAATGAGCGATTCGCTATTATACTCGAGGCATAGAATGGGAATAGGGCCTCATTTAAAATTGAGTCCATAATTTGTGTTCTCCTCTCCAGTTGGGACAGCTATGTCAAGGAATGTCTTGAGTCGCAAACAGTGTGTTACGTCCCGGTTCGCGTTTCAAGAGGGAATGTGGGATTTCTCTTGAGACTTTGCATGGGAATTTTTCCTCATCTCGCCTTGAGTGCAGAACATTGTGGTTTATCTCGAATTGCGGCGTGAAGCTTGGGGTCCCTCTCGAGTCACGACGGGGTCCTCAGGAACTCGCTGGTGTAGTCCCTGGGAAGTCAGGTCTCCTTTCATTTTGGTAGGGGAATTCGGGTTTACTCTAGAGGCGTGGAATGGGAATAGGGCCACTTTTAAAGTTGAGTCCATAAATTGTGTTCTCCTCTCAAGTGGGGACAGCTATGTCAAGGAATGTCTTGAGTCGCAAAATGGGTGTCTAGTACCCATTCGAGTTTCAAGCGGAAATGTGGGATCTCTCTTGATACACTGCAGGGGACATTTTCCTCATCTCGCCTTGAGTGCAGAATCTTGTGGTTTTTCTCGAGTTGCAGCGGGAAGCTTGGGGTGCTTCTCGAATTTCGACGGGAACCTCAGGAACTCGCTTGTTTTGCCCCAGGGAAGTCAGTTCTCCTTTCGTGTTGGAAGAGAAAATTCGGGATTATTCTTGAGGCGTGGAATGGGAATTGGAAGTCATCTAGATATGAGTCCATTAATTGTGTGCTCCTCTTCAGAAGGGACGGCTTAGTCAAGGAACTTTTATGGTTGCAGAAAGGGTGTCAAGTACCCGTTCGAATTTCCAGCGGGATTGTGGGATTTCCCTTGAGACTCTGCAGCAGAAATTTCCTCATCTCGCATTGATGGGGGATTGTGGGATTTCCCTTGAGACTCTGCAGCAGAAATTTCCTCATCTCGCATTGATGGGGGGAATCTCAGGGTTTTTCTCGAATTGCGGCGGGAAGCTTGTAGTCGCTCTCATGTTGCGACAGTGACCTTAGAACCTAGTTCTTTTTACTTCCGGGAGATCAGGTCACCTTTCTTGTTGCAAGGAGAGCTTTGGGATTACACTCGAGGCATAGAATGGGAACAGGGCCTCATTTAAAATTGAGTCCATAAATTGTGTTCTCCTCTCCAGTTGGGACAGCTATGTCAAAGTATGTCTTGGGTCGCATATAGTGTGTCAAGTCCCGGTTCGAGTTTCAAGCGGGAATGTGTGATTTCTCTTGAGACTCTGCAGCAGAAATGTTCCTCATCTCGCATTGAGGGGAGAATCTTGTGGTTTTTCTCAAGTTGCGGCTGGAAGATTGGGGTCCCTTTGGTTTGTGAAGGGGATCAAAGGAACTAGCTCGTGTTTCCCCAGGGAAGTCAGGTCTCCATTCCTGTTCGAAAGGGTACTTGGATTTCTCTTGAGGGGTGGAATATGAATTTGGCCTCATCTAAAAATGAGTCCGTTAATTGTGTGCTCCTCTCCAGTGGGGACGGTTTAGTAAGGGTCCTTTTCGTGTCCCAGAAGTGGTGTCAAGTACCTGTTCGAGTTTAAGTGGGAATGTAGGATTTCTCTTGAGACTCTACAGGGGAAATTTTCCTCAAATCACCTTGAGTGCAGAATCTTGTAGTTTTTCTCGAGTTGCGGCGGGAAGCTTGGGCTCCTTCTCAATTGTGACGGGGAACTTAGGAACTCGCTCGTATTGTCCCAGGGACTTCAGGTCTCCAATCGTGTTGGAAGGGGAACCTCGGGATTCCGCTTGTGGCGTGGAATGTGACTTGGGTCTCATCTTGGGTTGAGTCCGTTAATTGTGTGTTCCTCTCCACTAGGGACGGATAGGCATGGATCATTTTGAGTCGTAGAAAGCGTTTCAAGTACCCTTTCGAGTTTCAAGCGGGAATGTGTGATTAATCTTGAGACTGCAGCAGAAATCTTCCTCATCTTGCAATGAGGGGAAAATATCGTGGTCATTCTCATGTTGTGGCTGGAAGCTTGGGGTTCCTTTCAGGTTGCAACGGGAATCGGAGGAACTCACTCGTGTTTCCACAGGGAAGGCAGGTTTCCTTTCCTGTTAGAAATGCTACTTCGGGATTTCTCTCCAAGTGTTGAATGTGAATTGGGCCTCATCTAGAGATGATTCCATTAATTGTGTGATCCTCTCCAGTGGGGACGGCTTAGTAAGCATCCTTTTTCTGTCGCAGAAAAGGTGTCAAGCACCCGTTCGAGTTTAAAGGGGAATATGGGATTTCCCTTGAGTCACTGCAGCAGAAAATTCCTCATCTCGCATTGATGGGGGAATCTCGTGGTTTTTCTCAAGTTGCGGCGGGAAGCTTGTAGTCGCTTTCGAGTTGGGACAGTGACTTCAGAACCTAGCTCTTTTTACTTCCGTGAGGTCAGGTCAACTTTCTTGTTTCAAGGAGCAATTCGCTATTAGACTCGAGGCATAGAATGGGAATAGGGCCTCATTTAAAATTGAGTCCATAATTTGTGTTCTCCTCTCCAGTTGGGACAGCTATGTCAAGGAATGTCTTGGGTCGCAAATAGTGTGTCACATCCTGGTTCGAGTTTCAAGCGGGAATGTGGGATTTCTCTTGAGACTTTGCATGGGAAATTTTCCTCATCTCGCCTTGAGTGCAGAACCTTGTGGTTTATCTCAAATTGTGGCGGGAAGCTTGGGGTCCCTCTTGAGTCGCGACGGGGCCTCAGAACCTAGCTCTTTTTACTTCAGGGAGGTCAGTTCACCTTTCTGTTGCAAGGAGATCTTTGGGATTACACTCGAGTCATAGAATGGGAATAGGGCCTCATCAATAATTGATTCCATAAATTGTGACGGGGATCGGAGGAACTCGCTCGTGTTTCACCAGGGAAGTCAGGTTTCCTGTCCTGTTAGAAAGGCTACTTCGGGATTTCTCTCCAGGCGTTGAATGTGAATTGGGCCTCATCTAGAGATGAGTCCGTTAACTGTGTGATCCTCTCCAGTGGGGATGGCTTAGTAAGGGTCCTTTTTCTCTCGCAGAAATGGTTTCAAGTACCCGTTCGAGTTTAAGCGGGAATGTGGGATTTCTCTTGAGACTCTGCAGGGGAAATTTTCCTCATCTCACCTTGAGTACAGAAACTTGTGGTTATTCTCGAGTTGTGGCGGGAATCTATGGGTCCTTCTCGAGTTGCGACGGGGCCTCAGGAACTCACTCGTGTAGTCTCTGTGAAGTCAGGGCTCCTTTCGTTATGGTAGGGGAACTTCGGGATTCCTCTTGAGGCGTCGAATGTGAATAGGGCCTCATCTAAAGTTGAATCCATAAATTGTGCTCTCCTCTCCGGTGGGGACAGCTATGTCAAGGAATGTCTTGCGTCGAATATAGTGTGTCAAGTCCCGGTTCGAGTTTCCAAGGGGAACGTGGGATTTCTCTTGAGACTCTGCATGGGAAATTTTCCTCATCTCACCTTGAGTGCAGAATCTTGTGGTTTTTCTCATGTTGTGGTGGGAAGCTTGGGCTCATTCTCGATTTGCGACAGGGACCTCAGGAACTCACTCGTGTTTTCCCAGGAACGTCAGGTCTCCAATCGTGTTGGAAGGAGAAACTCGGGATTCCGCTCATCGCGTGGAATGTGATGTGGGTCTCATCTTGTGTAGAGTCTGTTAATTGTGTGCTTCTCTCCAGTGGAGACAGCTTCTTTGGGGATCTTTTAGTGTCGCAGAAAGGATTTCAAGTACACTTTCGAGTTTCAAGCGGGAATGTGTGATTTCTCTTGAGACTCTGAAGCAGCAATATTCCTCATCTCGCTTTGAGGGGAGAATCTGTGGTTTTTCTCGAGTTGCGGCTGGAAGCTTTGGGTCCCTGTGGGGTTGCGATGGGGATCGTAGGAACTCGCTCATGTTTCCCCAGGGAAGTCAGGTCTCCTTTCCTGTTGGAAAGCGTATTTCGGGATTTCTCTCCAGGCGTCGAATGTGAATTGGGCCTCATCTAGAAATGAGTCCGCTAATTGTGTGCTCTCCTCCAGTAGGGATGGCTTAGTAAGGGTCCTTTTTGTGTCGCAGAAATAGTGTCAAGTACCCGTTCGAGTTTAAGTGGGAATGTGGGATTTCTCTTGAGACCCTGCAGGGAAATTTTCCTCATCTCGCCTTGAGTGCAGAATCTTGTGGTTTTTCTCGAGTTGCAGCGGGAAGCTTGGGGTCCTTCTCCAGTTGTGACGGGGACCTCAGTAACTGGGTCGTGTTGCCCCCGGGGAAGTCAGTTCTTTTTCGTGTTGAAAGTGAAACTTCAGGATTATTCTCGAGGCGTGGGATTGGAATTGGAAGTCATCTAGAGATGAGTCCGTAATTTGCGTTCTCCTCTCCAGTAGGTATGGGTTAGTCAGGGAACTTTTCTGGTTGCAGGAAGGCTGTCAGGTACCCGTTGGAATTTCAAGCGGGAATGTGGGATTTCCCTTGAGACTCTGCAGGAGAAATTTCCTCATCTATCATTGATGGAATCCCATGGTTTTTCTGGAGTTGCGGCGGGAAGCTTGTAGTCGCTCTCGAGTTGGGACAGTGACCTCAGAACCTAGCTCTTTTTACCTCTGGGAGGTCAGGTCACCTTTCTTGTTGCAAGCAGAGCTTCTGGATTACACTCGAGGCGTAGAATGGGAATATGGCCTCATCTAAAATTGAGTCCATAAATTGTGTTCTCCTCTCACGTGGCGACAGCTATGTCAGGGAATGTCTTGAATCGCATAAAGGGTTTCAAGTACCTGTTCGAGTTTCAAGTGAGAATGTGGGATTTCTGTTGAGACTCTGCAACAGAAATGTTCCTCATCTCTCATTGAGGGGAGAATCTTGTGGTTTTTCTCAAGTTGCGGCTGGAAGCTTGGGGTCCCTTTTGGGTTGCGACGGGCATATCAGGAACTCTCTCGTGTTGGACCAGGGATATCAGGTCTCCTTTCCTGTTGGAAAGGGTACTTCGGTATTTCTCTCGAGGCCTGGAATGTGAATTGGGCCTCATCTAGAGGTGAGTCCATTAATTGTGTGTTCCTCTCGAATGGGGACGGCTTAGTAAGATTCCTTTCTCTGTCGCAGAAACGGTGTCAAGTACCCGTTCGAGTTTAACCGTGAATGTGGGATTTCTCTTGAGACTCTGCAGGGAAATATTCCTCATCTCACCTTGATTGCAGAATCTTGTGATTTTTCTCAAGGTGCGGCGGTAAACTTGGAACCTTCTCGAGTTGCTACGGGGACCTCAGGATATGCTCGTGTAATCCTTAGGAAGTCAGGTCTCTTTTCATTTTGGTAGAGGAACTTCGGGATTACTCTCGAGGCGTGGATTGGGAATAGGGCCTCATCAAAAGCTGAGTCCATAAATTGTGTTCTCCTCTCCAGTAGGGACAGCTATGTCAAAGAATGTCTTGGGTCGCATATAGTGTGTCAAGTCCTGGTTCGAGTTTCAAGCGGTAATGTGGGATTTCTCTGGAGACTTGGAGCAGAAAGGTTCGTCATCTCGCATTGAGGGGAGAATCTTGTGCTTTTTCTCGAGTGCGGCAGGAAGCTTGGGGTCCTTCCCAAGTTGCTCCTGGGACCTCAGGAACTTGATAGTGTTGTCCCAGGGAGGCCAAGTCTCCAATCTTGTTAGATGGGGAAACTCGTGATACCGCTGGAGGGGCAGCAGAGGAATAGTGACACATCTAGCGTTATTTACATAAATTTTGTGCTCTTCTTCAGTGGGGCCAGCTAGGATGGGGAATTTTTAGAGTCCCATCAGTTCAGTTCAGTTCAGTTCAGTCGCTCAGTCGTGTCCGACTCTCCGCGACCCCATGAATCACAGCACGCCAGGCCTCCCTGTCCATCACCAACTCCTGGAGTTCACTCAAACTCATGTCCACTGAGTCGGTGATGCCATCCAGCCATCTCATTCTCCGTCGTCCCCTTCTCCTCCCGCCCCCAACCTTTCCCAGCATCAGAGTCTTTTCCAGTGAGTCAACTCGTCGCATGAGGTGGCCAAAGTATTGCAGTTTCAGCTTTAGCATCAGTCCCTCCAATGAACATCCAGGATTGATCTCCTCTAGAATGGACGGGTTGGATCTCCTTGCAGTATAAGGGACTCTCAAGAGTCTTCTCCAACACCACAGTTCAAAAGCATCGATTCTTCGTCGGTCAGCCTTCTTCACAGTCCAACTCTCACATCCATACATGACCATGGGAAAAACCATTGCCTTGACTAAACGGACCTTGGTTGGCAAAGTAATGTCTCTGCTTTTTAATATACTATCAAGGTTGGTCATAACTTTCCTTCCAAGGAGCAAGAGTCTTTTAATTTCATGGCTGCAATCAGCATCTGCAGTGATTTTGGAGCCCAAAAAAATAAAGTCTGACACTGTTTCCACTGTTTCTCCATCTATTTCCCATGAAGTGATGGGACCAGATGCCATGACCTTTGTTTTCTGAATGTTGAGCTTCAAGCCATCCTTTTCACTCTCCTCTTTCACTTTCATCAAGAGGCTTTTGAGTTCCTCTTCACTTTCTGCCATTAGGGTAGTGTCATCTGCATATCTGAGGTTATTGATATATCTCCCAGCAATCTTGATTCCAGCTTGTGCTTCTTCCAGCCCAGCGTTCCTCATGATGTACTCTGCATATAAGTTAAATAAGCAAGGTGACAATATACAACCTTGACTTACACAAAGGGTGTCAATTACCCGTTCGAGTTTCAAGCGGGAAAGTGAGATTTCTCTTGAGACTCTGCAGTGTAAATGTTCCTCAACTCGCATTGAGTTGAGAATCTTGTGGTTTTTCTCTAGTTGCAGCTAGAAGCTTGGGGTCCCTTTTGGGTTGCAACCGGGACCACAGAAACTCGCGCGTGTTGCCTCTGGGAAGTCAGGTCTGCTCTCCTGTTGGAAAGGGAATACAGGTTTACTTTCGAGGCTTTGTATGTGAATTGGACCTCAGCTAGATATGAGTCCCTTAACTGTGTGCTCCTCTCCAGTGGGTACGGCTTAGTCAGGGTTCTTTTTGTGTCGCAGAAATGGTGTCAAGTATCCGATCGAGTTTAAAGCGGGAATGTGGGTTTTCTCTTGAGACTCTGCAGCAGAAATGTTCCCCATCTCATCTTGATTGCAGAATCTTGTGGTTTTTCTTGAGTTGCGGTGAGAAGATTGGGGTCCTTCTCGAGTTCCGACGGGGACCTCAGAAACTTGCTCGTTTTGTCCCAGTTTCATCAATTCTCCTATCGTGTTGGAAGGTGAACCTTGGGATCCGCTCGAGGGGCAGCAGAGGAATACGGCCACATCTAGCATATTTACGAAAATTTTGTGTTCCTCTTCAGGGGTTTTGGCTAGGTTGGGGAATTTTTAGAGTCCCATAAAGGGTGTCAAGTACCCGCCTGAGTTTCAAGCGGGAATGTGGCATTTCTCTTGATACTCTGCATCAGAAAACTTCATCATCTCTCATTGATGGGGAATATTGTGGTTTTTCCCTAGTGTTGTTGGGAAGCTTGGGGTCCTCTAGATTTGTGACGGGTCCTCAGGATCTCGATCCTGTTGTCCCAGGGAAGTCCGTTCTCCTTTCCTGTTGACAGGTGATCCTCGGTATTACTCCTGAGGCGCAGCAAAGGAATAGGGCCGCATCTAGCATTGTGTTTGTAAATTTTGTGCTTCTCTTCAGTTAGGCCGGTTATTTTGAGGAATTTTTTTGCATCGCATAAAGGTTGTCAAGTACCCGTTCGAGTTTCAAGAGGGAATGTGGGATTGCTCTGAAACTCTGCAGGGGAAAACTTCCTCAGTTAGCCCTGAGTGCAGATACTAGTGATATTTCTTGAGTTGCGGCGGGAGTCTTGAGCTCCTTCTCCAGGTATGATGGGGAACTCAGGAACTCTCTCGTGTTACTTCATGGAAGTCAGGACTCCTTTCGTTGTAGAAGAGAAATTTCGGGATTACTCTTGAGGCGTGGACTGGGAATAGGGCCTCATCCATATTTGATTTTTAAATTGTATGCTCCTCTCCAGTGGGGACTGCTATGTCAAGGTACTGTTTGAGTCGCGGAAAGGGTGTCAAGTACCCATTTGAGTTTGAAGCAGGAATGTGGGATTTCTCTGAGACTCTTTAGGGGAAAATTACCTCATCTCGCCCTGAGTGCAGAATCTTGTGCTTTTTCTCGAGTTCCGGCTGGAATCTTGAGGTCATTCTCCAGTTGCGACGGGGATCTCAGGAATTCGCTCGTGTAGTTCCCTGGGAAGTCAGGTCTCTTTCTGTTTTCGTAGGGGAACTTCAGGATTACTCTCGAGGCGTGGAATGGGAATTGGATGTCATCTAGAGATGAGTCGTAAATTGTGTGCTCCTCTCAAGTAGGGACAGATTAGCCAGGGAACTTTTATGGTTGCAGAAACGGTGTCAATTACCCGTTCGAATTTCAAGCGGGAATGTGGGATTTCCCTTGAAACTCTGCAGCAGAATAATCCTCATCTCGCATTGATGGGGGAATCTCTTGGTTTTTATTGAGTTGCGGCGGAAAGCTCGTAGTCTCTCACGAGTTGTAACAGTGACCACAGAAAATAGCTCTTTTTATTTCAGGGAAGTCAGGTCACATTTCTTGTTGCAAGGAGAGCTTAGGGATTACACTCGAGGTGTAGAATGGGAATAAGGCCTCATCTAAAATTGAGTCCCTAAATGTGTTCTCCTCTCAAGTGGGGACAGTTATGTCAGGGAATGTCTTGAGTCGCATAAAGGGTGTCAAGTACCCGTTCGAGTTTCAAGTGGGAATGTGGGATTTCTCTGGAGACTCTGCATGGGAAATATTCCTCATCGCCCCTCGAATGCAGAATCTTGTGGTTTTTCTCGAGTTTTGATGGGGACCTCCGGAACTCCCTGCTGTTGTCCCATGGATTTCAGGTCTCCAATCGTGTTGGAAGGGGAACCTCGAGATTCCGCTCGTGGCGTGGAATGTAATTTGGGTCAAATCTTGTGTTGAGTCCGTTAATTGTGTGCTCCTCTCCAGTGGGGACGGCATAGTCAGGGACCTTTTTGTGTCGCAGAAATGGTTTAAAGTAACCTTTCGAGTACCAAGCTGGAATGTGTGATTTCTCTTGAGATTCTGCAGAATCTTGTGGTTTTACTCGAGTTGCGGCGTGAAGCTTGGGGTCCTTCTCGAGTTGTGACGGTGACCTCAGGAACTCACTCTTGCAGTCCCTGGGAAGTCAGGTCTACTTTTGTTCTGGTAGGGGAACTTCCGGATTACTCTCGAGGCGTTGAATAGGGCCTCATCTAAAGTTGAGTCCATAAATTGTGTTCTCCTCTCAAGTGAGGACAGCTATGTCAGGGAATGTCTTGAGTCGCATAAAGGGTGTCATGTACCCGTTCAAATTTCAAGCGGGAATGTGTGATTGCTCTTGAGATTCTGCATCAGAAATGTTCCTCATCTCGCATTGAGGGGAGAGTCTTGTGGTTTTTCACGAGCTGCGGCGGGAAGCTTGGGGCCCTTCTCGAGTTGCAAAGGGGACATCAATAACTCGTTCGTGTAGTCCCTGGGAAGTCATGTCACCTTTCTTGTTGCAAGGAGAGCTTCTGGATTACACTCAAGGTGTAGAAGGAAATAGGGCCTCATCTAAAATTGAGTCCATAATTTGTGTTCTCCTCTCCAGTGGGGACAG
Organism: Moschus berezovskii; assembly: GCF_049115385.1. Lineage (NCBI taxonomy): Eukaryota > Metazoa > Chordata > Mammalia > Artiodactyla > Moschidae > Moschus > Moschus berezovskii. The sequence continues at coordinate 86,560,825 of NC_142474.1, forward strand.
CTATGTCAAGTTATGTCTTGGGTCGCATAGAGTGTGTCAAGTCCTCTTTCGAGTTTCAAGCAGGATTTCTCTTGAGACTCTGCATGGGATATTTTCCTCAACTCACCTTGAGTGCAGTGTCTTATAGTTTTTCTCAAGTTGCGGCGGGAAGCTTGGGGCCCTTCTCGAGTTGCGACGGGGACCTCCGGGACTCGGTCGAGTTGTCCCAGGGACGTCATTTCTCCAATCGTGTTGGAAGGGAACCTCGGTATTCAGCTCGTGGCGTGGAATGTGATTTGGGTTTCATCTTGTGTTGAATCCGTTTATTGTGTGCTCCTCTCCAGTGGGGACGGCTTAGTCAGGGATCTTTTTGTGTTGCATAAAGTGTTTCAAGTACCCTTTCGAGTTTCAAGAGGGAATGTGTGATCTCTGCAACAGAAATGTTCCTCATTTCGCATTAAGGCGAGAATATTGTGGTTTTTCTCGAGTTGCGGCTGGAAGCTTGGGGTCCCTTTTGGGTTGCGACCGGGTTCTCAGGAACACGCTCGTTTTGCCCCAGGGAAGTCAGGTCTCCTATCCTGTTGGAAAGGGTACTTCGGGATTTTTCTCGAAGAGTGGAATGTGATTTGGGCCTCATCTAGAGATGAGTCCGGTAATTGTGTGCTCCTCTCCAGTGGGGACGGCTTAGTAAGGGTACTTTTTGTGTCGCAGAAATGGTGTCAAGTACCCGTTCGAGTTTAAGTGGAAATGTAGGATTTCTCTTGAGACTCTGCAGGGGAAATTTTTCTCCTCTCATCTTGAGTGCAGAATCTTGTGGTTTTTCTCGAGTTGCGATGGGGACCTAAGGAACTCGTTCAAGTAGTCCCTGGGAATTTGGTCTCCTTCGTTTTGGTAGGGGAACTTCGGTTTACTCTCAAGACATGCAATGGGAATAGGGCCTCATCTAAAATTGAGTCCATAAATCGTTTTCTATTCTCAAGTGGGGACAGCTGTGTCAGGGAATGTCTTCAGTCGCATAAAGGGTGTCAAGTACCCGATCGAGTTTCAAGCGGGAATGTGGGATTTCTCTTGAGACTCTGAAGGGGAAATTTTCTTCATCTTGCCTTGAGTGCAGAATCTTGTGGTTTTTCTCGAGTTGCGGCGGGAAGCTTTGGGTCCTTCTCGAGTTGCGATGGGGACCTCAGGAACTCGCTCGTGTTGCCTCAGAGAAGTGAGGTCTCCTTTCATGTTGGATGGGAAACTTCGGGATTATTCTCGAAGCGTGGAATGGGAATTGGAAGTCATCTAGTGATGAGTCCGTAAATTGTGTGCTCCTCTCCAGTGGGGAAGGCTTGTAAGGGTCCATTTTGCATCGCAGAAATGGTGTCAAGTACCCGTTCGAGTTTAAGTGGGAATGTGGGATTTCTCATGAGACTCTGCAGGGGAAATTTTCCTCTTCTCACCTTGATTGCAGAATCTTGTGTTTTTTCTCGAGTTGCCCCTGGGACCTCAGGAACTCGCGCAAGTAGTCCCTGGGAAGTCAGGTCTCCTTTCCTTTTTGTAGGGGAACTTCGGGATTCCTCTCGAGGCACGGAATGGGAATAGGGCCTCATCTAAAGTTGAGTCCATAAATTTTGTTCTCCTCTGAAATTGGGACAGCTATGTCAGGGAATGTCCCAAAAAGGGTGTCAAGTACCTGTTCGAGTTTCAAGTGGGAAATGGGGATTTTTCTTGAGACACTGAAGGGGAAATTTTCCTCATCTCGCTGTGAGTGCAGACTCTTGAGGTTTTTCTCGAGTTGCTGCAGGAAGCTTGGGGTCCATCTCGAGTTGCAATGGGGACCGTAGTAACTCGCATGAGCTGCCCCCAGGGAAGTCAGGTCTCCTTTCGTGTTTGAAGGAAAACTTCGGGATTATTCTCAAGGTGTGGATTGGGAATTGGAAGTCATCTAGAGATGAGTCCATATATTGTATGCTCCTCTCCAGTTGGGACGGCTTAGTTAAGGAACTTTTATGGTTGCAGAAAGGTTGTCAATTACCCGTTCGAATTTCAATCGGGAATGTGGCATTTCCCTTGAGACACTGCAGCAGAATTTTCCTCATCTCGCATTGATGGGGGCATCTCGTGGTTTATATCGAGTTGTGGCGGGAAGCTTGTAGTCTCTCTCGAGTTGCGACAGTGACCTCAGAACCTAGCTCTTTTTACTTCAGGGAGGTCAGATCACCTTTGTTGTTGCAAGGGGAGCTTCGGGATTACACTCAGGGCGTAGAGTGGGAATAGGGCCTCATCTAAAATTGAGTCCTTAAACTGTGTTCTCCTCTCCAGTGGGGACAGCTATGTCAAGCAATGTCTGGGGTCTCATGTAGTGTATCAAGTCGAGTTTCAAGCGGGAATGTGGGATTTCTCTTGAGACTCTGCCAAAGAAATTTTCCTCATCTCACCTTGAGTACAGAATCTTGTATTTTTTCTCGAGTTGCTGGTGGAAGCTTGGGCTCCTTCTCAAGTTGCCACTGGGACTAGAGGAACTCGCTCATGTGCCCCACAAAGTCAGGTCTCCTTTCGTGTTGAAGGGAAACTTTGGGATTATTCTTTAGGCATGGAATGGGAATTGGAAATCATCTAGTGATGAGTCCGTAAATTATGTGCTCCTCTCCAGTAGAGACGGCTTAGTCAGGGAACTTTTATGGTTGCTGAAAGGGTGTCAAGTACCTGTTCGACATTCAGGTGGAATGTGGGATTTCCCTTGAGACTCTGCAGCAGACAATTCCTCATCTCGCATTGATGGGGGAATTCGTGGTTTTTATCGAGTTGCGGCGGGTAGGTTGTAGTCGCTCTCCAGTTGTGACAGTGACCTCAGAACCTAGCTCTTTTTACTTCAGGGAGGTCAGGTCACCTTTCTTGTTGCAAGGAGAGCTTCGGGATTACACTCGAGGTGTAGAATGGGAATAGGGCTTTATCTAAAATTGAGTCCATAAATTGTGTTCTTAGTGGAGACAGCTATGTAAAGGAATGTCTTGTGTCACATAAAGAGTGTCAAATACTCGTTCGAGTTTCAAGCGAAAATGTGGGATTTCTCTTGAGACTCTTCATGGGAATTTTTCCTCTTATCACCTTGCGTGCAGAATCTTTTGGTTTTTCTCAATTTGGGAGTCAATATTTGGCTCCTTCTTGGTTGCGTCTGGGACCTCAGGAACTTGCTCTTGTTGTCCCAGGGACGTCAGGTCTCCAATCGTGTTGGAAGGGAACCTCGGGATGCTGCTCGTGGTGTGGAAAGTGATTTTGGTTTCATCTTGTGTTGAGTCCGTTAATTGTATGCTTCTCTCCAGTGGGGATGGCTTATTCAGGGAAATTTTTGTGTCGCAGAAAAGTTTTCAAGTACTCTTTCGAGTACCAACTGGGAATGTATGATTTCTCTTGAGACTCAGCAGCAGAAATGTTCCTCATCTCGCATTGAGGGGAGAATCTTGTGGTTTTTCTCGAGTTGCGGCTGGAAGCTTGGGGTCCCTTTCGGGTTGTGATGGGGATCTCAGGAACTCGCTCGTGTTGCCCCAGGTAAGTCAGGTCTCCTTTCCTGTTGGAAAGGGTACTTCGGGATTTCTCTCGAGGCATGGAATGTGAATCCGGCCTCATCTAGAGCTGAGTCCTTTAATTGTGTGCTCCTCTTCAGTGGGGATGGCTTAGTAAGTGTCCTTTTTTGTCGCAGAAATGGTGTTAAGTACCCGTTCGAGTTTAAGCGAGAATGTGGGATTTCTCTTGAGCCTCTGTAGGGGAAATTATCCTCATCTCACCTTGAGTTCAGAATCCTGTTTTTTTTTCTCGAGTTGCAGTGGGAATATTTGGGTCCTTTTCGAGTTGTGACGGGGACCTCAGGAACTTGATTGTGTTGTCCCAGGGACGACAGGTCTCCAATCGTATAGGAAGGGGAACCTCGGGATTCTGCTCGTGGCGTGGAATGTGATTTGGCTCTCAACTTGTGTTGAGTCTGTTAATTTTGTGCTCCTCTCCAGTGGGGACAGCTTAGTCAGGGACCTTTTTGTGTCGCAGAAAGATTTTCAAGTACCCTTTTGATTTTCAAGCGGGAATGTGTGATTACTCTTGAGACTCTGCAGCAGAAATTTTCCTCATCTCACATTGAGGGGAGAATCTTGTGGTTTTTCTCGAGTTGCTGTTTGAATCGTGTGGTCCCTTTTCGGTTGCAACGGGGATCTCAGGAACTCACTCGTGTTCCCCAGGGAAGTCAGGTCTCCTTTCCTGTTGGAAGGGTACTTCAGGATTTCTCTCAAGGCATGGAATGTGATTTGTGCCTCATCTAGAGATGAGTCTGTTAATTGTGTGCTCCTCTCCAGTGGGGACGGCATAGTAAGGGTCATTTTGTGTCACAGAAATGGTGTCAAGTACCCGTTCGAGTTTAAGCAGGAATGTGGGATTTCTCTTGAGACTCTGCAGGGGAAATTTTCCTCTTCTCACCTTGAGTGCATAATCTTGTGGTTTTTCTCGAGATGTGGCGGGAAGCTTCGGGTCCTTCTCGACTTGCGACGGGGACCTCAGGAACTCGTTCGTGTAGTCCTTGGAAGTCAGGTCTCTTTTTCTTTTGGTAGGGGAACTTCGGGATCAATCTCGAGGCGTGAAATGGGAATAGGGCGTCATCTAAAGCCGAGTCCATAATTTTATTTTCCTCTCAAGTGGGGACAGCTATGTCAGGGAATGACTTGAGTTGCATAAAGGGTGTCAAGTGCCTGTTCGAGTTTGAAGCGGGAGTGTGGGATTTCTCTTGAGATTCTGCAGGGGAAATTTTCCTCATCTCACCTTGAGTTCAGAATTTTGTGGTTTTTCTCGAGTTGTGGTGGGAAGCTTGGTCTCCTTCTTGAGTTGGGATGGGGACGTCTGGAACTCGCTTGTGTTGTCCCAGGGATGTCAAGTCTCCAATCATGTTGGAAGGGGAACCTCAGGTTTCCACTCGTGGCCTGGAATGTGAATTGGGTCCCATTGTGTGTTGAGTCCGTTAATTGTGTTCTCCTCTCCAGTGGGGATGGCTTAGTCACAGAACTTTTTGTGTCGCAGAAAGGTTTTCAAGTACCATTTCGATTTCCACCAGGGAATGTGTGATTTCTCTTTAGATTAAGCAGCAGAAATGTTCCTCATCTCGCACTGATGGGAGAATCTTGTGGTATTTCTCGAGTTGCGGCTGGAAGCTTGGGTCCCTTTCGGGTCACGATGGGGATCTCAGGAACTCACTCGTGTTGCCCCAGGTAAGTCAGGTCTCCTTTCGTGTTGGAAAGGATACTTCGTGATTTCTCTCGAGGCGTGGAATGTGAATCCAGCCTCATCTAGAGCTGAGTCCGTTAATTGTGTGCTCCTCTCCAGTGGGGACGCCTTAGTAAGGGTCCTTTTTGTGTCGCAGAAATGGTGTCAAGTACCCATTCGATTTTAAGCGGGAATGTGGGATTTCTCTTGAGACTCTGCAGGGGAAATTTTCTTCATCTCACCTTGAGTGCAGAATCTTGTGGTTTTTCTCAAAAAGCGGCAGTAAGCTTGGGGTCCTTCTTGAGTTGCGACAGGGACCTCAGGAACTCGTTCGTGTAGTCCCTTGAAAGTCAGGCCTCCTTTCGTTTTGGTAGGGGAATTTCGGGATTAATCTCGAGGCGTGGAATGGGAATAAGGCCTCATCTAGAGCTGAGCCCAAAATTTTGTTCTCCTCTCAAGTGGGGACAGCTATGTCAGGGAATGTCTAGAGTTCCAAAAATGGTGTCAAGTACCCATTCGAGTTTGAAGTGGGAATGTGGGATTTCTCTTGAGATTCTGCAGAGGAAATTTACCTCATCTCACCTTGAGTGCAGAATCTTCTGGCTTTTCTCGAGTTGCAGCAGGAAGGTTGGGCACCTTCTCGAGTTGCGACGGGGACCTCAGGAACTCGCTCGTGTTGTCCCAGTGACGTCAGGTCTCCAATTGTGTTGGAAGGGGAAACTCAGGATTCCCCTTGTCACATGGAATGTGATTTGGGTCTCATCTTGTGTTAAGTCCGTTAATTGTGTGCTCCTCTCCAGTGGGAATGGCTTAGTCAGGGACCTTTTTGTGTCACAGAAAATTTTTGTGTCACAGAAAGGGTTTCAAATACTCTTTCGAGTACCAAGCGGCAACATGTGATTTCTGTTGAGACTCTGCAGCAGAAATGTTCCTCATCTCGCATTGAGGGGAGAATCTTGTGGTTTTTCTCGAGTTGCAGCTGGAAGCTTGGGGTGCCATTTGGGTTGCGATGGGGATCTCTGGAACTCGCTCCTATTACCCCAAGGAAATCAGGTCTCCTTTTGTGTTGGAAAGAGTACTTCAGGATTTCTCTCGAGGCGTGGAATGTGATTTGGGCCTCATCTAGAGATGAGTCTGTTAATTGTGTGCTTCTCTCCAGTGGGGACAGCTTAGTAAGGGTCCTTTTTGTGTCGCAGAAATGGTGTCAAGTACTCTTTCGAGTTTAAGCGGAAATGTGGGATTTCTCTTGAGACTCTGCAGGGGAAATTTTTCTCCTCTCATCTTGAGTGCAGAATCTTGTGGTTTTTCTCGAGTTGTGATGGGGACCTAAGGAACTCGCTCAAGTCGTCCCTGGGAAATCAGGTCTCCTTCGTTTTGGTAGAGGAATTTCGGTTTACTCTCAAGACATGCAATGGGAATAGGGCCTCATCTAAAGTTGAGTCCATAAATTGTTTTCTCCTCTCAAGTGGTTACAGATGTGTCAGGGAATGTCTTCAGTTGCATAAAGAGTGTCAAGTACCCGATCGAGTTTCAAGCGGGAATGTGGGATTTCTCTTGAGACTCTGAAGGGGAAATTTTCCTCATCTCACATTGAGTGCAGAATTTTGTGGTTTTACCCGAGTTGCGGCGGGAAGCTTGGGGGTACATCTCGATTTCTACAGGTACCTCAGTATCTTTCTCGTGCTGCCCCAGGGTAGTCAGTTGTAGTTTCGTGTTGCAAGGGAAACTTCGGGATTATTCTCGACACATGGAATGGGAATTGGAAATCATCTAGAGATGATTCGCTAACTTGTATGCTCCTCTTCAGTAGGGACTGCTTAGTCAGGGAACTTTTATGGTTGCAGAAAGGGTTTCAAATACCCGTTCGAATTTTAAGCGGGAATGTGGGATTTCTCTTGAGACTCTGCAGCAGAAAATTCCTCTTCTCGCATTGATTGGGGAATCTAGTCGTTTTTATCGAGTTGCGGCGGGAAGCTTGTAGTCACTCTCGAGTTGGGACAGTGACCTCAGAACCTAGCTCTTTTTAATTCAGGGAGGTCAGGTCACCTTTCTTGTTGCAAGGAGAGCTTCGGGATTACATTCGAGGTGTAGAATGGGAATAGGGCTTTATCTAAAATTGTGTTCTCCTCTCCAGTGGGGACAGCTATGTCAAGGTATGTCTTGTGTCGCATATAGTGTGTCAAGTCCGGGTTCGAGTTTCAAGCGGAAGTGTGGGATTTCTCTTGAGACACTGCAGCGGAAAAGTTCCTCAACTCGCATTGTGGGGAGAATCTTATGGTATTTCTCCAGTTGTGGCTGGAAGCTTGTGGCCCTTCTCGAGTTGCGACCGGGACCTTAGGAAATCGCTCGTGTAGTCCCTGGGAATCAAGTCTTTTTTGATTTTGGTCAGCGAACCTCTTGATTACTCTAGAGTCGTGGAATGGGAATAAGGCGTCATCTAAAGTTTAGACCGTAAATTGTGTTCTCTTCTCAAGTGGGGATAGCTATGTAAGGGAATGTCTTGAGTCACATAAAGTGTGTCAAGTCCCGGTTCGAGTTTCAAGTGGAAATGTGGGATTTCTCTTGAGACTCTGCAGGGGAAATTTTCCTCATCTCACCTTGAGTGTAGAATCGTGTGGTTTTTCTCCGGTTGTGGCGGGAAGCTTGGGCTCCTTCTCGATTGCAACAGCGACCTGCGGAATTCACTCCTCTTGTCCCAGGGATGACAGGTTTCCAATCGTGTTGGTAGGGGAACCTCAGATTCTGCTCGTGTCGTGGAATGTGATTTGGGTTTCATCTTGTGTTGAGTCAGTTAATTGTGTGCTCCGCTCCAGTGAGGCCAGCTTAGTAAGGGTCCTTTTTGTTTCCCAGAAGGGGTTTCAAGAACCCTTTCGAGTTTCAAGGGGAAATGTGTGATTTCTCTTGAGACTCTGCAGCAGAAATGCTCCTCATCTCGCATTGAGGGGAGAATCTTGTGGTTCTTCTCTAGTTGCGGCTGGAAGCTTGGGGTTCCTTTTGGGTTGCAACGGGGACCTCAGGAACTCGCTCGTGTTTCCCCTGGGAAGTCAGGTCTCCTTTAGTTTTGGTAGGGGAACTTCGGGATTACTCTCGACGCATAGAATGGGAATATGGCCTCACCTAAAATTGAGTCTATTAATTGTGTTCTCCTCTCCAGTGAGTTCAGGTCTGTCAAGGAATATCTTTTGTCGCATATAGTGTGTCAAGTCCCGGTTCGAGTTTCAAGCGGGAATGTGGGATTTCTCTTGAGACTCCATATGAGTAATTTTGTCATCTCACCTTGAGTGGAGAATCTTGTGGTTTTTCTCGTGTTGTGGCGGGAAGCTTGGGCTCATTCTCGAGTTGCGACTGGGACCTCAGGAACTCGCTCATGTTTCCCCTGGGAAGTCAGATTTCCTTTCGTGTTGGAAAGCGTACTTCGGGATATCTCTCGAGGCGTGAAATGTGAATTGGGGCTCATCTAGAGTTGAGTCCATCAATTGTGTTCTCCTCTTCAGTAGGGATGGCTTACGAAGGGTCCTTTTTGGAGCGCATAAAAGGTATCAAGTACCCCTTCGAGTTTCTAGCAGGAATGTGTGATTTCTCTCGAGACTCTGCAGGAGAAATATTCCTCATCTTGCATTGAGTGCAGAATGTTGTGGTTTCTCTCGAGTTGTGGCGGGAAGCTTGGTGTCCTTTTCGAGTTGCGACAGGGACCTAAGGAACTCACTCAAGTAGTCCCTGGGAAGTCTGGTCTCCTTTCGTTTTGGTAGGGGAAATTTGGGATTACTCTCAAGGCGTGGAATGGGAATAGGGCCTCATCTAAAGTTGAGTCCATAAATTGTGTTCTCCTCTCAAGTGGGGATAGCTAAGTCAGGGAATGTCTTGAGTCCCATAAAGGGTGTCAAGTACCCGTTTAGTTTCAAGCGGGAATGTGGGATTTCTCTTGAGATACTGCAGGGGAAATTTTCCTCATCTCGCCTTGAGTGCCGAATCTTGTGGTTTTTCTCAAGGTGCGGCTGGAAGCTTGGGGTCCTTCTCGAGTTGCGACGGGGACCTCAGTAACGTGCTCGTGTTGCTCCAGGGAAGTCAGGTCTCCTTTCGTGTTGGAAGGGTAACTTCGGGATTATTCTCGTGGCATGGAATCAGAATTGGAAGTCATCTAGAAATGAGTCCTAAAATTGCGTGCTCCTCTCCAGTAGGGACGTCTTAGTCAGGGAACATTTTTGGTGTCAGAAAGGGTGTCAATTACCTGTTCGAATTTCAATTGGGAATGTGGGATTTCCCTTGAGTCTCTGCAGCAGAAAATTCCTCATCTCGCATTGATCGGGGAATCTCGTGGTTTTTATCGAGTTGCGGCAGGAAGCTTGTAGTCGCTCTCGAGTTGGGACAGTGACCTCAGAACTTAGATCTTTTTACTTCAGGGAGGTCAGGTCACCTTTCTTGTTGTAAGCAGAGCTTCCGGATTACACTTGAGGCCTAGAATGGGAATAGGGCCTCATCTAAAATTGAGTCCATAAATTGTGTTCTACTCTCCAGCGGGGACTTCTATGTCAAGGAATGTCTTGGGTCGCATATAGTGTGTCAAGTCCCAATTCGAGTTTCAAGAGGGAATGTGGGATTTTCTTGAGACTCTGCATGGGAAATTTTCCTCATCTCACCTTGAATGCAGAATCTTGTGGTTTTTCTCCTGTTGTGGCATGAAGCTTTGGCTCCTTCTCTATTGCGACAGTGACAGTGACTCGCTTGTGTAGTCCCTGGGATGTCAAGTCTCCTTTCCTTTTGGTAGGGGAACTTCAGGTTTACTTTGGAGGCCTGGAATGGGAATAGGGCCTCAACTAAAGTTGAGTCCATGAAGTTTTCTCCTCTCAAGTGTGGACAGCTATGTCAAGGAATGTCTTGAGTTGCATACAGGGTGTAATGTACCCATTTGAGTTTCAAGCGGGAATGTGGGATTTCTCTTCAGACACTGCAGGGGAAATTTTCCTCATTTCGCCTTGAGTGCATAATCTTGTGGTTTTTCTCGAGGTGTAGTGGGAAGCTTGGGGTCCATCTCAATTTGTGACGGGGACCTCAGAAACTCGCTCGTGTTGCCCTATGGAAGTCAGGTCTCCTGTCGTGTTGGAAGGGAAACTTCAGGATTATTCTCGAGTTGTGGAATGGGAATTGGAAGTCATCTAGAGATGAGTCCGTATATTGTGTGCTCCTATCCAGTAGGGACGGCTTAGTCAGGAAACTTTTATGGTTGCCGAAAGGGTGTAAAGTACCTGTTCGAATTTCAAGCGGGAATGTTGGATTTCCCTTGAGACTCTGCAGCAAAAATTTCCTCATCTCGCATTGATGGGGTAATCTGGGGTTTTTTTCTTGAGTTGCGGCGGGAAGCTTCTGGTCGCTCTCGAGTTGCAACAGTGACCTCAGAACCGAGCTATTTTACTTCAGGGAGGTCAGGTCACCTGTCCTTTTACAAGGAGACCTTCGGGATTACACTCGAGGTGTAGAAGGGGAATAGGGCCTCACCTAAAATTGAGTCCATAAATTGTGTTCTCCTCTCCATTGGGGACAGCTATGTCAAGGAATGTCTTGGGTTGCATATAGTGTGTCAAGTCCTGGATCGAGTTTCAAGCGGGAATGTGGGTTTTCTCTTGAGACACTGCAGGGGAAATTTTCCTTATCTCGCCTTGAGAGCAGAATCTTGTGGTTTTCCTCGAGATGCAGCGGGAAGCTTTGGCTCCTTCTTGATAGTGACGGAAACCTCAGGAACTCGCTTGTGGTGTCCCAGAGACGTCAGGTCTCCAAACGTGTTGGAAGGGGAACCTCGGGATTCCGCCCGTGGCGATGAATGTGATTTAGGTCTCATCTTGTTTTGAGTCCGTTAATTGAGTGCTCTTATGCAGTTTGGACGGATTAGTCAGGCAAGTTTTTGTGTCCCAGAAATGGTTTCAAGTACCCTTTCGAGATTCAAGCGGTAATGTGTGACTTGTCTTCAGACTCTGCAGCAGAATTGTTCCTCATCTCGCATTGAGGGAGAATACTGTGGTTTTTCTCGAGTAATGGCTGGAAGCTTGGGGTCCCTTTTGGGTTCCGTCGGGGATCACAGGAACTCGCTCGGGTTGCCCCAGGGAAGTCAGATCCCTTTCCGGTTGGAAAGCTTAGTTTGGGATTTCTCTCGAGGCGTGGAATGTGAATTGGGCCTCATCTAGAGATGAGTTCGTTAATTGTGTTCTCCTCTCCAGTGGGACGGCTTAGTAAGGGTCCTTTTTGTGTCGCAGAAATGGTGTCAAGTACCCGTTCGAGTATCAAGCGGGAGTGTGTGATTTATCTTGAAACTCTACAGCAAAAATATTCCTCATCTCGTCTTGAGTGCAGAATCTTTTGTTTTTTCTCTAGTTGCGGCGGGAAGCTTGGGATCCTTCTCAAGTTGCGACGGGGACCTCTGGAACTCGCTCATGTAGTCGCTGGGTAGTCAGGTCGCTTTCTTTTTGATAGTGGAACTTCGGGATTACATTTAGGCATGGAATGGAAATAGGGCCTCATCTAAAGTTGAGTCCATAAATTGTGCTCTCCTCTCAAGTGGGGATAGCTAATTCAGGGATTGTCTTGAGTCACATAAAGTGTGTAAAGAACCCTTTCGCGTTTCAGTCGGGAATGTGAGATTTCTCTTGAGACAGTGCAGGGGAAATTTTCCTCATCTCGCCTTGAGTGCAGAATCTTGTGGTTTTTCTCGAGTTGAAGCGGGAAGTTTGGAGTCCTTCTCCAGTTGCGACGGGGATCTCAGGAACTCCCTCGTGTTGCCCCAGGGAAGTCACGTCTCCTTTTTTGTTGGAAGGGAAACTACGGGATTATTCTCGTGGCATGGAATGGGAATTGGAAGTCATCTAGAGACGAGTCCGTAAATTGCGTGCTCCTCTCCAGTAGGGATGGCTTAGTCAGGGAACTTTTATGGTTGCAAAAAGGGTGTAAAGTACCCGTTCGAATTTCAAGCGGGAATGTGGGATTTCCCTTGAGACTCTGCAGCAGAAAGTTCCTCACCTTGCATTGATGGGGGAATCTCGTGGTTTTTCTCTAGTTGCGGTGGGAAATTTGTAGTCGCTCTCGAGTTGTGACAGTGACCTCAGAACCGAGCTCTTTTTACTTCAGGGAGGTCAGGTCACCTTTCTTGTTGCAAGCAGAACTTCGGGATTACACTTGAGGCATGGAATGGGAATAGGGCCTCATTTAAAATTGATTCCATAAATTTTGTTCTCCTCTCCAGTGGGGACAGCTATGTCAAGGAATGTCTTGGGTCGCATATAGTATGTCAAGTCCTGGTTCGAGTTTCAAGTGGGTGTGTGGGATTTCTTTTGAGACTCTGCATGGGAAATATTTTTCCTATCGCCTTGAGTGCAGAATCTTGTGGTTTTTCTTGAGTTTCAGAGGGAAGCTTTGGGTCCTTCTCGAGTTGTGACGGGGACCTCAGGAAATCGTTCGTGTACTCCCTGGGAAGTCAGTTCTCCTTTCGTTTTTGTAGGGGAACTTCCGGTTTACCTGGAGGCGTGGAATGTGGATAGGGCCTCAACTAAAGTTGAGTCCATAAGGTGTTTGCCTCTCAAGTGGGGACAGCTATGTCAGGGAATGTCTTGAGTCGCATAAAGTTTGTCAAGTACCTGTTCGAGTTTCAAGCGGGAATGTGGGATTTCTCTTGAGACAGTGCAGGGGAAATTTTCTTCATCTCACCTTGAATGCAGAATCTTGTGGTTTTCCTCGAGTTGCGGCGGGAAGCTCGGTGTCCTTGTTAATTTGCGATGGGGACCTTAGTAACTCGCTCGTGTTGCCCTAGGGAAGTCAAGTCTCCTTTCGTGTTGGAAAGGAAACTTCGGGATTACTCTCGAGTTGTGGAATGGGAATTGGAATTCATCGAGAGATGAGTCCCTAAATTGTGTGCTCCTATCCTGTAGGGACAGCTTAGTCAAGGAACCTTTATGGTTGCAGAAAGGGTGTCAAGTACCCGTTCGAATTTCAAGCGGGAATGTGGGATTTCCCTTGAGACTCTGCAGCAGAAATTTCCTCATCTCGCATTGATGGGGGAATCTCGTGGTTTTTTTCGAGTTGTGGCGGGAAGCTTGGGGTCCCTCACGAGTTGTGACTGGGAGCTCAGGAACTCGCTCGTGTAGTCCCTGGGAAGTCAGGTCTCCTTTCTTTTGGTAGAGGAACTTCGGGTTTACTCTGGAGGTGTGGATTGGGAATATTACCTCAACCAAAGTTGAATCCATAAATGTTGTTCTCCTCTGAAGTGGGGACAGCTATGTCAAGGAATGTCTTGGGTCGCATATATTGTGTCAAGTCCCAGTTCGAGTTTCCAGCGGGTTGTGGGATTTCTCTTGAGACACTGCATGGGAAATTTTCCGCATCTCACCTTGAGTGCAGAATCTTGTGGTTTTTCTCCAGTTGCTGCTGGAAGCTTGGGCTCATTCTCGAGTTGCGACGGGGACCTCAGGAATTCGCTCGGGTTGTCCCAGGGACGTCAGGTCTCCAATCGTGTTGGAAGGGTAACCTCGGGATTCCGCTCGTGGCGTATTATGTGATTTGGGTCTCATCTTGTGTTGAGTCCGTTAATTGTGTTGTCCTCTCTCAGTGGGGATGGCTTCTTCAGGGATCTTTTAGTGTCACAAATAGGATTTCAAATACCCATTCGAGTTTTAAGCGGGAATGTGTGATTTCTCTTTAGACTCTGCTGCAGAAATGTTCCTCATCTCACATTGAAGGGAGAATCTTGTGGTTTGTCTTGAATTGCGGCTGGAAGATTGGGGTCCCTTTTGAGTTGCGACAGGGATCTCAGGAACTTGCTCGTGTTGCCCCTGGGATGTCAGGTCTCCTTTCCTGCTGGAACCCGTATTTCAGGATACCTCTCGAGTCGTGGAATGTGAATTTGGCCTCATCTAGAGATGAGTCTGTTAATTGTGTGCTCCTCTCAGTGGGGATGGCTTAGGAAGGTTCCTTTTTGTGTCGCAGAAAGGGTGTCATGTACCCGTTCGAGTTCAAGCGGGAATATGTGATTTCTCTTGAAACTCTGCAGCAGAAAGCTTCCTCATCTCGCCTTGAGTGCAGAATCTTGTGGTTTTTCTCTAGTTGCGGCGGGAAGCTTGGTGTCCTTCACGAGTTGCGATGGGGATCTCTGGAACTCGCTCATGTAGACCCTGGGAAGTCAGGTCTCCTTTCATTTTGATAGGGGAACTTCGCGTTTAGTCTCGTGGAGTGGAATGGTAATAGGGCCTCATCGAAAGTTGAGTCCATAAGTTTTGTTTTCCTCTCAAGTGGGGACTGCTATGTCAAGGAATGTCTTGAGTCGCATAAAGTGTGTCAAGTTCCCGTTCGAGTTTCAAGCAGGAATGTGGGATTTCTCTTGAGACACTGCATGGGATATTTTCCTCACCTCGCCTTGAGTGCAGAATCTTGTGGTTTTTCTCGAGTTGTGGCGGGAAGCTTGGGGTCCTCCTCGAGTTGCAACGGGGACCTCAGTAACTCGCTCTTGTTGCCCCAGGGAAGTCAGGTCTCAATTCGTGTTGGAAGGGAAACCGGGATTATTCTCGAGGCGTGGAATGGGAATTGGAAGTCATCTAGAGGTGAGTCCGTAAATTGTGTGCTCCTCTCCAGTAAGGATGGCTTAGTCAGGGAACTTTTATGGTTGCAGAAAGGGTGTCAAGTACCCGTTCGAATTTCAAGCGGGAATTTGGGATTTCCCTTGAGACCCTGCAGCAGAAATTTCCTCATCTCGCATTGATGGGGCAATCTCGGGGTTTCTCTCGAGTTGCGGCGGGAAGCTTGTAGTCACTCTCGAGTTGTGGCAGTGACCTCAGAACCTAGTTCTTTTTACTTCCGGGAGTTCAGGTCACCTTTCTTGTTGCAAGGAGAACTCTGTGATTACACTCAAGGCGTAGAATGTGAATAGGGCCTCATCTAAAATTGAGTCCATTAATTGTGTGCTCCTCTCTAGAGGGGACGGCTTAGTAAAGGTCCTTTTTGTTTCGAAGAAATGGTGTCAAGTACCCGTTCAAGTTTAAGTGGGAATGTTGGGTATTTCTTGAGACTCTGCAGGGGAAATTTTCCTCACCTTACCTTGAGTGCAGAATCTTTTGTTTTTTTCTCGAGTTGAATCGGGATGCTTGCGGTCCTTCTCGAGTTGCGACGGGAACATCAGTAATTCACTCGTGTTGTTCTAGGGACGTCATGTCTTCAATCGTGTTGAAAGGGGAACCTCGGGATTCCGCTCGTGGCATGGAATGTGATTTGGGTCTCATCTTCTGTTGAGTCCGTTAATTGTGTGCTCCTCTTCAGTGGGGACGGCTTAGTCGGGGATCTTTTTGTTTTGCAGAATGGGTTTCAAGTCCGCTTTCGAGTTTAAAGCGGGATGTGTGATTTCTCTTGAGAGTCTGCTGCAGAAAAGTTCTTCATCTCGCATTGATGGGAGAATCTTGTGGTTTTTCTCGAGTTGTGGCTGGAAGATTGGGGTCCCTTTCGGGTTGCTTTGGTTATCCCAGGAAATTGCTCGTGTTGCCCCAGGGAAGTCATGTCTCCTTTCCTGTTAGAAAGTGTACTTCGGGATTTCTCTCAAGGCTTGGAAAGTGAATTGGGCCTCATCTAGAGATGAGTCCATTAATTATGTGCTCCTCTCCAGTGGGGACAGCTTTGTAAGGGTCCTTTTTGTGTCGAAGAAATGATGTCAAGTACCTATTCGAGTTTAAGTGAGAATGTTGGATTTGTCTTCAGAGACTGCACCAGAAATGTTCCTCATCTTGCATTGAGGGGAGAATCTTGTGGTTTTTCTCGAGTTGTGGCTGGAAGCTTGTGGTTCCTTTCGGGTTGTGCCAGGGCTCTCAAGGAACTTGCTCTTGTGTCCCAGGGAAGTCATGTCTCCTTTCCTGTTGGAAAGTGTACTTCGGGATTTCTCTCAAGGCGTGGAATGTGAATTGGGTCTCATCTAGAGATGAGTCCGTTAATTGTGTGCTCCTCTCCAGTGGGGATGGCTTAGTAAAGGTTCTTTTCGTGTTCCAGAAATGGTGTCAAGTACCCATTCGAGTTTAATTGGGAAGGGGGGGTTTCCTGTGAGAGTCTGCAGGCGAAATTTTCCTCATCTCACCTTGCGTGCAGAATCTTGTGCTTTTCCTCGAGTCAGCGTAAGCTTGGGCTCCTTCTCCAGTTGCGACTGGGACCTCAAGAACTCGCTCGTGTTGTCCCAGGGACTTCAGGTCTCCAATCGTGTTGGAAGGGGAACCACGGGATTCCGCTCGTGGCATGGAATGTGATTTGGGTCTCATCTTGTGTTGAGTCTTTTAATTGTGTGCTCCTCTCCAGTGGGGACGGCTTATTCAGTGATCTTTTGTGTCGTAGGAAGAATTTCAAGTACACTTTCGAGTTTCCAGCGGGAATGTGTGATTTCTCTTGAGACTCTGCAGCAGAAATGTTCCTCATCTCGCATTGAAGGGAGAATCTTGTAGTTTTTCTCAAGTTTTGGCTGGAACCTTGGGGTCCCTTTCGGGTTTTGCCAGGGATCTCAAGGAGAATTCGGTCTTGTGGCCCCAAGGATTTCAGGTCTCCTTTCCTCTTGGAAAGGGTAGTTTGGTATTTCTCTCGAGGCGTAAAATGTGAATTGGGTTTCACCTTGAGATGAGTCTGGAATTGTGTGCTCCGCTCCAGTGGGGACGGCTTAGTAAAGGTCCTTTTTGTGTTCCAGAAATGGTGTCAAATACCCATTCGAGTTTTAGTGGGAAGGTGGGATTTCCCTTGCAACTCTGCAGGGGAAATTTTCCTCATCTCACCTTGAGTGCATAATCTTGTGGGTTTTATCGAGTTGCGGTGGGAAGCTTTAGCTCCTTGTCGAGTTGTGATGGGGACCTCAGGAAATTGCTCGTGTAGTCGCTGGGAAGTCAGGTCTTTCCTTCTGCTAGGGGAACTTCAGGATTACTCTCGAGGTGTGGAATGGGAATAGGGCCTCATCTAAAGTTGAGTCCATAAACTGTGTTCTCCTCTCAAGTGGGGAAAGCTATGTCAGGGAATATCTTGTGTCACATAAGGGTGTCAGGTACGCGTTCGAGTTTCAAGCGAGAATGTGGGATTTCTCTTGAGATTCTGCAGCAGAAATGTTCCTCATCTCGCATTGAAGGGAGAGTCTTGTGGTTTTTCTCGATTTGGATCTCGAAGCTTGGGGTCCCTTTCTGGTTGCGAAGGGCATCTGAGGAACTGGCTCCTGTTGCCCCAGGGAAGTCAGGTCTCCTTTCCTTTTGGAAAGGATACTTCGGGATTTCTCTCGAGGTGTGGAATGTGAATTGGGGCTCATCTAGAAATGAGTCCGTAAATTGCGTGCACCTCTCCAATGGGCACGGCTTACTAAGGGTCCTTTGTTTGGTGCAGAAATGGTGTCAAATACCAATTCGAGTTTAAGCGGGAATGTGGGATTTCTCTTGAAACTCTGCATGGGAAATTTTCCTCATCTCGCCTTGAGTGCAGAATCTTGTAGTTTTTCTCGAGTTGCAACGGGAAGCTTGGGGTCATTCTCGAGATGGGACAGGTACCTCAGGAATTTGCTCGTGTTGTCCCAGGGAAGTCAGGTCTCCTTTCCTATTGGAAAGGGTACTTCGGGATTAATCTCGAGGCGTGGAATGTGTATTAGGCCTAGTCTAGAGGTGAGTCCGATAATTGTGTGCTACTCCCCACTGGGGATGGCTTAGTAAGGGTCGTTTTGGTGTCGGAGAAATGGTGTCAAGTACACGTTCGAGTTTAAGAGGGAAGGTGTGATTTCTCTTAAGACTATTCAGGGGAAATTTTCCTCATCTCACCTTGAGTGCAGAATCTTGTGGTTTATCTCGAGTTGCGGCGTGAAGCTTGGAGTCCTTCTCGAGTTATGATGGAACCCTCAGGAACTCACTCATATAGTTTCTGGGAAGTCAGGGCTCCTTTCGTTTTGGTAGGGGAACTTGGGTATTACTCGAGGGGGGGAAAAGAATAGGGCCTCATCTAAGTTGAGTCCATAAATTGTCTTCTACGCTCAAGTGGGGACAGCTATGTCAGGGAATGTCTTGAGTCGCATAAAGGGTGTCAAGTACCCATTTAACTTTCAGCGGGAATGTGGGATTTCTCGTGAGACTCTGCAGGGGAAATTTTCCTCATCTCGCCTTGAGTGCAGAATCTCGTGGTTTTTCTCGAGTTTCGGCAGGAAGCTTTGGGTCCTTCTCGAGTTGCGACGGGTACCTCAGTAACTTACTCGTGTTGCCCTAGGGAATTCAGTTCTCCTTTCGTGTTGGAAGGGAAACTTAGGGATTATTCTCGAGGTATGGAATGGGAATTGTAAGTCATCTAGAGATGAGTCCGTTAATTGTGTGCTCCTCTGCTGTAGGGACGTCTTAGTCAGGGATCTTTTTCTGTCGCAGAAAGATTTTCAAGTACCCTTTAGAGTCAAGCGGGAATGTGTGATTTCTCTTGAGACTCTGAAGCAGAAATATTCCTCATCTCGCAATGAGGGGAGGATCTTGGGTATTTCTCGAGTTGGACCTGGAATCTTGGGGTCCCTTTCGTGTTGCGACAGGGATCACAGGAACTGGCTTGTGTTGCAACAGGGAAGTCAGGTCTCCTTTCCTGTTGGAAAGGGTACTTCAGGATTTCTCTCGAGGCGTGGAATGTGAATTGGGCCTCATCTAGAGATGAGTCCGTTAATTGTGTTCTCCTCTCCACTGGGTACGGCTTGGAAAGGGTCCTTTTTGTGTCGCAGAAATGGAGTCAAGTACCCGTTCGAGTTTAAGTGGGAATGTGGGATTCCTCTTGAGACAATGCAGGGGAAATTTTCCTCATCTCACCTTGAGTGAAGAATCTTGCGATTTTTTTCGAGTTGTGGTGGGAATCTTGCAGTCCTTCTCGAGTTGTGACGGGGACCTCAGGAACTTACTCATTTAGTTACTGGGGGGTCAGGTCTCCTTTCGTTTTGTTAGGGGAACTTCCAGATTCCTCTCGAGGCGTGGAATGGGCATAGGGCCTCATCTAAATTTGAGTCCATAAATTGTATACTCCTCTCAAGTGGGGACAGCTATGTCAGGAAATGTCTTGAGTCGCATAAAGGGTGTGAATTAACCATTCGAGTTTTAGCGGAAATGTGGGATTTTTCTTGAGACCCTGAGGGGGAAATTTTCCTCATCTCGTCTTGAGTGCAGAATCTTGTGATTTTTCTCGAGTTGTGGCGGGAAGCTTGGGGTCCTTCTCGACGTGCTATGGGGATCTCAGTAACTCGCTCATGTTGCCCCCGGGAAATCAGGTCTCCATTCGTGTTGGAAATGAAACTTCAGGATGATTCTGGAATCTTTGAATGGGAAATGGAAATCATCTAGAGATGAGTCCGTAATTTTTGTGCTCCTCTCCAGTAGGGACTGTGTAGTCAGTGAACTTTTATGGTTGTAGAAAGGATGTCAAGTACCCGTTCAAATTTCAAGCGGGAATGTGGGATTTCCCTTAAGATTCTCAGCAGGAAATTCCTCATCTTGCATTGAAGTGGAAATTCGTGGTTTTTACCGATTTGCGGCGGGAAGCTTGTAGGCCCTCTCGAGTTGTGACAGTGAGCTCAGTACATAGCTCTTTTTACTTCCAGGAGGTCAGGTCACCTTTCTTTTGCAAGGAGTGCTTCGGGATTACACTTGCAGCGTAGAATTGGAATAGGGCCTCATCTAAATTTGCATCCATAATTGTGTTCTCCTCTCCAGGGGGACAGATATGTCAAGGAATATCTTGGGTCTCATATAGTGTGTCAAGACCCGATTCGAGTTTCAACTGGGAATGTGGGATTTCTCTTGAGACTCTGCATGTGAAATATTCCTCATCTCGCCTCGAGTGCAGAATCTTGTGATTTTTCTCAAGTTGTGGCGGGAAGCTTGGGGTCCTTCTCGAGTTGCAATTGGACCCTCAGGAATTCGCTCATGTAGTTTCTGGGAAGTCAGGGCTCCTTTCGTTTTGGTAGGAGAACGTCGGGTTTACTCACGAGGCATGGATGGGAATAGGGCCTCATCTTAAGTTGAGTCCATAAATTGTGTTCTCCTCTCAAGTGGGGACACCAATGTGAAGGAATGTCATGGGTAGCATATAATGTGTCAAGAGCCGGTTCGAGTTTCAAGTGGGAATGGGTGGCTTCTCTTGAGACTCTGCAGCAGAAATGTTCCTCATCTCGCATTGAGGGGAGAATCTGGTGGTTTTTCTCGAGTTGCAGCGGGAAGCTTGGGCCCCTTCTCAAGTTGCGACAGGGAACTCCAGAATTCGCTCGTGCTGTCCCAGGGACGTCAGGTCTCCAATCGTGTTAGAAGGCGAACCTCGGGATTCCTCTCGTGGCGTGGAATGTGATTTGGGTCTCATCTTTTATTGATTCCGTTTATTGTGTGCTCCTCTCCAATGGGGACGGCTTAGTCAGGGATCTTCTTCTGTTGCAGAAAGATTTTCAAGTACCCTTTAGAGTCAAGCGGGAATGTGTGATTTCTCCTGAGACTCTGCAGCAGAAATATTCCTCATCCTGCATTGAGGGAGAATCTTGGCTTTTTCTCGAGTTGCGCCTGGAAGCATGGGGTACCTGTCGGGTTGCGAGGGGAATCTCAGGAAATCGCTCATGTGGCTACAGGAAAGTAAGGTCTCCTTTCAGGTTGGAAAGGGTACTTCAGAATTTCTCTCGATGCGTGGAATGTGAATTGGGCCTCATCTAGATATGAGTCCGTTATTTGTGTGCAAAACTCCAGTGTGGACGGGTTCCTGAGTGTTCTTTTTTGTGTCACAGAAAAGGTGTCAAGTTCCCGTTAGATTTTAAGCGGCGATGTGGGATTTCTCTTGAGACTCTGCATGGGAAATTTTCCTCATCTCACCTTGAGTACAGAATCTTGTGGTTTTTCTCGAGTTTCGGCGGGAAGCTTGGAGTCCTTCTCGTGTTGCGACGGGGACCTCAGGAACTCGCTCGCGTAGTCCCTGGGAAGTCAGGTCTCCTTTCGTTTTGATAGGGGAACTTCGGGATTACTCTCGAGCCGTGGAATGGGAAGAGGGCCTCATCTAAATTGAGTCCATAAATTGTGTTCTCCTCTCAAGTGGGGACAGCTATGTCAGGGAATGTCTTGAGTCGCATAAAGAGTGCCAAGTACCCGTTAGAGTTTCAGCGGGAACGTGGGATTTCTCTTGAGACTCTGCAGGGGATATTTCACTCATCTCGCCTTGAGTGCAGAATCTTGTGGTTTTTCTCGAGTTTCGGCAGGAAGCTTTGAGTCCTTCTCGAGTTGCGACGGGTACCTCAGTAACTCGCTCGTGTTGCCCCAGGCAATTCAGTTCTCCTTTCGTGTTGGAAGGGAAACTTCGGGATTATTCTCAAGGCAAGGAATGGGAATTGGACGTCATCTAGAGATGAGTCCTTTAATTGTGTGCTCCTCCCCATTGGGGACGGGTTAGTCAGGTATCTATTTCTGTCGCAGAAAGATTTTCAAGTACCCTTTAGAGTCAAGTGGAAATGTGTGATTTCTCCTGTGAATCTGCAGCAGAAATGCTCCTCATCTCGCAATGAGGGGAGAATCTTCGGTATGTCTCGAGTTGGGCCTGGAAGCTTGGGGTCCCTTTAGTGTTGCGACAGGGATCACAGGAACTGGCTTGTGTTGCAACAGGGAAGTCAGGTCTCCTTTCCTGTTGGAAAGGGTACTTCAGGATTTCTCTCGAGGCGTGGAATGTGAATTGGGCCTCATCTAGAGATGAGTCCGTTAATTGTGTTCTCTTCTCCACTGGGGACGGCTTGGAAAGGTCCTTTTTGTGTCGCAGAAATGGAGTCAAGTACCCGTTCGAGTTTAAGTGGGAATGTGGGATTCCTCTTGAGACAATGCAGGGGAAATTTTCCTCATCTCACCTTGAGTGAAGAATCTTGCGATTTTTTCGAGTTGTGGCGGGAATCTTGCAGTCCTTCTCGATTTGTGATGGGGACCTACGGAACTCACTCATGTAGTCCCTGGGGGTCAGGTCTCCTTTCGTTTTGTTAGGGGAACTTCGGGATTCCTCTTGAGGCGTGGAATGGGAACAGGGCTTCATTAAATTTGAGTCCATAAATTGTGGGGACTCAATACTCAAGTGGGGACAGCTATGTCAGGAAATGTCTTGAGTCATATAAAGGGTGTCAATTAACCGTTCCAGTTTTAATGGGAATGTGGGATTTCTCTTGAGACTCTGTGTGGGAAATTTTCCTCATCTCGCCTTGAGTGCAGAATCTAGTGATTTTTCTCGAGTTGCGGTGGGAAGCTTGGTGTCCTTCTCGAGTTGCGATGGGACCCTCAGGAATTCGCTCATGTAGTTTCTGGGAAGTCAGGGCTTCTTTCGTTTTGGTAGGGAAACGTCGGGATTACTCATGAGCTTGGATGGGAATAGGACCTCATCTAAAGTTGAGTCCATAAATTGTGTTCTCCTCTCAAGTAGGGACAGCTCTGTCACGGAATGTCTTGAGTCGCATAAAGGGTGTCAAGTACCCGTTCGAGTTTAAGCCGGAATGTGGGATTTCTCTTGAGACTCTGCAGGGGAAATTTTACTCATCTCGCCTTGAGTGCAGAATCTTGTGGTTTTTCTCCAGTTGCGGCGGGAAGCTTGGGCTCCTTCTTGAGTGGGACGGGTTCCTCAGGAATTTGCTCATTTTACCCGGGGAAGTCATGTCTTCTTTCATGTTGGAAGGGAAACTTTGGGATTTTCTCCAGTCGTGGAATGGGAATTGGAAGTCATCTAGAGATGAGTCCATTAATTTTGTGCTCCTCTCCAGTAGGGAAGGCTTAGTCAGTGAAATCTTATGGTTGCAGAAATGTTTTCAACTACCCGTTCGAATTTCAAGCGGGAATGTGGGATTTCCTTTGAGACTTTTCAGCAGAAAATTCGTCATCTTGCATTGATGGGGGAATCTCGTGGTTTTTATCGACTTACGCGGGAAGCTTGTAGTCCCCCTCGAGTTGCAACAGTGACCTCAGAACCTAGCTCTTATTACTTCAGGGAGGTCAGATCACCTTTCTTGTTGCAAGGAAAGCTTCGGGATTACACTCGAGGCATAGAATGGGAATAGGGCCTCATTAAAAATTGAGTCCATTAATTGTGTTCTCCTCTCCAGTGGGGACAGCTGTGTCAAGGAATGTCTTGGATCGCATATAGTGTGTCAAGTCCTGGTTGGAATTTCAAGCGGAAATGTGGGATGTCTCTTGAGACTCTGCCTGGGAAAGTTTCCTCATCTCATCTTGAATGCAGAATGTTGTGGTTTTTCTCGAGTTGAGGCGGGAAGCTTCGGCTCCTTAACGAGTTACGATGGGGACCTCAGGAACTCGCTGGTGTTGCCCTGGAGATTTCAGGTCTCCAATCGTGTTGGAAGGGGAACCTTGGGATTCCGCTCATTGCGTGGAATGTGATTTAGGTCTGATCTTGTGTTGAGTCCGTTCATTGTGTTTTCCTCTCCAGTGGTTCGTATTATTCATGGATCTTTTTGTGTCTCAGAAATGGTTTCAAGTACCCTTTCGAGTTTCAAATGGGAATGTTTGACTTTCTTGAGACTCTGCAGCAGAAATTTTCCTCATCTCGCATTGAGTGAAGAATCTTGTGGCTTTTCTCCAGTTGCGGCTGGAAGCTTGGTGCCCCACTTGGGTTGCAACGGGATCTCCGGAACTCTCCTGTTGCCCCAGGGAAGTCAAGTCTCCTTTCCTATTGGAAAGGGTACTTCGGTATTTCCCTCGAGGCGTGGAATGTGAATTGGGCCTCATCTAGAGATGAGTATGATAATTGTGTGCTCGTCTCCAGTTGGGACAGTGATGTCAAGGAATGTCATGGGTCGCATATAGTGTCTCAAGTCCTGGTTCGAGTTTCAAGCGGGAATGTCTGGTTTCTCTTGAGACTCTGCAGCAGAAATGTTCCTCATCTCGCATTGAGGGGAGAATCTGATGGTTTTTCTCGAGTTGCAGCGGGAAGCTTGGGCTCCTTCTCAAGTTGCGACGGGGACCTCCGGAACTCGGTCTTGTTGTCCCAGGGACGTCAGGTCTCCAGTTGTGTTGGAAGGGGAACCTCAGGTTTCCGCTCATTGCATGGAATGTGATATGGGTCTCATATTTTATTGATTCCATTTATTGTGTGTTCCTCTCCAGTGGGGACGACTTGGTCAGGGATCTTTTTCTGTTGCAGAAAGATTTTCAAGTACCCTTTAGAGTCAAGCGGGTATGTGTGATTTCTCTTGAGACTCTGAAGCAGAAATATTCCTCATCTCACATTGAGGGGAGAATCTTGGGTTTTTCTCGAGTGGCGGCTGGAAGCCTAGGGTACCTGTCGGGTTGCGAGGGGGATCTCAGGAACTTGCTCGTGTGGCCCCAGGAAAATCAGGTCACCTTTCCTGTTAGAAAGGGTACTTCGGAATTTCTCTCGAGGCGTGGAATGTGAATTGGGCCTCACCTAGATATGAGTCCGTTAATTGTGTGCTTCTCTCCAGTGGGGACGGGTTCCTAAGGGTGATTTTTGTGTCCCAGAAATGGTGTCAAGTACCCGTTCGATTTTAAGCGGGGATGTGGGATTTCTCTTGAGACTTGCAGGGGAAATTTTCCTCATCTCACCGTCAGTGGAGAATCTTGCGGTTTTTCTCGAGTTGCGTCGGGAAGCTTCCAGTCCTTCTCTTGTTGCGACGGGGACCTCAGGAACTCACTCGCATAGTCCCTGGGAAGTCAGTTCTCCTTTCGTTTTTGTAGGGGAATTTCGGGATTACTCTCGAGGCATGGAATAGGAATAGGGCCTCAACTAAAGTGGAGTCCATAAATTGTGTTCTCCTCTCACGTGGGGTCAGCTATGTCAGGGAATGTCTTGAGTCGCATAAAGGGTGTCAAGTACCTGTTCGAGTTTAAGCGGGAATGTGGGATTTCTCTTGAGACTCTGCAGGGGAAATTTTCCTCACCTTGCCTTGAGTGCAGAACATGTGGTTTTTCTCGAGTTTCTTCAGGAAGCTTGGGGTCCTTCTCGAGTTGCGATGGGGGGAACTCAGGAACTGTCTCGTGTACTCCCTGGGAAGTCAGGTCTCCTTTCATTTTGGTAGGGGAACATCGGGATTACTCTCGAGGCGTGGAATGGGAATAGGGCCTCATCTAAAGTTGAGTCCATAAATTGTGATCTCCTCTCAAGTGGGGACAGCTCTGTCTGGCAATGTCTTGAGTCGCATAAAGGGTATCAACTACCCTTTCGCGTTTCAAGTAGGAATGTGGGATTTCTCTTTAGACTCTGCATGGTAAATTTTCCTCATCTCCCCTTGAGTGCAGATTCTTCTGTTTTTTCACGAGTTTTGGCGGAAGGCTTGTGGTCCTTTTCGAGTTGCGACAGGGACCTCAGTAACTGTTGAAACTCTAAAGAGGAAATATTCCTCATATCACCTTCAGCGCAGAATACAGTGGAATTTCTCGAGTTGTGGAGGGAAGCTTCGGGTTCTCCTCGAGATGCGACAGGGACCTCAGGAACTCGATCGTGTAGTCACTGGGAAGTCAGATCTCCTTTCGTTTTGGTAGGGGAACAGCGGAATTACTCTCAAGGCGTGGAATTGGAATTGGGCCTCACCTAAAGTTGAGTCCATAAATTATGTTCTCCTCTCAAGTGGGGACAGCTATGTCAGTCAATGTCTTGAGTCGCATAAAGGGTTTCAAGTACTCGTTTGAGTTTCAAGCGGGAATGTGTGGTTTCTCTTGAGACTCTGCAGCAGAAATATTCCTCATCTCGCATTGAGGGAAGAAACTGGTGGGTTTTCTCGAGTTGCAGCGGAAAGCTTGGGCTCCTTCTCGAGTTGCGACGGGGACCTCCAGAATTCGCTTGTGTTGTCCCAGGGATGTCAGGTCTCAAATCGTGTTAGAAGAGGAACCTCGGGATTCCGCTCGTGGTGTGGAATGTGATTTGTGTCTCATCGTTTATTGATTCCGTTTATTGTGTGCTCCTCTCCAGTGGGGATGGTTTATTCAGGGATCTTCTTCTGTTGCAGAAAGATATTCAAGTATCCTTTGGAGTCAAGCGGGAATGTGTGATTTCTCTTGAGACTCGGCAGCAGAAATATTCCATATCTCGCATTGAGGGGAGAATCTTGGGTTTTTCTCGAGTTGCGGCTGGAAGCATGGGTTACCTTTCGGGATGGGACGGGCATCTCAAGAACTCGCTCGTGTGGCCCCAGGAAGTCAGGTCTCCTTCCCTGTTGGAAACGGTACTTCAGAATTTCTCTCGAGGCGTGGAATGTTAATTGGGCCTCATCTAAATATGAGTCCGATAATTGTGTGCTCCTCTCCAGTGGGGACAGGTTCCCAAGGGTCCTTTTTGTGTCGCAGAAATGGTGTCCATATCCCGTTCGATTTTAAACGGGGATGTGGGATTTCTCTTGAGACTCTGCATGGGAAATATTCCTCATCTCACCTTGAGTGCAGAATCTTGTGGTTTTTCTCGAGTTTCGGAGGGAAGATTGGAGTCCTTCTCGTGTTGCGACGGTGACCTCAGGAACTCGCTCGGGTAGTCCCTGGGAAGTCAGGTCTTCTTTCCTTTTGGCAGGGGAACTTCGGGATTCCTCTCGAGGCATGGAATGGGAATAGGGCCTCATCTAAAGTTGAGTCCATAAATCGTGTTCTCCTCTCAGTTGGGGACAGCTATGTCAGTCAATGTCTTGAATCGCTTAAAGGGTTTCAAGTACTGGTTTGAGTTTCAATCGGGAATGTGGGATTTCTCTTGAGACTCTGCAGGGGAAATTTTCCTCATCTCGCCTTGAGTGCAGATTCTTGTGGTTTTTCTCAAGTTGCCGTTGGGATATTGGGATCCTTCTCAAGTTTCGACGGGCACCAGTGACTCGCTCATGTTGCCCCAGGGAAGTCAGGTCTCCTTTCGTGTTAGAAGGGAAACTTCGGGATTTTTCTCGAGACGTGCAATGGGAATAGGAAGTCATCTAGAGATGAGTCCGTAAATTGTGTGCTCCTCTCCAGAAGGGATGGCTTAGTCAGGGAACTTTTATGGTTGCAGAAAGGGTGTCAAGTACC
This sequence comes from Moschus berezovskii, assembly GCF_049115385.1. Lineage (NCBI taxonomy): Eukaryota > Metazoa > Chordata > Mammalia > Artiodactyla > Moschidae > Moschus > Moschus berezovskii. The sequence continues at coordinate 86,588,019 of NC_142474.1, forward strand.
CATTAGAATTTCAATTGGGAATGTGTGATTTCCCTTGAGACTCTGCAGCAGAAAATTCCTCATCTCGCATTGATGGGGAAATTCGTGGTTTTTATGGAGTTGCGGCAGAAAGTTTGTAGGCCCTCTCGAGTTGCGACAGTGACCTCAGAACCTAGCTCTTTTTACTTCAGGGAGGTCAGATCACCTTTGTTGTTGCAAGGGGAGCTTCGGGATTACACTCAGGGCGTAGAGTGGGAATAGGGCCTCATCTAAAATTGAGTCCATAAATTGTGTTCTCCTCTCCAGTGGGGACAGCTATGTCAAGGAATGTCTTGGGTCGCATACAGTGTTTCAAGTCCCGGTTCGAGTTTCAAGCGGGAATGTGGGATGTCTCTTGAGACTCTGCTTGGGAAAGTTTCCTCATCACATCTTGAGTGCACAGTCTTGTGGTTTTTCTCGAGTTGCAGCGGGAAGCTTGGCCTCCTTCTCGAGTTGTGAAGGGGACCTCAGGAAATCGATCGTGTTGTCCCAGGGATATCAGGTCTCCAATCGTGTTGGAAGGGGAATCTCGGGATTCCGCTCGTGGCATGGAGTGTGATTTGGGTCTCATCTTTTATTGATTCCGTTTATTGTGTGCTCCTCTCCAGTGGGGATGGCATCGTCAGGGATCTTTTTATATTACAGAAAGCGTTTCAAGTACCCTTTCGAGTTTCAAGCGGGAATGTGGGATTTCTCTTGAGATTCTGCAGCAGAAATTTTCCTCATCTCGCATTGAGGGGAGAATCTTGTGGCTTTTCTTGAGTTGCGGCTGGAAGCTTGGGGTCAATTCAGGTTCTGACGGGGATCTCAGGAAGTCTCTCCTGTTGCCCCAGGGAAGTCAGGTCTCCTTTCCTAATGGAAAGGGGACTTCGGGATTTCCCTTGAGGCGTGGAAGGTGAATTGGGCCTCATCTAGAGAGGAGTCCGATAATGTTGTGCTCCTCTCCAGTGGGGACTGCTTAGTAAGGGTCGTTTTAGTGTCGGAGAAATGGTGTCAAGTAGCCATTCGAATTTAAGTGGGAATGTGTGATTTCTCTTGAGACTATGCAGCAGAAATTTTCCTCATGTTGGATTGAGGAGAGAATCTTGTTTCTTTTCTTGAGTTGCACCTTAAGCTTGGGGTCCCTTTCGGGTTGAGACGGGGATTTCAGGAACTCGCTCCTGTTGCCCCAGGGAAGTCAGGTCTCATTTCATGTTGGAAAGGGTACTTCGGGATTTCCCTCGAGGTGTGGAATGGAAATTGGGCCTAATCTAGTGATGAGTCCGATAATTGTGTGCTCCTCTCCAGTGTGGACTGCATAGTAAGGGTCGTTTTTGTGCGGGAGAAATGGTGTCAAATACCCGTTCGAGTTTAAACGGGAATGTGTGATTTCTCTTGAGACTCTGCATAGGAAATTTTCCTCATCTCACCTTGAATGCAGAATCTTCTGGTTTTTCTCAAGTTGTGGCAGGTAGATTGGGTTCCTTCTCGAGTTGCGACAGGGACCTCAGGAACTCACTCGTGTAGTCCCTGGGAAGTCAGGTATCCTTTCGTTTTGGTTCGGGATTCCACTCGAGGCGTGGAATAGGAATAGGGCCTTATCTAAAGTTGAGTCCATAAATTGTGTCTCCTCTCAAGTGGAGACAGCTATGTCAGTCAATGTCTTGAGTCGCATAAAGGGTGTCAAGTACTTGTTTGAGTTTCAAGCGGAAATGTGGGATATCTCCTGAGTCTCTGCAGGGGAAATTTTCCTCACCTCTCCTTGAGTGCAGATTCTTGTGGTTTTCCTCAAGTTGCGGTTGGGATATTGGGCTCCTTCTCGAGTTTCAACTGGCACTTCAGTAACTCGCTCGTGTTGTCCCAGGGAAGTGCGATCTCCTTTTGTGTTGTAAGTGAAACTTCGGGATTTTCTTGAGACGTGCAATGGGAATTGTAAGTCATCTAGAAATGAGCCCGTAAATTCTGTGATCCTCTCCAGAAGGGACAGCTGTCAGGGAAATTTTATGGTTGCAGAAAGGGTGTCAAGTACTCGTTCGAATTTCAAGTGGGAATGTGGGATTTCCCTTGAGACTGTGCAGCAGAATATTGCTCATCTCGCATTGATGGGGAAATTCGTGGTTTTTATGGAGTTGCGGCAGGAAATTTGTAGGCCCTCTCGAGTTGTGACAGTGACCTCAGAACCTAGCTATTTTTACATCAGGGAGGTCCGGTCACCTTTCTTGTTGCAAGCAGAACTTTGGGATTACACTCGAGGTGTAGAATGGGAATAGGGCCTCACCTAAAATTGAGTCCATAAATTGTGTTCTCCTCTCCAGTGGGGATAGCTATGTCAAGGAATGTCTTGGGTCGCAGATAGTGTGTCAAGTCCAGGTTCCAGTTTCAAGCGGGAATGTGGGATTTCTCTTTAGACTCTGCACGCGATATTTTGCTCATCTCACTTTGAGTGCAGAATCTTGCGGTTTCTCTCAAGTTGCAGAGGGAAGTTGGGTTCCATCAGTGTTGTGATGGCGATCTCCAGGACTCGCTGGTGTTTTCCCAGTGACGTCAGGTCTCCAGTCATGTCGGAAGGGGAACCTCGGGATTCCGCTCGTGGCGTGAAATGTGATTTGAGTCTCATCTTGTGTTGAGTCCTTTAATGTGTGCTCCTCTCCAGCGGGGACGGCTTAGTCAGGGAACTTTTTGTGCTGCAGAAAGGGTTTCAAGTGCCCTTTCGAGTTTCAAGCAGGAATGTGGGATTTCTCTTGAGACTCTGCAACAGAAATGTTCCTCATCTCACCTTGAGTGCAGAATCTTGTGGTTTATCTCGAGTTGTGGCGGGATTTGGAGTCCTTCTCGAGTTGGTTCGGGTATCTCAGGAATTCGCTCTTGTTGCCACAGGGAAGTCAGGTCTCCTTTCCTGTTGGAAAGGGTACTTCGGGATTTCCCTCGAAATGTGAATTGGGCCTCATCTAGAGATGAGTCCGATAATTGTTTGTTCCTCTCCAGTAGGGATGGCTTAGTAAGGGTCGTTTTGGTGTCGGAGAAATGGTGTCAAGTACCCGTTCAAGTTTAAGTCGGAATGTGTGATTTCTCTTGAGACTACGCAGGGGAAATTTTCCTTATCTCACCTTGAGTGCAGAATATTTTTTGTTTATTTCGAGTTGCTCCGGGAAGCTTGGAGTCCTTCTCGTGTTGTGATGGGACCCTCAGGAGATTGCTCATGTAGTTTCTGGGAAGTCAGGGCTCCTTTCGTTTTGGTAGGGGAACATCTGGATTACTCACGAGGCATGGAATGGGAATAGGGCCTCATCTTAAGTTGAGTCCATAAATTGTGTTCTCCTCTCCAGTGGGGACAGTGATATCAAGGGATGTCATGGGTCGGATATAGTGTCTCAAGTCCCGGTTCTAGTTTCAAGTGGGAATGTGTGGTTCTTCTTGAGACTCTGCAGCAGAAATGTTCCTCATCTCGCATTGAGGGGAGAATCTTGTGGTTTTTCTCTAGCTGCAGCGGGAAGTTTGGGCTCCTTCTCGAGTTGCAACGGGGACCTCCGGAACTCGCTCATGTTGTCCCAGGGACGTCAGGTCTCCAAGCGTGTTAGAAGGGGAACCTCGGGTTTCCGCTCGTGGTGTGGAATGTGATTTGGGTCTCATATTTTATTGATGCACTTTATTGTGTGTTCCTCTCCAGTGAGGACGGCTTAGTCAGGGATATTCTTCTATTGCAGAAAGATTTTCAAGTACCCTTTAGAGTCAAGCAGGTATTTGTGATTTGGAAAGAGTACTTCAGAATTTCTCTCTAGGCGTGGAATGTGAATTGGGTGTCATCTAGATACGAGTCCGTTAATTTTGTGCTCCTCTCCAGTGGGGACGGGTTCCTAAGTGTTCTTTTTGTGTCGCAGAAATGCTGTCAAGTATCCGTTCGATTTTAAGAGGGGATGTGGGATTTCTCTTGAGACTCTGCAAGGGAAATTTTCCTCATCACGCCTTGCTTGTAGAATCTTGGGTTTTTCTCGAGTTGAAGCGGGAAGCTTGGGCTCCCGACCTGAGGAATTTGATCGTGTTGCCCCATGGAAGTCACGTCTCCTTTCGTGTTGGAAGGGAAACTTCGGGATTATTCTCGAGTCGTGCAATGGGAATTTGAAGTCATCTAGAGATGAGTCCGTTAATCGTGTGCTCCTCTCCAGTAGGGATGGCTTAGTCAGGGAACTTTTATGGTTGCAGAAAGGGTGTCAAGTCCCCGTTCGAATTTCAAACGGGAATGTCGTATTTCACTTCAGACTCTGTAGCAGAAAATTACTCATCTCGCATTGATGGGGGAATCTCGTCATTTTCATCGACTCGTGGCTGGAAGATTTTAGGCCTTCTCGAGTTGTGACAGTGACCGCAGAACCTAGCTATTTTTACATCAGGGAGGTCAGGTCACCTTTCTTGTTGCAAGGAGAGCTTTGGGGTTACACTTGAGGCGTAAAATGGGAATAGGGCCACATCTAAAACTGAGTCCATAAATTGTGTTCTACACTCCAGTGGGGACAGCTATGTCAAGGAATGTCTTGGGTCACATATAGTGTGTCATGGAACCTCGGGATTCCACTAGTGGTGTGTAATGTGATATGAGTTTCATCTTTTGTTGAATCCGTAAATTGTGTGCTCCTCTCCAGTGGGGACGGCTTAGTCAGGGATCTTTTTGTATAGCAGAAAGGGTTTCAAGTACCCTTTCGAGTTTCAAGCGGGAATGTGTGATTTCTCTTGAGACTCTGAAGTAGAAACATTCCTAATCTCTCATTGAGAGGAAAATCTTGTGGTTTTTCTCGAGTTGTGGCTGGAAGCTTTTGGTCCCTTTTGGGTTGTGAGGGAATCTCAGGAACTCACTCGTGTTGCCCCAGGGAAGTCAAGTCTCCTTTCCTGTTGGAGAGGGTACTTTGGGAATTCTCTAGAGGCGTGGAATGTGAATTGGGCCTCATCTATAAATGAGAATCTTTTGGTTTTTCTCAAGTTGCGGCGGGAAGCTTGGGGTCCTTCAACAGTTGGAACAGGGACTTCAGGAACTCGCTCATGTAGTCCCTGGGAAGTCAGGTCTTCTTTCGTTTTGGTAGGGGAACATCAGGTTGAATCTCGAGGCGTGGAATGGGAATAGGGCCTCATCTAAAGTTGAGTCTGTAAATTGTGTTCTCCTCTCAAGTGGCGACAGCTATGTCAGGGAATGTCTTGAGTCGCCTAAAGGGTGTCAAGTAGCTGTTCGCGTTTCAAGCCAGAATGTGGGTTTTTTCTTGAAACTCTAAAGAGGAAAATTTCCTCATATCACCTTGAGTGCAGAATACTGTGTTATTACTCGAGTTGAGGAGGGAAGCTTCGAGTCCTCCTCAAGTTGCGACAGGGACCTCAGGAACTCGATCGTGTAATCGCTGGGAAGTCAGGTCTCCTTTCATTTTGGTAGGGGAACAGCGGGATTACTCTCAAGGATTGGAAGTGGAATTGGGCCTTATCTAAAGTTGAGTCCATAAATTGTGTTCTCCTCTCAAGTGGGGACAGCTATGTCAGGGAATGTCTTGAGTCGCCTAAAGGGTGTCAAGTACCCGTTCCCGTTTCAATCGGGAATGTGGGATTTCTCTTGAGACTCTGCAGGGGAAATTTTCCTCAGCTCACCTTGAGTACAGAAAATTGTGGTTTTTCTCAAATTGCGGCGGGAAGCTTGGGCTCCTTGTCGAGTTGCAAAAGGACACCAGGAACTTTCTCGTGTAGTCCCTGGCAAGAGGGATCGTCTTACAATTTGGTAGGGGAACATCGGGATTACTCTCAAAGTATGTAATGGGAATAAGGCCTCATCTAAAGTTAAGTCCATAATATGTGTTCTCTTCTCATGGGAATTGCTACGTCAGGGAATGTCTTGAGTCGCATAAAGGGTGTAAGTACCCGTTTGCGTTTCAATCGGGAATGTGGGATTTCTCTTGAGACTCTGCAGGGGAAATTTTCCTCAGCTCACCTTGAGTGCAGAATGTTGTGGTTTTTCTCGAAATGCGGAGGGAAGCTTGGGGTCCGTCTCGATTTGCGACAGTGACCTCAAGAACTCACTCGTGTAGTCCCTGGGAAGTCAAGTCTCCTTTCTTTTTGGTAGGGGAACATCAGGATTACTCTCGAGGCGTGGAATGGAAATAGGGCCTCATCTATGTTAAGTCCATAAATTGTGTTCTCCTCTTAAGCTCTGACAGCTATGTCATGGATTGACTTGAATTGCATAAAGTTGTCTAGTACCCGTTCGATTTTCAAGCAGGAATGTGGGATTTCTCTTGACACTCTGCAGGGGAAATTTTCCTCATCTCACCTTGATGCAGAATCTTGTGGTTTTCCTCGAGTTGCGTCGGGAAGCTTGTTGTCCTTCTCGAGTTTGGACAGGGACCTTAGGAACTCGCTCGTGAAGATCCTGGGAAATCAGGTCTTCTTTGGTTTTGGTAGGGGAACATCAGGATTACTCTCGAGCTTGAGAAGGGAATAGGCCCTAATCTAAAGTTGAGTCCATAAATTGTGATTTCCTCTCAAGTGCGGACAGATATGTCAGGAATGTCTTGAGTCACAATAAGGGTGTCAAATACCCTTTCCCATTTCAAGCAGGAATGTGGGATTTCTCTTGAGATTCTACAGGGGAAATTTTCTCATCTCACCTTGAGTGCAGAAGCTTGTGGTTTTTATCGAGTTGGGGCGGGAAGATTGGGATCCTTCTCAAGTTGCGACAGGGACCAGAGGAACTCGCTCGGGTAGTCCCTGGGAAGTCAGGTCTCCTTTCGTTTTGGTAGGGGAACATCGGGATTACTCTCAAGGCGTGGAGTTGTAATTGGGCCTCATCTAAAGTTGAGTCCATAAATTGTGTTCTCCTCTCAAGTGGGGACAGCTATGTAAGGGAATATCTTGAGTCGCATAAAGGGTGTCAACTACCCATTTGCGTTTCAAGCGGGAATGTGGGATTTCTCTTGAAACTCTGCAGGGGAAATTTTCCTCAGCTCACCTTGAGTGCAAATTATTGTCGTTTTTCTCGAGTTGCGGTGAGAAGCTTGGGGTCCATCTCTATATGCGACAGGGTCCTCAGGAACTCGCCCTTGTATATCCTGGGAAATCACGTCTTCTTTAGTTTTGGTAGTGGAACATCAGGATTACTCTCGAGCATCAGAAGGGAATAAGGCCTCATCTAAAGTTGAGTCCATAAATTGTGTTCTCCTCTCAAGTGGGGACAGCTATGTCAGGGAAGGTCTTGAGTCACCTAAAGGGTTTCAAGTACCCATCGCTTTAAATAGGGAATGTGGGATTTCTCTTGAGACGCTGCAGGGGATATTTTCCTCAGCTCACCTTGATTGCAGATTACTGTGGTTTTTCTCGTGTTGCGCCGGGAAGCTTGGGGTCTGTTTCGATTTGCAACAGTGACCTCAGAAAGCCGCTCGTGTAGTCCGTGGAAAGTCAGGTCTCCTTTCGTTTTGGTAGGGGAACATCGGGATTACTCTCAAGGCGTGGAGTTTTAATTGGGCCTCATCTAAATTTGAGTCCATAAATTGTGTTCTCCTCTCAAGATCGGACAGCTACATCAGGGATTGTCTTGAGTCGCATCAAGGGTGTCAAGTACCCGTTCTCTTTTCAATTGGGAATGTGCGATTTCTCTTAAGACTCTGCAGGTGAAATTTTCCTCATCTCACCTTGAGTGCAGAATCTTGTGGTTTATCTCGAGTTGCGTCGGGAAGCTTGTGATCCTTCTCGTGTTTCCACATGGACCTTAGAAACTCGCTTGTGAAGTTCCCGGGAAATCAGGTCTTCTTTGGTTTTGATAGGGGAACATCGGAATTACTCTCATGGCATGGAAAGGCACTGGGGCCTCATCTAAAGTTGAGTCCATAAATTGTGTTCTCCTCTCAAGTGGGGACAGGTATGTCAGGGAATGTCTTGAGTCGCCTAAAGGGTGTCAAGTACCTGTTCGCGTTTCAATCGGGAATGTGGGATTTCTCTTGAGACTCTGCAGGGTAAATTTTCCTCAGCTCACCTTGAGTGCAGATTATTGTGGTTTTTCTCGAGTTGCGGCGGGAAGCTTGGAGTCCGTCTGGATTTGTGACAGGGACGTCAGGAACTCGCTCGTGTAGTCCCTGGGAAGTCAGGTCCTTTCGTTTTGGTAGGTGAAAATTGGTATTACTATCCAGGCGTGGAATGGGAATAGGGCTTCATCTAAAGTTGATTCCATAAGTTGTTTTCTCCACTCAGTTTCGGACAGCTATGTCAGGGATTGTCTTGAGTCGCATGAAGGGGGTCAAGTACCCGTTATCTTTTCAAGCGGGAATGTGGGATTTTTCTTGAGACCCTGCAAGGGAAATTTTCCTCATCTCACCTTGAGTGCAGAATCTTGTGGTGTTTCTTCAGTTGCGTCAGGAAGCTTGTGGTCCTTCTCGTGTTTCCACATGGACCTTAGGAACTCGCTCATGAAGATCCCGGGAAATAGGTCTTCTTTGGTTTTGGTAGGGGAACATTGGGATTACTCTCGAGGAATGGAATGGCAATAGGGCCGCATCTAAAGTTGAGTCCATAAATTATGTTCTCCTCTCAAGTGGGGACAGCTATGTCAGGGAATGTCTTGAGTTGTATAAAAGGTGTCAAGTACCCGTTCGAGTTTCAAGTGGGAATGTGGGATTTCTCTTGAACTCTGCAGGGGAAATTTTCCTCAGCTCACCTTTAGTGTAGAATATTGTGGTTTTTCTCGAGTTTGTGCAGGAAGCTCGGAGTCCTTCTCGAGTTGCGACAGGGATCTCAGGAACTCGGTCGTGTACTCCCTGGGAAGTCAGGACTCCTTTCATTTTGTTAGGGGAACCTCAGTATTACTCTCGAGGCGTGGAATGGGAATAGGGCCTCATCTAAAGTTGAGTCAATAAATTTTGTTCTCCTCTCAAGGGGGGACAGCTATGATAGGGAATGTCTTGAGTCGCCTAAAGGATGTCAAGTACCCCTTCTCTTTTCAAGCAGAAACGTGGGATTTCTCTTGAGACTCTGCAGGGGAAATTTTCCTCATCTCGCCTTGAGTGCAGAATCTTGTGGTTTTTCTCGAGTTGCGGCTGGAAGCATGGGCACCTTCTTGAGTTGCAACGGGGACCTCCGGAATTCGTTCGTGCTGTCCCAGGGACTTCAGGTCTCCGATCGTGTTAGAGGGGGAACCTCGGGATTCCGCTCATGGCGGGAAATGTGATTTGGGTCTCATCTTTTATTGATTCCGTTTACTGTGTGCTCTTCTCGAGTGGGGATGGCTTAGTCAGGGATCTTCTTCTGTTGCTGAAAGACTTTCAAATACCCTTTAGAGTCAAGCGGGAATGTGTGATATCTCAGAGACTATGCAACAGAAATATTCCTCATCTCGCATTGAGGGAAGAATCTTGGGTTTTTCTCGAGTTGCGGCTGGAAGCATGGGGTACCTTTCGGGTTGCGATGGGGATCTCAGGAACTCACTCGTGTGGCTACAGGAAAGTAAGGTCTCCTTTTCTGTTGGAAAGGGTACTTCAGAATTTCTCTCGAGGCATGGAATGTGAATTGGGCCTCATCTAGATATGAGTCCGTTAATTGTGTGCTCCTCTCCAGTGAGGACAGGTTCCTAAGTGTTCTTTTCTGTGTCGCAGAAATGGTGTCAAGTACCCGTTCGATTTTAAGCGGGGATGTTCGATTTCTCCTGAGACTCTGCAGCAGAAATGTTCCTCATCTCGCACTGAGGGGAGAATCTGGTGGTTTTTCTCGAGTTGCAGCGGGAAGCTTGGAGTCCTTCTCGTGTTGCGACAGGGACCTCAGGAAATCGCTCCCATAGTCCCTGGGAAGTCAGGTCTCCTTTCGTTTTGGTGCGGGAACTAGGGGATTATTCTCGAGGCATGTAATTGGAATAGGGCCTCATCTAAGTTGAGTCCATAAATTGTGTTCTTCTCTCAGTGGGGACAGCTATGTCAGGGAATGTCTTGAGTCTCATAAAGGTGTCAAGTACTCATTCGCGTTTAAGTGGGAATGTGGGATTTCTCTTGAGACTCTGCAGGGGAAATTTTCCTCATCTCGCCTTGAGTGTAGAATCTTGTGGTTTTTCTCGAGGGTCGGCAGGATGCTTTGGGTCCTTCTCGAGTTGTGATTGGTACCTCAGTAACTCGTTCGTGTTGCCCCAGGGAATTCAGTTCTCCTTTCGTGTTGGAAGGGAAACTTCAGAATATTCTCGAGGCGTGGATAGGGAACTGGAAGTGATCTAGAGATGAGTCCGTTAATTGTGTACTCCTCTCCAGTGGGGACAGATTAGTCAGGGATATTTTTCTGTCGCAGAAAGATTTTCAAGTACCCTTTAGAGTCAAGCGGGAATGTGTGATTTCGCTTGAGACTCTCTAGCAGAAATGTTCCTCATCTCGCAATGAGGGGAGAATCTTCAGTATTTCTCAAGTTGGGCCTGGAAGCTTGGGGTCCATTTCAGGTTGCGACGGGGATTGCAGAAACTCGCTTGTGTGGCAACAGGGAAGTCAGGTCTCCTTTCCTGTTGGAAAGGGTACTTCAGGATTTCTCTCGAGTCGTGGAATGTGAATTGGGCCTCATCAAGATACGCGTCCATTAATTCCGTGCTCCTCTCCAGTGGTGACGGGTTCCTAAGTGTTCTTTTTGTGTCACAGAAATGGTGTCAAGTATCCGTTCGATTTTAAGAGGGGATGTGGGTTTCTCTTGAGACTCTGCAGGGGAAATTTTCCTCATCTCACCTTGAGTGCAGAATCTTGTGGCTTTTCTCGAGTTACGGCAGGAAGCTTGGAGTCCTTCTCGTGTTGCGACGGGGACCTCATGTAATCGCTCGCATAGTCCCTGGGAAGTCAGGTCTCCTTTCGTTTTGATAGGGGAACTTCAGGATTACTCTCGAGGCGTGGAATGGGAATAGGGTCTCATGTAAGATGAGACCATAAAATGTGTTCTCTTCTCAAGTGGGGACAGCTATGCCAGGGAATGTCTTCAGTGGCATAACGGGTGTCAAGTACCCGTTCGAGTTTAGGCAGGAATGTGGGATTTCTCTTGAGACTCTACAGGGGAAATTTTCCTCATCTCACCTTGAGTGCAGAATCTTGTGGTTTATCTCGAGTTGCATCGGGAAGCTTATGGTCCTTCTCGAGTTTGGACAGGGACCTTAGAAACTCGCTCGTGAAGTTCCTGGGAAATCAGGTCTTCTTTGGTTTTTAGGGGAATATCGGGATTAATCTCTAGGCGTTGAATTGGAATAGGGCCTCATCTAAAGTTGAGTCCATAAATTGTGTTCTCCACTCAAGAGGGGACAGTTATGTCAGGAAATATCTTGAGTCCCATAAAGGGTGTCAACTACCCATTCGCGTTTCAATCGGGAATGTGGGATTTCTCTTGAGACTCTGTAGGGAAAATTTTTCTTAACTAACCTTGAGTGGAGAATATTGTGGTTTTTCTCGATTTGCGGCGCGAAGCTTGGGTTCAGTTTTGATTTGCCTCAGGGACGTCAGGAACTCAATCGTGTAGTCCCTGGGAAGTCAGCTCTCCTTTCGTTTTAGTAGAGGAACATCGGGATTAATCTCGAGGCGTGGAATGACAATAGGGCCTCATGTAAAGTTGAGACCATAAATTGTGTTCTCCTCTCAAGTTCGGACAGCTACGTCAGTGATTGTCTGGAGATGCATAAAGGGTGTCAAGTACCCGTTCGCTTTTCAAGCGGGAATGTGGGATTTCTCGAGACTCTGCACGGGAAATTTTCCTCATCTCACCTTGAGTGCAGAATCTTCTGGTTTTTTCTTGAGTTGCGTTGGGAAGCTTATGGTCCTTCTCGAGTTTCCACATGGACCTTGGGAAGCTCGTGAAGATCCAGGGAAATCAGGTCTTCTTTGGTTTTTGTAGGGGAACATCGGGATTACTCTCGAGGCATGGAATGGCAATAGGGCCTCATCTAGAGTTGAGACCATAAATTGTGTTCTCCTTTCAAGGGGGGAAGCTATGTCAGGGAATGTCTTGAGTCACCTAAAGGGTGTCAAGTACCCATTCCCGATTCAAGTGGGAATGTGGGATTTCTCTTGAAACTCTGCAGGGGAAATTTTCCTCAGCTCGCCTTGAGTGCAGAATTTTGTGGTTTATCTCGAGTTGCGTGGGAAGCTTTGGGGTCCTTCTCGAGTTGTGCCAGGGATCTCAGGAACTAGCTTGTGTAGTCAGGGCTCTTTCGTTTTGGTAGGGGAATATTGGGATTACTCTCAAGGCCTGGAGTTGGAAGTGGGCCTCATCTAAAGTTGAGTCCATAAATTGTGTTCTCCTCTCAAGTGGGGACAGTTATGTCAGGGAATGTCTTGAGTTGTATGAAAGGTGTCACGTACCCGTTTGAGTTTCAAGCGGGAATGTGGGATTTCTCTTGAGACTCTGCAGGGAAAATTTTCCTCATCTCACCTTGAGTGCAGAATCTTGTGATTTTTCTTGAGTTGTGGCAGGAAGCTTTGAGTCCTTCTCGAGTCAGGGATCTTTGCGACAGGGATCTCAGGAACTCGGTCATAGGTCCCTGGGTGTCAGGTCTCCTTTCATTTTAGTAGGGGAACCTCAGGAATACTCTCGATGGTTGGAATGGGAATAGGGCCTCATCTAAAGTTGAGTCCATAAATTGTGTTCTCCTTTCAAAGGGGGAAAGTTATGTCAGGGAATGTCTTTATTCACCTAAAGGGTGTCAAGTACACCTTCTCTTTTCAAGCTGGAATGTGTGATTTCTCTTTAGACTCTGCATGGGAAATTTTCCTCATCTCACCTTGACTGCAGAGTCTTGTGGTTTTTCTCGAGTTGTGTCAGGAAACTTGTGGTCCTCCTCGAGTTTCAACAGGGACCTTAGAAATTCACTCGTGAAGATCCTGGGATATCTTTACTTTTTTGGTTTTGGTAGGGGAACATCAGGATTTCTCTCGAGCATGAGAAAGGAATAGGGCCTCATCACAATTTGAGTCCATAAATTGTGTTCTCCTCTCAAGTGAGTACAGCTATGTCAAGGAATGTCTTGAGTCACATCACGGGTGTCAAGTACCCGTTCGTGTTTCCTTCGGGAATGTGGGATTTCTCTTGAGACTCTGCAGGGGATATTTACCTCATTTCGCCTTGAGTGCAGAATCTTGTGGTTTTTCGCGAGTTGCTGTGGTAAACTTTGGTCCTTCTCGAGTTGCAACGGGGACCTCAGGAACTCGCTCGTGTTGCCCCGGGGATGTCAGGTGTCCAATCGTGATGGAATGGGAACCTTGATATTCCGCTCGTTGTGTGGAATGTGACTTAGGTTTCACCTTGTGTTGAGTTCGTTTATTGTGTTTTCCTCTCCAGTGGTTCAGATTATTCAGGGATCTTTTTCTGTCGCAGAAAGTGTTTCAAGTACCCTTTCTAGTTTCAAGGGTAAATGTGTGATTTCTCCTGAGATTCTGCAGCAGAAATTTCCCTCATCACACATTGCGGGGAGAATCTTGTGGCTTTTATTGAGTTGCAGCTGAAAACTTGGGGTCCCTTTCGGGTTGTGACAGGGATCTCAGGAACTCGCTCCTGTTGCCCCAGGGAAGTCAGATCTCCTTTGCTGTTGGAAAGGGGATTTCCCGATTTCCCTCCAGGCGTGGAATGTGAATTGGGCCTCATCTAGAGATGAGTCCGATAATTGTGTGCTCCTCTCCAGTGGTGACGGCTTAGTAATGGTCGTTTTTGTGTCAGAGAAATGATGTCAAGTAGCCGTTCGAATTTAAGCGGGAATGTGTGATTTCTTTTGAGACTATGCAGGGACAATTTTCCTCATCTCACCTTGAGTGCAGAAACTTGTGGTTTATCTCGAGTTGTGGCGGGAAGCTTGGGGTCCTTCTCGAGTTGCGATGGGGCCCTCAGGAACTTGCTCATGTAGTTTCTGGGAAGTCAGTGCTCCTTTCGTTTTGGTAGGGGAACTCGGGATTATTCAGGAGGCTTGGAATGGGAGTAAGGCCTCATCTAAATTTGAGTCCATATATTGTGTTCTCCTCTCCAGTGGGGACAGCAATATCAAGTAATGTCATGGGTCACATATAGTGTGTCAAGTCCTGTTCGAGTTTCAAGCGCGAATGTTTGGTTTCTCATGAGACTCTGCAGCAGAAATGTTCCTCATCTCGCATTGAGGGGAGAATCTTTGGTTTTTCTCGAGTTGCAGCTGGATGCATGGGGTACGCTTTGGGTTGCGACAGGGATATCAGGAACTCGCTCATGTGGCCCCAGGAAAGTCAGGTCTCCTTTCCTGAAGTAAAGGGTAGTTCAGAATTTCTCTTGAGGCGTGGAATGTGAGTTGGGATTCATCTAGATATGAGTCCAATAATTGAGTGTTCCTCTCCAGTGGGTAGGGGTTCCTAAGGGTTCTTTTTGTGTCGCAGAAATGGTGTCAAGTATGCGTTCGATTTTAAGCGGGGATGTGGGATTTCTCTTGGGACTCTGTATGGGAAATTTTCCTCATCTCACCTTGAGTGCAGAATCTTGTGGTTTTTCTCGAGTTTAGGCGGGAAGCTTGGATTCCTTCTCCTGTTGCGACGGGGACCTCAGGACCTGGCTCACGTAGTCCCCAGGAAGTCATGTCTCCTTTTGATTTGGTAGGGGAACTTCGGGATTACTCTCGAGGCGTGGAATGGGAATAGGGCCTCATCTAAAGTTGAGTCCATAAATTGTGTTTTCCTCTCAAGTGGGGACAGCTATGTCAGCGAATGACTTGAGTCGCATAAAGGGTGTCAAATACCCATTCGAGTTTCAAGCGGGAATGTGGGTTTTCTCTTGAGACTCTGCAGGGGAAATTTTCCTCATCTCACCTTGAGTGTAGAATCTTGTGGTTTTTCTCGAGTTGTTGCGGGAAGCTTTGGGTCCTTCTCGAGTTGCGACAGGGGCCTCATTAACTCGCTTGTGAAGTCCCTGGGATGTCAGGTCTCCTTTTGTTTTGGAAGGGAAACTTCGGGATTATTCTCGTGGCGTGGAATGGGAATTGGATGTCATCTAGAGTTGAGTCCATTAATTGTGTACTCCTCTGCAGTGGGGATGGCTTAGCCAGTGATCTTTTCCTGTCGTAGAAAGATTTTCAAGTACCCTTTAGAGTCAGGCAGGAATGTGTGTTTTCTCTTGAGACTCTGCAGCAGAAATGTTCCTCATCTCGCATTGAGTGGAGACTCTTAGGTTTTTCTCGAGTTGCAGCTGGAAGCTTGGGGTCCCTTTCGGGTTGTGACAGGGATGTCAGGTACTCGCTAATGTGCCCCTAGGGAAGTAAGCTCTCCTTTATTCTTGGAAAGGGTACTTCGGAATTTATCTCGAGGCGTGGAATGACAATTTGGACTCATCTATATGAGTCCGTTAATTGTGTGCTCCTCTCCAGTGGGGACGGCTTAGTAAAGGTATTGTTTTGTCGCAGAAATGGTGTCAAGTACCAATTCGAGTTTAAGCGCGAATGTCGGATTTCTCTTGAGATTCTGCAGGGGAAATTTTCCTCATCTCGCCTTGAGTGCAGAATCTTGTGGTTTTACTCGAGTTGCGGCCGGAAGCTTGGGCTCTTCTTCGAGTTGGGACGGGTACCTCAGGAATTCGCCTGTGTAGCCCCAGGGAAGTCAGGTCTCCTTCCATGTTGGAAGAGAAACTTCAGGATTATTCTAGAGTCGTGAAATGGGAATTGGAAGTAATCTAGAGATGAGTCAGTAAATTGTGTGTTCCTCTCCAGTAGGGACGTCATATCCAGGAAAATTTTATGGTTGCAGAAAGATTTTCAAGTACCCGTTCGAATTTCAAGGGGGAATGTGGTATTTCCCCTGAGACTTGGCAGCAGAAAATTCCTCATCTCACATTGATGGGGGAATCTCGTGGTTTTTATCGACTTGCACGGGAAACTTGTAGTCCCTCTCGAGTTGCAACAGTGACCTCAGAACCTAGCTCTTATTACTTCAGAGAGGTCAGGTCACCTTTCTTGTTGCAAGGAAAGCTTCGGGATTACACTCGAGGCATAGAATGGGAATAGGGCCTCATCTAAAATTGAGTCCATTAATTGTGTTCTCCTCTCCAGTGTGGACAGTTGTGTCAAGGAATGTCTTGGATCGCATATGGTGTGTCAAGTCCTGGTTCGAGTTTCAAGAGGGAATGTGAGATGTCTCTTGAGACTCTGCATGGGAAAGTTTCCTCATCTCGAGTGCAGAACCTTGTGGTTTTTATCGAGTTTCAGCGGGAATCTTGGGCTCCTTCTCGAGTTGCGAAGGGGACCTCAGGAACTCGCTCGTGTTTTCCCAGGGACGTAAGGTCTCCAATCGTCTTGGAAGGGGAATCTCGGTTTTCCGCTCGTGGCATGGAATGTGATTTGTGTCTCATCTTGTATTTAGTCCATTTATTGTGTGCTCCTCTCCAGTGGGGACGGCTTAGTCATGGAACTTTTTATTTCACAGAAAGGGTTTCAAGTACCCTTTCGAGTTTCCTGTGTGAATGTGGGATTTCTCTTAAGACTCAGCAGGGGAAATTTTCCTCATCTCACCTTGAGTGCAGAATGTTGTGGTTTTTCGCGAGTTGCAGTGGGAACCTTCGGCTCCTTCTCGAGTTGTGAAGGGGACCACAGGAACTCGCCTGTGTTGCCCCGGGGATGTCAGGTCTCCAATCGTGTTGGAAGGAGAACCTTGGGGTTCTGCTCATTGCGTGAAATGTGATTTAGGTCTCATCTTGTCTTGAGTCAGTTAATTGTGTTTTCCTTTCCAGTGTTTCGGGTTATTCAGGGATCATTTTGTGTCGCAGAAAGGGTTTCAAGTACCCTTTCGAGTTTCAAGCGGGAATGTGAGATTTCACTTGAGATTCTGCAGCATAAATATTCCTCATCTCACATTGAGGGGAAAACCTTGTGGCACTTCTCGAGTTGCGGCTGGAAGCTTGGTGTCCCTTTAGGGTTGTGACCGGGATCTCACGAACCTGCTCCTCTTGCCCCCAGCGAAGTCAGGTCTACTTTCCTGTTGGAAAGGGGACTTTGTGATTTCCCTCGAGGAGTGGAAGGTGAAATGAGCCTCATCTAGAGATGAGTCCTATAATTGTGTGCTCCTCTCCAGTGGGGACGGCTTAGTAAGGGTCGTTTTGGTGTCGGAAAAATGGTGTCAAGTAGCCGTTCGAGTTTAAGCAGGAATGTGTGATTTCTCTTGAGACTATGCAGGGGCAATTTTCCTCATCTCACCTTGAGTGCAGAATCCTGTGGTTTATCTCGAGTTGCGGCGGGAAGCTTGGGGTCCTTCTCGAGTTGCGATGGGGTCCTCAGGAACTCGCTCATGTAGTTTCTGGGAAATCAGAACTCCTTTCGTTTTGGAAGGGGAACGACAGGATTACTCATGAGGCGTGGAATAGGAATAGGGCCTCATGTAAAGTTGAGTCCATAAATTGTGTTCTCCTCAAGTGGGAATTGCTATGTCAGGGAATGTCTTGAGTCGCATAAAGGGTGTAAATACCCATTTGCGTTTTAAGCGGGAATGTGGGATTTCTCTTGAGACTCTGCAGGGGAAATTTTCCTCAGCTCACCTTGAGTGCAGAATCTTGTGGTTTTTCTCGAGTTGCGGCGGGAAGCATGGGGTCTGTCTCAAGTTGCGACAGGGACCTCAGGAACTAGCTCGTTTAGTCCCTGGGAAGTCAGGGCTCTTTCGTTTTGGTAGGGGAACATCGGGATTACTCTCAAGGCCTGGAGTTGGAATTTGGCCTCATCTAAATTTGAGTCCATAAATTGTGTTCTCCTCTCAAGTTCGGACACCTGTGTCAGGGGTTTTCTTGAGTCGCATCAAGGGTGTCAAGTACCCGTTCGCTTTTCAAGCGGGAATGTGGGATTTCTCTTGAGACTCTGCAGGGGAAATTTTCCTCATCTCACCTTGAGTGCAGAATCTTGTGGTTTTTCTCGACTTGCGTCGGGAAGCTTGTGGTCCTTCTCAAGTTTGGACAGGGACCTTAGAAACTCGCTCGTGAAGTTCCTGGGAAATCAGGTCTTCTTTGGTATTTGTAGGGGAATATCGGGATTAATCTCTAGGCGTTGAATTGGAATAGGTCCTCATCTAAAGTTGAGTCCATAAATTGTGTTCTCCACTCAAGAGGGGACAGCTATGTCAGGGAATATCTTGAGTCCCATAAAGGGTGTCAACTACCCGTTCATCTTTCAAGTGGGAATGTGGGATTTCTCTTGAGACTCTGCAGGGGAAATTTTCTTCAGCTCACCTTGAGTGCAGAATCTTGTGGTTTTTCACGAGTTGCGGCGGGAAGATTGGGGTCCTTCTCGACCTGTAGCAGGGACCTCAGGAACTCGCTCGTGTAGTCCCTGGGAAGTTAAATCTCCTTTCGTTTTGATAGTGGAACATCGGGATTGCTCTCTAGGCGTGGAATTGGAATAGGGCGTCAACTAAAGTAGAGTCCATAAATTGTGTTCTCCTCTCAAATGGGGACAGCTCTGTCAGGAAATGTCTTGAGTCGCCAAAGGGTTTCAAGAACCCGTTCACGTTTCAGTCGGAAATATGGGATTTCTCTTGAGACTCTGTAGGGGAAATTTTCCTTAACTCACCTTGAGTGGAGAATATTGTGGTTTTTCTCGAGTTGCGGCGGGAAGCTTGGGGTCAGTTTCGAGTTGCCTCAGGGACGTCAGGAACTCGATCGTGTAGTCCCTGGGAAATCAGTTCTCCTTTCGTTTTGGTAGAGGAACATCGGGATTAATCTTGAGGCGTGGAATGACAATAGGGTCTCATGTAAAGTTGAGACCATAAATTGTGTTCTCCTCTCAAGTTCAGACAGCTACGTCAGTGATTGTCTTGAGTTGCATAAAGGGTGTCCAGTAACCATTCGCTTTTCAAGCGGGAATGTGGGGTTTCTCTTGAGACTCTGCACTGGAAATTTTCCTCATCTCACCTTGAGTGCAGAATCTTGTGGTTTTTCTCGAGTTGCGGCGGGAAGCTTAAGATCCTTCTCCAGTTGTGACAGGGCCCTCAGGAACTCGCTCCTGTAGTTCCTGGGGAGTCCGTTCTCCTTTCGTATTGGTAGGGGAACATCAGGATTACTCTCGAGGCGTGGAATGGGATTAGGGCCTCATCTAAAGTTTAGTCCATAAATTCTGTTCTCCTCTCAAGTGTGGACAACTATGTCAGGGAATGTCTTGTGTCGCATCAAGGGTGTCAAGTACCCGTTCGAGTTTCAAGCAGTAATGTGGGATTTATCTTCTGTCTCTCCATGGGAAATTTTCCTCATCTCACCTTGAGTGTGGAATCTTGTGGTTTTTCTCGATTTCCGGCTACAAGCTTGGGGTCCTTTTTGAGTTTTTGTGACAGGGACCTCAGGAACTCGCTCGTGTAGTCCCTGGAAGTCAGGTCTCCTTTCGTTTTGGTAGGGGAACATGGATATTCCTCTCTATGTGTGGAATGGGAATAGGGCCTCATCTAACGTTTAGTCCATAAATAGTGTCTCCTCTCAAGTGGGGACAGCTATGTCAGGGAATGTCTTGAGTTGCCTAAAGGGTGTCAATTCCCCGTTCGCCTTTCAAACAGGAATGTGGGATTTCTCTTGAACTCTGCAGGGCAAATTTTCCTCAGCTCACCTTGAGTGCAGAATCTTGTGGTTTTTCTCGAGTTGTGGCGGGAAGCTTGGGGTCCTTCTCGAGTTGCGCCCAGGGCCTCAGGAACTTGCACGTGTAGTCCCTGGGAAGTCAGGTCTCCTTTCGTTTTGGTAGGTGAACATCGGGATTACTCTCGAGGCGTGGAATAGCAATAGGACCTCATCTAAAGATGAGTCCATAAATAGTGTTCTCCTCTCAATTGTGGACTGCTATGTCAGGGAATGTCTTGAGTCGCATCAAGGGATTCAAGTACCCGTTCGAGTTTCAAGCGGGAATGTGGGTTTTTTCTTCAGACTCTGCAGGGGACATTTTCCTCATCTCACCTTGAGTGCAGAGTCTTGTGTTTTTTCTCGAGTTGGGGTGGGAAACTTGGGGTCCTTCTCCATTTGCGAGAGGGACCTCAGGAACTCGCTTGTGTTGTCCCTGGGAAGTCAGGTTTCCTTTCGTTTCGGTAGGGTAATATCGGGATTATTCTCGAGGGGTGGAATGGGAATAGGACCTCATCTAAAGATGAGTCCATAAATTGTGTTCTCCTCTCATTGTGGACTGCTATGTCCGGCAATGTCTTGATTTGCATCAAGGGTGTCAATTACCCATTCTCGTTTCAAGTGGGAATGTGGGATTTCTCTTGAGACTCTGCAGGGGAAATTTTCCTCATGTCACCTTGAGTGCAGAATCTTGTGGTTTCTCTCGAGTTTCAGCGGGAAGCTTGGGCTCCTTCACAAGTTCCGATGGGGACCTCCAGAACTCACTCCTGTTTTCCCAGTGATGTTAGTTCTCCAATCACTTCGGAATGGGAATTTCGGGATTCCACTCGTGGCGTGAAATTTGATTTGAGTCTCATCTTGTGTTGAGTCCATTTATTGTGTGCTCCTCTCCAGTGGGGATGCTTAGTCAGGGATCTTTTTGTGTCGCAGAAAGTGTTTCAAGTACCCTTTGGAGTTTCAAGAGGGAATGTGTGATTTCTCTTGAGACTTTGCAGCAGAAATGTTCCTCATGTCACAATGAGAGGAGAATCTTGTGGTATTTCTTGAGTTGCGGCTGGAAGCTTGGGGTCCCTTTCGGGTTGCAACAGGGATCTCAGGCACTAGCTCGTGTTTTCCCAGGAAAGTCAGGTCTCATTTGTTGTTGGAAATGGTACTTCGGGATTTCTATCGAGGGGTGGAATATTAATTGGGCTTCATCTAGAGATAAGTCCGTTAATTGTGTGCTCCTCCCCAATGTGGCCTGCTTCATAAGGGTCCTTTTTGTGTCGCAGAAATGGTGTCAAGTACCCATTCTAGCTTAAGTGGGAATGTGGGATTTCTCTTAAGACTATGAAGGGGCAATTTTCCTCATCTCACCTTGAGTGCAGAATCTTGTGGTTTATCTCGAGTTGCGGTGGGAAGCTTGGAGTCCTTCTCGAGTTGCGATGGGGACCTCAGGAAATAGCTCATGTAGTTTCTGGGAAGTCAGGACTCCGTTCGTTTTGGAAGGGGAACGTCGGGATTACTCACGAGGCGTGGAATGGGAATAGGGCCTCGTCTAAAGTTGAGTCCATAAATTGTGTTCTCCTCTCCAGAGGGGACTGCAATGTAAAGGATGTCATGAGTGGCATATAGTGTGTCAAGTCCCGGCTCGAGTTTCAAGCGGGAATGTGTGGTTTCTCTTGAGAATCTGCAGCAGATATGTTCCTCATCTCGCATTGAGGGGAGAATCTTGTAGATTTTCTCGAGTTGCAGCAGGAAGCTTGGGCTCCTTCTCGAGTTGCGACGGGGACCTCTGAAATTCGCTCGTGTTGTCCCAGGGAGGACAGGTCTCCAATCGTGTTATAAGGGGAAACTCGGGATTCCGCTCATGGCATGGAATGTGATTTGGGTCTCATATTTTATTGATTCCGTTTATTGTGTGCTACTCTCCAGTGGGGATGGCTTAGTCAGGGATCTTCTTCTGTTGCAGAAAGATTTTCAAGTACCCTTTAGAGTCAACTGGGAATGAATGATTTCTCTTGAGACTCTGCAGCAGAAATATTTCTCATCTCACATTGAGGGGACAATCTTGTGTTTTTCTCGAGTTGCGGCTGGAAGCATGGTGTACCTTTCGGGTTGCAACTGGAATCTCAGGAACTCGCTCGTGTGGCCCCAGAAAAGTCAGGTCTCCTTTCCTGTTGGAAAGGGTATTTCAGAATTTATCTCTAGGCGTGGAATGTGAATTAGGCCACATCTAGATTTGAGTCCGATAATTGTGTGCTCCTTTCCAGTGGGGACGATTTCCTAAGGGTTCTTTTTTGTGTCGCAGAAATGGTGTCAAGTACCCGATCGATTTTAAGCAGGGATGTGGGATTTCTCTTGAAACTCTGCATGGGAAATTTTCCTCATCTCACCTTGAATGCAGAATCTTGTGGTTTTTCTTGAGTTTAGGCGGGAAGTTGGAGACCTTCTCATGTTGCCACGGGGACCTCAGGAACTCGCTCACGTAGTACCTGGGAAGTCAGGTCTCCTTTCGTTTTGGTAGGGGAACTTCGGGATTACTCTCGAGGTGTAGAATGGGAATAGGGCCTCATCTAAAGTTGAGTCCATAATTTGTGTTCTCTTCTCAAGTGGGGACAGCAATGTAGGGAATGTCGTGAGTTGCATAAAGGGTGTCAACTACCCGTTCTAGTGTAAGCGGGAATGTGGGATTTCTCTTGAGACCCTGCAGGGGAAATTTTCCTCATCTCGCCTTGATTGCAGAATCTTGTGGTTTTTCTCGAGTTTCGGCAGGGTCCTTCTCGAGTTGGGACAGGTACCTCAGTAACTCACTCTTGTTGCCCCAGGGAATTCGGTTCTACTTTCGTGTTGGAAGGGAAACTTCGGGATTATTCTCGAGGCTTGGAATGGGAATTGGACATCATCTAGAGATGAGTCCGTTAATTGTGTGCTCCTCTCCAGTGTGGACAGCTTAGTCAGGGATCTTTTTCTGTCATAGAAATATTTTCAAGTACCCTTTAGAGTCAAGTGGGAATGTGTGATTTCTCTGGAGACTCTGCAGCAGAAATAATCCTCATCTCGCATTGAGGGGAGAATCTTGGGTTTTTCTCGAGTTGCGGATGGAAGCTTGGGGTCCCTTTCGGGTTGTGATGGGGATCTCAGGAACTCGCTTGTGTGGCCCCACAGAAGTCAGGTCTCCTTTCCTGCTGGAAAGGGTACTTGGAATTTCTCTCGAGGCGAGGAATGTCAATTGGGACTCATCTAGATGAGTCCCTTAATTGTGTGCTTCCTCCAGTTGGGACGTCTTAGTAAGGGTACTTTTTTGTTGCAGAAATGGTGTCAAGTACCCGTTCGAGTTTAAGTGGGAATGTCGGATTTCTCTTGAGACTCTGCAGGTGAAATTTTACTCATCTCGCCTTGAGTGCAGAATCTTGTGGTTTTTCTCAAGTTGTGGCGGGAAGCTTGGACTCCTTCTCGAGTTGGGACGGGTACCTCAGGAATTCTCTCGTGCTGCCCCAGGGAAGTAAGGTCTCCATCCGTGTTGGAAGGGAAACTTCGGGATTATTCTAGAGCCGTGGAATGGGAATTGGAAGTCATCAAGAGATGAGTCCGTTAATTGTGTGCTCCTCTCCAGTAGGGACAGCTTAGTCAGAGAAATTTTATGATTGCCGAAAGTTTTCAAGTATCGGTTCGAATTTCAAGCAGGAATGTGGAATTTCCCTTTAGACTCCACAGCAGAAAATTCATCATATCGCATTGATGGGGGAATCTCGTGGTTTTTATCAACTTGCGCGGGAAGCATGTAGTCCCTCCCGAGTTGCAACAGTGACCTCAGAACCTAACTCTTATTACTTCAGGGAGGTCAGGTCACCTTTCTTGTTACAAGGAAAGTTTCAGGATTACACTCAAGGCATAGAATGGGAATAGGGCCTCATCTAAAATTGAGTCCATTAATTGGGTTCTCCTTTCCAGTGTTGACAGCTGTGTTTAGGAATGTCTTGGTTCGCATATAGTGTGTCAAGTCCCGGTTCGAGTATCAAGCGGGAATGTGGGATGTCTCTTGAGACTCTGCATCTGAAAGTTTCCTCATCTCATCTTGAGTGCAGAAACTTGTGGTTTTTATCGAGTTTCAGCGGGAATCTTGGGCTCCTTCTCGAGTTGCGAAGGGGACCTCAGGAACTCGCTCGTGTTGGCCCAGGGACGGCAGGTCTCCAATCGTGTTGGAAGGGAAATCTCGGGATTCCACTCGTGGCGTGGAATGTGATTTGTGTCTCATCTTGTATTTAGTCCATTTATTGTGTGCTCCTCTCCAGTGGGGACGGCTTAGTCAGGGATCTTTTTGTTTCGCAGAAAGGGTTTCAAGTACCCTTTCGAGTTTCAAGTGGGAATGTGGGATTTCTCTTGAGACTCTGCAGGGGAAATTTATCTCATCTCGCCTTGAGTGCAGAATCTTGTGGTTTTTTGCCAATTGCAGCGGGAAGCTTGGGGTCCTTCTCAAGTTGAGATGGGGACCTCAGGAACTCGCTCGTGTTGCACCGGAGGTATTAGGTCTCCAATCGTGTTGGAAGGGGAACCTTGGGATTCCGCTCATTGCGTGGAAAGTGATTTAGGTCTCATCTTGTGTTGAGTCCGTTGATTTTGTTTTCCTCTCCAATGGTTCTTATTATTTAGGGATCTTTTTGTGTCACAGAAAGGGTTTCAAGTACCCTTTCGAGTTTCAAGCGGGAATGTGTGATTTCTCTTGTTACTCTGCAGCAGAAATGTTCCTCATCTCACAATGAGAGGAGAATCTTGTGGTTTTTCTTGAGTTGCGGCTGGAAGCTTGGGGTCCACTTCGGGTTGCGACGGGGATCTCAGGCACTTGCTCGTGTTGCCCTAGGGAAGTCAGGTTTCCTTTCCTGTTGGAAAGGGTACTTCAGGATTTCTCTCGAGGCTTGGAATCTGATTAGGGCCTCATCTAGATATGAGTCCATTTATTGTGTGCTCCTCCCAAAGGCGTTCGGCTTCCTAAGGGTCCTTTTTGTGTCGCAGAAATGGTGTCAAGTACCCATTCGAGTTTAAGCTGGAATGTGGGATTTCTTTTGAGACTATGCAAGGGAAATTTTCCTCATCTCACCTTGAGTGCAGAATCTTGTGGTTTATCTCGTGTTGCGGCGGGAAGTTTGGAGCCCTTCACGTGTTGCGATTGGGACCTCAGGAACTCGCTCATGTAGTTTCTGGGAAGTCAGGGCTCCTTTAGTTTTGGTAGGGGAATGTCGGGATTACTCACGAGTCGTGGAATGGGAATAGGGCCTCATCTAAAGTTGAGTCCATAAATTGTGTCCTCAGAGGAGACAGCGATGTCAAGGAATGTCAAGGGTCGTATATAGTGTGTCAAGTCCAGGTTCGAGTTTCAAGCGGGAATGTGTGGTTTCTCTTGAGACTCTGCAGCAGAAATATTCCTCATCTCCCATTGAGGGGAGAATTTTGTGGTTTTTCTTGAGTTGCAGCGGGAACCTTGGGCTCCTTCTCGAGTTGCGATGGGGACCTGTGGAATTCGATGGTTTTGTCCCAGGGACGTCAGGTCTCCAATCCTGTTGGAAGGGGAACCTCGGGATTCCACTCGTGGCGTGGAATGTGATTTGGGTCTCATCTATTATTGATTCCGTTTATTGTGTGCTCCTCTCCAGTGGTGACGGCTTAGTCAAGGATCTTTTTCTGTTGCAGAAAGATTTTCAAGTACCCTTTAGAGTCAAGCGGGAATGTGTGATTTCTCTTGAGACTCTTTGGCAGAAATATTCCTCATCTCGCATTGAGCGGAGAATCTTGTGTTTTTCTCGAGTTGCGGCTGGAAGCATGGCGTACCTTTTGGGTTGCGACGGGGATCTCAGTAACTCGTTCATGTGGCCCCAGGAAAGTCAGATCTCCTTTCCTGTCGGAAAGGGTACTTCAGAATTTCTCTCGAGGCGTGGAATGTGAATTGGGCCTCATGTAGATATGAGTCCGGTAATTGTGTGCTCCTCTCCAGTGGGGACGGGTTTCTAAGGGCTCTTTTTGGTGTCGAAGAAATGGTGTCAAGTACCCGTTCGATTTTAAGCGGGGATGTGGGATTTCTCTTGAGACTCTGCAGGGTAAATTTTCCTCATCTCACCTTGAGTGCAGAATCTTGTGGTTTCTCTCGAGTTGCGGCAGGAAGATGGGGGTCCTTCTCGAGTTGTGACGGGCACCTCAGTAACTCATTCGTGTTGCCGCAGGGAATTCAGGTCTCCTTTCGTATTGGAAGGGAAACTTCGGGATGATTCCCGAGGCATGGAATGGGAATTGGAAGTCATGTAGAGAGGAGTCCTTTAATTGTGTGCTCATCTCCATTGGGACGGCTTCGTAAAGGTCCTTTCTGTGTCACCGAAATTGTGTCAAGTACCCGATCGAGTTTAAGCGGGCATGTGGGATTTCTCTTGAGTCGCTGCAGCGGAAATTTTCCTCATCTCACCTTGAGTGCAGAATCTAGTGGTTTTTATTGAGTCGCAGCAGGAAGCTTGGGCTCCTTCTCGAGTTGGGATGGGTACCTCAGGAATTCGCTCGTGTTGCCCCAGGGAATTCAGGTCTCCATCCGTGTTGGAAGGGAAACTTCGGGATTATTCTAGAGCCGTGGAATGGGAATTGGAAGTCATCAAGAGATGAGTCCGTTAATTGTGTGCTCCTCTCCAGTAGGGACAGCTTAGTCAGAGAAATTTTATGATTGCCGAAAGTTTTCAAGTATCGGTTCGAATTTCAAGCAGGAATGTGGAATTTCCCTTTAGACTCCACAGCAGAAAATTCATCATATCGCATTGATGGGGGAATCTCGTGGTTTTTATCAACTTGCGCGGGAAGTTTGTAGTCCCTCCCCAGTTGCAACAGTGAGCTCAGAACCTAGCTCTTATTACTTCAGGGAGGTCAGGTCACCTTTCTTGTTACAAGGAAAGCTTCAGGATTACACTCGAGGCATAGAATGGGAATAGGGCCTCATCTAAAATTGAGTCCATTAATTGCGTTCTCCTCTCCAGTGGGGACAGCTGTGTCAAGGAATATCTTGGATCGCATATAGTGTGTCAAGTCCCGGTTCGAGTATCAAGCGGGAATGTGGGATGTCTCTTGACACTCTGTATGGGAAAGTTAACTCATCTCATTTGGAGTGCAGAATCTTGTGGTTTTTCTCGAGTTGCAGCGGGAAGCTTGGGCTCCTTCTCGATTGCGAAGGGGACCTGAGGAACTCGCTCGTGTTGTCCCAGGGACGTCAGGTCTCCAATCGTTTGGGAAGGGGAATCACGGAATTCCGCTTGTGGCGTGGAATGTGATTTGTGTCTCATCTTGTATTTAGTCCATTTATTGTGTGCTCCTCTCCAGTGGGGACGGCTTAGTCAGGGATCATTTTGTTTCGCAAAAAGGGTTTCAAGTACCCTTTCGAGCTTCAAGTGGGAGTATGGGATTTACCTTGAGACTCGGCAGGGTAAATTTTCCTCCTCTCGCCTTGAGCGCAGAATCTTGTTGTTTTTCGCAAGTTGCGGCGGGAAGCTTGGGGTCCTTCTCGATTTGCGATGGGGACCTCCGTAACTCGCTATTGTTTTCCCAGGGACGTCAGGTTTTCAATCGTGTTTGAAGGGCAATCTCGGGATTCCGCTCGTGGCGTTCAATGTGTTTTGGGTCTCTTCTTGTGTTGAGTCCATTTATTGTGTGCTCCTCTCCAGTGGGGACAGCTTAGTCAGGGAACTTTTTGTTTTGCAGACAGGGTTTCAAGTACCCTTTCGAGTTTCAAGAGGGAATGTATGATTTCTCTTGAGACTGTGCAGCAAAAATGTTCATCATTTCACATTGAGGGGAGAAACTTGTGGTTTTTCTCCAGTTGCGGTTGGAAACTTGGGGTCCTTTTCGGGTTACGATGGGTATCTCAGGAACTCGCTCGTGTTTCCCCAGGGAAGTCATGTCTCCCTACCTGTTGGATAGTGTACTTCGGGATTTCTCTCGAGGTGCAGAATGTGATTTGGGCCTCATCTAGAGATGAATCTGTAAATTGTGTGCTCCTCTCCAGTGGGGACAGCTTAGTAAGGGTCGTTTTTGTGTCACAGAAATGGTGTCAAGTACCCGTTTGAGTTTAAGCGTGAATGTGGTATTTCTCTTGAGACTCTGCAGGGGAAATGTTCCTCCTCTCAACTTGAGTGCAGAATCTTATGGTTTTTCTCGAATTGCGGCGGGAAGCTTGGGGTCCTTCTCGAGTTGCGAAGGGGAACTCAGGAACTCGCTAGTGTTGTCCCAGGGACGTCAGGTCTCCAATCGTTTTGGAATGGGAATCACGGGATTCTGCTCGTAGCGTGGAATGTGATTTGTGTCTCATCTTGTATTTAGACCATTTATTGTGTGCTCCTCTCCAGTGGGGATGGCTTAGTCAGGGATCTTTTTGTTTCACAGAAAGGGTTTCAAGTATCCTTTCGAGCTTCAAGAGGGAATGTGGGATTTATCTTGAGACTCGGCAGGGAATTTTCCTCATCTCGCCTTGAGTGCAGAATCTTGTTGTTTTTCGCGAGTTGCGCCGGGAAGCTTCGGCTCCTTTTCAAGTTGCGACGGGGACCTCGTGAACTCGCTCGTGTTGCCCCGGGGATGTTACGTCCCCAATCGTGTTGGTAGGGGAACCTTGGGATTCCGCTCATTGCGTGAAATGAGATTTAGGTCTCATCTTGTGTTAAGTCCGTTCATTGTGTTTTCCTCTCCAGTGGTTCGGATTATTCAGGGATCTTTCTTTGTCGCAGAAAGGGTTTCAAGTACCCTTTCGAGGTTCAAGTGGGAATGTTTGATTTCTCTTGAGATTCTGCAGCAGAAATTTTCCTCGTCTCGCATTGAGGGGAGAATCTTGTGGCTTTTCTCGAGTTGCGGCTGGAAGCATGGTGTCTTTTTGGGTTGCGACGGGGATCTCAGGAACTCTCTCCTGTTGCCCAGGGAAGTCAAGTCTCCTTTCCTGTTGGAAAGGGTACTTCGGGATTTTCCCCGGGGTTTGGAATATGAATTGGGTCTCATCTAGAGATGAGTCCGATAATTGTGTGCTCCTCTCCAGTGGGGACAGCGATGTCAAGGAATGTCATGGGTCTCATATAGTGTGTCAAGTCCCTGTTTGAGTTTCAAGCGGGAATGTGTGGTTTCTCTTGAGATTCTGCAGCAGAAATTGTCCTCATTTCATATTGAGGGGAGAATCTTTTGGTTTTTCTCGAGTTGCAGTGGGAAGCTTGGGCTCCTTCTCCAGTTGCAACGGGGACCTCCGGAACTCTCTTGTATTTTCCCAGGGACGTCAGGTCTCCAATCTTGTTGGAAGGGGAACCTCGGGTTTCGGCTCGTGGCGTGAAATGTGATTTGTTTCTCATCTTTTATTGATTCCGTTTATTGTGTGCTCCTCTCCAGTGGGGAATGCTTAGTCAGGGATCTTCTTCTGTTGCAGAAAGATTTTCAAGTACCCTTTAGAGTCAAGAGGGAATGTGTGATTTCTCTTGAGACTCTGCAGCAGAAATATTCCACATCTCGCATTGAGGGGAAAATCTTGTGGTTTTTCTCGAGTTGAGGCTGGTAGCTTCGGGTCCCTTTCTGGTTACAAGGGGGATCGCAGGAACTCGCTTGTGTTGCAACAGGGAAGTCAGGCCTCCTTTCCTGTTAGAAAGAGTACTTCAGGATTTCTCTCTAGGAGTGGAATCTGAATTGGGCCTCATCTAGATTTGAGTCCGTTAATTTTGTGCTACTCTCCACTGGGGACGTCTTCGAAAGAATCCTTTATGTGTCACAGAAATGGTGTCAAGTACCTGTTCGAGTTTAAGTGGAAATGTGGGATTTCTTTTGAGACTCTGCAGAGGAAATTCTCCTCAGCTCACCTTGAGTGCAGAATCTTGTTTTTTTATCCAGTTTAGGCGGGAAGCTTGGGGTCCTTCTCGAGTTGTGACAGGGAACTCAGGAACTCGCTTGTGTAGTCCCTGGGAGGTCAAGTTTCCTTTCGTTTTGATAGAGGAACTTCGGGATTCCTCTCGAGGCTTGGAATGGGAATAGGGCCTCATCTAAATTTGAGTCCATAAATTGTGTACTCCTCTCAAGTGGTGACAGCTATGTCAGGGAATGTCTTGAGTCGCATAAAGGTTGTCATGTAACCGTTCGAGTTTTAGCGGAAATGTGGGATTTCTCTTGAGACTCTGAGGGGGAAATTTTCCTCATCGCGCCTTGAGTGCAGAATCTTGTGGTTTTTCTCGAGTTGCGGCAGGAAGCTTTGCGTCCGTCTCGAGTTGCGATGGAGACCTCAGTACTCGCACGTGTTCCCCAGGGAAATCAGGTCTCATTTCGGGTGTAAGAGAAACTTCAGGATGATTCTCGAGGCGTGGAATTGGAATTGGAAATCATCTAGAGAGGAGTCCGTAAATTGTGTGCTCCTCTCCAGTAGGGACGGCTTAGTCAGTGAACTTTTATGACTGCAGAAAGGATGTCAAGTACCCGTTCGAATTTCAAGTGGGAATGTGGGATTTCCCTTGAGACTCTGCAGCAGAAAATTCCTCAACTCAAATTGAAGTGGGAATCCGTGGTTTTTACCGAGTTATGGTGAGAAGCTTTTGTCCCTATTGAGTTGTAACAGTGACCTCAGAACCTATCTCTTTTAACTTTTGGGAGGTCAGGTCACCTTTCTTTTTGCAAGGAGAGCTTCGGGATTACACTCGACGCGTAGAATGGGAATAGGGCCTCATCTAAAATTGCGTCCATAATTGGGTTCTCCTCTCCAGTGGAGACAGCTATGTCAAGGAATGTCTTGGGTCTCATATAGTGTGTCAAGACGCGGTTCGAGTTTCAAGTGGGAATGTGGGATTTTTCTTGAGACTCTGTATGGGAAATTTTCCTCATTTCACCTTGAGTGCAGAATCTTGTGGTTTTTCTCGAGTTGCAGTGGGAAGCTTGGGGTCCTTCTCGAGTTGGGACTGGGACCTCAGTAACTCACTTATGTTGCCCCAGGGAAGTCAGGCCTCCTTTCTTGTTGGAAGGGAAACATTGGGATTACTCTCGAGGTGTGGAATGTCAATTCGAAGTCATCTAGAAATGAGTCCGTAAATTGTGTGCTCCTCTCAATTAGGGATGGCGTAGTCAGGGAACTTTTATGGTTGCAGAAAGGTTGTCAAGTACCCATTCGAATTTCAAGCGGGAATGTGGGATTTTCCTTGATACATTGCAGAGGAAATTCCTCATCTCACATTGATGGGGGAATCTCGTCGTTTTTATCGACTTGTGGCGGGAAGCTTGTAGTCCCTCTTGCGTTGTGACAGTGACCTCAGAACCTAGCTCTTTTTACTTCAGGGATGTGAGGTCACCTTACTTGTTACAAGGAAAGGTTCGGGAATACACTTTAGGCTTAGAATGGGAATAGGGCCTCATTTAAAATTGAGTCCATAAATTGTGTTCTCCTCTCCAGTGGGGACAGCTTTGTCAAGGAATGTCTTGTGTCCCATATAGCGTGTCAAGACGCGGTTCGAGTTTCAAGTGGGAATGTACTACTTCTCTTGAGATTCTGCATGGGAAATTTTCCTCATTTCACCTTGAGTGCAGAATCTTGTGGTTTTTCTCGAGTTGCGGCGGGAACCTTGGGGTCCTTCTCAGTTTGCTATGGGGACCTCCGGAACTCACTCTTGTTTCCCAGGGATGTCAGTTTTTCAATCGTGTTCGAAGGGGAATCTCGGGATTCTGCTCTTGGCGTTCAATGTGTTTTGGGTCTCTTCTTGTGTTGAGTCCATTTATTGTGTGCTCCTCCCCAGTGGGGACAGCTTAGTCAGGGAACTTTTTGTTTTGCAGACAGGGTTTCAAGTACCCTTTCGAGTTACAAGCGGGAATGTGTGATTTCTCTTGAGACTGTGCAGCAAAAATGTTCCTCATTTCGCATTGAGGGGAGGAGCTTGTCGTTTTTCTCCAGTTGCGGCTGGAAACTTGGGGTCCTGTTCGGGTTAGGATGGGGATATCAGGAACTCGCTCGTGTTTCCCCAGGGAAGTCATGTCTCCTTACCTGTTGGATACTGTACTTCGGGATTTCTCTCGAGGTGCGGAATGTGATTTGGGCCTCATCTAGAGATGAATCCATAACTTGTGTGCTCCTATCCAGTGGGGATGGCATAGTCAAGGATTTTTTATGTAGCAGAAATGGTTTCAAGTACCCTTTCGAATTTCAAGCGGGAATGTGTGATTTCTCTTGAGATTCTGCTGCAGAAAAGTTCCTCATCTCGCATTGAAAGGAGAATCATTTTTTTCTTGAGTTGCGGCTGAAAGCTTGTGGTCCCTTTCGGGTTGCAAATGGGATCTCAGGAACTCACTCGTGTTGCCCCAGGGAAGTCAGGTCTCCTTTCCTGTTGGAAAGGGTATTTCAGGAATTCTCTATAGGCGTGGAATGTGAATTGGGCCTCATCTATAAATGAGAATTTTTTGGTTTTTCTCAAGTTGTGGCGGGAAGTTTGGGGTCCTTCTCTAGTTGCGACCGGGACCTCAGGAACTCCCCCGTGTAGTTCCTGGGAAGTCACGTCTCCTTTTGTTTTTCTAGGGGAACATAAGGAATTCTCTCGAGGCGTGGAATGGGAATAGGGCCTGATCTAAATTTGAGTCCATAAATTGTGTTTTCCTCTCATGTGGTGACAGCTATGTCAGGGAATGTCTTGAGTCACCTAAAGTGTGTCAAGTACCCTTTCGGGTTTCAAGCAGAAATGTGGGATTTCTCTTGAGACTCTGCAGGGGAAATTTTCCTCAACTCACCTTGAGTGCAGAATCTTCTGGTTTTTCTCTAGTAGCAGCCGGAAGCTTAGGGTCCTTCTCGAGTTGTGACAGGGACCTCAGGAACTCGCTCGTGTAGTCCCTGGGAAGTCATGTCTCCTTTCGTTTTGGAAGGGGAACATCGGGATTACTCTCGAGGCATGGAATGGGAATAAGGCCTCATCTAAAGTTGAGTCCATAAACTGTGTTCTCCTCTCAAGTGGGGACAGCTATGTCAGGGATTGTCTTGAGTCGCATAAAGGGTGTCAAGTACCCGTTCCCTTTTCAAGCGGGAATGTGGTATTTCTCTTGAGACTCTGCAGGGGAAATTTTCCTCAGCTCAACTTGAATGCACAATATTGTGGTTTTTTCAAGTTGCGGCGGTAAGTTTGGGCTCCTTCTCGAGTTGCGACAGGGACCTCAAACTCGCTCGTGTAGTACCTGGGAAGTCGGGTCATTTTTCATTTTGGAGGGGAACATCGTGATTACTCTCCAGGCGTGGAATTGGAATAGGGCCTCATCTAAATTTGAGTACATAAATTGTGTTCTCCTTTCAAGTGGGGATAGCTATGTCAGCGAATTTCTTGAGTTGCATAACGGTTGGAAGTACCCGTTCGCCTTTCAAGCAGGAATGTGGGATTTCTCTTGAGACTCTCCAGGGGAAATTTTCCTCATCTCACCTTGAGTGCAGATTATTGTGGTTTTTCTCGAGTTGAGTCGGGAAGCTTGGGGTCCTACTCGAGTTGCAACAGGGAACTCAGGAACACGCTCGTGTAGTGCCTGGGAAATCATGGCTCTTTCATTTTGGTACGGGAACATCGGGGTTACTCTCAAGGCTTGGAAGGGGAATAGGGCCTCATCTAAAGTTTAGTTCATAAATTGTGTTCTCCTCCCAAGTGGTGACAGATATGTCAGGGAATGTCTTGAGTTGCAAAAAGGGTGTCAAGTACCCGTTCGCCTTTCAGCGGAAATGTGGGATTTCTCTTAATACTCTGCAGGGCAAATTTTCCTCAGCTCACCTTCAGTGCAGAATCTTATGGATTATTTCGAGTTGCCGCGGGAAGCTTGTGGTCCTACTCGAGTTACGACAGGGACCTCAGGAACTCGCTTGTGTAGTCCCTGGGAAGTCAGGTCTCCTTTCGTTTTGGTCGGGGAACATTGGGATTACTATCGAGGCGTTGGAAGGGAATACGGCCTCATCTAAATTTGAGTCCATGAATTATGTTTTCCTCTCAAGTGGGGACAGATATGTCAGGGGATGTCTTGATTGTATAAAGGGTGACAAATACCCGTTCGCATATAAAGCGGGAATGTGGGATTTCTCATGAGATTCTTCAGGGGAAATTTTCCTCATCTCACCTTGAGCGCAGAATCTTGTGATTTTTCTCGAGTTGCGGCGGGAAGTTTGGGGTCCTTCTCGAGTTGCGACCGGGAACTCAGGAACTCGCTCGTGTAGTCCCTGGGAAGTCAGGTCTCCTTTCGTTTTGGTAGGGGAACATCGGGATTACTCTCGAGGCGTGGAATAGGAATAAGGCCTCATCAAAGTTCAGTCCATAAATTCTGTTCTCCTCTCAAATGGGGAATGTTATGTCAAGGAATGTCTTGAGTCGCCTATAGGGTGTCAAGTACCTGTTCGCGTTTCAAATGGGAATGTGGGTTTTCTCTTGAGACTCAGCAGGGGAAATTTTCCTCAGGTCACCTTGAGTGCAGAATCTTGTGGTTTTTCTCCAGTTACGGCGGAAAGCTTGGGATCCTTCTCGATTTGTGACCAGGACCTCAGGAACTCGCTCGTGTAGTCCCAGGGTAGTCAGGTGTCCTTTCGTTTTGGTAGGGGAACATCGGGATTACTCTCGAGGCGTGGAATGGGAATAGAGCCTCATCTCAAGTTGAGTCCATAAATTGTGTTCTCCTATCAAGTGGAGACAGCTATGTCAGGGAATGACTTGAGTTGCATAAAGTGTGTCAAGTATTGGTTCGCATTTCAAGCGGGAATGTGGGATTTCTCTTGAGACTCTGCAGGGAAATTTTCCTCAGCTCACCTTGAGTGCAGAATCTTGTGGTTTTCTCGAGTTGCGACAGGGAACTCAGGAACTCGCTTGTGTAGTCCCTGGGAAGTCAGGTCTCCTTTCATTTTGGTAGGTGAAAATCGGTATTACTATCCAGGTGTGGATTGGGAATAGGGCCTCATCTAAAGTTGAGTCGATAAAGTGTGTTCTCCTCCCAACTTCGGACAACTATGTCAGGGATTGTCTTTAGTCGCATAAATGGTGTCAAATACCCATTACGTTTCAAGCAGGAATGTGTGATTTCTATGAGATTCTGTAGGGGAAAATTTCCTCACCTCACCTTTAGTGCAGAATCTTGGGGTTTTTCTCTAGTTGCTGCGGGAAGCTTGGGGTCCATCTCGGTAGTGAGAGGGACATCATTAACTCGCTCGGGAAGTCCCAGGTTAGTCAGCTCTCCTTTCATTTTGGTAGGGGAACAGCGGGATTAATCTTGAGACGTGGAATGGGAACAGGGCCTCATCTAAAGTTGAGTCCATAAATTGTGTTCGCCTCTCATATGGGGACAGCTATGTCAGGGAATCTCTTGAGTCGCATCAAGGGTGTCAAGAACTCTTTCGCATTTCAAGTGGGCATCTGGGATTTCTCTTGAGACTCTGCAGGGGAAATTTTCCTCACCTCAACTTGTGTGCAGAATCTTGTGGTTTTTCTCGAGTTGCGGCAGGAAGTTTGGGGTCCTTCTCGAGTTGCGACCGGGACCTCAGGAACTCGCTCATGTAGTCCCTGGGAAGTCAGGTCTCTTTTGTTTTGGTAGGGGAACATCGCGATTACTCTCGAGGCTTGGAATGGCAATAGGGCCTCATCAAAAGATCAGTTCATAAATTGTGTTCTCCTCTCAAGTGGTGACAGCTATGTCAGGGAAAGTCTTGAATTGCATAAAGCGTGTGAAATACCCATTCGAGTTTCAAGCGGGAATGTGGGATTTCTCTTGAGACTCTGCAGGGGAAATTTTCCTCAGCTCACCTTGAGTGCAGAATCTTGTGGTTTTTCTCGAGTTGTGGCGGGACGCTTGGTGTCCTTTAAGATTTGCGACAGGGTCCACAGGAACTCGTTCGTGTAGTCCCTGGGAAGTCAGGTCTCCTTTCGTTCTGGTAGGGGAACATCGGGTTTAATCTCGAGGCGTGGAATGGGAAAAGGGCCTCATTTAAAGTTAAGTCCATAAATTGTGTTCTCCTCTCAAGTGGGGACAGCTATGTCAGTCAATGTCTTGGGTCACATAAAGGGTGTCAATACCCGCTCGAGTTTAAGAGGGAATGTGGGATTTCTCTTGAGACTCTGCAGGGGAAATTTTCCTCATCTTGCCTTGAGTGCAGAATCTTGTGGTTTTTCTCGAGTTTCCGCAAGAAGCTTGGGGTCCTTCTCCAGTTGTGACGGGTACCTCAGTAACTCATTCGTGTTGCCCCAGGGAATTGAGGTCTCCTTTCTTATTGGAAGGGAAACTTCGGGATGATTCTCGAGGCGTGGAATGCGAATTGGAAGTCATCTAGAGAGGAGTCCGTTAATTTTGTGCTCGTCTCCAGTGGGGAAGGCTTCGTAAAGGTACGTTTTGTGTTGCCGAAATTGTGTCAATTACCCGATCGAGTTTAAGCGGGCATGTGGGATTTCTCTTGAGACTCTGCAGGGGTAATTTTCCTCATCTCACCTTGAGTGCAGAATCTTGTGGTTTTTCTCGAGTTGTGGCGTGAAAATTGAGGGCCTTCTCTAGTTGCGACGGGGACCTCAGGAACTAGCTCGTGTTGTCCCTGGGAAGTCAGGTTTCCAATCATTTGTAAGGGGAACCTCGGTATTTTGTTCGTGGCGTGGAATGTGTTTTGGGTCTCATCTTGTGTTGAGTCCAATTATTGTGTGCTCCTCTCCAGTGTGCACGGCTTAGTCAGGGATCATTTAGTGTTTCAGAAAGGGTTTCAAGTACCTTTTCGAGTTTCAAGCGGGAATGTGTGATTTCTCTTGAGACTCTGCTGCAGAAATATTCCTCATCTCGTGTTGAGGGGAGAATCTTGTGGTTTTTCTCGAGTTGCGGCTGGTAACTTGGGGTCCCTTTCTGGTTACGAGGGGGATCACAGGAACTCGCTCGTGTTGCAACAGGGAAGTCAGGTCTCCTTTCCTGATGGAAAGGGTACTTCAGGATTTCTCTCTAGGCGTGGAATTTGAATTGGGCCTCATCTGGCGATGAGTCCGTTAATTTTGTGCTACTCTCCACTGGGGAAGGTTTCGAAAGTGTCCTTTATGTGTTGCAGAAATGGTGTCAAGTACCTGTTCGAGTTTAAGCGGAAATGTGGGATTTCTCTTGAGACTCTGCAGGGGAAATTTTCCTCAGCTCACCTTGCGTGCAGAATCTTGCTTTTTATTGAGTTTAGGCGGGAAGCTTGGCGTCCTTCTCGAGTTGTGACAGGGACTCAGGAACTCGCTTGTGTAGTCCCTGGAAGGTCAGGTTTCCTTTCGTTTTGATAGGGGAACTTCGGGATTCCTCTGGAGGCGTGGAATGGGAATAGGGCCTCATCTAAATTTGAGTCCATAAATTGTGTACTCCTCTCAAGTGGGGACAGCTATGTCAGTCAATGTCTTGATTCGCATAAAGGTTGTCAAGTAACCGTTCGAGTTTTCGCGGGAATGTGGGATTTCTCTTGAGACTCTGAGGGGGAAATTTTCCTCATCGCACCTTGAGTGCAGAATCTTCTGGTTTTTCTCGAGTTGCGGCGGGAAGCTTTGCGTCCTTCTCGACTTACGATGGAGACCTCAGTACTCTCACGTGTTGCCGCAGGGAAATCAGGTCTTCTTTCGGGTTGGAAGGGAAACTTCAGGATGATTCTCGAGGCGTGGAATTGGAATTGGAAATCATCTAGAGATGAGTCCCTAAATTGTGTGCTCCTCTCCAGTAGGCACTGCATAGTCAATGAACTTTTATGGTTGCAGAAAGGATGTCAAGTACCCGTTCGAATTTCAAGTAGGAATGTGGGATTTCCCTTGAGACTCTGCAGCAGAAAATTCCTCATCTCACGTTGAAGTGGAAATTCGTGGTTTTTACCGAGTTATGGCGGGAAGCTTGTAGGCCCTCTCGCGTTGCCACAGTGACCTCAGAACCTATCTCTTTTTATTTCTGGTAAGTCAGCTCACCTTTCTTGTTGCAAGGAGAGCTTCAGGATTACACTCGAGGTGTAGAATTGGAATAGGGCCTCATCTAAAATTGCATCCATAATTGTGTTCTCCTCTCCAGTGGAGACAGCTATGTCAAGGAATGTCTTGGGTCTCATATAGTGTGTCAAGACCCGGTTCGAGTTTCAAGTGGGAATGTGCTATTTCTCTTGAGACTCTGCATGGGAAATTTTCCTCATTTCACCTTGAGTGCAGAATCTTGTGGTTTTCTCGAGTTGCGGCAGGTAGGTTGGGGTCCTTCTCGACTTGAGACGGGGACCTCAGTAACTCGCTCGTGTTGCCCCAGGGAAGTCAGGCCTCCTTTCTTGTTGGAAGGGAAACATTAGGATTATTCTCGAGGTGTCGAATGTCAATTCGAAATCATCTTGAAATGAGTCTGTAAATTGTGTGCTGCGCTCAATTAGGGATGGCGTAGTCAGGGAACTTTTATGGTTGCAGAAAGGGTGTCAAGTACAAGTTCGTATTTCAAGCGGGAATGTGGGATTTTCCTTGAGACACTGCAGAGAAAATTCCTCTTCTCACATTGATGGGGGAATCTCATCGTTTTTATCGACTTGTGGCGGGAAGCTTGTAGTCCCTCTTGCGTTGCGACAGTGACCTTAGAACCTAGCTCTTTTTACTTCAGGGATGTGAGGTCACCTTACTTGTTACAAGGAAAGTTTCGGGATTACAATTTAGGCGTAGAATGGGAATAGGGCCTCATTTAAAATTGAGTCCATAAATTGTGTTGTCCTCTCCAGTAGTGACAGCTATGTCAATGAATGTCTTGTGTGGCATATAGTGTGTCAAGACGCGTTTCGAGTTTCAAGTGGGAATGTGCTATTTCTCTTGAGACTCTGCATGGGAAATTTTCCTCATTTCACCTTGAGTGCAGAATCTTGTGGTTTTTCTCGAGTTGCGGCGGGAAGCTGGGGGTCGTTCTCGATTTGAGACAGGGACCTCCAGAACTCGCTCTTGTTGTCCCAGGGACATCAGGTTTTCAATCGTGTTGAAAGGGCAATCTCGGGATTCCGCTAGTGGCGTGGAATGTGATTTGAGTCTCACCTTGTGTTGAGTCCGTTAATTGTGTGCTCCTCTCCAGTGGGGATGGCATAGTCAGGTTCTTTTTGTGTAGCAGAAAGGGTTTCAAGTACCCTTTCGAGTTTCAAGGGAAATGTGTTGTTTCTCTAGATTCTGCTGCAGAAAAGTTCCTCATCTCTCATTGAGAGGAGAATCTTGTGGTTTTTCTCGAGTTGTGGTTGGAAGCTTGTGGTCCCTTTTGGGTTGCAAGAAGGATCTCAGGAATTCACTCATGTTGCCCCAGGGAAGTCAGGTCTCCTTTCCTGTTGAAAAGGGTATTTCCAGAATTCTCTAGAGGCGTGGAATGTGAATTGGGCCTCATCTATAAATGAGAATTTATTGGTTTTTCTCGAGTTGCGGCGGGAAGCTTGGGGTCCTTCTCGAATTGCGACCAGGACCTCAGGAACTCGCTCGTGTAGTCCCTGGGAAGTCAGGTCTCCTTTCATTTTGGTAGGGGAACATCAGGATTACTCTCGAGGCGTGGAATGGGAAAAGGGCCTCATCTTAAGTTGAGTTCATAAATTGTGATCTCCTCTCAAGTGGAGACAGCTATGTCAGGGAATGACTTGAGTTGCATAAAGTGTGTCAAGTACTGGTTCGCGTTTCAAGGGGGAATGTGGGATTTCTCTTGAGACTCTGCAAGGGAAATTTTCCTCAGCTCACCTTGAGTGCAGAACCTTGTGGTTTTCTCTAGTTGCAACAGGGACCTCAGGAACTCGCTCATGTAGTCCCTGGGAAGTCAGGTCTCCTTTCATTTTGGTAGGTGAAAATCGGTATTACTATCCATGCGTGGAATGGGAATAGGGCCTCATCTAAAGTTGAGTCGATAAATTGTGTTCTCCTCTCAACTTCGGACAGCTATGTCAGGGATTGTCTTTAGTCACATAAATGGTGTCAAATACCCGTTATGTTTCAAGCAGGAATGTGTGATTTCTATGAGATTCTGCAGGGGAAAATTTCCTCACCTCAACTTCAGTGCAGAATCTTGGGGTTTTTCTCTAGTTTTTGCGGGAAGCTTGGGGTCCGTCTCAGTTATGAGAGGGAAGTCAGTAACTCGCTTGGGAAGTCCCGGGTAAGTCACCTCTCCTTTCGTTTTGGTAGGGGAACATCGGGATTAATCTTGAGACGTGGAATGGGAACAGGGCCTCATCTAAAGTTGAGTCCATAAATTGTGTTCGCCTCTCGTATGGGGACAGCTATGTCAGGGAATCTCTTGAGTCGCATCAAGGATGTCAAGTACCCGTTCGTGTTTTAAGCGGGAATGTGGGATTTCTCTTGAGACTCTGCAGAAGAAATTTTACTCAGCTCACCTTGAGTGCAGAATCTTATGGTTTTTCGCTAGCTGCGGCGGGAAGCTTGGGGTCCTTCTCGAGTTGCGACAGGGAACTCAGGAACTCGCTCGTGTAGTCCCTAGGAAGTCAGGTCTCCTTTCGTTTTGGTAGGGGAACATCGGCATTTTTCTTGAGGCATTTATTGGGAACAGGGCCTCATTAAAATTTGAGTCCATAAATTGTGTTCTCCTCTCATATGGGGACAGATATGTCAGGGAATATCTGGAGTCGCATCAAGGGAGTCAAGAAGTCGTTCGCGTTTCAAACAGACATCTGGGATTTCTCTGATACTCTGCAGGGGAAATTTTCCTCATATCACCTTGAGTGCAGAATCTTGTGTTTTTTCACGAATTGGGGCGGCAAGCTTGGGGTCCTTCAATAGTTGCTGCAGGGACCACAGAAACTCCCTCATGTAGTCCCTGGGATTCAGGTCTCCTTTCGTTTTGGTAGGGGAACATCGGGATTACTCTCGAGGTGGGAATGGGAATAGGGCCTCATCTAAAGTTGAGTCCTTAAATTGTGTTCTCCTCTCCAGTGGGGACAGCTATGTCAGGGAACGTCTTGAGTCGCCTAAAGGGTGTCAAGTACCCGTTTGCGTTTCAAGCCGGAATGTGGATTTTCTCTTGAAACTATCTATGGGAAATTTTCCTCAGCTTACCTTGAGTGCAGAATATTGCGGTTTTTCTAGAGTTGTGGTGGTAAACTTGGGGTCAATCTCAAGTTGTGACAGAAAAATTAGGAACTCGCTTGTGTAGTCCCTGGAAGTCAGGTCATCTTTCGTTTTTGTAGGGGAACAGCGGGATTACTCTCAAGGCGTGGAATTGGAATTGGGCCTCACTTAAATTTGAGTCTATTATTTGTGTTCTCCTCTCAAGTGGGGACAGCTTTGTCAGGGAATGTCTTGAGTTGCATAAAGGGTGTTAAGTTCCCGTCAAGTTTCAAGCGTTAATGTGGGATTTCTCTTGAGACTCTGCAGGGGACATATTCCTCACCTTGTGTGCAGAATCTTGTGGTGTTTCTCGAGTTGCGGCGGAAAGTTTGGGGTCCTTCTCGAGTTGTGACAGGGACCTCAGGAACTCGCTCGTGTAGTCCCTGGGAAGTCAGGTCTCTTTCGTTTTGGTAGGGAAACATCGGGATGACTCTCGAGGCTTGGAATGGCAATAGACCCTCATCAAAAGATTAGTTCATAAATTGTGTTCTCCTCTCAAGTGATGACACTCTGTCAGGGAAAGTCTTGAGTTGCATAAAGGGTGTCAAGTACCCATTCGAGTTTCAATTGGGAATGTGGGATTTCTCTTGAGACTCTGCAGGGGAAATTTTCCTCAGCTCACCTTGAGTGTAGAATCTTGTTTTTTTATCGAGTTTAGGTGGGAAGCTTGGGGACCATCTCAAGTTGCGACAGGGACGTCAGAAACTCGCTCGTGTAGTCCCTGGGAGGTCAGGTTTCTTTTCGTTTTGATAGGGGAACCTCGGGATTCCTCTGGAGGCGTGGAATGGGAATAGGGCCTCATCTAAATTTGAGTCCGTAAATTGTGTACTCCTCTCACCAGGGGACAGCTATGTCAGTCAATGTCTTGATTCGCATAAATGTTGTCAAGTAACCGTTCGAATTTTAGCGGGAATGTGCGATTTCTCTTGAGACTCCAAGGGGGAACTTTTCCTCATCACGCCGTGAGTGGAGAATCTTGTGGTTTTTCTCGAGTTGCAGCTGGAAGCTTTGCGTCCTTCTCGAGTTGCGATGGAGACCTCAGTACTCGCACGTGTTGCCCCAGGGATATCAGGTCTCCTTTCGGGATGGAAGG
Organism: Moschus berezovskii; assembly: GCF_049115385.1. Lineage (NCBI taxonomy): Eukaryota > Metazoa > Chordata > Mammalia > Artiodactyla > Moschidae > Moschus > Moschus berezovskii. The sequence continues at coordinate 86,629,677 of NC_142474.1, forward strand.
GAAACTTCAGGATGATTCTTGAGGCATGGAATTGGAATTGGAAATCATCTAGAGAGGAGTCCGTAAATTGTGTGCTCCTCTCCAGTAGGGACTGCATAGTCAGGGATCTTTTATGGTTGCAGAAAGGATGTCAAGTACCCGTTCGAATTTCAAGTGGGAATGTGGGATTTCCCTTGAGACTCTGAAGCAGAAAATTCCTCATCTCACATTGAAGTGGAAATTCGTGGTTTTTACCGAGTTACAGCAGGAAGCTTGTAGGCCCTCTCGCGTTGCCACAGTGACCTCAGAACCTAGTTCTTTTTATTTCTGGGAGGTCAGGTCACCTTTCTTGTTGGAAGGAGAGCTTCGGGATTACACTCGAGGTGTGGAATGGGAATAGGGCCTCATCTAAAATTGCGTCCATAATTGTGTTCTCCTCTCCAGTGGAGACAGCTATGTCAAGGAATGTCTTGGGTCTCATATAGTGTGTCAAGACGCGGTTCGAGTTTCAAGTGGGAATGTGGGATTTCTCTTGATCCTCTGCATGGAAAATTTTCCTCATTTCACCTTGAGTGCAGAATCTTGTGGTTTTTATCCAGTTGCGGCAGGAAGCTTGGGGTCGTTGTAGATTTGAGACAGGGAACTCCAGAACTCGCTCTTGTTGTCCCAGGGACGTCAGGTTTTCAATCGTGTTGGAAGGGCAATCTCGGGATTCCGCTAGTGGCCTGGAATGTGATTTGAGTCTCATCTTGTGTTCAGTCCGTTAATTCTGTGCTCCTCTCCAGTTGGGACGGCATAGTCAGTGATTTTTGGGTAGCAGAAAGGGTTTCAAGTACCCTTTCGAATTTCAATAGGGAATGTGTGATTTCACTTGAGACTCTGCTGCAGAAAATTTCCTCATCTCGCATTGAGAGGAGAATCTTGTGGTTTTTCTCGAGTTGCGGCTGGAAACTTGTGGTCCCTTTTGGGTTGCAAGAGGGATCTCAGGAACTCACTCGTGTTGCCCCAGGGAAGTCAGGTCTCCTTTCCTGTTGGAAAGGGTATTTCTGGAATTCTCTAGAGTCGTGGAATGTGAATTGGGACTCATCTATAAATGAGAATTTATTGGTTTTTCTCGAGTTGCGGCGGGAAGTTTGGGGTTCTTCTCGAGTTGTGACCGAGACCTCAGAAACTCCCCTGTGTAGTTCCTGGGAAGTCAGGTCTCCTTTCATTTCGGTAGGGGAACATCAGGATTTCTCTCGAGGCGTGGAATGGGAATAGGGCCTCATCTCAAGTTGAGTCCATAAATTGTGTTCTCCTCTCAAGTGGGGACAGCTATGTCAAGGAATGTCTTGAGTCACATAAAGGGTGTCAAGTACCAGTTCGAGTATCAAGAGTGCAATTGGGATTTCTCTTGAGACTCTGCAGGGGAAATTTTCCTCTGCTCACCTTGACTGCAGAGTCTTGTGGGTTTTCTCAATTTGCTACGGGACGCTTGCGATACTACTCGAGTTGTGACAGGGCCTTCAGGAACTCGCTCGATTAGTACCTGGGAAGTCAGGTCTACTTTCGGTCTGGTAGGGGAACATTGGGCTTACTCTCAAGGCGTGGAATGGGATTAGGGCCTCATCTAAAGTTGAGTCCATAAATTGTGTTCTCCTCTCAAGTGGGGACAGCTATGTCAAGGAATGTCTTGAGTCACATAAAGGGTGCGAAGTACATGTTCGCATTTCAAGCGGGAATATGGGATTTATCTTGAGACTCAGCAGGGGAAATTTTCTTCATCTCACCTTGAGTGCAGAATCTTGTGGTTTTTCTCGAGTTGCGGCGGGAAACTTGGGGTACTTCTCGAGTTGTGACAGGGAACTCAGGAATTCGCTCGTGTAGTCCCTGGGAAGTTGGTTCTCCTTTCGTTTTGTTAGAGGAACATCGGGATTACTCTCGAGGCATGGAATGGGAATAGGGCCTCATCAAAGTTGAGTCCATAAATTGTGTTCTCCACTCAAGTGGGGACAGCTATGTCAGGGAAGGTCTTGAGTCGCCTAAAGGGTGTCAAGTACCCGTTCGACTTTAAAGCGGGCATCTGGGATTTCTCTTGAGCCTCTGCAGGGGAAATTTTCCTCATCTCATCTTGAGTGCAGAATCTTGTGCTTTTTCTCGAGTTGCGGCGGGAAGCTTGGTGTCCATCAAGAGTCGCGACAAGGACCTCAGTAACTCGCTCATATATCCATGGGAAGTCAGGTCTCCTTTCGTTTTGATAGGGGAATATCAGGATTACTCTCAAGGCGGGGAATGGGAATAGGGCCTCATGTAAGGTTGAGTCCATAAATTGTGTTCTCTTCTCATGTGGGGCAGGTTATGTCAGGGAATGTCTTGAGTAGCCTAAAGGGTGTCAAGTAACCATTCGTGTTTCAAGCCGGAATGTGAGTTTTCTCTTGTAACTCTGCAGGGGAAATTTTCCTCAGCTTACCTTGAGTACAGTATATTGCGGTTTTTCTCGATTTGCGGCAGGAAGCTTGGGGTTTTTATCGATTTGCGACAGGGACCTCAGGAACTCGCTCGTGTAGTCCCTGGAATTCAGGTCTCCTTTCGTTTTGGTAGGAGAACAGCGGGAGTACTCTCAAGGCGTGGAATTGGAAATGGGCCTCACCTAAATTTGATTCCATAAATTAGGTTCTCCTCTCAAGTGGGGACAGCTGTGTCAGGGAATGATTTGAGTCACATAAAGGGTGTTAAGGACCCGTCGAGTTTCAAGCGGGAATGTGGGATTTCTATTCAGACACTGCAGGGGAAATTTTCCTCAGCTCACCTTGAGTGCAGAATATTGTGATTTTTCTTGAGTTGCAGCCAGAGGCTTGGGGTCCGTATCGAGTTGTGACAGGGACCTCAGAAACTCGCTCATGTAGTCCCTTGGAAGACAGCTCTCCTTACGTTTTGGTTGAGAACATCAGTATTACGCTCGAGGCGTGGAATGGGAATAGGGCCTCATCTAATTTTGAGTCCAAAAATTGTGTTTTCGCAAGTGGGGACAGCTATGTCATGGAATGTCTTCAGTCGCATAAAGGGTGTGAACTACCTGTTCGCGTTTCAAGTGGGAATGTGGGATTTCTCTTGAGACTGTGCAGGGGAAATTTTACTTATTTCACCTTGAGTGCAGAATCTTGTGGTTTTTCTCGAGTTGCAGCGGGAAGCTTGGGGTCTGTCTCGAGTTGCGACAGGGACCTCAGGAACTCGCTCGTGTAGTCCCTGGGAAGTCAGGTCTCCTTTCGTTTTGGTAGTGTAACATTGGGATTACTCACGAGGCATGGAATGGAAATCGGGCCTCATCAAATGTTGAGTCTGTAAATTGTGTTCTCCTCTCATATGGGGACAGTTATGTCAGGGAATATCTTCAGTTGCATCAAGGGTGTCAGGTACTCGTTCTAGTTTCAAGTGGGAATCTGGGATTTCTTTTGAGACTCTGCAGGGGAAATTTTCTTCATCTCACCTTGAGTGCAGAACCTCATGGTATTTCTCGAGTTGCGGCGGGAAACTTGGCGTCCTTCAAGAGTTCCGACAGGGACCTCAGTAACTCGCTCATTTAGTCCCTGGGAAGTCAGGTCTCCTTTTGTTTTGGTAGGGGAACATCGGGATTACTCTCAGGATGTTTAATGGGAATAGGGCTTCATCAAATGTTGAATACATAAATTGTGTTCTCCTCTCATATGGGGATAGCTATGTTAGGGAATGTCTTGAGTCTCATCAAGGGTGTCAAGCACTTATTCGCGTTTCAAGCGGGCATCTGGGATTTCTCTTGAGACTCTGCAGGGGAAATTTTCCTCATCTCACCTTGAGTGCAGAATCTTTTGGTTTTTCTCGAGTTGTGGCGGGAAGCTTCGGGTTCTTCAAGAGTTGCGACAGGGACCTCAGTAACTCTCTCATGTAGTCCCTGGGAAGTCAGGTCTCCTTTCGTTTTGGTAGGGAACATCGGAATTTGTCTCGACGTGTGGAATGGGAATAGGGCCTCATTTGAAGTTGAGTCCATAAATGTGTTCTCCTCTCAAGTGCAGACAGGTATGTCAGGGAATGTCTTGAGTCGCATCAAGGTTGTCAAGTACTCGTTTGGGTTTCAAGTGGGAATGTGAGATTTCACTTGAGACTCTGCAGGGGAAATTTCCCTCATCTCAACTTGAGTGCAGAAACTTGTGGTTTCTCTCGAGTTGCGGCGGGAATCTTCGGGTCCTTCTAGAGTTGCGACAGGGAACTCAGGAACTCGCTCGTTTAGTCCCTGGGAAGTCAGCTCTCCTTTCGTTTTGGTAGGGGAACGTCGGGATTACTCTCGAGGCGTGGAATGGGAATAGGGCCTCTTCTAACGTTGAGTCCATAAAATGTGTTCTCCTCTCAAGTGGGGACAGCTGGTTCAGGGAATGTCTTGAGTCGCATCAAAGGTTTCATGTATTCATTCGCGTTTCAAGCAGGAATGTGGGATTTCTCTTGAGACTCTGCAGGGGAAATTTCCTTCATCTCGCCTTGAGTGAAGAATCTTATGATTTTTCTCGAATTGCTGCAGGAAGCTTGGGGTCCTTCTCCACTTGCGACGGGTTTCTCAGTAATTCGCTCGTGTAGCACCAGGGAATTCAGTCCTCCTTTCGTGCTGGAAGTGAAACTTCAGGATTATTCTCGAGGCGTGTAATGGAAATTGGAAGTCATCTAGAGATGTGTCCGTTAATTGTGTAATCCTGTCAACTGGGAATGGCTTAGTCAGGGATCTTATTCTGTCACAGAAAAATTTTCAAGTACCCTTTAGAGTCAAGCGGGAATATGTGATTTCTCTTGAGACTCTGCAACAGAAATATTCCTTGTCTCGCATTGAGGGGAGAATCTTAGGTTTTTCTCGAGTTGCAGCTGGAACCTTGGGGTCCCTTTCGGGCTGCGACAGGGATCTCAGGGTCTCGCTATTGTGGCCCCAGGAAGTCAGGTCTCCTTTCCTGTTGGAAAGGGTACTTCGGAATTTCTCTCGAGGAGTGAAATGTCAATTGGGACTCATCTAGACCAGTCCGTTAATTTTGTGCTCCTCTCCAGTGGGGACGGCTTAGTAAGGGTAATTTTTGTCACAGAAATGGTGTCAAGTACCCGTTTGAGTTTAAGTGGGAATGTCGGATTTCTCTTGAGATTTTGCAGGGGAAATTTTTCTCATCTCGCCTTGAGTGTAGAATCTTGCGGTTTTTCTCGAGTTGCGGTGGGAAACTTAGGCTCCTTTTCGAGTTGGGAAGGGTACCTCAGGAATTTGCTCGTGTTGCCCCAGGGAAGTCAGGTCTCCTTTCGTGTTGGAAGGGAAACTTCGGGAGTATTCTCGAGTTGTGGAATGGGAATTGGAAGTCATCTAGAGATGAGTCCGTTAATTGTGTGCTCCTCTCCAGTAGGGACGGCTTAGTCAGGGATCTTTTATGGTTGCAGAAAAGTTTTCATGTACCCGTTCGAATTTCAAGCGGGAATGTGGGATTTCCCTTGAGACTCAGCAGCAGAAAATTCCTCATCTCACATTGATGTGGGAATCTCGTGGTTTTTATCGACTTGCGCGGGAAGCTTGGAGTCCTTCTCGACTTGCGATGGGGACTTCAGAAACTCGCTAATGTAGTTTCTGGGAAGTCAGGGCTCCGTTCGTTTTGGAAGGGGAACATTGGGATTACTCACGAGGCGTGGAATGCGAATACGACCTCATCTAAAGTTGAGTCCATAAATTGTGTTCTCCTCTCCAGTGGGGACAGCGATGTCAAGGAATTTCATGGGTCGCATATAGTGTGTCAAGTCCCGGTTTGAGTTTCAAGCGGGAATGTGTGGTTTCTCTTGAGACTCTGCAGCAGAAATGTTCCTCATCTCGCATTGAGGGGAGAATCTGGTGGTTTTTCTCGAGTTGCAGCGGAAAGCTTCGGCTCCTTCTTGAGTTGCGACGTGGACCTCCGGAATTCGCTTGTTTTGTCCCAGGGATGTCAGGTCTCCAATCGTGTTAGAAGGGAAACCTCGGATTTCTCTTGAAATTTCTCCAGTGGGAACGGGTTCCTAAGGATTTTTGTGTGTGTGTGTGTCGCAGAAATGGTGTCATGTACCGGTTCGATTTTAAGCGGGGATGTGGGATTTCACTTGAGACTCTGCATGGGAAATTTTCCTCATCTCACCTTGACTGCAGAATCTTGTGGTTTTTCTCTAGTTTTGGCGGGAAGATTGGAGTCCTTTTCGTGTTGCGACGGGGACCTCAGAAATTCGCTCTCATAGTCCCTGGGAAGTCAGGTCTCCTTTTGTTTTGGTAGGGGAAATTCGGGATTACTCTGGAGGCGTCGAATTGGAATAGGGCCTCATCTAAGCTGAGTCCATAAATTGTGTTCTCCTTCAAGTGGGGACAGATTTGTCAAGGAATGTCTTGAGTCGCCTAAGGTGAGTCCATAAATTATGTTCTCCTCTCAAATGGGGACAGCTATGTCAGGGAATGTCTTGAGTCGCATAAAGGTTGTCAAGTACTTGTTCGAGTTTAAGCGGGAATGTGGGATTTCTCTTGACACTCTGCAGGGGAAATTTTCCTCATCTCGCCTTGAGTGCAGAACCTCATGGTATTTCTCGAGTTGCGGCGGGAAACTTGGCGTCCTTCAAGAGTTCCGACAGGGACCTCAGTAACTCGCTCATTTAGTCCCTGGGAAGTCAGGTCTCCTTTTGTTTTGGTAGGGGAACATCGGGATTACTCTCAGGATGTTTAATGGGAATAGGGCTTCATCAAATGTTGAATACATAAATTGTGTTCTCCTCTCATATGGGGATAGCTATGTTAGGGAATGTCTTGAGTCTCATCAAGGGTGTCAAGCACTTATTCGCGTTTCAAGCGGGCATCTGGGATTTCTCTTGAGACTCTGCAGGGGAAATTTTCCTCATCTCACCTTGAGTGCAGAATCTTTTGGTTTTTCTCGAGTTGTGGCGGGAAGCTTCGGGTTCTTCAAGAGTTGCGACAGGGACCTCAGTAACTCTCTCATGTAGTCCCTGGGAAGTCAGGTCTCCTTTCGTTTTGGTAGGGAACATCGGAATTTGTCTCGACGTGTGGAATGGGAATAGGGCCTCATTTGAAGTTGAGTCCATAAATGTGTTCTCCTCTCAAGTGCAGACAGGTATGTCAGGGAATGTCTTGAGTCGCATCAAGGTTGTCAAGTACTCGTTTGGGTTTCAAGTGGGAATGTGAGATTTCACTTGAGACTCTGCAGGGGAAATTTCCCTCATCTCAACTTGAGTGCAGAAACTTGTGGTTTCTCTCGAGTTGCGGCGGGAATCTTCGGGTCCTTCTAGAGTTGCGACAGGGAACTCAGGAACTCGCTCGTTTAGTCCCTGGGAAGTCAGCTCTCCTTTCGTTTTGGTAGGGGAACGTCGGGATTACTCTCGAGGCGTGGAATGGGAATAGGGCCTCTTCTAACGTTGAGTCCATAAAATGTGTTCTCCTCTCAAGTGGGGACAGCTGGTTCAGGGAATGTCTTGAGTCGCATCAAAGGTTTCATGTATTCATTCGCGTTTCAAGCAGGAATGTGGGATTTCTCTTGAGACTCTGCAGGGGAAATTTCCTTCATCTCGCCTTGAGTGAAGAATCTTATGATTTTTCTCGAATTGCTGCAGGAAGCTTGGGGTCCTTCTCCACTTGCGACGGGTTTCTCAGTAATTCGCTCGTGTAGCACCAGGGAATTCAGTCCTCCTTTCGTGCTGGAAGTGAAACTTCAGGATTATTCTCGAGGCGTGTAATGGAAATTGGAAGTCATCTAGAGATGTGTCCGTTAATTGTGTAATCCTGTCAACTGGGAATGGCTTAGTCAGGGATCTTATTCTGTCACAGAAAAATTTTCAAGTACCCTTTAGAGTCAAGCGGGAATATGTGATTTCTCTTGAGACTCTGCAACAGAAATATTCCTTGTCTCGCATTGAGGGGAGAATCTTAGGTTTTTCTCGAGTTGCAGCTGGAACCTTGGGGTCCCTTTCGGGCTGCGACAGGGATCTCAGGGTCTCGCTATTGTGGCCCCAGGAAGTCAGGTCTCCTTTCCTGTTGGAAAGGGTACTTCGGAATTTCTCTCGAGGAGTGAAATGTCAATTGGGACTCATCTAGACCAGTCCGTTAATTTTGTGCTCCTCTCCAGTGGGGACGGCTTAGTAAGGGTAATTTTTGTCACAGAAATGGTGTCAAGTACCCGTTTGAGTTTAAGTGGGAATGTCGGATTTCTCTTGAGATTTTGCAGGGGAAATTTTTCTCATCTCGCCTTGAGTGTAGAATCTTGCGGTTTTTCTCGAGTTGCGGTGGGAAACTTAGGCTCCTTTTCGAGTTGGGAAGGGTACCTCAGGAATTTGCTCGTGTTGCCCCAGGGAAGTCAGGTCTCCTTTCGTGTTGGAAGGGAAACTTCGGGAGTATTCTCGAGTTGTGGAATGGGAATTGGAAGTCATCTAGAGATGAGTCCGTTAATTGTGTGCTCCTCTCCAGTAGGGACGGCTTAGTCAGGGATCTTTTATGGTTGCAGAAAAGTTTTCATGTACCCGTTCGAATTTCAAGCGGGAATGTGGGATTTCCCTTGAGACTCAGCAGCAGAAAATTCCTCATCTCACATTGATGTGGGAATCTCGTGGTTTTTATCGACTTGCGCGGGAAGCTTGGAGTCCTTCTCGACTTGCGATGGGGACTTCAGAAACTCGCTAATGTAGTTTCTGGGAAGTCAGGGCTCCGTTCGTTTTGGAAGGGGAACATTGGGATTACTCACGAGGCGTGGAATGCGAATACGACCTCATCTAAAGTTGAGTCCATAAATTGTGTTCTCCTCTCCAGTGGGGACAGCGATGTCAAGGAATTTCATGGGTCGCATATAGTGTGTCAAGTCCCGGTTTGAGTTTCAAGCGGGAATGTGTGGTTTCTCTTGAGACTCTGCAGCAGAAATGTTCCTCATCTCGCATTGAGGGGAGAATCTGGTGGTTTTTCTCGAGTTGCAGCGGAAAGCTTCGGCTCCTTCTTGAGTTGCGACGTGGACCTCCGGAATTCGCTTGTTTTGTCCCAGGGATGTCAGGTCTCCAATCGTGTTAGAAGGGAAACCTCGGATTTCTCTTGAAATTTCTCCAGTGGGAACGGGTTCCTAAGGATTTTTGTGTGTGTGTGTGTCGCAGAAATGGTGTCATGTACCGGTTCGATTTTAAGCGGGGATGTGGGATTTCACTTGAGACTCTGCATGGGAAATTTTCCTCATCTCACCTTGACTGCAGAATCTTGTGGTTTTTCTCTAGTTTTGGCGGGAAGATTGGAGTCCTTTTCGTGTTGCGACGGGGACCTCAGAAATTCGCTCTCATAGTCCCTGGGAAGTCAGGTCTCCTTTTGTTTTGGTAGGGGAAATTCGGGATTACTCTGGAGGCGTCGAATTGGAATAGGGCCTCATCTAAGCTGAGTCCATAAATTGTGTTCTCCTTCAAGTGGGGACAGATTTGTCAAGGAATGTCTTGAGTCGCCTAAGGTGAGTCCATAAATTATGTTCTCCTCTCAAATGGGGACAGCTATGTCAGGGAATGTCTTGAGTCGCATAAAGGTTGTCAAGTACTTGTTCGAGTTTAAGCGGGAATGTGGGATTTCTCTTGACACTCTGCAGGGGAAATTTTCCTCATCTCGCCTTGAGTGCAGAATCTTGTGGTTTTTCTCGAGTGTCGGCAGGAAACTTTGGGTCCTTCTCGTGTTGCGACGGGTACTTCAGTAACTCGCTCAAGTTGCCCCAGAGAATTCAGTTCTCCTTTCGTGTTGGAAGGGAAACTTCGGGATTATTGTCGAGTCATGGAATGGGAATTGGAAGTCATCTAGAGATGAGTCTGTTAATTGTGTGCTCCTCTCCAGTGGGGACGGCTTAGTCAGGGATCTTTTTCTGTCATAGAAAGATTTTCAAGTACACTTTAAAGTCAAGCGGGAATGTGTGATTTCTCTTGAGACTTTGCAGCTGAAATGTTCCTCATCTCGCAAAGAGGGGAGAATCTTGGGTATTTCTCGAGTTGCAGCTGGAAGCTTGGGGTCCCTTTTGGGCTGTGACGGGGATCACAGGAACTCGCTTTTGTTGCAATAGGGAATTCAGGCCTCTTTTCCTGTTGGAAAGCGTGCTTCAGGATTTCTCTCGAGGACTGGAATGTGAATTGGGCCTCATCTAGAGATGAGTCCATTAATTGTGTTCTCCTCTCCACGGGGGATGGGTTCGAAAGTGTCCTTTTTGTGTCGCAGAAATGGAGTCAAGTACCCTTTCGAGTTTAAGCGCGAATGTGGGATTTCTCATAAGACTCTGCAGGGGAAATTTTCCTCATCTCACCTTGAGTGCAGAATCTTGCGATTTTTATCGAGTTGCTGCGGGAAGCTTGGGCTCCTTCTCGAGTTGCGAAGGGGACCTCAGGAACTCTCTCATGTTGGCCCAGGGACGTCAGGTCTCCAGTAGTGTTGGAAGGGGAATCACGGGTATCCGCTCCTGGCATGGAATGTGATTTGTGTCTCATCGTTAATTGATTCCGTTTATTGTGTGTTCCTCTCCAGTGGGGAGGGCTTAGTCAGGGATCTTCTTGAGTCGCAGAAAGGGTTTCAAGTACCCTTTCGAGTTTCAGGCGGGAATGTGTGATTTCTCTTGAGAGTCTGCCTCAGAAAAGCTCTTCATCTCACATTGATTGGAGAATCTTGTGGTTTCTCTCGAGTTGTGGCTGGAAGATTGAGGTCCCTTTCAGGTTGCTTCGGTTATCCCAGGAAATTGCTCGTGTTGCCCCAGGGAAGTCATGTCTCCTCGAGCCGTAAAATGGGAATATGGCCTCATCTCGAATTGAGTCCATAAAGTGTGTTCTTTCCAATGGGGACTGATTTTAGTGAAATTTCTGAGTCGTATAAAGGGTGTCAAGTACCCTTTTGCCTTTCAAGAGGGAATGTGGTATTTCTCTTGAGATTCTGCAGCGCAAAATTTCCCCGTCTCGCATTGAGGGGATAATTTTGTGGTGTTTCTTGAATTGCGGCGAAAGCTGGTGGTACTTTTCGAGCTGCGACGGGCACCACATGAACTCACTCGAGTTACTTCAGGGAATTCAGTTCCCCTTTTGTGCTGGAATGGGAACTTCCGTATTACTCTCAAGCCCTTAAATGGGAATAGGGCCTCTTCTCGACTTGAGCCCATAAAGTGTGTTCTCCTCTCCAAAGGGGACGGCTGTTTTAGGGAATTTTCTGAGTCACATAAAGGGTGCCAAGTATTCTTTTGCCATTCAAGCAGGAATGTGGGATTTCTCTTGACATTCTGCAGCACAAAATTTCCTCATTTCGCATTGAGGGAAGTATTTTGTAGAGTTTCTCTAGTTGCGGCGGGAAGATGGGGGTACTTCTCGGGTTGGGACTTGGACCTGAGGAAGTCGCTCGGGTGCTTCTCGGAAGTGAGGTCTCCTTTTGTGTTGGAAGGGGAACTTCCGGATTACTCTTGAGCCGTTAAATGGGAATAGGGCTTCTTCTCGAGTTGAGTCCATAAAGAGTGTTCTCTTCTCTAAAAGGGACGGCAGTGTGAGGGAACTTTCTGAGTCGCATAAAGGGTGTCAAGTACACTTTTGCCTTTCAAGCGGGAATGTGGGATTTCTCTTGAGATTCCACAGCGCAAAATCTTCCTCATCTCGCATGGATGGGATAATTTTGTGGTGTTTCTCGAGTTGCTGCGAGAAGCTGGGGGTACTTCTCGTGTTGTGACGGGGACCGCAGGAACTCGTTCGGGTTGCTTCAGGGAAGTCAAGTCCCCTTTTGTGTTGGAACGGGAACTTCATGATTACTCTCCAGACGTTAAATGGGAAAAGGGAGTCTTCTCAAGTTGAGTCCATAAAGTGTACTTTCCTATCCAATGGGGCTGGCTGTTTGAGAGAACTTTCTGAGATGCATAAAGGGTGTCAAGTACCCTTTTCCCTTTCAAGCGGGAATGTGGGATTTCTGTTGAGATTGTGCAGCACAAAATTTCCTCATCTCGCCTTGAGGGAATAATTTTGTTGTGTTTCTCGAGTTTCAGGGGAAGCTCGGGGTACTTCTCGAGTTGAGACAAGGACCTAAGGAACTCGCTCGGGTTTCTTCAGGGAAGTAGGTTGCCCTTTTTGGAAGGTAGGGGAACTTTCAGATTACTCTCGAGCCTTTAAATGGGAATAGGGCCACTTATCTAGTTGAGTCCATAAAGTGTGTTCTCCTCTCCAATCGGGACGGCTGTGTAAGGGAAATTTCTGAGTCGCATAAAGGGTGTCAAGTACCCTTGTGCCTTTCGAGTGGTAATGTGGGATGATTCTTGAGATTATGCAGCACAAAATATCCTCATCTTGCATTGAGGGGTTAATTTTGTGGTGTTTCTCGAGTTGCGGTGGGATGCTGGGGGTACATTTCGAGTTGTGACGGGGACCTCAGGAACTCGCTCGGGTTTCTTCGGGAAAGTCAGGTCCCCTTTTTTGTTGGAAGGGAACTTCCGGATTACTCTCGATCCATTAAATAGGAATAGGTCCTCTTCTCGTGTTGAGTCCATAAAATGTGTTCTCCTCTCCAATGGGGACGATTGTGTGAGGGAACTTTTTGTGTCACATGATGGGTGTCAAGTACCCTTTTGCCTTTCAAGCAGGAATGTGGGATTTCCCTTGAGATTCTGCAGCGCAAAATTCCCTATTCTCACATTGAGGGGATAATTTGTGGTGTTTCTCCAGTTGGGAAAGGGACCTCAGGAACTCACTCGAGTTACTTCAAGAAAATTAGGTCCCCTTTTGTGCTGGAAGGGTACTTCCGGATTACTCTCGAGCCCTTTAACGGGAAAAGGGCCTCTTCTCGAGTTGAGTCCAAAGTGTGTTCTCCTCTCCAATGGTGACGGATGTTCGGGAACTTTCTGCGTGGCATAAAGTTTGTCACGTACCCTTTTGCCTTTCAAGCGGGAATGTGGGATGTCTCTTGAAATTCTGCAGCGTAAAATTACCTCATCTCGCATTGAGGGGATAATTTTGTGGTGTTTCACGAGTTGCGGCGGGAAGCTGGGGGTACTTCTCGAGTTGCGACGGGGAGCTCAGGAAGTCACTCGAGTTGCCACAGGGAAGTCAAGTCCCCTTTTTGTTGGAAGGGGAACTTCCATATTACTCTCTCGAGCCATTAAACGGGAATATTGCCTCTTCTCCATTTGAGTCCATAAAGTGTGTTCTCCTCTCCATTGAGGACGGATGTTAGGGAACATTCTGAGTCGCCTAATGGGAGTCAAGTACACTTTTGCCTTTCAAGCGGAAATATGGGATTTCTCTTGAGATTATGCAGCGCAAAATTTCCTCATCTGGCATTGAGGGGATAATTTTCTGCTGTTTCTCGAATTGAGACGTGAAGCTGTGGGTACTTCTCGAGTTGCGACGGGGACCTCAGGAGCTCGCTCGGGTTGCTTCAGGGAAGACAAGTTCCATTTTGTGTTGGAACAGAAGCTTCCGATTTACTCTCGTGACTTTAAATGGGAATAGGGGCTCATCTCGAATTGAGTCCATAAAGTCTGTTCTCCTGTCCAATGGTGGCGGCTGTGTGAGAGAACTTTCTGATTCGCATAAAGGTTGTCAAGTACTCTTTTGCCTTTCAAGAGGGAATGTGGTATTTCTCTAGAGAATTTGCAGCGCAAAATTTCCTCATCTCGCATTGAGGGGATAATTTTGTGGTATTTCTCGTGTTGCGGCGGGAAGCTGGGGGTACTTCTCGAGTTGCGATGGGGACCTCAGGAACTCGCTCGGGTTGCTTCAGGGAAGTCAGTTCCCCTTTTGTTGGAAGGGGAACTTTCCGTTTACTCTCAGGCCGTTAAATGGGAATACTGTCTCATCTCGTATTGAGTCCATAAAGTGTGTTCTCCTCTCCAATGGGAACGGCTGTGTGAGGGAACTTTCTGATTTGCATAAAGGGTGTCAAGTACCCTTTTGCCTTTCAAGAGGGAATGTGGTATTTCTTTTGAGATTCTGCAGCACAAAATTTCCTCATCACGCATTGAGAGGATAATATTGTGGTGTTTCTCGTGTTGAGGGGGTATACATGGGCTATTTCTTGAGTTGCGACGGGGACCTCAGGAACTCGCTCGGGTTGCTTCAGGGAAGTCAGGTCCTCTTTGGTGTTGGAAGGGGAACTGAAGGTTTGCTCTCAAGCCGTTAAATGTGAATCGAGGTTGATCTAATTGAGTGCCTAAAATGTGTTCTCCTGTCCAATGGGAACGGCTGTATGAGGGAACTTTCTGCGTCGCATTAAGGGTGTCAAGTGCCCTTTTGACTTTCAAGAGGGAATATGGTATTTCTCTTGAGATTCTGCAACGCAAAATTTCCTCATCTCCCATTGAGGGGATAATTTTGTGGTGTTTCTCGACTTGCGGCGGGAAGCTGGGGGTACTTTTCGAATTGTGACATGGAATTCAGGAACTCACTCGGGTTGCTTCAGGGAAGTCACGTCCCCTTTGGTGTTGGAAGGGGAACTTCCGATTTACTCTCGTGATGTTAAATGGGAATAGGGGCTCATCTCGAATTGTGTCCGTAAAGTCTGTTCTCCTGTCCAATGGGGATGGCTGTGTGAGGGAACTTTCTCAGTAGCAAAAAGGGTGTCAAGTACACTTTTGCCGTTCAAGAGGGAATGTGGTATTTCTCTTGAGATTCTGCAACGCAAAATTTCCTCATCTCGCATTGAGGGGATAATTTTGTGGTGTTTCTCGTGTTGTGGCGGGAAGCTGGGGGTACTTCTCGAGTTGCGACGGGGACCTCAGGAACTCACTCAGGTTGCTTCAGGGAAGTCAGGTCCCCTTTGTGTTGGAAAGGGAACATTCCTTTTACTCTCAGTCCATTAAATGGGAATACTGGCTCATCTCGTATTGAGTCCATAAAGTGTGTTCTCCTCCCTAATGGGGACGGCAGTGTGAGGGAACTTTCTGATTCGCATAACTGGTGTCAAGTACCCTTTTGCTTTTCAAGAGGGAATGTGGTATTTATCTTGAGATTCTGCAGCACAAAATTTCCTCATCACGCATTGAGAGGATAATATTATGGTGTTTCTCGTGTTGTGGCGGTATACATGGGGTATTCCTTGAGTTGCGATGGGGACCTCAGGAACTCGCTCGGGTTGCTTCAGGGAAGTCAGGTCCCTTTTGGTGTCGGAAGAGGAACTTCCGATTTACTCTCGTGACGTTAAATGGGAATAGGGGCTCATCTCGAATTGAGTCCATAAAGTCTGTTCTCCTATCCAATGGGGACGGCTGTGTGAGGGATCTTTCTGAGTCACAAAAAGGCTGTCAAGTACCCTTTTGCCTTTCAAGAGGGAATATGGTATTTCTCTTGAGATTCTGCAGCGCAAAATTTCCTCATCACGCATTGAGGGGATAATTTTGTGGTGTTTCTCGAGTTGCGGCAGTAAGCATGGGGTATTTCTTGAGTTGCAACAGGTACCTCAGGAACTCGCTCAGGTTGCTTCAGGGAAGTCAGGTCCCCTTTGGTGTTGGAAGGGGAACTTCCGGGTTGCTCTCGAGCCGTTAAATGTGAATTGAGGCTCATCTCGAATTGAGTGCCTAAAGTGTGTTCTCCTGTCCAATGGGAACAGCTGTGTGAGGGAACTTTCTGCATCGCATAAAGGGTGTCAAGTGCCCTTTTGACTTTTAAGAGGGAATGTGGTATTTCTCTTGAGATTCTGCAGTGCAAAATTTCCTCATCTCGCATTGAGGGGATAATTTTATAGTGTTTCTCGAGTTGCGATGGGAAGCTGGGGGTACTGCTCGAGTTGCGACAGGGACCTCAGGAACTCCCTCGGGTTGCTTCAGGCAAGTCAGGTCCCCTTTGCTGTTGGAACCGGAGCTTCCGGTTTACTCTCGAGCCGTTAAACGTGAATAGAGGCTCATCTCAAATTGAGTGCCTAAAGTGTGTTTTCCTGTCCAATGGGAACGGCTGTGTGAGAGAACTTTCTGTGTCGCATAAAGGTTGTCAAGTGCCCTTTTGACTTTTAAGGGGGAATGTGGTATTTCTCTTGAGATTCTGCAGCGCATAATTTCCTCATCTCGCTTTGAGGGGATAATTTTGTGGTGTTTCTAGAGTTGTCACGGGAAGCTGGGGATACTTCTCGAGTTGCGACGGGGACCTCAGGAACTCGCTCTGGTTGCTTCCGTAAAGTCAGGTCCCCCTTTCTGTTGGATTGGGAACTTCCGGTTTACTCTCAATCCGTTAAATGGGAATAGGGGCTCATCTCGAATTCAGTCCATAAAGTGTGTTTTCCTGTCCAATGTGAACAGCAGTGTGAGGGAACCTTCTGAGTCGCATAAAGGGTGTTAAGTACCCTTTTGCCTTTCATGAGGGAATGTGGTATTTCTCTTGAGATTCTGCAGTGCAAAATTTCCTCATCTCGCATGGAGGGGAAAATTTTGTGGTGTTTCTCGAGTTGCGGTGGGTAGCAGGGTTTACTTCTCGAGTTGAGACGGGGACCGCAGGACCTCGTTCGGGTTGCCTCAGGGAAGTCAGGTCCCTTTTTGTGTTGGAAGGGGAACTTCCGGTTTACTCTCAAGCCGTTATTTCGGAATAGGGGCTCATCTCGAATTGAGTCCATAAAGTGTGTTCCCCTCTCCAATGGGGACGGATGTTAGGGAACTTTCTGAGTGGGATAAAGTGTGTCAAGTACCCTTTTGCATTTCAAGTGTGAATGTGGGATTTGTCTTCAGATACTGCAGCGCAAATTTTCCTCATCTCGCATTGAGGGGATAATTTTGTGGGGGTATTTCTCGAGTTGGGACGGGGACCTCAGGAACTCGCTTGGTTGCTTCAGGGAAGTCAGTTACCCTTTGGTGTTGGAAAGGGAACTTCCTATTTACTCTCGAGCCCTTAAATGGGAATAGGGGCTCTTCTCGATATGAGTACATAAAGTGTGTTCCATTCGCCACTGAGGACGGATATTAGGCACCATTCTTAGCCGCCTAAAGGGAGTCAAGTACCCTTGGCATTTTCAGCGGGAATGTGGGATATCTCTTGAGATTCTGCAGCGCAAAATTTCCTCATCTCACATTGAGGGGATAATTTTGTGGTGTTTCTCGAGTTGCGGCAGGAAGCTGGGCGTACTTCTCAAGTTGCGATGGGGTGCTCAGGGACTCACTCGAGTTACTTCAGGGAAGTCTGGTCTCCTTTTGTGCTGGCAGGGGAACGTCCGGATTACGCTCGAGGCCTTAAATGGGAATAGGGCCTCTTTTCGAGTTGAGTCCATAAAGTGTGTTCTCCTCTCCAATGGGGACGGATGTTAGGGAACTTTCTGAGTGGCATAAAGTGTTTCAAGTACCCTTTTGCCTTTCAAGTGGGAATATGGGATTTCTCTTGAGATTCTGCAGCGCCATATTACCTCATCTCGCATTGAGGGGATAACTTTGTGGTGTTTTAGTTTTGCGGCAGAAGCAGGGGTACTTCTAGAGTTGCGATGGGGACCTCAGGACCTCGATTGGGTTGCTTCAGGGAAGTTAAGTCCCCTTTTGTGTTTGAAGGGGAACTTCTGGATTACTCTTGAGCCGTTAAATGGGAATATTTCCTCTTCTCGATTTGAGTCCATAAATAGCGTTCTCCTCTCCACTGAGGACGGATGTTAGGGACCATTCTGAGTCACCTAAGTGGAGTCAAGTACCCTTTTGCCTTTCAATCGGGAATTTTGGGATTTCTCTTGAGATTCTGCAGCGCAAAATTTCCTCATCTCGCATTGAGGGGATAATTTTGTGGTGTAACTTGTGTTGGGGCGGGAAGCTGTGGATTCTTCTCTTTGCGATGGAGACCTCAGGAACTCGCTCGGGTTGCTTCAGGGAAGTCGGCTCCACTTTTGTGTTGCAGGTGGAACTTCTGGATTTCTCTCGAGCCCTTAAAAGGGAATAGGGTCTCTTCTCCAATAGAGTCCATAAAGTGTGTTCCAATGGGGACGGATGTTAGGGAACTTTCTGAGTGGGATAAAGTGTGTCAAGTACCCTTTTGCATTTCAAGTGGGAATGTGGGTTTTGTCTTGAGATACTGCAGCACAAAATTTCCTCATCTCGCATTGAGGGGATAATTTTGTGGTGTTTCTCAATTTGCGGCAGGAAGCAGCAGGTACTTCTAGAGTCGCGACGGGGACCTCAGGACCTCGATTGGATTGCTTCACGGAAGTCAAGTCCCCTTTTGTGGTGTTTCTTGAACTGCGGCGGGAAGCTGGGTGTACTTCTCGAGTTGCGACGTGCACCTCAGGAACTCACTCGAGTTACTTCAGGGATGTCAGGTCCCCTTTTGTTCTGGAAGGGGAACTTCCGGATTACTCTCGAGTCCTTTTCGGAAATTGGGCCTCTTCTCCAGTTGAGTCCATAAAGTGTGTTCTCCTCTCCAATGGGGACGGATGTTGGGGAACGTTGTGAATGGCATAAAGTGTTTCAAGTACCCCTTTGCCTTTCAAGCGGGAATGTGGGATTTCTCTTGAGATTCTGCAGCGCAAAATTACCTCATCTCGCATTGAGAGGATAATTTTGTAGTGTTTCTCGAGTTTTGGCGGGAAATAGGGGGTAATTCTTGAGGTGCAACGGAGACCTCAAGAACTCGCTCGGGTGGCCCCAGGGAAGTCAAGTCCCCAATTGTGTTCGAAGGGGAACTTCCAGATTACTCTCGAGCCGATAAATGGGAATATTGCCTCTTCTCGGTTTGAGTCCATAACGTGTGTTCTCCTCTCCAATGAGAAGGGATGTTGGGGACCATTCTGAGTCGCCTAAATTGAGTCAAGTACCCTTTTGACTTTCAAGCGGGAATGTGGGATTTCTCTTGAGATTCTGCAGGGCAAATTTACCTCATCTCCTAATGAGGGGATAATTTTGTGGTGTTTCTCGAGTTGCGGCGGGAAGCATGGTGTACTTCTCGAGTTGTGACTTGGACCTCAGGAACTAACTCGAGTTAATTCAGGGATGTCAAGTCCCCTTTTGTGTTGCAAAGGGAACTTCCGGGTTACTCTCTAGCCGTTAAATGGGAATATTGCCTCTTCTCGATTTGAGTCCATAAAGTGTGTTCTCCTCTCCATTGAGGACGGACCTTAGGGAACATTCTGAGTCGCCTAAAGGGAGTCAAGTACACTTTTGCCTTTCAAGCGGGAATGTGAGATTTCTCTTGAGAATCTGCAGCGCAAAATTTCTTCATCTCGCATTGAGGGGATATATTTGAGGTGTTTTTCGAATGCGATAGAACTCTGGGGGTACGTCTCGAGTTGCGACAGTGACCTCAGAATCTCACTCGAGTTACTTCAGGGAAGTCAAGTCCCCTTTTATGCTTACAGGGTGTCAAGTACCCTTTTGCCTTTCAAGAGGGAATGTGGTATTTCTCTTGAGATTCTGCAGTGCAAAATTTCCTCATCTCGCATTGAGGGGATAATTTTATAGTGTTTCTCGAGTTGCGATGGGAAGCTGGGGGTACTGCTCGAGTTGCGACAGGGACCTCAGGAACTCCCTCGGGTTGCTTCAGGCAAGTCAGGTCCCCTTTGCTGTTGGAACCGGAGCTTCCGGTTTACTCTCGAGCCGTTAAACGTGAATAGAGGCTCATCTCAAATTGAGTGCCTAAAGTGTGTTTTCCTGTCCAATGGGAACGGCTGTGTGAGAGAACTTTCTGTGTCGCATAAAGGTTGTCAAGTGCCCTTTTGACTTTTAAGGGGGAATGTGGTATTTCTCTTGAGATTCTGCAGCGCATAATTTCCTCATCTCGCTTTGAGGGGATAATTTTGTGGTGTTTCTAGAGTTGTCACGGGAAGCTGGGGATACTTCTCGAGTTGCGACGGGGACCTCAGGAACTCGCTCTGGTTGCTTCCGTAAAGTCAGGTCCCCCTTTCTGTTGGATTGGGAACTTCCGGTTTACTCTCAATCCGTTAAATGGGAATAGGGGCTCATCTCGAATTCAGTCCATAAAGTGTGTTTTCCTGTCCAATGTGAACAGCAGTGTGAGGGAACCTTCTGAGTCGCATAAAGGGTGTTAAGTACCCTTTTGCCTTTCATGAGGGAATGTGGTATTTCTCTTGAGATTCTGCAGTGCAAAATTTCCTCATCTCGCATGGAGGGGAAAATTTTGTGGTGTTTCTCGAGTTGCGGTGGGTAGCAGGGTTTACTTCTCGAGTTGAGACGGGGACCGCAGGACCTCGTTCGGGTTGCCTCAGGGAAGTCAGGTCCCTTTTTGTGTTGGAAGGGGAACTTCCGGTTTACTCTCAAGCCGTTATTTCGGAATAGGGGCTCATCTCGAATTGAGTCCATAAAGTGTGTTCCCCTCTCCAATGGGGACGGATGTTAGGGAACTTTCTGAGTGGGATAAAGTGTGTCAAGTACCCTTTTGCATTTCAAGTGTGAATGTGGGATTTGTCTTCAGATACTGCAGCGCAAATTTTCCTCATCTCGCATTGAGGGGATAATTTTGTGGGGGTATTTCTCGAGTTGGGACGGGGACCTCAGGAACTCGCTTGGTTGCTTCAGGGAAGTCAGTTACCCTTTGGTGTTGGAAAGGGAACTTCCTATTTACTCTCGAGCCCTTAAATGGGAATAGGGGCTCTTCTCGATATGAGTACATAAAGTGTGTTCCATTCGCCACTGAGGACGGATATTAGGCACCATTCTTAGCCGCCTAAAGGGAGTCAAGTACCCTTGGCATTTTCAGCGGGAATGTGGGATATCTCTTGAGATTCTGCAGCGCAAAATTTCCTCATCTCACATTGAGGGGATAATTTTGTGGTGTTTCTCGAGTTGCGGCAGGAAGCTGGGCGTACTTCTCAAGTTGCGATGGGGTGCTCAGGGACTCACTCGAGTTACTTCAGGGAAGTCTGGTCTCCTTTTGTGCTGGCAGGGGAACGTCCGGATTACGCTCGAGGCCTTAAATGGGAATAGGGCCTCTTTTCGAGTTGAGTCCATAAAGTGTGTTCTCCTCTCCAATGGGGACGGATGTTAGGGAACTTTCTGAGTGGCATAAAGTGTTTCAAGTACCCTTTTGCCTTTCAAGTGGGAATATGGGATTTCTCTTGAGATTCTGCAGCGCCATATTACCTCATCTCGCATTGAGGGGATAACTTTGTGGTGTTTTAGTTTTGCGGCAGAAGCAGGGGTACTTCTAGAGTTGCGATGGGGACCTCAGGACCTCGATTGGGTTGCTTCAGGGAAGTTAAGTCCCCTTTTGTGTTTGAAGGGGAACTTCTGGATTACTCTTGAGCCGTTAAATGGGAATATTTCCTCTTCTCGATTTGAGTCCATAAATAGCGTTCTCCTCTCCACTGAGGACGGATGTTAGGGACCATTCTGAGTCACCTAAGTGGAGTCAAGTACCCTTTTGCCTTTCAATCGGGAATTTTGGGATTTCTCTTGAGATTCTGCAGCGCAAAATTTCCTCATCTCGCATTGAGGGGATAATTTTGTGGTGTAACTTGTGTTGGGGCGGGAAGCTGTGGATTCTTCTCTTTGCGATGGAGACCTCAGGAACTCGCTCGGGTTGCTTCAGGGAAGTCGGCTCCACTTTTGTGTTGCAGGTGGAACTTCTGGATTTCTCTCGAGCCCTTAAAAGGGAATAGGGTCTCTTCTCCAATAGAGTCCATAAAGTGTGTTCCAATGGGGACGGATGTTAGGGAACTTTCTGAGTGGGATAAAGTGTGTCAAGTACCCTTTTGCATTTCAAGTGGGAATGTGGGTTTTGTCTTGAGATACTGCAGCACAAAATTTCCTCATCTCGCATTGAGGGGATAATTTTGTGGTGTTTCTCAATTTGCGGCAGGAAGCAGCAGGTACTTCTAGAGTCGCGACGGGGACCTCAGGACCTCGATTGGATTGCTTCACGGAAGTCAAGTCCCCTTTTGTGGTGTTTCTTGAACTGCGGCGGGAAGCTGGGTGTACTTCTCGAGTTGCGACGTGCACCTCAGGAACTCACTCGAGTTACTTCAGGGATGTCAGGTCCCCTTTTGTTCTGGAAGGGGAACTTCCGGATTAGTCTCGAGTCCTTTTCGGAAATTGGGCCTCTTCTCCAGTTGAGTCCATAAAGTGTGTTCTCCTCTCCAATGGGGACGGATGTTGGGGAACGTTGTGAATGGCATAAAGTGTTTCAAGTACCCCTTTGCCTTTCAAGCGGGAATGTGGGATTTCTCTTGAGATTCTGCAGCGCAAAATTACCTCATCTCGCATTGAGAGGATAATTTTGTAGTGTTTCTCGAGTTTTGGCGGGAAATAGGGGGTAATTCTTGAGGTGCAACGGAGACCTCAAGAACTCGCTCGGGTGGCCCCAGGGAAGTCAAGTCCCCAATTGTGTTCGAAGGGGAACTTCCAGATTACTCTCGAGCCGATAAATGGGAATATTGCCTCTTCTCGGTTTGAGTCCATAACGTGTGTTCTCCTCTCCAATGAGAAGGGATGTTGGGGACCATTCTGAGTCGCCTAAATTGAGTCAAGTACCCTTTTGACTTTCAAGCGGGAATGTGGGATTTCTCTTGAGATTCTGCAGGGCAAATTTACCTCATCTCCTAATGAGGGGATAATTTTGTGGTGTTTCTCGAGTTGCGGCGGGAAGCATGGTGTACTTCTCGAGTTGTGACTTGGACCTCAGGAACTAACTCGAGTTAATTCAGGGATGTCAAGTCCCCTTTTGTGTTGCAAAGGGAACTTCCGGGTTACTCTCTAGCCGTTAAATGGGAATATTGCCTCTTCTCGATTTGAGTCCATAAAGTGTGTTCTCCTCTCCATTGAGGACGGACCTTAGGGAACATTCTGAGTCGCCTAAAGGGAGTCAAGTACACTTTTGCCTTTCAAGCGGGAATGTGAGATTTCTCTTGAGAATCTGCAGCGCAAAATTTCTTCATCTCGCATTGAGGGGATATATTTGAGGTGTTTTTCGAATGCGATAGAACTCTGGGGGTACGTCTCGAGTTGCGACAGTGACCTCAGAATCTCACTCGAGTTACTTCAGGGAAGTCAAGTCCCCTTTTATGCTTACAGGGTGTCAAGTACCCTTTTGCCTTTCAAGAGGGAATGTGGTATTTCTCTTGAGATTCTGCATCGCAAAAGTTCCTCATCTCGCATTGAGCGGATAATTTTGTGGTGATTCTCGAGTTCCGGTGGGAAGATGGGGGTACTTCTCGAGTTGCGACTGGGACCTCAGGAACTCTCTCGGGTTGCTTCAGGGTAGTCAGGTCCCCTTTTGTGTTGGAAGGGAAACTTCTGGCTTACTCTAGAGCCGTTAAATGGGAATCGGGGCTCATCTCAAATTGAGTCCTGAAATTGTGTTCTCCTCTCCAATGTGCAATGATGTTATTGAAATTTCTGAGTCGCATAAAGGGTGTGAAGTACCCTTTTGCCTTTCAAGAGGGAATGTGATACTTCTCTTGAGATTCTACACGCAAAATTTCCTCATCTTGCATTGAGTGGATAATTTTATGGTGTTTCTTGAGTTGCGGCGGGAAGCTGGGGGTACTTCTTGAGTAGCGAATAGGACCTCAGGTACTCACTCAGGTTGCTTCAGGGAAGTCAGGTCCCCTTTTGTTTTGGAAGGGGAACTTCAGGATTACTCTCGAGCCATTAAATGGGAATAGGGCCTCTTCTCCAGTTGAGTGCATAATGTGTGTTCTCCTCTCCAAAGTTACGCCTGTGTGAGGGAAATTTATGAGTTGCATAAATGGTGTCAAGTACACTTTTACCTTTAAAGTGGGAATGTGGGAATTCTCTTGAGATTCTGCAGTGCAAAATTTCCCCATCTCGAATTGAGTGGATAATTTTGTGGTGTTTCTCAATTTTGGCAGGAAGTTGGGGTACATCTCGAGTTGCCACGGGGACATCAGGTACTCCCTCGGGTTACTTCAGGGAAGTCAGGTTCCCTTTTGTGTTGGAAGGGGTAATTTGGGATTACTCTGTAGCCATTAAATGGGAATAGGGCCTTTTCTTGATTTGAGTCCATAAAGTGTGTTCTCCTCTGAAATGGGGACGGTGGTGTGAGGGAACTTTCTGAGTCACGTAAAGGGTGTCAAGTACCCTTTTGCCTTTCAAGCGGGACATGGCATTTCTCTTGATATTTAGCAGGGCAAAATGACCTCATCTCGCATTGAGGGGATAATTTTGTGGTGTTTCTCGAGTTGCGACGGGAAGCAGTGGTTACTTCTCGAGTTGCAACGGGGACCTCAGGAACTCGCTCGAGATACTTCAGGGAAGTCAAGTCCCCTTTTCTTTTGGAAGGGGAACTTCCGGATTACTCTCGATTCGTTAAATGGGAATATTGCCTCTTCTCGATTTCAGTGCATAAAGTGTGTTCTCCTCTCCACTGAGGACGGGTTTTAGGAACCATTCTGAGTCGCCTAAAGGGAGTCGAGTACCCTTTTCCCTTTCAAGCGGGAATGTGGTATTTCTCTTCAGATCTTGAAGGGCAAAATTTCCTCATCTCGCATTGAGGGGATAACTTAGTGGTTCTTCTCGAGTTGCGGCGGGAAACTGGGGGTACTGCTCGAGTTGCGACAGGGACCTCAGGAACTCGCTCGGGTTGCTTCAGGGAAGTCAGGTCCCCTTTTGTGTTGGAAGGGGAACTTCCAGTTTACTTTCGAGCAGTTAAATGGGTATAGGGCCTCATCTCAAATTGAGTCCATAATGTGTGTTCTCCTCTGCAATGGGGACGGTATTGTGATGGAACTTTCTGAGTCGCATAAAGGGTCTCAAAGAGCCTTTTGCTTTTCAAGAGGGAATGTGGAATTGTTCTTGAGATTTTGCAGTGCAAAATTTCCTCATCTCGCATTGAGGGGATAATTTTGTGGTGTTCCTCCAGTTGCGGCGGGAAGTTGGGAGTACTTCTCGAGTTGGGACGGAACCTCAGGAACTCGCTCAGGTTGCTTCAGGGAAATCAGGTCCCCTTTGGTGTTGGAAGGGGAACTCCCAGATTACTCTCGAGCCGTTAAATGGGAATAAGGCCTCATCTCGAATTGAGTCCATAAAATGTGTTCTCCTCTCTAATTATACAGCTGTGTGAGGGAACGTTCTGAGTCGCATAAAGGGTGTCAAGTACCCTTTTACCTTTCACGAGGGAATGTGGTATTTCTCTTGAAATTCTACAGCGCAAAATTTCCTCATCTCACACTGAGGGGATCATTTTGTGGTGTTACTCAAGTTGCGGTAGGAAGCTGGGGGTAATTCTAGAGTTGTGATGGGGACCTCAGGAAATCTCTCGGGTTGCTTCAGGGAAGTCAGTTCCCCTGTTGTGTTGGGAGGGGAACTTTGGGTTTACTCTCGAGCAGTTAAATGGGAGTAGGGCCTCATCTCGAATTGAGTCCATAAACTGTGTTCTCCTGTCCAATGGGGACAGCTGTATGAGGGAACTTTCTGAGTCGAATAAAGGATGTGAAGTACCCTTTTGCCTTTCAAGAGCGAATGTGGTATTTCTCTTGAGATTCTGCAGCGCAAAATTTCCTCATCTCGAATTGAGGGGCTAATTTTCTGGTGTTTCTCGAGTTGTGGCGGGAAGCTGGGTTAATTCTTGAGTTGCAACGGAGACCTGAGGAACTCGCACGGGTTGCTTCAGGGAAGTCAGGTCCCCTTTTGTGTTAAAAGGGTAACTTCCGGTTTACTCTAGAGCCGTTAAATGGGAAGAGGGGCTTATCTCGAATTGAGTCCATAAAGTGTGTTCTATCCAATGGAATGGCTGTGTGAGGGAACTTTCTGAGTCGGATAAAGTGTGTCAAGTACCCTTTTGCCTTTCAAGAGGGAATGTGGTATTTCTCTTGAGATTCTGCAGCACAAACTTTCCTCATCTCCAATTAAGGGGATAATTTTGTGGTGTTTCACGAGTTGCGGCGGGAAGCTGGGGGTACTTCTCGAGTTGCGACTGGGACCTCAGGAACTCGCTCGGGTTGCATCAGGGAAGTCAGGTCCCCTTTTGTGTTGGAAGGGGAACTTCCGGTTTACTCTTGATCCGTTAAATGGGAATAGGGCATCATCTCGAATTGAGTCCATAAAGTGTGTTCTCCTCTCCAATGTTGACAGCTGTGTGGGGGAACTTTTTGAGTCGCATAAAAGGTGTCAAGTACCCTTTTGCCTTTTAAGTGGGAATGTGTGATTTCTCTTAAGATTCTGAAGCGCAAAATTTCCTCATCTCGCTTTGCGGGGAAAATTTTGTGGTGTTTCTCGTGTTGTGGCAGGAAGCTGGGTGTTCTTCTCGAGTTGCGAGGGGACCTCAGGAACTCGCTCGGGTTGCTTCAGGGGAGTCAGTTCCCCTTTTGTGA